>NC_066240.1:11330947-12620773 GCF_024542735.1 Bombus huntii
TATCTCAGTTAATTATAATTATCTCAGTGCTTTAATGTTATATTCATGTTTTATAAAATTTATATTTTGTACTTGGAGACAGAGGAAATGGGTCCCTGAACAGGATCTGATGAAAAGTTTTGGTACATTAACTCAATTTGGCTTAAGAGAAGCATTAAAAGATGAATTGTACAAGAATTCACAAGAAGGAATAGCCAAATGTCAATGGTGGTCTACTTATAGGGAAGAAATTGGGGAGTTAAAGCTATTGAATATTGAACAAGATACTCAGTAAGTTATTATTTAATTTAAATTAAACCTATCAAATATATATCTTGATTTATATTTATTTTCATTGAAGATTTCACAGACGAAAAGTGAATTTTAATGTGCCAGATCTTAGACATTTCGAGCGTAAATTATCAGATTCTGAACAGTGTTTACACCCATTGAAAGTTAAAAATTCAGTGTCACATGCAAATTGAGAATATGATAATATAAAATATATTTGTCCATTAATTAATTTGTTACAAATTTTAACAAAAATGTAATATCTCGGTTGAAGATATTACAATATTTATTTTATTAAGTTACTTTAACATCACATCTTAACACAATAAACATCATATATATTCTTACAAATACACAGAACACTTTAAATTTCATTACTTATATATATATACATAACTTTTTGTGTGTTCAAAACAGCTTTTTTTCGTATTCACAAATATAATAGTAAAGTTAAAAAAAAATCAAATATTATCGATACAAAGTGAACGCAATTTCACATTATTTCATTAATTCTTAAATTTGTTGAGTTACATATATATCTTACTAGTGAACACACACGGAGAACATTTTTTTATCACAAGATTGACAGTTTAGAACGGTAATAATTAATTTTCCGTCAAACCAGTATTCTATTTTCCACTATTATGCGTTCAACTTAACATTATTGTTCAAATTTGATACTTTATAAACTGCGTATAAAAAAAATAATATTTATTTACAATTATTTATGTGAAATAAAAAAGTGAGTGATAACAATAGAAAACTTTATACTGGCAGTACATCGCTTATTTATAAATAGGTTGAAATATTATTGATTACTATCCATTAAAATAGAAATTTTAAAAAATACTATTTTTTAAAATAGTAATCAATTGCTTGAAAAATAGTGATTAACTTATTTTGTAACTAATAACTAAAATACGTATAAATGTATGTGGCAAATATAAATTTAGGAAGATCGTAAAAAATGTATGATATACCCTATCTAACGTAACAAAGTAGTACATAATACTATTATGTTTAATACAAGTGAACCACATAAAAGAACTGGTAACCAAACGGGATTTGTTACAATAGTGGCGTGACTAGGAAACGGCTGCATTTCAGAGGGACTTTTAATATCATTCATATCCATGTTTTGTCTTTGTGAACATTGATCTATAAAAGTTGAATTATTTCTTTTGTTATTTTGAGATAATGATGTTTGTGGTGTACAAAGATTGGTTGATGCAAGTTTCATTGTTTGGTTATTAATTGATTGATTTCTTGATTCCGACAATGGAAATTGAAGATTATATTGAGAAAAAGACCCAACAGGACTATTAGTTTGCCTTAGTGTATGACAGGATTGTGTCGCATCTGACATAACTGAACATTGATCAAACTCATGTATGGATGGTTCTCTAGATGGACCAAAATTAGAACCCACAGAACAAAAACCAGAACTTTGACTGGATGATCTGGACAATGATGGTGCATCTATACTTTCCTGCCAATAACCACCAGCTATCCAGGATGTTTGCATAACTGATTTTAGTTTTGGTGGTGATAAAATATTTTTTTTACCAGCCTTCTTAAAAAGTTCGGAACTTTTTGTACTATACACCTTCGTTTCAAAAATCTTAGGCATTTTAGTTGAATATTTTGGTTTATCTTCACCCAGTGATAATATGCTTAATGTCCTCAAACTGTCATTCAATGAGTAATTGCTCTCTATCATACTCTTTTTATATACAGGTGGAGAATTGAATACTGCATTATTATTGTTAATAGACATTGGTGAACACTGTGATGCCGCATTTGTGCTATAACATAAAAAATTATTTTATTTTTTGTTATATATAAAATTAGTAAAAAATTAAAACATTAAAATTGCTTACAATAAACTTTGGGAAATTGTAGATTTACAATTTATTGAATTTTCCGCATAAGGAGACATATAATCTTTCATTGTATTTGGTGTTAAATTGCTGGCAGTTTTGTTTATATTATTAGCAGTTTTAACATTGACATCAAGATTGTGCTTATTATTTGAAGTTGCTGTACATGAATCAAATAATACTGTATTTTTTGGAGAAGATTCAATTTTTTTAAATGACATATTTTTATTTACTGTACTTCTATATGACTTAGGCATGACATTTATAAAGCCTATGATTGAAATAAATAATATCATCTAAAACAAAAATAATTAATGTTGATTAATTTAATGTACTAAAATTTAATTATTAATGCAGTATATTTTATTTTAATTTATTAGCTTACCATATGATACTGAGTTATATATTCCAGAACAAACCACGAATTCTGAAAATCTGTTGTAATTAATTTAATGTCTTTAAAGGGTAAGAGTATAATCATACAAATCCATAAAAACATAAGTAATATATCAGAACTTTGTTTTTTTGTAGAAGGTATCCAACAGGCACAAAATTGAAAAAATAATCCTCCAATTGGGAAGAATATGAATTCCATGTTATACACTACCATAGATCCTAATATAGTTGAAATTATTCTGCATATTAGTTCGAAATATTTTGAATTCTGCAAAGAATGAAACAATTACAGTGAGAAATGCCATGCAAACCTTATTATTTGTTGTAATATACTTTATTACAATACTTACATTAGCAATTATACAAAATGGTTTTTGTTTAAATAACAACATTTTATATTGTGCAAGCCATAATGCTTGCTTATATAATACGTTATTTACTGTACTTTTACATTTTGCACACAATGGATATTGTTGTTCTAAGCTATCTTTAAACTTTTTCATTTCATATTCGTAATTTCTTTCATTTTTTGGTACATAATCAGATAATTTTGATATTTTTAAACTTTCATTCATGTTACATTGTTTGCAGAGACCATTATTTGCACCTTGATTGGTTGTTGTACCCTGGTTGATTGTACAGTATCTTTTCATTTCATGTGAAGATGTCTTGTATTGTTCTGGTATAGTATATGCATAATCACCATTCTAGAATTTGACATGGAAGAAAATATAGGAATAATATTCCAAAACATATATGGAATTGTAAAAGATATCACATAGGTAGCCTGTTTCTTATGTTAAGATATTCCAATAGCTTTAAAAATATTTAATAAATCAATTAATTCAACCTGGCGAAATAATCAAAATACATTATATATAAAATTTCATTGATTTAAAATTTTTGGATGTCATATGTATGATCTTCAACACCATAAATTTATATATTTTGAATAATATGGTCCACTGAATATTAGTTGAATAAATTGACTTACCTTAGAAAAGCCATTATATTGTTCACAATATGGACACATCCACCAATTTAGTTGTTGCCGCCAAATCTTTATATCTTTGTTGCAAAACCAGCAGTTTACTTTTATGGGCCATCTTAATCTAACATATAAAAAAATATGATATAATCATGACTGTAATTAGAGGGAAACAGAATAAATACTTACTTAAGTTTTTGGAAGACGGTGATGACTGTGACAACTATTAATAAAGTGATGATAAATATTGACATAAAATTGAATAATAAGTCAAATTCCATGTTTTATGTGAAGAACATATAAAAACTGAGAGCAAAGTTCATCTCCCGCCGACCGGTTAGAGTATCTTCACCTTAACCTATGCAGTCACGTGGCGTACTAAATTTTCACGTTCTACCTTATACGTTGTATATTTTGTCCTTGTCATAAAAAACACTTTCCGTCATGCGCGCTAAATTTTTTATAAAATTATAAATTAAGTAAATTGTAGCATAGTAGTATATACATTTTCCGCGTCGCCGCCTATTTTACTCCATAAATTTTTAAGCATGTATCAAAGTATCAACTATACACCATTACCATTCAATCTTACCAACCTTATGTGGAGAAACATAAAATAAGTATAATTTTGAAGAAATAAAATACAAGGCATTAAATAATAAATTTAAAGCAATATCCAATTATTTCTCGATTACTTCAGTAATATTACTCTAGAAAATTATTTGTAAGTTTGATAAATAAATAAGAAACTAAATTGACACTACAATAAAATATAAAAAATAATTATTTTACATTAGCTAAAACTAAAAAGAAGAAAAATGTATATCTGAAAATTAAAATAATTATAATTTTATGAAATCATAGTCGTAAAGGATAATTTACAATGAGCGAATGTAATCGATTTATTTTATTAAATGTTTAAGAATTTGTTTTAATAAATGATATATAAGGAATTTAATTTATTAATTTAATTTAAAAATCTGTTTAAACAATCTAATTCTTTTTACTAAAGATGGTTTATAAACAATGTACAGGAAATGTATCAATCGATATGAAACTGATTCTCGATAATGTTACAGCTACAGCAAGTAATCGATTCGTAAGTTGATATTGAGTATCCGTACGTGGTACTACGTGATCCGTACAGTGGGTATCGATGACAAGCAATTCTTGTAATATTACAAAGAAGTGTCAAGTTCTAAACTTTCTTTCTTGCTTATTTTTATAAGTAAATGGCCATATAAGAACAATTATAATTAGTAATTGATTATAAATAGTGAGTGCAACAATGACGCTCACAAATAAGGTAATTGATCGAATCTAAGCAACATGCATAATTTTACAATTATTATAGCTAGTTTTTATCCTTATATTTTAGATGGAAATAGATGAGAAACTTATTAAGGGAGAAGGTTTTAAACCGTATTACATTACTAAAATTGAAGAACTTCAATTAATCGTAGCTGAAAAAAGTCAAAATTTAAGGAGGTTACAAGCACAACGTAACGAGCTCAATGCCAAAGGTATATCAATTATGTTTTCATCTTTTTAACTAACTTTTATTTCTGTTTGATGCATTTTGCGATAAAAATTGGTGTTTTTTTGTAGTACGTATGTTACGTGAAGAATTGCAGCTTCTCCAAGAACAAGGATCATATGTTGGAGAAGTTGTTAAACCAATGGACAAGAAGAAAGTTTTGGTTAAAGTACATCCTGAAGGGAAGTTTGTAGTAGATATAGATAAAAATATTGATATTAATGATGTAACTCCAAATTCAAGAGTTGCGTTACGCAATGAAAGTTATACATTGCATAAAATTTTACCAAACAAAGTTGACCCACTTGTTTCTCTTATGATGGTGGAAAAAGTACCAGACTCTACATATGAGATGGTAGGAGGTTTAGATAAACAAATTAAAGAAATCAAAGAAGTTATTGAATTGCCTGTTAAACATCCTGAATTATTTGATGCTCTTGGGATTGCTCAACCTAAAGGTGTACTCTTGTATGGACCACCAGGTAAATAATAAAGAAGCTAATTTTTAAAATCTATCTTCTTCCTTTTAATTAAACTTAATTATATTGTTGATAAATTTGCAATTTACTTTTAGGTACAGGCAAAACATTATTAGCAAGAGCAGTTGCTCATCATACTGAATGTACTTTTATTCGTGTATCTGGTTCTGAATTGGTACAAAAGTTTATTGGTGAAGGTTCACGAATGGTTCGTGAATTGTTTGTAATGGCAAGAGAACATGCACCATCTATAATATTCATGGATGAAATAGATTCAATTGGAAGTTCTCGTATTGAATCTGGTTCTGGAGGAGATAGTGAAGTAAGTTTTACGCATTTGTTTTATCGACCAGTCGCGGTGTCGATGTTGTCACTAAGGAAAACTTGGTGTTGGTGTGTTTTTTGTACGAAGAAAGTGGATTCGTGATGCCCATTGGGTATAACCAATGTTAATGAATGAGAATAGATGGAGGAAGCCTCCTACCAACGTGGCTCATAGTTGACATTGTTCATGGCAAAAGCCCGCTTTTACCGTTAGGTAAATACCCGCTTTCTCCGTAATTTGTAAGAGTGCACAAAAAACCTAAGGATTGTTCTAAGGACCATCCATAAACCAAAAACACTTACAGGATTAGAAATTCCTTCAAGTTAATAAGATTACGATTGAAACGAATAAGTTAAAAAGCTTAAGTTTATGGTGGGTCCTTAGATTTATTGAGGATCTGAATAACGGTACGTGGGCCTTTGACGGCCAGACAACGAGGGATGGCGTACGGATTATCTCACGCGACGTAATAGCATTAGATCTGAAAATTTTAGCTTAATAATGAATGTTTTTTATCAATTTTTGATACTTAGGTTCAACGAACCATGCTTGAATTGCTCAATCAATTAGATGGTTTTGAAGCAACAAAAAATATAAAAGTCATTATGGCTACAAACAGAATTGATATATTGGATCCAGCGTTATTAAGACCGGGACGTATAGATCGTAAAATTGAATTTCCACCTCCAAATGAAGAAGCGCGACTTGATATTTTAAAAATTCATTCGAGAAAAATGAATTTAACACGTGGTATAAATTTAAGGAAAATTGCCGAACTCATGCCTGGTGCGTCAGGTGCAGAAGTGAAGGTAATTAATATAACGTTTTGCAGTATGCTAAGATATATTTTTATTGTTAAAATTATCTATTTATTTATTTGTTTTCAGGGTGTATGCACAGAAGCCGGTATGTATGCTCTCAGAGAACGTCGTGTTCATGTTACTCAAGAAGATTTTGAAATGGCTGTAGCAAAAGTTATGCAGAAAGATTCAGAAAAAAATATGTCCATCAAGAAATTATGGAAGTAATTAGTTTTATCCTGCAATTCTTTCTTTCTATACCATTTCGCACTTTTTGTAAAACCATCTGTAAATTCTATATAACTTTGATTAAAATGTATACAAAACAAAGATTATAGTTGTAAGAAAAAATTCATTAAATTCATTATTATATAGATTAGTGGTGTTTATACTAATATACAGGTGATTCCCTTTCTCAATTTTAAACAACTTGGTGTTTTTCTTGAAAATATACTATTTTCTATAGTCTATCTAAGGAGGTGGGCAATAAACATAAACGTATTACAATCTTCGTTTACGCTTATTGTGTGACAACGACTATACCTAAATCGCGTCATTTCCGTCCTCATCTTGTTGAACAGACTATAGAGATTTATTTCTTTTTGTGTATCCCTACTCCTAAATTTTTCGTTTGTGGTGGCATGTAGCGCTGTAGAACGACGTGTTGCATTACATGTCCATTTCAATCCGTTTGTACGTAAATAAGTTACGAGCTTTCAATTAAAATAATTTTCCTATAAAAAGTACAGTTTATTGCAATTCAAAATGGGTGGTAAAAGAAGAAAAATTGGAAAGCAGAGGAAGGATAAATTTTACCAATTAGCAAAAGAAACTGGTAAGAATTTAAAAATATTCTTTTATAAATGAAATAAAGGTTTAAAAAATTAAACTGTTTCCTTATCCAATAAATGATTTAATGTGAAATATTTAATGTTGCATGTGATTTACTTTTAAAGTTTTATTTCATTATATATTATTTACAAGTAGCTCTTTTAATAGGTTATATTTTATAGGTTATAGGTCACGTGCTGCTTTTAAATTAATTCAGATGAATCGAAAATTTGAGTTTTTACAAAAATCCCGAGTATGCATAGATTTGTGTGCAGCTCCTGGAGGGTGGATGCAAATCGCTCGACAAAATATGCCAGTATCTTCTGTAATAATAGGTGTAGACTTGTTTCCCATAAAGCCCATTCCAGGATGTATTAGTTTAGTTGAAGATATAACAACAGACAAATGCCGTGTATCAATATCACGTGAATTGAAAACTTGGAAAGCTGACGTTGTACTTCATGATGGAGCACCAAATGTTGGTAAAAACTGGCTCCATGATGCATATCAACAAATTGTCTTAACTCTAGCTGCTCTTAAAATGGCAACATATTTCTTACGACCTGGTGGTTGGTTTATAACTAAAGTTTTTCGTTCAAAAGATTATAATGCACTAGTTTGGGTGTTAAAGCAATTATTCAGGAAGGTATATATAACATTTTTATCATAGAAATATAATTTTCAATATATTAATATTGAATTTCTGTGTTTTAAATTAGGTACATGCAACTAAACCACAAGCATCACGTGCAGAATCTGCTGAAATTTTTGTTGTTTGTCAGTATTATATTGCACCAGATAAATTAGATCCTAAATTTTTAGATCCAAAATATGTTTTCTCAGAATTAGAAATTGAGCCCACAAATAAATTAAATGTATATAATCCTGCGAAAAAGAAAGATAAAGTGGAGGGTTACCCAGAAAATGATTATACTTTATATCATAAGCTATCTGTTAAAGATTTTATAGCACATGAAAATGCTGTGGAAGCATTGCAGAATGCTTCTGAAATTGTTTTTGATGATGAAACAATAGCAAATCATGAGAAGACCACCAAAGAAATTAAGGAATGTTGTAAGGATATTAAAGTATTAGGAAAAAAGGATTTACGAAGTTTAATTAATTGGTGGAAGGCAGTAAAGGAATCTTTAAAAGAAAAAGAACCAGATGAAAATGTACAAAATTTGCCTGATGAGGCAACAAAAGCACCATCTATGAGTCAAGAAGAACTGGAAGATTTGGAAGATGAACAAATTAGAAAACAAATAGAAGAACTTAGAGAAGAAGAAGCTAGAGAGCTTAAACGGAAAAAGAAGAAAGCTAACAAAGAAAGGCAAAAATTAAATGAACGATTGAAACTAAAAATGATTCATAAAGGAAATGAAGGTCCTGTATTAGAAGGAGATGATATGTTTAGTTTAAAAGACATTAAAACACATCAACAGTTAGCAAATATAATAGATCAAGATCCTGATCTAGTAGCACAAAGTGATGTAGATTCAGATGCAGAACAAAGAAAACCAAAAAAGGTTAGATATAATAAGGATGAAGGACATTTAGATAGCTCAAATTTATACTATAAAACAGAAGATAGTGAACCAGAGGATTCAAGCGATGCTTCAGATGATGATTCAGACAGCAATAAGTCAGGCTTAGGTATTTATTGTTGTATTTATTGTTATAATTTCTTTTTATATTTATAAAAGCTTGTAATATTTTTACACAAATGAATTTTAGGTTTAAATGAATCTGACGACGACGATACAAAGAAAGTTTCTAAAAAGAGAAAAAATATTGATGAAGATCCAGAGAATCCTTTATTAACTGATTTAGATCATAGAGACAAGAAAACTAAAAGAATTCACAAAGCAGAATTATGGTTTGAGAAGGATATATTTAAAAACTTAGAAGTTGAAAAGGATGAAGATTTTGAATTGGATAAAATGGTCGAGGAATATAAAAAGAAAGGGGGTCGTATAATAGGACAAGACGGTTCCATAGATAGTGATAAAGAAAGTAAAGTAAAAAAATCTAAGAATATACAAAAAAAGAAACAAGGAGATGACGAGGACAATAACGACTATAATAGTGATGATACAGACTCTGATTATGATGTTGACAAAATGGTTTCAACTACAAAATCTAAAAAAGATAAAATTAGCGGCAAAGATAATCCTCAGGCGACTAGTAAGTATATTACATGAATATAGAAGAATAGCTTTATGTAGTAAATATAGAACATAATGTAATTATATGTATAATATATAGGTGCAAAATCAAAGAAAAGGAAACGTTTATCAGAAGAAGATTTAGCATTAGGATCACTATTAATTCAAAGTAAAAAAACTCGAAGGGATTTAGTAGATTCAGCCTGGAATAGATATGCATTTAATGATGAAAAATTACCAGATTGGTTTGTACAAGATGAAGAAAAACACATGAAGAATGTGATGCCGGTACCTAAGGAACTTGTTGATGAATATAAAAAACGTGTTGAGGACTTAAATGTTAGACCAATCAAAAAAGTAATAGAAGCAAAGTCAAGAAAGAAGCGAAGAGCGTTACGTAAATTAGAAAAAGCAAAGAAAAAAGTGGAAACAATAATGGATAACACTGACATTAGCGATAGAGAGAAAGCGAAACAAGTTCAAGCGTAAGTGCAAGTTTTTGATGATAATACTAATTCAGTTTGTATTTCTGTATTATATATGGTTGATTCTTTTTGTAGATTATATAAGAAAGCCCATAAAGAGCCGAAGAAGAATGTTACTTACGTAGTGATGAAAAAACATATGGCACAGAAAAAAGCGGCAAGACCACCAGGTGTTAAAGGACGTTATAAATTGGTTGATCCGAGAATGAAGAAAGATTTACGTGCGGCGAAAGCAAAAGAAAAAACTAAGGGACGCGGAAAGAAGAATAGTGGTGGTAAACCACTTCGAGGGAAGTTTAAAGCTCAGAAGAGAAAAAAGACAAAATAATTTATTTTATGTAGAATACAAAATGATTGTATAAATTTGTAATCTCTACTTCTTTATAATCCTAAACTTTTAACAACAGTATGACAAAACACCGAAAAACAGATATTACTTTGCAATATTTTTGTAACAGTGTAAATAATGCATTTTGTACATAAATACATATTGTGTATATAGTTTACACAACCATTTTTGTACATATATTGTATATTTACATTTATTGACACACCTGCAAAGTTAAGTAAATAATTAAGGTTCGTAAAATGCGAAAAAATTTTATAAATAAATTTATCAATATTTAGGAAATACATTAAGAATTCTTTCCAAAAGAATAAAAGAAAAAGAAGATAATATAAATGCAGACGTTTTTTCTGAGATGAAGGTAAAATGATGCTTGATATGATTCATAAAGTGATGCAGCGCGAGGCTAAATGATATAGATAAATTTCACTACTCACCTGTCCAGCTGCGTAAAGCCTCCCACTATGATCAACATGGTATTACATTTCCCCTTCTCTATACTTCCACTGCTAACGGCACCCTTCCTGGGTGTATTCCGTGCATCGAACATTCTGATGCAATCGTGGCTGCGTAGCGTCGGGACGCTGCGGTCGATGTCAAGGACAAGGCCGATGGCATTTAGAAAGATCGTTTTACGTCGACGTTGTTGCAATGAAAGTGGCGTCGATGAGACTTTTTTTGGCTCGCTGCCAAAAATCGCATCATCGCCTTCCGGCTTCATCATTGGTGTTAGTTTCTAGAAATATACATACATGTACACATGCAGTGTGATTTACTACTACGATTGTTCTCTATTTTTTCTCTATTTTCTATGTTGTTGATATTGTTAGAAAGTGTTTTTATTATTTAAGAATTTGTGTTAATTGCCAGAAAATTGAGGAAATATTAACGATGATGTAACTACGCAGAGGCGACCCGTTGCAACGGTCGATGTCAAGGCCGAGCTTAGTAACACATAAATTTCATAATACGATGAAATGCAGTATCTTTGGTACATAGCGAATACATTGGAAGTAAATAGATTGTAATTACATGTTTCTAGGTTTCTGTAAAAGGTTTTCCATATATGATCTTATTACACCTGTTGAAAGATATAATCTTTAAAGCATTTCAAAATATTATTGGTAACAAAATCCGATTTTCATTTCTACGAATATTTTAAGAGATAGAAAAACCATTAAATATTATGTACTTATAAAGGTTAATCATTTATATTAAAACGTTTATCATGGGAATGTATTTTCTTTTTCGAAGAAATTGTGATATGGGGTTTTTATTAAAACACGTTTATGATCTACGATATTAGAGCAGAGGTACGTTTAATATGAATTGCAATTGTGATAGCTTATATTCGTTACTTCCTCGAAGATAATTTTAGAAAATCGTAATCAGTTTAATTTTAAAAGACGCACCGATATATCTCGGGCGTGGTAATATCCACTTGTTCTAATTTGCCTAGCGCGAGCCAAGTTTGCATTCGGCGCCAAACACTTGTAGGCACTGTAACGATGTTCGTAAATCTTAAAGATGTAGTGGCGCCAACGTTGATGACTTTTAGAAGAAGAGCTGTTTCTAACTTTCGATTTTTAAGTCATCAGTAAGTATGTCATTATCGTGGAATATATATATACGTTTTACTTCGTATATTATCAAATGTATATTATCAAAAGTCTTATTCCAATTGCTAAATTGTTGTAACTCTTCGTTGCATCTCCATGTTAATAGAGGTTAAGTAAAAATTCATTTATGTATAAGAAGAATTGTTCACGTACATATATTATGAAACAATATTCTAATTACGGTTAGGTTATCGACTTTTTTAATTGAATCATCTGATAACATTGAATGTATAAGTTGAACTTAGTAAATTTCGAAACCTTGAACTAAACAGATGGCTTTCAATTCGAGTTAAAATTATGACTAGAAATTGTACCAGAAATACCTACAATTGAAAAATAGGCTATAGTGTAACGAATGAGAAACATTTGGTGAAACGTGTTTTTCAACAACACTATCGGCGAATAATGTATCATGATAATTATGACAAGGAACGTGTTCGATTTTTAGAAATATCAAGTGTTGATAAGATATTGTTTTTGGTACTGGTATTTATTCTTTTTTTAGTAGTATAAACAATGACCAATTGACGTATGTTACTCGGTCAGGTCAAGTTTCCTGGCTTAGGCTCTTTTATGAAAGATTGTCGGTGTGTATATGTATCTTTACGCGGTTGGCGCTTACGTCAAGGGCGACCTCGACTTTCCACCGTCTCTAATCTGTATGAGGATCGTTTGCGAGACAAGCATTTCATTTTCACTGTGTGTAACATTAGATATAAGCCTTAAGACTTTGTAATCTCTTTATGAACACATCGAACACTTCATTTTCTCTTTCATCGACTATATTGTCAATTCACACAAGAAGTGAATTCACTAAATGTATCAGATAAGAATCTCATTCAGTTTATTGCTCTGTTCTTATTTATTTTGGCATTTAATTAGAGAAACTTGATTAATGATTAAGTTTTATTTGTTTACCTATTCTAATTTTGAAAATAAAGTAAATATTCTGCAGATTATGCCCACATTAAAGCTGATAGATCGTTATGATTATTTTGGTTAATATAAAAGTTTTTACTTTTTACTACTATCGTCTCAAGTCTTAAAACCTAAAATTGCCTAATATTTCAATGCAAAGATTATCTAGCTAAGTATAAAGAAATATTAAAAATCAACCTACGCTGTTGCTGCCTTAGCTATTTATAGTATAAATCTGTTACTATAAAATACAATCAGATCACTTGATTGTGGTTTCAAGTGGCAGGAATTTAAAACTTCCTATATTGCAGTAATATCGTCCACATATTCGTCCTTTTGAAAAGGTAAATGATATATTGGAATTCCTGTTGCAACTTTTCTTGTTATTTCCACATGTAACTTTGGACCATAAAACCAAAAATCGAATGGGTAAAACGCTGAATGAAAATGAAAATGGGGTGATTGATAGTAAAAGTAAAAATTGCGAGCATATGTACATGAACCGGAACGAATTGGGCAGACATGCATAGTGAGACTGAGATATAGGGGAAAAAAGAGAAAAGTTACGATGGTAAGGGTAGATGCAGTGAGACAAGAGCTGACGCGTGGTACATAATTGAGAATCGTTAACGCGTCCTCGAGGGAGATCGAGCGGCTGGATTTTGCTAGGTCCTCTCTTACTCTCCGCCGCCGTTACCATCAGCTTGCCTGCCTCTTCTCGTCCCGACTTCCTAGCCACGGTGTTGGTGACCTTCAACCGATCAAGAGTGGATGGACCTCGTTGGCCAGCGGGCCGAGGTATAAGGTCAAGGTTACTGTCGTCGGTGTGCACGGGATATGCGACCTCCGGGATATGCATCGAGCGAGATGCGCGCGCAATCAGCGCATGCGCGCCGCCAGCCGGCTTGTCGTGCGTCGCAGCGTGTCGCGCAAGTCATTGCCAAGGTCTTTGCTGGTCACGGGCAAACCGTTATAAGTAGCGATGGACACGAACCGAAATGCAATTTTCAGACTATATAATTAATATATATATTATTAAATACTTTTAGAATATTCGTTTGAATTCGATGATTGGACAAATTATGAATCTGTATTGTACATGTATGTATATTGTATGATTTTGGGATTTTTTACGAATGACGCTATTAAGTTGTTATATAGGTTATGAATGAATTTGTTAATTAAAATATTCAGATATCGATTGATTATTACTAATGCATTTATATATAGTATGATAGCGTAATAAGATGTATATATTTCTAACGACAAATCGAATTCGTAATAAAACAAATATATAAAAAATTAATATTAAGTTTGCGCACGCTGAGTAAAGTTATTTTAAAATTTGTATTGTACTTGCTTTAATTAACTTTACAGAACTTGAATTTGGTACAAGATCACGAGGATTTCGATCCCATCGCTAGTTGTATGTAGCCGGTTGAGACTGATGCAAAGCCGCCGATGATTTTTCTAGGGTAAGCTGTACTATTAACGCCTATTACGCCTAGAACATTTTTTACATTGTGACATGAGATGAAAGTTCTAATTAGAATGGCTAAGAGTTATTGATTACTGATTAAAGCAAAAAATGTAGCAGCTCATTAGGACACAGACATAAATGAATAATGAATAAATTAATGTTTTATTGTATTCATCTTTTTTTATATTTAATTAAATAGTACTCCTTGTGGTGATCCCAGAATATGAAAAGCTAAATATTGTATCAACTTTTTGTCATAGAAAAGAACATAAGGAAAAGGATCTAAATGTTTGTGGTAGGTTTCTACCTATAATGTAGGGTGACAAAGTACATATCAAGCTTTTACGAGTTTTCTCGTGAAGTGGGAACTACTTCCACCTCTGGGTAATATTAGTCTTGAGCATGCTACCATCTGTTTTCTGATGTAACCTACTTATATCTACGTTATAGAATACATTCTGCAATGTATATGGTGCTCGAATGTGAACTTGCGTAAATCTCTTATGGATAAGAAACAGAGTATTGCTCTAGTTCTTTTATCTTATAGAAAATATATTGGAATATATTTTTCGAAAGAAGCATATTTAATATATATTTTCTAAATGCATTATTTGCAGGATATTTCAGTAGAATAAAATTCCCAAATTGAAATTATAAAAATCAGGAGATCAAAAAATTTATAAGGAAATGCGTTGCTTTGCAAAATTTAGTAGTTTGAATTGCCTATTTTTTTTAAATTGTAGGAAAAAGCAATCATGAAAGAAATAAACGCGCGCGTCGCGACGCCTGCGTCACTACACCCGGCGTACATCCATGGCCAAGGTTCTCCCCGGTCACGGGCAACCCGTTATACGTAGCTGGGAGCCAACACTTGCCCGAGGTCGTCCATGACTGTCTTATTCGCCCCAAGGCTTGGGAAAAGTTGATCTCAGGAAGATCCACCTAATACGCTATGAAAATATACAACGTAGAGATGAACGTTATTTTCATGCATACAAATGATTTTACCTTGAATTAAAACATTCAAAAGAAGAACTTTGTACGTTAAAGGTAAACAAGAGTTCAATTATGATTGAACGAATACAATATTTAATTTGCTTATAGGTTATGTAAATCATCTAAATTTGGTTGAATATGAAAAATAGTTTTGTAAATGTTTAGCCAGAACGAATAATTTAGAATGTAGCGCTCTTATATCGAATCATTTTAGCCGCTTAAGTAGTTCTTTGTACCAAATCACTAGGTTCCAACTCGATTAGTGTCGATTAGCGTTATTAATGGGATCTTACACGTTGTGCTCGTTGAAAGTTGAGTCGAGGACGGATTATTGTTTAAGGATGAAAGATTCCCTAATAAAAGGTGGCTTTATTTGACCCATTATCTTCAATAGACAATTAATTTGTCTTATACATTAACAAGAATAAGCGAATTTTTATGTTCAAGAGTACAAGTTGCGTATGAACAACTCTAATTAGTGAAATAAATTCTGCATCTAACTTCAGAACAAGAAATGCTATATAAACTTCTTCAGTACTAAAAGAAGTTTACATTCTTGACACAATTTCAGTAGGTGATATTTCTACTCTATTACCAGCCAATTAGATCATGATCAATTTTTAATTTAACTTTGAGTAACTTCAAACGTGTTCTTATTAAATGATAAATATTCTTCCACATATGTTAGTAAAATCAGAAATCTATCAATATTTTCTTTGTGTTTAGAGTTAAAGATGAAGTTCATATATATATATATTGCAGGATACAAAATATTAAAGCAAACGAATATTTAGTCATACCAGGAAGTTCTCTTTTGAAGATTCAGTTTTACGAGCTATAAGAAGCAAGACGAGAGAAGGCCTAGTGGAGCGAACTAAAAGTAAATTCTCTTTCATGTCCTTAGATTTCTGGTTATTTTCTTCTCTTCTTGGAATGTATTACCGGTACCCATCCTTTTCTCGTGATGGAACAGGGTTTGGGAGTTGATGTTGGCTCGTCCGGGGGCGGCAAGTTCAAGGTTACCACGTCCAGGTCACGTCCGGGCATGCTAACCCAAATACGATTACGGTCTGAGTACAGTGGAGAGTCGAGACAACAAACTCGAGATCCAGTTGGAGTTTGCTAGGCCAATGGAACAAGGATCTAGTCCAATTCCCCTTTCAGGATTACACTCCTGAGCGGGTCTGCGGCTTCCTCGTTCTTCTGGGATGTTTGAAAGATATCGTGCATCGTGTCGCCGTCGATGCTATTAGTTCTGCGAAAACCTTTAATCGCGTGGGGAAAACTGGACTGTTTTCGTAATCCGACGAAACGTTTGTACGTTGTGACCCGACCTTCTTAACTTCGACGTTGCTTCTTTTTATTTTCAGATATCTTATTAAAAGATAGCTCCTCTCTTCTTTTTTCTTCATTTCGTCCATTTTTTTTAAAGGCCTGTTTGTTTTTTGCTCGCGTTGTTTTTCGCAAGTAATCCGATGTTCTTGGACGCCTGTGTCAATTTATCGCGCGCATTTCAGATATCTTCCCGATTACGAAATTAACAGCGAAATTACGAGCCGATTAAAATTCTGGCACCGCTTTTTAAACGCGCTCTCGCGGTTGATTACGATTCATGCAGTTGCATCATACCTGTGAAAGAAGAATAATACGTAGTAGCTGTAGACTGTTTCATGTCGATTACCTTGAACAAATAGAGTCCCTGTATATTATGGATACAATTTCAGTCTTTTAGCTTGCTAAATTAATAAAATCATCTATTGTGATACGTTGTTATTATTAATCATCACGATCGATGAGAAGCATTGAACGTATATTCATTAACTGTTTAGATTGGGGTTAAATTTTACTTATAAACAAATAGAATCTTTTATTGTGTAAATCCGAATTTCTTGTGACATTCGATCTTCTGATTTTTGTAGTTGGTATTTGGACCGTTTTATCAATCTCTATCTTTTTTATGACTATATGCCGTAATATAAAATTTATATATTTTGCACCTATCCATCTGTGATGTATACAAAAGGATTGCAATGCGCCGCAAGTTATCCACATTGTTATTGCGCTTAGTCACGAGGATTATCGCCTCGTAATAATGTCACTAGGACGTCTCATTATGAAACACCCACCAAACACGCGATTTTCTGGAAAGAAGCGAACCAAATGAGAAAATATTCTTGTTTATAACTTCCTCGAATTTTATCATCTAACACGTGCTTCGTTATAGATGTTCATATAGTGCGACATTGTTGCTGATGTCACCATTGACACGTAATAACAATTAACGATTCTATGGAATTATCTGAACGTCGAATTAAAATTACAATTACAAAATTTTTGTTATTTTCCGTAGCTACATAGGAAATGTTGTAACATTCATAACTTCATAATCCTATTATGATAATACAATCTTATGTCATTGATAATGGCTCCCTTATTGCTAATGGGAATTCAATGAAATTTCATTTCTTTCATGAATTTGCCTATCGACTCGTTTTTTCTCGATTTTTACCAAAGTGATTTCAAGGAGTTTTCTATCTAACAAAATCGACATGTTTCATTTTCAACGAATTACGATTCCACAAGTGAATGGAAGCTCCGCGAGTGGCTTTCCATTAAAATAGCCACAGTGGTTGATCAATCATGGTTGGTTTCACAGGAGGCAAAGTTTGTTCGCAGATTTCCCTACCGACAATCGTACCGCTTGTCTACCATCCGATTCACGTTTCTCCTCGGAGTTGGAAAATACATTCGCTCTCTTTTCCTATTTTCCGCGTGGGACGTGCATTCAAGCGCGTCAACCTTGAACTTCATTCGCCTCTTCGTTTCTCTCTCTCTCTCTCTCTCTCTTTCCTCTTTAACTACCCTGTCCTGTTCTTTTTCGCTATATCTCTCTTTCTCTCTCTCCTTCTCTCTGGTTTTCTATAAACAACTTTTCTATTTTTCTCCACTCTCTTATCTCTCTATCAACGTGCGCCGTTTTCCTCTCTCCTACTCTCTTTCGTTTGATTCACTGACGTCACGGCTATCGACCCGAAATCCCAAGACTGGGTCTGTGTGTTTATACTTGCATACACGTGGAGTATTCGCACGTGTACGTTTCTTTTGATACGCTCTACCATTTAATGCATCTCGTCGCATACGAACTCATGATTCGCGTGAATCACACGCACATTTTCGTTATGTTGCTGGGGAGTACATTCGCGATGCCATGGCACGATATCGAACCGGTTTGTCATTAACAGGGTTCACATGGAATCTACAATTTCATTTCGTAAGAATAAATTATTCTGTCGCTCAATTGGAATACGTAGAACGATGGATGATTGTAATTGTGGTTGATTGTATATCCTATGTCGTTGATTGTAATTGTCATGATACTGAAGAATTACGCTTTGACATTGTTTCAAAAGTCTTACGAAATTAGATACTATAAGAAAATTTGGTTCTCTGTGTTACAAAGTATAACTTCTATCAACATAGATTTCAGAAATCCAAAGAAGTTAAATTCTGTAATAAAAGTTTTTCCACTTTTGTTTTACAAGAAAGAGGAGATTAAATCCTATTACATTATCAATAACATACATCAATTACAATGATATAATATCAATCAATACATATGTTGTAATACTAATATACTAATAAGAATCAGCAATGGCCTCGAGAATATGCATCAATGGAGAGTGGTAAAACAATGTTTCAAAAGTTGAAGTAATTTCCGAGATTGCAAGCTAAAACTTCCTTCTTTGCCTACAAAATTCTCGAGCAATCTGAACGATTGAACGCCGCGATACAATCTCTCAAATTACATCGGCTATAGTTTCACTCTTTATTACCTTCTTCTTGCATACATGTACTTATTCATATTATGGCCCAATCTTTCAACAAAATTTACAGCAAAATCTTCTGGAAAAGTTCTTTATCTCTAGACTATTTTGTTTCTAAGATACATACGAGATAATAAAGATTTTTCTAATCTCGTAACAAGACTATCGTTATTAGTACAAACAACGATATCTATGAATATGAATCACGTATTCGATTTTAATATATCGTTCCTAAACAAATAATTAAAATTTATTAATGTACGATAATATAAGATGACGATAAATATTTCTTTTAGCCGTCAGTTTCTCGTTAATTTATATATTTTTATCAATATTTGTGTGTTTTCGTTATAAAATGTCTAAAGTGTATGATTTTCTCTGATATACTTAACTATGTTTAATTACAGGTGATTCATCGAGGTAGTCGAAATTTGGAGCAGTTTCTACATTGCGTTATGATTAATTTTTGTTGACGCGCGTACGTGCTCCAACTAGACGTCACGTCCTCGTGACCTGTATGCAGCTGTGTGCACATAGTGTACGTCAGTGTAAGCTCATGTACGTCGTATCGAGACACGTCAAGGCCAGAACCGTAGACGCGAGGATTCACGATGGAAAATCACGATCACGACGACGGAAAAAATGGAGCTTCCTGCAAAATTCAGGTAAGTATAATAATTGCTCTTCGCGATCATCATTAACATTCGTGTTTGACTTAATATTTCATTAATGTACGTACTATGTAGTAGTATGAGTGTATATTTATTATGTATTGTATTTTACGATGTATGAATTAATCAAAAGATCATATGTACAATTAATTTTATAAATCGTTGGGCTCATTTAGAAACTAACGTCTGCCTCTTAAACGGACTGCGCAACTGCACATTTCATGCTTATGATTATTACCAATTATAAATGTATCGATTACGAATCTGACGAATCTCAACATTAAATAACAGCGTGATTAAAAAGAATCAGGATATCGAGGATAGTGGAGTAATATTCTAGTAACGCAGCGATCACATTAAACCCATTGGTTTTTCCTCTTTTCGTGGATTTTGTTCTGATTACTACTGGAAATTCCGTTTTCGACATTAACATAAAATGTACTTTGAGTGTACAAGCTTGTGTGGTCGGATAACAAAGAAAAGATAACGAATAATAGCGGTCACCCGTTTTAGACGGCGATCGTAAGAATATGAAAAGTTCAATTGTACACTAAGAATGATCTCGTTGGTAAGAGGTAGACCGGCGTCAACTGAAAAGCCTATCTTTAATGATCAGCCTGCGGTAATGGCCCATTGTAAAGTGTAAGTCAGGTGATATAGCGATGTGTGTGTTAAGTGTCCTTGACATCCGCGTCCTTGTCAAGAATTTTTCCGCATTCGATTGTTGTTCCAAGCATGCTCCGCGAACTGCAAATAGAGAGGAGGGAGAAACAGGATAGAGAGAAGGAATCCGGAAAGTAGAAGAAGACGGAAAGATCGGTTGTTGAATGGTGGACGGCACTCGACCTTCGTTGGGAACTACCTACATGGTAAAAGATAAAGCAGACAACCAGGCAACACGTAGAGAAGCTATACAGCGCGTCACTAAAGTATTTGAACACCTATAGAAATGTTTTCTGAATATATCAGGTAGTTTGAATATGAGAAAGTTACATGCAACGTACATAACACGTTCATTAAAATTTTCTATGATAAGTGTCTAAAAACGATCATGAACCATTGTATATCATTTATTGTTATTAGCTCGTGATGGCAAGGAAATCATTTGTTTTTGAATTTCGTAGATACTACTTGTCGATCGATTTTCAGGATTGTTTAAATTGAGAAGCACGCGACAGAACCGGCGCTTATAAAATTTTGTCACTTTATACATCGCATGATGCCTATAAAGAGGCAAATTGCGAAACAGAATACAAAAAATAGATCGTCGAGGAGTACATTAGTAGTTGAAGTCTTATAAAAATAGAATTCGTTTCTTCATTTGTAATTATAATATGGTGACCGCGTCTTCGTTGAACGTATGTACTTACGTCTCTTTAATAGACGTGACTTCGTTGAGATTTAAGTAACACGATACGTTTGTAAAATCTACTACGATTTAGTTAGGATCGTTAAACAGGCTATTACTAGGAGATCATTTGTAATATTGTTTGGTTATTAACGCCTTGTTGAAGTATACTGCTTTTCAAAACATCGTAAAGCACCGGGGAACCTTCTGTCAAATATTTACAACCTCAACTTTTCTCTCATAATCGACTACACCTGAAACTGGGGAAACATCGCGTCCTGTTCTTTTGACTGTTCGAAATTTACGGCTCCTTGTGGACCGTTGCGCCTTACGCTTTGAATACTCTTAAATATTCGGCCCTGAAATACCGTAATGGATCTTCAGGGGTCGAAGAGTAAGTTGGCATGATTTGCGACCTCTGTTGCTCCGTATTCTTTTCGTCTGTTTTCGCAAAGAAACACATCGTCGCAAAAATACACATTTTTTCTTTAGACACGCCAAAGGGAAACCTTGAACCGTCTCTTTGTTACATCGAATGTATTACAAAGTTTCGGGATCGTTCGATTCATTCCTTAGACTCTCTAAATCATTTAAAAAAAAGGTGATCAGATGCTCTTGCACACAATCGAATTAGTATTTAGTGAAGTATTACAAGTTATAGATACTAATGGATTTTGTTGACAAGATAGGATCAACGTAATAAAGTTGCACAAGTAAATTTTACAGATTTCAAGCCACTCGTACACGTAACTATAATTATAAACTTTTAACTAGTTACTAATTTATTAGTATTATTAGTGATATTAGCGATCAGCGATATCACTCGTAACAGATACCAGAGATACCACTCAGCACGTAATATTAGTTGTATTACTACAATTAATGTTAATAAAATCATCAATTTTATTATTGATTGACAAGAGACAAATTACAATCTGTAACTTGTATAATTAATTGGTGTATCCTATTATCCAGGAGAGCTTAGATTACGACATTTTGAAAACATTCGAACTTATACAAGCAAATACAAAAATAGCCCTATATCTCTTTGAAATCATATCGTCGTCATTTCTACAGTCTAATATCATTTCAGATATATTCTCCAACATCCTTCAGAACGGCGATTCTTTTATTCTGCCCTTTGAAATCGTATACGAGATTTACGGACACAGGATCGTCGTAAAAAGCATTGGAGGCCTTCGAATTTACCTGTGAATAAAAACCATGGCCCTAAAGTGCTCTTAAACCGTCTGGGAGCTCTAATGTGCACTGTTATACGACTGGCGCGATCTTTCTGTCGAACAATGCCTCGTAAAATACTCGATGGCCTCAGGCTCGTGTCGCACGATCGCTTTACTGCCGTCACTTCGCAACGATGACAATGACAAAGTGACTGATGAGACACACGCGATCGTTCGCTGGTAACGAAGGATTTTGGACCACGTTCAATGGTACGCGAATCCTGGAGTTCACGATGGCGCCTGTTTCACGAACGCGTTTCCCGTTCTGATGTTAAAATACATCGAGACGTATCGACGAAGGTCAACCTGTTATTTAGTTGTTATTAATAACCGTGACTACCACCACGTCACGAGCAAATTTCGTGTCCGTGTTGTGTCAGGACATATACAAGCTTCTGCCTCGGAAATAGTCGGCATTCTGAATGAACAGTCGCCATTCGGTCTAAATACATCAAAAGTATATAAGGCTATTCAAGATGTCTATTATTAAGAGTGATTCCAAGAAATTCGATCGTTGCTTTGAAATCTGACCACTTCTCGTACCATTCGGTATACTCGAAGATTTTATGGAAAGGAAAACAGGGAATTCGTCAAAGTATCAAAATTAAAGGAATATAATTTACAAAGAATATCCATTAAAAATGTAATGAAGATAATGCGACGTGTTGTTGGCGTAATTTTTCTTATGGCAAATTCATCATTCTCGGGTTGTTTAAAATAGGATCGTGATGCGTAGAGTGGGCGAAGAAGCGTGTTGTGCCATTCCAGCTACCAAAGCAGGTTCGATTTCCGTGTGCGCGCCACTGCGGTTATTGTTAGAGCAACGAAGTTACGTGCTCGTTTACTCAAGTGGTTGATATACTGGCTTTAACATGTGAGCACGTGTGTGTAAAACAGAGGCCAAAGTGCACCTATGCCCGCGATTTCAGGCTAAAAACGGAGCCAAGGATATCGGGACGATAAGCAGGGCTAGGGTAATCCAAGCCCAATACCGTGGCTGTTCTTTGTTGACCAAGGACTGTCATCAATTCTAAAATTGTTCTTCCAGTTTGTTCTGCGATTCCGCTCGATCGTCATATAAAGCATTCAACCCTTATTCAACAAGTATATAAGTCAGTCTGAAGTTGTAATACGATGATGGCGACTATGATGGTTTGGGGTACGTTTAGAAGAAAATTCAATAACTTTGATTTGTGATAACTAAAAGTATAGAAGTAATAGATATACATACACGTGGTCACAGTACTAGCGTTTAAATATTTTACATAAATTTTGAAATACTCAAACGATAAGAATGTAAAGCAGTTTTATACTTTCAATAGGAAATAGAAAAAAATGTAGAAATGGGTAAAAGAAATGTATCAGGATTAAATCGTAATTTAGCTAAGATAAAATGTGCCATTTAGAAAAGAGGTGGATTAGAAGTACGAATTGCTTCTTCGTTTTTGCAAGGAACTCTGAAAAACCAAGTAATTGCCTCTAAAGGTCGGCATAAGAAGATTTTCTTATTTCGTTTTCTTCGTTTACCTTCAACCAGCTTTATAACGATTGCTTTACTATTTGTGCATCCTTGGTCGAGGCGAAGGTTAACCAAGGCAATCTCGTTGATTCGTCAAGGATCATCTTTATCTTAGAGAAAGCGAGACTTTCTACAGATGTTTACGAAAGTTATAAGATACCAAGGGCAACTCCTCGAAACCGAGTTTTCACCGCATGGAACGATAAAGCTTTGCGGTTTCATGCCTAAATCTCGGATCGATGCACGCTGTGAACGATTTACATTCCGACTCGTATTCTTAGGGAACTTTTGTACGATACAAACGATCCAAAATCTTCAGAACCGTTCTCTTGCTTTCGTTCTATCATTTCTTTTGTTCTATTGACATAACTGTATCGGCGTGCATTTACAAATGCCACAACTCTTTGTTACATTGTTAGCCCCTAAGGATGTTCCCTTTTTGGTACTACGATAATTCAAAGTATTGTACAAGTCAAAGTTCGTTCGTATTCTTATAAGATACATTAGATTCAGCTAGAATCAAACATACGATAAACATTTATTATTCACGTTATAGTACCACGCCAGAATAAT
This sequence comes from Bombus huntii, assembly GCF_024542735.1. Taxonomy (NCBI): domain Eukaryota; kingdom Metazoa; phylum Arthropoda; class Insecta; order Hymenoptera; family Apidae; genus Bombus; species Bombus huntii. The sequence goes on from NC_066240.1 coordinate 11,355,642, forward strand.
TTACTTATAATTCTCAATGATTGTAAATAAAAAAAAGGTATTCTTATAAGATCTATTGTATAAACACTTATCACTGAATTCTTTAGATTATAGCTCGAATCATTCGTGAAAGTTATTGCGTGTAAATTCGAAGAGGGATTCTGTGATATTTTTATACTACCACAAGCATCTTATTACATTTATAGAGCGTATAGAGCGTAACATAGGATCTATATAGGATCTATATACCTTTTTAAGATAATTGTCTTTACATTTAGTTTTATCATTATCAACTTTCTACGATAGGATCAAAATATCTTTAAACGATCAAAAGTCTCAATATGTTATTTACCAGGATTATAAGAGTTACTTAGGAAAACACGAACTTTATCAAGCATCTCGATGAAGAATACAATGAAATGTTAAAAAATGAAGCGATCTAGTCTAGAGCTAATATACATCGTGGGAAATCGTTTATAATTCAACGGTATCGAGGAGTGAACAACCTGCAACACAGCTTAAATACAATTTAAACATTTACGAATATAAATATAATTCATTTTCATCTACCCGAACATATTCGTACACATAATGTAACACACATGCCACTTACTCCAGTCATATAATTGCCATATATACAAATTTTCGCGACAGCTGTACCGCGTCTGTCTGAATGAACGCATTAGCCTCGTTTAAACAGATTTATGAATCGCTATACATATCCAATAACGTATATCACCCACGAGGGGGTTATAAACGCCAACGTGAAAATATATTGATCATCACCAGCGAAGAAGTGAAACGAAATTCGAAGGGTCTATGATTTGCTCATGTAATAGTCGTATTTCGAAGGTGTGTTTGCCGCGGGCAGAAAAATTGGCCGTTTTATGCTGACCGGAGGAAGGCATCGACGTAATTGAAAGAAATACAGTTCGTCAGGTACCCGCAGCCATAAATCCGACCAACGGGTCGTAAAACGGTCGATTCTTTTCACTTTCGTTGAGCGGTGAAATGTGTGTCAGGAGGTCATCGGGCCATTGGCCGTGTTCCACTTTCCGAGTTCCTTTTCCCTTTTCGAGATCGAGGACCACGCCGCGCTCTCTTCGTGTGTTCGCGTTTCGTGAAAGGGGGGAATCGATACAGAAAGGAAAAAACGGAACGCCTTTTTCCTTCTTACTTTTACACGCCGTGTTTCGTTTGCCAGATTTCGCAACCGGTCACTCTTCCATCGCGTTACTTCTCTTTTTGGTCTGTTTGCATTCGACGATTTTAAGCTTTCACGGCCCTGATTTACACAGTTGCTACTATTTGAGTTTTTTTAATTCTTTTTTTTTTTTTTGGTGTGTTACATTTAATAGGAATTATATCTTAATGTTTCGCTAGATATCTGGTAGATAAGAAAATCCTGTAATTTCATTTCGTGCATTGTAATCTAATAACATTCGGTCATGAAGTGATTTATTAAAAACATCGAGGCAATTTCTGTTCTGAAACATCGGCTCAAATTCGAGCCTCGAATTCTTTCAATCATTTAGATTATTTGATTATTTAATTTTTCCAAATTATTTAGGAAATTTAGCGAGTATGAATTGATTATCAAAGAAAACAGAATAACATTCTAACTCTATAACTTATTTATCTATTAATTACATAATTCTAACGTTATTAACAGGATAAAGTTAACGTTTATTCCTACTTTCGTCGTACTCTTTCTTTTCATGTACGGGTCGAGGTAATCTCGGAAATTTATCGTGGGATATTTGTGAGAACATTCGGTGGCGTTGATATTTAAAAAATGTTGATTAATGTCAGCTCGTGTTTCTCTGTACTATCCGAATTAATTTAAAAGACATAGCTGACCATGAAAGAGTTACGATGAAGTTCAACGGTTCTGATATTTGGAAAATTTTGATTAACGCGCCTAATGCCATTCTCACACTACGATCTTAATTGATTAATATAATACTAACATAATAATAATATAATATATGCACAGGCTCGCGCAAGTATGCGTCCACTTTTAAATATCTTTTATAAATATATTATCAATGTTATACGAGACATTTTGAGATTTCATTAGCATTGTAATGAGATTCGATTATCATGATTTGTTCTATTTCGAAAACAATATATATGCATCACGGGACAATAAATCTTTCTGATACTCGATGAAGCAATTACGATAGAAAGTGTGACAGTACAGGCTGTAAACTTGTTTAATGACTGTTGCATCGTTGAAATGAATGTACGTAATCACACGAGAGAAAAAGGCATTAGACGTCGAAAGGGCAGACAGGTATTAATGATTGTAATCGTAGTTTTCGCGCGAACGTATCACTTTAGGCGATAATTTATCTTCGGTTAATTAGGTATGTCGTTCATTAAATTGACAATCAGCAATTGCGATTCCACGTGTCGATCATATAAATAGCAATATTAATAGTAATATTTCTATCCATATTCAGAGAGATATTATTATAGCAATAGTCAGCGCTTCAAAACATAGTTCTAAATATCACTATTCTGGCTCATGAAAGATTTAAACACGTACGATAAAAAACTTCTATATATGTATGATGCATATGTTCAATGTGTTATATAAAACATCTTGAAGTTTCATTAGCATTATAATGATACTCGACTGTTATGACTATGTCGGTAGAGTTTCAAACAGGTCTGGAAATATACATATAAGAATTATAAGCTACCATATTCAGTGCAAGTATATATTTCGCATAGATGACAAAAGTATTTCGATAATCGATTACTTAAATACATAATAAATGTCAGTATTCGGTGGGGCCATATTTAACATTTATTCGTTCTATACGTTTTTTTTTTATTTTTTTTTTATTTATTTATTTGCATTTTACAATTTGTCCAGTAGGACATTTGGTAAAATATTATAGCTTAGTGATATAGTATTATAACATGTGGATGGCTACCCCCAGTGGGATACCATCTTCGAACGTTCTATACGTATTCTATTCTTTTATTAAATATATGTCTGCGATAAATGTATTGTAATTTCTACGTACATTTTCTGCAGGCTGATCTTCTTTTTAACCAATAGAAAAAAAGAAAGAAAAAGGAAATTCCCTTCGTGCTTAAAATGTTTCATACAACACCCGTAACATATTCGTAAAAGGTTTCTATAAATATTCCAGCACTTCCGTCAATTACTCTATGTAAATACACACCGCGCTATGTAATATCATTTTACTTTATTCGGTCGTAACAACATCGTTAAATAGCGATACGATGCGATGGTATGGTACATTAATGGCCGCGTTATTATCAGTTCGTCGTAAATACGCGATACAGATGACGGCGAATCGCGTGTAATCGGGTAGCCATTAATATCAGTCCGCCTCGTTGATATAATTTCAACGACGACCGCGACTACTTATCCCGGAAACGGCTTTCACTTTCTCCCCCACTAACGCGGGTAACTTTCACTAACGAGGCCTCCGCGAAACGACTCGTGCGCGCACCTACGATAGTAGATCGGTAGAGAGGAGAGAGAGAGAGAGAGAGAGAGAAAAGGGAACTGAGAGGAAGGATGAATCGGGTTTCTGGGTCGGTCAGGAAACAAAGCGAAGCCCCGTTGTCCCTTCGTCCTCGCTCGACGACCTCGTGAATTCGTTGGACGGAAGGATGCCAGCCTTTCGACGATCGAAATTTCCCTTCCACTCCGATGAATGACATTGAAAACGATTAGTGTACGATGTCGTGAAGAATGTTCGTTTTGTACGTATACGGGATGTTTGAAGAGGTTGCGTGAACTGCTAAATAGTAAGGGATACGAAGAGCCACGATGAAGAAATTTCCTTTGTCCTCTCGTTGTTTGAGCTTTGACATCGTCATCTTCCATTCAAGGACGTTTTTAAGTTGCCTTTACGAGTTTTTTCAAACGTATTTTATTGGGCGAATATTAACGGTGCTTGTGATTTATGTTATTGGATTCTACAAGTTTCTTTCATGTCACAGTTTAACCTATTCTCTTGTGATTTCTTTTTAATGGATAGAGCAGTTTGTTAGGAATCTCTGACCAAAGGGTAATCTTATTGTATCGTTGAGATAAAGAGTTTGTAATGTACGTATAGGATGTACTTGCTGTTCTTTGTCCGAAAAATGTTAGAGAGAAGAAGTTATAACATCGAAGGTATAAAGTTAATGTTAAAAAGGTGCGAATAAATTTTGGAATATTTCTTAACCAACACTTAACATTTCATCGAGCAACACTTTTGTAATATTCTCCAACAAAAATAAAGCTTTAAACGAACGGAGCGAAATTTCGTTTGTTGCGCAACTTCAAATTAAGAATTTTAATGCAAACTACGATCGTTTGTCAAGTAACTAACATTGGCATTCGGAGATTAAAATAATTCTGGTCCTATTATTCAACATCAGCCTTCAAGTAACTTACTTAACTAGCCATGAAGATTCTCAATGACGCTAGGAATAAAATGGTAGAATCGTCTGAACGTCTGTTGACATATTTTTCGGAACCGTTCGAACTTGTTAACTCTAGGTACAATCATAAAATCAAATATACTTGACAGACAGTCGCAATTATGACAGGCAATACAGGTCTGCGTCGATACTTGCAAATACATAAACTTGTAAACGACGAGCTCGAGGAGGCACGAGTAGACACGCGAGGGCCACGCTCGCAGGCGACCTTGTAAAACCGGAAGACGCCTCTGCGTTCCTCTTGATCGTTTTACAAGAACGCGTACCTCTCTGTCGTGTGCCGACACGATCTCACTTCTTTTCTTTCTCAAAACTGACGGTTTTACCGATGGTGAAGGCTCGATCATAAAATTCCGTTCTGGCGACCTGATGTCCTGGCGTCACTGCGACAGATGTTGCTGCTTTTAGATATAGTTTTAACGTTCTCTACCATCGTTACGGTCACAGACCGAGAAATTGTTGCGCGTGGCTCTAGAATTCAGCATATGAGAAAGAAAGTAATCGTCCGTGGGAAGAACCTACGTATTTCTCCTTTTACTTTCTTTTATTTTTACGAATTTTATTTGTTAAAGGACTGGAAAAAATTCACTAAATTGAATACTAAATATTACTAGGTTCGTAAATAAATGATAATGTAGAAAATAATCTAAGGGATCTCAATATAACGTATGTGAGAGATTATCGACGAATATCGTCGAGCGAGAAAGAAAGCAAGAGATCTTAGTACAGTGAGAAATTATTAGAAACTATCTTCTTATGAATTTTACTAATTTTAAATATTTCTGTTAGGGGCGAAATTGCAACAATAGGCAGATACAGAGGAAATTTCGTTACGGAAGAAATATAGAATTATAGAACTCCTAAGGAATAATAATCTAAAGAATAATAGAATTAGAAATGATCAAATGATAATTATATAATTGAAATACAAAGTCTGGAATAATTTATATACGAAAAGATCAAATAGATATTTAAAAATTCAAATCAATTTCTAGAAAATTCACATTACGATTAAAGAGAAGTTTCAAAATTTCTCTTCGAATTCGAATTTCTTCCATCAAGCAACTACTTCCTTCTTAACTTTCTAATATCCAAATCCTCTCAAAGTAGGTTTACTCAGCTTTGTCTGTTATTCGCCGAATCGCTATCGTGTTGTGCGATTAGATTCCAAATGGAAACAAAGGCAGAGCGACATTATGCTAAGCCGATGGTGTCAGGAAGCGACGAATGTGGCACGCGTATCATGTGTTATTCGGATCGGTATCGTATGTGTGTATTATTCTGGCGGTTCATGGCCTTCGAAAAGGGATCGAATAGGGACGTGGCAACACACTTTGGACGATTAAGTAGGTCATGACTCCAAAATATATGCTACCGTACTGTCTGCTCGCACGGGTTCTATAGAACTCAACTTTCAGGCCGTCTGCCTTTCGAGGTTAAAGGTCAGCCAGCTTCTACGTCTCACACGAAACGTATTTATAGCAGAAGACTTGTTACTCGTCCTATGCGATTCTATCTACCGTTTATCGAACAAACTTTCGCCTTTTCGAGTACCGTCTTTCAATCAAAATTTAGTATCGAGATTATTGCCTCTCTCCAATATCTTCATTTTCAAGGTTTACTTATACAGAACAAAATTATATACATACACGGTTCCTATGAATAGAACTAATAATCTGTTAAGATTTGAAAATCAATATTTCTTTATCTTTGCGTCGGAGTAGATAACGAGGCGCCCTAGATAAATTCTGTCAGTATGTTTTATAAATAGAAAAAATATTTATTTGATAGAAGCGAAAAGGGGATCTCTTAATCACCAACTTCTACAATCACAGAATTAATAGTCAACAAAGATAAATCAATTTCATTCAGGTCGATTCTAATCGTTGTAAACGCAAATACGATCTATTTATAATGGAATTCTACCAAATGTTCAAATCGGACAAATCGCGAATGTAAACAACTAAATAAAAAAAAAATGTATAATGGAAATGAAACGTAACGCTAAAAGATTGGAAATTCGTAAATAAAGAGATTAATACGTTCAAGGATTAACGGATTAAAAAAATACCGTGAGATTTCTTTCTTCGACCTTTTTGCTCTGTACAAGTACTACTGTTAACGTTAACATTGCTTGTTAACCGTTAAATATTTCTAAATCCTCAAGCAGAAGCCGTGGTAAAACGTGGATGAGCACATTTGTCATTCTGCCAGAGCAAGTTCAATTCACTTTCTAATGTGGAGCAGCATCGCAGCTAGTTAAACACGCGAGCGTTCGTTGCACGCGAATGGGATTTGATGCTCGCCAAAGGCGGGAAAACAGCCGACCTTGTTTCTATTCGACGAAAGTAGAATGTCGAGGGAGACGTACGAGAAGAATTCCTACGGATTCATTGTCTGCCCGTGGACAATGGGGAATAAGCTAAACTCAAAGTGGGTGAATAGGTCATGAGTTACGCGGTACAAGCGGAGGCTGTTGGTCGTCTTTCTACGGGCAAAATGGACCACGCGGGGACGCGACCGGTTAAATCGAAAGTCGAAGGCGACATGTACCCGACTGGCTTCGTATTCGTTCGTGTGAAAGCTCATGGAATGATACGTTATTGAAATTCCTCGTTGATTGCTCGGTTGTTCGCTTTCGCCGATGATATACATACGCGTGTATGTGTACTCTGGCGAATGTAGAACTTTCTGATTCGTCGATGTTTCGAAACAGCGAACTGCGTTTGTTTTTGAAATTATGCTCCTGTGAACTAGATTTCGGATTAATATACGAGTCACTGAGAAGAGTAGTATCGATCAAGTTTATAAATTGGAAAATAGAGAAACGCGATGATAGGAATATTTTTTTAAGTTCGACGTGAAATCCGTGTATTATTTGTGCTATGTTTATGACAAAGATTCTTTACATTTTTGTACATTTAATTTTTTCGTAAATGTATAGACGAGTGTAGTAGTAATTAGATAATTGTCAAAAAATGATGCGCGCGAGGATTGGAAATTGTTGATATCGGTGTTTGAACAGAGTTGGATAATCATACGGAGAAGTTTCCTGTCGTAAGATTTCGTTGCTGTTGCTTCGAGTCTGTAGATTTCGTTTAGAAGTTGCTACTCTAATTTTATTTGATTATTTCTCTTTCGAACGTACTGGTCGACCCATTATCCTTAACTACTTCCTATAAATTCATTCCACGCAGTTTAAACTTTGAAACTAGGTTCCGTAACTGCAATTTACGTAGCGTTGCGCAGCATTTACTTCTTCACACTTTCCTTCCAGTTCTTTGCTTACATTTTTTCCCATTCCTGAAACTAGAATTATTGCCAAGTATTATTACTACTATTAAGCAATAAATGTCTCAAAGCATGATATTAACTAATATTTCTCTTTACGGATGAGTATTACTATTAATAACAGAGAAAGAGAAAGTTTAACCAGACTCGAGTTGACTGTTTCGAACATTTCTACAAAACGGGAAACGAGATTTGTAGCGGACGACAATTATAGCGACAATTGAAACATGCTACGCAGCCACTCTGATCTTACACTTTAGTCTACGTATTCGTTTGTTCAAGTAGATCTGGTATGCGCGAAACCAGACAGCAGTTACTGCAGCTGTGTCATCTTTTTATTATTATTATTATCATTTATATATTTTATTGATCAGAAGGTGCCATATTCAGCTAATCATTTACTATTTTATTTACCAAACCTATAGTATTAATTCGTAAAAAAATTCTAATCCAACAGTTAAGAAAATAATTTATCTTTCTTACGTACAACGTTCGATAATCTCTTCACGAAGATTTAAATTGCTCGTTGAGAAAAGAGAAGATCGCAGTTCGATTCTTGTTCCAATAAAATTGGTTCAACAGGTGCTGCCCTCTGGCCGATATTCCTCGAGTGAAAAGTCGCGGTAGATCGCGATCCACAGGATCGTTTAAGTAACAGCTGCATCACGATCACGGGAGGTTCGTCGATCGTACTCTCACTTTCTCTGCGATATTTCCGACGACCCGGTTTTCAGGCGACACAGTTCGCCCCATCAAACGAGAAAGTGAACGCGTAGACCTGCTCTCCTCCCTCTTCTTCGCCTCATCATCTTTCTTCCTCACCTTCTCTTCTTTTAACCGGTGAAATCCCCCGTGCGTAGGCGAGGCGGGAAGAAAGCTTTTGTCCAGTCGCTGTAACGCGGTAATCAGTGTCCCAGCGACTTATTATTACTTTCGAGAAACGACGGAGATAAATCTGTTCCAACGACTTCCTAGTAGAACGATAGAGAACAGAGAAAGCTTTGTCCTCGTTATTCGAAATCAGCTTCTGTCGCGCCGCTTTCTGTTTTGATATACCGTTTGCATATTATTTCGCGTTTAATAAGAAGATGCAGTTTCGTTTTTAGCGCAGGTCAAAAGAGTTATCGTTAATGATGAAATTAGTATGACGTTTTGATCAAATTGAGGAAACTATTTCAGTTAATAATTTCGTAATTGTAGATCACAGCGGAAGAACATAACAGGTCACGTTTCCCGTTTTTCAAAACTCGATACATCGTCAACTTTATAATTTTTCATTATCGGAACTATCTTTCTATTTACATATACAGGGTGGTTGGTAACTGGTGGTACGAGCGGAAAGGGGGTGATTCTACGCGAAAAAAGAAGTCGAAAATATAGAATAAAAGTTTAAAAATTTAAAAATTTAAAAATTTAAAAATTTGGAAATTTAAAAATTTAAACATTTAAAAATTTAAACATTTAAAAATTTAAAAATTTAAAAATTTAAAAATTTAAAAATCTAAAAATTTAAAAATTTAAAAATTTGAAAATTTAAAAAGTTAAAAAAATACGAACCAAACGAAAAATGTTTATACTATATTTTCGACTTCTTTTTTCGCGTAGAATCACCCCCTTTCCGCTTGTACCACCAGTTACCAACCATCCTGTATATAAATATCTTTATCAAATCGAATATAGTCTTGATTTTTCACGAAACCTCGTGGATTTACGATCAATCGCTAAAGAGTCTACTATTTTGAACGCGGAACAGCAGTTAGAAACAAATTTTTTGCGATACTTCATAAAATGTTACTTTTCCTTTATTCGAGCACTAAATCGAACATGTCCACTACATTTTTTCCTCATTGAATCTTACGTTGATCGAATTTCCCAGAAATAACAATTCTCGTAAAGAAATGTCGAAACGTTCAGACAACACAGAAAGATACAGAAGAATGACATTACCTCGTAATCAACGAGTATACAACGAGAGTACTAGGTTTTAATTACCGAATAATATAAAGATCGAAGGGTCAACAATGACAGATTTACCGCGCTTTTCCCATGCGTTCCTCGATTATGCGTAATTTCTTTGTGTAAAAGAAGACACATGCCGAAGTAGCGATTTATTTTTCCCGGTATCCTACTGGTGTTCACAATTAACGAAGAGATGTATTTAAAGGAGATTCGAATTCGAAGCACGGACACAGCAGAAATACACATACCGATCCCATCGGAGAATAAGAGTGTGTCGCGTAAGCTGGTATTTTCAGCGGGATGACAAACGCAAAGATACCGTGACGTCAGGGATCACAAGCGACATTCCATTGTCGCGGAGGTCGACCGTGGTTCGTTCGTGTCGTAAGAGGAAAGCACGAAAGTCATAGAGGAAGTAGTTTATTAGGGAACTCGTTTAAACAATGCGTATCCAATACATCGAGTCACAGCTATAATTGAACGCCGCTTTAATATCCATCGGTTATCGTGACTGAAATATACAGGATGTGCCAGGACGCTGGTACAATCCACAAGAAGATGATTCTTCGTGTAAAAATAAATAAAGAATTTATTAACTTTACTCGATACACAGTGAACATTGAAAATTAATAAGTTTCAATTTAACGGATTCATCCGTATGATGAATACAAGCGTCGATAGAAATCAGATTTCCTTATAAAATCTTCCTATCGAAGCAATAATATCGCGCAAACAAAAATTAAGTAAAAAATCGTGTTTAAAAAATGATAAATTTGCACAAAATGCTAGAAGATATGCCATCACGTACGATGTCTGTGCAAATATCTTTGTTGATCGCATAATTTTGTATTTGTATATGTAACGACACGAGTCGCTTCTTGTCATTAACATTATCTTATTCGCTCGAAACGTACAATTAGTATGTACACGCGTAAGTATTTAATGAATTCCTAGAACCTTCTTTCTCAAGAACGAAGTGTTGAAACGCGAAAGCTTCGTTTTGCAATTTTAACTTATGATTGCATAAGAAATCATCCCCTTCCCAATGGTATCGCTCTTATTAGAATATTCTCTATGTAAAAAACAAGCTAATAAACACTTCTTTAGACGAATGCACTTTCGTCTGGTGACTCGAGACTATCCATATTCATACGGTTCCCACAGTGACACGAGCTTCTGGTAAACGCTCATGGTACGTTTGCACGAGGCGTATACGCGTGAGATCATCCATACATTAAACGTCTTTCCTACGCGAGTCAAGGTCGGTTTTCAAGGCTTACCGAAGCGTTTCCTAGTTGATTACGTTCAATGGAACACATTATGCATGTGCGTTCGACTGGATGTCAACCGATAGCTGGCTGTCCTCATGCGCTTCAATTCGCTCGTCAATGAGGACAGATCCATGTACTTGGCATATCGCGGTTCGCGAACCACTCTTTAACCTGTTAAACCAAGCCAGACGAGCTAACTTTATCACTCGGATTGTCAATCGCCTGGAGGTAATAATTTTTTCACTTGGTTATATCATATCCTTCTTTGCATGTCGTTTTATTTTTGTTGAAACCAAAATGTATATACGTCGTTCGAACTAATTATAGGATCGTTACTATATATCGGCAACAACCGATATTTATAGGTCGATTTATAGATCGTTATTCGTGTCACATAGTATAGGTCACATGCATAAATTGTTGAATTTGCTTTAAACGAAGCAGGAAATGCAAATTCTCAAAAACAAGTCCGTAATTCGAGGAATTTTCCTCCAAACGATTCTAAATGTCATAAACTGTCTTTTAGTGTGCGAGAAAAATTGTTTTTTTTTTTTTTATTAATTACTGATAGCAGAAATTCATTTTGTGAGATGATATTCCAAAGAAAATATAACACAAATTTCAAAGCAATTTTACCGAGAACAAATACGTTCATCGTTTATTGAATCAATAACTGACTGAAGTACAATGTACATGGAAAGATAAAGTGCAATTTCGAACACGAGAGGATTAGATCGGTAAATGTTTCGTTGTATTTATCCGAGTACATATTTGATCGAGAAAGAAAACATTCATGAGGAGAAGCAGCGTTTGAGTAGTCGATCTGAAGGAACAAAGCACATTCGCATCTCGTATTGGAACGAAACAGAGTAGCAATGCTATACGGATGTATGTATAATGGCGACAAGGCTACGACTCGAGCCGTTGAACGAAATGCGTAGACAAAGGAGTCGCGAGCGAGGCCTTCGTAGCACGTGTGTAACTGCCTTTAACGCTATGGGGAAACATAAATAAAGTCAGGGTCGAGTGACCACACGTCATCGTCCCTCCATGGCGTACTCTCCGGGGCTGTACCGCCCGGTAAATGATGGTTGTTCGCAGAACATCGGACTCCAGGAAACTTTCACTGTCTGACAATTTCACTGTTTCGGTATTTCCAACGTTTCCGCCGTTGTTTTATCCCATGAAAATGATAGATCTGTTTTATTGTCTGGTGGAATAGGTACATCGTCGTCGTCTTTCGTCGATGACAATAAAAATTTGGCAATTTAAAGTTGCAAAAAAGTCGTTGAAATATTTGAAACGAATCGGTCCACTGTGTCTTGCGAAAATTTTGTAAAATCCTTAGCAAATCTCCTGATCTATCGTCACCGCAGTTAAATCTATCTCGACAATTCGAATTGAAATTGACGCGGTCTAATGAACGAGTTAGCTAAGTTCTCAGCGTGTCGCACGGCGAACTAGGACGAAGACAATTTGCGTTGTCGGAGGACATCTGCTCGTTTGTATAGGCCGAAGGTCCTACGAGGCCTTTTGTCACGTACAATGCCGCACGTTTTGCACGGTTTAGACGATGATGAGGATGGATACGCACGATATTAGCCACGCTTAGTGCCGTTTCCTACGGAAACAGTTTCGTATTGTGTGCATTGAAGCGAACACTTTTAAGCTTAGCATAGCATAGCTTAGTTTAGCTTTCCGATGAATCCCCGACTTTACGCACGACGATCCGTCCATGGCGATGTTATTAAGGCGATTGTTACAGGTAAATAGACAGGTGTGGTAAGTACGTGTAAGAACGAGCCAAATCTCAACGTGGAAACCGATCGCGAATCGTTTCCATTTGCTTTATTGTTTACGCACGATAAATATTCATTTACACGAAGGAAAAGCCAATCCTTTCGATGGATATCTTAATTAGAAGGATTATTTACGAGCTTGTTTGTAGATAGATACGTACTTCGGTGTTCCTCAACCAGGTGTTGTTTCTTATCGATTTTCGTGCATCATCCACCGATAGATAACAGTATCTGCAGGTGTGTCAATTGGCCTGAAAAAATCAGATACTGGTGCGTTAGTGATTTTTGTAAATTAATAATAGAAACGATTAAGTTCTATTCAATGGCCTTCTCAATCTTCCTCCGATAATGAGCGACAATCGAAATTCATTTTTATCACGTAGATACGTCGTAGAGTTTCTTGCATTTTGAAATTATGTAGGTACTATTAGATGGATAAAGGGAATATTTTCACTTGATAATTTCTCTTATTTACCCAAATATGTACGACGACATTGGAAGCTTGTTGGTAACACATGTATACTATATATACAGGGTGGTTGGTAACTGGTGATACAAGTGGAAAGGGGGTGATTCTACGCGAAAAAAGAAGTCGAAAATATAGAATAAAAAATTTTTTTTTTCATTTTTCCATCGAGACAACGATCTACAGCGAGATCCGTTATAACGTATCGCACGCGTACCGAGCGAAAATTCAAAGTCGATTTTCTCGAAAACAAGGCCTCGAACGAAAAATGTTTATTCTATATTTTCGACTTCTTTTTTCGCGTAGAATCAGTCCCTTTCCGCTTGTACCGCCAGTTACCAACCACCCTGTATATAGCTACGATCACAGAGAAAAAAGTAAGCACTTTCGCAAGATTGGATTCGATAGTAGCATTAAACAAACTCCCTGAAATCACCGTTTCACGGTTCTGATATTCTTCTGACACAGGACTAGTAGTATTTCGAGTTGTAACACTTATGAAATACACGATACGTTCAGATACTTTCATACTGTGTGTTAGTGTGCATACCTGTAATTGATATCTATTAACACTATCTGACTCCTCGAAGAAATCATTATCAATCTAATACTCGAAAAGGCGGACGGCCGTCAAACGTCTTTATCGTTATACCTTCGGTATGTGTGCAGAAGCACGCCATCGGCAAGGATCGTTCCCGGTTTCTGTGTGAGTCGGCTTTTGCCCGAAGGACGCGTGCGTCGACCGATTAAAGCGGCGCGCAATTATCGCACGGGGACCAGTTCCCGCTATTCCAGTTCTCTACTCATTCGTTACGTAATCCCGATTGTCGGATCGCATAAATATTCTCGCGGGATCCGTTATGCTGTTGCACGCGTGAATGAGCCAATGCAGCCTTTGTGCAACGACCTTCCAGCGATTCGAAGCCGGTGCGTTCACGGCTGCATTCTTCCGAAGCGATTGCTCGCTTTTCAGATGAAACGCTCATTTCGTTACATTTCACCCAATCAATTCCTCTTGTTTTTCGTCTGGAACATACAGTGGACTCATGAGAGTAATCGAACGTTCATCATAGAAAACTCTGTATGAAACATTTTGAAATTTCATTAGCACCGTAATGAAACATGACTACCGCGATTATATCGGAGAAATTTGGAAATAACGTATATCGAAATTGTCGTTAGATAAATAAAGGTGTAGATAGAGATTGACGTGCAGTATGAATTTAAACGTCTTAGTAAGTGCCATCGAACCTTTACTTACCCTAACATATTCTGTATTTAGTTGGACAAGAATTATTAGATGTTTTTTCGAAAACAGATGTAACTGACTGTTATTAATTTTACCACACGTTTTGTAATCGAACATAATTCCGTGAATCATCTAATTTGATTAATTACCATCGTATGAGTAAACGTTCAGCTCGATTACGCGAATCAATTAACAGACACGAGCGATCATTTTTCAATTTCTTTCAAGGACCCTACACAGAGCCAGGTATTGTAAGCACTGTAAAAAAGTATACGAGAACTGTTCGCATACTTTTACAAAAAGCATCGTTTTAAATCGCCATCGTCGTAAACTACGAGCCTTCTATCGGCTATGATCCTTTCGTTCGATCTTCGTAAGCAGGAACAAAAGTGGCATTCAAAAGGTGTGTTAGTTCTAGTTCTTTGCGAGAGAAAAAAAAATATAGATTGAGGAATCAGGAGGTCGTTATGACGTATCAGGAGTACCGCTATCCTCTCACCTGCGTGAGAGGTGTCCTTCATCGTCCTTGAAGTTCTGTCCGTTTTCCTCAATGACGGTACAAGTTAATTATTCATTCGCGATTGTTCCACGTTGCTTTCGTTTCGTATTCCATTTCGCCTCATCTCATTGTCATAGTTTGGCGCCTTGTCATTCGAGAAACTTTTATCATAATTCCCCTATCCGTTCGAATAAAAGCCTTTCTCTCTGAAATGATTCCTTTTATTCACAAAATAATTCTCGTATTCTAATATGTTGGAATTATCTTTGCGTTATTTCAAATTTCATACAGTGGATTTCGATTTTTCAAGGATCTTCCAGACAGCATTTTGTTAGCTTAGAAATGGCAAATTTTCTTAAAATATCAACATCCTGGTTCCTTTGAAACGCAATATAGAGAAATGCAATTCTCCTTTGATTATTTCTCATTATAAACATAAACTTGGTCTCCGAGCCAAGAATCGATATTAACGTAACTGAAATCGCCAAAAACGTTAATCACGGCGAAGAAGGAACAAGTTATATTTATTAATAATGGCCCTTCGTCTTGAAAACGGAATTTATACAATGTAACGAAAAGAAGGAAAGAATAAGCACGCGTATGTGCTACGTAGGACCGTTGAAGAAAAGGTAGGAGTACGATAAAATAGCTGTGTCGAGGATATTTCAGTAATGTTTATCTCCATCTACATCTCGAAGGACACAGCATAGAGAATGACACGATCGATATCTTGGAATTGTACTTCGCATTGTATGCAGTTTGCTATAACGGACCTCCAGCTGACAATCAAGCTGACCTTTGTCACGTCACATTCTTTTTATCTCAATCGAAAAATATTTGCTCGATAGTTTGCTTCATGATGGATTTCCCGTGTGACATTTACCATTCGAAGTCACAGGATTGGAAAAATGATGGTGTTCTTCGTTGTTCGATATTTTATCCAATATTCCTGGAGCTCGTAAAACGTAACGCGAGATGTTATACGTTCTCGTAAAAAAGAAAAAGGGGAAAAAAAAAGAAAGTATTGGATAAACGAATTTGATAGCCTGTGAAGCTTAACGTTGTTATGAAAATAAAAATTGTTAAAAAAATTATAAACGGCGAAAGATGCGACAGAAGCTAGAACAAAAAGACAAGAGAGAGAAAAGATAGAGGAACGCAACAGTTTGATAAAAACAAGGACGATCGATACAAGCATAGCATATAGTAGTTTTATGACACCAAAGTGTCAAGGATATATTAATGATTGATTGTTTATGACGTTAGAATCACGAGCTTTAAGGAAGTCTTAAGTGACTCGTCTAGACGGAAATGCTGGTAAAAGGAAGGTATCTATCAGCCGCAACGTCCTGTGTCGCATTACAAACTTTCAGGGTCGATGTGAACGTGAAAGAAAGCCATTATACTTGGTACCAGCGATCAGGATCGTTAAACACTATTTTTAGCCATACGATTTATTAATTACCATATATCTGCAGATAAATGGGGTTAACTATAGTATGAATACAATGATACATTTAGTGTTTGCAAATAGAATTGTCATTCAAGTTGGTTCAGCTATATTAATCGTTTGGAGGTCGAGATGCCATTAGTGAATTTATTGAAACGCAAATATGCAATACGCGTGTAAGGTAACCATACGTAATATGGAATTAACCCGATTTCAACATAGGTGCTAAAAGACAACATTTTTTACAGTTTATATATACAGGGTGGTTTTAAAAATTAAACAAAAAAAAAAATTAAAAACAAATTTTTATTCTATATTTTCGACTTCTTTTTTCGCGTAGAATCGCCCCCTTTACGCTTGTACCACCAGTTACCAACCACCCTGTATATGTCAAACGATCATTATTGTTTATTATCATAAAACGTAAACTTGTAGAAAATGCAATAAGCAAACGACTACTTGTAAATTCAATCGATTATCGAAAGTTTGATCTCTATCTTGTTCTAAAATATACAATTGAAAAATGCATCTCTGAAACTGTTTATTTTCATGAATAATTACAAGGTAAATTAAGTTAATTCTGGAGTAAGAGTGTTCGTTAAGTGTACGTAAAATATGCGTATACAGCGTACTCGATGTAAAATTTTCATTCATATCCCGTTTATTTCTTATTTATTTCTCATTTGTTCTTTAATTTGCGTTTATCGAAATCTAAATCTTATATAAATGTTCGCAATCTGCTTGCTATTCGAAGACCTTCGCGGAAAGACCTCGATACTTTGACGAGTCTATGCAAATTACGAGCTTGTTTTTTATTTACATAGAAAAGAAAAAAAGAAATACGACGAGAACACCAGTACAGAAGTAACTACGAAGACTCTATTTAAAATCCTTGAATGAAGCTTGATCCTCACGCGGTAACACAAACACGAAAGATCAGCTTCGATCGTGTGAGATAATGGAGATACGTTTGCTGGAAACATGTTTAATATTTACACGCGAAAAGTGTCGAAGCTTCAATTTCGTTACGTAACCGGCTTCATGGAATGGTTGAATGTTTGCTCGTTTCGAGACATCCGTTCTCTTTTTCTCACCGATGCTTCTTCTTCGCCTTTGATACGATATTGCAATAGTTACTTTGAAAATGAGATATAAAGAATCAGCTAAAAAAACGTATCGTCGCAAAATAAGAGATACGTGCGAATACCCTTTGCGTCCACTATAATTCCGCAAGAAATTCTTCTTTCACGAGTCGCAACAAGGAAGATATCGTACCCTTGATTTGACTACACTCGAAGGAAGTTGCGGTTTTTCGAAAACGCGATTGTCGTTCCCATCGCGGATACATCTTAATGCGGCACGGTCGTTGTTGAAATGTGAAACAGGACATTGCGGCCACCATGAAACATTCGTCGACAACATTTGTTCCCTGAGTAAATACAACCGCTCCGGAAGTCACGTGATTACCTTCCCGTCGCCGTTATCGCGATGAGCAACGAGGAAAATAAGACAGCGGATTATTTTGTTAGTTTACATTTGCAACTACAAGTAAATAATTTGTCGAAACTCGTGGAATGTCGAAAAATAGTATAAAGGTCGTCGACAAGTCTAAGAGAGGTTCAAAGTTTTAACCGACTTTTCTTCGTTAAAATCGTTTTGTCTAGTATTTTTCCATTTTTCGGAATACGCTGAATTGGTTGACGTTTCCACCGTTTTCTTTTCTTTTATCTTTCGAGTAAAGTTATATCATACAAGCTGTTACGAAGCGATTATTAAATATTTGAAATCGAAGAGAAAGAAAGAAACTGATCGGATTTAGAATTTCCTTCAATTTCGAAACGGTAGATGGAAAGATTGGGAGCGAAAAGAAAGCAGAACCGAAACCGTACCTTCCCACTTTCTGATACGAACGTTGCGACACAAGCTTCATGGTATATCTCGTAACCATTTAGCTCTATTCTTCAAAGTCGTAACTCAAAATTGCAAGATATTTTTGCTCATTGGTTACGTGCTATGGTCTCGAGTTGGTCTCAATTGAATTTGCTCTTATTGATCGCGAAGGAGGGTTCAAGAAACCCGAGACCGAGTAGAGCGGAGCAAACAGGCGGCAGGAAGATGAAAAGAAGCAGAGAATCAGAGAAGCTTTATCTCGGTGTTGAATTATCAGCGAGTGAAGTGATTCGAGCGATCTCGGTCACCCTTCAAGATCTGACCTGACCTCGGATTGGAATTGAACGTCGGGACTTAAAGCGGGCGCGAACACTGCTGTGCAATCCTGGCCAATCAGCTAACAAACAGACGCGCCGGGAATAAAGGTGAGCCTAATTGGCGCAATTCATATTCAAACAAGGTCCACGTCCTTGACTGTTCATCTCGCGCGCCAACGAAATTGATAACCGTTTGCGTAAGACGGCGACAAATTCTGACGATCAACTCTGTAACCATGGGATCTGAAACATTTCAAATCGCTTCCAATCTATACGCTACAGGCTATTCACCGGGAGGAGTCAAAGATGCTCAACGTACAGTAAGCTCGTGTTATTTCGAATCGTCTAAGTTCCGACATCTTAAAACTCGGTCTTCAACTTTGCATAGAATAATCCAGTTTGTTGTAGATCGTAGAACGTCATTAGTCTGTGACGTAACAACGAAAGAACGAGAATATATCATGTGCTTTACGTTAAGCGCGAAGAAGCTTGATTATGACAATTACAAATTGAAAATATCGACGTTAGTTCAATAAATTATTTTCTCACTGAAAATTATATGTCGGTAAAAAACTATGACTGTCGAGCTGTTATTGCAGGTACATGATATACTATATGTCGCTGTTTATCGCTCCACTAATATAGCACGAGGCAACACGAACCAAATAATCTGTTTTCAAATGTAGATCGCACTGTGAAAAATCGTTACATATCATTTACCTTGGCTGCGATATCCTTCTGACTCAAATAGCCTTATCTTCCGCTATTCCTGTACCAAACATTCCTCTTAATCACACGATCGTACTTTCCTATCAGCACCGAAGACACCGCCGTTGCATATTCCCAAAGTATCCGTTGCTACGTCTCGTCTGTTAATTTCTGGAGACAAACGAAGTTGCAGCACACGTCATTCTAAATCTCAATATCATACGAAAGACTATCATCTGCAAACTTCGAGCGAGCAATTAGAAGCAAACACGAAGATGATCGTGCAACGAGGAATCCCAGCAGAACGATTCGAAGCATGCACTCGGAATTTCCGATAAATCGCTGTCTCTTAGCTTGTTTTCCCCGCTGGAAGGGCAAACAGCGTTGCCGTAGCCTGACCTTCCTCAGGGGCCAACGTCCTGACGACGTTCAAGCGAAATTAAAAAGAACTACTGATAATAGCGTGGAATGACCCCTGTCGGCGGCTACGAACACGACAGTGGAGGAATATTTTGTTCGCCGTGATGGGCTTTCGACGAATCTTAACTTCGAAGCAATTCAAAGCTTTCCAAGACTATGAGGATTGGAATCCATTCGAACGTGATTCGAAGGAACTCGCGAAAATCTTGACGAATTTCTTGAATGTTTAATCTCGAGTCCTTCAAAATTTCGATACTTCATTAAAATTTAAATATCGATATTCGAAGGTTCGATTAGAGATTTACGATCTAGTCGAAAGAAAGAGGCTCTAGAGGTTTTAGCGGTGAAAATGAAACGCATTTTATTCGAGCGATATATTTTATGTTTTGCCGAATAAGAAGAGAAGTAGGGAAGAAGATTAAAGATTTTAGAGTCGAAGTATAAGACAGACTCTTCCTCTTATTTTTTTCTTTTTCCTTAAAGAGATTGATTCTTTTTTCTTAAAGATTAATGAAATGTTTACCATATAATTGCGTAATTATTTTACAATTTTACAAATTCAACGTTCAGTTCTCAAAATCAAAATCCTATAGTTCTTTTATTTTTCGGTTGTATTGAAAATAGACTGCGTTTATTCGCTAGACGAAATACATTTACGCTGTGCAAACACGATAGACAATGATAGTGGCGATATCGAAATTTGGCCTTGCTCAAGTCATCAAGAACAATGTTTAATTAGTTACCGTTGTTAACAACGACTTTAGCAATTATCGTGTCAGCTATTATTGGTTTCTTGACTCGTTTTGATAAGACACCGAGAGGTCACCCCTGTCAGGCTATTAGCTTTTATTTTGCACCTATCAGGATGATATCGCCCCCTGAGAAAGGTCAGTCATGGACTTTGATCGTTTATTTGCAACGAGATAGTCAACATTATAGTTAGGTTGCAAATTGATGTGCTTTTTATTTTTACTTTTATTGCTGTAAAATACCCAGCGATGCTTCTATTTAAAGTCTATTTAAATTCGGAATTGAAATGTTGTTATCGATAGATTATACAATTTTCTGCAAATTTCTATGAATAAAGCTAAAGAAATGAATTTAAATGCGGCGTTTACGCCAATCAAGAAACCGTTATTTTAAGTTTAGTTAGCTTTATTTAGATACTTTAATTTATACATTTCAGTTAGACGCAGCGTAAAACGAATTCACCGTTATCGCTTGTCACTAGCAGCAAAACACTTGACTTTTCCTTATGATGTGAAAAAATCATGCTACTTACACATTTTCTGTCAAAACTTGAGCGTCGTAGTATCAATTACCGCTGGAAAATATCTATTTTCGATTAGTCAGGCACTCCTACTCCATAAACATCCGCAATTTCTCAACTATCTTAGCGATTAAGCAAACTGATCTGACGAGCGAGCATTCTGCATAAAACTCGATAACGAAGGTTATCAGAGATGCTTCCTATTTGCACACACGACAGACAAATAAACCTGACATTTAAATATAACCTGTACTGATACCGGTGATACTAATAAGAAAAAAATTCAGAGATAAAAATTAATATGTTTCAACATTGAATCGGGCATTTAAATATAATCCATCGATCGATATAATCCGATTTAATAGAAAAACCAATAAGAGAGAAGGATCATAATCTTTATTCTCTGTAAATTATAACGGGAGAACAATTGTATGGAAGAATCAGTGCTTAGTGACCCAGCTAATCGAACAAAGCTCGCGATTAAACGTCGATCGCGTGTTTGTAGTCGCGAGAGTCAAATATGCAATCACGGTCACGTGCACATATGTATTATATGAACGAAGAACATCTTGCATACAGATACGGACTCGTGTCCATCCGTGTGATTGAACCAGCACGAACGTGATGTACAATGGCTTGCGAAAGTATTGAACAATTATCACAAACAGCTATTATGTATATAACGTGTTATATAACATTTTGAAATTTCATTAACATTGTAATGAGAGTCAACTATTACGATTATATTGATAAAGTTTCAAATATTATAATAATAAATATTATTTAATAATATTTTGTACATTTGACATATGTAATATTTAATATGCAATCAGGTATGTAGATGATAGACAATACTTATGTAATGGTAAAATAAATAAGGGTAAAATAAGGGTGGATATGTGTGTAGATGATTAAGTGCGTAACAGGAAGACTGAAAGTGAGTTATACCCCTACTGTTACTATATTTTACTACTATACTTTATACTATATTTTACATAAAATATAAAATGCTTAACCATTATTTTAAATATATCGTAAGTTTGCAGTGAATAACTTGTAACTTCTACAGATATATAAACATTCTTACGTTTGCTTCAAATTTTACTAGTATAATCGTGACGATATAATCATGAAACTCGTTACAATGCTGATTAAATTTGAAAATATTTCGTACAACACACATACCTTGGTAAAATATTTACAGTAGGTTTCTGCAAGTGTTCGAATCCTTTCCTGAACTAACTATTGTAAATACGTGTGTGTATAGAACGTTGGAAGAACACGGTCGAAGGACATATTTGTGGTACATATATTAAAGTGTATGCCGCGAGTCTCTAGAACGATCATTTTTAAGTAGCAATGGCTAGTATTGGCGAAGGTCGAATTTTTCGACCTTCGACTAACTTCTAGTTTGATGTTTGTCGTAGACTACCACGTATCGTCATCTGCTGATTACGTTTCCTACGGTTAACTTTCATCCTCTCGATGGAAAACGCCTTTCCCGACGTCGTGGCAAGGACGAGATCGTAAACGCATGTTTCTGATCGTTTCGTAAACCTTTTGGTATGTCAATCGATACGTACGAGTGGAAGCTTGATTAAAGGAACAATCGATCATTATTGGCACGTTGATTGATCTGGAATTTGGAACAGCCTCTTGCAAGAAAAATTTGGATACAAGAATCCACGACTAAGATTGCGTTTCGAGATATTTCATGCGCAGATGTGAAAGATTTTAAACACGATGGAGTATGCTAGAACGAATGGAATTGCAATTGAGAATTTTTTAAGATTCGTTTATTCCTATCTATGGATTATTCAGCTGAATTGGAAACAGTTAAATGTATATCAACATTGAGAAAAGTGTTTCGATTACAACGACACTTTCATAAAATATACGTAGATTTAAATATTGATAATTTGTCTAGGTATTTAAATGTTGCAAGAATTATTAAGAGGGAAACATAAGATACAAAAGTTTAAGCCAAAATGTATCGAAATGATTAAGAGCCATAGGTAGAAAAGTTCCACCGATATTTCCCAAGTTTGTCCAAGCATGATTCACTTTCATGCCACGGAGTAATCCAATTATATCGAGCAAAGTATCAAAAAAACGCGATCTTGTGGGTCAATAAGGGGGGACTTGTTCCTTTGTGACAACGAAACTTTCCTCTATTTATATGGGTCGTTATCCGTTGAAAAGCGACAGTGAGTACACCATTCATGAGCTTCGTCCTATAGGGTGTGCCCATGGCAATCCCCTCGACCTACTTTCGCGTCTGTGTCTACTGGAAATCGAAGAGGGTCAGGCTCGATGACAGGATATCCTGGGATCGTTATGTGCGTTGCGAACGCGTGAGAATGTAATTTGCCGTCGTTCGTTACTCGCATTCTTACTTCTCCATTGCTGTACTCGAGTTCAGGGTTAAAGAGAAGACAATGCCCGTCTCTTATCATATCGCACGGTCGATGCCACCATATTGCCGTCTCCTCCTGATAACCAATTCCATGAATATTCCTCTATAAAAATACTTATTTTTCCATCGTCCTATCGTTAGTTTGATTGTCGTTCTATGTATGCTTTGTCATTAACCTTCGTTTTATTTTATAATACGATCATTTCACAATCTTTCGTGCTTGTTTTCGACGTTGTTGTAGTTGATAGAAGTGGTTATAATATACGTATAAATTACGGGGAAATGTTAAACAGGGTATTAACAAAGAGTTCAGTTTCGTAAATTGTTAACGATTTATTCAAGAATTTTGTGATAAATACTGCGCTGTTAGTATTTTCCTGGCGTTATACATTTGTTTGTAGTTCATAACATAAAGGTTTTTAAAGCTGTTAATTATCAGATGGAAATTTACCGGCAGTTTCTCATAGTGATTATTTCCATAATCGAGCTATATCATGCAAACATTTTTCCCTCACCATCCAGATTGTGTTATGAATATTCTATCGGTATCATAAATTTAAAAGTCTTTTAGCTATATCTATATACTATTTGTTCTGTATTAACAAGCGATAAATTTTGGAAACTTGGTAAAAACGTACACGTTTCAAACGGATTTTATTTAACAATTTGTTATTCGACTCCGAATGAAATCGAATTTAACGGAGAAACTGTTACAAGATCTTCGGTGAACCATTGTCAATCACGTTTCGTAATAACACAAAAAGTTTGGCCACATGACTTTAAACGGAAGTAATTAAATGAGACGCTGTAATGTAACGTCCTATTCCACTTAAGCCTGAGATTTTTATCGTGTAACATGTCAATCTGTGTAACATGCCAAGCCCATAGGACTTGCTCATTTTTTCTGTTTTTTTAATTAAAAGGTTAACGTTCCATCTGGCGTCATTCTTCACTTTCGTTTTTTCAACTGATCTACTAGGCAAGAAGCATTCATATTATTAATCCTTCAATTATTTTCAGCAATATAATTCAACTAATCTCAACCAAGTTCTACTAGACGAAAGTTTCTGATATTTTTAATGTTTCCGTTGATCCTTGTCGACTGTTTCCTTTCATCATTTTAATTGACGACTTCCATCGTGTGGAGAATTCAACTAATCCGAAGGAGGCTTCTGGTTGAACCTTAAAATAACATCATTTCCATGAACGTAGGACAATCGAACGTGGAATGTTAGGATGCAAAGCCATACCCTTACCGTGGACGACGTTAACAACGTACTTTAATTGCATGTCATTATAGGCCAATCGAACGACGCTTCTTTGCTACGCGCCAGCTTGCATAATGCATTTTCTCACTGCCAAGGTAGTCTGTTTCGTTGCATTTGAATAGGCTTGCGTTACACGGCTTGTGTGTTTGCCACCAGAAACGATTGACCTTACGTTACCAAGAACTTTGGTACTCGCGTTACGTGAATAATACGTCCGTGTATACACATCGCCGACAAGTTGAGTGTTCAATAAGATTCACGTGCACGACTAACATGTGACCGGAGTAGCTTGGTCTGTGTGTCGTAAGCGAAACATCGCGATGGAAATACGACAGAGTTTCCAATTGGCTAGAAAATATTCACGACCTTGCCGATGGAACTTGAAAAATTTCGCGTTGATCCGTTGCACGACGACGGGACAGAGGACGAAACGTTGGTGATTCTCTCGACTAGTCCACGCGTTTTAAACAAGTTCACAATTTACCAGCCACGTTACTACGTTTTGAATCCTTCTCGTTGTTTGTACTATTCGATACTTTCGTTAGCTCTTTATCAATAGAACTCGTTAAACTTTTATCAATGGTTCGGCATTTTTCTGTTTAGCGTATCACGCATAAGCGATTTTGAAATTTAGAAACGCGCAAGCATTGTTTACTAATGGAATAAAACTTATCGGGAATTTTACGATTAGCTTTTTTGTCGAGTGTAATATAACTTCGTAATTCTACAGACGTAGTCGTACGACTGATTTTAACGAATCATTTTTATATCACAGAAAATTTATTTTCACGTCATGCATGTAATTATATTTATATCTCTTGTTCGTGAAATTCCAAATAAAATGTTATATTTATTTTCATCAAGTATTAAACATTATCTTGGAAAATAATTTTCGATAGCTCGGTAACTAGAAGAGTTCTAGTAATTTTCCCACAAATTTTCTATTAGTTTATGCATCGTTGCATTTGTATTTTACAGTTATGTCGTGTTTCGTTCGAAGCATGTGTGTATATATACATCATATTAGAATAGTGGAATCCGCAGTAATTAAAAACGACGCAAACAAGATTAATTCATTAAAATCGATTCGTTCAATTATTTTTCTTGACGCCGTTGAAATATTGTTCAACGATGAAACTATACAAGTAGTAGGTTCAAAAAGTCACGTTTCTTTATATCGATCTTATCGTTTTTCATTCTACGTCCTTTCTAATATTTTCCTTTTTTCTCGACACGGAGAAACCGATCGTAGTATCGATCTTAACTCCAGCACTATGGAATCCCCTTATCGTTATCGCCGGCTTTTCTGTCAGATTAAACGCGATACACATCTAGGCGCCGCGCCGGTTTTTCATCTCGATTTTCTTTCAATCGTCTTAGATATACGGCCGCGTGTACGATTTCACGGAAAGGATGATATCAATCGCTGAGTAATGCTTGCTCCATATATATATATATATAGGCGCTATTATTTTTGCGTAAACGTAATATGACTCAATGTATCGATGTATCAATGTTCGATTCTTTGTCCATTGCGATTTTTCTTGTAATCTTTGCTGCCGCGAGTGATTAGAAGCCGATAGAATTAGAATCGATAAGTTATATAAATAACGCATAAACATAATTTAACGCGATCCATCCTATTTTTGTTGAAATTTTTATCCTGTGACCGATTCAAAATCGTTGTACAATGTCGTATAATTGATGAAATTAATGAATTAACGCGTCCCTTTCTAATGGTACAGGTGATACGATTTTTAATTTCTCGGAAGAATACCGCTCGCGTCGATTTTCCACTGACAATGCCCTTGAAGTAAACAATAAATAAGATTACTTTGCTTCGCAGCTCGATTTCAAGCATAAGGCGCCGCGCAGTCCGCGTTTCGTTATCATAATCTACAAACTACGTTGCATCGACTAAGTACCTCGTTTTGAAATTATGAACTATTAAACCTCTAACAATTTGTCCTGACGTTTTAACTCTGCATATCGTTGTCAATCTTAACGCAACCGCCAAAGGATCACACGAACCAAACGAAGGATTGCATTCTCACGAACAAATTAGTTGGATTTCCATGATCATTCTAAATAATTTGTACGCAAATGATACAACGACGATGGTACGTTATAAATTTTACGTCTGACTTTGAAACGTAGAAGAAAATTGGCGAAAGATCGTTCCTAAACGTCTATAGAATCAGGTGCGTGGAACTTGTGTTTACGAATTTGTTTCCCGTAAAATTTTCGTTTCCCTGAATAATTCAAGAGGCAAGATACGTGATCACGTGGAGAGTTGTCCTTGAACTTGGTGGTGCTGACGCACCGTTTCCTAACGCTAATACGACTATTTGCGCCATGCTGCTGATAACGCACGATTGTCATTCACGTGCCGTTTTCCTTTGGCCTTCACCCGTGAATCTATATCATTACTTTTTCTATTCTACGTTAAACGTTTGCACAGCGTAAATGTTGCACGTGGAAGACGGCCGCGGGAACGTAAGTGAAGCCACGAGCGCGTGAAGAATCATCGGAATTCCAACTAATTTGTATATCTACCTATTAAGTGGAAGCGGATTTTTCCGGCGTATACATGCACGAACGAGTGTAAAATACGGCTTGGCATTGAAACCAAGGATCAGGGAATTTCAGCAGAAAAATGATCGATTTTTCAATTTTTTCTTCTAAATTATTATTAATAAACGTTATTGTAATAATTAACACTCGTGAACAATGAACTTTATCTTTTCTCGTATAAGTTAATTTTTCCCTTCGAGATACTTTTATATCAGGAAGCAAGGCGGGAGAAAGTTCAGATGGTTTCTTTTTTCTTCAACATTTTACAGAATCAGATAACTCTAGAAAGAGCAATAAATTCTTCTTAGCGATAAAAATCACTATGAATTTATAAATTAAAAATCTTTTCCTTTAGAACGATTCTTTGGAATCTTTACAATCTTTCTCGAGGTTTTATGGCATTGTAGAATGAAAATTGTACCACTGGTTGTGGAATAATTTAAGATACAAGAGGGTGGCGCGGTTGGATTTATATCTCGTGACCGTTTAACGCGTTTAATGAATTAACTGCTTGCATCGATTCTCAGAAGTCCTTTAAAATCAAAACGTTATTGTCACCTCATCGGCTTATTATCTTTCTCCAAATTCTGTTTTACCAGTATCTGTATCTGTATGAATAATTACGTTACAAACAATTGCACCAATAAATTCGCACTGTCAAAAAAAAAAAAAAAAAAGAAGAAAAAATGTCAAATGGTGAAAATTAATGTCTTCTCTAGTTCTCATCAAAATAAATCATCTGCACGCCTAAATAATCGGTCGAAACGAATATCATCGAAATGATTTACGAGCGTAATACAACGCTGACTTGTTTGAGACACGATTTCAAATAGGAGGGTGTGCAGTGGGGCGATAGAAATTAATTAGATCGTACGATTCGCGATCGAGGGGTGCGAGTTCCTTACGCTTGGCGAATTCGTGATAATTTGCAACAATTAAGCGAGTCGGTCGACGAGGAACGAGACAGTTCTGTTGATTACATGAATTAAACGAAGGTGCGTATAGAGCAGATATCTGACAGTGGCAAGGACGTTCGTCATCCGCGATAACGAAGCAGGTTACGCGTTCTCGTGGAAAACAGACCGATTGTTTCGCAGTTTGACGAAAGGTCGGCAAGGGGAAATGAAAATCAATAAAAGAGAAACGCGCATTGTCGTCGAAGAATTGGAAACAAACCGCACGCGTGCACGGCTTGACTTTATCGAGCCACGTGGAGAGACACATCAAGAAAAGGGAGAATAGAAAAGCTCAGTTCGAAGCTTTTACCAACTGTTCGCGTTTCTGTTCTTCGCTTTGGCTTTTGTCCTTTCTTATTTACTTGTTTTATTGATTTATGTAAGCTCCCATCCATCTTATGGTTATCAGTGGCCACGGTATGGATACAATATTTGCATATTTGGTGGGTTTCGTTTCGGACGAGCTGTGTCGATGTGTTTAGAGGTGGAAAAATTGCGCACTGTTCGATGCGGGAGTGGCGAAAAAATTATTCAGGTTTTCTTTCTATAAAACGCACAAGCAGATTGTTCATTCTCCTCTGTGTTATTTTATGAATAATTTCTAATACAACGAGTAATTATATAAACGTAATTATTGATATTTAATAAATTTAATTTTCAACCGGTATCATTAGACGATCATTTAGATCAGCTTCGAGTTCGGTTACTCTCAAGTTTAATTTACGTTTTATATCATACGCGGTAAACATTACCGATGATTATCCGAACATAATTTTTTCAGAGCATATGCTAAATGAAAATAAATAATTATCTGTTAGTAGTTAATTAGTCACGTATTTCCCGTTGTTTTTATAACAGCTTGCCATCGTTTTTATTAAATATTTTATCCTTCTTTCGTTAATTATCCATTGCTCCAAATTCAGTCCCTAGAAAAATCGTATCGTTCAAAGTCTAATAAGCGTTCGAGTATTTTGTAAAATACAGGCCACGTGTTAAAGCAAATTACGCAAACATTGGGTAATTTAAGTGGAACCATTGTGAATAATCGACGATCCGGCGACACCAATTACAGTCAATGATAATGTTTGGAAGTAGCCGGAATATTCGTACATGACGTTTCAGCTTTTTTATCTTGACAAACTTAAAGCGATAGGTTGCGAGAAGAGGGTTAATTGAAAATGGAATTTCACGAAATACGATATAATAAAAGCCTGAAGATTGCTTTTTACGCGGTTGTATGCAGATAAAAAAAGGTTTGTAAAAATCAAGTCAGATTACAATGAAAACGAAAGGATCCAAGACGTCGCGAGAAACGATTTTATCCAATTTCTACAAAAATTCCCTCGGTGGGTCTCGAGGCAATTTCTAGCCCCTTGATGGGGTCTACAACGATCTAACAAAAAAGGAGGCTACCCTCGGGAAAGAATAAGCAGAGTGGCTAAGTTTCTCGCTCTTAAATCGCATTATTATCAGGCAAGAATTTTCACTGCGATAAACTTCTTCCAACGATATCAAAATTCAACCTGTATAAACGTATTCCGAGAAATTACAAAACATACCATGGCTTGCCAAAGTATTTCAACATTCACGAGAACCTTTTAGTCGTATGTTTAGAGCAAAACTACTCGTACTGTTTTTCCAACTTTTGGTAAAAAAAAAAAAAGTATTTAGTAAAAGTGAAAAATAAGTATATTTTCAGATTGGTTTAAAATTTCACCGTGCTAATCACTATAGCGACTGCGTACTGTAATGTTCTACGATGTTCGTTCTACGATATAAATATTCGAATCACTTTGCGAGTTACTGTACGTGAGTTTTCGTATCGCGTCGAGTAGTTTTGGCGGAGTAACGTTACAAGAAGATCTTAAAATCAAACGTCTTAAATTAACTATACCACGTGAGGGTTCGTTTTTCAAATCTCTGCAAGTGGCTTATTTTCGTAATGCAAATGCGCGAAGAATGTACGTTGTGTATTTAAAAGACGAGTTAAAAGCGGATTATGCAGGATTTCCAAATGACGACAAACGTATTAAGAAATCGAGGAAAAACAGCGGAGGAAAGATTTTGAACGAGTAAATTCCACTTTGTCGTCGAGTTCGTTTGGCCTTGGCCCTTAGCTTATCAGAGACACGTTTTCTTTGCTTCTAATTCGCGGCTGTCTTTTCTCGTTTCTTTCTTCCTCTGTTCAATGGCAAACACGATTTTCCGAATGGACAAAAACTTCTCTACGATGAAAAAGTTGGAAAACACCGACCTTCGTTGAAAGTTGAAGCTTTCTACTTCTTCCTCTCCTTTGAATATTTGGTAATTAAATTCAAAAGGAATGTCCGTGTCTCCCTGGCGACAAGAAGTTCTGTTAACTGGATAGAAAAAAAACGAAATAATTAGTTGACGAGATTTTATCTTCTTGCAGGCTCGTTCCGATAGAATTTCAATTAAAACGTAAGGTCGTGAATCCAGCAGATGCAGCAACTTCATTTGCAGATTTTTATTAGATTTTCGTTTATTTTGAAACGAATTACAGGATCATAGAATATAAAATCATAGAATTTCAAATTATTTCGTGCAGACTGAGCAAGTAAGAACGACCAGCTGAGATAACTCGTTACCTATCGACTTTATCAAAAAAAATGTTCGAAATTAAATTGATCGTATTAGGGAGGTCTGATCCGGCAAATATAGCTTAACTTTTTAATATTTTATATTTTACGAGATATCGAAGCATCTTAGAGCTTTCTAAGTGACGCCGTACATCGTTTATGACATTAGTCGATGCAGTTGAGCAATCACCGCAAAAGGTATCAATTTATTTATATACCAAAGAGCCGCCAGTTTATCTATTTATTAACTTAAAATTAGTAATTAATAATTAACTTAATTAAAATATCTGCCGGTTACACTGACTCACCCTGTATATAATAGACCATATAGCAGATCAATAACACCAATAATTTGATTACGTCATATGAAGCGATAAAAGCTGAAACGTCGTATCTTGTAAATCGCGCGATTAATTTCCCTAACAAACATAATTAAACTTTCCTTGAACATCGTTTCGACGATTGTCAGTCGATCGAATTGGTGGATTTTGCTTTCAAGCCGACCGTGATTAATGAACCTTCTTACCCTACCACACGGCAGAGACTTCAGATTTCTATCTCTCGAACCCTCCTCGAACGGCCACGCTACCATTTCAGCCTGGTGAAAATGTTTCGTCCTTGGAAAGGAAGAAGCACGAGCGTACAAGGGCCACGTGCGTGTTCTTGGGGAATTTGGAGGTCGGCCGTGTAGCGAGAATGATACCGCTACCCTACTCCGGGTCTTTCTTTCCCTCGTATCTTCATCCCTTTCCTATATATTCGCCTCAGCTGCCACCTCTCTGTTCCACAGCTTGGAAAACTTTGGTCCGTGAATTTTCGGGGCCTTGGCTTCCTCCCCATTTGTCGTCCATTTTCCCCCAGAGAGAATTTTCGCATGCAAAGCAACCCCTTGGTTTCGCCTGAACGATTTAAATCGAGGCTGAGAGCTGATTAAGCGTAGTAGATGTTTGGAAAACGAATTTTATCAGTGTCAAGCCATTCGGCATTCCTATCTTTCCAGAGCTGCCGGTTCTCTGGAAAAATATCCCTTTTGTCGATAAACGACAGGTCAAAGATCGTAGGTGGTGTGAATGAAGATTTTGAGAATTGGGATTTCATCGCGTACCTCAATTCTTAGAAGTATCGTACCCTCTAATTTTCATAATTGTTCAAGTTTGTCGTTTCGATTAACTTGAAACGACAAAACAATTACGATTTGTTGTCTTTGTAACAATTAGGGAGTTCTATTTTATAAAAAATAGTATTTATTAATCGCTATGGCTCTTCCAATGTACTGAATATTAAAAGTATAGTATTCATTATATTTAGTAACTTAAGCAAATCTCTGGTAGATTCCATATCTTTAATTATATTCGCAATAACGTGAATTTGCATAAATGTTCGTATTAGCTAATTACATAACTCATTATATATACATACATACACATATTACGTATACTTAATATTGAAAGAGTTAAAATAGACTTTGCTTAGGATCTCGCCTCTTCTCTCTCTCTCTCTCTTTCTCTTTCTTTCTTTTATTTTGCACAATTGCAACGAATCATTCTGTTCACGTAGGAAAGTTAGCTCGAGAGAAAGAGCCCTTTAATTTTTATCGCGAAAGTAAATTGCTGGGACGGTTGATTTTCTCGTCACGTTAAGCGATGGAGAGTGGAGGAGAAGCAGAAGAAAAGAGTGAGGGAACAGGCTCGTTTAATAATGTATTGCGAGGGTGGTTCAACCGAGGATGTTTCGGGATGAAGGCTGATGAAGATACATCGCGACTGTATTTTTAGAAATTTCTCGGGGGCATCGTCTCCTCGTTTGTAAAAGGAAAGTTTCCTCTTTAAACCAAGGGACGACCTTGACTTCTTCACTTTCTCTTCGTAGGGCTGATTTTGCAGTCCGTTCGCGTGGCTTGTGATTTTCCAGCTACAACGTCTTTTTTTTCGTTATTAAATTGACCAATTTTTTAAGTATAATATACTCACTCCACGCCTTCGATTGTTTCAGACATCTTAGAATATTTTTGTTTGGTTCGATATACGTAGACACATTTTTAAAAAATTGTCAGTGGAGAAAGATACGTAATTATCGTTCTGTTTGGCGTAATAAATTCATTTCTAGAGTACTTACTATAAATTGCAATCGTATACGATTATTAATTAATCCATGCAAGCTAAAAGTAATAAAATGAACTGTGAATATTTAAATAAGATTCTTCAAGTTGGTTATTTATTCGTTATCGTTTGATCTTAGTTGCCAGTAAAATCGTATTGAGGATAATTAAGCTTTTAGTGTATCATTTAAAAATAACAATTACTTGTAAGCATATCTATAGCGTAAGAGATAAGTCTTTCTCGCGAAGGGTACAATCGAAAGGTCAGATCTACGAGTGACGTACGAACCTGTTGAGATATTTTTGTCCACCCAGACCTTGAAAATTTTTAAGACACCAGTCTTCTATTTCAATGGAAGCACCCCTGTTAGGTCATCGCGTAGTTTCTGTTCAATGAAGGGGTGTTCTCGTCATCATAGACCACCATTTTCACGGTCATGAACTTCTAAATGACGACCCTGTCCATTCTGTCGAATGAGTATAACTTTCGTCTGTCTTTGTTGTTGTATTACGTTAAAATCGATTAATTATGTAGAATATTACGCAATTTTATAAACAACGTTATGAACGGTAAAAAACTTTCTATTGTTGACTTTATTTATAAATAAATAAATTTTGAATTTATACATGTTACGTGCGAATAGAGTTTTTTTACAGAAATAGAATACGAATAATTTTTAGAAAGAAATACCTACCGTTATGTATAGGTGAATATTAACGTTTTCGATGAAAAGATCGTGCAACACATTTCTAGTCTTTTGTTGAGATCGAAGAGTACTCGTAACGAAGAAGTAGCACCGAATAGAAACATCTCCCGTGACTTTCCACTTTTAACCTTTGATTTATTCTTCACTAATCTATTCTTGTTGGAAACTTGCATTCATTTTGGCTACGCTAGCGTTCCACACGTGAAAACCTGCAAAGGTCAACACGAACGTCAAAGATCGTGTATCAGAAGATCTCCAGGAATTTAAACAACGACATTTATTTCCAATTGCCCTTCCTCCAGGATACCAGCAATTTCCTGAACATTCTTTGCCTTTGGTAATTTGGAAATTTAGCAAGTTAGAAGTTTCAAAGATTGGAAATTCGAATATTTAAATACTCTAAGCTCAGAGAACGTGCAGTCGGAATATTTGTGCGTGCAAAAATTGGACATTCGTAAATTAAAACTCTGAAAATTCAAAGGATTCTCTCTCAAAAGACAAAAGGACACGCAAATGGTGAAATTAAAATATCAAATAGTCGAATCATAATTACTCGATTGATCAAACTCTCGCAAATAATATGTGTGTTTGCAAAATAACAAATAAATAAAACTCTTAAAATACGAGACAATGTGTATACAGATTTTCGAAAATTTAAGTATACCTTCTCAAAATGCCACACTTAGCTTCAAAATTCGTGTAAGCGTTCTTCAATTTACGTTAACAAATGTTACGTTCGGAGGATTAAACCTGGCGAGGTTTGTGCTCAGGTGCGATTCATTTAACGAAAAGACAAGTGGAGTGGCTGGCTGGCGACTGATGCCACTTGCCGGGGAAACGAGAAATTAAACAGAAAAGCGCCTCTCGTTAAAGGGGAAGGCCTCGACTGGCATCGAACGTTCAAACATCATTTTCTTTCTCATTTCATTCTTTTAATTACCCTTCACCGACGTCTGAACTCAACCTCTGGGAGAGACTCATCGATTTAGGGATTATATTAAGCACGCATCTTCCCTCAATTGCACTTAAACTCAATTACTCAACGAGAAGGAATGGAAGAAGGCGAATTTAAGATTGAAGTAAAAACGTAATTAACTTCTCGAGGATGAAAGCGTTACGAGTTGGAAAAGAACCTGGCAAATTAGCTTGCTTTCATAACTCGGCTGTTTTACATTAAGCATCGAGCATTAATTTTCGATATTCTGAAACAAAGGGAAACACGTGTCCTCGTATAGAGTGATACACTATATACATCGTCCTCGTTTTGAGCAATGCAATTTGAAATTATTAACAACGACGCAAGTTTATGCCACGCATTAATTACTTTCGCTGCGACACCCTTGAAACCGTTCGTGCTATGTGCAACTAGAGAATCAACGTTTCAAAGCTGCTGTATTTAGATATTTTGATGGAGAATGTAAATTAATAACACGCATTCTCGTTCATAAGTATTAGAATAACGAAACGAATACATTTGAAAAATTATTTGAAAATTATTATTTTCTTTGAAATTGTACGCTATAGAAAAAAAAAACACATTATGGTATAATAAAAATTGTTGTCGTTATCACAGTTCAAATTTTACATTCTACAACTATAATAAATCTTCGGTCCAGTAGATGATACAGACAATTAAGTAGCACTATGAAAACATTAATTCAGTAATTAGATAGTTTCTCCTTTCTTTTCTCAATCGAACATTTTCTTGGCTATATTGTCTTTCATTGTATCTGTTGTCAATCATATCTATCGTAAATGATATTACGACTTCACAGAATTTTCTATGTAATTCATCTTAATTTTTTCGCAATAATTAACTGTTATCTGAACAATTTCGAAATATAAGTACGCACATATATACATTTTTCGCAAGGAACTTCACCAATTTTTTATATTATCATTCTCCTTATTAAAGTTCTGCTCGTTCATCTTCATATTCTGATAGAAATTATACGTTTTGTAGTTTGATTTTTATTTCTTTGATTCTCTGATCCCTAGAAGGATCAAACTCATTGCTCGATCCCCTCAAAATACGATTATACGACATAATTCGGTTTGGAAAAAACAATGTTGATAATAATCCGTTAACGAGAGCCGCGTAAATAGCTGCCTGTTGCTGAGTTCGAGAGAATGGAAACGTGGTAGGTCGTTGCTAGCCGGGTTGTGCACCCTGCTCTGCAAGCTGCATCGATCCGTCGCTCTAGCCGGTGCAACAACCCACGCATACTGACCCCATACGTCCTTGTAGTTCGCGGAAGGATCGCTAGGATATGGTGTTTTTGAACCTCGACATTTTCTCGCTTCGTCGGAGCCCGATTATCGCCGATACCGGTACCACAGCCGGATATCTACCGCAATAAAAGTCGTTAGGGTAACAATTTGTTGAGTAAACGACGACTCGATATTTTTCTTGACCCTTCACCGCAAAAATTTTCTTCCTTTGATTAACAAGTTTTTTGTCTTCCCTATTAAATGAAATATTTTGATAATTTGTGTATATTCTTTGAAGCCTTCTTTAATATCTACTAATTTATCTTTAATATCTATTTGTGATCATGTTTTTGGTAAATTGGATTTATCATTTTTTATACTACCGTATCTGATATACATTTTTCGCGATTGATTCCTTCGATTTTTGTTACAGTTATCGTTCCGACTGTTCGACAACTATCGATTCGCGTTCACGTTCTTAGTAGCGAACTATTGTGCCGTAAAACGATTACCATTCGAGCACCGATACGCGTACTATATAACGCTAATGAGTGTAAATACAAATTTGATTCTTGAAATTCAGAAAACCAAGCATAAAAGCATTGGGTATTTTTAAAAGCGAATTAAATTTGTAATTGTTTCACGGGTTAGTTATCCTTTGCGATAAGAAAATATAAAAGACAAACTTCTGACGAAGAGAATGTAGCCCCCTCGGGAGAAACTAACAGCCTCAACTAGACGAGATTATAAATACTTTCGATCTAAACGATCGATAACGAATGTGCAATTAAGGAACATTGACAGCGACAGAACAGCTGCTTTCGTCATTCTGGCGAGCTAAAGCTTATTTTGATCAAATTTGACCTCCTGTTATCGAGTACGTGACACTTGTATAATAAACTCTTGAATATGTGAAAGGTTATATTATATTAAATGTGAAGGATACGGAAAATGGTCGGATGATGTGTAAAAGTCTAGTCAAAAACTTGTTTTGAAAATTGAACTTTGATCGAAATATGTAAATATATTGAAATTGTTCATGTAAACGAAAGATGAGAGGCAACATGTCTAAAATAAATTATATAGAATCGGTTAAAATGCTATTTTAGTTACCAACGTTTACGTACTATACATAAATTGGCTTCGAGTATATTACGTTTAATAGTACTTTCGTACAACTATATGTGTGTAAAATTGATACATACTATGGAAATGAAACGTAAAACCTGATAGAAGCAAGATCTGTTTTTACTATGTAGAAGAATTTTGTTCCGAGAAAATTGTATCTCCTAACTTGGAATGTTTGACCGTTTAATATAGTACAGTATAGCGCAGAAGGGTCCTTTCTAAAGAATTTGGTATCTCGAAGGATCCTGTGGTATTGATGTTCATTCGAAGCCTTTATGTAACTTGTCTAGGAATTCCTTTGATAACGAGAGTTGCTAGCACGTGCTGAGATACATCAAAGAGGAATTTTTTATCAAATACTCAAGTTCACGATAAATTCAAATAATTATCTATTTAACGTTAAAGCTATGTATCGATTTAGGAAGAAAGGAAAAGAATACGAAAGGTATACGAAAGAAATCAAAATGAGAAATATATGAACAGAAGCGTAATTCAAAGGAGAATACAAACTGTCACAAACTTTTGTTTGTGTAGTTTGCCAAAAATTACACAAATCCTTAAAAATATTTTGTAAATCAAATTATCAGTCACTTTGGCTATTCTAATAGTTCTAATATCGATTTTTAAACGACATTATAACGTTCCAGATTCAAATAGAAATTAGCAATTGTTTCTGTTTAAAAATTAGCCTTCGAATTTGAAGAAAAAGAGGCTTGATTTCGATTCAAAGTTGAAATTAGCGTAGCTGGATTAGTCGAGTAAATAGGACGACATGATGCGAGGAATGAGTTCGAGGTCTTGCGAGGTCGTCACGATGAAATCACCCGGGAATTAGTAGTAGAAAGAAGAGGAAGAAATCTTAGTCACCCGCACATTATTCATACCAAGGAGCCACGGTATAGGAATATCGGTGTTAATCGAGGTTAATATTCAACTTCCGGTGAGACTAACATATCGAGTCGATCAAAATATCCGCCAACCGTGCAAAATGAAAGAAATGCAAATATTATCAAATTTCACAATATCTTATTATTCTAATAAATAATTTGTTTCTTAATCATCTAAACTGTAAACTGCTTCTAGATAATATGAGAATAAATAATAATAATTTCGTATTATCAAAGTTGCTTTTTTTATTCACTTTCTCGACATTTTTTAATTTTATCGTAGATCCGTATATTCAATTGTTTGAAAACCAAACAATTAATCACAATGGAGTGGATTAATCTGATTTCAGTGTGGTTCATTCTAATATACGAGGAATGTCTCATAAAAATACCTCAGGTTGTCCATACAAAATATAGATCGAATATTCGAAAGTCCAAATTGGACGTTTCACGCTATACCGTATAGATGTCATTTGTTCACAAAACTGGGACGATCCAACTAATTCCGCCGATGATCGCGCTGCCTCTCTTATTTATGATGAAGCAGCGTTGAGCGTGTGGCACCTGTGTCTTCACAAGACTGCATCCTACGCGAACTTAATGCTAGTTTAATACTAGCGCGGTCGAACCTTGACACGATTCTTCTACTTCTCATAATTGAGCCTGAACTAGCTACAGGCGACCAAACCTCTTCTAGTTAAGTACTTGGATACACAAAACTTGGAATATTCCCTTTCATCTTAGTGAAATTACTGTGACTTTGACGTTGGCTTATTGCTCGCTTATTCTTATCGTCACTTTGCTAGCTTGTTACCTTTTCAAGTAACTTTCCAGGCTTTCTAATTACCGATTTTAATAACTTATCATATGCTTAATACTATTTATAGAATGTCGAATAAAGCACCTAGGTTTGCAGCACAATTTCATTGTGGTATATTCTAATTTATCTCTGCTATTAATAATAAACCTTTGTGCTATTATTATCATCTGTTAAAACGAATATCGCCAACCCTCTTGATATTCCAAAGAGAACTATCGAATTGCCAGTTTCAGCTTTTGGAAGCTTCTCGTTCTCTCCTTCACCGTACTAAAAGAAGAGAAAAAAGAAAAATAAGCGTACAAGTATGTTATCAAATTCGTCATGAAAAATTGATCTTTCCGCGCCGATGATCATCCTTCGTCACCTTTGTCTCGTCCATTAGCCCACGCTTCGTTCTAGATCGTCCGTGTGCCAGTGTATGCTTTGTGTATATAATATCGAAGTTTAGTCCAGCAAGCAGACCTTGGCACCGTTCTTCGCTTGGTCAGGGTGGCTAGGTGAAGCAGTGGCCGGCAAGAATGTCGCGTAAGACCTTAACAATTATTTAATAATTCCCGGTCGTCCTTAATTTCGCGTTAACACGAACATGCCACGGCTGCTAATTAAATGGGCCGGACCGAAACAAAAAGACGGCTCTCTTGTTACGTGCGTTCCATTTCTAACTACAAGCATCAAAATGCAACGAGCTCGCGTCAATTGCCGTCGTCCAAATGGAAATATGTATTTACGATTGGCGATTGTATTGTCTATTCGATTCTTTTGTCCTGGTCGTTACTCCGTCTCTTTGCTCTTGTTACCTTTGCTTTCGGTATTCAGCATTGGTTCGATGGACTTTCCGTGCCAAGAGAGCGCTGTTAATCTTTTCAGAGGACGTTCTCGCTCTGACAAATATACACAGCGATCTGCGCAATTGTTTCAAGTCGTAACTCTTTTCCTAGTGTCGCGTTCAAATGTTTAGAATTTTGTAAATCCATATCGAACGGAACGATCAGTTGGCTAGTAATTCGCAGTAAATAGAATTGAGTTTTTCTTATTAAAATTTGCTACTCTTATACGATACAAATTTAACGTACAATACAATATACATTTTATACAGGGTGGTTGGTAACTGGTGGTACAAGCGGAAAGGGGGTGATTCTACGCGAAAAAAGAAGTCGAAAATATAGAATAAAAATTTTTCGTTCGAGGCTT
The DNA here is from genome assembly GCF_024542735.1 of Bombus huntii. NCBI lineage: Eukaryota > Metazoa > Arthropoda > Insecta > Hymenoptera > Apidae > Bombus > Bombus huntii. The sequence continues at coordinate 11,395,542 of NC_066240.1, forward strand.
TGTTTTCGAGAAAATCGACTTTGAATTTTCGCTCGGTACGCGTGCACTTTATCGCGTCTCGTTATAACGGATCTCACTGAAGATCGTTGTTTCGATTGACGTTATTTTTTTAATTTTTAAAATTTTTAAATTTTTAATTTTTTAAATTTTTAAGTTTTTAAGTTTTTAAATTTTTAAATTTTTAAATTTTTAAACTTTTATTCTATATTTTCGATTTCTTAGAATCTCCCCCTTTCCGCTTGTACCACCAGTTACCAACCACCCTGTATATACAATACAATGTATTAGGTCGTCCGAGAAGTTTCTTTCCTTTTATAAGGAAATAATGAATGCACAACATTTTCCGTTTCATATTATTTTATCGAATTGCGTATGATTGATTTTGTTCTATCAAAATAAAGATCACAACGTTCGACGGATTAGGTTTCATGTTTGTATAAACAGACGTGTCTGTAAAAGAAAGACAACCTAACACATTTTATGAAATGATTTTTAGTTAGAAGCGAATGACGCTAACGTTTGGTTATTGACTATTGCTGCATCTTCAGTGATGTTTTGAAATTTATACAATAAAAATATTTGAAGCTATTTCGATTAATATCTTAGGATTAACGTTAGCCAACAGACAGATTCTTTTATTGTTCATAATTTCGTTATTGTCGGAACTGATATAATCGACGTTGGCGCATGCCATGTACAGAAGTTTCGATCACTGGACAAGCCTTGACAAGGATGGATCGTAAACAGAGAGACGATTATCGATTGCCATCCGTGTCGTAATTCATTGCAAATGGTTTTAGAGGGTATTCTATCCCCCATAAAGTGCACCCTTGACTGGGAATTACCGTTCAATGCGGTACAGCTTTTAGGAATATTCGCTGGCTGGCTGGCTAGCTGGAAGGGTTAATGGTTTAATTAATTTTGCGCTGCTTTCGCCCCCTCTAAGTCAATTAACCACGGCACTTCCGTCTTGCTCGACTAAATGACGCCTGGCACGAAGAAACAACTGGGAGGAAAAATTTGATCCAATGATCATTCCTAATAAAATCTGTTAAATCTTCCAACTTTTTCTTAAAGACTGTGTTTTCGTCGTAATATTTTTTCCATCAACATATAGTTTCTACGCGATAACAATTTTTTTCCAAACTGTAAGATAAGATTGAAAAAATCTTACGACCCTTTAGCTTATGGCAGAGTCCTTCTTCCTTCTAAAAAAAATCTAAATTGATTAAGTTAAATTGATTTGTTCAATTTGCTTCATGTTAATTAGGTTAGAATTTATTTTACAAGAATAGTCTAGGTGCGATATATTTTTATGACCACAAAAATTATTATTCGTACCAGAGATTAATGAAAAAATTAATTGAAAATTTCACAAAAATTTTACTCAGCTTCGTATAATAGCCCCGAATGCCATCGAAAGAATTTTCTCTGTTTTATCGTACATCGACGTGTGAGAAAAATATGTTATAATATTCTTCAATGGAACGCAGCTTAATGGGTCAGAGGAATGTTAACGAGTGAAAGGGCTAACGTGTAACGAACAAAGTTGTTCCATGTTTCCCGCAAGCTGCAAGATAACCGATCTGTCTTCCATCAAACGGGAGATCACCTGTTTGTTTCGTTGGATGACGATCATCTGGTATGCGACAGATACAATGTGGTTCGCTTCAAATCGACGAAGGACGATTTCTCTTCTTTTCGTCACCTTGTAAAAGAGTCTGGGCGCGGGAAGTATCAGGACCTTGAAAAGGGGGTCGCACCTGCATCCCACCGTTCCTCGGGGTATTCCGATGCTTTCCACTTCAAATAGACAGATCTAGAAAGTCGTGTAACTCGATAAGAGTAAAAAGCTGATTCTTATCCAAAAATGTTTCCTTTGTCGAATACTTACATAGTGATAGAGAAGAAGAACTCGTAAAGATTTATTAATATTAGGATTTCGGGTATTCTGGTTGACGACGTTCCACCTGCTTCGAGAAGCAGGTTCGCTTCGTGTTAAGAATGATTTGTTAGAGACATGCTTTTTAAACGCTCAAGGTGTACCATAAGTTTCAGATCGTCTTCTTTACTGTCATATTTTTTCAATCGCTGTTCAGCCAGAAATAATTCTCATAAACGAAGGGTAATGGTGTCTGCGTTAAGACACGAAATATGGGAACGGGTATAGGAAACACGATCCTGTGCGTTCAAGAGACAGTAAATTGTAAAACGATGGTTCATGCTTCTCGAGTCTCGTGAATTCGTAAAATAGAATTTCTTCGATATGGCATAACTCGCGAGAATTTGACGAATCCGTGAGATCGCAGCATTCTCACTTGTGCTATGCTTTCTTTAGTAGCTAGTTAAATTAATGTACATGGTTTCTATTTAAATGTCAATTGTTCGTGTTAGATTTTGAGTCGGATCACTTAATTTCAGGATATTTAATTTTGCTTAGTATTCTATATTTTCCGCGATATGAACCATCAATGGTCGATAACCATAAATAAAATGAAATAAAGAAAAAGACAGTTTTAATAATATGCGATTGATCGACAACAACACGTTGAATCTTGAAACTGTTTGCATGTAAAGAAATAAAAGTAAGAAAATGTAACTGTTGAAAATTGTGGATCTTGTATTTACGTGTTATGTATATAAATGTGATTTACAAGATCTTCATCGATTTACGTTTGCACGCGTCTCAGCATTCTCTTTGTCTCGTCATCTTCTATACCACACTACCAACGGAACAGTTGAATTTATCTGTTTTACGAGACGTTGTGCACGCACATACTGCAACACACTCATACTCATATATGTGTGTCACTGCTACTAATTTAGTGTAGCACAGAAAAATTACACATATCTGAACAGTAACTTTTCTCATTTTTCTCCTGTAGTCTACAATTTTCATGTTAGTTGCGATTCCAATAAGATTAAAAGAAAGTCCAGAGGTTACAGGTTACTTTGCAATCTCATGGTATTACGTTAGATTTCTCTTCGTCGAAAAGTTATTTTTGTTTGATCCTTTTGGTCCAGAGGACTACGCGTTTCAACATCAGATGAAATAAGGTGGCTCGTGGCTGTTTTTTGGGTGCGTGGAGGGCTGGCCGCCTCGTTTGGCGTGGAACAGGGCGAACGGGACGGCGAAGTGTGAATACAACGCGTGGTATACATCGAATAAAAAACGAGCAGGTGGTTCGGACACGGACAACAGCGGTTGCCCAGTCTCGTAACACCTGCCACAGCGAAATGCTTTTTACGAGATATCAAACTCGTGCCTGACATCTTGCCTTTTGCGGGATCTCGGTCAGGATCGATCCACCTTATCCCTGTTTTGCGACGAAAACGTAAGTCAAAGTAGGCCAATTAAGTGAAATATATTTTTCAAGAAAGATACCATCGTTGTCAATGCTTCGTGCGTGTTAATCCATTCCGAATACGATATTTTATTCTCAACCATATCCAACAGCCACCTACATTGTTTTTTATTTTATTTCTTTCAAATATATAATTAATATTATATCAAATATATAATTGCACATACACTTGAGGAAATAGACTTTTCCAAGTTTCTAGTTTGTACAGTGGCTCACGAAGCGTATTAAATACTCGAACGCTTATCACGGCAAATTTATATTTATACAGGGTGGTCGGTAACTGGTGGTACGAACGGAAAGGGGGTGATTCTACGCGAAAAAAGAAGTCGAAAATATAGAATAAAAATTTTTCGTTCGAGGCTTTGTTTTCGAGAAAATCGACTTTGAATTTTGGCTCGGTACGCGTGCACTTTATCGCGTCTCGTTATAACGGATCTCACTGTAGATCGTTGTCTCGATGGAAAAATTAAAAAAAAAATTTTTATTCTATATTTTCGACTTCTTTTTTCGCGTAGAATCACCCCCTTTTCGCTTGTACCACCAGTTACAAACCACCCTGTATATGTTATGCGTGTTACGTAAAACGTTTCGAACTTTCATTAACACAGCGATGAGTCACGACCATCGTGGTTATATCGATGTGATTTGAGAACAAAATGTATATAGAAGTTACAAAAATTTATTGCAAATATAGAAGATGTATCAGATTAGATTAGGTATCTCAATTGATCTAATGGAGCGCATGAAATAACGCGTTCGGAACATTCGGAGAAACGGAATTAAACGGTGAAACAGACCTTGATTCTATGACGAAGCAAAGAAGAAAGGAATTTAAGTTTATATATGCTTTTTCAGAGATTTCATATTTCTATTCGGGAGAAATTCTGTTGGAAATATATGAAAATTGCAATAAGCTCGCGAGATCGGAAGAGAATAAACTTTTCGTTTGAAAAATTTTTAATATTTGCGGAGGTGAAATGTACTCGCGTACCATTCGAATTATTGCGTCTTATTTTTTGATATTTCACTTCTTTAGTTTGCCATAGTCGATCGTTTCAATCGTCAGTGCCTTGTTTCAGGCAAAATTCCAATCCGAAAAGTGTCGATTTTGGTCGAGCAATTAACAAGAAATTTAATTACGTGCCAGTCATGCGCCAAACACAGAATTTCGAGTTAAATGTTTGACTCGATAACTCGAGCGTGATTCTGTTGCATCGTCCTGGAAGTCACACAGGTTGTCCGCTCTCTTTATCGTCACATTTTTAATTTATCTATTGTTCACGATTTATTTGCAATGGCAGAATGTTTTGTCCAAACGGTTTGCAAAATAATCTACGGTTTATTTGAATCAAGCGACCTTCATTAAAATTGCAAAGTTACTTGTCGATAATGATCCATTTAATTTTCAAACAGTTGGAAATTCAGAAACTCGAATATCAAACGATATAGAACTCGAATAATCTATCCATTATTCATAAATGATTTTTTAATTGTGCAAACGATTTATAGGATAGTTCTTGGTTTGGATCGAACGAGCGAGATTTATTAAAATTGCAAGTTACCTACGAATAATTATTTACGTTATCTTTCATTCGAAAAGATTCGCAAAGTTCAAAATTTCAACATATCTAACTTGACAATTAATGAATTTTGATATTAACGGATTCAAAGATATGGAAACTTAAATATTTGAATGCTAAAGTATTTGAATATCTTTATATCTAGAAACTCAAACGTTTTAAAATTCGAATATTGGAAAATCCGAAACCTTGAAAATTTCCAAAATTCGAAAGACTAGAAATCAAAGAACATTTAACAAAGCTTCGCTAACTATTTTTACTACTAAACTGCGGACGTTCGCGCGCTCTTATATTTCTACGAACAGAATTAAAGAAACGCAATCTAAACAGAGATTTGTCTGCTAAACATCGTAGTAAGTGTTCTGCTTTAAATATCATATACATTTTCCTATATTATAGAAGATTTTTCGAATCTTGAATTTCTCAAAAATGTCTCAATATCCGCCCCCTATTTATTATGCTTTTACTAATAATCCATAGAATCTATTAGGTTGTCCGAATAATTTCTTTCGTTTCATAAGGTGATAATAGATGAACAACAATTTCTGTCTCATATTATGTTATTGAATTAGGTATGATCCATTTCGTTCTATCTCTATTATTACGTTCGTGCATAATTCAATAAATATAAAACAAAAAACATTGTGCGTCTATTATTTCCTTATAAAACGAAAGAAACATTTCGGACAACCTAATACTACGTCTCTAAATACCTCGCAGTTCGTCTTTAATGCCACGATTGAAGAATAACAATTCGTGGGTTTTGGGTAGAGCAGCCGAGAAATCAGCATGAGGCATCAATCAAACAATATATCATAGGTTCACGCATGGCGCGTGTGACCTACATAGACGGCAGTAAAATGTGTTCCCGACAGTCATGTGCCAAACGCAGGATTCGGGGTGTCCGTCTGGCGTGACGACCCAGAAAATCGACTCGTTGTTGCGTCGCTCATGAAACACCTGGCCGCCTTCCTGACGCTGCGTGCGTTTTACGATGACCCTCGACAGTCGACTAGGCCTTGACCAAATATACGAATTATTAAAAATGAAACATTTAATCTGCCTGGCTGATAATAACGGCCTGGCATATCCGTTTCGGAAATTGTCTTTCCCTTAGCTGCCGATCCAATTATTCGTTTCCGACGTGGGGCTCCACTTTTCCTTCGTTGACTTTCCTTCTCTTTTTAGGGGACGTTTATTTTTATCATTAAAGACGGCAGGTACGATTGGATGGAATTATTTCCGTATAATACGAGGACCTTTCTTTTTTTCGAGCGAGAAAATCGCTTTGACACGAGCGATTCGAGCTAGATAAATGGCAGGCTAAAAATCATACTGGCATAAGTCAGGATACTGAGAATTTCGATTTCACGCTATAACCTTATTCGTTTTCCCGAATTATATTATTGTGAGTCTCGGATATCCAAGTGGCAATTCGTGAGAATATTCGCAGGGATATTGATACGAGTAATGGGAAAAGATTGTACTCGCACCACTTCTCCCATTGAATTTCTCGATAATGTTATCGAATGAACTTTAATGTTTCCAAAGTTTAGGTTTATGGATGGTCAATTAACGTTGAGATGTTAATGTCACAAACAGATTGAAATTTACAACCTTCTCTTTGTACTCTATATGAGTCGCTTGATATTAGAATTTAACATGTGTTTGGTGTTTACGAAGATAGACGTGAACTTTGTCTCATTCAGCCAATTACGTCGAATAGTTATACATGTCGTTTTATTTTGGAAATTATTTATTTGTTTTTTGACGAAGAACTTCAAACCTTCAACGTTTTGTACCTCCGCTTTCGTCACGCTGAGAGTTTCTGATCGGAAAATTGTCGCTTTGAAAATTGTTATCGATAAATCACGCAGGTTCGTGTTTTTATCAACGTAACTAAACAAATGAATCATGAACAGAGACACGTTTCATTTATTGAATATTATAATGAGTAATTTACTCTGCATATTTTATATGGTTTTGCGTTCTATGATTTTCTCCGCCTCTGAGTTTCCCTCGAGTGCATAAAATTCCGTTGTCTACATATAAAAATACTTGATGAATTTCTCCTGAAATTCCACAAGTATCTTGGAAATCGAGCAACGACCTCGAACGAACAGGATGATCAGGCAGGTGGCCGACCTGTGGTGTTCCGAAAAACGAAGATGTCCAATCACTACCTTGGGCGGTGGTATTGGGTTCGACCTGGTCGAGACTCTCGCTTTCGACTCTCCAACAGTCGCCATCGTGATTGCGAAAACATCGAATCGAGATTCTGGGTCGAAATCGAAAATCCCGGTCACCATCCACCGGGTTCTTATAGGTACACGTAACAGAGTCGATGAAAGTTGCAGCAAATTGAGAAATTACAATGGCAAACGATACAACTGGCAATAATAAAGATTTTCATTAAGCAGAAGAAATTTATATTATACTTTTCGAAATAGCAATTGTCACACTTCTGTAAACTTTGCTTTTCTCTATTTTTTCAGTCCTGATAAAGGATCTTTTTTAGATTTTAATTGCTTTCTTCAAATGTGAACAATATATCCCTCGTTTAGATTAGAGTAAAAATGTCAATTATTCTTTGATTAAGGATAATTTGTTCAAAGGATAACTATGTCAATCGTTCTTAACTTGACGATAAATTGATTTAACCTTCCGTGGGCAGCCACGTATTTTCCACTTTTCGCAACCGGAGTTGTTTACGTTCGCCACTATTTTTTGTATCGTTCTTGGCTTTCGAAAGATCTGATAAAATTCCGAGATACTCATCAAAGTCTCTATTTTAGTGTATGATACATCTTTCAGTCGAATGTTTAAAGGATTAATTAGGAAAAATAAGAATTCGGAATAAAATGTAAAAAGGACGAGAATCGAAGGAGAAACGAAACGAGAGCAACCTCGCCGATTTCGATTATTTTCCCTCTACAAGTTACCAACGATTAATCTTGGTTTCCCAGATATTTGCGAAAAACTGTCGCTACTGATTCCGTGAGTTCTGAATATAATCGCGCGTCCGTGGCAGCATATGCGTTAGTGTTGGTCGCCTTACGTTATACTAATATGCACTCACGCTCTGCTATAGCATTTCATTTGCATTACAGCAGTAGAGCAAGGCGAATCTCAAAAAGCTTCTCTGATATTAGCAGAATAACAAGAATCAGTTCCAAGGATTCATCAGTGCTTACTTTTCTTTAGGGAACAGAGTCGGCATTTCTTCTCCCTTCTTTTCCCTTCGAGCACATTAAAAAATGAAATTTCACGCAGATATAAATGAACCAGCTTGTCCATTGGTGGGTTAATGGAGAAATATCAGTACGTTTAACCTGCATCGTTAATCAACGATACTTTATCCTCCAAAAATATGGAATAGATCTCATAAAGAGACTCGATCATCGATTGTGACCTTGTTCGATTAGCCGTTCGTTGCACCCTTATGGCACTCCACCATTGTGAATTCTTGTTTTTTTTCGCCACAGGACCACCCGAAAGAGATGCATCCATCCGGGTAGGCAAGGGTAACTCGAGATCCTGAGGTGTTCATGCTGGTACTCAATGTCAGGGGTCTTCCGTTCCTCTTTGTTTCTCAGATGAACCTTCGATCAGACAGATTTCTTTAGAATATTCAAGGTATATGGAATACTTCATTAATATTATTAATTGGCGTGTTATTGATGTTCAAAGGATTCGTGATCGCACTTTAGCCAAAAAAGGAGCAGAATATTACATCTGTGTTTGTCAATCTGCCGATGATGAAAAGGATCACATACGAAGCTAAAATTAATTTCGTATAAAAATTATTGAAACTATTGTTGAGGTTGGCTGATAGAAGAATGAGTGGATGAATTTGCAATAGAAAAATATATTGAAATAAATAAAGGTATAAGTACAATGTATAAGCTTATGCTGATCCAGATCCTTACTCCCTTAGTGTTACAATACAATGGAATCGATAGGGAGCACGTTCATATATTTATAGCAAAAGGACATTATCAAAAAAGTTAACCTTATAGCTTTAGCTAAAGGCTACAAGGAACATAAATAGAAATCAGTTCCTTTGTTCCTAGACCTTGTACCCCAAGATATAATGTATATTCAAGGGTACAATAATATGGACCTTTCGTTATTTAGAATATTTTTGTTTCGCTAAATTCTATTATCTGCGTAATAGCAGTCTCTAGGTCACGAATATACATAAATAAAGATGTAGAATTTTTCTTGAAGTAGTTACTTCAACACCTATGATTTCTCCGAGCTAATATCTTTTATATTTCATCCCACGATATCCAACAAATTTCTTTTATCGTTTTCTCGTTATATTTTTCTTTTATCCTCGATGAAAGTTTCGCCTTTTGTTATTTAGCCTGGTTTCGTTGTTTATGTTCGCTCGACCTTTCGAAGGCTTCGAAGATTCTCTCGGAAGAGCAACTGCAAGTGTCAAAGCGGTCGAGTAAAATTACCGCGGTTGCGCGTGTTCCACGGCCAATTATTCGACGCGTCCACTTTCTTTCTCGTGTCGTTGAATTTCCATAAACGAGTTGCTCGACGATTCGAGGACGATTCAAAGGCGATGCCGACTGATGAGTCTCTGTTCTGTATTCGGTGCACGGAGCCAATTATCGGAAGAGTTTCCACGGTGCTCCTTCGGCTCTGACCTTGGCTGCATGAATACATAGTCGATCGGAACGTCCCTTGGCCAGATACGATTAGAACGTTTTCAATGGCGTTGCTTCCCTCGTGTTCCGAGAAATATAACGCCGTCGTTTTGAACTTCGATCAGTGATCTCGTCGCCTCAATTGCCTTAACTATCTCCGTCTACGCTTGCGGATTATTTATTTATTTATTTGTCGTATGCGTCTTGTATTTATGTTTACATATATTCCAATAACGAAACATACTTATCTCTATTTTAAAAGAAAATATTAATTTTTGGCAGGACTATGTTTCCTCAAAGCAAACAATTCGAAGTACCAGGAGTTTTGTAAAAATGCTAATTTTTCTCTTAATATTTAATATTAATTGATATTATAACTAGCGTATGGGCGTACTGATACAACGATTAATCGATGAATAAAAACTTCGATTGATAATTGGTTTCTCTATTTTGTTTACCATTTAACGAAAACGTTTCACGTATTTATTGTTGATAGGTAAATACCGACGATATCCTGTTGATCATCTAAATGATCACGAGCGAGATTTAACCTACATACGTATTCTGCCACGTGTCATACAGAGTGGCAGAACTTCGTGATCTCTTGTTATTATATAACAAACATTAAAATGAATGCACCAAGTGCAAATGTATTTTTTTTCTTTGTTTCTCTACTCTAACGATAAAAAGTTCCGCAGGAAAACAAGCGAATCGGATAATTATCCGATTTACTGTAAAACAAACAGAATGAATCGTATCGCTTCGAAACGAAGAACAATTTAATCGTAAACATCGATTTGCCTGTGTAATTTTATTTTTTTAATTATATATTCGAATTTTGTTCATATAACCATTTAAATAAAAGCAATTCCTAAACTTCCTTTTAAACATAATTCATTTCTCAAACTCAACTATTAACCCAAGAGTTCTAGCATGTTTTATAACTTTGAATCTTTTGTACCTCACTGACACCGTTGAGAAATAAGGATTTACGCAATTATTAATTTGTTTCTAACGTTTCTGCGCCAACATAAAACAGCGACACGTGTATTACCGTTAACTGAAAAGTATATCTATGTATTTAATGTTTACGTAATAATGGAAAAACATTTCAGTTACACTTTTTGACTTTTGCTCTCCACAAGCCAAACACTCGCATTATAGCGCTACAACTGATTTTTCGTTACTCGCGTACTTTTATCGAGTATATTTGATAGTAACTCTTCAACAGGCGTGGTGATAATTTATTAATAAATGAAGAATTAATTAATTAAGAAAAACCTGGTAACTGATTCTGGATATAAACGTTATCAAAGTAAGAATAATTTTTATGGACTTACGTCAGACATAAAGATACAGAAATCCGTAGAATGTACATAGTACGCCAACGAAATATACAAAATATCTGAAGTATAATACTCGTCGCAACATCACATATGCATATTTGTATATACATACACAGGGTGGTTGGTAACTGGTGGTACAAGCGGAAAGGGGATGATTCTACGCGAAAAAAGAAGTCGAAAATATAGAATAAGAATTTAAAAATTTAAAAGTTTAAAAATTTAAACATTTAAAAATTTAAAAATTTAAAAATTTAAAAATTTTAAAATTTAAAAATTTAAAAATTTAAAAATTTTAAAAATTTTAAAAATAACGTCAATCGAAAATTCAAAGTCGATTTTCTCGAAAACGAAGCCTCGAGCGAAAAATTTGTATTCTATATTTTCGACTTCTTTTTTCGCGTAGAATCACCCCCTTTCCGCTTGTATCACCAGTTACCAACCACCCTGTACATTTACATATTTCTAACTCATTCGCTCATTCCTATACCACTCGTCTTTAACATTTACCAGACAAAATAAATCTCCGCGTAATTTCAATCTTTCCAATTAAGAACGTAAAAATACGAATTTGCATAAAAATCCGCAATCTAGCGATCGTCCTTTCGCCCCTTTAGTTTAAAACCGTCACATGAATGTTCCAAATCACTCGATATTGATCGATCCTGATGCACTATCTGCTATACTGGTGGCAAGTGATCCCCGGTATTTTCCATAATGAGGGTTGCAGTTTATTCTCGTGGTCGATCAACAGGTTGGGCCGCTTGTGAGACGCAGAGAGACAGACGTTGGCGGTGGCGGCGGCGGCGGCTAGATCGCGTAGTTGGAAAAGGCCAACGTGGCCTATACCTCGTGTCAGCCGTGTGCAGAGGCGGCGCGAAAAGGAGGGAGGGTTGTAAGCCGCCTCGTACAAGGGCAAACATACAGGCTGGAGGGTGGCGTAAAGCGAAAGGGGTTGCCCTGACGTCAGGATGACGCAATGCCGGTGCAACCCCTCTCGCCTCGTCGCGCATCTCCGCCCTACGACTGACATTGACACTGCTCGAGCATCGATCTGTCCTCGAACGAGGTGAGAGCCGAGGCTGGCGAGGGTCACCGCGACCGTTTCACCGGCGTTGTTCCATCGGAGGTCATCGAAGTGATTTACCTCGTCGGTTCTATTAAGCGGAACGCCATCGATTCGATGACGGTTCCGCGAGAGAGCGTCAAATCAACGCGATTGATAAGGCTAGATCGACGTTTATATGGAATCGATGGACCGGCAATGGTCGAGAACCGAATGGAATTGGAAGCAGATTCGCGCGAAGTCACGAGCGGAGAGTTTGTTGATTCAGAGCGTGACGAGTTGGTGCGCAGCTTGCAGGTTATTCGTATTGGGTATTGGTCCGTGGGTCTATGAAAGACAGATTTTTAGCGTTTTTAAGGGAAAGAGTATACTTTAATAGAGAATAAATTTTATTAGCGATATCGGTTCCTGGAAAAAGGAATTTTATTGCGAGAGAATTTTTACAAATTTTACTCGATTTTCTATAGGTAGGTACATACGTTAACATGTAATTTGGGTTAATGTGAATGTAGGTATATCTTGAAGGAGACTGATGCGCCTTACGTCTGTTAATATTTACGATTAGATTTTCGAAGATCGATACGAGAAATTCATCTGAAAGAGTTATTTCCTCTGTAACTGTTGAGAGCAAAGAAGCGTGAAAATTCCTTGCGTATTGTTAGTAACTTCTAGAATGATTTACCTTCTTGATTCTATTATAGGAACACCGATCGATTCGTTGACGCCAGTAACGAGAATATAAAACGGCCGATTGTATTTAGAAGGTCCACACCGTTAATGTCGAGGGTAAATAGCTCGAACGAAACGAGGCACGTCTAATTTGCGCCCCTAACTCGTTAATACCGAGCTTATAATACCTGCTGATGCTACCCTTGGCAAATATACGATTCCGCATAAAAAATTCATTAACCGGTTTTTCAAACCCCTTCAACCTTAGAATATTGCTAATTATTTCGTGTCTGACCGACTGTTTTATTTTGGTTCCAATGATTCTCTCTCTCTCTCTCTCTCTCTCTCTCCCCTTTTGAAGAAATCAGCATCGAGTTCAAGGCTCTCTTTGCCACGCCACATGTTGATTTTATTAATGCGTAAAGCAACGTTAATTTTATGTGCATTTAATTACGTTAATGGATTTTTCCTTAATACATAGCTTTCCTTAATACATATTTGTCATCGTCGAGTTAAAGTAGAATCTTCTTTATTTACGATTTAATTCGAGGTCTATCGAAATGTTTCTTTTACGACACGTTAAATAATTAAACCCGTCGTTTGGTCATTCATACTCGAAGAATATAAATATGCGGATGGATATACATGGCTAGATATTTTATAGTCAGGGTATTTCCATGTTGTATTTATAAGGTCGCTAACATTAGTGATGCGTATTACTCGCCGCACGGAAACACGCTTGTGCTATTATTAAATAGCCTAGATTTTACTATGAAATCTTCGAAATGGGAGCTACTAATGAGTAACGCTGGTAACTATAATCGGGCCATAAGCCTATTATAGTGTCCGTTATTATTCTGAATTTAACGTAGATATTGGGGAAAATAACTAGGAAGGAAAGATATAGAATTAGAATATAGAATCCTTTCTCTGTATATACATTCTCTTAATATACATTCAGTGAGAATAATAATAATAGCAAACAATTCTTGTGAATAAACACGATGTGAATTTGTAAGGAAATATTGTAACGATCAACGAAAGTAATAAGAATATTAACGTATTAACAAAATCATACGCTTTGATATTTCAAAATTCTTATAGAATTAGAATATAGAATCCTTTCTTTGTAAGAATTTTGAAATATCAAAGCGTATGATTTTGTTAATACGTTAATATTCTTATTACTTTCGTTGACTGTTACAATGTGTCCTCACAAATTCACATCGTTCTTACATAGCAATATTAACAATATTAACAATATTAACAATATTGTATATCTGTATCAACAATGCGAACAATATTGTATATATGTATTAACAATATTAATGTATTAATGTATTAACAAAATCATACGTTTTGATATTTCAAAATTCTTATAGAATTAGAATATAGAATCCTTTCTCAAGAATTTTGAAATATCAAAACGCATGATTTTGTTAATACGTTAATATTCTTATTACTTTCGTTGATCGTTACAATGTGTCCTTACAAATTCACATCGTTCTTACATAGCAATATTAACAATATTGTATATATGTATTGACAATATTAACAATATTGTATATCTGTATCAACAGTACTAACAATATTGTATATATGTATTAACAATATTAATATATTACCAAAATCATACGTTTTGATATTTTAAAATTCTTATAGAATTAAAATATAGAATCCTTTCTCTGTAAAAATTTTGAAATATCAATGCGTATGATTTTGTTAATACGTTAATATTCTTATTACTTTCGTTGATGGTTACGATATTCCCTTACAAATTCACATCGTGTTTATTCCCAAGAATTGTTTGCTATTATTATTATTGTCACTGAATATATATTTACCCCTATCATCGGATAGTTCTTAGTGGTTAATGGTATTGACCGTAAATGTTTCGTCGTACGAGAATACAAGATCGTCTTGAGAATGGGAACTCGCGAGATTCGATGATCCAGCAATTTCTCTGGTCCGGTGACGCCTTTATCGAAGATTCACTTACGCTTTCGTACTTATCATTTTAATGGATGGAAGGCTGCGTTACGGGGATGCAGAAGTGGTTTCGAGGGGATGCAACATGCTGCATGGCAATCGCGCGAACACGTGCCAAGGTTAACCTATCGTTGTTTAAGGTCAGGGGAGAGTCTCCTTTTCAAGGATGCTAGAAAGAAACTCGTGAAACCGTGAAGACGAAACGTTTCGAACAGATAATAGAACATTCCCGTGGACGAGCAAAAAATTCACCCCTTTTCTCGACTCTCTACTCCTTCGTCGCGTGCTGTCGAAGATGTTTGATGCAAATGTTCGACAACAAAGAGACGAGACACGTCGTTTCGTATAAAATCGTACGACAAACGATCAGAAATATTGCGCAAGCTTACGTTCCATTGGCTCGAGAATAAAAATAAAAACGCTGACGAAATCGCGATGTTAAATTGAAAAAAAAAGGAACATCGTGAGATATTCGATCGAGAAGTTTGATAAATCAAAAACTTTCTAAGTGGCAAAGGGCTTTTTCGTAACGACTAAATGAAATTTTTTTTTCGTAACGATGAGATTTAGCATGCGATTGATGTCGATCGGGAAAAAAGTATAACGACGCTGTTATTTTAGATGTCCTACGCACAGTTCCAGATATGAGTATGTTTTTTATAACAATGTACGTAGGCGTCGTGGCGTAGGGGAACATTAATTTAGCTATTGATAACCTCTCACGACCTTGGCCTTGCTCGATACAACAAACTGCTCGCATTCGATCGAGATGATTCACACGTGCTCCTCGAGCCTTCTGATATTTTTAGAGGCCGCCATGCTGATCGACTCATTTTTTGATCGACCTCTTCGATCCTCTTCATAAAACATAAAACGAAAGAATTTGGGCGTGTCCAAGTCGAAAATTATTTATTTGTTATTTACTAGCTTCCACGAATTAAAACAGTATATAAATAAACAAACAAACAAACAAATGAGTAAATAATGAAGATATTAAAATGGTAATTTTTCTATAGAACGTAAGAGATATAATGGAAAGATGAATTTCTATTTCAATGATATTTAAATAATTATTACATCGACAATATCCTTCAAATATATTGATTAACTGTGTATATCATTACCTAAATTCATTAATGTTTTTTCATCATAAAACAAAGTTAGGTAAAAGTTGTAAACCATCTCCACGAACGAAACGAGATAATTTTGCTATAAAGAAGAATCAAACTTTGCTCTTTGTGAAATCAACTTGACAAACGATAACGCCCACAGGATCGAAGAAATCGAGCTGTTCCGGGAACACTGACAAAGAGACTTCCCTGTAGAAGCTTCTTTAATTAAAGAAGCGTATAGCAACCTATACTATATAACAACTGTAGGGTAGACCGGGGTCGAAAGTAATAATTTAACTTTAATACGACTTCGCAAAGGGTATTGAATTTGAGATCTCTTTATATTTTGTCGTAATTCATACCATTTCTTCTTCCATTTGAGTCCTATAATTTCGTGAATAGAATTAATGTAAAACCTACTTGTGGCGCTATACGTGTTGTTGTATTAGGTTGTCCGAAAAGTTTCTTTCGTTTTATGCGGAAATAATGTTTTTTGTTTTGTTTTATATTATTTTGTCGAATTACGCACGGTCCATTTTGTTCTGTTAAGATAAACACCGCGACATTTCACAGACTTGGTTTGTACGAAGAGAGAAGAAAGAAAGACACCTTTCGGACAACCTAATATGAAATTTTGTGCCTCGAATTTTACAAACAGTCTGTTATTTTAATACGTTTTTTTTGTAATAAAACAATATATAAACCGCGATTATTTTTTATTCGCGCGTTTTAGATGGGCTACGAAAAATAAAAGCCCCCAAAAAATGGTAAGTCTGTTTGTATTTCTTGAAGGGTGGCAAGAAGGGCGAAAAAAGTATACATTTCCATTCTCGAAGCGTTTAAAGCGAACCATCGTCGAAGCATTTTGAAATAACACGTACTGAAGATGGAAATACAGGAAAGCGCCACGTATGCGATTCATCTAGATGTTGATCCTCCAGAAATAGTGGCGAACGAGTACCATAAACGTTATACAGCCATATAGCGAAGTACCATTGAACGCTCGCGTAAAACCGCATATCTCTTCTTCGTCGTCTTCTTCCTCTTCTTCGCGTGTGCTACCCTTTCCCGAACCGCATTCGTTGCTTTGGCATTGAAAGCCGATGAGTGCAAGGAACTTTGCTCTACGACCAATTCTCAACAGCTGGCGTGCCTCCATCTTCGTCACGGAATCTCGATGAGTGCGTTTCAAGATCGTCGAGCTTGAAGATTAACGCTCTCGATGACAGTCCTCGTGAATACGAACGATTTTCGTAACGACAGTTTTATTGGCATATACGTATGTATATAATATACATGTAGTATGCAACAATGATATATAATAATAGCGAAGAATGTTATTGACAACTGAACTGCGGATTTTTATAGAAATTCGTATTTTTTATAAACCTAATTAAACAAATAGAATGTGAGTAGAAATTTATTCCACTGAATACTATAACGAATACTGTATTTTCGATACACTGTACATCTTTGCACGCTACGAGTTATTCCACTTTTGCAATTTTAAAAAGCTCACTTTCTGTAAAATTATCGATAGACTGTGTATCCTTATACAATTCCAATATCTTTGTGAAGAGAATTAAAGGAATTAAACCTACATGATAATTCGTTTCGCCTGTTAAAAAATGATGAGAAATATTTCTTTCTGGATATTTGATATACTTTTATATATTATATGATATATCTGGGCTTTTAAATGTACCATAAACGCGTATAGAAAATAAATACCTTAAAAGGAACCCATAAGATTAGCAAACAGTGCTCGATCTAAGTTGAACGAGGCACACAGATCGGACGTAAACGTTGAAAAGCGCGAGGGCGTGCAGAGTAGCCGAAGAAGATGGAAGACGCTTGAAGAGGAATCGAGAGCAAGGATTCCATATGGATTGGCACGGAGCAATGAGTGCATCGGGTTAACGGCCGGCCGTGCATCCAGACTGCAGACGTCCAATAAAAATATCTTACGTCGGCCTCACTCTCCTAAACACCGTCTACCCTCATTCATCGCCAAATTATTTTTATTGTTGGATAACCGTTGGGAGCGTTGCTCGTTAGCCAGCGACGCATTCTTCGCGAATTGACGGACGGTCACTTACCGAAAAGCATCTTCGCTGCACCGCCTTAAGCTCTTATTAACCCTTTCGACCCTATGAACGACAAAATCCATTCTCTTCGACTATGTACGTTGTAGTGTGCGTTGCAGGAGTTTACGAACCACTGCAGTAGTAGTTCATGAATTCTAGTGTGCGTTTAATGGGCTCCGTGTTCCTTTCATTCCGTTATTTTCTTCTTCGAGTTCTTATCGATTGAGAAATTGAACGAGCTATCTTGCAATTTAATGAGTTTGGATCTGCGATATCTGCTGATACTTTGACATATTTCGTTGGTACATGTACGAACGTACGTGTGGCCAAAGTTCAATAGTCGAAGTTGAGTTTTATTCTTACACTTCTTGGGCAAAAGCAGCTTTTATGTGTTAAATATGCTTATAACTGTATCCTAATCTTCTTCAAAATTAGGAAATTTGACGATTCAGTGGTAAAAGTTGGTTCTCGTACTTAGTCGTGTAAAAGCGTAAGAATCGATGAGGTTGAAAAGTGACAAAGATGATCAATCGACGATGAAAAATTATTAATGGTTTAATTTTTATAAAGCATCTTCTACTGCTCTAAACACACCCTGCTAATTTATTCACCGTCTCATAATCTAATTTGCTTATAAAAGATTAATAACAATAATAATAATAATAATAATAAGATCGTAATAGTGTATTTTAAACGTATACACTAAAGTTAATTTTAAACGCACGTCGTTTTTCTCTTTATTTCTTTTCTCGTTATTTCGATCATATATCTTTCACGCGATAAAACCAAAGAAAACATCCATCATCGTGGACGTTAAGTAAATATTTAAGCACTTGTGCCATTGAATTGTCACACCCCTTACACAACACAGACGTAGCAAGTGAGAATTACGAGTTAATTGCAATCGCTGGAAGAGTTATAGGTCGTTTTCCATTCGAAAAATTCCGTCTCGGGGTGCCGTCAGATTCGAAGAGGCACGTGAAATTTTAATTTACCGCCGACAGCTCGCGTCCACGTGCTGTTCGTGAAACCGCAAATTACTGCGCCGGAATAAATCCGACACGCGTTTTCTTCTTCCAACGGCCGGTTTCCCAACGGCCCCCGGAGGCCGAGATACGCGCACAAGGCGGCTGACAATTTCTCCCGGTGATTTCGAATTCTCGAGCCAAGTAATTTCGTGTCCCGCTGTCACATCACGCCTTCGCGCCAGATTTACGAACACAGGTTGACGCTTAACTCTCTAACCTCAGGTACACGAGGTATACTAAAACGCGTCTTAACTTTTTAACATTCGGAATATTTTTTTTCCTTTTTTTCTTTGTCTTTCTGTGGAACTTTTTAAATAAATCGAAACTCTCCTACTGGAGAACTTCTCGTTTTCCATAGACAAACGTAGAATACAAGCGCGAAGTCTTTTGACTTCTAAAGGGATAAAATCATCTAGCTTTGCAACCGCTGCGTTTGGTATATAACCAATTGCTATTTTGTCACGCGTTATATTTCTTTATTCTTCGTAATTCCATTGCTTGAATGTGTAATGGCAACAGGTCTTCATGATCGCACAGTATAATTTGTAGTCGTCATTGGCGTAATAATGGTTTAATAGTGTTTAATGGTAGCTAATAACGGTATTGGTAGATTTGTGAATGGTTGCGAGCGACCAGCAAAATGAAATGAAATTTGGGTATTTTGGCTTTGACGATGGTCTATAGATTATACAGAGCGTTACAAAAGAGGGTTATAAAGATTCTTGGCGGACACCTTTTATTTAGCTATTTTAAGATTCGAATACTGTTATTACGATCGTTTGTAGCATAGTCATGTTGAAGGTGGGGGTTAATATGGGGGCACAGCGGATTCCAGCTGCCGCAAATCAGCACTCTATCTATTCCGACTATCATTTTGATACATTGTGAGCCGTTTGTCATAAACTTTCATTATTTATCTTGTTTTTCCTCCATAACTTTTTTCACACTGCTTTTTACGATTTGTTAAACGAATTCAAAAAAAAAAAAAAATTCCAAAAAGTGGAAGAACGTTAAACAACAAAAATGGAAAACGGAGAATAATAAAAATACGAGTTCGTTATCGAAATAATTCGAAACTATATTATAGTTTGCAGCATTTGCTATAAAAGACAAGTAAGAAACGTCGCCTCGGAAAAAGAACGAGAAGATTGGACTACGACATAATAAAAATGTCAGTTCGTTATTGAAACGGTCGAAATTATATTCGCCCTACAAACGCACCCTGTACATTTGCCAACCACTTGCGTGCAAACCAGTACTTGAACGATATATGTACATTCTATTTTCACACAAATGGCTTTCTTGAACCCGATGCGTCCAAGAATCTTATCCGAATCACCAAGAGTTCTGCCGGCTCGTTGTTTAAAACGTTATTAGCATAATATCGAAATGAACGGTCGATGCATCCGAATAAAGGACGCAGCCCCACCAGATCAGGTAAAATCACCCACGCGACCCTGATCAACGAAAGTGGGCACATGCGAGTTAAACCTGCCGTTTCACGAGCCATCTGAGCGGAAAAAAGGCCAGGAAATATATGGTACCCCTTCGATACAAAAAGGGCAAGTTTTCTTGTTTTTCGAGGTTACTCGAGAAGGCCTCGATATCGGGTTTACATAGTTCACGTTGTACTTTTCTATTTCAACACGGCTATACTTTTTAGGACAGTAATTTTTCAATTTTAGTTACTCCGCCGACCAAACTTACACCAAAACTCCTTTCATTTGTTTTTTGAGTTAAATACGAATCTACGTTAAGAACTATCCTTTTGTTGTCCGTTGTTGCTACATGTTTCAACGAGTACCTAAAACTCTGTATCCATCGAAGTAACAACGAGGAAGCTTTTATCGCCTGTTGCTGCTGCGTGTTCCAAGACATTTCCAACGAACACCGACTTGTACGAACGTTTCGTTCACGCTGTTCACAACGTAATCGGAGGAATATTTTTTGGCTTTGTCTTCATTTTAAAACGACGTCTGTTCCTAGCGACGAACAAACATTTGTTCCGTCGCGATGTTTGTTCTTACGCGCCTCTTACTTTTCTTTATTTTCACCGCTCCGAGCTAAAACATGCAACAAGTAGCAATTTCTGTTACCGGCGACGTACGCGGAAGAATATTCGTACATCAACCAGCAACGTTTCAACCAGAAACACGAAACACCGACAGAAAGTTGCTGGTTGTTGCTTGAGCGAGGACGCAGCTTAACTCTCACAACGACATAGGAGTTGGCAAAGAGTGCCGCGCTTTTGCGGTCCGATTGTTTTCCCACTCGGTTGATCCTGCAGGAGGCGCAGGTATAGCTCGCGCGTCCCTGAATCGAGTCAGCCCGGTCGCGTGGGTGATTTGGGGCAGTCGGTGGGGATAACTGTCGGTTGTTTGGCCAGGAGTGGTGGTAGAAACAGGGCGGGGACGGGAGACGGTGAACCGTGGCACGAACAGACGGACGTACGGGGTACCGATAGGGATGCACCGACCTTGGAGGGATTTTTGCGTCTACCGTCGTACGTTCACCCCGTCAGCAGCGGAGCGAACGTACTCGCGCGCGTTCAGAAACGCAACTCCCTCTTTCTCGGCCTCTTTGTCTCCCCCTTCGCTTCCCCGGCCCTTCCGCCCCTCTCCCTACTTCTGTACCAGGCCCTTTTTTTCTACAGTCTTCGTTCCAGGCTTACTCGAGGCTGAAACTCGCCGGGAATCGGCCGCCTCACCCTCGAAGCCCTCTCCAAGCGACGCTCCAGGGGCGGAATTTTTGCGCCGCCGTCTGCGACAGCACAGACAATAGACCGATGCTTGCTCCTCCAGTTGAAAGAGTTCCGTGAGATTCGTTTTGGAACAAGTTTCCGAAATCTTCTGCTGGTTCTTCTTTGCAGGTTCTTGCGCTTGGAGCGTATAGCGGGTTTTCAGAGATGATTTTCTACTGATAGGAGGCTGTATGAAGTTGTTCGGATAGGTTCCCTATTGTTCTCTTTTGTGTAGGATACGCGAATCGCTCGCAATTCGTATTGATTAATTTGGTAAGTTGGAAAGTAGGAAAAGATCTTACCGTGAAATTTACTATTATTTAGCGTTTTAGCGTATATTACTTGGTGGAAAGTAAAGCTCACCTGTTCCATAAATTCTTTTTTTACGAAATCGATAAATATCACCAGTTAGAGGTAATCCTTATAATTCGATTGAAGTTCCTACTCTAAATTCTAACTTCGTTAAAGTTCACGTTAAATGTCTCGTAATTTCTACACAAGTTTCTAGATTCGTTAAAAATTTTATCGATCTAATCGATCGTGTCTCGATACAGTGCTAATGAAATTCCAAGATCTTTCACATCTTTCACATGGATATTTTACATGCTTTTTTTATGGTAAATGTTCCTTTCGTCAGCCACTGTATGTAAACTCAATTAAACCCCTTGCTAATTGCACCGATTTCCTAATTCAAAAATAACTCTAATGTATTTCTAGCGTACTAAACCATTTTTATTCGATGAAAATTTCCTTGTCAACGTACCTTCGTAATTCCGTTAGAGTCAGAGGTGGCACGTGGTGACCACGAGCCAGCCCTGGCGAGTCGATGCATCCCACAGATTAGGCTGCACGTACGCAACATGCACGCGCGTGGCGTGTGCCTAATAGTGCGTGCATCGCTCTCTGCACGTAGTGGAGGTCGTGACCTTGGTGGTAGCCATGAAAGGATCGGTACTTGAGACCAGCCGATTTACGCGGTCACGAGACAAGAGATAGGGAAACTCGATAAACGCCGCTGCGTTTAATTAAGGATGCTTTCCACGTAGTCCCCGTATCAACCTCTGTCCCTCTTTCTCTTTCTGTGTCTCGTGGAACGCAACCATACATTCTGTTTCTCGTCAGTTACCCTCTTCTACGTAGGAAGTTTCCGTTCATGCCTGAAACGACAATAATAATTCTGTACGCGAGCGCGTCTTCCGAAAGCCGAGAGAAAAACGCAGAGGACTCGACGTCGTTCGCGTAAAATTTTGCCTTTTCGTTTGCCAAATAATCTGATTCCGTAAATCTGTCTCCTTTTTTGTAGTTGGAGTTTCTGGAGTTGAGATATGATTATCATAAACTTCTAAAGCTTTTATACGGTTGGGAACAATAAGTACGTACGTGACTGCAAAAAGTTTATAAATTAATTGGTATCAAGCAGGCGATGTTATATACGCACACGGAATTCCATGAAATTCCATAAAGTTCCATAGAATTAAAGGATCGCTCAATCTTTCGTCGAGGTCGCTTTTTCTCCTTTTTAAACTCGACAAAAGCGTAGTCTGCGTTTATAATGATCTTTAGAAAATCGATGTACGATTTTCTGCGTGATCGAATTTATGACAATTCTCGCCTATTCAATTATAACGATCGAATCTAATACAACGTTTCTCCTATGTTTCGCCGATATATTGAAACCAATTTAGAAGATATATCCTATAGAAGATACGTTTACGTTATCAAAAAGGAACATTCATTGCGTTCATCCTATACCATTGTTGATCGAGACGGAGAACATTTATCTTGAAAATCCTGAGTGAAAGGGATGACCTAGTGACCTTGTTGAAGATCGTGCGCCACCGATTCTAGAGGTTGAACTTAATTAGTGCGAGAAGCTCGGCGACCATTGTCGTTCGATTAATTGCCCGTCGCGTCGGCCAGGTCAGATAAGCCCACGGGTATATACCCCCCAAGAGCTTCGAATCGCTTCATAATCGTCCGGCACGCGATAGGGAACGACGAACGGATCAAGGTTCTGTCGATTAAGAAAAACGAGATTGCTTCGAGAGCTGGCTATTTTCAGTTTGCGAATAACGTTCACGCAATGGGCTCGATCCATCGGTTCGCTGTTCTTCTTTGTCGTTGAAATTTTTTGGTTAATCAAAATTCTACTGCATACTACATACTACATAATAAAAATAAAAATTCGGGAAGAAACAGATCAGTTCAGTTTTATGTTATATTTTTCAGAATAGCGCTTATCCTGTACGCTTAAGTAATTGTAGAACTCGAATGAAATATTTTTTAATCTCTTTTTAATCTTCTTGTTAGCAAGGATTTTGGTACTGAATATTCTTCATTATTGTACTTATTGTTATTATACAGGTTTTATGATCTCAGAATATGGAGTTTCTTTTGTAAGATAATAATAGATCAATAAATATAAAAATATTCTACTATTACATATTTTTTAAGGACCAGTCATTTCGACTGGCTTTGGTAGAGATAGCTACGTCTCAAATGCCGGTAGTTCTAGTGTTAATTTAAATTTGTAGTGTTCATTTGCATCAATTTTTGATATTTCCACGTAATTCGAATTTTCTCTAAACTTAATCCAGATACGTCTATCATTCTGTCAAAAGGATGACTGGTAGGTAGCGACATATTTGCCAATTTTTGCAGTAGTATATAAAAACGCATTGCATAAAGAGAGTTTAACAAAATTAATCTATTTTCTCTGCATAGAATACACATTATACGAAACTTGTTTATTTGAAACGTGAAAGATCATAGCAAGTAGTTTACAAATTTTTAAATATAAACTTATCAGATGTAAATATCGTTGCAGTGTACAATGACAATCGTAGTGATTCGTATTACTGTTTCCTGTGTCAGTCTTGCTGTTGCTAAAATCCAGTCACGAAACAAAGGGTTGAAGATTCACGTCTCGAGATATGTATTCGTCGATTGAAATTGAGGCTGCGGTCCGTACATAAGAAAGCAACGACATTTAACTGGCAATTAATAGAGGAACGAAGAGAGCGAAAAGGACAAAGATTAAAAAAAGAAAGGACAGAGGAGAAAAAAGAGAAAACTGGCCGTGTGAGAACGAGATGGCACGACCTCGAAGGGCGCGGTCGAGTTCAGACTAGACTGAAGCTGCCCTTGTGCCTAACCGACCTTGAGACAGCCCGTTTTGCCATAGCCTGACTCCACCGGCCCCATACCACGAACGCATCCTCCGCTCGTAACACAAAGAACTGTCCTCATCGCTGGGAATCACCTCCTTGCCCTACGTGGAATTTTGCAAATGGAATCTCGCCGTTTTGGGAACATCGTCCACAAGAATCTTTCAAACAGGTGTTCAGCGTCCACCGGATTCTCCTTCTTCTTTTTTCTCTCTTCTCGATGTTTCGCTCGGTGTTACTCGTTCAGACAAACGACGCGATGTTAGGGCGCGTATCGGTCGATTTTTTAACTTTTACATATTTCGAAGTTTCGTTCGTTCCACGGTTGTTACATCGGAGTCGAATATATTGATCAGAAGTTGGAGAAACTCGAAGGTATCGTGCGTACAGTGGATTCGTTAGTTTCTTAGAATTGATATATTTTCAAGTTGCATTCGTTTGAGAATTCTTAGATTGCGATCGAAGACAATGATCGGAAATTGAAAGAAGCTTGATGCCCGATCGTTCGGTTTTTAGTTATTAATGTTCTCGTAAAATAAATGTAAGATTCCATGGTGTAACTAAATAATCTAGGGCACATATGTCGAACATTTACTTTGAAAATCTTTGTCCTCTCGGTAGTTACGCTATCATCGACTGTCTTAACTTTTCGATTGTCAATGAATGAAAAAAAAAAGGGTGCAATTATGTTTCCGCCCGGGATCGAACCGGGGACCTTGTGCGTGTGAAACACATGTGATAACCACTACACCACGGAAACGTTGATAGCAACCCCCTTCTGTTCGATTAACAGCCCCAATTCTTACTTCGATACGTTAAAGATAATTAAAAAATTATATTTGTCGCAGCTTAAGAGATGAAAGAGACAAGAAGAATTTTGATATAAACGTTGCTTATTTAACAGAGTGAAATATCCTTTCTCAAGTGTTTTTTAATACATAGTTTAAAATACTTTACGTAAAGTACAATATATCGTACTGCTATAAAGCAAAAAAGAAGGGGACGTAGATGCAAATAATTTGATTTTATTCTTGAATCGTTTCAATAATTTCTATGCAATATTATTATATCTACAAACACTTTTTCATTTTTCGTTATAAATAAAAATAATAATAATAATAATAAAAGAAGAGGACATAGATGCAAACAATTTGATTTTATTCTTGAATCGTTTCAATAATTTCTATGCAATATTATTATATCTACAAACACTTTTTCATTTTTCGTTATAAATAAAAATAATAATAATAATAATAAAAGAAGAGAACATAGATGCAAACAATTTGATTTTATTCTTGAATCGTTTCAATAATTTCTATGCAATATTATTATATTTACAAGCACTCTTTCATTTTTCGTTAGAAATTATTTAATTATATCGTTAATTATATCCTATGTGTCGTATCGAAATATCCTTTTTACGAGAGCCAGTTTGTATCGAAGATTTTTTGGTAGTATTCTGTGAAGAAGACAGACGAACAACTGGTAAAACACAAAATCAGCCGTACCGTGTAAACAAGGTCAGCTAGGTCAAACGTGTATATAAACATTTTTTTATTGTTTCTGCGTACTGACCTCCAAATTTCTTATATAACACGTGGAATTTCTCCGATGTGAAATATTCCACTCATTCTCAATCGTTCTTTGATTATTTTCGATATTTATAACTTTCATCAATCTTTCATCAATTTCATGTCCGATAATTTTGTGCAGTTGCATAAACGTACTAAAATATTCGAAATTTTCTTCCACTCGCTGATCCCGCAAATATTTTTGGTACCGTTTTGACCATTCTTTAACCAATATACCTTTACAGTCGTATTAATAATACTAACGTTACGTCAATGATTATAATAACGAATGTCAAACAGTCAATAATACAGATTTGCAAACAATGAAATAAAAAAACACGATCACAAACTTCGAATATTGTACAATTGTAGAAATCGATGGTAGAAATTGTAGGATCTCGGCGATTGAAGAAACAACGGCGAAACTAATATCGAGCGAATCCTTGAAATTCCTTTTCATAATCTCAAGAAACAGGCTAAAGAACGAGAATTCGATAAAATTACAAATTGATCGAAGAAAACGAAACGTTGTGATTATACCTGCGCATATCGATCGTATAACTTTCTACGATGATTTCGCGAGAGGGAGGAGGGACTTGGTAGATCCTGCGGACGCAGTTTCACGGAAAACGCAAGAATTCGTATACATAAATAGAACTGACCTGCGCTACCAGGTCCAACGCGTGCTCCTTTGTCCGTACCGAGCTCATTTCTGAGAACTCTCGGTCGCTGTTTCTCTTTGGAATATTGATCGATCGTCCTCCTCGACGTTTAGAATGTACGCGAAAATCGCATTCTCGTGGCATTATAATATACGTCACAGATCCTTTTACGTTTCAACCACGCGCAACCGATTTTCCCTCGAACGCTCTTTGCATTTTCCGAACGTTGCGCCTGAAACTACGCGATTTCAGGTAATGGATCGACCTCTTCTCGCGTCCTTTCTTTCTCACCTTTCCACGCTTTTGTTCCATTCAACAAGGAACCCACTTTAGAGTGGAATTTCTCTCACTGATTGAATAAAAGCTACAGCAGCTCGCGAAAGTATTTTGCCACTTACCGCGTCTCCAAGTGTTCCGTATGGCGCGCGTAATATATTCGCAGAAGGTTTCTACGAGCGTTTCGATACTTTTGCAAGCTACTGTACGCGTCGCGTCGTCTTTGTCGAGCGAAACGCGAAAATGTGGAGGCGATTGTCGTCCCGTGAATATGCCAGTACGAATCATGCTAGTAGCTTGAATTGTTGATACAGGGTGGATTTAGGGAAATTTTATTTCGGAACGAAGATGCAAAGTAACGATCTGAAACAGCTAAATTGTTTTACTGATTTTGTTATAGAAATAGAACAACGTTGGTTCGTGTTTAAATGCTTTCGACAGCTTTATTGGAGCAACGTGTTTTAAATGATTTCTTTTTTATTTTAGTTCGGTTCTCTTAAACGAAACAACAGATTCGATCTTTTGAGAATTTTGCTACAGAGACAGAAGTTCGTAGGTACGAATTGCGCAAATTTTTTCATATTATACGTTGAGATCGATTTTTTCGATGAACGATTAAATTATTATTATTATGGAACAACAGGTAATTTTGATTTATAAATAATTTTGATTTATAAAACGCGTCTTTCACACATTTACCTTATTATATAAATTTCTATTATTAATACGATTGACATAATAGTATCAGAGATTATTTGAGAAATTATTTCGGGAAGTTCGCTTCGGCTATTTGTTTTCAATCATGTGCACGTTTCGCAACGAGCTCTGCAAACAATCTTTCCTAGAATCGATAAAGGAATTAGGCGTATTAGTGTGTTAAATATAAAAAGTAATTTTCACACTTGAGGATCATTCAAAATGATACCTTTATCTTCACAATTAATTCATTTTAATTCGTAACGGTTCTCGTCCGACGATGAGAATTCCATTCGTGTACGATAATGAACAAAGCTACGGTAGCAAAGAAATGTATGCAATAATACACGAATCTAGAATCTGCAAGATTTCATGAAAATAATATATGCAAATATTTCGTTGCATATATAACGAGGAGAAACGTCCGTTTCAATTGACTGTTTGAAACCCGCGCTGAAAATATGTAATTGAAATAACCGTAATACATTTGTAGAATCAAGTGAATGCCACGAATAATATTGCAATTAATACACCAATACAATAACAGAATCTTAATTTCTATTAATTTTACATGCGTATCTGATTTCTATAATAAAACTGGTCAAACTCAAGTTATCTTTTATTTTATTAGAAAAAATTAACCAACACAAAAGACGTGTTTTTTTAAATAATCCCATTATTTTGTTTCAAATACAGTCTACCCACGATCAATCACTGAACGATCTCCGAGTTATAATTCCTCTGTAAAATACTCTAAACTCGCTACAACGAGAAATGATCAAGTAGAATAAGACGAGCTGGTTTCAGACTGCTACGGATAATGTCAGCCTTGCAAAACGATGTCGATTTTAGCATAATCGAGAGAGATCTGCGTGAAATGAAAAGCTGCGCGAGTAAGGTTGACGATCTTGCAATAATAGAAAGCTACGATTCCGTTGGTTGGTTAAATGCGCTGCCTGTGCACCGTGTCTCAACATGGTCGCTCGGCGAAACTTTTACTTTTACTACGGAGAAAGTGCACCGCTGCTGCAACTCTCGCGATTCCGCCTAGAACGCGTAATTCGCTCTTGTCTCGAGATCGCAAAACGAAAATGTATTTCCTTTCGTTCCTTTCATCTTCGCGATGCCGGCGTTGTTTCGATCGACAAAAAATCCACGCGTGATTCTTTAATCACCAGCTTTTTTTCTTTTTTTTTTTTTTTTGGTGAGTAATATCGACGTACTCGCAAGATAAATGTAAAGCAAAAGCGCGGTGTTTAATTTTGTTTATCTGCATTTGGAAAAGACCGGTGTCGATTTGATCGATGATGGATTTAAGACTATAGATGGAAAATATTTGGCACGATTCGTTGAACGTCAGTGTTCTAAAAGGACAACGTCCAGCCGTTTCTACGGTACAAGCCGAAGCGTGCAACTTCGTTTCGTAGAAAGTATAAATATATTTGTAATAAATTTACAAGTTTCACCGGCGTGCGAAATTTGTACAACTTGAAAGAATTCCTACGCTCTTACTCCACTGTAAGAAAACATCCACCTATCGAGTTTCAAAGGAAGACATTAAATTGAAAAAGTTGTACCTTCGTAAATGGACACTGCAGTCGAGTAATCATAATTGGGAAAAGTCGCTAAACAGTATAATTAGCTTGAAATCCTCATCAGATACATCTACGTGTGCTCGCCTTCAACTTTCTAGCCACGGGCGATTCTATGCCTTGTTTGTATCTTCTATGATTTGTTCTATATCTTGTTTTATCGTAAGAAATGCAATAGAAAAACCGCATCCTGACGATAGCATGGTCGGTCGAAATAAACGGAATAATTAATTAGGTAGACCGCAATTTCGGTTTCGTCCACAGTTAACGATTAATATTTCCGTAATTGGTGTAAAATTCACCTGTCACAGAGAACGATATATGAAAAGTGGAAACGTTCCGCGCTAGATCGACGTTCCATACGTAGATCGATGCCGATAAAATTCTCGTTCGAGTGGCCCGTTAATCGACGTTCATCGTTCTCGAGTCAGTTGTCGGCCCGACGTTAATGAGCCCCGTACTCGTTGCTCGCCGCATTGTGCTTTTCCCATTTAAGGGCTGACACACTTTCCGCGAGCCACGATCGCGAGAAACCGTGCAATTCCACGCCGGTTCATTTCATTTCCTGGTTGGAGCAACGATCTGGCCGGTCGTTAGCCGCGGCACGTTGCACCGTGCCGTACACGCTATTGCACATTGCATCGTCCGATTGTCTGGCCCAGCGATCACGCCGAAACGTAGGAAAGCCGCGAGCCGAGACAGTCGTTCGTCTCGTAACCAGCCCAATTTTTACGTAGAAAGGGGAACCCCGTGAACATTTCCTTGTCTCGAACACGCCGTTCGAGTAACAGGTTGTCGTAACACGTGAAATGTCTTCTATCGTGGCATAAACTGGCTCGATTTATGGCTCGGTGTGTTTGCTCTTTCAATCGACGATTTTTCTCGGGACAGCGAAGTCGTAGCCGGAGTCGAAGATCGCGGGGAATTTCAGATCATTGCAGTCGGGGCTGCAGTTGAGAGCAAATAGCGCAGCTTGGTATCGATAGTTGCGCAACTGGAAAAATATAAATTTCGTGGGAGAGTAAAATGTACGGAGAAATCTTCGCGATTCGCTTCGACGACATCGTAAGGCGAGACATGCCACGAAATGTCGCTAAAATAGTACAAATTTCCATCTGTAGCGTTACAAGACCACAGAAGCTGAACCAGTATCGTTGCCAAACTAAGGCCAATTTGATAGCTGCACAAGTAATAATTTTGCCCTCTGACGTCAAGCTGATGGAATTATAAATTGCACAACCTTCTGCATGATAAAGACACATAAAGAAACATAACGTAAATCTTCTGTCCGATAAAAGCGAATTCTACAGCTTTTGTTGCGACGAAACTATTTGTATATTAAAAATACTACATTTTTATCAAATTGCAAAAGCTCAAAATATGGGTAACTCTCGTACAAAACGACAGTTAGATTTCCATGATATCTCGCGTGGCACGAAACCGTACGTTAAATATCGAACTTCATCGTTTTTCGTATTACAGAGAGAAACTGCTGAATTCTGAAGCACGCCAGGGCGCGATTCGTGTTATAGTTTGTTTTGCAGGCGCGCAAGTGTTACAATTGTAGCGATACATTCTTAATGAATAAAGAGTGTTGAGAATAGCGGATCTTAATTGCCGAAATAAAAGTAAAGGAACACTAAGGTTACACTTAGAGTTCATATTAAAATAGTTTTAAAATAGATTTCCAGGATCTTCGTCGATATACATTTGCACTCGTCTCAGCACTCTCTTTGTCTCACCATCTTCCATACCACACAGCCAACGGAACAGTTACGTTCATCTGTTTTTCGAGACGCTGCGCACACACATACTTCCACACATTCATATTCACATACATGTGTCACTACTACGCGGCCAATCTAGTCTAGCACACAAAATTATAATTATATTATAATATAATAATTCTATAATATATTAATATAATATTATATACAGGGTGGTTGGTAACTGGTGGTACAAGCGGAAAGGGGGTGATTCTAAGAAATCGAAAATATAGGATAAAAGTTTAAAAATTTAAAAATATAAAAATTTAAAAATTTAAAAATTTAAAAATTTAAAAATTAAAAAAATAACGTCAATCGAGACAACGATCTACAGTGAGATCCGTGCACGCGTGATAAAGTGATAAAGTGCACGCGTACCGAACGAAAATTCAAAGTCGATTTTCTCGAAAACAAAGCCTCAAACGAAAAATTTGTATTCTATATTTTCCCCTTCTTTTTTCGTGTAGAATCACCCCCTTTCCGCTTGTACCACCAGTTACCAACCACCCTGTATAATATCATTTAATATTATTATTATATAATATTATATCATAATAATATTATAATTAATATAATAATATTATTATAATAATTCTGTATCAAATTCGGGGAATGCCCTTTTCATTCTTTGTGCGTCGATGTCATCATCACGATGATAAATTTTGCCCTTTACGCTACTTAAATTAGTATTAGTACGTAAACATACATATAAAGAGTACGTTAACAATCTGTCGTAAATGGAGTTGGACTGGATGGCGGTGATAAAGAGAAAGAGAAATCGGAGTTGGCGTTGAAGTGGGAAATTTCGATTATCGACTCCGCAACCCTAACTTTTTTTTTTTTTAGAAATGCTTCAGAGGTGTCAAATATTATTCACGTGGAATTGTTGGGGTTGAAATTTGGTTGACAATGATTTATGGGCGGTTTGAAAAATGTGAGAAGCTTTGAAATACGGACGAGAGATCGAGAGCAGAGATAGATGCTTTGAAGAAGAATGAAATGGAAATAATCTCGAGTGGTTGCTTCTTGCGCGTAGAAAGAGAAATATTCTGCGAAATTATTGAATTTAGATCGAAAGGATCGTTCTTTAATTACGAAAAGTACAATGAGATTCAAAAGTCATGGTACAATGGTAATAAAGAATCGCGGAGAGAATCACGCGGAAATAATTTTCGTATAGTTTGCCTTCGAATATAATTAACAGGAAAGTGTATAAGAATTTTCGATCGAAAGTCTCGAAAGGAGGAAGCAAAACTGAACATTTATGAAATTCAAATATTATTGTTTCCAACTTCTTAAAATTTATGAAAATTTATGAAACGCTTCAAGAAGAAGGTGTTAATTGAATGTATTCATTATATTTTCAAAACTAACTGTATATAAATTTAGAATGGAACATAGAATATCGGTGTTTACGTTTTCCATAAAATTATCAGAACATAGAGGAAAATAATTTATGACATCAAACCTAGGAAGCACAACGAGCACAATACGACTCGAGGTAATCTCGAAGTTGTGCTATCGTAATGCTATAATCAAGAACGGCAAGAATCTTCCTGTTACTCAACACTGGTTATTTTTCTGCCAGTAGAGAAAAAGTAGCATCGCGACACACTCTTATATGCAACAGTAAAATATTCATAAATTTTCTGCTGTCACGAACATTTTACACCTTATTATAAGCTAGCACAATGTACAGCACTACGAGATATTTTCATAAAAAATTCGTTCTCAAAAGACAGGAAAAACTTTCACTCGTGTCTGCTTGATCCGTGGGATCGGAATCGAAAGTAGCATATGTAACAGTATGGAATTATTCGCGGCTGGTCATTTCATACACCACAGCTATTTACTATATAATAATAGAAGAAGTGTAGGGAAACACGGAAATTCTAATAAGAAGCAGACTCTCGGCCATTGAATAGCTTCAACTTTCATATTTCCATCGAACTAATTGCGCAGAGTGGTTCTGGAATTGCGATACGATCGCGAAAGACACGAACCAGTCGACGTGAAAGACGAGTCGAAAATATAGAAATGCAAGATTTTTGAACGACGCTTGGTTAAGAAACGAATTTGCAAATTTGTCGAAATCTGGATTTTTAAATTCCACTTTCTCCAAAACGAGATCTCAAAGTTTCAGCCTACTTCTCTGTCATATTTGGAAATTAGCCAAAGTCGAGTATACACTTTAAAAATTTTCAATTTTCTCGAAAACGAACAATCATACGAATAGATATTGTCCTATATTTGTTCGATTTAGTTTTACGCGAAAAATCATCGCGTTTATCGAAATCACTCTGCATAACAAAAACCATAGAAAAATCATAATTTTGTTGTTCGCAAGAGAATTGAAATTTTCATAGAGCAGACGAGATCAGAAGAAGTTCGGTACATTCACAAAATTACGAGCGTGACTCGTAAAAAAATGGAATGACCCAATTGCTCGCACGCTCACGCTGGAAAGTAGAACGAATGGCAGAACTTTCGGTTTCGCTGGTGTTGTCTTTCACTCGGTAACCTCCATTCGAACATGGTCGGTTTCGCGCGTTCCTTTCTGACAGATCTAACGCGGACATCGAAACTTTCGTTGGCATTGTTGCGATTTTCACCTGGAATCTCATCGAACCGACGAATCAGAACGAGAGAACAAAAGCATCGAGGAAGGAAACTTTCGTCTCGACACAGTCGATTATTAGATATTGTTTCCCCGAGATTCAACACTTTCACAGCCTGATATCGGTATCGCACGTTTGTCAAAATTGAGGCCTTCCGGTTGTAAGTTGAACGTTCTTTGAAAAGAAATATTCCAGCTACTACATAGTTCGAGATATTTCTATTTTGCCTACATCCTATTACGATATTTCTTGCAAAAGAATTGCTTCAAGAATTTCTCTATTACATACAACTTTCTGTTTTTATATTTTATATACAATTTTTCTGAAATAAATTTATGTTTTTATTTCTTCAGAGATATTAGCATGTTTATCGGTATCGATGAGTAATAGGTGCCACACAAAGTGTGATAATTTTGACAGATTATCAAAGATACAATTAATTATCCAAGATAAAGATCGTGATAATACAGCGGAAGCTTGTAAAAATTGTTTTTAAGGGAAATTGATGAGTAAACTTAAAATTCGAGTGACGGATAAAACTGAACTAAACCAATCGAGCGAATTAATTAAACTAAAAACGATTGTAAGTCAAATCAGATAAACCGTTAAGTGGAAACTTCGTGTATATTCTCTTTTACAAAATTCCAAAATTCTTTTACAAAAGAAAGATAGAAATTCTCCAGAGGCAAATTGCTAACCTTCTCGTGATAACGGCAAGCAAAGACGGAATTAGTTGTTGAAGTGGTCACCGCTTCTAAGAAAACTCTACATCTGGTCTTTTTAGTTTTCTCAAGCACCGAAACCATCGACAGCGTGTAGACAAAAGACTGCGACGAAGACAGACCATAAACAGTAGACAGGCGACGTTGACTTCGGGGTTTTCAGTTATTGGGTAACACAACTAGCGTGTGGATCTGGACCAGCACAAATTGTATTCTTACTTATAATTACACTTCTATTTAAATATATTTTCTGCCTTACAATTTATCCACGAGTTTTCTCTGTTTACACGTCGAATAACCTCAACACTAGTTGATCGAAAGAACACGGTGTTAGTCAAATATAGCGATACAAATGGCAATTATAACACGTGGACAGCTGTAAATACCGTTTCGACTCGCGGAGAAATAAACACGTGACAAAGAGTTTCAACCGCGAACCTTACCTTGGGCATGAATTCCTCGCGCAAACGTGATCATAAAATTTCGCGTTAAATTACACGGGTTAATACACACGTCGAATATTACACCGTGTCACACGAATCCCGAGAAATCGATTCGCGTATGATATCGTTTGTCGTTCGCCTGATTTCGTCGCGCTCGTAAAACGACAACTCGTTACCGGCGCCCGTCGCGATAACTTTCTTCTGTTCCATCGACAAGAACACCTTATCGAAGCTTCTTCTTCGCTTCTCTAAGGACGTGCTCGTTAAGAATACGGAGATGATCGCTTTTAGTGTATTTCGATTTTGCCTAAAAATATGCGTTAAAATATACAACATTCAAATATACGTGCAACATATATATGTAAATTCGAGAGCAGAGATCAAAGAGCACAACATCCAACAAATTACAAAACCTGGGAAAAGGGAATTATGAAATTAAATTGCAAATTTTGTAATTTAAATTACACGTAACATTCGATTAACATTCATATTCTTAAAAACAGAGAAGAAATAAGAAGACCTAGCACGCATGCTATAAAGCCTCGAAGAATTCCTAGACTAAATTTATAGACGTGATTTATTTGAAACGTGTAACATCCACTCGACGTATGCATAAACTTGAAAACAGAAATATAGAAGAACACTTTCCACAGACCCATGAAACCGCAAAATCTGGAAAAAAGCGACTGATCGAACTAAAGCGTTAAAGAGATAAATAAACTCTCTCCGAGGCGCGATACAAATCACGTCTATTATTTAGCTTGCCGGGACAGAGGCCTATAAACAACGGTTTGATTTCACCCTGCGCAAAAGAGACTGGTTACAATAAAGTAGAACTCGTTACAGGCCTCGTTCGAGCGGAGAAAGTTAACCGGTGGCCGCCTCATCTTCCTGGATCGAGCACTTGGTGTCGTTGATCCACGACTCGCTGGCGTTGTTCGACCGAAGAAAAGTAAGAGTATATACATGGAAGAAAGCGGACGAGTCACGACGAAGACGTCGTCGACGACAACCACCGTGTCTCGATCCAGTGGCATCTGCGATGCATTTACAATGGCAAAAGGGAAGGTGTCGCAATTCCAACGTGGTCGAGTAATCGAGGCGTGGGTGACCTATTGACCCGAGCTAACCGAGAGAGAGTGGCCTGTGAAACTGCCTAAGCTCTCTAGACGATCCTCATCTTCCTGGATCTCGACCAGGCGATGTCTTTCCAGACAGTGAAATTTCTTTTTTATAAAGTGAAACGATCTCGGTTTACGGACGATCCAACGATTATCGGCTTGCTATTATTGATTTTAATGGGGGCGACTGGTAGATAGCTTTTTTTATAGTTTGAAAGTTTACAGGTCTCTAACGATAAATCGTCGTGATCGTCGGTTTTAACGAGAATGATCGATGTTTTTAGAATTTGCAAGTTTCAAGATTTGAAATAGTGGGATTGTTTTTCAGATTGGCGAGAAATTAATCGACAGTTGTTGATTGATTTCAAGCCTTTCTCTCTTAGTTTATCGAGCCGAACTGGATATCGGAATTCGGCTTTAGTTACTCGATTATGAGATTATTGAATTCTATTTGTTTCGAAAATATAGAAAACGCGATCGGTATGTTACGTTGCAATATTTAGTAATATAAAATTTCTCCCTTCGTTTACTACGATTTTACATAAGAATAAAATCGTAAAACGAGAAGAACAGATATTACATAGAAATAAGAGAATAATGAAAATTGATACGCCTATCTAATCAATTTCCCTTTCTGTAAAATTTCCAATGTCAGCCTATCCTACCTTTTAATCGACATAGCGTTCTATGTAGATCGAATGTTATCATTTCCGTTTTATTAACGTGGCAGATGTTTATCAAAACGGAGGAAGAAAAACGGCTGTTACGATAGATTCGAGGGCCACGAGAAAACGCGAGCAAATCGGCGAATACGCTTGCCGAATAATCGATTCGAAATGAATCACGAGGCAATTTCGAGGAATAATTGCTGGTCGGTTAATCGCGTCAAGGTCTCCGGCAGCTGTAAATATGCACAAGGCCATGATACGCGAGTTACAATTCTTATCAATTCTACGCACGGCAAGGTCGTCCATTTATTATCAACGACTATATATTCCCCGGCCCCTCCACCTGGAAATGCCTTTACGCTCGGAAAACGAAAATACATTTGTCGTCTGATAAGTAACGCGAATTTTGTGTACCCTAAGTATATTGGTTCTACCAAGATCGGTATTTATTGCGGCACTAAAATTGCCGCTGGTAATTCATAACGGCAGAAAATAATCGCAAAAGCGTAAAGACGAAAGATAATCTAAAAGGTTAAGATGGAAATTCGTCCGTGTTTATCAAGATTAAATTTTATAGACGATGAGAATTCGTGGAAAACTTTTGCCAAAACTTTTCCCAATTTCTAATACGGCTGTTTGTTTGTTCATAAAGAGTTTGATATACAGGGTGGTTGATAACTGGTGGTACAAGCGGAAAGGGGGTGATTCTACGCGAAAAAAGAAGTCGAAAATATAGAATAAAAATTTTTCGTTCGAGGCTTTGTTTTCGAGAAAATCGACTTTGAATTTTCGCTCGGTACGCGTGCACTTTGTCACGTCTCGTTATAACGGGTCTCACTGTAGATCGTTGTCTCAATTGACGTTATTTTTTTAATTTTTAAATTTTAAAATTTTTAAATTTTTAAATTATTAAATTTTAAAATTTTAAAATTTTAAAATTTTTAAATTTTTAAATTTTTAAATTTTTAAATTTTTATTCTATATTTTCGACTTCCTTTTTCGCGTAGAATCACACCCTTTCCGCTTGTACCACCATTTATCAACCACCCTGTATTTTTAAAAGAATATATTATGCATTATAATTAAACGTAATCGACGGGTGTTTGACAACTTGGCTAAAGTATAGTACTGCATATGTTCAAATATTTAAACAACGTTTCACTTAAAACAGTTGGATTGTTAGAAAACGAAGAAAAGCAGAAAACTTGAGGAAGGGTCGGGGAAACCTTCGATAGTAATATAAATAACTTCGAGCATATATTAACTGTACAAGAGAGACAGAGAGATATTACAATAACAAATGGAAGAACTTTGGCAAGCAAATTAGCGAAACAACAGATTAGTAGTACAATTATAAATTATCATCGTATTTAATAAATTACGTGTAGCACGTTTTATAATTGATCACTCCACGTTTGTAAAGTATTTGAAAATTTGGAAAGAAAATACGCGAAGCGACACGAACGTGAGGGTAAAGCAGGAGAACGACAAAGTTAAAGTTTCTTCGGAACGTTATGTACCAACAACTTTCTCTTTCTTTTTCAAAATCGACGAATCATTCGATTCTGTAAACTGTTTCGAATCTTTCGAAAGATTCAATTCGACAAACGCGCGAATTTTACTGAAAGATACCAAAACTCGAAATACGATGAAAAGCAGAAGCATTGAAAGAAAAGGGAAAGAAGTTTAGAGTTTAAAAGGTCAAAGAATTTGGTCGATGGCATAACACGGTGAATAACTTAATTCACCTAAGTGTACCGTTAAACGCTGTTTTTCTTTTTTTTTTTTTTTTGCTTTCGGGCATTAGCCGGCGTCAGACGACTGTTGACGTAATCAGTCTCGCGTCGACAAACCGGGATAACTAGACGCGACCTACATATTGTTTCGACCATGTTACACAACCTGTGGAAGGTTCAACGCCCGCTTTCATCGCCATGTTGTGAAAGCGTGTGCCGAGACCACGTGGACCACGTGAGGCGTCGTGCACACCAGCGTCTCTCAAATTGTCTGACAGGGAGTATCCACTGTCACTGTTTCGAGGTCGTTCAATCGTCGGCCGACGTCCGATAAACCGATTTATATACCGCGAAGCTCCAAGGGAATTCGTCTTCGTTACGTAATCGGGTTTTAGTCGTTCGTATGTAACTGTGCTTGTGACTTTTCAATATTCTTTTCGCAGACCTCGTTCCTTTTCGGTATATTATGTATTTGGTTCAAATTGAAACACACGACAAACCGATCAATTCTATTTTCTATACGCTTTATAATTTCATCGTCCAGGTACATAGTATTTATTAATAAATTAATAGATTAATGTTTTGAATTTGAATATAGATTTAGTTATTATTCGTGAACAATTAACAGGAGTATTTTATTTTATACGTTTCATATTATTTCTAGATATCACATGAAATCTATAATTTCAGATAGAGCAAATAGATATTGAACATTCTATTGACTATTAAGCTATCAACTTATATAAATATAATTTTTTCACTCTGACTATTTTCCTTTAGTAATCGTAAAGTAATTAATGTGTGTTTATTATGAAGTTGTAAAATATTATAGTAGATTGTAGTAAAATTCTCACGGATCTATAACATCTTTGTTTTTCTTATCTTTGCTTCTTTCAAACGTAACGTTTATCTAATAAATAATCTCACGGACTTGCTCTAGTGCCGCATTGAAATATTTCAACGAGATTAATTAGACAGAAATAAAGCGTAATGTAGGTTGAAAAATAGTCATCGATCGAGGATAATCACGTAATAAAAATGAAAAATGCGGAAGCACCTGGCAGCAAAGAAGTACAGAGTATCATGACGATCTAAAGAAATTTATAATTACGTTTCCGATATTTATCTATCGCGACAGTTCGTATACATTGTTCTTTTACAATTCTTATTTAAATATATAAATCATCTAAATAATCCGAATAAACTTATTGAAAAAAAAGAGGGAAGCTTAAAAATTGTTATTTAACGATGCTGTAAGTTATAATTGTTATTTAAAGATGCTGTAAGTCATTAACATATAATGAACGATACAAGTATATAAATATTCATACTTCAAATAAGACAACATTTGTACTAAACGTATCGTTCGTTTGTGGACAAGAGACGTACAAGAGAAACGTATTGCATTCTAGTTACTCTCAAATCATAGTAATTATTCTGACAGTAACTTGGCACGACCAAACCACCCATATACTAAGAATCCTCGCTTCGTTCGCTCTTCTATGTTGCAATTGACCATGCGAAAGGAACGGAGTATTATTTTCCTCGAAAGTTTGATCCAACATCGGAATCCTTGATAAAAATTAACGAGAAGATTTATCGCCGCTCGAGGAACCTTTTCTCGGATATTCGAGGACTTCATATTCCATATTTCATCATGAGAGCTTTTTACGTTCCCTTTGGAACGTAATTGGGACGCAGACAGCAGTGGAAGAAGAGATTAGCTATGATTTATACTAAGCTTTTATTCGACGGTAGAGACGCGATTAACAGACGATCGTAACAAAAAGAAATTTTAAGAATCAATTGTATTTTTTCTGAAAACGTTCAAAAGTATCTTTCCCGCTCGTACGTATAATTTTTTCTTTCAATCTTATGTTCAATATTTCGAGTAAATCGGAGATCTCTTTTTGTTCGCTAAAGCGAGGAGAAGATTGAAATGTAAAAATTCGATGATCGGAGATTTCGTCCTCCAAGAGTTAAATAAGATAACTGAAATTTTCGATGATCGATCAAACACTCGACGATTTCTAGAATAATTTCGCCGAGTAACGACGAAACGATTGTCTCTGCTGTTACGGTGCATCGAAGTCGATTTCATTTCCGTCTTTCATCGACATACCTCAATTTGCTCGTGATAAACGTTATTTAAATACCGTACCGAACTGTTCTGCTTCACGAAACGAAATCGAAAGTTTCTTTCCGCAGTTAGTGAAATTCTGCAGTCGATTAAATTGCTTTCAGTCGCCAGTGAACATCACTTTTGCTCTCGGTGCGACGAACTTTCGATCACTTCGATTATTTCGTCGTTTGTCGATCAAAGGAGATACAGACAACATCGATCAGCCATTAAATAAAAGGGTAACAACGAACAAAAGTATAAAACCACTTCCTCTGTCGAATCTTTTGCACGCTGATAATAATCGAACGTAAAATAAAACGAAGCAAATAATACATTTATTGCTTTTAAACGAAAAGTAAAAGAAGAAATTTATATTGTTCTATTCGACCCTTTTTCCCATTCTGATAAATCTTTTTCGAAAATTCTGCTCATTCTATTTCTCATCCTAATTTTTTACAAACGTCTTTACTCCAACAAAATACAAAAGTACAAATCATGGAATAAATAAAATGTTATTATACGCATATTTATGAATGGAATTTTAATCTAGGATATCTTTATTTATTCCAATAAAATACAAAAATACAAAAATAAACTTACTGTTGCCATATGGAATTCAACTTGCTTCTACGTTACCTTTATCTCGATAGAAATACTAAAATACAAATTGTGAAGTAAGTAGCGATTCAAACGTCATACCTGTAACTCTCTGCTACCATTTTTCGCAGTTGGACAGAAGGAACGGTTCAGTGGAATCGTTTATGTCCACGTAGCTTCCTGTCTGTAATTTTTCTGGCATTGGCTAGCTACGAATAATCGGACATGCCAAGGACGCGCATTAATTACGGTTACATGCGCCGCTTTTAGGCTCCTTACGTGCTTTTTTCACGTTCCATAATCGAGTTCGAAATAAATGTGTGGACGACGCTGCGAAGCGAGATGAAAAATAGAAGCAGCCGAGCACGTTGGACGTGGAATTGACTTTAATTAGCTTCATGGGCCTTGCTCCAATTAATGAGGTGAACCAGTTGACCCTTTGCTTCAAACTGACTAGTATTTTCTGACACATTTCCTTTGAAACGTTGCCTCTCGACGTCTGCTTTTCTTCCTTTGTGAATTTTATTGCGATTCATAGGACCTTTGATATCGAAATGGATAAGATTTCGGATCCTGAGCGATCAATGGTCCACGAAAGATCGAAAATTATCGCTGAATATCGTTTGAATCATTCCGATT
Organism: Bombus huntii; assembly: GCF_024542735.1. Classification (NCBI taxonomy): domain Eukaryota; kingdom Metazoa; phylum Arthropoda; class Insecta; order Hymenoptera; family Apidae; genus Bombus; species Bombus huntii. The sequence continues at coordinate 11,437,578 of NC_066240.1, forward strand.
CTTCGGTATTTCTAATTGGTATAGTAGACTCAAAGTTATTACGTTGTTTGAGAATTTGTACGAATAATATTCTTAAGCCATTTGAATATTTTCAACGTACATATACATCGCGTATCAAGTAAGTATACATAAATATACCATGCTATTCTAATTCGATAATCAACTAGCTTTCCAAATATTTGTTTCTAATTTATCAAATCCTTTTCGAATATCGAAACTATCCGATCGAATCTATTTTAGGCAGATATGTAAATTTTCGGATGTTACACCCATTCTATGAACCCCTTTTCGAACGTTCTTTCTATTCTATTAGATCTCTCTAAAATATTGCAATTTTCAAATATACCTACCAACCTATCCAATTTGTCAGAAATATTCTTCCTATTTTATTAAACGCTTTACGAATATTCTTCCTATTCTACAGTGTCCATTTAAGCAAAATATATTTGAATAACTTGGTGTTATAATCTACGCAATATTCCTAATATTCCGTAGTCTAAGCAAATATTCATAACACCTGAGTTTCTCTAATATTCTTCCCTGTTCGTCGAAAGATATGTATCAAGTATCAAGACACTGGAGGACGAGAAATCGAAAACTTTCTCGCTCCGTTTTCACAGGCCGCCGTTCGAGTATCGCAAAATAGAGCAACAGCGTGTTGTTCAACTTTCGAACGAGGAAAAATCAAGAGTCACGCGTCGATCTAACTCACTCAATCTATAGCCAACAATATAGCCAACATCCTAAGGCACCTAACATCTTATCGATCATGATCCAACGATCCTAATCTTAACATCGTCTTAAGCCGCTCTTTTCCAGCGGATACAAACGAGGTCGCTCGACCGTGCTACCTATAGCCACTATATGTATGTACACTGTATGTATGTACAATGTACAATGTACAGTCTGCAACACAGACACCACGAGAAATGAATTTCTCTTGTAATTCTAATTTCGTGTAATCGACTCGAAAGTGTAATTAATTCCAATTCGGTGAATTTCAAGAATAACTTAATTTTATCTGGATTCTAAACAAATTCTGTCTTATAATGCAAACGTAATTTAAATTTCCATGTTGCGATTTAATTCTAACACAACGGGAATATAGTTGAAAATTCTATCGTTTAAATTTCTATATTGCAATTCAATCTGTAGCGTATTTTCAATTACGTACAGCGAAATGATATCGGATAATAATAATACGATTTAACGTTAATTTTACATACGTGTACGTCTATTCTTTAAACAAAATACACAAAGGAGGAAATTCGATAAATTTTATACCTTTCTCTAAGATCCGAGGAAATTCAGGTAAACTCATTTCACGCGAACGATTAATTTTCTCCATAGTAATTCGTATTTGCGTTCGTGATCTTGCGATACAAACTGTACACGGTTCACAACGAGAAAGGAAAGAACTGTGATTATCCTCGAAGGAAGATCAGCACGTTCCAGAGGAGACAGTCCACTCTCACTGTCTGCACTCGGTGAAAGTAAAGAGATTATTTTTGCCGCCGCCACTTAAACCGCCTCCGCGATGCCAGCTTCTTACCCGAGAGACTTCACGATATCGGTTGAACGATGTCGACAATGCGCCGGAAGAACTTTCCTTCTGTCCGACGAGAACGATGAATCTCTCTTGGGTATAGAGAAGGTTAACTGGCGGAGACCTGTTCGCGTAGGTACGCGAGTAAAGTACCTCGTGGGGAAAATGCGGGAACCGATACCTTTATCCGAGTTTACTGGCCCGATTTCTATAGAGCGAAACCGAGATAGGAAACCATTCACAGGCGCCCACGCTTTTACAGGTCTTTAACATGCTCCTTTTATCTTGCTTTCGATCGTCGTTAAGGATTTAGAATCGTGAACGATACTGGCTCGACTGAAAACATTGAAACTTGTTTAGAAAGAGGCAGTAAAATAATAGAGAAGATCACAGCAGAGAAATGTGAGAGTTACATTTTTGTCGATGTTCTGATTTTATCTTGATTCTAAACAAATTCTGCCTTATAACGCAAACATAATTTAAATTCCCATGTTGTGATTTAATTAAAATTCTGTCATTTAAATTACATTAATTTCTTAATTTCTTTAATTTCGGTTTACGATTATACAGGGGAATCTCGATACGACAGAATTGAAAATGAACTTGTTAGGTGGAAAGACGCAAGTTTTGTGAAAGCACGCGATAAGTCGACGAAGTTTCGTGGAAATTGATTATAGAATTATTACGACTAGGAATATTTCCAAAGTTTTGGATCAAGAAACGTATATTTAGCTGCGAAAGCAAATGTATCATTTCGCTAATGCGAAATTAATTGGCAACGGGCTGAAATCTTAGAACTACTTTCTACCTTTAAATCGAAATCGACCGAATGAAGGACACAAGACGTAGCGATCGACGTTGTTGGAAATATTTAGTTCGAAGTTATTATTTCAAATAAATTTCACGCAGTTCTGATCTCAAGTGTTACACGCTTATCTAACTATAACATACGTATACGTAATAATCGCGCTTATTCTACGATATTTTATATCATCGTCTCGCAACGGCGATTTAAGTCTGACAAAAACGTTCACAGAAAATTGGTTGAAAGCGAATGATGGTAATCCTGAAAGAGGGGGCGGAAGTTCGTTGTCAGGACTCGAGCGATTGCCGAAGAAATAAACGGATAGAATAAGGGAAGAGAGATGAATGGTTCGAGGCAGTGGATGCTGTCTTATTGTCACTAAGCCGAAAAGGGTAGAAAATAGGGAAGACGTGTAGAGGGACGACGAGTCGATTTCTCGCCTATTCGCGCGTGAAATCCTTTACTATCGTCGATCAAATTGAAAGGCGATGATTGAAAACAGACGAAATAGTCGTTGTCACTAACAATAGTCATAAGGTATACACCGTAGGCATATCAGTCATGCAACAGACTTTCTAATCGTATAAAAATCAACGATAATTACGTTGCATTGGCAAGTAATGATCTTCTGCGACGTACGATCTTAACACGGGCCGTTTTACGAGAAAATGCGAATGAACTTTGAGATTTTTACAGCATCGAACGCCAATAAGGATTATTTAAAATGTATTATTTAAATTAATATAATAAATTAAATTATTTAGAATGTAATATTAATTGATAGTGATTATAAGAATAATTATGTGTCCTTTTGTAATTAATATAAAAATTGTTATATTACAATTAATATGAAATATAATGTTTAAATGGTAAATGTTAAATTATCTCTTCTTTGGATTTTTTTTTCTTTAATCGATTAATCGCATCGAACGTGCACAGGTGTTTTTTCACCACTCGCGTATTTAACTTGACCGATAAATCTATTTTTCGTGGACGTGTAAGTGGATCAAGAGCAACGACGTTTCTTGAGACAGCACGCGAGCCAAGAAAATTCGTCATTGTAGCTTAAATTGCACATTGTATATTGAAGTTCGTCACGTTAGTATATCTGACGAGATTTAGACTCGACTAGCTATTTTTGTATTTGTCTTCGTAAGAGGATACTGAAGGTTTTAGGATTTTTTATTGGAAGTCTACCACAGATAATTTAACGCAAGAAACTATTTATAATGCATTTTACAATTTTCCTATTTTTAACCAAGCGACGTAAGCGATTGTTAAACTGATATTTCTTTTAATCGTTCATCCGATAATCTTTCAAAGAAATTATTAACTGTGATATTCTTACGAACCAGTGATAAGCTATCTATTTATTTTTTCTATTTTTCGCCACGATCAAATCCATCGTTCCCGATCTTTAAACTAAAATTCCCTTCAACGATGTCCCAGAGAAATCCACGAAAACTTCCTTACGATATAACAATCCCCTACGAAATTTCCTACAGTGACTAAGCAAATACAAAGCTTCTCAACCAAACGTATACGCTTCTTGTCCAAAAATTTATTTTGAACTCATATTAAACCACATCCTACCATAACATCAACTTCAGCAAAATCATCCACTCCTTTATCTTCTCCATTAATAAGCCTTCCACCAATCTCTTTTAACAGCGGAATCATCCCAACACACAACCGCCTCTTCAAGCAGCCAAGTCTTTGTCGTGCCTCGTCATCAATTCTCCAAAAAACCAAGAGACGAGACAAACCAACAAAAACCAAAGAAAGAAAGCTATACTCTTCCCCTCTGACTCCTCTCTACTCTCTCTCCCTCTCTCTCTCTCTTTATATATATATAATACAGAAGAATCAGAGAACCGAGGAGAGACCATTGTCTTTTCCCCTTAAGCTTCGATAAAGTTATCAGAAACGTCGAGAGGCTCGCCGCGTGTTTACAGTTAGTCGGAAAGCTCGGCGACGATAAAACCGGATCACGAATATCGAATCGAAGGCGGGGGCGGCTCTCGAGGAGCCGAAATTAGGCTGCTCGATATTTTCTGAACTTTCACCGCGCGGACGACGATCGTTCGCGATTACGCGCTCTTTTTCAGCCGACTTGTTCTCTTTTCTTTCTTTTTTACGTTAGCGTCTTGCCAGGCGTATTCTTCGCTGGCGTTCGATCGGCCATCGTAAACCACCCACAAAAGAGCCATACTTTCGGCGAAATTACGCGGCCACCGTTCGGCCAAACAGGACAATCAAGTTCGCGGGTTTACAACGCGACGTCCGTGGCAGGCTGAGGGGCCGGGGTTCGTGTCGTTTTGTTCTCCACCGACGTCCATCGATGACGACTTGGCCGATTCTCGGAGCTCTTTTATCGTTTCCAACGTTCCATTCGAGGAGCGTGTTGTTTTCGATTGTTTCCACGGGACGTGGTTCGTCCATCTGTTCCCTGGGATTTTTTGCGTTAACCCTCGGACCTCGAGTCAAGTATGACGCACGCAGATATTTCTCGTTTATTGCTTTTTAAGCTACGTTATTCGCACGTTATTATCCGGTCAATATAGACGCGAGGAATTTCGTATTTCCAGCGAAATTTCGTGCTGCATAGGCATACGCGTTCTTTTCCAGGGTTCATGCGTCGGCTATGACCGACGAATTTTTATTAAACTACCTCATTTTATTAAAATTGTATACACATAGTTTTGTGTTTTAAGTGAATTTCGTTGTTAGACAGAAGTAGTAATTATTGTATTAATATGTTAATTAAGAGCAATGCGGTGAATTTTTCTGTGTTTTGTACGTAGTCTCTGTGTTACTATTTTATACGAATATGGACAGTGCTTTACATATAATACTTTATATTGTAGTATCGTGGACGGGAGACTTGGTGGCGCTAAGACAAAAGACAAGGGGTTGTTATGGGACATAAACGAATTAACAGCGGTATAAATTGAGAAGCCAGAGAGTGCGAATTGCGTTGTTGAGATAGTGAGCTATCTAGATAGTGAGATAGTGAGCAATTGCTAGCGTTGTCGAGAGAGTGAGTTGAATCCGTGGTGACGAGAGTTGCTAATTAATTATCTAGTTGTCTTAATTGTAATACGTTGTTGTGATTAGTTCATGTTAAATAACCATCGTTTCCTGTTTAATTAACATCTGTTTAGTCCATTTATTATTAATAAACTAATCATAATAGTTTACGATACTACAATATTCTATATATCCTTCTACATTATCGTGCGTTCTGTATTCTCGTACCTTCAAATTTCCCATAAACGCGCAATTATCTGCAGTCTAGGGATCAGTGTAGTTACGTACATGACGCCGTATATGTATAACAGTAATTACAGTAGAGTAATCCTTGCTGTTACTCTATACCACTATCGACATACTCGATACTCGATTATCGAATACCCTCAAACGACATACGATTAATCCTCGCTAATATACAATCCTGCAATCAAATTACCACCATCTTTACCTATGACTGTTCCATGAGATCATATCGTAGCCGTAGCATCAGCAGCTACCAAAAAAGGTGGCTGCAGGATGATCATGGTGAATCAGGAAAACAGCACTCGTTCATCGAATCAGCACACGTCTCTTCCTTTTGCGTCTGCATAGTCCAGAACATCCGATCGCTGCTCTAACTTCTTCGCTCAGCAGATCATTTCATTTCCCTTTCCACTTATCTCGTGACTCTCTCCGTGTGGCGACACTAAAAATATCGCAAAAAAAAAAAAAAAAAGAAAAGAAAAAAGAAAAGAAATCACGTCCGCGCACCCGACCAGCGAACAATGAACACACCGTGTTCCATTCCTCGCCCCGCTTTGTTATTATCGTCCCGTAGGAGGAGGAGGAGGACCGTACGCGTTGAAGGGCACGCGTGGGCGTGCACGCGGAGTGCGTGAGTGCGTGGAGTGTACACGCGACTCGGTCTGTCTACGTGCAAATGTCAATGACGTCTAAAAATAGGCCGACGAGAGAGTGTACGACTCTCGTTCCTCACTACGGATATACCGAAACGCTAGCGAGAATGGTTCTACGATCAAGGATCCATTTGTATCAATGACCTTGACACCGTGTGACTGACGCGAGATTCAGTTATGTAGGATGATGTACCTCGATGATACGATGACGGAGCGTTTTATGGCCTTTGTTTCGTGCTATGTTTCTTCGTGTTCTTCCTTTTGCCGCTCGTCTTTCCTTCGTACGAATTGATGGTACTGCGTGGTATTCGGAAGAAAGTCACTTAGAACGTGGATGTAAAGGTTCGATATTATCGTAAAAATAGTATCGCACTGTTAGTTACGTGGTACTGTGCTTACAACATCGGTTGGAAATAGCGGAATGTAATTGGTTGTTTGGCAAATTGGAGCGTAAACGATATTAGTGGGAAGGTGTCGTGACGATATTTTGATATCTGTCATAACCAGATACAACGAGAGGAGAGTAATACCGGTATTGGAATACCGGTATTGCAGACTTGTTTAGAAAACTGGAACGTAATTGATTTGAAGTTTAACCGGATAGTGCTGCTTGGATATACGGAAATAATTTTTCTAAAAAAAAAGAAAAAAACAAAAGAAAAATAATATGGTAGTAGATAATGGTGATATTTTATGCGTTTGACGTTGGCGTGAAAAATTATAGGATGGATGGTATTAGTTTTTGGTTAGTTAGGAAATTAGCACTTGGCATTAGCTAGTTTTTTCTATCGAATATTATTAAATATTTCAAGTCCATCGTAGATAGATTCGATAAAAAATAATAAGATAATAATAACGAGATCGTCAAAGACTCGAAAGAAATTCGGGACATCTATTGGAAAAAATCAGGCTCAGACTGTAAAATCTTTTCTCCTAACCGATACCATGTAAATCGTTAAGATATTATAAAATTTAATTTCGATTTCCAGATCATACGACACGAGTAACATTTTACAGACTCGTTACAGCCACCTTCTAATAGCTGAAATTGACGTGAATGGCATCGTGTATCGTAAAAATAACTGGCTACAAGGGTACACGGACTATTAAACTGTTAAATTATACGAGCCTCTCCTGAAGTCTGTCTATACGATCTTCTAGAACGCGTGTCATTGAATCGTTTCAGTCGGCAACAGTCTGACTGAACGATCTGTAGCGGATATAAAAAGTCCAAGGGAAGATACAGTAGCCTGGAATATTGCGTAATATCCTTCTGAACCGTGTCATCACTTGGTCCACGCCTACAAGAGATCTTTCTTCGAAAACATTAGTTTCTATCGTTAAAACATTCGATTTTACATAACGAGTGTAGTGAAGGTTTTCTCAAAATCATCGTAACATTATTGTTACGAGAAGAAGAGCAGACGCACGATGAAAAAGAAAATACGAAAATCTCGTGCATACGGAACCATGTCTTCTCAACATTCTCAACATTTTTTACAATCTTTTTTTTCACTTCACAAATTCTGATACAAACAGATTTAACAGTGCCAAATTTAAATTATGAAAACCTTGGTAAGTAAAATACCAGAGTCTGTACAGTTACATGGTCACTCGTGCAATTCGTCACTCGTTGCTTTTAAGTCAGATAATATTTCCATGCTTTCGATCGTTCAGGCAAAATTTCAACTATTCAAGTACAAGAATTACGTTTAGTAGAGGCTACATCATAGAGATTAGATTCAATGTACAGTACCATTTCAGTGATCTATAAATCACGATCTCGCGTTATTCACGCAATGTAAATTCACCGATCTCAAATTATCCAACTAACGAGAATATAGAAAATTTCCGATCGAAGAGATCCGATTTCTATTTTAGCAAAATTTGCCTTACAAGCGCGATTTTAATCTCGAAATCAAACAACTCGATCGATCAAATATTATTGCCCAATGCAAGACGATGTCTAAACAACGTGACCACTTTACGCCAGTATTCCGCAATGGGCAAGATTTTGCGTAATTTTGGAACCGTGTCGATGACCTTGTCATACTTGGCTGTAGGTAAGGTTATGGGTGAGAAGACCTTGCTGAAAACTCGCTGGCGACAGAGTTATTAGTCGCTGTTGAAGCGTCGTCGCCTTAATATCAGATCGCCTTTTCATTCCTCTGTAAAGGGTCCGCGTGATTGCTTCATAAGCTCGAACTGTTGGCAAATACAACCTTCCTCGATTCGTCAGGCGTTCGTGTAAAGGGCGATGTCGCGACTCTTGAAGAAAAAATGCTGATTACGAAGCAAAGAAGAAACCTTGACCCACCTGTGGCGAGACAACGAGGGAACCTTGACCTGTCTGTTCGAACGCACGGTTGCGCGAAGACGAATGTGGCTGAACGATTCGTCGACGTATCGCGAAATTATTGATGGACAGACGGTTGCACGGTTCGCGGACGATGCGTTGTAACGAGCCAGAGAAAAATGGAACAGTGTTTAATCCATCGAATACGAGTACGTTTTCATAAATTTAAAAGTAAAAAAGTTCCCTTCAAACGGGGGAAAAAAAAAGAAGAAAAAATGACAAGGTTAAATGCAATATCATCATCGATAGGATTTATGTCAATAAGCGAACGTCATTTCGAGATACAAGGTTTTATCAATTCCTATATTTAACACACACGCTCGTACGTAAATGCAAATATTTATTTTATAGAGAAAGGTACAGCATAAACGTCGTAGTGAGAGTGGCAGGAAAGAGTAGAAGAGTGTTTAGCTCTTCGTACATGTTCTTCGCGTTTGTATCTTTTCTTTTCCTGGAATATTTTATTCGTAAAAAGCAATACAATATACCAGATACTAAAATTATATAGAATACCGAAAACAAATATTTCAGAAATATTTATATTTCATTAATATCTATCGATATAAGACATCTGTTTAGGATCGTATATACCTGAGCAGAGTAGCAGGATGATATTACAAATACTGTTCTTTAAATGTTACCTTAGAATCGAACGTTATACATGTCATCTACTTAAATAAATTTACGTAACGAAACGAGGAAATTAATTGGAAAGATAATCGATCGGTTTGGCTTCCGAGAAGCTCAATTCGGGACAAACATTCGATGAATCCATCGTCAGGGGGATAAAATCGGCATTTTTTTCGCGGGGGCGGTTTTCCTGTGTTTATTTCTGGATTGCCATTGAAAAAGATGCAACGGTGAAATTGTTTTCATCGCGTTGGTCGTCACGAGACTGAATCACTTGTTGAACAGGCGGCGTAAAGTGCACGCGGTGCAACGACTATAAACAAAGTCCTAATATAACCACGTGTTAAAGTATCACAGGGTTCGTTGAACCCAGCTTCATTACCGACAATCGAGTTCGCTTCAGCGCACGTGTCTCTGATCGTAACGACGCTATTTCTGCCTCTTGTTTCGTCGTACATGCTATCGTCGGTTCATTTAGTCATCACCGAATTTACCTCGAAACACGTGTTTAATTGCCGTCTTAACGATCCTCCCACTTCAACCAGAACGATAGAACACTAAACTGAGAACTATAGTTTATACCTTCTCGTTCATCGAGTGAAATTTTCTATGTATTCATGTATATCGAATTTCTTTCCTGGAACAATAAATCCCTTACACTTTTGGTTCGTTGGGATTTTGTGGTTTTAATCCTCGCTACGTTTGAGTCACAGCCGACCGTAATAGTTCAAATTAGGTTTTTAGTTGTTTCGTCTTTATCAGATTCTAGCAAGATCGATCGACTTCTTTCCTGTTTTCGATAAGAGAACCTACTTAATTCGATCGTTCGTTTTTTTATCATTATGTCGATTTTACGTTAAAAGACAAGTTACGTAAATGATGAAAACATGGGAATTAAATAAGTGTTGATTGTAGAATATTTAATTCGTAATATTATAATTAATTACAGATTTTACGGTAAATTTTCCTCAAAATTACTGTGAATTAAACGTATAGTATTATTATAGTTTTGGATGCAAAACGGCAAACGACGCCCTGATCAGGAAAACAAAGAGTACAGTGCACTGCAATGGGGCTTTTGACCGACGACAAGACTGCTCTTTAATTGAGATTCAACTCTTGCCGCGGATAATCGAGTGAGTCAGCGTTTGCAGTTGTCTATCTACCTCCCTTTCTCGTCTATAGGAATTCCAGTCTGACGAATCGATCGACGATGAAAGCAGAATAGAATTTATACTAATCGATCGAAACACTTGCCGCGGGTTTTCGTCGTTCGTCACGGATCGTGTATGCACTTACTTTCCCTTCCGTTTCCGCTGTTTCATCGTAAATCTAAATCGTACTTCCGATATACCGTGACTATTCGGTCGCTTTTTTTTTTATAATTCTACGAATGTCGTATTTTTGACTAGTTTCGATAGTACAGGTACGATATCTTTGTCTATTCTGTATTTACACTGATTTCGTTATTACACATTTTCCTTCGCGTATGAGAAATATCATTTTTACACTTACAATTAGCTGTTTCAACGCTACTTGTTACTCGTGAAACTAAGTTTCTAATACATCGTAAACTGTGACAAATTTTCTATTAGTTATCAATTAAATATTGCTAACGAAAGTTAATAATATTACGCCAAGTCTCTGAATATGATAGTCACGATACGGAAAATTGCATTGCTATACCTTAACAAATTTAATAATGTACGAAATACATGTACTAACTCGCAGGTTGTTAATTAATCGACAAAGTTTAGTTTGTGATTAAGCAAGTTTCAATTTCATTGTTCTATCATGTTCGTTCCAACGTGTGTATATCATGCGTTCTTATTAACATATTCGCCTGGCGTGTTCTTTTTAACGCGTTCATTTGAACGTATCCATTACGCCCGTTCGTTTTATTGGCAATAAATTCACTGATTTTTCACAAGAATGCCATTCTATTAGCTGCACAATCGTTCTGGCAGAAGGTGGACGCACGATGTATTCGCTTCAGCTAACCTTGGAGGCTTGAAATCAATGCGAGTCGCATTGTTCGTTCGAGTAAGCAGTCCGCGAGACCTTGGATCCGCCTTCGTTCTCTGAATTATTAGGGCAACAAACGTCAAACGGTTGATTTTAATTGGTCAGATAACGCGATTGAACGAGCGCCTAACGCTGACGGTAGCCTCGTTGAATTTCCTCGACCGAGGTCGACGATCATTTAATACTCTCTGTAATTCTAATCTTTCCATTCTATCCGTCGTTTCGCCGTTGTTTTCTCGTTTTCAACTCGAGTCAAGAAACTTGAAGATAACAATCGAATGGGACGAGATCTGAAGTCAGAATAAAAATTCAAATTTCCTTGCTACAAATTATTCTATCGAATTACACAATTAAATTACGCAATTTATTCTTCGTTTTGTTGTAGAATTATTTTCATCCTCTCTGTCGTCCTTACTTTTTCCATTATTTTTTTTATACAGAAAATCTATACTCTTAGAATAAGAAAATATAGTAAAATATAACGTAACAGCGTCCTTGATTGACTAATCGGCAAGAACATCGAATCAGAGCTGAATTATGGCTCCCTTCGGGAGTTAAACGATCTTCGGACAATGTTGGTCCGTAAAATCGGTTTTACGTCTGGTCTATTCGAAGGACAAGACGGGAGAAAGAAGTTGAGGCGAGCGATTCGATGATATTAAAGAACGTCGAATTTCGGGATACTGACGCGGATACAGCAAGGGCGGACGGTTTAAACATTCTGGAATTCGTCATTCTCAGGGCCGTCTTGTACTCGCGTCCCCTTCACTCTTTTCGATCGCCGATCCAATAGTTCCTGGTCGTTTCCCGGTCTCATTGGGACACACAGTGAAAGAAATAAGCGGTCGAACGTTCACGATCGAATATAGTTTGAATCATAAGCGAAGCTGTGCCGAATTTCCATTCGATCTTTTCGACATAATACTTTGTCTATTTTTACATCCTATTTTTTTTTGTAGGTCCTTCTCGTAGTCCTGGATATTTAGAAAGATTTTATAAAAAATTCTGCTGATCTTAAGGAACGCGAAGTGATACGACAAATTTGAGATTCCAACGTCGAGGAAAATTACGCGGCGAAAGGGGAAAAAGGAATGCTGATTCTATCGAAAATGCAACGCAATGCATGTTAACCTTCGATTGATATTTTTGGGTCATACGTGATTCTCAACAGTATGAATTACGTTTAGATTAGATTAATCGCTTAATTTTAGATATTTGATTAATGATAATTTTAGGTACCTGATTTTATTTTGTGTAATATATCTTACACGATAAAGGCCATAAAGATGTATTTAAAGAAAATATGAAGTAATCGTTGTTTTTTAGATCCATTGAAAACCACGGTGGTGTACGTGAAGACTTTGAGCTTCTAAGACTTTGAATTCGGTTGTACATGAGTTTCTCCATATATCACTTTTAATTCCATAATCAATGTATAGTTACGACTCTGTCTTACGCCACGATACGTTTACACGACTGGGAAATATATCGTCAATTTTTTACAATAACAAACACAGCACGTTCTCTGTTTTACAAGAATAGTAGAAGTAATCCGACAAACGTCACTATGATTTTTCAGCTTTTCCTATGCGATATCCAATTTCAATTTTATGCTCTTGCTCGTTGAAGAGAAGACAAAATTCGAATATAACGTACTTGGCGAGACTGCGGTTAATAAAAAGCCAAGCTCGTGATATGAAATGACATTTGAAAAGCCAGGCCTCCGTGTCGTGGGAATGATAGAGCACAAAAGGTTTAGATAAAATGAAAACGTTTAAACACGATAATGAGGTTAGTTTATAGCCTAGCTTAAACTGTTTAACGTTCAAAATGTCCATCGTCGGATGTATTCTCAAGGAGAATAAAATTAAGTCCAGACACGTGTACGGCTCTTTCTCGTCGAAAAATCCCAGAGAGTAAGTCTAAACAAAAATTCACAACGAGAATTTAACGACACTGCTGACGCTGACGAGAGCAATTCGTTGATTCGCCTAATTCCCGTTATAGCCAACCTTGCCCCGGATCGCGTCTCGACTCCTCCGGGCTAATTCGTATAATTGTTTTTAACAATAGATTAGACACGGGAACGTGACTGGTCCATGTCGTTGGCCCTAGCTGAAAGTTCGTCTATGAAGTATGCGATACATGCGAATAAATGCTGCTTAATCAAATTATACGTTCGTCCGTGTAAATGAATTCGTGTAGCGTCCCTTTAACCTTCTACGCTATATCGAGTCTACAATGTATTGAGTTACGTAGGTCCTCTTGTGATTTTTAATGAAATATTCTTCTTAATCTGTCGAAATCCTATGGCATCTTATTTGTCTATTTTTTACATTAATAATTCACCTTTATTAAGTATGTATTAGATTGTCCGAAAAGTGTCTTTCTTTTACAAGATACGTCTTTTACAACGATGCACCTTTATACAAACATGAAACCTAATCTGTCGAACGCTGTGATCTTTATTTTGATAGGACAAAATGGATCATGCGTAATTCGATAAAATAATAGAAAACGGAAAACGTTGTGCATCTATTATTTCCTTATAAAACGAAAGACACTTTTCGGACGACCTGATACAAATTTGAAGAGGATTAAGGGGTAATGAAAGAATGGTAGCCGAAGATGAAGAACATTCGTGATACTGCGTTATGACTTTTATAACAAAAATAGAACAACCGACAATGTTAATGAAAAGGAGATGATTTTCCTGGCTCGAAGAAGAAAATTTAGTGATCCACTATTTCCGTAAAGAAATTCTTGAAAGAAAGAAATGCTATTGTCGTACGTAAAGGAATATGAAGGATCTGTAGGAAAGGAGTCAGGGAGAAGATGCATACGAGTTACAATTTACACAGAAAAATATATTTGATTCTATGAAATTCGACAAAAATGTCGTGGTCCTTAATTTTCTAAATTATACGTTCTTAATCGAAAAATCGCTAGAGAAATCGCGCGCGTTTCAAAACGTCCCTTCCAGATTCTTTCAAAATTCCCCAGCAACTTCTTTTTCGACGCCCCACAAGAATCTCCAATCCTCGATCATCTTTCACGATTGCCAAAAGATCAAAAACCATTTCAAATATTTGGATTTAAACATCTTCGTTAATCCTGTCGTTACCTTTTCCCCTTCGTGTTTTCGCCCTATCAGAGGTATCTTTTGTTCAGATTTTTCAGATTTTCAACACACATATTATGTACCAAAACAAAATCATTAAACGCTGTCTACATTTTAAGAACAATTCGGGTCACATAGAACAGTACGGTTGATTTTGAAAAAATTCACAAGTCGTTTAAAAAGTTTGAATTCGTACTTTAACACACGCGCGAGTGTTAAATTCAGATTATTCGGGAAGAACACAATCGTCGTAGATCGAGAAAAAACGAATGAAAACATCTTTTTTCTTCCTTCCACGTTTTTGCTGACTTTTCCGTTCCTCTCTTTTTCCTGTCTCTTTTTCTCGCTGATCGACGATCATCCGCAGTTTTTACCGAACGCAAATACGTTGTCTGAGCGCGTGCGGCCGAGGTTGTAAGCTGTAAGGATCAAGGTTAATCTGCATACATGCGCGTGTTCGCGGCTCGCGACGACTTTCAGCCGCGTGTTTACAGTTATCGGTTAGGTACTGTGGAAATCTCGGTTTATCGAGCCGCGTTCTGCCGTAGCAGCGAATTAACATTTCAATTTCGACCGCTTACGCCACCGCACGAACCCCTTTTGCCTTTTATGATAAATCATTCCTAGTGTTTGTTCACGAGGATCGTGCGGTAGAGGGCGAGAGAGAAAGTTGTTCCCTGGAACGAACGTTCACGCGAGAATTTCTCGCCGATTCGACCCAGTTCAGTTGTGAACATCCATAGAGAAAAGGAGATAAGTGATAAGCTGACGGCAATTCTTTGATCGTTGGTTGAATAGGTTTCTATGAGCGAAAGTATGATAACTTAAATATTTGTGATCCTTTGATGGTGAGATGGAATAAGGAAGGATTCAGAATG
This sequence comes from Bombus huntii, assembly GCF_024542735.1. NCBI lineage: Eukaryota > Metazoa > Arthropoda > Insecta > Hymenoptera > Apidae > Bombus > Bombus huntii. Next base: position 11,452,868 of record NC_066240.1, read on the forward strand.
TTCGTCGTTTCGCAGACTTATTTTACAAGTTCGAAGAATTATCTTAATTTGACGATTAACGAAAAACTATTTCGGAGCGTACAGAGGAAATAGACGATTGCTGTGAACGCATAACGAATAGATTCTAGGAAACAATTTATCATTTTTCTAATTCTTCATTCTTAAAATTCCGAGTCCTTAAAATTTTCTCTTGACAGTTTCCATGTTCTTCTAACACTGGACTGAGTTTACAAATATTCCCAGTTGCCACACTGTTGAAACATTCTTTTATAAATAAAGTGTCTTGTTTATCCACACGTAACAGTACATAATAATAATAATAATAATAATATATTCGATGTCAATGTATATATACACATATTGTATATACACGTATATAAGAAATAACTAGGTCATTATCATGCAGATGTAGTACAATATCGAAGGTTATAACAATTCTGTTTCATTATTCTGAGAAAAGCTACGCTTAATGAAACCAAATGGACGACGTATTAGACATACCTTCAACATAAATAAACTCTAAATCCTTCCACGGAAGGACAAGCACACGCTGTGTGAAACGTGTAGGTAAAAAAATCGCGTGTAATCGTAGATAGAAGCGTAACGAGGAAATTAGGTCAATGACGAACGAATATCGAAAGGAGAACGAAGCAAACGAAGAAAGAATGAAAAACTGGCTGCGAAAAACCGAAGGAAGAGACAGTGGATTGTCGAAGAGGAAATGTCGCGTCGCGATCTTGAACCCCCTAATTCGCCTCGCTGTTCTGGCATTCTCGTCCTCGATGCTTCTGGTATTTGAATCGCAAATGGAACGGCCGCTTTCCTCGGTTTAGACTACTGCCGTTTTCTGTGTCAAGGATACGAACTTTCGGTCAGGGTACGAAAAGCCGGTTCATCTTCGATGACTGCACCTAAATACCCTCGCTTATTAACCGTGGCAGAGGACGCCGTGTCGTTTTCTATCTATAGAGTTCCATCTTATCGGAATAAGTTCCGTTTCATTTGACGTCGTGAAAAGGCTAAAGAGAAGTTGCAAGGTGAAGGAAGTTTGCCATGCGTGTCCGTGGTCAGATAAAGCTGAATAGATTCGGCTAAAAGCAGATGAAGCTTTTGAAATGTTGATTCTACGTTTTTCACGGTGGCAGAAAAAATTCAATCGGAAACGAGTGATCGGCGAGTATCGATCTTCAGAACACGTTATCAAGTATAACGTTAGGAATTGTAGAAAAAATTGAAAGTTTCGTATGAGATATATTGGGAACTTTTGACAATAAGATGATCATTTTTTCGTCCTGAATTCTTCGTCGTTTTATTGTCGAATCGATTGTTATGAAATTTCATTAATAAACGAGAATGAAATTGTCGAAGGTTTGAAAGGTGCAAATGAATAAGCGCGAATGTCAAAGTTCGGCTAATAATCGTTGATAAATTTTATCAGTAAGGAAGAGCGAAACGCTGAAAGGGATGAAAGATGCAGAAGAAGAAACGTAAGTGTCATATTTGTGGTATTCTTTCGATTGGAAACGTTCTCGTCAGCGAAGAAGCCGTTCATACGATTCGTCAGCGACGCAATGATAGCTTGATTTCGCGGCCTGCACGCTACTTGCGATAGAAGGTAACGTTTAACGCGAACTTTGCAAGGTTTCTGCTCCTTGACTCGTCAGGCCGCGCAGTCCTTGCTGACGTTGTGACCGTAAGTGATAACCCATTTCTCAATACTAATTTATCTCCAATGAGAGAAAAAAAGAAACCTTGTGCACGGATAAAATACGGTGCTTGAAAAAATTCCGTCAAAAATATTAAATGTAGATAGTTGGACAGATAAACGGCAGTCGAGGACGTGCGCAAGTTCAATTGCAGGCGCTTGCAAAACTTTGCTTGTGTTACACGTACACACGTACGTAAGTACGTGACACGAGAACCGAATTTTCACCCGTTTCGACTAATTTTCTAAACGATAAATCGAAGAAGCTTTATACGTTCGAAGTTTAATTCCATTCGATTCGAAAGATCGAATTTTCTTTCATTCACGAATCATCAAAAAGTAGACAAACTTTGACAAATTATCGATTGATTCTGATCGATTTTCGGTCGATTTCTGTCGGTTTACGCAAATCACTGAAGAGCGAAGCTGCCGTTTTATCGCAGCAGCCCATGAATTCGACGAAGGATCGGAAAGATCGGAATTATTTGTAATTCGTTATTTCGTAATCCTTTCCGCGTGTCTATATTTGTTAAGAAGTAAGTATTGATATATTCCAGAAATATTATAATTCCATTTAGAACTACAAATGCTCACCAAAGGATGTTTTCATTTACTCGAAATGTCACGACAAACGTTTAACTTATTTGACATCCTTCTATATCACTGGTTTTGTCCGGTGATCATACGTAAGCTCGCCACATATAATTCTAAGACATCGGTGAAAATTCCGCGAACGAGCTTGCACAGTGCAAAGCTCTCGAATTAATACACTCGGACAAAGTGATTCTCGATAGTGTAATGGACTACCGCGATGGATTCTATTTGCGGCAAATTGCATTATCTAGTGACACGTGGTGCGATGACGTGAAATGGAATCGATAAATCGTTGCTCTGCCGGCTGCCGCGCGACTAACCATCGATCGTTGTTTGCTCGAATTACATGACGTCAATTGACCGCGAATATTCGGCGACGTAGCTCGTGGAAAAAATTCGTTTATCCTCCGAGCCACCCACATCGAAATTCCAACAATGACAAATTTAATCAAACTCGATATTCGAACCTAACGACTACGTAGCTTGTCCAAAATTATCTACAGCAAAGGGAAAATAGGGAAAGCTGAAAGTTCTTTTTTGGTGCCTAATTTTATTTTCTTATTATTTCTTGCGATTTTTTATTTTGCATCGGTTGCTAATAAGATTTGTATGAGATTTTATTAGTTTGATATTATTTACACGTTGCTGTATTAACTGATGGTTTCAGGGACAAAAAATTGTGGAGATTTCGAGTATAAGAAGTTTATTCGGCGTTATATCGAGCACAATTTTTCGAGCTTTTAATATCGTAGCAGATAATGGCTGAATATTTTTTCTAGATTACGAATTCTTATTTCTTTCTTTTTTCTGTTTTAAAGAATTAACGAAAACTTCCACTGATACAAAATGATAGTTTGGATAACAAGCAATCGTTGAGATTTGAAAAGACATATTCATGGGATGTGTTATAGAATTAAACTATGTCGAATATACAGGGTGGTTGGTAACTGGTGATGCAAGCGGAAAGAGGGTGGTTCTACGCGAAAAAAGAAGTCGAAAATATAGAATACAAATTTTTCGTTTGAGGCTTTGTTTTCGAGAAAATCGACTTTGAATTTTCGTTCGGTACGCGTGCACTTTATCACGTCTCGTTATAACGGATCTCACTGTAGATCGTTGTCTCGATTGACGTTATTTTTTTAAATTTTTAAATTTTTAAATTTTTAAGTTTTTAAATTTTTAAATTTTTAAATTTTTAAATTTTTAAATTTTTAAATTTTTAAATTTTTAAATTTTTAAATTTTTAAATCTTTAAATTTTTAAATTTTTAAATTTTTATTCTATATTTTCGACTTCTTTTTTCGCGTAGAATCGTCCCCTTTCCGCTTATACCACCAATTACCAACCAGCCTGTATTATTTCATTGAATTAGGTAGGATGCGTTTCGTTATATTTCTATTATTACGTTGGTGCATAATTCAATAAATTAATACAAAACAAAGAACGTTATTATCGTCTATTATTTTCTTCTAAAACGAAAGAAACTTTTCAGACGACCTAGTATCACACGTCCTATGAGACAGCCTGTATAATACCAATACCAATTTCAATGGAGGAAGTAGAAAATTTCAATTTGCTTTATAGCTGAAATTAATTAATTAATTTTTTTAATTTTTCCATCGAGACAACGATCTACAGTGAGGTCCGTTTTAACGAGACGTGATAAAGTGCACGCGTACCGAGCGAAAATTCAAAGTCGATTTTCTCGAAAACAAAGCCTCGAACGAGAAATTTTTATTCTATATTTTCGACTTCTTTTTTCGCCTAGAATCATCCCCTTTCCGCTTGTACCACCAGTTACCAACCACCCTGTATAACGTTGCAATTGTTCGATGTCGTCAAACATGACAACTAACAGCTAGAAATTATTCCTCAATTTCAAATTCTTATTTCCTTAAATTGTATACACAGGTTATTCGCACGAGATTAGAATCAGCTTGGTACAAGGTTTTTAATAATCTAGGTTGATGATTTCAGTGATAAAAGACTGTCAAGGAATTAATATCGATCTGAGGAGTCATATTCGTGGAACGTAATATGACATTAAACTATGTCGAACTCGATTATGTGTGTGTTTGATATCGTGTCTAGCAGTAACTTAGCGTTCACGATATACATCTGGTGGAGCAGCGTTGATTCTCTGACAAAGTTTCAAAATCCATTGAAACGAACAGCAGATATTAAAATTACTATAAGTAATTGAAATTAATTCAATGTTTCGCTATTAACAATCTTCTTCTCTATTATTTCGTACATTCTATTCGATTAGAAAATTGCTCGTTCATGTTGAATGATGAATATGACCTAATTGTTTACAGTGTAGTATATCTTCTGATGGATTTCATTTCGAAATGGATACACCTTGTGAAAAGATTATTAACGACGAAGAGATACGCGAGCTGTGTGTTCGACTGCAAAATTTCATTTTTGAAATGATTCTCAAGGCCTTGGAATATAAACTTGTTTTGCTGGAAGGTGGCCGTTTAATGTTTCTCGTGATCGAACGATCCGGAATTTTCAAGCCGGAAGTAATTAAATCTGCTTCTTAATGATACACACGCTGCTTTACGCGCGTGTACGAAGAAATATCAAGCAAGGTAAACGCTAGAGAATTTCTACGTTGAGCTAATAAACTTTTTATGCGATTCCGATGTAGATCAGCGAACTTATATCATCTGGCATCGATATCTGTCGATATTAGTCGACGTTTTCTTTAGATTATCCACACGCGATTCTAAACTTACATCGATATTGAGAAACATTTTTTACATAACTCGCGTAATCAGCACGATAGAATCAATTTGGTTTTGATGGAGAAACAGTAGGAATAATATTAGGATGTGTGGTAACGAAATTTTAACGAAAAGATAGCGGATAAACTTGGTAAAAATTGTAAGATAATCGCCAGTTGAGTGGTCTTGGATTCAAGTTTCCCTTGAAAGAACTTGTCCATTCCTTTCGACAAGAATAATTAACATATCTCGGCCTCTACTCGAATTTTGCTATGTTCTATTGTAGACTATACGCGTTAACAGTATATGCGATCGATATATTTAGTAAATAACGTTATAAATAGCAATGTTCTATAGACTTTTTCTAATAAAAGTAGCTTCGTGTTGCAGGTGAATTAAAGAAAATAGATATTGATCTTTTCGTATCTTTTATTTATAAAATGTACTATTTTTAAGTATATTAATAGGAAATCTTCTTAAAACTATTTGAAGTGACCACCTTATGTAACGTCGATATACAGGCGATTAACAAAATTTCCGACCTGTTGTTTTACAAAACTTAATGATATCAACGTTTATCGGAAAAATCTTAGAAATCAAGAGAAAACAGTCATCACTCGGTACAGTAAACGACGTTCTGACAACGACATAAACAATTCCATATATTAATAATTACATAACTTAATGCATATGCAATCGATTTTATACACGTGCCCGGTTAACAATGTATCAATGTATTTCAATGCAAATAGAATCGATTCTACGTCAATAATTAGCAAACGATGACAATAATTGCGATTCATTTCCAACTGCAATCCTTCGTAATCATCGTGCAGATGAAGAAACAATTAAGTTTGACTCACCAAAACAACTCCCTTCCTACTTCGCTTCTCTTCTCCGTTCTCTTCCAATGTTGTTTGGTTAGGACGTTGGAACGATCGAAACGGCGAAAGATCGCGCGTTTCCGCCTCGAGTCAAGAATGAAGGCTGTCCTTGATACCGGAGTGCCAACAGAAACTACGAAACATAAGACTAAAATATTTCAGTATGCTTGAGCCGTACACGATTCGTATACAATCGACTAGGTGCATTATTGACTGTGTGCCAGACGAGCCTCGATATACGGTCGCTGCCGAAAGTATTTCAACACGCGTTATTATACTTCCATAATGTGGAATTTCAATAGCGCTGCAGCGAGGCTCGTCTATCGCGATCAGATTGGCAAAATTTGAAACAAATCTCGAGACGTAAGTTTCATAATGATCGTCATCATCGTGAAACACTTTGGAAAGATCAACACAGTGTCTGAACGTACTCAGTTACTCGCTAATAATAAGCCACGATGTATGTTTATCTTTGGTACCAATGACATGTTTACGGCTATCTATACTATAGACATACTAATTTACTACTAAATGTATCGTTGCAGTAAATATCTGGTAACTTTCATGTAGATTTCCAGGTCGCATCCAAATTGTGCGAAGCGTTTCGTCAAACCGCTGATAAAGTCTCGATACGTTTTACGTAACACGCACGCATAAAAGTTTTCTGTGACGTTGAAATACTTCCGTGAGCCACTACTGTACGTAGAATATCGCCACAGGTCTTCTATTCGACGCCGGCTCTACCTCCTTTAAAGGGTGATGTACCGCTTAAACGAGCATCGGCGTATTTAAAGTCGTGATATCGATGCGATGGCTGAATAGAGGAACAATGTCAAGACCTTCGATTTTTACGACACACACAAGAATTTATAGAACGTCGAGGGAGAGACAGATTTCGAAACATTGAACGGAAGAATAGTCTACGGGGTGGAAGGAGAACGAGGTGATTTGCTTTTGTCGAAATACGCGGTACGCGGGGCTTCAAACTTTTTCTAATTGGAGAATCGTCATGGAATTTCGATTCGTTGGCATAAATAGTACGAGATGCCTAGTAATCGAATATAAAGAAAATATAAATTTTTACGAACAACAGGCAGTTAAAATGCAATGCCATTTCGTGGTAATAAATGTTGTAGGATGTTTCGGTGATTGAACGATAATAGAGAATCATTTTTTTTTTTTTTTTTTACTAATTATGAGAATTCGAATGAAATTTCCCTCTGGCAAAGTAAATGATGTAGGAAGTGACCTTGGAATTTTCGTTTGTTTCTTTTAATTTGTAGTTTGTTTATCAGGTAGCAACATCGAGATTGAAAGCGATATCACGGATAAAAATACGTGTCTCGGTGGAAAATTGAACAACGCACGAAACTCGAGTCAATTAAATAAGCCGCCTAGCTACGAGATGAACCGACCGCAACCAGTCTTGTCTCGTATTATAGGCCGATTAGGTAGAAGTCAGCTTCGAACAGCTTTAACAACACCTTCGCGCACACGTTGCTTCTTTTCACGTAACCTTGCTGCCATTATCTAACCAGGAAACGTCCTATTGACTAATATTGTTTGCAATACCATTATTATATCATCGCTGAGGTGGTCATTATTGCGCAACTTTGCTGTTGCTGATACCTGAACGATATACCGCGATATTTATCGAAGTTTTATTGCTCGTTTAACGTCGTTCTATTTGTTTTTATCGCTCACTTTTGCAAATCTGTAATATTGCTCACAAGAGAGAGAGAGAGAGAGGGGGGGAATTAAAATAAAAATTATCCTTTTCACTTTTTAGTTATTTCATTTCTAGTTGTGTGTGGATTTATGATCCATTTAGTTTCTTAGAAATAAAAGCGAAACGAATAGTCACATAGACAGGAATTAAAATAAACAAAGGTTCGTTTTCGAGAAGAACGTGGATCATCGATGAGGTATGCGAGCTTCCGAGTAAGAATGAGAGAATTCAGTCCACTTTCTTGCCAGACCTTTCCTCTAAACTAAATTATTTATACCATGGATACGAGATACTACCGAAATACTAGAAAATTTCTTGTTCAGAAAATATATTCAACACAGAGACATTCAACAAGGAAATCAATCTACGAGTGTTATACACATAATCATGAGGTATAACACAATCTACGACCTAAACTCTACGATAATTTCAGTAGATTTTAATGTCCTCCTTTAGGAAGCTCACATCAACCATCTGCCAACTACCTACTAACCAGTACTATCGAAGTAATGTACAAGCACATAGAATCACCGTCGAACTTTACAAATTACGGTGCTCATAAATTTCATGAGAAAATTTGCTACAATCCTTTTAGTCGCCCTTAGAAGCTTATGTCAACATTAATTTCGCTACTCGTCTCATATTTAACTTGTGTAGAAAGCGCATCTATTGGCACGTCGACTCGCTGTTCTACTTTAAAGATATATAATGTACTTCTTACGAAAGACTTCTCAACAATTCCAATCTGTTGCAAAGGCGTGCACAAAACTAACCAAAAATATTCCTCTAAACCTCGCTCGATCCCCTTTAAAAGACATCAAGAGCAATCGGAACCTCTTGCATCTGTCTCGTACCACTACTTTTAACTTTAACCTGCTTGAAACGCACCTACACAAAATTTGTTGGCACGTCAGACCAATGCCTGTCCTCTTCTCCTTGCCGCGACTTCTGTATCCCTTTGCTCCCTGTTTTCGCATCGATCCCGACCAATGCCAAGAACGGTTGGTTCGATCTCGCGGATCGCCCGTGACCCCGGCTGCACTTTCCGCGCGCAACCCCCGTGCGGGAAATTGCGATCTCACCTTCGCTCGACGGCAATGCCAGCCAACGACCTTGGCCTTGCCCGAATAAGACGCAGCCTTGGCGACCAGGCGATCGATGCGACCGCCACCGCCAGCCGGTGCAACTGCAGCCGGGGGAACTGGATCCGAACTGGTTCTCACGTGTTCCCGGTTTAGATGCATCGCGTGCTTTCGTCGTATATGCCACGTCGACCGGCCATCCTCCGATCTCGAAATCCGTGTCACGTGTCCAACACGGTGGCGGAGACGAGTTCCGTTTTCTCTGCCCCCTCTCAAGGCTTCTTGTTGTTTCCGTCTGCTTCTTAGGTTCTTTCTTTAGAGATAGTTTCTTATATCGAGAGAAGATGAAACGTAGCGTCGGTTTCGAAGCTTTGTGCAAGTGCGGTGACTCAACGATACCAAGACAGACGCCAAGATATGGGGAATTTATTATTTCCGATTGGGACAATTGCGTCGGTAGGTTTTTTGCTGAGTGGTTGAGTTAGGATTAGGGGATTAAGGGAACTCTTTTTATCGTAGGAATAATTGTAGATACGTTTCTTAATTAGACTATGTTAGATTTACGTCGCGTTAACGCAAACTTTCATTTAATCGTTTCGTTCAGCCAATTTACAGTTTGCCATCGGGTTTCCATCGTAATCGCGAAGGGGAATTTCAGAAATTTGGTCAATATCTGTTATAGTTTATTTTCCTCCGTGGGGATCTCGCAATTCGATGAAATGAAAGAGAAACTGCAGTATTCGACGATACTGTGACAAATGATTTTTTCCAAATTATAGAAATTGTTCTTGTGTCTCCGGTTTATGTAATGCGGTTCTGTGATGTGTCCAGTATCCTTACGCGCGTTCTGTAACTCGATAAAACAATAATTTACTTTCCTAATGAAAGTTAATGCGATGGTTACGAATTATTCTATCAGAAACAGAAGAAATGAAATTTCTGTACGTTCAGTGTTAAATTGTTCGTGTCGCGTTACAAATAACGAAGCTATCGTATAGGAAATTGTTCGAACCATGAAATTGACACACAGGATAAAGGTTAAACTCTTCTTAGGAGTTTCATGGATCGAGTCACGATCGATTGTTGTTCATTGGATCGATTACTGTATCTTACTCTTATTCTATATTTGGATTTATTGTATAGGTGTGCCGTGGCGTAGGTCAAGAATAATTTGGCGTTGATTTCTTCAGATTTGGCTTGCGAGTAGCGTAGTATTTTCAGTGATCCTTCGACGAAGTGGAAACAACGAATCGAAAATATTCTATTCCCGTTTTAGCTTAGTTTTATGTAACGTGATTATATTATTCACAAACTGTTGTCCCGGAAGAATAGTGACATAACCGCGAAAGAAGTAATTTTCTAGGAGATTAGAAAATTTTATTTAATCATACCTGTATTTAAATAATATAAAACTGTTTGGTATTACATAATCTTGGAATCAAAGGAAATTGCATATTTTAGTTAGTTTTTGTTTCATTAAAGATATTAAATACTATACAATTTTACAGTTCCGTTGTTGATCTTTCAATGTAATGACACGAAGAATAAAAAAATGAAAGTATAAAAAGCTACATTATAATATATTAGTAAGTAACAGTAAACAAGTAGTACGTATTTTAATAAATATAACAAGTAACAAGTATCATAGAATAATTATGAAAAACAACAAGAAATAAACAGTAGTAATAACCAGTAATTCTGACAATTCCTATTTCCCCTCTCTTCGACCAGAAATTACAGCTATGAAACTAATCTGCCTCATAGTATTTTGCCTGATCAGCGTCGCAACACACGACTGCTGGATCATCGTAAACCGTCAGCGAAAATCCACGGATCAGCAGAAGATCTCTACTACTCTACTTCTCGTCGAGAATCGCCCAGTCCTCGTTTTCGAAGAGTTTTTAATCAAATTGCATAATGTTATGCGAGATGCGATGACGCGATAGCGATCTTCTCCTATTCGCGACACGCGGTATCAGTTCTTCCGGATAATTTTGCACAAAATGCGAACGCAATACCGACGTTTACATTTCAGATTCATGAATAGAAACGGTATACAAGGGGTTTTATTTCAATCTTTCCACGATATCTTCAAGATTGATGGCCAATGAAAAGAGTATTTCAAACGAATGTTAACCTATACCGAGGGAAATCTGATATAAGGGATGTTACGGGAGATATATGATTTTAATTTACGTGAAATATAAAACTCTCAGGATCGGCTCTGTTTTTTTATTTTTATTCTTATATAGTTTTTTACAACGTTTTTTTTCTATCAGAATATATACATGTTCCTCTCGTATATACGTACGTACACGTGGAAGCAAAGCTCGTAAAAGAATAAATTCACAACGCGTCGACTATTTCAGATAAAATTTGCTTTAGAATCATCCAGTTATTTCTAGATGCATATATTTCGGATTAATTGCGTTCTAAGGAAGTAAAGTGCCAATAAAGTGTTATGTATATTTAATTTGATATAATTATTATAATTCATATACGAGCCGTCTGATGGTAGAGATAGAAAGATATAAATCTTTCAGAAATAATTAATAAATCCACGGAAATTCGTATTGAATCTGTCGAATCCTGCAATTCGAAAAATTAAATAAAATTTAAATAAAAACTTCCATAATACAGAATCGATTGACGTTAGCGTGCGCGATTAAAACACTGTCTCTTCGTGAAAAACAGAGAATATAACTTGTATTAAGTCACGTTATTCTCCTCCGTTTATTGTTTAAGAGAGAATCTATCAGAGAAGAGTAACCCTGAACCATTTATTCCGTGTCAGCTTTGAATTAAAAATTTCATAATCTCGTTTTAACATGTTCGTTGTGTAAGAATATGAATAATGTTAGATTTTGAAATGCAATCGAAAGGCGAGGGCGAGCCAATCGAGAACGCGATCGATAATGATGAACACGATTACGCGTGTCAATAATTTTCAGCAATATATTTCTTATGGTTGATTAAATCGGTATACAAAACTCGTGAAGTTACCAGGCTACTAATTACAGTTGCACACAAGCTTCGTGTATGTTGTAAATTTGTATGTATTGCGGGACGCGTGTTTTACATGTTCTGGATATCTTCTGATAAAACACACGTGTAAGTACAAAATGCTTGGTAATTTTGAAGCTTATATTTTAGCAGCTATAAGACTGGAATTCTTTCTTTTAAGGAAAACGTCAGTTACAATTTAATCTTCTGCCGAGGTTAAAGTTAACAGTTCCTTTGCACTTGTGTGATTAATGCGAGCAAAAGGTGATTCCAACTGCAAGCTGTAGTCAAGAGAAACGTGACGCGTTATTTGTGACGAGATATCGAGATTTCCTGTGTTTCATGCGAGTTTTCACGCTTCGCTTTACGGATGACGTTACACGCGCAAGTCGTGCTTTGTAAAATTCCAAAATAGTCAGAAAGTATGTAATGTTGTAACTGATACAGTGTAAAGCATCGGATTACTTTATTCTTCAAAAATGTATTCCCGGGTTTCCCTATTAAAACGCAACTTTACCCGCGATCTTCTCGAACGAAGGGTGTTTTATCGCTCGTTTGACGTTCCCATTAAGCTTCTCGAATATCTACTATTCAAAATTACGCCTAACCTACAGATAACAAGTTTCCACGCCCAATAGCTTACCCTCCAAAAACATACGGATTCCTCCATAAAAACTCACCTTTGCTCACGTCATTCTCGAGTTAAAGATTCGATCACTCGCACCGCGTTTCCTCTAAACCTCTCAATTAGCCGCTGTCCAAGGTTGCATCGAATCGATAGGTAGAAGATTTACAGTTACGGGTGACGCAGTTGCCGGTTGGCAAGAGACGAATTACCTCGTAATTCCGCGTTAAACGGCGCCTTTGCTCCACGTAAACGCGTTCACGAGCACACATTCCTACCTCTACATGTATTGGCTGTGTGCATTTATATGTGGAGAGCGAGAAGCTCGGGCGCACACGCGAGCTGAGCTGGGACATCTCTCTTCTCTCCGCCGCGGCTCTTCGTAGGAAGGTTCCACGGCGACCGACGACGGGTGTCGGTGGCACGGAACGCTCGACGTCGACGTCGTACAAGGACAAGGCCACGTGGTCACGGGCGGCTGGGACGGACACGTATACAGATATATCGGCTACCAGTCATGCTACGCTGCCACCACCACAACAGGCTCGTCTATAATCGACACCGTTTACCATCTCTGACCTCTCCGCGGACCGCTACCCATCGTGTCGATCCAAACCAATCGAAATCACAGGAAGAAACCTTGTTATTTTCAAAGACTGGATCAATTTTCCCAGGATTATTCGCGTTGTACGCGAAGAAAGAAGTTTTGTTGACAAATCGTTCGAACTTGGTGATTCGTAATCGATCTCTGGTGTCCTTAGACGAAATTATATCAATTTTCTAGAATTATTCGTGTCGTATGTACAGAAGGAAAACATGTTGCTACGGTCTCTAAGAACGATGAACTTTGCTGTGTTTGTGGATGAAATTTCTCGACGGTCATATCCGTTTTATATTCGCAAAGAATTTTATCGACGAATCTTTTGAATTACGTAATTCTTATTAGGAGGTCTTTGAGCGTCGTGCGTTGTATATTACGAAAGAACTTTTTTGACGAATCGCCTGAGTTTCGTGATACTTATCAAGAAACTTTAACCATAGCGAGTTTCGTTATTTTCGATGGAAACTGAATTTCTTTCAAGTTTTCGAGGATTACTTGTGTTTCATATTACAGAAGAATTTTATCGACGAAGCTACTGAATATCGTCGAGCTTTGTTATTCTTTTTTTTTACTGGAAATTGGAGCAGCTGTTTGAAAGTTATTTGTGTTACTTACTTGAGACAATTTGACACGTAGAAGAAGAGCGAACTGTTGTAGAATCCCACTTATTTCGGCGAAGTCTTAATTGGTGTCAATTAACTCGTTTAGTTTCTCCCGTTAAATAATTGTCCCCCCTATATTAGTTTATAAGCGTTAGCGAGAAACGAACCGAGATTTCGTTACATAGTAATAGATATATTGCCAGTTAGAAGACGGAAGGAGAATTATATTTAGGAAAATGGCTGATGTTTTCGATCAACACGCTATTATATATTCTATTTTTTAGCTTAGGAGTTTGTTTATATTATGATAGATCGTAGCGCAACTGTCCGTGAATTTGACAAAATTAGTAATCGCAACGACTGTGTTGACAATCATTGTATAATAGAGATACTACGACTTGGTTACCGAATTACGTACAGTTGCCGCCGTGTCTGATCTTTACGAATCTATTTCACTTACAGCTGAATTACACGGTCACCGACGCGCTTCAAATATCTGTCACGTGTTATCGCAGAAAAGGACGATAAAAATAAATATGACACTAGTAGAGAACACTTTTTTTTTTCACCAACGTAGAATGGTGTATACTACACGTAAACTATATACTATACGTGAACTATATACTACACGTGAACGTTCCATACGTAATTCTAACGTTCGGTGCTATAATAGAACATCCATAAATATCCTGCGCCCAGGTAATCGATACTATCCCACTGCAACACAGTTTCACGTATAGTGCCACAGTGATACGTACAATACGATTTAATTATGTGCCAAACAATAGGAAACACAAAGTCATCCTCTTGCATTTCATGCTTTAAATTTAAATGTTTCATCATTTGAGATTTGTTTTATCAGGCGCAATGGAAGTTTCTTACGAGTCTATGCTGCTCTGTCCTTTTGTAACTTCTCCTTTAACCGAGAGGTAAACGTTTGTACTGTTTAAAGTTCTCGATGATTCTTACGATTCTATTAATTACGAATAGTCGTGTTCCAAAGTTGAATGTATCTCGGTTGGTCAAACGATCTCGTTCTAAACGAAATTTTTATTGGACTTTTGTTTAACGATTGTCTTAAAGTCGATCTTCCCTGTAATATCGTACGAATGTTGACTTCGTGTTAACGTTATCAATTTATCACGCGCACAAAACATGTTCGCCTCTGATACATTACTCGGTACAACAGGATCATTTTAATGGAATTTTCTTTATCATTTTATCATTTTAATAGAATCAATTACCGATTTTTAATAATTCCAATAATTTCCTCGCCAGTCTTTCCAAAGACATACAATAACGAATAAATTATATTTCTATGAGTACTCAATTCCAATTTTCAAACAATATTCCTAACCATTTCTAGCGATTAAATTCATTGAAATATAAAATTCAATGAAATCAAATCAGAATACTCTCCCTTTCAACTTATCGTGACTTATCTACTTATTCATTTCTTAAAAATTGTCTCATAGAAATAATTTTGTTCGGCAACGTATAGCGTAAAATGTGTAGGAAAATGATCTCCACATGGAGATTGCCCCATTTTCCACGCATCAGTGCTTTTACACTTCTTCCTTTCTCCAGTAAACTGAATGCAACTTCCTGACAACTGCGAGACGTCGACAGACCGTATCAGCGCGCAAAAGTCGCGTTTCTCGCACCTATACCGCTCAAGGACCCGGGCAAGGAACACGACGAAGATCATACTATTGTCACGGCCTTGAGAGACGACGCACGTGTACCCGCGCGACGTCTCGCATCGGCCTTGAAATTTGTACGGATCGACAAGTTTCGTGGTGGCCCCTTGCCGCGCTGTTACCAGCGCCTACATTCATACAGAGATAATCTTTGCTTACAGGAGCTGCTGGAGCGGCCGATAACAATGCACTTTTCACTGACTCGAGTCTTTGCTATGAGACGCTGATTGCGTCATCTTCCACGTATCCTCGTGGATCAAAGATGTATTGGAGACGGCGAAACGGCACAAGTTATGATTTTGAGAAAAAGAAAGACGAGAAGACATGTTAAGTTGGTGTTTCTTATCAGTTTCGACGATTTATTGGCCAAATCGTGAACGAAGGTGAAAAATGGATAGTACGTGGAGTTTCGTCGATTTTATGACATAGCGAGGCGAGAGTTGGTGTACAGTCGATTTCACAAATAGCATTCTATATACAAGACGCTCTTCTTGTTGTTTATTTTTTTAGGAAGTGTATTCTTTGATATATTTTCCTCTTTCACCGACCACGAATTAATCGCAATTAAATATGAGAAAGTTATGCCTAGACCGCGGTGAAATAATATTTTGAAGAATTTCAGCCTCTTTGAATCATCGATTATTTAATTATTGAATTAATCCTAATTTGCATAATATCTCTGTATAAATTACGCCTAAAGCTTCCTAATTTCTCCTTAAAATAAAATAAAATATAGAAAGTAAAATGAATACAAGATAAAAATAAAATAGCTGCCCGTTCCAATAACAACATGTAACAAACGCGACAACACCGAGGTTTCAGAACGGTCGGCTCGCATCGCTAATCGAGCTGCGCCACGCTCGCTTTAACGTTTTCACGTACGATCTCTGACGTGTCCGGTGATTACATAAAACGGTTCTGCCCTTGTCCCCTCTGGAATGATCGATTGGTCTCGCGTTTTCTGGCCGCGGATTACCGCGACCGCACGCCTCTAAACGGATTCTTTGGCGGCCAGCGTGGAAGGTTATCTGGCCGAGTGTCTTTATGTACACGTACACTATCGTTCGTAAGCACTGTACAGTTTGCACAATTTCTAGCAACGGTATTCGAATTTCATTAAAGTGTTACAAATTAACGATGAATTAGCATTTCTTGCTTTCTTGCCAAATCACGATCGTAATTCGTGTATTAATGCGACTGAAATTTAATTGAGAAATTGCGGAATCGAGACGCGAGGAGTTTATCTGCAAACGACGAAATAATTCGACCAGTTTTATCAATTACAAACATTAATTTCGTTAATGCGCAATGCTTCTCAAAATCAGTTTAATCCCGTCGAAATATCCTGTTACGTACCAATGACAATCCTAGGGAACAAAATCGTCGATCGTCGATTAATCCTGCCGAATTTTCCCACTCATTTTCGATCCAATTATATCTTTTTTTTTTCGCGTTAAAAAATATCTCAAGCTTGAACGAAATATACAAAGTTTGTTATTCGTACGCATGATTTCTCCTTTCAATGTTAAACGTCTCTTCCTCTAAACCGCTAGAAATCCTTGCTGATTGCTAAAATTAGATTGAAACGTAAAAATTCGAGAATCGCGACAGAGCTACTACACGTTTTGTTAGAAATAAGCAGATATTCAAATATTTTTGAACGATAATGTATATGGTAGCAACGTGTGTTGTACGCGCGTGTGTGATTTCGTTATCGAGCGCGATATCAGCATGATTCAGCGGGGACGAGTTCAAGTACGGATCCAGAGCGTCGACAGATCTTAACCTCGAGTAACGTCACGATCGATTTGATTGTTCGACCGCTTCGCGGAAACTTTATCTGCGGACTTCCTGGCCTTGAGCTTCGCCGCTATTTCAACTCGTGGACGCTTTGATTGCTGATTTTCGCATGGTTATCGTACAGACGTTTCGTTTCTTATTGACACCGATCGTTAAGTTTCTATAGCTCTCGCTCGTGGATTCTTCGGTTTCTCTAGGAGCTCGAGCTTCCGCTTTTTAACCTTTAACTGTTTATGTCTCGATAATATTTTGTGATACAATTTCTATCAAAATACTGACAAAATATCTATAAGGTAATATTTCTTTCGAGAACGTTATCAACTACGTATTTTTATGTATTCGTGTGCTTTTAAGGAGAAAATGGACCGATGTAAAGAAAGTAGATCATGATATTTCCATTAATTTATTAATTTCTACTAATTTCTTGGAGTTAAGAGAAACAATTTTTATTTTTATTTTTTGGAATTTGCTTTTTATCTTATTTGTTAGATGCTTCAAACGACTCGTGATGTAAACTTATCAACCTGATGCCAGAAGCCTGGCTATCCAATACCGGCCGATATTCTCCCATTAACGAGCTTCACGTTCCAATTCCCACTCTCATAAAGATTCATCTCCGAATTACACGGCCAAATAAATCAACAACAATATATACAAACACGATTTCCTAAAAACACCACTTGCCCCAGTTAGAAAAATGATATAGCCTTGAATTTCTCGTAGAGAAACCAAACGTGGATTCCGCATAGACAATAGACATTCGATTCTGATGTATGAAAACCTTCTGCCTTAGTCTCGTGCAAATACGTGTACGATCATTTCGCGATTTTATTGGAAATAGTGACGTAAGATGTATCTACCACTGGGACAAATTTGCTGTTGTGACGTTTAAGCATGTTGGATTTTCAGAATAGACGACATCTCACTCGTAATTCTTTCAAAATCGATTTACACGTTATTTGTAATAATTGGATTACAGATATTTATACAAATTCATATTTTTCCAAATAGTAGTTAAAAAATAAATGAAACCTAGATAGACAATTGTCTTATTTGATAAATATTATAAGAGGTACTATATTTTGGATATTTTACATATTTTTATTATATTGTGTGCATTTTTGCGCATTTAAATTGTTCATAAATGAATAAAAATCCGCAGTTTACTATATTACGTATTATATACCGATGATACAACGACTAAATTGAATTTTTATTATCATCTTCTTTTCATAACGATACAGAATCTTAAAAAAAATGAAAATTCCGTAATACGAGCAAACATTATTTTCATATCTTAGCGTATCAGACACAAACCGATAGCGTGAACACCATGTGTCTTCATTCAGATCAAACGAGTGCAGTACCCGTTTTGTCTCTGAACGGTTAATGTAAATCAACTTTCATATGTTGTAGGTGAGACTTGCACGCCGACGCGAGTATAAAACTCGCTAAAACGTAGACTAAAACTGTCGCAAGGACGTCGAACGGTTCGTTCGGGTTCGCTACGAGGCGTTTCTCGTGCGTGGCTGGCCTTCAGTTTGACTTCTGCCCGAAAAGATCGAAGCATCGTCCGCGGTATCGCGTCTATACATAATGCTGACATAATATTCCGGCTGGCCACGGTAAAAAATAAAATTCCATGGCCTCGGTGGCCTTCGCGAGTACAAAGAATCCTGCTGGAACGGCTGGCCGTGCGGATTTAGGAACAGACGTATCAGTGGTCGTAGATAATCAGACACAGATATCGAGAAGAGATTAGTATTTTCGACAGGTAGCGTCAATGTAGAATCGTTTAGAACGATCGAGATCGTTCCAACACCTTTTGTCCTTCTTATTTATTTTATACGATTACTCAGAGCCATAGTTTTTCTGATAATTTATCGTAATAAATTCGACGTTCAAATCTATCGTTCAATAGTGTCGTTTGCTCGCAAGTGATACGCGTGTTTGTGTTAGGGTACTTGATTCTGGGGTACTCGAGTTTAACTCGCATATTCTGTATTTTAAGGGACGAAGGTAATACGTATTTCATTTTGATTCGTATGTTACACTTGGAAGGATAAAGATTGGTAATTTTCTACTGGTATCTTTGGACTATGGATGATTGGATGCCAGCTGGATTACGCTAGATGGAGAAATCAATTAATTATAATTTGTATAAAATATTTTAAATCGTATAAATGATAAAACTTCCTCGTAGAATTTCATTTGTCTCGTTACTAAATACTTACTTTTATCGTTACTGATCGATAAACAAATTTAACTTGTAATTCGTAACTCGTACAGTTTCTCGAGTGATATTAATCCAATTATACGCATAAGTTAAACTTAGTTAACGGTTAAAAGAATGAAAAAAAATTAACCTTTAGACTTAGAGAAACTGTTACTGCCATGTTACGTTTTTCTTGCGACCATGCAACGATTATAAGTAACATTTTCGCTTATTACACGAAATAACAGAGATATTCGAAGCTAGCAGTTCCACAATTCCACTTTTGTCCTTCAATTTTCTTCTTTCCTCTCTGTTCCTTTCGTTTCCTCTAGTTCATTCAGATATGTATGTACCTACTGGCGAGGGAAGCACACGCGTGTAAACGATGGCGTTGTTCGAGGTTATGATCGTACGACCAGCCGGATCCGTACTTGAACTCCGGCGTTTATCGCGATAACACGGCAACGTGTGCTTATCAGAGATCTGGATATAACGTTCGGTGTGTTTAAATGGCGCAGTAAACAGAGGATCGGTAGAAACACGCCGCTCTTTGTATATATAGTACTTATCGCTACTTCTTATACAACCGAAGGTTTTTCGATCCGAAGACATACCTGGTCGCGTGAAATTGATTCGTTGAATAAAATCAATATTTCAACTTGAAACTACGTAATAATGAATCGAATAAAGCGCACATAATTTCCAATGGAGAAGAAAATTCAATCAATTTTAATTTAATCAATCCTCTTACTAATAAATTACTAATTAATTGAATCATAAATATATTTATTTTCGGTGGAACTAGTCTCAAACTTTGATACTTCGTGGTTTCTATATAAACGCATTAATTCTATATAAATGCGTTATTCATAATTAACAGGAAACAAAATTTCTTCACGCGTTGAAAAATGATTCAGTTTTCGGACGGATAATTATCTTACTACTTGAGAGTATTATTAATACAGTCAATTTTGCCAACAAGTCGACGAATTTCTACGAATTTCGCAGTTTGGTCGTCTACTGACACCGTTGGTTTAGGATACTCCGTTTCGATGCATTTTATTTAATATTCCATATTCTACGCGATTTGACAAACACACAGGGAAATAAATAAAATTGTACGCTTAAACATTATACGTGGCGATTGAAATTATTGCAACGATCTATCTTGTTTCAACGATACCAGTCGAGGGTTAAGATGGTAACGCGAATTCTGAGCTTCGATGTCCATCGAACATGGCCGAAATTAATTCCAAATGTCAACAACGAAATTCCTTCGAAATTGCACGACAACACCTCGAAGCGACGATAAATCAATGACGAGGTTAGACCACAGCCAGAACTCCTTCGAATTCCACGATGAAACGATATATCTGTTCGTGGAAGGGGTCGTGTTACGCCAAGGCCAACGTTTGATAGAATAGATCGCGTCTAATGTCTTTCCAGGAAGATGCGAATGGTGGACTTCGATGTCCACGCGTCGTTCTTTTGACTCACGTTTCCTCGAACTGCAAAGAAACCGTGGCACACTACGTGGCCGACGTTTTCGAGAACAAGATAGAATATTCGCGAAGCAACTTCTTTGAAATCCTCGTCTTCCGCGTCGATATTTTATATTCTTTCAGGCACCATTGAAATTCATCGCCCTCGTCGACGATCCTTGAACCATCTTTGACGTCGATCACCTTGTCACGTGAGAGCAAGCGTTGCGTGATAGCCGATAAATTTTAAATCCACACTTCTGATTCACTTTCGCTCTTTTTTCCAGTATTTTCTTTCTTAGTTGCAGGGGATCTTTCGAACTTGGCGGAATTGTTTTAGAGATTTCAACTGGATAATCGAGATGTACCAACTGGTACGAATTTCTATAGGTAGAGTTCTTCGAACCAATCTTATTTCTCTTTTAATTTTTCAACGATTGTCGATTTTCATATCGGCGGACTTTTGCAAACATCTGAAAGGAATTGAAGGGAGAAGATGGTTCAAAATGAAATATATCGCGAGAAAGATTTTTCAAGGTCCCATTTTCGAAAAGAATCTGATATTTTATCGTAAACAGAAACATAGGATTGGAAGCGTTTCAAAAGCTCGGAAAGCTCGCTATCCCTTGTTTGCTTTGTTGTAAATCATTCGCGTCGTCGTGCGTATCGTATTCTGTCGACGATTTGCTTACACTGACGAAATAGCTTGCCTCTGTTGTCGTCGATGTTAATTCTCTGTCCTTTTGAATCATTTTTAAGATCACGTATATCGTATCCAATGTACCAAATCTAAATCATCTACAATACTTTGCCAAGTATGTTCGAACAAAACCTTGTAATAATATATCCTATGTAGGTTACATATTAATACAACAAAGACGTCGATGGTAAACGATAAAAATAAATAATAAATGCTAATGACGAGATAAATAATAATAATAATAGGTTCGAATAATATAAACTCTAGTAAGTTATATTATTATTTATCTCTGTATTTATCTATCTCTATATCGTATGTATTTAGTAATATTTAATAATAATTTATCTCTACTAAGTTTAGTAATTCCCTTTTATTTTAATTTCATCAATGTCCAAAAAGATTGATCCTAAAGATATCTATTACTCAGAACTACCAAATTAGATCGTTGCATATGAAATGTTACACACGAGACAAAGCTACCGAATTAGGTTACCGCATATAAAGTAACATTTTCTAAAATAAAACGTCATATGTAGCAATTTTTCATATATATAGAAGTACAGTAAACGATGTTACTTATTAACATCACATTTTGTCATCTGTTTGATATTTATGTAATATTTAAATTAAAAAGTGGTTCGAACGTTCCAACATCGTTTCCACATTCAACGCTATCTCATCGCGATTATTCATCAACGTATCAACGATATCGAAATCATGTCTGACCATGGATGGCCCATTCCACTTACGATATCGTCGACGAAACGCGTGTCACGAACTGTCCATCGGTACAAACGATCGATTCGATCGTCAAATTAATTTACTTGATACGAAGCGATATTCTTCTATATTGTATCGTACGTAGCCACTCTATGCAGTGGCTACAGGAAATATTCGCATGTACCGTTATTTTTCAATCAAATATTTTTCCGTCAGATTCTATACGTTTCATTCCCATGGAGCGTATCAAATTTTTCCTAGTCACTCGAAATCACTACTGACTCGTACGAAATTTAATATACTTGGATCTGATTGATTAGTATGTAAATGCTACGATAGATACAACAGCGCGCAGATACTTTTCGTAGTCGTTGTACTTATGTATGTGTGCATCGTGGTTTATATTACACGTACATATGACGCAAATTGGCGGAAACTGAGAGCGTGTCGTGACGTAACGGGACGAGACGTGGAAGCAGAAGGAAACGGACGTCTGTTACGTTTCCGTATTTCCCAAATATAAAGGACGTGAAAACAAGCAGAACGGACGCTTTTGTAACCGATGACCGCGTTACGCCGCGTTTCGACCGCGTTTCGGCCGCGAAAGGGACGAACAGCCAACCACCCGTTCCGTTCTGCGGATTGTACGCGTTTGAATAACAATTTATTTTCGTATAAAATAAGCTCGTAAAAGCCAGGCTTTTACGAAGCATACGCAAGTGCGCCCATTGTTTGTAGAAAATTTGAAAACGTTATGCGGATGAATTATTCTATTCTTTTGACACGTAGTAACTGAATCGCTATGTTACTCCGCTAAAAGATAAGAAGATACGGAAGAGAACTTTCTCATACGACGCTTCGTGTTCGAGAAAATCGAGTTTGAAAATTTGTCAAGCATACTTGAACTTGGCCAGTCGCGGATAGGATTAGATAATCGACAGGATGTTGTTCTGCACGTGTACAAACTTAATATACAGCGTCTATAGACGCTACGCTACATAATTTAAGTTGACATCGATGGTCTCTTGATCAACATCTTCAAATAACAGAACAAACCTACTCAAACCACGTCACTTTCCAATTACAGAAAACTTTCAGTGATCTCTCAGTGATCTCTTGATTGATAGTATCAAACAATACAACAAACCTACTCAAACTACGCCAATCGCCAATTAAACATACCATTTGTTCGATACCAATCGAGGTCGTAAAGATTCATAACGCTAAAAGGGAAGAATCTATCAATTCGTCGATCTTCCATGTAGAATCGTTAGATATCGACGTATGGCGAGATGAACGATAAAGCAGGCGGACTCACCGGAGCAGCTAACACTTTGTTCTTGTTGACAGTGGGCCTGGTAGCGTGGCAAGGACAGTAGGTGCGCGTGTTAGAATCACGGTGATCGTATTGTTGATGTTATCTCGTTATCTCAATAATCGTTTGGATGCTAAAATTTACATACGAGTCGCTCATTTGCCGAATCGGTTAACTCGATAAAACAAAAAATTGTATTTTTTCAAGATAACCACCGACCAAGCGCTTTGGTAATAAAATTTTCGAAAATTTCAAAAAATGGAATTTTATAACCGTTTTGTCCATTAAATCGCTCGAATGATACGAAATTTGATATACCCGAACCAAATTGCAACGGCGAAGAAAAGAAGGTTTGTAAACTGAAAAGTATAAAAAGACCGCAGAATTTTACAAGATCGATCTATATTTAACAAGAATAATCAATAAATATGATACGTTTGTCAAGGAATAGATGACTTGGTACCGATATGAAAATCACCCACTAAACAATTTTTTAATACAAAAATTACTCAAATTTATAGTGTGTCAATTTGAAACTTCCTTTAATTAGTATACGAATGGTATATTATTATACATCGTATTTATATACAATGGTGTAGAAATATTTTCCGCAGCCACTGTGTATCTGTCGCAGTAGACGTACAATTGCAAAGCGCATATCTGGCGGTGTTCCTCGCGGATTCGTTGCAATGTCTCCTCGTAGCGAACGTCCGCGCGGTCGTAGCGCGGAGTCGGCGTGGCCTTGTCCTTGGGCATAATCTTTCCTCGTTATCGGACGACGTCGAGGCTGCGGTCGCGTCGGGCTACCAGCGATTAGCGCGACTCCCGCTTCGCGTGCGTCAGCCTTCCTTTTACATTCGTGAATAATGATACGCTCGACCGTTTGTTTCTTTCGACATGGCCATACGAGCGTTCCACTCCTCGGCCCCTTCGGTTTCATAAATTGTTATTCTGCCGATAAATCGTTATATTTCCGACAAAGATCATTTTGTAGATCAGAAACGACGACCTTGTGTACTGTGGATAGAAGAAGACACATTGTTCGAGGGATTTATCATTCTTTCTTTCTACTTTACGGTATTAGATTCGATTTAGAGAAGAAACTTTTGTATATATATATATTTTTTAATAACGTTACTTTTTATTTATTCGAGGGTTAGGTTGAACGTGCAGTTTTCAAGAAAATTGTTCGCGATTTCTAAAGCTGTGTGGATATTTGGCAAAGATTAAAAAGCAAGATAGAAATGCGAAGAAAGAATAGCGAAGTTGACTTTCTTTTAGGTGGCGTTTGGTCGCTCGAACAATTGGAAATTGTCCATGTATTAGCCAATTTTGTCATTTTATTGATAACAAGAAAAATATTGGAATAACAAGAAACCATGACGCAAACATGAATGAAGGAAAACACGTTCGTCAAATGTTGTTTTTTGGTTAATTGTATCTATTATCCCACTATCGGTAAAAATAAAAAGAAAAAAGAGATATCGAAGAACGAAAAAAAAGGCTAATCTCGGAGATTATTATTTTCTCATAAAAAATGCGATACGAGAATTATTTATTAATATTTGCTTTCACCTTGTCAATAATTTCAGAGTACGTACATGTACGTACATATACAGAGTACGTTATTTTATTATTCTTATCGTTCCAGTAGAGTTATGTTTTTTATTTTTCCATTTCTACGACATTTTTCTTTCATTCAAGCCTGAAACTCTCCGAGTTAGTTATTTATTTGGATCATCTTCTCCTTTTTCATATTATTTCCGCTTTTCTAAGTTTTCATTTATTACATAAAGATTAATAGTGTCTTACGATATACAACAAATTCGATTATTTTATACAAAATTGTAGGCTCAATTTCAAAACGTTAAACCTTATCGCATTTTAATAATTCTAATCTCTTTGCTTCCTTTCGTGTAAAATTGGCAAAAAGAAAAAAAAATGAAAATGATGAAACCTGTTGAATCGAGATTAATATTATTTCGATATACCACAAATTATTTCCACGTTGTTTTCGTCTGCTTTTGTTTTCAATGTAATCACATCGGCTGGTGTTTCGTTATGCATTTAATCGAATTTCGTTTCCCTCGGACGCCAAAGAGAAGCAGAGAAAAAACAGAGGTTATTGAATCAAGGACTGATTCTACGAACGACTTCGAGGTTGTTTTCCATCCATTTTGCAATCAACGCTCCGGATGTTTAAGTATTCAATATTCGAAGGAAAATTAAAGGGAGCACATCGGTTGTTTGATTGTTTGTCGAATAACATGGCTCGCCATTGCGTATGTTACACACCATTTTTCTTAACAAATTGTATAATGACGAAATCATTACGTAGGAGGTTTATATTACAAAATATCGCATCGAACTACTTTTACAAGTATTTCGATACACGCTAACTCTTGTTAATGTTTTGAAGAAAGCAATTGGTTTTCAATATACATTATGACACTTGTTCTATTTGCTTAATAGAAATATAAATTTTATTTCATGCGCAAAGTTTCCTTTTTTATATGACAAACGATAAACGAAACGATGGCAAAATTTAAAATCGCGAAACAAGTAAGTTACGTCGATTTTCATTTTCATTAAAATTGATACTCTTTGATATAAAGAGCAGCTACTTCTCGTGATTGTCCTTGTTTCGAATTTCATATTCATCTCGTTTGACGAACGTGTTCGACAAAAACTGGCCAGAATTGACATAACCGGCAAGAAGCTCTAAGTGATGGAGTAATCGTTGGTAATAACACGGTTTCCTCTGATTTTCTTGGATTCGTTTGACGCGATTGTATGCTTTACTAATTAATACTTACATTGTATAACCAGTTTGTATGGTAGATCGTTTTTTATAACTATTGGCTC
This sequence comes from Bombus huntii, assembly GCF_024542735.1. Classification (NCBI taxonomy): domain Eukaryota; kingdom Metazoa; phylum Arthropoda; class Insecta; order Hymenoptera; family Apidae; genus Bombus; species Bombus huntii. The sequence goes on from NC_066240.1 coordinate 11,479,221, forward strand.
TAACTATTATCCTACCAGCTTCTTCGATCGAGAGACTCTTAAATGGAATTTAAGTCGATGTTAAATTCTATTTATTAATTAACTTAACAGTTAGCAAATTAACATTGGGCATATTACAATTATTAGATCTTTTTATTAAAAAGGCATTCGTTTTTTTTTCAAAAACTTTTCGACTAAAAGCTTGTATTAATTAATTTCAATCGACTTTCTAATCAATTTAAAACCCTCGTTAATTGATCCTCGATTCGTCGTTTATTCATTGATCCCATTGCTGTAGAATTTCTATTTTCTCATGAAAACATTCTTCTTATTATCGTATAATACTTTCGCGATTGAAAAATAAATGTACACGTCGTAAACTATATTATTTATGCCATAAATGTTCAAGATGATATCGATCGACAGGTATTACATATATTTTCTTCAAAAAGAACGAACACTCGCGAGATTCGTAATACTCTTAACTATTTCTGACGCAATGCCATCCTTCTTATTCGTCTTATGCTAAAACACTTTATAGAGTCCCAATTCTCTGCATCTGTTTATTAAATCGTTACGTGAACGAAACGATTAAAATTCGTGGATATTTTACATGTAACATCCCGTACACAGTATACTCGACTATCCAACGTTGAAAGAATACGCGCTGAATTGCATGTTATCGCATCATTTCGATCTTGCAATTAATATGACGGTCCAAACTTCAGCCTCACCTTGCGATCTATATACACGTAGACAGGAAATATCGTGACGATATATCGATGGTATATCGGCGAGGATCACCACGCGACGCAAAATACGCAACACTTTCCTGACGTCAACGTATTTATTGGCTATTACGTTGCAGACAATATTGCGCGTGTCCAGCAAAAAATAATGCCACGTAGATTATGCAATCGAAATGGTGAGAATCTCCGTTATCAAGTGACGCTCGGATCGAAAGGGATACCAAACGAACATAAAACGAGTGTAAAGTATTGACATTATCTTTCACGAACGTTATCTTCGAGATCTTCCTTTCTTATGAATTCGAGAAATAAAAAACCTTAAGTACTTGAGAGATTTGGCGCTTCTCGATATCGCGTAGTTGACGCGTGGAAAATTAATAAGAGTCTTCCAGTAAGTAACAATCTTTGCAAGGGAAAGGGAAAGAAAAAGATTCTGTAAGAGTTGTTTTATTTTTACGAGATATCGAATTGCGGAATGATTCTGTGGAAAAACTTACTAACGATTGTTTATCGATAACAACGGTACGTACGGTTTTCAATGAAATTATTAATAGAGAAATTCAACGAAAAAGTAATACACGTGCGTTCTTTCCAAGAAAGAAAGAATGAAGGTTTACAGTAATAATTCGTATTATCCATATTTATTTAACGAGCTTTATTATATGATACTATATTTCAACGTTTGACGTGAAATCGTTACGCAGATTTTCTTTATCGAAGTTAAACTTCAGTCAGAATTTTCTCAAACTGAACTTTGTCGTTTATATCACTCCTTCCGTGAGTTCCTTGTCATAAGCATATTTATCGGTTTCTGGATTATTGATGACACGGACAACCGTGTAACCTTCGAGTTAAACGTTCAACATTAAACCAAATATTCCGAAAACTCGAGACGTTCGAAAGCCTTGACAAAAAGGGGAAACCATAGAAACGAGGGAGGAAACGAAGAAGATGTAAAAAATTAGAGAGCATAGAAAGAAAGAAATATCGTGTGTCGCAACAGCGTGTTTTCGTAAATCGAGCGAACGTTAAAAAAGAAGAGAAAAAGAAATCGTTTCGGTTGGAAACAGGCAAATTCCGCGGACTGGACATCCTCGAAGCCTTTTTAATCGTCGACTGCTAATAGCCCATCGTCGTCTGCCAGGTGAGTCATCGTTCTGCATTCGTTCCATCGGTCAAGCCTGGAGGTGACCCTATGGAGTGATCTCGCGAGGATTGACCCACGAAAAAACGCCGGAAGTCAGCCACGTAATCCACTCGGGCACGCCAAGGCCTTCCACGAGTACGAGCCCTAAACGGTCACCAATTATCGTCTAGCAAGCGAGCGTCCTCTGGCTTTCAATAGCTTTTCATCGTTTGTTACGTTCATACGATGGAACAGCCTCGAATTTTTCGATCTTTTATTCGTTCTCTTATCGATGCATCTTCTGTTTAAAAATCTCAATTTATATGTTCTTCGTCGAAGAACGAACAGATTTTATTCTACGCTACCGACTTGCGGAATAATCTCCTGTCACGTTCTTTATTTTTCATTAGAATAATTCATTACTATGTATATGTACTATGTAGTATGTTTTATTCAGTTTTACAGCTAAGAATTACACTTGCTTTACAACAGCCTACTTTTGCAAAGATATCTTACAGAGTGATTCAATAATATATATACTGCATAATTCATTAAAAAGATCCAATAGAAACGTCAACAAAGGCATAGCATCATCCATTTTGTCTCTAACACTGACTACGGTTGCTCTTTCTTTGCCCACTTGGTGAGTCGGAACGATGTGTATCGTATAAACGTCTCATCTATCTGTCCTAAAAATACTCTCTAGCTTATCGCCTTAGTCACAAGCTTCTGGTGCTGCGTAATAAGCCTCTATTATCATGTGACCGTGGTTTCTGGCGATTTTTATCGGCATATGGGAGTCCACCGACTTTTGTTTACGATTTTTCAACGAACGACCATGAGGTTCTCTCGTATCTCGTCCGTAAATGGAAATCCAGCGCCAGTTTCGTGATCATCGTCCACGTCCATTGTTGACAAAGTTTACAAAGTTTGTATAAAGATACCATATTCGACGAACAGTGGTGGAGATAGACTGTGTAGCGGTGCTATAGTACGATATAATTTTATTTATCGATCGTCGTTAATTTAATTCGTTCCAGATCCAACTTCTTTAGATTATAGGAGAATTTTCATTTTATCAGCTACTAACGATAAGAGTACTTGCAGGATGAAATACTTGAAGCTGTCAGTCAACGTGTTAATAAAATGTCAAGCAATTGCAAAAATCCACGAAATATATTACAGCAGACAAGACCGCGAGAAGGCAGACGTGTAAAAAGAAGCCACGCGGAAGAGAAGCGGAAGGAGGAGCAAAATGCGAAGAAAACGATGGAACTCCGTGGCGCGTGTTGCGGCATTTGCGAAACGATTTGGTATTATTATTAGTCGAATCGTTGGAATCGCGCAAGGTCGCGTCACCTCGTCTCCTGCCCCTTCGCGGCTCTCTCTCTCTCTCTCTCTCTCTCTCTTTCTCTGTGCCTCCTTCCCTTGTATCGTCGTAGTCACGATCGTAAACGCAGGCCCGTGGAAGCGAACGTGGAACGTCCTTTTCGCCGGGTCGACGCTAAAAAGGCGATGACGAACGCCCGAGATTGAAAATTCGGCGCGTGTAGATCGACCTCCTCGTGTCGCGCGAACATCGACCACGTGCGATTAGATCGATCACGGATCGAAACGTGTCGCGGATCGAAACGACAGAAGATAAGAATACACGACGCGAAGCTCCCTCGCGTTCTACCAAGGCCACTTACCAAATTCCCATTGGGGATTATCGCGACAGATTAAGTGTCCGGACATTCGATGTAACACAAGGACCGTATTATTATGGACGATGATATGGTTTGGTAGTTACTACGTAGTCTTGGAAATATTTGCTGTAAGTTGAATGGGGTAAAAATTTCAAATGGGAATTTTGTTATCGGCAAATAGCGTATTATTTAATGGAACGATTAATTTTGTAACTTCTTCTTTGCGTTTAGGGAAGATTAGAGGAAACTTGAATATTTTACATTGGTAAGCATTTCAGATGGAGAGGAAAATCACATCGAGAAGATGAAGATATTAATTGGACAATTAGGCCTGTGATAATTATTTTATATCGTTTGAAAGTTTTGAGAATCAGGTAATTTACAGGCTGAGGAACGAGATAGGCTGTAACATGTACATAGATAAGAACATTTTTCCAAGCGTATTATGTACAAGTTTTGCAAAATTGAGACGGTGTTGAATCTGTTTAATTAATAAATTGAATAGACAACCAGATATTTTACTTATCCTTGAAGATCCAATCAAAAGGATTATTGCTCTTGTCGTAAACTCGCACGGATGATATCTTGTATTTTCTCGTTGCATTCCTCACATTTTCGAAAGGTTTGATTCAAAGCCAAGATTTTGTAGCAGGAAGCAATTACGAGGTCGAAGGTGGTGTGCTGCTTCGACGATAGCCACCGTTCCTGCACTTTGCTAGCGCGTTCCATTCTTTTTTCCGCCTGTGCATTCCCGGCCGTTTCCACTTAACGCCAGAATCCATTTTCCCGTCTATTCGCTTATTTCGCGGCTCGTGTTGCTCCACAGTCTGTGCATATCTTTCCTTTTTCACTTCGAGTGTCGGTGCCTGTCCTCTCTTCTTTTTCTTTGTATTTACCAAAGAATTATGGTTTTACAGTTTCAAACGTTTAATCGACCCAAATTTCCATTTTTTACTTTTTGTTTACTCTTTAAGAATTTTTATTCTTAATTACAGATGTAGAAACAGTCATCGCGAAATTAATTTTGCGTACAAGTATTACTCGAGAATATAATGCCATACTTTGGCAAAAGTTTTCTAGTAATTGACACACGTGCCTGATGAATAATCGAACTAAATTACGATACAAAGATTTCGTATTACATGTTTGTAAGTGGTTTGTAACATTCCAACTGATTGTTTTTGGTCGCAGGCAAGTTGAAACCGTAAATGTTGTTGCGTTTCAAAGAGAATGAACGGAATTTATTAAGTTTACTAGAACAACGATTAGTAACTTACAAAGATAAAATAACAATAATAGAGGCGATAGTATTTTTTTGGCTGAAAGGAAACGTTCTTGCGTTGTCGAAATTACATCTTCCTTGCGAACTCTGCCTTTGGAAAACTATTACCGCGACGAATGAAAACAATAATAGAAAAATAAACTGAAATTACGACTTGTGAAAGACTACGATATATAGGATAAATTTTGATCGTATAAACACAGTAAAATAAAATAGTCGTAGGAATAGTAAAGCTTCTTTGGGCGAAGAACATTCATCAAAACTAAATCATCGAAATCGTAAACCTTGTTATACACCTTGCTAAGATTCGAAAACGGTTACAATGGTTACAGTCGCAATGTTGATTTTACGACGCACGTGTCGGTTGCGTCGACCATTTTGCCGTCCAAGGACGGTGATAGCGATTTCGCTTCCTAGAACACGAGGGGTATCGCTGATAACAGGCGCAGTTTGCTTCGAGATCACAGCTCGTCCCGAGGTGACCGGTTTTATCGATTTTCTTCGTAGAATCAACGTTCTCCCGACAACCATCGAAAAAGGATTCTGCGTTGCTTTGCCGAATGCCAGCAATCAACCGGTCAGTCTCTCTATTTATACGCTCGTAATCGTAAACTTTGTTTAAAAACCACGATAGAAGCCGCGCTACGTTCGCAGTGATCCAAACATTTCGGGACTGAATATGATTTATTATACACCAGAAGCCAAAATTTCGGATCACTTTTCAAATTCTAGGAATTATATCGAATTTTCTACCAATTTTATTATTCATTTATTTCCTCCAATTAACGTTACATATCATCGACGTGTAATTTCTTTTATTTCGATGTATTTGATTCAGTTAAGAAAAACATGCTCTTTTGCTACATGTTTTCATCATTATGGAAGATCTAATTGCCGATTTTTGGATGTTAATTAATTTGCATATTTCTATTGTAAAATTAGTATTATATCGTTATATAGAAATGTGACGCGACGCGTATCATCGAGCTTTAATATAAAAATGAATTTAAAACGTGTTTCTTTAATCACGAACCTGCAAATCAAAGATGAAATGGTTTCCCAATATGAAGCTAGAAATATAACATTGAAATATCAGGAACGTGGAATAAAATTTTATTTACCGCAACAGAGGACAGTGACGCAATCGAGGCGATCGGATGTGGATCCTTCGCGACGTTTCCGGAACAGCGGCGGTTCCGTTAGGATGCAACGAACTGCGCCGAGTAACTGTAAAGGACTCGGCTGTGCTAACCTGTTGCAGCGGCCAACACGTTACGTCACGGTCGTAATGACGTTTATTAATAACGTCTCTCCGGAGAATGGCCGCTGAATCGCGTTTAGAAAGATTCAGAGATTGTAACAGTAGATACACGAACTGAAAACTTACTACAATCGGAAGAATGATATTGCATGACGTTTTATTAAATTTGTCAGATCACGTAAATTTCTCGTGTACAATATCAAGCGAAACAATTCCTCGATCGAATTATTGTTTGAATATATTTAAAACATAAGTGAGATTTGGAATGCTCGTTGTTTGAACGTGTTTGAGAATGTTTGACTATGAAGAATATTCTGAATGACGATTTTGAGTGGTTTTTCAATAGTACAAAACGATAATAAAATACAATAAGCATTATAAATAGCAAATACAAATAGTACAAAAAAATAGTAAAAAACATTTTAGATTCGTTAGAATTCCCACCCTCCTTGTGTACAATTTGAACAAAATTATTACATAACGTAATATTCCACATCAAGTTGCCATAACCATTTAATAATGTTGCTGAACTATAAAAATCACGTAGATTTATCAACGTCTGAAGCCTCTTTTAAAACATCAACATTTATCTCTATCTGAGACCCGAGTGAAATGAATGTGAGTAAAAGGAAAGAAATCAAACTACCACTGCTACCACTATATCTTTCTAACACTTTTGTCAAGAATTTTAATCTTCGTAATCGTAACCATAACTGTATCATGGTCACATATTATACTCTATATAACACGATACATTTATTCATGGAGTCACACAGTAAACATACAAATATATCACCTTTGCACATATACGTTTGAGAGGACAAGATAACGGGATCACTGGAAATTGTAAAAATCTCGTACTTGTTGCAATTTTACTACTGGAAGTAACGCGGTGTCATGTGCACTCGACCGATTAATTTCTACGGGTCATCTGCATATTCATGAGGGCGCGATCGCTCGCCTAAGCTTTTCCCACGTAAATCTCATTTCTTAATTGGCTCGTAATCGCGTTCTGTTCCCACTGGTGTAAAGGCGCGAGCATCTAGCCATAGGTTATCTCGTTCGGGAGATAAAAAACGATCACCTGTAAATCCATTACGCTCAGCTTCCTGCCAACAACTCGTTCTAGTCCAAACATCTATTTGCCAACACAATAAAAACGAACATCCCGGACACGCGATTCTCAGAGTTTCGTTTCCCGCCGCTGTTTTAATTTGGTCGAGCAAAAATTCCTTTGTCCTTGCATCGTATCACGTGCTTCCTTTTGCTATATTTATTACTTGCCTTTGTCAATTATTGGATTTTGATTAATTCGATTATTTTTCTTTGTTATTCATTGGAACCGTGTTATTATTTGTTGTTGCTTTATTATCGGTTTTTTTTATTTAATAATATCTTGCTGTTTTTCTTTATTTATCACCGTATCTTATGCATAATCGCTATTGTATGTATATCAGAAGCGGATAATTAATCTTGCACAAGATATTCAAGAATGGAGTATCTTTCGTATGAATCTTTATTTTTACTGGAAAAACAACGTGGAAGTTCGTTCTAAAAAATATTCTCAGATTTTTCGAAAATTTAGAGTATAGAATAGCATTTCTATAGATAAATATAGAGATGGTATGGCAGTGTTATAGACGTAAGTATAACGTGAATTTTACGAATTATGTAATCCTAGAATTAATGGTAAGAGTAGCACAATTAAAATAATCAGATCGATCTAACGTTCAAACGGATAGATATGGCGATTAATTGTAATTTTCGATTAATTAGAATCTGTCATCTGAAAGTAACAGGCTCGAAACGAATTTGCGAGTCACGTTGTATCTGATTGTCGTAACTGTATCTCTCGTTCTTCCGTGTTTTATTCCTTCAACCTTTCTATCAGTCAGGGACAAACTCGACGTGTCGTCAGCTGTAATTAGCTTCTGATAAGGCGTTATGCGCTAAACAGCGATGCTACGCGATTATCTATGCCGTTACGACCATTGATATGCGTAGTAGCGTATTTTGATATCTGATGTTTTGAAAACACAACGTGGTTCTTTCCATTCCAGTAATATCTGATTGCCTGTGTTCGTCTCAAACCTTACGACATCAGATGAAATTTTCTCAAAGGTGGCTCGAAATAAACGAAAACGATACTTGAAACTCGCCTCTTAAAAATTATAATCGCGTTATAGCTGTAACAATTAGAAATATTAATTGCAAGATACGACACGTAGAAAAATGACTATATTAGCCTATATGAAATATGCAACATCGTATCGTAGAAACAAATATCCGAAGAGAAATCTTAAACTTTAATACAGTTCGTCGTCTATTACCGTCTTATGGATTACTTTGTTACAATACACTCGTGAGCTTAGTTATAGTTTTAGAAGAACATCAATTTGTGTTGCAGGATTAATTTGAATAGCGGAGATTCCACTGTAAACTATTACGTTAATTACAGGATAAAAGTAAAAACTGAGAAGAAAATCATAAATTTCAATATCGAATAGCACGGATTACTCTATTAACCTAGATAAAATATTGAATATCGTGTCGTAAAAATAAAAATCTGAGAGAAGTCATAAATCATAAACTTTATGAACGTTTGTTCTAGAAGAATATCGAATATCGTTTATATTCTAAGATTAATTCGGAGGTTCGACTGTAAATTCTCGGCCCGACCAGGCGCCATCGAAGGCCATCCGACGAAAATTATCTACGAACGAAGCTCTTCTCTCTACTAATGCTCATCCATCACGATAGGTTTCCCGCTCGTAAAAATCTCGGTATCTCCGATATCCAGCGACCTTGAACTTCGTATGGGCGACCCGGTCAGCTTCAGCTCGGACACTGCAAAGCCGGTCTTATCCGCACGGCATATAAATTACGTTATTTTTGCCGCGTTCCGCGTTCGAGCCTCGAGCTGTAAGACGATTACGTGATGGTGGCCTCGGATAGAAAAAGATAGGAGACGATAAAAGAAAGAGGAAGTCGGAAAAGACGGAAAGAGACGCGATGCCCGACCAGACGAACCTGGAAAATAATTAATCGAATCACGTATTGCGTGGCTCCCACGTGAAACTGTGACCGGACGACTTGGCCTTGAACCGGGCCCTGTCAACGTGACTTCCTTTGGCTTATTCTCGCCTTTTCTTTGTCCTGCTCTCGTTTCCCTCTCCTCGAAAATGTTCCTTGCACGATCACGGTTTGCTGAATTTTCATTTGATACAGCGTTTAATCGAGGAATCTGTAGCGATGAGAAACATTTTAAAAAGCTCTAATATTCACGTGATATTTATCGGAAAGGAAACAAGGTACGACAGTTCATTGGTAGGAACTGTCGGTTGACTGTGAATTCCTAGCAAGTTTGAAAAAGTATTTGCTTTCTGTTTATTTACGCAAATTACTGGCAAGTGGAACTACCTTCTTATTGATATAAATTATAATTACGTGTCTCCATTGTTTGATCAGGAAAAGGCCACAATTTTTTATCACACCTTTAATCACACCACTTTAATTTTAGTGGTTAACCACACTTCGGTAATTTTAGTGTTAATTCTAAATTTGAAAACCTAGGCCAGGTTACTCCGAATGCTTGAAGCTTCTGTTCTTCTTCTTCGGTCTCGTGTTCGTCATCTTTGTGCGGCTTGTGCTGACACGTGGAAGTAAAGGAATATTTTGGTGGTTTCGTCGGTCTATAGGGTGACCTTGAACTTTTTAGATTCCGTTATGAAATTGACATCAGTTATACATCCGTCTAACAGTTTCTCTTCGTTTGATTAAAACTCTCGTTTACGCTAGTTTACGATATTATTACGAGAAGTTCTTGGCCTCAGGTTATTTTCAGGCGAGTGCGGTTAATGAACGCTGTACGTTTTCGTGGGCGATGCAAAAGTTGGATGATATTTTGCTTTCTTCCTTTTCCTTTTTTTTTTTTCTTTTTTTGTTTGTTTCGAAGCTTCCTGCTAGTAACGCAAACGGTGAAACTGTCTTGTAAAATTTTCTGAACAACGAAGGGGTGTGATACGATCGTAATGTTAATGATATTTGTTCGTTTAGATTGAAACAGCCATTTTCATGGCAATATAAAAATGAGATATTCTTGTTTCTGGTCTCAATATTTCTGGAAACGATGAGTGACGTTTTTTTTTTATCTTATCTTTCAAAATTTAGCGTATAACAACGTAGCAAAATGGTAATATTAACAATATTTAGATTGAGATCTGCATAGACATGGTTCTCATGAAAATGTAAATATCACGTGTGTTATTTTTTGCATTTTTGAACTTCCATAAATCATGGATAAGTTTTCGCGAAAATATTTACGACTTGTCTGAATGTCTATCGTATGTAACGAAAATGTAGAATAAGATTTAGGTAATATTTGGATTTAGATACGAATAGTCAGGGTTAGGTAGCTATTTCAGTAATTTTCACGTTTGTAGTCATACGAACTAGTGATTACCGATGCTAATAAATAGTAATTGATAATAGTCGTTAGGTAAGCATGTAATTTTCTTCTGAAACTTATATATAACGATATGGAATAATGGAATGGTAATAAAGTTTAGATTGGAATAATTACGTTAGTTAGTAATTACCAGTGATTATATATTTACAATCATTCGGATATAGTTACGTTTTATAACCGTGCGTAATCATTACACTTGACAATAAAAAATAATCGATTATAGATAAGGTAATAGTCGTTAGGTAACTGTTAGGTAATAGACAATAGGAGCTACTGCTTTTAAGTTAGAATGAAACCTATGTAGTCTTAGATCACTAATGATAGTAGTAAAGAACAATGTCTAAAGTAATCAATTTGATACTCGTTTAATTATTCAATGACACTCACTTCGTCTAACTCAGATTTCAGTAATATGTATATATTTGAATCATTCATGATTGTTCCTCATTATACAATGATAATGTAAAAGCACTTGCAATTAGCTGAACTTATCAAGCATAAGCATGCGATACACACGTTCTTTGAAATCCTTGACTGGAACATTATACAATCAATCCTTTAAATTATTCCAAATTAGCGTAAAAAAATACAAGGACAACCAACTAGAAACGAGTTATCGAGCATTGTCATCAAACTTCGCCGGCTTCTGTACAGATCGAAAAATGTCGGAAATCGTTAAGTTAAATTGTTTAGAACTTGAAGAAGTAATCTTCAAACGACGTCTTTCTACATCAATTGCCTTCGTTAGATAATGAGGTCTAGAATTACGCCATATAAATATCGTTTACTTTATTCAATCACTCATGGCCAAGCATATTTTCTGAACCATTTATATCCACGTTTAATTTTTTCACTGTTCTAAACTCGCAAAAAAACCTGAGGAATTTCCGGAATACCTATCGATATATTTGCTACAATATACAGTCAGTTTTTAAGTTAAACGTTCGAAAGATTTTTCAAGAAAGATAAAAATTCGATTCAGAGAAATTTACGAGCGAGATTCTGCTCGACACCGATGACTCACGTTACCTACGAAGAGTTAACGGTCTATACGTACACGAAACACGTGGCACATTCTGGTATTGTTGGCCGATCAACTAGATGTTCATCGCATGGCGCTATAACAACGCGTGCAATCGATTCATTCGATCGATATGACTAAACAACATCGATGGGATCGTGTACTCATGGACTTATGCTCGCGTTGGATATCGTCGCCGGTGTCATACATCGTCAGGTGAAACGGTGGCTGTCAGAATAACAGGAAATCAGACACTGACGAGCACGGCATCGATGTTACCAAGCTTCAGTTTAGTAATTGCGACACCAGCCGGACGATAACGCCGTCGACAGGTGATTACGAATATCAGGTGTCTTTACACATCCGTTGTTTGCCGTATGACACCGTCGATGTTTTTCGATCACCTGCGAACCATCGGCGTGCACAAACCGTCGACTGAAAATTTTCCTTCGGGTTGACGACTGAGTTTTAAACCTCTTTCAACAAATCGGATCAGATCGATAATCTAACTAAAATCTCACCTTCGAACTTCTTTCTGTCTTATAGCTGACTTACAGCTCGCAAAGTAGACTTACAATGAAACAGCTGTATAATTCAACAGAGACACAGATAACTATATAATACAAATTCTATATAATATCGCCATTAAATGATCAAATAATTCGATCGTGAAACAATATCCCGTTCTGCTCTGTTAAAGTTCGACAAAATCTCGATTCACCAAAAAATGTCCAGCCCTGAAAACACCTATACCTCAAAAATCATTCTTATTTTCTAATCGTTATAAAATTACTCGTCCAGCAAAAATCCAACATCCATCTCTCTACGATGCATCTTCCTTCGACAACCTGCAACGTACAACCTCCTTCTCGTTTCCACGATTACGAGACATTTGATTATTCGCGAAGCAAACACGATCAGCGAACACGTGTACGCGATGAATCGTTCGTTGCAGAATCTTCGGCCCTCGTTCAGCGTAAGAAAGGATTGACCTCGATGGCCGGTCCCTGAGTAATCACGGTCGTCTCCTTTGGCGAACCGAGAACGAACTTTTTTTCAGTGGCGGGTGCACGCTGTTCTCTCCTTCTTTCTCTTTCTCTCGTCGCCGTTTCAGCAGCCAGCACGGCTTGTGTCAACGGCCTGGCCACTATTCAGCGCAAGTGCGGGCCGCTGGTCAGCCGCTGGCGCGGGCGTCGCGACGAGAGAGTGGCAGAGGTCGTTGCCACGGCGCCCGAGCCTCTTCTTCCGAGCTCGTCCCCCTCTCGTCCAAGCCTCACACCCGACTTGATAACGTATTGTTTCGCGTTCTTTCGAGCGTTCGCCAAGCGTTCCTCTAACCCCTTGTCGTTCGCCGCTTGAACTTGACGCGGTGAACTCGCGGTGTTGGTCCTTGCACCAACGTCGATGACATCGTTTCTTCGATCATCGATCCGTAAATGATAGTACCGAGTAATCGATTCAGTGATCGTTGATCGATGATACTAAGTGTTAGAGCCTCGGTGTGAGCTGGCTGATTTTCAAACTGTCGCAGTAGATCGTAGTATATGAAATTTCTGATTTTTTGACCATTTATGATCTTAGTGAATTGTACGAAGGATGTACTTGTGTATACAGTCTTGAGAATATACGGGTATATCGCGTGAACGTTACTTGAACACATTGCAGAGAGATTGGTATTTCGTGTGGATCATATGTTGCAAATTTGAATGCAGATCTTAATGATATTGTTAATATATTAGGAGCATACATTTTGTTTATCATACGAGGTACGCGATAAACGTCGTTTCTTCAAGTTTTTATTCTGCGCCCTGTTTTCTGTCTAATTTTGAAGATGATATAGAAATCATTTTAGGACTTTTGAGCGGAGATTAGACGTTTTTATAAATTACAATGCTCGATAACTCAAGCATAGGGTAATTACAGCTGCTATTCGATCGATCTAAAAACTAAATGGAGAACTGTTTTATGCTATGGAAGAACTAACTTAAAAGGAGTAAATACATCGACGTGGTAGATTAATATAGAAATTGTTCCGCATTTGGAATAATTCTTCGAATTCAGAAAAATTCTCAAGAAACACAGCATGCTTTAAAGTGGTTCAAACGACGATGATCGCCGCTATTCTCGCAATTTCGCATCTTCGGTCTTCGATGTGATAAATTCCTCAAAAGTAGCTAAAATTCCAAGAATATCATTCTTCTACTACGAAAACGCGAAGAAATCACATACGATACGCGTACACCCTATAATTTCCATTCGATTAGCCCTAAAGCAACCCTTCAAACGTCTAATCCTCGAGAAACTATATACACGGGATTTTCCAATCGCGAAAACCAAAGTTACAGTTTCGTTTGCTCGATCTGCATTTACTTTCTCCCGGGTTTATTCGGTTTCTTTCTTGGAGCGCGGCGAATAGTCGCGTTTCTGTTTAGAAAGTGGGGAAATTGAAACGCAACCCGGGATAAAGAAAACGTTTAATCAATTCGTGAAAAAGGCGACGGGTGGAGGAAAAAGAGGCGGCTGGTCGCAGCTGGAGCGAGCGAGAAACGGCGAAAGGGGCTGAAGACAGTGGAAGAGGGACGAAGCGGGCTCTGGGCGCCGCGTGGCAACGACCTCCGGTAACTCTCGCGCTTTTTCACCGCGAACGAGTTACGGGGACGCGAGATTTTTCTCCACGGCCGCTGCTCACCGTTAATAACGCGAACGTGAGAATTGCGTCACCGACTATCGCGTTCGACTCGGAAACCAAATGTATTTATAGGTGAGTCCACGCGTGTGTCCGCTCGTGTGATGCTTCAGATCGACGACGAGATTAATAATTGGTTTGTGGTATTTATTTGTTCATCTATTTATTTATTATCAGTTTATCATTAGGAAAAGAAAAATTCGTTTAGCGAAGCGAGAAAATATACGAAGCAGGCAGGACAGGTAAGATAATAAAACATGAGATAAAAGAATAAAATATAATAAGTAAGAAGAAGTAACCAGGGTATACGACTAAGAATTAAGAAAGAAAAGATATAAAATCTGTCTTAAGGAGGATCTTAGAGATCCCATAGGTTGACTAAATATTGTATATCGATTTTTCGATGGATAGAGTTAATGAAATTCGTCGTGTTATTAACACAGCAACATGGTATGCATACGCGGTTCGATGTTGCTCGAACGAAAGCAATTATTTCACATTCTTCTGGAAGTTACATTTATGGAAGCTAAATATGCGATTGAAGGACAAGTTATAGAACCTCTAAGAATTTTATATACGAACGTAATATCGCGTATGATTCGTCCATAGAGTAAGGGTTAAAGATCCAAGCCCCTAGTAATATGATCGTTGTTGCGGAAAGTAAGTGGTATACATCTGCCAGGCAATGTTGAAAATTTGTATCTATGTCTCTCGTGCGAGATTTACAATATTCTAAGATGTCTGGTCAATTGACAATGAGAGAAAAATAAATAATTCCAAGAGTGTTTTTTCTTTTAGAAATTTAAATATCCTATGAATTAGATCTAGAGATTTATAGCCACGAGAAACAATGTTTCCGTAGTGTGTTCTAAAAATAAGATCGGATAAAAAAATAATGCCAAGATCTTGTGACATTGCTCGGATACATTAAGCATTTCTCCATTAACGATATAATGAAATATGAAATTATTTTCTATATATTATTATCGAACATTGTTAATTCAAGTGGTGGAAGAGATACATATATAATCTCGTGTTTACGAGTCACACGCAATTTGTTAATATTAATTACATTCCTGTTGAAATAAATTAACTACGAACAATAATACAAGCAGTGGTACGGAATTGAAAAATAAATAGAATGTATTATTCATTACTTTTCGATCTTATCTCCAATGATTTACAACTTTTTATAATAACGTAATTTTTCCTATCAATTCAACTATCAGTACAATCGTAGACGCAGTCTTTAACACTTTTGTCCCCCATGGGAGACTTCAGCCATGTGGATCGCGTGAATCAGCTCATCGAATACATGATACATAATATTTAGTAGGTGAACAAAAATCTCTGCGTAGGCTCTGTTTATTTATATTCATAAAAATCTATGCATAAACTCTGTTTGTTTAGTTAATGCTTATTATTATTCAGAAAAAATTTTGATTTCCATAAATGTCCGCAGTCTAGACACTAATTAGCTATTATGTTTTTCTATCAGTTGTACTTTACACGAAGAGCATACCGGTATCGATATACTCGATCGATGTATCATCGAGGCCGACAGGCGGGCCAGTTAATACGGATCACCGATCGCTGGTCACGGGTCAAAGGTTCGACGGTCCTGTGAACGCGGCATAATCGTCTGCCGGCAAGCGGGCGGCGGTGTTCGAGCAGGCGCAAATGTGACCTAATACGGGGGCAGTCACCTCTGCTTGCTCCATAGTGGCACGTTTGCGAGAGGGTTCTATTTGTATCTCGTTACTTCCGAACAGCCGTTTCGACGACATCGCAGAACCATTTATCATGAACTTCGATCTTCTGTCATTGGATTTCTTTTTTTTTTTTTTTCTTTCTTATTAATAGAAACTCTTCGCGCATTCTGTGTAAATCGAACAATTAACATTTGACGTATTTCGCGGTGATCGCGAAAAAATACATCTATTTTAAGCTCTTTCGCTTAATCGTCATTTAGTACGTTTCATTTAAATGTAAAATTCTTATATTTCGATTTGAAATTAAAATGAAATATCCTATATTCGCATAATTGAACTCGTCAATGCGATTCATATCTTTACAAACATAAATAAAAAAATGAGGTTTAAATGCAATACATGGAATTTTCCATATTTTCATACTTTTTCTTATTCTCATAATGCGGAATAAACGTTCGTAGTCTGAATATAACAGGACGACGATATAGAAAAGTGTCTTTTTATTCGACTGGCGAGAAACGCGTTGCTTCGAAGAATTATTAATTATTAGAGAAAAAAAAAAGAAAATTCAGTATTTAGGATTACTCATTATATCTGTAGAGACGCCTGTTTGGGGTGAGGGAATCATCTTAGGAGGGGGCAGCACGAATTCTGTCAGTCGCGAATCGGCACTCATGCGAATAAGACGGTATTCTATCTATTCGGACTATCGTTTCCAACGTATTTCGTGTCTGCCTGAAACTTTCGTTGTTCGTTATTTCGTTTCATTCTGTCAATTCTACTTTTTCTAACATACTACTGCGTGATAAAACTGTTCGAACATGATAAAAGGAATTAAATCAGATTTAATTAGATCCGTATCGATATGTAACTTATTAGTGGTATTCCGGTACTTGGAAAGGGTCAAGTTTAATAATTGACGAGCAACGACCATTGCAAATCAAATTAACACGTGTCACATGTTTCGTAGGAAAGGCAGTTTCGTTTCTTCTTTCCCAAGCAACTTTCCAATTACTTCATAATTGCTTGTCTAAAGAATCGTTTCAGATCAAACATCATTATTTATTTCGTTAATTCCAATTCCCATAACCAGTACAATACGTTAAAGTTCTTCCAAATGCAAAACGAACAAACAAACAATTACATGACCAACCCAACATTTTCTTTATATTCAAACATCGACGATATTTCAATGACCTGAACCAAAGAATGTTCACTAGCTACAAAAATTATTTATATTCGCTGTAACCAAGTATATTAAATTCCGTGCCATTAGTACCTTCGTATAACTACGAAAAATTGATACTGTGAAAACGAAATGTATGACCTGCTAGACAAAAAAAAAAAAAAAAAGAAATAAAAAAGAAAGAAACGCTTCGTTGGAAAATAAATACGGTATGTACAAATACTGTTTGTACGTATTATATAAAATGGACCAGCTTGATAGAGGCAGTAGAAAGAATAGCGTCGTCTGTCGTAAGTAGAACGTACAACGCGTGTGCGTGGAGTTGGCGATGTGACGTCGATTTTCAGGCGATCAGCTCCGGCATTCGATACACTTGTGGTTTCAATTAACGTGGATAGGCAAAGAGGCTATCGTGGAAGTCGTTCGTGACACGATTACAGATATCACGTGATTTTTGTCGAGACCTATTTGTCGATTGAACCGCGACGAACACTCGCAATTATACGGTCTACCGTTCGAAAACGAGTTGCCAGTTCGTTCACCGTACGTTCTATGGCCCTCTATTTCCTCTCACAGGAACTCTCTCTCTCTCTCTCTTCTCTTCCTTCTTCCTTGTCCTACCCTGGCCACGCTGGAGTACTTAACATACTGCTCTCGATACATTTTTAGGCGTGCTCTCAAACGTATTTTACGACGAACGAACGAGCATGAAGGGGCGGACGTGTAGCATGCGCCAGCCACACGCTTTTCTCGATCCTTCGTTCGCTGCGAATTTCCTTTATCTTCGCTTTTCTCAACGAACTATCGATCTTTGGTACCAGCGAGCGAAATGGTATTCGGCGATCGAAAGTGATCGACTTTTTGCGAATCGCGCGCTCCATCGAAGTCAGGTTGAAGAAATTGCTGAGAAACCGCGAAAGAAAGGAATGATCCATTTCGAGTGTCACTTTCCTTCATATTTGTATCTTGTAATTTGATCGTACGTAATCTACGATATGTAGCTTGTTTGAACTTGGTGATGTGTTATTTATGGTTATATCTAGGTTTCAGAAGATCATAGATCGTCAGAGCCTGGAAAATGATTTACGAACGAATGTGAGATATAATTTGCAATCTCTCTTATGTTGATACCGCGTTGTTTATACCGTTTAAGTACTTTCATGCTAGCTAACTACGAATAACAGAGTATTTTATTCTGCTAGAATATTTATCACATTCTCTTTATATTCTATTTATCGCGAAGCTACAACTTCGCTAGTGTCGTAATCGGACGAGGTAGATAATTACAAATTCTAGAATGAATATGTAAATACATTCTTCTAACACTGTCTTTCTGCTATGAAATCTACGCAGTTGCGTGATTTACGAGCGTTATCTAATACAAATATGCCCAGAGGCCTGTTCCACTTCCATTACCGCCACCCCCTCCCTCCGAAAAAAACGAAAGTGACTTTGAAGAAGCGAAACACCCAAACGGTATTCGAACAGAGAAAAAGAGCTCTCTTAAAAAATTCTTCGAAAGAGCCATCAAATCCTATGAACCGATTCATCTGGATTGAAAGGAGGTATAAACAAAACAAAAAAAAAAAAAGAAAATAAAAAATAAAAAAGAAGAAAGAAAGAAAAAGAATGGAAGCGTATAGTATAACAAACCCTGAACCCGACTCGCACGTGTCAAAATACCTCGAGCGCGTGGTTTCCGGAGAGCAGCGAGAAAGGCGAACGATAACGAGGGCGCCGTCATCGCGAATTTACGTTCCTGCCGTGAATTTACGAGCTACAGGGTGGCGCAATTAGACGGATTAAAAGCACGACCGAGACGGCGGATAAATAAAATCGCGGCTGCCGCACGGAGAAGGAATAATGTCACGAGAGGAAAGAAGAGAGAGAAAAAGAGAGTGAGCCGACAGCGAGAACGTGTGTAGAAGCGTGTACAAGGGAGCAACGACCGCGCCAGTCCGCAGATTCCGAGCAAGGAACTCTGCGAGTTTCGCGCGTCCACTTACCGTACGCGATACGTACGTACAGTGTATTCAAAGGGGGCAAAAGGTACGTTTTTTGGGAATTTATTAGATGAGCAGATTTTTTTCACAATTATATTTTCATAGTAGAAGCGTTGAAATGAATAATAACGTTCTGTAAATATGTACAGTATTGATCACTGATAGGAAAACTATGATGCGATAGTCGAAGAGGTCCGGCGATTTTCTGATCAAATTGTATTGTACCATCTTTCGAGATCTTGAGAAGTTGAATAATTTAAGGATTAACGATGATGGGAGAATGGATGGATGATCGATACGGTAAATTTTCGAATTTTATGGGAAGAGTTCTTATTGCGTTACGAGAAGTATTGTTTAGGTATGAGAAAAGGAATTGCGATTTATTATAGCTCTTTTCTTATACGATTGAGACTTATATCGATCGATAGTGCAGCGATAACTTGCGATGCAGTGACGATAAACAGAATGAAATTTGAATGGTAAAGTTTAAAACGCTGAGGAACGAATACATGGATATTTACATACACCTGAGATACTTATATAAACTAATTCGAGAAAGTTGCAGGAAAAGTGAAATCATATTAAGCCATATTCTATTTCCTGTCCGAGGGATACCACAAATGAAAAATCGCGCGATCATATATAATTACTTGAACGTATTTTTTCAATGTTACGCTTAATTACTACGAAGTTTCTATATTACGTTTTCAGACACATGTGTCGATCGCGACAGATTCGTGTGAATCGAGTACTCGCGAGACATAAAAAATATAGTAACGTTAAGACAAAAAGGTTGTATAGAAAATAAGTATATAGAAAGACACTCACCCGGTATATCGTTTAATTTCTGTTAACGTCGGAACGTCATAGCAATTTCACGATGTATCGCAATCAACCACAAATAATTAGAATATCCAACGTTGTAATCACACGTAATTTATCATGAAACGATTCTCACGTACTGTAATAAATTAAATACACATATTTGTCAGTAAACAAAACTTACAATCAATATATCAAATCTATGCGATTCTCAATTTCACGTTTTACCATAATTAAATACAATCAACATTACGATCAGTCGGTTAATTACAAAATTTCTGTGATATCTGATATTACTGTTTACTACCAATTGCTTTATTATAAAATCATTTTCATAAATAATAATAAATTTAGTTTATCGCTAAACCAGCTTCATACCGTACAATATAACAACATAGTATTAATAATATAAAATCTACAGAAAGTTTCTAAAATCGCACATTTACCATGATACACCCACGCACACATTATCCTTACGATCAAAATCCATACGATTCGTAAATTCATAAATTCATCCATCATTAACCCGATGCAGTGATCCAAATTATCATTCGACTCCGGAGGAAACGTCTTTTCACTCGTCGTCGGTCGGCCGGAAATTGGACCACGGTAACGACACGGAATTTCTCGCGTAGTATCGCGAGCGTAATCGCGAGGCGCATGACGCTACGTAGCTCGTATTCGAACGCAAGCGAAACCGTGTCGGTCGTTGAACCGGTCCGCACCGACGCGATGTAAACTACGCTTCGGTATCCATCGACGCTTCATGGTGAGAGTACTCCCTCTCTTTCTCTCTCCTCTTTCTCCTCTTTTTTCCATTCCTCTTTCTCTCTATGAATTTTATCCAACGCGTTCCGCGCGTGAAACCCGCCCCTCGCGATGTTTATGGAAAAAAAAAGATGTCGCTCGAATCTAGTTCATGCTGCGCGACTCTTCACTTCGTTTTTTTCACTCGTTTTTACCTCGTCTGCTTTTTTCCTTTTATACGTCTGTTTGTTTGTTACCGCTAGAGAGCAAGCTGCACTCCTCGTGCTCGAATTTGTTTCACGTTCGAGATATCGTCGAAAGATCTTTACGCCCATGTTTGACGTCTCATATCCCTTTCGAGATCATGGAATTGACACTGTAATTAGTTCATTGGTTGTCCCTTTGTTAAGTAACAAAAAATATATTAGAAAGGGTTAGAAACAGGATTTCTATTATTTGAAAAAGACAATAGTTTCTCGTAGTGATATAAGATACTTGAATTTCTTTAGGATCCATAAGGATCCATAGGATTTCACTGAGAGAAGAAATAGTAGCAAAAAGAATATCGAACGAATTCTTGAAATTCCTTTTCGTCACGGCAATGTGGATCGAGCGGAGATCAATAATGTAAATTTTTTTTAAAGTTATGTAGATTTGCAAAAATTCGTATTTGTATGGAGATGGTTTAAAGAAATGATTAAGATAAACGAAGCAAATAATTAAGGTACTATGTTTTGCATATCTTATATACTTTTATATACTACGTGCATTGTATGCATCTTATTATTTAGTGGAATAATAGAACAATAAATTTATTTAATCATTTCTATACAATATTAGCATCTACGTGAAAAACTTTAAATCATATGACCCATCCTGGTGATCGTAATTCGAAACGGAGCACGAAAACGACTCAAAGTCCCAACGAGACTACGCGTTTCGGGATGACGAAAATATACCAGTTAAGGAGCACGGTCAACGACCCTACTGGCTTCTTCCTATGCTACGCGACGTAACGCCTTGCTGATGTGTTTCCGGGAACCCCGAGGCCGATTAATTAGACGGCAGATTACTCCATAAATTAGGCCACCTTACTCTCGATAATTCTCTTCCTTCGTCTCGTAAATCGCGTCGCGTGCCACGTCATTTAAAACCGTCCGCGAAATAGAAAGACTAACGCCCTCGATTATCTTCTCTGGATAACCCGTTCTTGCGTTATGCTTGCTCATATTTTTTCGGTATGATTCCATCTTTTTACTTCCTTCTTTTTTTTTTTTGGTGTTTATTCGACCTAAATTAAAGTAGCTGCGAATCGTGCACATAATCGATATCGTTTGTCGAATCTTGCATTTAATAGCGTATCTAATTAATTTTCATTTTATGCGCAACGGACAAAATAACCGATTAATAATTGCAAATGCAAATTCGATAGATTTTACATTTTCATTTTTGGAGATTTGAGGAAGAATCGTTTTTTTATGTATTACGAGCAATAAACATTTGTTACCCTTATGTAATCTATTTTGTCGTACGTCTTTTATTTTAATTTCCTCAGCGCAGATCTTGTGCTACTTATCGGTCCATAAAATTGAAAAATGAGCATCTCAACGAATATAAATAAAATAATCGCGTGGCAGAAAATATATTTACTATAGAATTTTAAAATACATTATATTAATTTATTATTCTTTCAATATGATCCGACCAAAATTCTAAATACAGTTTTGTGAAATGTGACAGTTAAGAGCAGATACGATGGTCGGTGAAGAAAAGTTTAAAATTCATACTTGTGTCTGATAACTACGCTACATTGATACTAGTGACATTGCACTGACCATTTTTTATGCTGATAATAATCATCGGTAAACTACGGATTTTTACACAAACCAATATTTTTCAGAATATAACAAAAAAAAAAAAACTGCTATCCTGGTAGAGAATTGCCTACCAAGCATTATACAAAACGCTATCTATACTTTGGATATTTTATATATTTTTCCATATTACGCGCATTCTCTGCAATTTTGCACTTTCAACTTTCTGAAAATAAAAATCTCGTCATTTTCAATTTACAATCGCAAAGAAAACCTAAAGGAAGATCCACTTTTTCAACTTTCGTTAGAAGGACCAATTAAAAAACAAACGTCGTCACGCTGAAACGCTTTAATTATTATTCACCCTGCTTTTTATATTAACTTTTTACTTTTTTACTTTTTACGTAACTAATTTATTTAGAAGTTCGATCGTTCAGGACGATCGTCATACGCGATCCTTTCATGATTTTTAATCGACAACCGTGGTTACGTTCAGTTGTCGGCCGAATCATCGATTTCAATGCGAGTGACCCTCGAAAATTAGGCATTATGTCGATGGTTATCGAGTTACGCTTCCTCCGCCTGGTCGTTAACCCTTTTCTTACCTTTTCCACCTCGAGGTCATGGGTTACGCTTGACCTTGGATATTCCACGGTGGAACGATCACCATTGTCGGTTACCATTGTTCAATTTCTACGAAATTCCGTTGGAATAAAACGGACATACGTTTCGCTTCTCTTTCAGTGTCCAGATATCGATCGTATTGAATATCCTACTCCATTTCTTTTTATTTTCTTATGGGTTGGTCATTGTACAATATATGTCTTACCCGTTAGATACTCGTGCATAGACTGCGGATATTTATGCAAATTCGTACTTTTATCAATACGATTAAAAAAATGGAATTTATGGTGAGAATTGTTTTATTTAATATTAAATTAAATACCATAGAAAATACTGTACTTTGGATATTCCATATATATTTTTATGTTTAGTATAGAACACGTTGCTCTTATATTTATCATCCCCACAAGTCCTAAGAAATCATCGTAATACAAAACGTACATCAAGAATGCTACAGTCGTGGAAATGAGGAGGATCCAATCAAATACTCATTACTATTCCCACAACATGCCGTTTCCTCCTCCGAATAAACCCAATTCCACCTCGATCGCATCTTCCTTGTAAAATACCAATTCATCATCATTACGTCATTCTCAACCGACGTAACCTTTCCGGATAAAACGAGTATGAATCTACCTCTTCAGGAAACAACGTCGAATACGCCAATTACGATCATTTAATAATATATCAAGTTGTAGTTAAAGGTGTTCCAAAATGCTGAGAAACAGTTTAAGAGGATAGAAGCTGGAAAATTGAGTTAAGGTAACGCGAAATGTATTAGATTAGTTTTAGTTTCACACGTTGACTGGCAGACGAATTTTATATATTTTGAGAGCCATAATAGACTCAACTGTACTAGGCCGTAAGATTTAATTCTTGCAAAATATTATGTCGCATTTGTGCGATTTTTCTTGTCAGTGTTATCAAAATCATTCGTATTGTTAAAAATGTTTTTGGTTCATGAGATACATCTTATGTTAATTATTCCAAGAAGTCGAGCAACACGAGCCATTTTATTGATCACAGTGACAAAAAAAAAAAAAAAAAAAAAAAAATAAACGTGATACGTAAATTGCTCCACGAGCGAATCTCGATAAGAGAGAAACTTGTTTCAGAATTTCGTCGAATTTTCGATAAGTCTGTTTCGATCTCCACGGAAAATATATTCGCTTCCTGTCTAAATTTGGTCGGACCTACCTAATTCAACTCAATTATAAACTTTCGTAAAACATTCACCGTCCTTCTATCTGTCAGTCTATTTCAATGATATCAGAAACGAAAGACTGATATAACTACCGGAAAATCTGCGATTTTATGTGGTCGACAAGCTTATGTGGCCGGTTGGCTAAAAACGACCAAATGCTTGACGAATGTAAAATAAAAGAACGTATAGCAGCATGGAATTCTATTCCTATTTCTGTAGAAAAAGGAATCTTATAATATGGAAAAGTTATTTTGTTTAAAACACGTGTCTATTATATCTGCAAAATTTAATCTGCAAAATCCCAATTTACATGTCCACCAATGGCTATAATACATTCTGAAATATTTTTAATTTCCTTTCACTCCAATCTATCTTACAAAATCACTATCTTTATTGCACATCGATATCAATGTGATGGAAAAATTTCAATAAAAAAGAAATGGTTCGTTACTGTCAAAGTTAATAGATAATGATAAAGGCAAAGTTAATATTTCGTTACTAAATCGTGGAGATTTGTGCATTTTCAACAAGTATAAACGTGCAGAATTGTACAAAGGTAAGTGCAAATGCGAAAATACATACTTTCGTTCAACTCTCGCGTCTTTATCACTGCATGTAAAATATCCTACAAATATTTGTAATATAAATAAAATAATATTTGCAGAAATATCCAGAATCTGGTCGTTAGCAAACACTGGTCATAAATAAGAGTTATCTTGTTCGTGGTATATAGACAGCGGATCTTTCTATAATTATGAGAAATTGAAAAATACAGAAACGCGTATGACATGCGCGTAAACGTAAAATATCTTTAACGTTTCATTGTCAAAACAGATCTCTGACTAGGTCTCTCTCTTAATTGTATCCACGAAAATATGAATTTACATGAAAGACCCGTGTATTTCGGTTACAAGGAGACGGTTTAAGGGAAGAGTGAAAAGTAACCTGCTTCACCTTCGACACGCGCGTTTGCCAGCGAGCTGGCCCGCGTCACTCTTCATTCACGAGCATAAATAAAGGCGATCGTTGAACCCGGCTCACGGAGTGTCAGAAAAGTAGCCAAGCTGTGGCCCATTTGCATTTCACGTTCGAATACAACGGGCTTCGTTAGACAACTACCGCACACCTTGAATTCCAGTTGTGACGAAATACATAACTCCAATTCTCTGATCCCCACGAAGAAAATGGATAATTCCGTGTAATTGCCTTTACGAGAATCGAAGTGACTTAATTTTAAGAAATTCTATTTTAATTCGTATTTTATATCTTGTATTATATGCATAATAAAGATTGTAATTAGATAATATAAAATTAAGTAACTTAGCTTAAGTTGTCTCGATTAATTTACGTTTATGCGAATTGGAATTTCTATGTATGAGAAGTCGAAAGAGGTAGAATCTAGATAAAAATTTGTTTCATTTATTAATCGTTTTCGTTTACTCTTATAGCACGTTTATTACGCACTGTTTGCTTGTATGTATTGATCCGAATAATTTGTCATTTTTCATACAACATATTTCTAACACTCGCGCTTGAAATTTCATATCATTATTATTGCTATTATTATTATTATTATTCATGTGATTCATATTATTTATTGATTCTGTATTAAATATATTTTTTAACAAATATCTTGTAGTTTCTATATATATAGCTTTCATATTGCTTCCGAATTTATCAACATAATTAAGACTGTCGTGTCTCGTCGTAGTGCCAATGAAGTTTCAATGTATTTCATATAACACAGACAATATGTAGATAAAAGTTTTCTTATACCTTTCGTGCACATTTTTAGACTGGTTTCAAATTTTACCAATTAGATTTTAGATTTTACACGTTCATTTTTGGAGACTTGAGAAAGAATCGTTTTTTATGTATTACGATTAATAAATACTTGTTATCCTTATGTAATCTATTTTGTCGTACGTCTTTTATTTTAATTTCCTCGCTGCAGATCTTGTGCTACTTATCCGTCCATAAAATTGAAAAATGAGAATCTCAACGAATATAAATAAAATAATCGCGTGGCAGAGAATATATTTATTATAGAATTTAAAAAGATATTACATTAATTTATTATTCTTTCAAAGTGATTCGATCAAAATGTATTTTATATAACACAGACAATATGTAGATAAAAGTTTTCTTATACCTTTCATGCGCATTTTTCCACTGGTTTCAACTTTTATCAATATAGCAGTGACAATCGTATCCCATTTCAACGTTACTGAAGCTTCAAAATATTTTATATAACACATAACGCAATGTATAAAAGTTTCCTATAGTAATTGTACAGATAATTTCCTAAACTTCATTCTAAATAAATACTACGTATTATTGTACGGCAAGAAGGAGTGTTTATTTCAATATCTATTCGATCAGACAGCTGATTGGCGTTGCGATCCACGGCACGGAATGGCGATATATCCGAAGGAGCAGCGGTAAACCGCGAAGGGCGAAATCGCTGGCGAGCGGACGTTCACCCGGCGTTCTTGAACTTTCAGGGTCGCTTAACTCGCCTTCTCGGTGCCCTCGGCCACTCCAACCGTGGCTGGCCTCTTATCGTTTTAGCGAAACGCCCGATAGAATTACGCCCCCAACATTATCTCTCCGCTGCTAATTACCACGATGGTCGGCTCTCGCGTATCAACATGACGAAGCCAAGGTGAAACGTTCGTTCGACGTTCTAATCTTTCGCGAACAACTCGTACAAAGATCTCTCTAAATCGTGTCCTTATTTTTTTTCGTGCTATCTTTTAATCCTAACTTCAATTACGCGTGGAATTTTGTGGACAATTCGTGAACAATTTGTACAACGATTTCCTTAAATCTCGTCCTATTTGTTAACCCTATCTTTTAATTATATTTGAAGTTTCGTGTTCATAACGTATACGATTATGGTATTATCGTATTTCTTTCTTCCTTCAATCCTTTAATCGTATTTTCTAAATTACATGTGGAATTTCATTGTTACAGCGTATTTAGCGTCGTGGTTACGACAGGTTGCTTCGCGCGATTGCGATAATTGCGACGAATGGAATATCACAGGGTTTGGATGTTCGAGCAAAATCACAGAATTCTGAGAATTTTATTACCATACGTAATATATATCATTCCGTTCTAGAAAAATTCGTTTCCCATCTTTTTGACGTTTATGGATATCATTCCAACTCGTCGATTACCATCATCACGATGCGAGTCACGAACGATTCGCGAACAAAGCGCGGCGCACAGAGAGCGCCGCTCTCCAAGACGACACATTTTTCTCTCTCGATGACCGCCAGCAGTCATCGTCCTTGATTTAACAGTAAGCTCACGGACGCGTGGTACACGCGAGGCTGCGAGCAAACCAGCGGTCAAAAATCGTGGTCGGAAATTCACGGTATCGTTTTCCCTAGTTTCGTTAGCCGCGATAAAATCTGACCCAGATGTGGTTCACTGAACTCCACGCGAACTTATAATCTCTATTGTCACGTAACTACCATGATAATGACTCGATATTATCCAACACTTCCGATATTTCGTTGCTTTACATTGTGATTATTCGTAACTGCAGTATTTTACAGTTGACGAAATTGTTAAAATTGTTAAATTGTACGTGTGTGTATCGTTCGTTGATGAAATATATACGATAGTGTTCTAAGAATTACATAAATGTATTTGTGTCATGAAATGAAACTATTCGGCTTGAAATTATATTCTAATGAAACTATTAGCACGCTACTATGAATTTCTCCAACCTATATATCGTAAAAGGTATAGAACGATATTATATTTCGATGATCGACAATCCAAATGATCGGTTAATTACACTACCGATTAATAGTTAACTGGAGCTGTTGTTGCGTACGACCGATCGCTGATAAACCACGACATAACAAAAAAAAAATTAAGTCAATAGCCGATTACACGAAAGACAATCACGCAATAAAATGTACCTCGTTCTTGTAGGATAAACGAGAAAACATACGAAAGAAAATATATTTGGCGCCAATTGCCTATCTTAATTCAAAAGACCGTATAACAAGAAACGCGATACACTTGTGGGAGAGACAGAGAACGTGTTAATGTGCACCATGCATCGTACCACTTACCTACGTCAATTTAAAAAAAAAAAGACCGTGTAGTAATACAAGTGCAACACTCTTGTGGGAAAAATAAATGGAATAAGAGCACGTTATAGGAACAGTTCGAGCCGCGTCACACCAGCTACTGAACTTCGGTTCAGAAAACAACGATCCCTTCGAGCTTCGTATCTCCGTTAATATCCCTAAAAAGATCCGAGAAGGTTTGACGAAAAGTTGAACGAAACACGGTCGCCTGTCAGATACGTTTCTGCTTCGAATCACCGAAATAGCAAGATGGAGAATAAATGCTATCGATCGTTGCTAAAAGCGTGGTCGGTGCGGCGCCGCGATAAATACCGACGTAACGTCAGCGATGACGGCGCGATAATTATGTCATTTGTGGAATCGCCGAGGTCGCCGTTCGTACGAAACTGGAGCAACGACCTTCGAATTCGGCCCGGTCAACGGGGTTCGTGAACCCTGAAAAGAGCTCTGCCAGGCCCCAGGGATAGACAGTACAGTTATGCTCTCTTCCTCCACCTGCCTCTTTCCTCTTTTCAACCTCCTTCTCCTTCTTCGTTCTTCTCCTACCTCTTTCGTTCGTCCACCGTCTTCCTTCCACTTTCCACCTTTCCAACGTCTTTCTCTCTCTCTCCTCTTCGCACGATTGATTCTCTCCAACCTCCTGCTCCTCCTCCTCTTTCTCTTCTTCTTCTTCCTCTTCTTCCTCTCCTCTCGTTTCTGACAATGAGCTCGTGCCTCGACCGCACTCCCGCGCTGCCGTCCGAGCAGAAGGAAATACCGTATGGTCACCTCGTCACCGAGGCGCGGAGGAAATCCCTGCGGTTCGACGACCTGGCAAAGGTGACTCCGATTGTCTGGAAAGCGGCGGCTCACGCGGCCGGGCAACTCTCGTTGCATCGATCGATGCCACTCCTGCGACTCTGCTTTTCTTTTTCTCTTTCGGCTTCGCGTTCGAATAACATTTCTTGCGTTCAGATCGCGGATTTCTATGCGGTCGCGGGAAATTTGAAAACGCGAAATTCCACGCAATGCGTATAATACGCGACATGCGAAATAAAATTTAAGGTATCGTATTCTCTTAATTTATATTCTCAGATTTTATACAGAAAATCCGGAATAACGATGAGACGTTAGATTTGAAGAAAAATGTACCGGTGTATATCATCGATGATGGTTCTTCGAGATATGAAAAATTCGACCATTGCGACAGGTTTAATCAACGCTAACATCGTTATTATTAATTTCAACGTCTATTCATGTGCATGATATAGACGCTTGCGCTAGTTGGATTTCGACTTTTTTCTTCTTGGAATTGCCTGTCGAATTTGCCTTAAATCTGATGTGTAACGTTGCATAGAAACGATACAAGTATTAAG
Organism: Bombus huntii; assembly: GCF_024542735.1. Lineage (NCBI taxonomy): Eukaryota > Metazoa > Arthropoda > Insecta > Hymenoptera > Apidae > Bombus > Bombus huntii. Next base: position 11,509,060 of record NC_066240.1, read on the forward strand.
GTACAAGAGATTCAAATAAATTCTAACGATTGTTATTTATTTTATACAAATGGACATTCCACTAAACCAAATGAACAGAGCGAAAGTTCGATGGTGAATAGGGCGCTAGAAAACAAGCGGAAAAAGTGCGAGAAAATCGATGATACCGTTGATCTCTATTCGAGGCGAACTTTCAAAATTGTGTTTCATCATCAATGGATGACGTGCAATTCAATTTTGTCTGGAAATTCGAATCACACGCGACGAACGTTGCTCCACTCCGAATGGCCGACTTTCGTTAATTACTCCGCTTATGTAATTCTTACGAAACGCATACGAGTGCCCCGATAAATAAATCTTCCTGAAAAGATACAGACGCTAATGGCCACGAGACGCTTGAGAAAAGAAAATAGGAAAAGAAAAGACGATATGGAAAAGAGGATTCCTCGGCGCGGTAAACGAACGCCAAGAGCCGGAAAGGTCGACGACCTGTCTGTGGTCAGCGGGGACGGACGTGGATCGTAGTGGATGGCGGAAAGGCAAGAGAACCAGGCGGAGAGGAAGAAGGCGTTTACCCGTAATGACACGCGAAACTTCAGCGGTACACGGGAAACGTGAGAAATTCTTACGCAAAGAGGTGGTTCGAGGTAAGTGGGTCGCTGATTCAGACTAGTCGGGGCCACTTCGAGCTGATATCAACGGGTTTTAACGGGATCGTGAGTAATCGACTCTTGCCGCCAAGGTGCAGCTACGTATCTAAATCCAGATATCGAGACGGGAAGACTGTCGCACTTCGCCAACCTCTTCCGATCGCGTGATTCATTTTCTGAAATCCAGGAAATGGCCACGATAGATCGTTAACCTCTGGAGAAAGATATTTTTTAACAGTGGCAAAAGACGATCGTGTCTTATCTAGCAAACGTAATTGTTTGACGCGTCGATTGGCAAAGTGAATTTTGCTTTGGAAGTTGCAATAAATTGCAATGTACCACATCGTAACGTTTAATTCTTGCAAAATGCATTACATCGTATTTGCGTATTTTTATACTGAAAATGTTATCCAGATTCGAGTGATCGAAAGTTACTTGGTCCATGCAGTTTATCTTATTTTATTCATTTCGAAAGATGTGGTAATCCGAGTTAAAAGTTGTCTGAGTCTGATTCTCGTTTCGATAATCTTTTCAGACGATATTTAACATAAAATCGAAAGGTGTAATCGGCTTTGTGATCGCGTATCTCAGATGTCGCGACAGGAAGACCGTCGCTTATTCGACTCGCTCTTCCGATTACGTGATTCGTTTCCAGAAACTCAGGAAATGTATACGATACATTTCCTGGAACGCGTTCTAACGATAAATTGTTGACCTCTTGAGAAACGTCTTTAAGGATGACAAGAATAATTGACAAATATTTTATTTCCTAATTATAATTGTTCAGAATCTTCTCGTTGGGGTAAACAGGAGAACTTGTAATACTTGTAAGTAATATTTAGCATAAAAGTAGAAGGAGAAATTACGTAAACGAATAATGAAACTTAAGAAAATTCTTAACGATTATAGTTGTAATGAAGAAATTCTCTTATAGTCTCATTCAAATCGTACTATTCTCGAGAACACGTCATAGACAAAGTACACGTGGACGAATGAAAGAATTATCATAAAATTACGAAGGAATCGCAAGGTTTACCTGTATTGGTGAATAGTCTGGTCGTCAGTGTACATTGTTGTTACAAGTATCCAGTGATTTATAGACGACGTTCATCTTCATTCAGCAAGAACGTTCGAATTCAACTATATCAATGCGTTCGCAACGTTCTACTAGATTAAGCGAGTCACGCGCGAGTAAATACGCCTAATAAATCTAGCTTGGCTAATTTATAAACTCAAACATGTAAATCTAGAAAAACACGTAATAAAAAAGAATCAAAATATTATTATATTTAATATTAATTTAATCAAAATATTAAATCAAAATTAATATTAAATGAAAAAATAAACATGGAAGAAGATAGTACTGGTTTGTCGAAACAAATAAAATGCTCGAATTCGTTGGAAGATGAATGGAGCAGGTTGAAAACGATAACGGGACGGGGAAACGAGGTCGCAAAAACGCGAGAGAGGTACCGTCTCGACGCGAATTAAACATTTTCGCCACAGGACTCGGTGAGTCGGTGTTCTCGCGATCAGTGTGCCAAAAACTTTCGAAAACGTACTGTTCGCATGATCGCAGCACGCGTTGAACGGAATAAACGAGCATGCTGAGCGGTTTCACTCTTCTTTTTCTTTTTTTTTTTTTTCTTTTTTCTTTTTATTGCTTTCACTCTCGTGGACGCGTCGCTCGACGATAACGAGCAGCTCGGTCGATGACATTCTATCAGGAAAACAGGCGGCCAATGTCGTACTTTGTTAATGCTTTCGATGATGCTGATTTCTTATCCAACGTTTAAGTTGCAGTATCCTCGTGTAACAACAATGAAAGCAACTGACTTTTATGTATTTCTTTTAGACTAATTACTAGTTACACGAGACTAGACCTTCCTGGAATGTGAATATAGTGTTCAAGTACAAATGTAATTTCTCTATTTCTTTTAAAAGTTAATGCTTTTGTTATATGATATTCCAATTTTCAAGAGGTATATATAGATCTTTATAATCGGTTGTAGTTTCAAAATTCTCGCCCATTAAAGATTATTATTAATATTATTTATAATAACCTAACCATACCACTGTGTACAGGATTTCTCAGGACAGTCAGGCTGGTGTAATCGGACATAAAACGATTCTATATGCAAGAATAAGTAAAAAGAAAGAAAAAAAACCAACAACATTTTTTCGATTGACGTTTCGTTTTCAAGAAAATCGAGTTTGAAATTTGGTTGGAGTTGAAATTTACTCGCCTAATTGCTGCTCGAACGCGTTCGCTTCTTGTTTCCGCGAATACCACGAAATTTTGTCCCTTGTCCGATCGTATTAGGTTGCCCGAAATGTTTCTTTCGTTTCATAAGGCGATAACAGATGAACAACAATTTCTATTTTATATTATTTCATTGAATTAAATAGGATCCATTTCGTTATACAGGGTTGTTGGTAACTGGTGGTACAAGCAGAAAGGGGGTGATTCTACGCGAAAAAATAAGTGGAAAATATAGAATAAAAATTTTTCGTTCGAGGCTTTGTTTTCGAGAAAATCGACTTTGAATTTTCGCTCGGTACGCGTGCACTTTATCGCGTCTCGTTATAACGGATCTCACTGTAGATCGTTGTCTCGAGTGACGTTATTTTAAAAATTTTAAAAATTTTTAAATTTTTAAATTTTTAAATTTTTAAATTTTTAAATTTTTAAATTTTTAAATTCTTAAATTTTTAAATTTTTAAATTTTTATTCTATATTTTCGACTTCTTTTTTCGCGTAGAATCGTCCCCTTTCCGCTTGTACCACCAATTACCAACCACTCTGTATTATTTCATTGAATTAGGTAGGATGCGTTTCGTTATATTTCTATTATTACGTTGGTGCATAATTCAATAAATTAATATAAAACAAAGAACGTTATTATCGTCTATTATTTTCTTCTAAAACGAAAGAAACTTTTCAGACGACCTAGTATCACACGTCCTGTGAGACAGCCTGTATATTACCAATACCAATTTCAATGGAGGAAGTAGAAAATTTCAATTTGCTTTATAGCTAAAATTAAAGAGTAACTGCTTTGTAATTGTCTGTTATGTAACTGCAGAGAATCGTGGAAAAGCAGCCTGGAGAGTAGATCGTTAATCGTGGAAAGTAGCGATTTTCCTTTCTATCTGTGTTCCTGGCGGCACGGTGCCGCGGTCGACGACCTTTTTAACCTGGTTGCACGCGCATTAATGCCGCTTTCTTTCGTGCCGCGCTACCATTTCACTCTCGCGCTTTTCCATTAATTTTTTTCGCTTAACCCTTTCGTCTAGCGCCGTCCTTTGTACAAAAGACATATACTCGCGTATGGTAGTGCAAAGTGAATAGCGGATAACAGCTTTCGACCAGATGTTTTCCAGGTTCCCGGATTCAGGTTTCCTTAAAAGTTGGCTCAGTAGGTACCTGTTGTTAGATTATTCTCTATTTTAATATTTGTCTTGCGACATTGTCTTTTATTTTCGCCAAATTCTTCTTCTGAACATTCTATTTCGGTAATGTTATCTTTTCTATGTATTTTACGTTATTATAATATCAAAGAACAACTTTGCCTACCGCACTGACAACACAATATATCGCGGATTTCAAAAGCGTTTGCTCAAAGCGGAATTCTATTTTAATCTAAATTACGAACTAATAAAATTCTTCCAACAATTCTCACGACTTTCTGTTCTACAGGATGCTGTGCGTGGCATACTTTGAACTTTAGAAACTCTTTATCTCGACACTAACAAATTAATAATTCCTCTCTATAATCGCCAAGATTTTTCAAACGAATCGACCCTATAAAACTGAACCGATGATTCAACCACGATTTTAATCAAGTCACTGATTTTACACGCGTTACGTTATATTTACAACTATAGCGGCTGATATAGTTATAGACGATCATCCAACGACAAGATAAAATCGTTTAAATAAGAAAGAAAGAAGTTTCAGTTGCGATCAGTTCTAAATTACGTCTGAAGCCGAGACGTTCTCTCGCTTGTGCGGCGTTTCATCGCGAAAAGTAAAACTCGAAGACTCGTAGAACGAGAAAAATACCCTCGTGACATACTGACACGAAATCGAGACGCGAGCAGAGTAAGAGGAACGCGGACGATATACGAGTGCGTTGAAAATCGATCGACCGATAATCCGTCGATAGAATGGCGGCCTCGTTTCTAGCTGATCCTTCAGTTAATGCGGACCACTCTCGTCGCCGTGCGTTCTGTATGGCTAAATATTTGATCTGCCAGGCCAAACGATAACCCTTATCGCGATTCACACGGCAGGCGGGCATGTAGCTTCGCAGGATAAACACGGAATAGACCGAGTCCGCCTGTGGAAAGTTTCGTTTCGTGGTCTTAAGGTTTTTCCCCTCTTTCTTCCACCACGTTCGATCGAATCTACGATTCATACAGAATAGAAATCAACGAATTCTTCGTTAAGTTTGTAGAAATATTTGCACGTTGCTCGCCGTGAGAAATACAACGTGACGTATGGAGGATCCAGCAAAGTAGATGTTTCACGACTGTTGTCACGGTCAATGTATTAATTTCCATACATTTGTTTCTCCGCTGAGGAGATACATTGCAGCATGGTGAAAGGGAAAAATCGTTAAAACGGTTCGGCTTCGATTTGGACGAAACATCGTAGGCTCGAAGAACGAGAAATATTCGATACACATTTTGTTGTTAGCCGCGGTAACACGAGTTTGTGGGACGAAACTACCCTTGAAAATTCGACCCCTTAAGAGGCAACAGATGGAAAAGAACTCGTCTAACGAAATGGAATAGTTTGCACGAACCAGGAAATCGTTTAAGTTGGTTAAAAATTGAAAAAGAATATTTCGAATTCCTTCCTTTAACATTGAGCTTCTATAGCGATGCAAATAGTTGAAAAATAGTAAATTGTAAGTATTAGTTTTACGATTAGAATAGTGTTCGCTATCGAACGTAATTGCGAGCTAGACTTTGAGACGGAAAATAGACCGATGAATGACGACCTCGGAAATGCAATTGATAAAGTTGCTTTATCTCTATGAGCATAATGATTCATAAAGAAGCGGTCGCTGGTCATTTAACATTTCAATATTTATCCTATCCGTATATTTTTACTGCATACATCGTATTATTTTCCTCCTCTCGTCGGATCGAACCATTTCTCTTGACCTCATCAGGTAAAATGGCATTTTCCATATCAGAGAAGCTTATCTCTCCGCAAACTCCACACCCCTGGATGCAATTAAAAAAACAAAAAAGAAAAAAAAATGTATATCAAACACGTGGCAAATAAATTGGATACACAGCGGTGAGGATAAATAAAGAGGATATAAAAAATGAAAAAAGATTCCAAATACATTTTCATCTAAAACGCTATATACTGTTCGAATACACGTTACAATTTTCTGAATATTCCATTTCGTAATATAATAGAGTTGAACCTTGAATATCTATCTATACGTTTAAATTAGCCATTACACACGCTATTCGTATAATTCAATTTTTCGTGTATTTTTGCATATTTCATATTAGGTACAATTCTTATCGGACGTTCGTATCGAACAGCAGCATAAATTTTTGAATAAATGTACTGCAACCTTTTTAACGAACAAAATATTCTTCGTATTCGATATTATACGATATTAAAGCGGTTTCTACGAGCGTGCAAGGCATTCGTTTAAACGAACTTGACAATCTCGAATATTCACAAATATTCCGTAACAAAGGAAGAAGCAACAAACGTTTACTACTAGCTAGTTAAGAGAATAATAAAGAGATGATGATGAGAGGAGAGGGGACAGACCTTGAGCCGACAAACAGCAAACAATCATTATCAGCAGCAATGTCAAGCGAGTTCCTCTCCTCTCACTTTACTTTCGATGAAGCTAGTAGCTGTTGTCTTAACTATAAAAACTCTCCTATACTTGTGCAAAGAGAAAAGAGAGAGAAAAAAGAGAGAGAGAGAGAGAGAGAAGGCAGTCGTCTTTCACCTTACGCTCTTATGAAGTTTGTATAATAAACTTTATCGTAAATTTTTTTATGATATCGCAAAACTTAACGCGTGGAAACTCGAAGGTCGAACGTTCGAAGCGTTGAAAATGCGCTTACGAGTCAAAAATCCTGGCCATAGCCCGGGTAAACGCACTTGGGATTCGAAAGTTTCATGCCTGGCCCATGAAAACGCGCTTTGCAGTGGAAAATTTCAAACGCGGTTGTGAAGAATCCACCCGGGAGTGGAAAATCCCAAATCTAATCCGTGGAAACTCAATTGGCAATCGAAAATTCCGCGAATCTTTCCGCAGTCGCGAACAATGTCGTGATTGATGTGCGAACGAGTTCCGAACGATGAGCAGCTATCGTAGCGTGAGTAATATTTCGAATTATTGAAACTTAACGAATCATCGATTACATTCCGCAGAAACGTTCTACGAGAATAGATTCGTACGCTGTTGAACTCAGATAACAGATTCGACGTACGATAAACCTGTATTGGACGCATGCGAACGGAAAACCACGTTTCGCCATGTGTCGTTTCGAATCGCGAGACAAACATTCAGCAGCCGTGAAATCGATCGAAGTAAGAGCCGATAGCGTTTCGCGATAATGCCGATCGCCTTATCGCCCCGTTTCGTCCTTGGTCGTCGTCGACGATCCCTCTTTTCAGACTGTTTTCCCTTTTTTGCGATCGAAAAACGATGAGACAAAACGAGAATTAGCATCCTTAATTATTGCCCAAGTTCCATAGCTCAGACCCTAAAGGTCCAAACGTTCGATCAAAAATCAGTGTGGAGGAGTACGAGGCAAGAGAATTAGGATTTTTCACTATTCTTCAAGTTCCAAAGCTCAGATCCTAAAGGTCCAAACGTTCGATCAAAAATCAGTGTGGAGGAGTACGAGGCAAGAGAATTAGGATTTTTCACTATTCTTCAAGTTCCAAAGCTCAGATCCTAAAGGTCCAAACGTTCGATCAAAAATCAGTGTGGTGGAGTACGAGGCAAGAGAATTAGGATGTTTAACTATTCTTCAAGTTCCAAAGCTCAGATCCTAAAGGTCCAAACGTTCGATCAAAAAACAGTGTGGAGGAGTACGAGGCAAGAGAATTAGGATGTTTAACTATTCTTCAAGTTCCAAAGCTCAGATCCTAAAGGTCCAAACGTTCGATCAAAAATCAGTGTGGAGGAGTACGAGGCAAGAGAATTAGGATTTTTCACTATTCTTCAAGTTCCAAAGCTCAGATCCTAAAGGTCCAAACGTTCGATCAAAAATCAGTGTGGAGGAGTACGAGGCAAGAGAATTAGGATTTTTCACTATTCTTCAAGTTCCAAAGCTCAGATCCTAAAGGTCCAAACGTTCGATCAAAAATCAGTGTGGTGGAGTACGAGGCAAGAGAATTAGGATGTTTAACTATTCTTCAAGTTCCAAAGCTCAGATCCTAAAGGTCCAAACGTTCGATCAAAAATCAGTGTGGAGGAGTATGAGGCAAGAGAATTAGGATGTTTAACTATTCTTCAAGTTCCAAAGCTCAGATCCTAAAGGTCCAAACGTTCGATCAAAAATCAGTGTGAAGGAGTACGAGGCAAGAGAATTAGGATGTTTAACTATTCTTCAAGTTCCAAAGCTCAGATCCTAAAGGTCCAAACGTTCGATCAAAAATCAGTGTGGAGGAGTACGAGGCGAGAGAATTAGGATTTTTCACTATTCTTCAAGTTCCAAAGCTCAGACTCTAAATGTTCAAGTAGAAATGTGAAACGTTTAATGTTGAAACATTTGCAATTAATACAGGGTAGTGCAAAGTAAATCGAACCGGCAGAGTCGGAGCATTTTTAAATGAAATAGTTTGAAGTAAATAGGAAACGTAAATTAAATTCATCGTTTCGATGAACATTCTGAATTCTTGTCCTCAAAATGGGCATTGTAGTGACTGGACAGAGGAATGAATTTTTGATGAATTTTTCCATGATATTCGAAGCAAGTTTGAAGTCTTATCATGGAATATTCTTCGTGCAGTAATAAATTAAACAAATCAAATAATCGCTATATAGACACGATCATCCATGTACATATTTATTAATAATTTCGTTCAAATATTACAGGTTAATATTACGCTCTTCGCTTATCGAAGCTACGACGAGATTGGAATCCGGCTGAAAATGTTAAACCCTATTTACTTATCACCCCGTATATTAGTCTCTGCTGTAACCTTAAAAGTCAGTGGTGAAACGATCCCAACTACCCGATGCAATTTCCACCCTTGAGCGGTTCGATTCCAACATCGAGAACGTTTACCGAGAATCCCATCCCCTGGGAGATTTGTTCGAGGAACTAAGGCGAATTTCGCGTGTAAAACCGAGTCGTGCCTGAAACCGGTGAAATTGAACTGGCACGCGCGGAACTTTTCTCTTTACGTACGGACACAACAAAAATTTGTCCTTTTCGTTCGGCTGTGTTACACGTGTGCTATTTCGCCGCGATATCGTGAACGTATGACACTTATTTTTCTCTTTCATCGACGGTCGACACGCGGAGAACGAGGGCGAATTGAAACCTGGCCGGAAACCGAATGGCCAGCTTTTTGCGCTGGAAATCCACGAGTATTTCGGGAGTCTGTTTTCCAGTCTATTCAGTAACGTGTATCCGTGTTTCTTGTGAATTCTATTCTATCTGATATATCTATCGAATAAATAATAAATATAACAAACTATCGAAACAATTGTATTTTGATATAGCTACTCGTTCTACGTAATAAAATAGGCTTATTTAAAGAATATAAGTTTTTTAAAATTCAATGGCTATCTTCGAACGGAATGATCGAACTTGTTTAGTATAATAACGATAGGATGAGGGAATATGGTGTATTCTAGGTTCAACGAGAGATAATATGGGAGACGCAAAAATGATGAAAATCGACGTGGTCAGAGAGGAGGTATTAGGTTGTCCGAAAAATATCTTTCTTTCGCAAACGTGTCTTTTACAACAATGCTCCTTCGTACAAACGTGAAAGAAAGTCTGTGAAATTTGCGTACTTTTCCTATAACAAAATTGTGCGGATCGTCGTTGAACATTTTTTTAATTCTTATTTTAATTATTATCCTAAACGATTCACTGAAACACGGGTCACCGATGACCATCAACGGTGGCAACCAACGCGTTGATCGAAGCAGGTTCTGCGTCACGCCGATTCGTCCAATGAGACGCGATCGTTGTCGATTCGCGAAGGTCTCGTTCGAGCTTCGCACCCTTGGGCCTCAACACGACCTCAACTTCTAGGCTCTCCCGGCATACTTTTACCGTAACCCTGATCGCGATATTCCATTCCGGCTTACCTCAACACTCTATCTGCTCGGTCTAGATCAGTCAGCTGGATTGAAACGATTCGAACGTCTTGCCCCTTTATTGTCCTTGTCGATCGCGCTGTGTCCCCGATAAATTGTCACGAAACTGTACGCCACATTCACGTTTAACGGTGTAATCTAATATTTCATTAATTTTCTCTCTCTCTTTTTTCCCCTTTGTCCTTTTCGTCGATTTCGTTTCCATTCGTCGATGAATCTATTGATTTATGATTTTATAGAGGATATATGATAAATGGTTCAAGAAGTCAGGTTTCTATTTATTTCGAAGAGCAAAAGACGAGTAGAGGTAGGATTTGGTCTCGTCAGAATATCAGGTTATTATGGAATAAAATATTTCTGTAATTATACGGATTTGATTTGTGATGAACTGGTATATTGACGTGGAGAATAAGAGAAGTGATTTCAGGGGGAATAAATAGACCACGAAGGAAATAAATTGACAGCTCAATAACGCGATAATTCACGAAATGGGAGCAATTTTAGTTTGCCAGACATTAGAACGTAGTTCAAATATTGAAATATGAATTTAAAACTTTATTCGAATTATTGACAAAATTTCTTAGGTGTGTACATTGGCGTTAGGTTTCTTAGATATCGCAAGTTCCGTAGAAATTAATAGAAAATATCGAAACGAAAGATTTTCTTATGTTTATTCTCTTTCTACTTCTATACTATAAATATACGTATTTATTTCTTTACGTTCATCGTAAAAACAAATTGTCTTCCTGTCGATGAAATTTACAACTTTATTCGAATTATTGACAAAATTTCTTAGATATGTGCATTGGCGTTAGGTTTCTTAGATATCGCAAGTTCCACGGAAATTAATAGAAAACATCGAAACGAAAGATTTTCTTATATTTATTCTCTTTCTGTTTCTGTACCATAAATATACGTATTTATCCTTTTACGTTCATCGTAAATACAAATTGTCTTCCTGTCGATGAAATTTACAACTTTATTCGAATTATTGACAAAATTTCTTAGATATGTGCATTGGCGTTAGGTTTTTAAATATCGCAAGTTGCATAGAGACTAATAAAAAATAAATAAACGAAAGATTTTCTTATGTTTATTCTCTTTCTGTTTCTGAACCATAAATATACGTATTTATCTTTTTACGTTCATCGGAAAAACAAATTATCTTCCTGTCAATGAAACATCTTTGTCTTCCAATCTAGAAAAAACGACGAGAAAAAGAAGAGAAAAGAAAAAAAAGAGGAGCATGACATCGTCGTTTATACATACATATGTATATACAATATATTTATGTCTTCTAAATCGGTATACGTGATGTTGAAAACAGCGGCGACGAAGGAGCGTCGGGACGTTGGCGTTTTCTGCGCAGATTGCTCAACGACACTCTCGGATCAGGTTCGATCGGGTGTCAAGGTCACGTCGTCGCTTATTTTTACATCTAGATTTCGAGAACTCGAGAACTCCGGGCTTGACGATAAGGGACAGAGTCTCGAGACTCTGACTTTCGTCTTTCGCTCTGTTCTGTCATATCTTTTTATCGTATGGCTTCATTGTGTCTAGTAGATCGATCATCTCGAGAGTTCATAGGATATTCACTATATTTTATGGCGAATACATGTACGTATGTATATATATGTACGTCTCTTCGTGATACGTTGTAAATGTAGTCATTTTTTGTTTCATTGTATATATCTTTGTTTCGACCGGATAATCTTCGTTTCATTGAAAGTGTTGGTAATATTTTCATTTTTATATGGGAAAATAACATTGGAAGTATCAGAGTGATTTTGTCTAAATTTTTACGAACTCGAGAATTTCTAAGAAGAAAAAGTCCGAAATTTCGAGAGGAGACGAGAAATCATTTAACAACAGAAAATCTTTCAGCAACGAACAAAAGACAAAAATCCTTTCAAGAAAGAACTCTGGAAATTTCTTTAAAAATCCCTGAACGAAATTCCAAAATTTCCAAGAACAATCTCTAACGTCAATATTCTGATCAGAGATTTGATTATATTAGTTGTTTAACATTTTTAATTAATAATATTTTGTTTCGTGCGCTTGCTGTAATTTATTTTCGTTCTTTATAAAACTAATCCAAAAAAAGTATATTAATTTCTATGTGTTCGTCACATATATATATAGCCAACCATAAACGAATATTTTATATATTTTCCTATATTTGTAGAAATATGAGAATTTTATTTATTTCAAAAACACTAATGTTACTTGTAACAATAATTATCAGAAATTATTAGAAATATGATTAATTTGGCGAGACACGAGCAAAATGTTACAAGTAAGTAACACGAAACTCGATACGGTGAAACTACAAACGATTAAGTGGAAACGGATCGTCTTTGATCAGACGTACTTTCTAACCGCGCAGACTTATGACTCGAGGAACGTTCAAATATAACACTGAAACGTAGATGATTTTTGCGCGAAGTAATTTTACCAAGCGAGAGCTTCTCTTTCTCTTGAACGACAGAAATAAAGAACCGTCTGATTTTCTAAAAGTCGTTCGAGTGAAATCTTTCTAATGAAGCGAACGCGACGGCAAAGCGGAAGAAACGAACAGAGCCGTTCCGTCGTCGAAAGCTACAACGTCCTCGATTGTAAACGAGAATCGATATGTGTTTTTAGTAAACACGGTTGATTTATTGGCTCGGATTTAAAGTTACATAAAAGATATCGCACTGATAAGAAGCGAGTTCCGAAGATACTCCTTTTCGCTTCATCTATGTTCTACTTTTATTGATCTGTATTTTTTAATCGAAATTCAAACAATCGATCGTTAAAACTGATTTAGACAATTTGTAAAAAGCAAGGTACATAGCTAAGCAATTAAATAATAACGTAAATTTCAACGCTACACTGGAACGAAATGATACCGGTTATCATAAATTTAGCTTATTTACGGATTATTTATAAATATTAATTTCTGTATAATAAATAGATGCGCGATTCACTCTACGATAAGTAGTACAATTTAATTCGTTGAGATAATCAACATCAGTATACACTATTTTTACTATTAATGTTTTTACTACTAATGTAATTACTATTAATGTTTAATAACAATACAATAATTCTACGACAATAATATCGTTAAATAATATCCTTAAAAATTCCTCATCTTATAAGATATTCAGCAGAAAGTCGTAATACGAAAAACATGAAAAAATATACGCAGCATTGATCTCGTTTTCGACCCCATTGACTTTGAATCCCGTCCATTTGCGGCCTCCATTCTTCGGCAATTGCATCAGGCAAGTATAGGGTGGAGAATAAAATCCGTAACTCCGTAAGGAGATTTATTTCAGCCAACTGATCCTACGTAGTAGCAGATGATAAACGACCCGTGTCACCGGTAACTTGGACAGCCTGAATTTATTATCTCGGATCAGAGAAAGAGAGAGAGAGAGAGAGAGAGAGAGAGAGAGAGAAAGAGAAATAGGGAGGGAAAAAAAGTATAGCGTCTCCCTTCTACTTTTCCGGGAAAATGACGGTAGGCAGGTGTCATTAATCGGCGAGAGAACGCGGAAGACGCGTACAATCGTCTTATCGCGTCACGTATCGAACGTAGAGGAAATAAATGACAAAGGGGCCGGTTTTTGCTGACTTTTGTTCTTCCCTTGTGGATCTTCGATACGGTCGACCTTCTTTCGCATGTTGTAGAGATTTTCTAAACTTTTTCAGCTACCAATATTTTTATGTTACGCGATATTACATCGAGGATCGGCGGAATTAAGGATCGAATTTTTGTTAAGAGATTGCTAATTGCTTGCGATGATATACAGATTTTCTCAGTCATCGAATTCACATTTTTATTTACTTCACGCGAACACAACTAAGAAGGTAAAGACTGAATAGAAATTTGTTAAAGTAAATGTTATATCAACCGCTTTTATTTCACCATCCTTTTTATTCTTTGTACATTTAGAATTTCCATAAATACATAAACATCCGCTGGCGAGTTATAATCTTAGGAACTGAAAGGACGAGGTGCGTGGAGAATTTATTCTTATGGCCATAAAATCCAACGAGAACGGGACGATATCAAGCGAAAATAGACACGGAAGTTCCTCTTTGAGATTTCATCCCCTTTCCAAGAAGTGGCTACGATGAAAAAATATGGGGAAGCGGATGGCCAGGAACGATACTATTGAAACCGAATAGGGAGGGTGGAATCAAGGGATGTAAGTGTTGTAGGGTGGTAGAGTATATTCTGGTCGCTGTTGCGTCCAATAAATATCCAAAATGGTGTCACGAATTGCTCTTCAATCGCAGATACGAATTACAACGATCTGCAACTTTTTGCACGCAATTGAATTATTAATATTAACAGTAAAATTCAACAAGCCACGAACTACCAGGTATCAGCGTCGATTAATTCTCTTGCGTAATACCAACGAATTTGCTTCACTATAATACGATCATACAGCATCGAAATCATTGAAAACACGTTTCCCTAAGGTAGCTATGTATTCTCCGTCAATTCTTACATTTTCTCCTTTTTCCACTTGAAACAGGGATCTCTTTTTCTATCCGAAGAAAATAATTCAAACGGAAGAGCACTAGTAATTCATTGATTGATATAAAACTTTTGTTACATGAATCCAATTTTGCACAAACATTTCCCTTCGTTAGAAACAATAAAATCACACTGCGCTCTCGCACTGTACGTTTCTACGGAATTTCGTAATTTCGACGGACTAACATATTAAAAGATAAAACAGAAAGAGAGAAATGAAAGAAGATGCAAAGGAAGCGAAGTTATCGATAAGCAACTCAATCGTGCCTTTATTCGCCGTGACGAGGGCAGGCACAGGACCAACAACGCGTGAACGGTCGTATCGGTCGTATCGGAGTGTCAGGGTGCGCGCGTGCCTCGCCGGGTAGGCGTACGCTCGTAAATCCTCCCTTCGACGAGGGGTAGAAAGATCCGGGCAAGGTTGCTTTCTCGCGCGGGTCGTGACCTTGCCACGTGGAGGCTCGTGCACGAGCCACGGTGGGAGGCCTCGAAGGACGAGGGAACGTTCACCCGGAAGAACGTCACGGGCCTAATAAAGGGGAGCGTCGATCTCTCCGACACCCTTCGATCATGACCATCCATCCACGGGCTCGCGAATGTAAAGAAAAAAAAAAAAAGGAAGAAAAGAGAAAGAACGAGAGCTGAGAGCAATGGTAAATCCTGGATAATCTCGTCGAAACTGTACGTCGTCGAAAAAAAGCAGTTGTGGTGCGTAGGTAAGTGAGCTATTAAGAGGAAGCACGGTAAGGAAACGTAAGAAACAGAATGGTCCGAGAGTCAAGAGTTTGTAAATTTGATTTCGCTGATTGAAATTGTATTGCCCGAAGGGAGTCGAGATTTTCCTTCGCACGTTTTTAATTACAGGTTTTACGATCCGTTAAGTATCGCTAAGCTGTGAACGATGTTTACGGGAAATTAATATGTACAGGAACGATGCGCCTAACACGCGAAGTATGTGAAACGTTGAAAGTTTTATAAGCTTCGTTTCGAGGGAATTCCTCGCTGTTTCTGTTTTCAACGTACCAAATCAGACTGCAAATTTTCCTAAACCTATTTCCCATATGTTGTATCCTAATCGTCATACATTGGAAATAAATTTTGAAATATATAGTTTTGAGAGGGGAAAGTTATTTACTCCATAAAGCGTGGAAATATAACCCACCAATTGTTCACATAAAATGGCCACTTGACTACTCACATAAAAGAAACGAGATTCGTTGCTCCACAAAGTGGAATAATTTCATCCGGTCATGTCGATTCGATGCTCGAAATGTTCACTTACGATTTATTTACGAATAAGATTATTTTCAAACTTTTGTGGAACGGAGCTAGTAATTATTGGTGGCAATTAAGAAGACCACTGTGATTTTGTCTGTCGCAAATTGCTTATAATATGATTAGGATGTTTATTAAAATATAACGACGAAGAACAAAGGACAGTATGGTCAGATACGATTGACGATGTTACTATATTAAAAAACGTATTCACTTCAACGTATGTTGTGCAAGGACTTCTTTTAAGGGAAAATTACAAGGAAAATCGATGTGACGCTTCGATAACGTTCCTCCACGGACGAATCCCCTGATTCCTGTTGGTCGAGTCGTATTAAATCAACAACCAAGAAAATCGTTTCCAGTTGAGAAAAAGGATCGTTCGAGCGCTAGAGGAGATGAAAACTTCGAATAAGTTACGTTCATAAATTTCAGATTTTTGTTGGAGGGTAGTTGATACGAAAACATTTCAAAATTATGAAATTTGTTTCGCAAACGGCATAATAGCATGATTTATCTCGATAAATCCTATTAAATACCTAACTGTAATTTAAATTATTAAACTGCGATTGGTACGCAAAAGTTCGACAAAGGTTCCAAAAACGTGCAACAACAGAAATATGATTTAACATAAATTTCACGTGGAAACATTCGAAACTTTTACAAATTTATTTTAAACATAACACAGTAGCATAATTTGCCTCGATAAATTCTATTAACTGTTTGTGAGTTAAAATATTAAACTATCATACGGTTTTACACAGAAGCTTGAACAAGTATCACGAACGTACGACGATGGAAAGGTAATTTAATATAAATTTTTATATAAAATCCCTCGCTTCGAGCTCGTAAACCGTACTACGCCTATTTGCTTTCACAAATAGTATCAATGCCGCGTATAATCTCGATTTTCTATCAGCCTTCGCGTACTATTGCACACACGAGTTGGGTTCGTGAATGACGATAAGAAATTCTCTTTTGATCCAATTTATCCAGCTAAACGTTGCACCGATATATTACTGTTATTTCAGTATAGCACTGTTAAATCCCTTCTCAGTGATTTTCTTTACAGCTATTTAAGTTGCGGTAATTATCGTTCTCAACTTTCGTAAGTCGTACACTTAGCACTCGTTTCGTTATGACTTGTCACGATTCGAACAGTTACACTGTTGAATTTACACTGAACTGTGTACACACGTATTATTACACTGTACTATGTTTGACTGTGACTAAAAGTAGGTTTAGTTCGAAAGAAGATTAAGTGTTATACATATAGCATTCCTTATTTCTAAACTGTGAATGTATATGGCATTTCATATTTTAGTGGATATAATTAAAAAGAAAAACATGGACCTTAAGCAAAAATTTCTTTCATTCGGAAAATAGAACGAACATTGTTACACTATACTATTATATTTATATATGTACATTTAACTATGGACATTTGTATTTTTTTTTTTGTTTTTACTAAGTCAATTTAAACATCTGTGAAAAGGTCACTTAGACTAACTGGAAATGTATTTACGGTATAATTAATATAAGATAAGGTAATTAATTTATTTACGTAGTTCGTTGGACTAATTGGTAATTTATTTGATATGAAAGGTAATAAGAGGAAAATACTTTGGTGAGATTATATTACATAAAGATGTAAATTAGAAATAAGGCAATAAATAGATCAGCGAATAAGGATAGGTAAAAATTTTCAAATGAAAAAGGGACGAGATACATTACTGTGATTATATTCTAATACGTAATTCTGTGATCTCAGCTATAGTCATGTAAATGAGTGTCCTTGGTAGCGATTTTTTTGCTCGGCAACTGCCTACGTCGATGTCTGCTCGAGAGTCCTTTCTGTGAAACCCTTTTCTCTCGTCTCCTTTCTACACCCCATCTAATAAACTCGTTTTGGTTTCGTGTCCAAACTTCTAAGGACATTTTTTTCGTAGCATTTCGTTGTAACTTCTATCAATTTTTGTTCTCAAAGTAGAAAATAAATTTCGAAAGAATTCGTAAGGGATCGATTGGAAATAAACGTTTAAAGATACATCTTTGAAGAAGAATTTAAAAAAGAAATTTCCAAAGGTTGAATAGAAATGGGAAATTTCTTTTTTTCCTTCAGTAAATAATAAAATACAACAACAGCAAAATTTGATGTCGGAATTTATTACAGAGTGGTATTAAAAAATATAGCAAAAGATATAGAAGACAATTTTGAATTCATCGAGAAGCGATTCCTCGTAATCCGAGAATTATCACGGATTAACAAAGTAGCATTACGTTATCGTCGATTGACGTCTATTCGACTTTTTGATTATTGAATTTTCAAAAAACGCCCGTTGAAACATTTGAAGAGAGAAAAGCACGATATCGTCAATTTCTGTCGATTTTCTGACTTTTATGTCATCCAGTAGCTAACAGAGATACTTCACCATCGGGCAGCTAAAAACGAGAATAACCTGTCAAGTTCAAAATACAAGGCTTTTAAAAACATGTGATAAATCCGCGAGGTTTTTTTTAAAAGCCAAACGCTAGCGACTAAAATTACAGCAATGCTTACAAAATATTTGAGAGTGGCAAATATACATATTTAATTACAAATCAGAATAAAAATGTAGGCCCCACGAAATGGAATTTGCTGACAGCATAATGAATTTTTAAATTGCTCCCTTTTAAAAGAGCAGAAAACGTTACTTGGTTTTTCCTTTCTTATCTTTATCGAGCTCTTCGCAATTAAATTTTTAATTATCACAAGACACTTATGCAAGTTGCTTGACCTTTCTGTATAAAAATACCTGTTCACCCCCTCGGGATAAAAGTAAAATCATATTAACGAAATTATACGAATGAAACACGGGTGACACGAGATGAAAAATATCCATAATTACCATCGAATGGAAAAACCGAGATAGAAAAAGAGAAGAAATTGTCACGAAATACCCAGACAAGCCAGCCGAAAGACTTGCGCTAAAAACGATAAAAATCATCCGACTACAAAGGACAACGAACGAAGCGCGAAATAGAAAAGAACCGAAAGAAAGACGAAACTAGGAGAAGGATAAAAATTATTGTAAAACATTCGGACACGTTGTCGATAAAGAAAGAAAAATCCATTCATTCACCCTTTTCGGATTACACGAGAAACCTCTACGATTAAAATCATCCGCCTACAGAAATCAACGAACGAAAAACAAAAAAAAAAAAAAAAAAAGAAAAGAACCGCAATAAAGGCGAAGGTGGTGGAGGAATAAAAATTATTACAAAACACCCAGACAAGTTATCTAAAGAGAAAGAGAAATCTGTTCTTTCGCGATCACGTTAAAAGGCAAACAAAAACGAACGAACGTACAAGGCGAAAGCAAAAATAAACAACGGTAGCAAAAGGCATAAAAAAGCAAAGGATTGAAAGTAAAAAATGAATATTGCAGTGAAAAATCACGTGCATCAACGTTTCTCGTCGCTTGTCGTTCCACCGCGAGTTAGCGAGGCGAAAGAAACGAGCAAAAAGAAAAGCAAGAATGGAGGGAAAGATAGCGAGACAGCGGCAAAAAGGGGGTTGGAGAGGGAAGGCGGCAGGGAAGATAGAAAAAGCAAGGGGGAGGACAAAGTGTCTCGCACTTGCATCCCGTAGGAGGCGCGGTTTGCGCTCGAAGCGGAAAGAGCGGACGATGCAAAGTCTCATTGAGATCCACATCCGCCGCCTCGTTGTCTCGCGCATTGATAAGGGGGGAGGGTTTCTCTCGCGCAAGGGGGGATGCTCTGACCGTTCTCGAATGTGTCTGTGACCTCGCTCGGACCTTGAACGCGCTCCTTAAGCCGAGCAGAGCCGGCCGCTTTTATTAAGCCAGATTCACACGTCGACCCTACTGTTTGAACAGTCTGGACGCTACAGGAACGAGTTTATGGTGGGTTAACCCCGCGATTTTCGACCGGTATGACGCAACATTTTTTCAAACTTACTTAGTCTGCGATATTGACCTTTTTTCTCGTAGATTTTCAGATAAAAGTAACAATGGCCATCCGCTGTGAACATCCCGTTTCGAATCAAATTGCAACGTATTCTTTGGCGTGTCGCGAAATTTTAGTAATTAGTTTATGCGCGAGATGAAGAATGGTGAAACTCGCTGGGTCAATGCTTCTTGATAAGAAACGTCGAGCTGCTTCGATAAGATCGTTAGAAAATATACGAGGCCATCTGAACGGACGAATTCGATCTTCACCGGACTGATCGACGTTAATAACGTCGTTAATCAAATGTATCCACGAGGCTGTTCACTCTACTTTCATTTGGAAGATTTTTTAACGAGAGCAATAGCGTTGATGTAGACCAAGATGTTAATATCAAGCGACCCACTCCGAGTACATATGTATTTCAACATAATTATTAATATAAACAAATTTATAGGGTTGAAGGATGTCAGAAGAATATGGACTGCACAATGAACTTTGACTTATGTTCTGAAAGAACTTTGAAGGTAGGTGCGATAATTATTATTCCGTGGATGTTTATGCAAATTCAAATTTTTAAGAGCACAACTAAAGAAATGAAAGTGACAAAGGTTTCTTCGCTCACTAGATATCGTTAACTACACTTCAGATGTAAAGAAGCTAAACAGTACACTGTACTTAAAAAGACGGAAAAAAATGTAATCTGCATAAAGAACACTTTTTCTCGTTTCACAATAGCAAACGAATAAAGTGGTTTGTCCACGATTAAGAGACGCATGAATCGAGCTTAAAACGCTCAGTCAGCGGTTAAAATAGGGAGGAGGAGGGCTGGATACCGGACGAATCGTGGTGTGTGCGTCCATGAAGACGTCCTGGAGGCTAAATCCCAGTCTGGGAATGTAGTGCGTTTGCCCAGGGACAGCACACGCGGCCAAGAGTGGCAGTCAAGGGTGGCCTCGAGTCGGCTACGTCCGCTGGAACGATTCCTTTGAGAAGACAATGCCCGACATCGGTCCGGCCGATAATTGAATTCCGAGTATGAACGAGCTTCATGTGCAGCTTTATGCCGTTTCTCGCGGCTCTCGATCTCCCCTTCCGACGCTGTGGATCGAGACACGTTCGAATGGACAATTTCGTTCGTCCGCGTTCGATCGATTCAAACGATGCGATGATACGAATTACGCGTTTTCGAAGAACTCGAAAGAGACGAGCAACAGAAATGAGAAAATCGTCGATCGTATGTAAGGCTGAATTTTCTGTTTTCTTGTTAAGTGTCCTGAAATAGTATCCTATCTCTGTTCAGAATCTGAATCCGATGTATTAATTGCATTCGTAAAAGGAAACTAGTTAACGACGGACAAAGAAAGAGAAGAGAATTGCAAAATAAAACATTTCAGGATAATTTACAAGTATCCTGTTGAAAGGATACGTCTACAATTATATTAGGTTGTCCGAAAAGTGTCTTTCTTTCGCAAACGTGTTTTTTACAACAGTGCAGCTTGATACGAAGGTGAAATCAAGTCTGTGAAATATCGCGATGTCTATCTCAACAGAACAAAATGGATCGTACGTAATTCGACGAAATAATACAAAAGAAAAAACCTTGTGCGTCTATTATTTCCTCATGAAACGAAAGAAACTTTTCGGAAAACCTAATACTTTGTACGTTATAGGATCTCTTTTTTGATTAGAATTTTCGCAGCTTCATAAATGTTGCGAGAAGCTTACGTTGTATAGGAAAATTAGTGCTGATAGTGCAAGGTTAGTGTACAAATATTATCAAAAATTAGTCCAACGGAGAATTTGTTGCGTGGGTTAAAACCCACTTTCATTTCACACGACTTCTGAGTTACTATTCGTCGGACAAAAACAAATCCTAGTTTGAAAGTAATATACCTAACAACCGAAATTAAAGTCTTACTGCGCAACAAGCAGCAACGTTCTATCTAAACCTACAATTAAATAAATGTCATTCGCAACTTAGTTTGCCATTCTACTCATTTCTATTCCCATCCAATTTCAACCTACCTATTCCACCGTCTCGTATGATACTCCAAAATCTAAATTAGCCATTGCTACACGATATTACCTCATCCACGAGGACTACGAAAGATGTTGATACGATGTATATATTTACTATGACATTCAAACACTGATCAATTAGATCCAAGCATGTTAAATTTCGTATCACCTGGTAGCACTTTCATAGCGGTGTCATAAAAATGGAATGAGAAAATCTGATATAAAGATATACTTCAATGGAAAACGAAGCTGATATACAGCGGATAGGAAAAATTAAAAAATTGAAACTCGATGAATTTTGGCAACTTTTATGCTAAAAGTTTGTGTTAAAAGTTACATAAAATCGCGTATTCTGTGGCATGTAGTATATTTAGCGATTACTCCTGTTAAATATAAATTCGTATCATAGAATTACAGTGTCTTTACATACCTTCATGTGGTTACAATAGAAGATAAAAGGAAGCTTAGAATTGATACACTATGAATTTTCCGCATTCTTCAAAAACTTTTTATATTATTGGTAACAGTGGTATTCCATGTATTATATATAATACCCCTTGTACATATGTCATATTTATTCGTTGCTCTTATTAAATATGTCGAAGTAACTACTTCAAGAAAAATTCTACATCTTTATTTACGTACATCCGTGACCTGGAGACTGCTATTACGCAGAAATATTCTGAATAAGGAGCGGTGCATATTATTGTGCCCTTGAATATACATTATGTTTTGGGTTACAAGGTCTAGGAACAAAGGAACTAATAAACAAATTTCTATTTATGTTCCCTGTAGCCTCTAGCCCAAGCTATAAGGCCAACTTTTTTGGTAATGTCCTTTTGCTATAAATATACGAACGTGCTCCTTATCATTCCATTGTGTAGTAACACAAGTAAGAGAGTAAGGATCCGAATCGGCATATACTTACACATTATACTTATACCTTTAATTATTTCAATATACTTTTCTATTACAAATTCATCCACTGGTTCCTCAATCGGTCAACCTCAACCTCAACAAGATACAAACCCATCTTGTAATTACATTATGGCGTCTTTGTACGCATCTGATTTCATAAATTTTCTTCCGCTCACTGTAAGTACTAATACCATCCTTGCAGCTATTATGCAAAATATAATTACACAAACAACAGCGCGAATCAAGGAAAGGAATGTACCGAGTGATGAAGCGAAACAAATAAAAAGCTAAGAGAAGAGATCAAGCGGAACAAAGGTGGAAACGAGGCGACGCACCCGGATAATTCCGTCGTTACGAGTTCTGACGTTCGTTCCACCCACGGCTTTCTCGTCCCGTGGCAATCAGAGCAGTCTGAAAGCGGGGGTGCGCGTGCTTTAATACCAGTAGATGCACTCCGTGCTCGTATAATGCAACGTTAGGTAGGCGGGGTTAGGAGAACGGCCAAAGGGGGAAAAGGAGGGTAGGTGGAAAGTGCAGGAAGCAAAGGGGAAAGTTAGCGATAGGACACGAAGAGGTGAGATAGGTTGCGTGGCAACCGACGCCCACGAAGTGCCACGCGCCGTGACCCGCTATGGGAATTCGCTGCTAGTTCGTATCATTGCCCCGTTCGATTCCCCGAAGAATCCTACACCAACCCCTTTACCGTGTTTCGAAACCCCGGCCAATTATGCAACACAGCTCGCGCAACGATTAATCCTCCTGATTCACCCCGTGTTTACTACCGGCTTTCAACTGTTAAACAGGTTTATTGGTTTCTCCTTCCTTTTTCCATTTTATTCGGTTTCTCCTTCTTGTCTTTTATTTTTGGCTGCAGCACACTGCGGCTATTTATGCAAATTCATAATTTTATGACTGAACGAACGATAGAGATACGAAGGATTAAAAAGTGGAGCAGCTGAATGTAAATGGTAATTGTTTTGCTTATTAAATAGCGTAGATGTAATTACAATATTTCATAGAAACGTGGGACAAAAATAATACGGATATTGTAATCCATGTCACCGAGTTCAATTGCTGGGCTAATAAGGCGAAATGAACAAAATAAGCTGATACTACTAAAAATATTTAATATAGAGATAGACTGCGAATATTTATTGTTTATGTAAATTCGTATTTTTATTAATAGAATTCAAAAGGTGGAACATCGGTGGATAATAATTGTTTTATTTCTTAAATATTGTAAATATGGTTGGAATATTTCACTTACGTGTATCGAGCGTTCCTTTTTTTTTCTAGTAGGCAGAGCCTGTTTCTGAAATGTATTGAAATATTCAGGGGTGATATTGCACGGCACTAAAAACTAAGTTGCAGGAAAACGGGCACTTAAGGAGTAACGTCGCTTGCGTAAAATATTTCCGAATTTAGAATTCACAAATGTGTCTTGTAACTTCGGGGCGAGAAACGAGCTACGTGATACGAGGACATTTTTAAAACGACGCTTAAATCATTTTAAGAGCATGACTTCAATTTTAAATCCTGTTCCAGAAAAAGAAGAAGATAATGGAACAATTAATAGACGATACTTTGTTTTCCTGGGCGACGAAAATCGAGAAGAAGAAAATTCTCCCTTTAACTGGTGTACTTTCTGCATCTTATGAAATCGATTCTATTATCATTTCTGAGCAAATCGTTCCCAATAATCCTCTTTGTTTCTCCCGGTTTGAGAATAAATAAATAATTTTAATGCTATGTACCATGATTTTAACTTGACAAATACGATTTGGAGATGATGACGTTAGAAAGAAATTGCCAGGCATAAAAGAAAAATACAAAATCGATACTTTATGACAGAGAAATTAAAGTGGAAGTAATTTAGTTAATGCGTTTACACTACGAGAACTTAGCGGTCGTAAATTTTCCTAAAAATTTGCGCAACATTCTCTTAAATATCATTGTTCTTTTTAATACATTAAACTGTCAAATAACTTTCATCGAATATTGTGTACCGTAAAACGATCCCGAAATAAAAGTGTCTTTCCTTTGAATTAACAAATTTCCAATTCTTCCAATGTTTCTTCGGATACTTTATATATTAACGATCGCTTATTATGTAACTGCACACTTCTATAGTTTCAAACCAGAAGAGACCATTATTTTCGTAGAAGCAAAAATTTGAAAAACGAGGAAGCGATTCCTTCGAAAAGTAGCCATGAACGAGAAGGTGGATTTTTCAGGATAAGGATTAAACGCATAAATAATAGACAAGATATTCTGTATAATTCACCAGACAATGTTTATTCAGACGACCTCACAACTCCCAAGCGTACAAAACGACGTGCTCACTGGGCAATATGCGGGGCTGCGTTTGTATTCTTGCAATTGTAATACAGTACACTTTCGGTATGTTCATTTTTTCCGTACAATGTTTTTTTCTTATTTTTTATTCATTCCACCATTCAATATTATCGTTTATTATTATTATTATGATTTTTTTTTTACGTTTTCTCTTCATCCCTATATCTTTGTTGTTTTGCGCTCTGCCTTGCACTGTTTCTCTCTCGCTCGCTCTCTCTCTCTCTCTTTCTTTCTCTCTCTCTCTCTCTCTCTCTCTCTCATATCAAGTTTCCACCAAGAAACAACAGCTGCTTGCATCCTCCTTTTCTTAATGGATAGAGAAATATATCATACTTTATGTATCGTTTACTATAATAATCATTATGTGTAGTTTATGCATAACAAGTATTACGAATATCAACGCTAGTTCGCTTGCGGGGACATATCCAGGGTATTGAGGACAAGGATTGTGAGAGAACTCGTTGGGAAACTTGGACATGGAAAGGACAATTATACTTGGACGAACTGGGGGATTTGCTGAAGAGACGATAGCATCGATCTGTGGATAATAGCTTGAGATATGGAAAAATCGCAGCCAGTGTACACGTAAATGTACGCTTGACATGGCTACGACGATACGGATGGACAACTGTTCACATGGCTGGATTGTTCTCTAAGCGGGGACTGGCTAATATGCTGCAGGAAGGAAACAAGGGGATGTTCGTTTCGTAGAGGTTATCGATAGGTGACAGCAAGAAGGATTCAAGGGTCAAAAAACGAGTCGAGGGAGCGTGGTGTACGTGTATGTTCGTGTGTGTTATGTGTGTTGCGCTTTGTGATACACAGCGTAAAAAGGGGAGGGAATGACTTTGTCCTCGAGTACAATAAATACACAGAGTGGTTTCACTACGAAGCTTCTTCAAGGTTGTGTGTAAACGTGTGTGAATTTGTCTGCGTGTGTGGATCGAGGGGATTCGAACGGTGCTGCGCTCAAAAAAAGTAGCGAGACAACGGTTTTTATGCGTGCCCATCGAGCAATTCTTTTTTTTTTCGCGTCTGCCCTACCATTTTTCATCCTATCACTTCCTTCCTCTTTCTTACTCTTGTTTTACTCGCGTGTATGATGTTATCGTTTCTCTTTCTCGCGTTGTTCGTGTTTCGAGCTGACCTATGCGTTTTTTTTTTTTGCTCCGTGTCTATACGCGTGTGTATATGTTTTATGTGGTTTTGTTACATCAAAGCGTGTGTTTCTTCGTGTATTTTCTCTAGGTTGTTGTTGTTGTTGTTGTTGTTGCTGCGTTTTTCTCGCCACGATTCACTGTTTTACATTCCATTATGGTTTTTTTTTCATTGTGTTCTATGCCTTATCTCTCTCCTGCACCGATATGATACTTCTCGGTGTCAACTGTACTACGGGGGGCATAAGGGGGGTGGGGCGGGCGTCTCAACAACACGTCGGGGGCGACCCGCCGCGTATATAACTTCGCACTGTATGTTTTTTCATCTCTTTTACACGCTTGTTCGCTCTATATTTTCCCCTACATATTTCTTTCTCGCTCTCGCTTTCTTTCCTTTCTCACCGAGCATTTCGTTTTTCTCGAAAAAAAAAAAGCAAAAAACTCGTCCACTCGCGCCTTTCTAGGACTTAGCCTTACGAATCTACTATTTACACTGCGCCGTTGTTACTTTGTATGGTTTCTTTAACGCCGAATTACTACACCACGCGACTTCGCTTTCCTCCGCATTTCTTCTCGTTCCTTTCTTTCCTCTCGTCGTTTTCTATCTTTCTTTGTCACTCCTCGTATTCTCTGACTCTCTACTTCTTGCTCACGCACACACACGCATCTCACACGCTCTCCTATCGTCATACGCGTTCTCCGCCTCTCCTCTCCGTCTCTCTGTAAACGTGTCTTTTCTATGGCTGTATTTATTCCTCTATATATTTATCTGTCTATGTATTTTCTTTAATCCATCACTGTCTTGCAACGACACGCGACAACACGTGCGAGCACGCTCCGTCGCATGTCTTTTTTTGTCCCATATCTCTTTCTTGCCGTTTCTTTTTTTTCTCGCGGGATGAACAACACGACTGTTTAGATGCTTTCTTGCAAGTTGTTTCGCGATAAGGAGAAACAACTGGACGCGACCCGAATTCTGAGGTTGACAACGGAAGTTAAAGAGAGATGGTTGATTTAAAACTCGTTTATCCGATGGAGACGAGAGGCACGATACGTTTTACGGCTTACAAAGGTACTACGTACGGTTGATTGCAAACTCTGGAGGCCGCGACGGGCCGGGTCAGTCTCATATACATGTTCTGAATGAAACATCGTCTTTTTTTTTTCATTTTCTACTATTTAAAACCGTTTTAAAATGCGCGCTTTCCCGACTGAAGACACAGTCACCCGATCTAAAAAGCCGTTTGTTTTTACCTTTTCCTTCTTTCTTTCCTCGATTTTTCTTCGCTTCAACCTTCCTCCTTCTATACATATATCTTTTGTCCGCGTCTTCGTGTTTTTACGTTTTTTATTATACTTTTGTTGCGATTTTTGCCCCGACTCACTTGCACAAGCACGCTCACGTTCCATTCGTTCGTTTCTGTTGCTCTTATTATCGCTTGTTTTTTTTTTTGTGTTTGTTCCTGGTCGATTTCATGCACGCATACTCTTTCTCTCTCTCACTTGCGCTCTATGTTTCTCTCTTTCTCTCACATTCGTACGCTCGTCTTTTTTTTCTTTCCCTACGCGCACATACACAAGATGATAACGTTTCTTTTTTACGATTATTATACCTTACACATGTTACAATAATATTAATTACTTGTAATAATATTCAATAATTATAGTAGAGTAGATGATCGATGAATGAGGTGGAGTACTGTACAGGATGCGCGATTTCCATGATTATCACATGTAAGATAGATTACTCAATTTTTTCTGTAACATTCAATCCTCCTCTCCTTCTTCCACTTCTTTTCCTCACCTTTGCTGCTCCCCTTTTCTTCTTCTTGTTTCCTTTATTATAAAGGGGCATCGACACGCTATCTCTCAAGATCGTCTAGACCAGATAGCTCTCCTTCTTGTTTGCTGTTGTTCTCACAGTTTTGTCGATAAGGTGGTAAGGTGTAGGTAGATGGGTAGGTAAGCTTCCGTTTTTAGGTATAGAGATGAATCTCAAAGAAGCACGCAACTCTCCATGTTTCCCCCGTTCCCGGTGGCAACACACCTCGAGATATCACTTTCTCGAATGTGCTTCGTGACTCGATCCACCCATCATCGTCCACGGTCCATAGATCGCGACACGTACCGCCGGAGAGCGCGGAAACAAAGAAAACAGACAGCGTCCTCCCATGCACTTTTCACTCCCAAATTCGTTCTCCGTCTTCCTGATCGCGTAGACACGCCTATTTCATTGTATATCAAGTGTCCGCGAAACTGGTTCAGAACGTTTCGCGTTTTGCCACCTGGCCACCGTATTCTCCCTTTCCGTGTGTCTCGCGCAATTCATTTTTCTTTTCTTTTAATTCGATAGTTTAATAGTTTAAATTAATAAATTATTTGGTTTATCACGCGCTGCTGAGCGTCCTGGCACTTTTCGATGGTTCGTGTCTCGGGAGGGGAGCGGCGCATGGCGCGTGCGACACCAACTATACACCACCATTGTTGTACCAAAAAAAAAAAAAAAAGAATTCGTCGCGACGAAACACACCGTCCATCCGTGACGTCGCTTCGTTTAATAGGTGGGCTGCGCTGCTCCGTAAGCGCCGTAACTGCGTTGTCGCGGGACTTGGCTGGTAGAGCGTGGAGGAGGGGGGCAAACAACGACCCGTCATCCGTCACGAACAACAAGACACGTTCATACGACCCCATGAGACCACTACGCTTCGAGAGACAACGCCTTGCACGGGCCTACCAACGGCCTGGGCGACGGGGACGGTGATTTCTTCGACAAATTCAACGGTTGTTGGCTGTCCGCGATGTCCACCTGTAGCTCCATCATGTTGCTCGGGCAGCCGGACAGGACGAGCGTCGCTGCCGTACTCGAGGCAGGCCGTGGACTCGTGCTCGTACTACTCGTCGCCGCCGCGGATAAGTACCTTGGTGACGAGGCCGGCGAGTTCCCGACCATGAGGTAGTCCGAGGAAGACTGTTGCTGTTGCTGTTGTTGTTGTTGCTGCTGCTGCCGGGCGCCCGTCGTCGTTGTAATGACGGACGTAGCGGGCCATCTGGTTGTCGAATAGCTGCTGGTAGCGCACTGTAGCAGCCCTTGAGATCCTTGGGGTGAACGGGCGGTGATCGTGGTCGTGGAGGCGCACTGCTCCGCCGGCGAGGGCGATGCAGTTGGCGACCTGGGACTCGCCTCTCCGCGCATGATATAGTTGTGAATGATGTCCGTACGTTTCAGTTGCTCGGCCGTCATTCGTGGACCCTCCATCAGGCTTCTGGCTAACGTCGAGTGCGTGCTGCTCAATAGACTGGCCGTTTGAGGACATTGAGCTTGTACTTGATTCGACGGACTTCGAGCCGGTGGCGAGGTTAGGTGAAGATGAAGCTGCGACTGCGTGTGCTGCACGATCACTGCTGGCTCAGCTTCTGCACTGTCTTTCTGGCGTAGCGCGCGGAACTTTTTGTGAGGCTTGTACGCCTCGTCCATTAGAGAATTAGTATCGTACAACGGAGGTGCTTGAAGTACTCGTTTCAGCACGGGCATGTCTTCAACTTCTTTGTCCTCGGAACGGGGACTGGAGCAGACGGAGGTCGGTGCACTGCTGGCACTGCTGCTTGCTGGTTTATCTGGCTTTTCAGTGCCTGATTCGATACCGCTGTCGCTTGGAGAATCTAGCTTACGGAATCGTGGACACTGAGGTGGCTGAGGCGTCTTCGAGAGAGAGGCACGATGTAGTTCATCGTCGCCGGAACTCGTACTTCCTGAGTTCGCTCGTCGACGATGAGGACAAAGACCACCAGCTAGGGTAGCAGCTAGAAGAGGAGCGCTGGACGCGTGGTGACCACTTGGAGGGGCCACGTGATGGTACTCCGTTAGAGAAGCGACTTCCGCGCTTTCGGTGCTCGACACGCTGCCTAGGGGACTCTTCACGGCCTCGTCTAGAGTTACATCCGAGGCTGAACCCCAAGATGCAGGTGGTTCCTCCTCCATGGGCCAATGTTGTTGCTGCGGTTGCTGAGCGTTGATCACGTGCTGCGTTTGCTGTTGCTGTTGCTGGTGCTGTTGTTGAGCTTGCATTTGCTGTTGTTGCTCGGTCATTTTAAAGGCCAACAATTTCTCCGAGTGGAGAGTGTTCAGAGTTCTCAAGTCTGGGATCTTTTTCAGCAGTTCTCTCAAGATATCCGGATGCTGAGGATGGTTCTGTGCCAGGACAGTTTGGAGAGCGTTCCGTAGTTTATTGTGCATGCGCTCGACCAGCTCTGTGTTGCGTAATCCTGGTCTATCCGCGGCGATCACAACTACCGAACAGAACAGTCCCAGCTCCGCGTCCGATAGCCGCAAGGAGTTCACCCTCTCGGCGAAATCGAACATCGAGTCCATGAGAAATCGAGCGTTACTGCTATTATGGATCGATTCCCGTTTGAGCACCTGTCCATTTAGACAGATCATGCTGTTCGTTTGAGCGTCGAACATGCAGGCCAGCCGTACTAACAACACTTCGAACACGCCGGCCTTCAACAGCGTGACCTGATCGTCCTGTGCCAGTAGGCTAAAGCCAGGAATGCGTTTCGCGAACTCCACCACACCACGTATCGCCGGTGAGAACCTCTTCGAGAAGTCTTGCAACAATTCTTGCTGCCCAGTCAACGGTTGAGGATTGGGGTTTAGGGGGCATGCCTGCAACCGTGAACAAATACCGATTCTAGATTAGAATCTCGTAAATTATTATACGTATAGAAAAGTCGTAAGTGTTTCGAGCACGATTGGAAAAAGCTTAACTTCCTCGTTCAGTCGAGGACGACTGGTTCGATTTCCGCGTAGCATGGACTGTGTCTCGGACGATCCAAGGTCCGTTTGCTATTGACGTAAGCGGTAATAAAAATGATTCGTCCGAAATGCAAAGTCTCGAAAGCGAATGTATAGAAAAAAAAGATAATAAAAAAAATACAAAAAAGTAAGAGACGAAGAGTGAAATAAATGTCAGTAAACGGGTTTACGAGGGAACAACATACTCACCAAGGTCGGTGGACACGCGGTATAGTTAGGCGTCTCTCGAGCTCTGACCAGGATCGGAGCTACCTTGTCCCTGGTAAAGTCGCATGTGTCGAGATGAGCTTGCACAACGGTGGCCAGGAGACGTTGCTCGTCCTCTAGCTCGGCCGCTACTGCCTTCTCTTGAGAACGGCTGTGGGAGCTTTGCTGCATAGCAGCCAGAATCCTGGCCTTCTCGCGCTTGGGCACACGGCCGAATCGCACCGCTATAACCAGAAACAACACGAATGGCCAACCATTAGACACCGACGAGAATCAACGAGACGAACGAGACGGTTCGGTTTGGTCAGTGGTAAGCAGAAGGAAGGACACGTCGATGAATAGTTAATGCGATCAATGAATGAATCATGCAACGGACACGGCGTGTCGGGCTACGTCCCGCGGCCTTCGAACGCTTCTGACACGCGCGCAATTACGAGGAAAACTGGTACGCGTCTCATTTCATGAAACACCCTCGCGTTTTCTTATTAATACTCGTTCAACGTCAAGGGAAACACCATTGGTTCATAAAATAATCTTTGATTTATTTTTCGTGCTTCTGTATATTTTTACTTTTTTTTTTTTTTGTATTTTTGTATTACGTATCACCGCACCAAATATATAGTTAGAGTTAGCACATGTTTCGCATATTATATTTCAGGCAGGTGGATAAATGTCTTGATGCCTACACACGATCTGCACTAGGTATAGAAAAAAAAAAGAATCGAGAGGGGAAAGCGCACGACTTTCTCGCGCGCGAGAAACGAAAGTGGCGGTTGCCTTGGCCTTGCGCTACGAATCCTTCCTCCGTTAGAAAGTCACGAGAGCGGGTCGACGGGTGGAGGGTCGTGAAAGGGAAACAACGATATTTCGATAACACTCTTTTGTTAAAAAAAAAAGTCTCTTCTGGAACACCTACGTGCATTATGATAGTTGACAACTCCGTTGAGGATTCCTTTCAATATAGGTAACTCGTCTCCCATGACGGTCGAGGAAAAACGATCGAGTGGAATGCTCGATCCCTTAATCGTGTCTGCGGCGTGTAGCTTCGGAGCGAACTGCACCGCGCACCAAAATTAATCTCCCATCGGCACGATCACTATGGGTCGACGTTCGCGCTGAATTCGTCCGGCACAGCATACACGCAACTTTTTTTTCTACAATTACGAATGTTTTCCTCTTCTTTTCTACCCTTTCTGGCGCTTTTATATTCTTCGTATATTTATTTGGAATGGATTGTAATCCGTTTGATGGCTGACTATCGGCTAACTATCGTGGCTACCGCGAGTCACTCCGACGAGGATCGTGTTATGTGGCGCGGCGTGGACGGCGCGCCGCCAGACACACGGCTGTCTGGTTCGCACACGGGCGGGCAAAGAGTTCAAGAAAGGAGCGCGACAGTAGGACGCGTGCAAACGCGAGACAGCATCACAGCCGACTGAGTGATGTTCCGCGGGTTGCGTTCAACAGCCCCTCCACTTATTCAGCCATCAACGACTCCCACCACCGGCCACGATTGTGGCCTTTGCTGAGCCTTTGGCCTTGAACTTGGTTTCAGCGACAGCCGCACGAGGCGTACCGCCGACCTATATATACTATATAGCGAGCGAATGTACACGGTGAGCGTAGCGGCCAGCGAGCACACTAAAAGAGAGGGTGTACGTGACTATGTATATACATGTATGTGTGCGCCTATATACACGTCTACACACACCGCTCTAGGTGTATGCTTCTTTCTTCCTTCTCTCTTTGTGTTGGTGTGTGAATGCGCGACAAAGAGCGGATTCTATTAGAGACAGAGAGAGAGAGAGAGAGAT
The DNA here is from genome assembly GCF_024542735.1 of Bombus huntii. NCBI lineage: Eukaryota > Metazoa > Arthropoda > Insecta > Hymenoptera > Apidae > Bombus > Bombus huntii. The sequence goes on from NC_066240.1 coordinate 11,542,070, forward strand.
AGATAGAGAGAGAGGGAGAAAGCAGTGAGACACTCTCTCTCATGTGCGCAGATGCGAAGTTCCTTTGCTGGGGGTAAGCTACCCTCGACGACCTTGGGCAACCCCTTGGCTCGCTGGCTATTTGCCCTGTCACCAGCTGCCGTCGTTGGACTTATCTGTTCACGGACGATCGATGTCTCTCCCGCTATCATCGGATGTCATGTCCTTTCGATTCGACAAAATTAACTTCCTATGACAATATCTCTTGGAATTCGATTTCTCTTTATCTGTTTACCGATCGATCTGTTTACGTCTGCGTGTCTTAAATTCATTCGATCGAAAGAGGTAGTTTAACGTGCTTGCCTGTTCCGGTGACTACGAGGTCATATCGCGATCACGATTCATAACGCGTGGCCCCTTAAGTCACGTACAAATTCCACCGCTAGACAGCTGCAGACACCGGGGCTCTAATATCATGACGGTATTCTACTCGGAGATCATTCGCGAACGTCTAACTGTATTTTTTTCCCCTATGTCATTGACGTCGATCGCTATCTAGAGTGTATCATGTACGTCGTAAAGGAATACGATTAACTCCTAACCGCGTCGATCAACGCAAAATTCTAGGAACTGTATCACTGTCGAGCGACGACAAAATCGAGCGCAAGCACAGGAGCAGGTTCCTCGCCGAGCCTCCAGACGCAAATTGCCGGGCCGCCGAGTCGAGTCATATCTGTTTGGCGGGACTGTCTCGGACGAGCATGCGCTCGAACGCCAGGTGGCTCGACCGCGATAGGGGAAGTGGGGAGGAGGGAATGGCGCGCAGCCGTGGTAGGGGTAAGACGATCGCGAAGGGGACGAAGTTCGCGAGGTCTCCGCATGGAGCGTAGCGCCACGCGACGGCGCGTTGTCGTTGCGAGACGCGTGGTAGGGGAAACTTCGACAAGGAGATCGAGTAAACCGCAGTAAGGGGAAGCGGGAGATGATCGTGATAGTGTACGCGACTGGTGAAGTAGTGGGGGCAACGTGGAAGGAGGTGGAAGGGTCACCGGGTACGTAGCGGCGAGTAGCGGTACTCTTTCTATAGACGCGGAGTCGCATGCAAGCCGAGCAATGCCCGACTATTGACCTCGCTGCACGATCCATGCTGCTATCAGCGGGAGACTCGCTTTTCAAACTTTGACTCCCTTTGTCTGAATAAACTATGTACCCGACGTTTAATCAGCTCGATCGTTATCATTCAGACGATTCTTAACGAAAGATCCTTAACGCTAGATGACGATTAAGAGTAACTTATCAGAAGCGCGAATATGATTCTACGTATATGGAGTACGAAGAGAATGTTCGAGAATCTTGTTTGTTATTTTTGGTCGAGACCGATTCCCGAAGGAGATACGGCCGTTTATAGATCAGGCGGCAGTGGATGTGTCCGTGGCGGGCTGCCGATGCTCCCGGGTCGTTGACCGCGGGTAGGTCTGGCCGTTGTCGGTCGAATCTACTCGCGAACAGTTTCGCGGCGGGAAAAAGAGGTCATCGGGCTGAATCGGGTCCTGATGTTTCGAAAAGAAAGCAAGCTCGTGAGCGAGAGGGGCCTCGGGGGGAGTATATAATTGCAACTGCTTTCTCAAACGGCGAACTGGCCACTTTCGCCCATTGCGACACTCGCGCTGTGTCGCGGGGAGCGGCGTTACGCAAACGGTCAACGACCCGCCACTCTAGATTTTAGAAACTACTTTTTTTGGGACAAACGTGCGTGTTACGCGATCACGAGTTGGTTTATCGAGAAAAGATATCTGGTGCTTCTGGTACGGTGATACGTTTCGTTTCTCGATTAAGTTTATCTTTTCGCAAGTTTACTACGATGGCGTTGTTAAAGTTAACTATTCCACGATATGACGAAACTTCTGGAGCAATTATTCGCTACAGATAGGGAAATTGCGGGGAACATCGTAGATATAGAAAAATATACTCACCATCACGACTCATCCCGACAGCGATACACTTTTTGAGACGGCAATACTGGCAGCGGTTCCTGTTGATACGCAGGATGCTGCACTGTTGATTCTTCGTGCAGGGTCTGTACTGGATCTTCTGCTGAATGCTGCGCCGGAAGAATCCCTGTGAATCACCAACGAAACCCTCGTCAGTTTGGCCGTCACTGTCCGAGGAGGACCCCGACGAGCAATTGGTCCCCGTACGCGGGGTGGCCACGTCACATTCGCACAAGCACCCCATTAATTCACCCAGACAGATTTGTATTCTCTATTTCACACGTTTCTTCCCTCAAGAATGATCGCGTGTCTTTCAGCACGCGCACTGATCTCTCTTTCTCCTCCTCTTATATTATTATTCACAGTATGTATCAACGTGGTTAGCAACTGTGGAACGATCCAAGAGAACTCGCGAGCGAAGCGGACAAGTCCAAGGAACTTTGCTGTATCTCGCGTGTCACAGTCCTGTTCGAACGATTCACTGAAACGTCGTCGGTGAAACGACGTGAAAAACGATGCACGCGTCTCGAACCACCAAACTCACCAGCGAATCAAGCGTAACTGCTCGCCTGTATGATATCATGCGAGACTCGGAACGCGAGTTTTCGGCGGGGGAAAAAGAAGCGACCGTTTGTATCGAAGCTTGGCTGTGGACTGGCTCTTTCTAGCACAGAGAGCATAGAGCCTCGGCACATTGCCTCTGGCTCGCCGAGGTGGGGGACACTCTGACCCAATTCCCGGACGTTCACCCGCAGTTCACCGCGTGAAAGTGAGAGTCCCCCTTGCGCGCACTCTACCTCGCCTCGTCGCTCTCTCTCTTTCTCACTCGTATTTCCACTCCCTCTTTCTCCTTCTCGCTCTTTCTCCCGATCTGTACGTCTCTGTCCCGTTTTGTCTCTGTTCCCTGTCCCGTTCGCGCGTGCTGGCAAACCCTCGATATATATCGTGCTCCTTGTCGGTCGAATGCGACCATAGAGGCTCGCGCGCGCTTCGAACGCTCTACTAACGGGTTCCTTCCCTCCTCCTCCTTTTCCTCCTCCTCCTCCTCCTCCTCCTCCACCACCATACCGTCACCTCGCTGCGTTCTGCAAGGAACCACCCTCTCGAAAACTGTTCCTACCCTCCCGTGTATCCCTGATACTCTTCTCGAGAGAAGAATGTCGACGAATAAACGCGGGAACCCCTCTTTTTTTGATATACACACACACGGTCAACCCTAACTAAGCGCCCTTTTTCGGGGGTTCGTTCGCTTTTTCGACCGGCCTACGATGATTTCTTTGCACCGGAAAGGGTGAATAACCCCAGCTTCATCGATCCATCTCTGCTCCGTTTGTTTGAACTTAAAACCAACATAGAATCTCCATAAACTGTATCTTTTTATTTCGACGAGTCTTACCGAGTAAACGTAAACAAACGATAATAAAACGAACGTATAATACGAAGAATAAAATGGCACGATACGATGGATGAGAAAGAAGCGGTCGGAGATTGTTCAGTTGGGTCGGTTTTTCATGCAGCAGCCGCTAATTGAGAATGAGAAAAGAGGTAGGTCAGGGCGGAGGAAGTTCCCGGCCGCGTATCGGTCAACGACCTCGCGGGGCAGTTACGTAACGAACGACGCGTGGAACGTCGTCGTCGTCGTCGGCGGCGTCGACGGCGTCGTCGTGTGTCGTCGTCGTATCTTCGGGCCTTCGCTGTACTATCAGAGGCGCAGGCGCGCGGGCTCGTGTGCATTGCACGTATGCGTACGGAATTGGCGACACACTGTTGGTCGTCAAGTGACTCTCTCGTGACGTCAGACACGCGACCTCGCCTACCTCAACTTCGTGCACGGACCAAAGAGAGAGAGACAACGAGAGAACGATGTACCGTTGCACCTCCGCGCCCGGCCTGTCAATCGGTGCACGCGTTCGATGCAAGTCAATGAACTGTCAGCGTTGCCAATGTTAAGCTTCCCTGCCGTCGATCGACGACGCTGTCCCGGCCAGCTTTCCGTTTGAAATCCTCTCTCTGCCTTCGACAACCCGGGCCAATGAACCCTGCCTCGCGTTTGTTTTCTACGAAACGCGGCTCCGCGCTTTACCAGGTCACGAATTCGTTGCCTCGGGATTACACGACGATTAAATGTCTACTTGCATAGGTATTAATAGGATCGGTTTGTCATGGAGCTTTTTTAGTTTAGGGGACACGTACATGGTGACAGATATGAATAGAATTGGTTTTGTATCAGGCTTTTTTTGATTTAGAACAGTAAAGGTCGATGAAGATGTTTTTGGTTAGGGGATAAGAGGAATTTTCTGTAAGTTAGGTTAAGGGAGATTAGATAAAGTAATGAGCATGATAATGTATCGTAGTTTTGTTACGATTTATCGAAGATTTTTTCTGACGAATTAAAAACTGATTAATATCCAAGCGATGAGATATTTTGATCTAGTTTGGTATTCTTTATCCCCAAGTTCTAATTTCAATTGGCACATACGATAATTGAAAGAGTCTATACTAAACCTACTACGAAGATCTTCTTCAAACATTTAAGTGTCACAATCAACGTAGAAATCGACGATCGTTAGAAAAGAAAGTAAAAGACTAATTAATATTAAGAAATGTTTACCGACATAAACGACTCTGTTTGGTAATTTTTTTTACAAATTGGAGACTGATCGAAGAAAATTTCACAGGAGTTTAGGAGATTAGGAAGGGACGACCGGAAGCTGTTATCGGGCGCGAGCTGGTATCGCGGATGCCCGGACGAGGCCAGCAACCCCTGTTGAACCCCTTTGCTTGGCGGGAATCCGGCAGAGGTGGAACCAGCATTGAGGGGTGGGATTGTGGGAGAATGCGGTGCATCGATCTCTCAAACTCTGTGCATTCCCCCTGACGGGTCAGAGGGCGACTACCTTTGCGTGTCGTGCTCCGACTTACGTGAGTTGGCGCACGCGCCACCATTGTGTCACAGCCACGGAAAATGCAAACAGATCGCCACGTCGCGTCGTGATCTTACCCTGCAATCGACGAAAACTTAATCCTGCGGAATATCTAGAGTAGATACAACGTTGCTCCAAATCTAGTCCATTTTAGCAGCAAATTTGTTTCAATATTCGTTCGAGCTCGTTAAGATTTACGAAAAGAAACGATTTGCACAAATAAAATCGCGTTGCATTGTGTTGTAACGTAAACCCGCCATGTTTTTACATATTCGGTACATATATCGAAATTACACCATATAGAAAATTAGTAAATGTTACTTTGACGGTTGATTACAAAGAAAAATCGGAGAAATTTTTCGAAAAGTACGAACAAACTATCATCCCTCGATTAAGACCCTACATACAACTCTCTGACACAGATTTACACTTTCCAAATCTAGCAATAGTAGCTAACCCCTACGTTGACACAGCTAGCCAGCAGAATTCCAAAAAGTGGCCCGCCCTAATCGCCGAAACTTTCGCTCGAGAAAGTTTCTCGTTGCTCAACGGATCCCGGCATCTCCAGAAATCCCACTTCCACGATTACTCTACTCTCCGAAAAAAAAAGTGCATCCACCCTGCCGAAAGAATTCGCACGCGAGGCGTTAACCCTGTCGAAAGACCTCGAGTGTCCCGCGTCACGTTCACCGGTTGTGTTCGCTTTTATTTTCCGCGAAAGGAGCGAGTTCGCGGCTCGGCTGGCTGGCCGACGTGCATATGCATCGGTGCACGCGTGCATACATCGAGATGCGAGCCTATACAGATGTAGGTAAGGAGAGTGTGGGATATACACACGACGTGGTCGCGGGGCCAACGACCGGAGCGCGCGACCGTACCACCGTGGTGGGGGGTGGAACGTTCCTTTGGGTGGGAGAGGGGGTGTCCTGGTAGGGGAAGGTGAGTGTATCTGCTCCCACGGGCGAACAGCGGCCAGAGGGACAACGAAGACGGGAAACGAAGAACAGGGAAACACAGAGGGAAAGAGAGAGGGAGGGGGAGAGAGTAAGAGAGGAGAGGAGAGATGCGACAAGGAAAGAGGAAAAGACAAAGAGCGAGATAGAGGTACGTACAACGAGTGATACCGTGGGTTAGAAGGAGAATTGGTGGGGGGGGGGGGGGGGGGGGAGAGGACAGGACACGAAACGGAGTAACGGTGACGTACATAATGCGCGCGCCCGTGCGGGCGCATGCGCTCTCGCTCGAAACGGCGCGACACTCTCTGCTCTGCTCGGGGGCATTAACCGCTCACGCGCGCTCGCATCGACGCGCACCTACGACCCCAAGAATTCGCAGCTCGCTTGCTCGTTCGCGACTGCCCGGACACCGATATGCCTGATCGCTCCGTGGTACCGATCACCGAGGTCAGAGATGATGCTGGTCGTCCATGAGCGGCTGAATGCGCCAAAGGTACTTGGTATGGAAAATTGAGAAGAGGGAGCAAGTTTTGATAGAAAGGTGGTTGGGAAACGCTTTTTGAGATGAATTCTTCTTCATGTGATTTGTTGTCAGGTTTTTCATGCTGTTTTTAGATCGGATATTTATTAATAAATAAGATAAAGTATTAGGTTTTCGTAAGAGTTGCTGGTAAAGGGGTTGGAAAGTATAAGATAGAATCTATTGATTGATTTATGTTTCTGATCGTAGTTAAACTTTATTGTTTGTGAGATTGTTTCAGAGAAATGTGATCGTAATTTTAGGACGATATATGTTGGTTTTAATATTATGGACATTTTTATATCGATAGTTGAAAGCGATTTGTATGAAGGGGGAAAAATATATGTTACAATTGTGGTATCGGATATTCTAAAAGAGATGCCAGATAAGGAAGAATCGAGAATCTGGTAAATTCAGTAGAAGCGTCGAAAAGAAATGGTGCCGTTGGCCGACCAGCTTTTATACTCTCGTTTGACCTCGAACAGTTCGCTGCTCTATTCCCCGGGCATCGATACCAAGGAAGTCGATCGCCGAGGTCACCACTCGAACTATTTTCCGTTTCCACGACGCTCGAGATTTTGTCACAGATCGCTAACCAAACCAACGCTGTATCGAATAAATAAGAGCACTTGCAATTTCAGAAATCAACAATCCAATCTATCTACATCGGTTATTCGAAAATGAGCTCGACTTTCTTTACTTCTTAATTAGAAATTGAAATAGGAATTTTACTGAAGTATAACGCAAAAATTAAAAATATTCTATTTAGAGTTGTCACAACATAATTGTACGAAATAATAATAATCATTCAAAACATAAAACACGTCTGTATCAAATGCAATTTCTTTGCAATTGTCACGCGATTCTACAAAATGTTTCTGATTAACCTATCGCATCTATCTTAACGAGTCAAATTCCTACATCATCCAAACGAAATTTAAGAAAAAGGAACGAAACGCAAGAGAAAGATTAGCCTACATTTGAAACATCTTGATCCCCAATTTCTCATCCTCATCCTCAACAACTGTGTCACTGGAGTGCAGTGCACCCCGAAAAATCGCCGGCCGATTAGCCGCGAAGAAACATGCCCCGGCGAAACGGCTGCATAGCGTGGGGTGTCGTGTTTCACGGGGTGGCTTTATCGGGCGTAGAGGAGCGTGACGTCCGATTCCGCGCGGCGGGGCAGCGGCGTTATCTTGAAACGCGCTGCCGCTTCGGCCGGCCGGAGATACCGAGTCGAGCGAACACCTACCACGATAATAAGCGGCTGACCCGATTCTAAAGTAGATGCACCGGGGTCAGTAACCCCAACCGAGCACCGAAATACCCGCGCAATCAAATGAAAATGAGATCACGACTCGTTACGACATCAAAAATGACGGTTAGCCGAGAGGGAGGTGAAGAAAGAGGAGGATGGACGAGGAGGTGGTGGAGGTGGTTTGAGATGGGGGGAAAAGGAGGAGAGGAGGTGCAGCAGACGCAGGAGGAGAGCGAGAGGAGTAGTGGGGGGGTTTGAGAGGGATCTGGAGGGGAAACGATGAAGATGGAAGGGGGCATTGGGACGGAGGGGGGAGGAGGGAACAAGCGTGTGACGTAACTGGCTCGGGGGTCGACGACCGGAGGGTTAATGCACCGGTCGCCTGGTTTCAACCCTCCGGAAAAAGAGTCGACGCGCACCTCCACCGTTGATTGCCCCGCCGCCCGCGCCAGTCAGATTTAAAGAGGAACGTCGACGCAAAAATAAAAACGAGAAATCTCGCACTCCCTCCCCCACAGAGAATTGTCTCGCTTTTCAGAGAGGCTCTTGCATCTATCTTTCGATATCCTGCACGTGGCTTTTGGAGAAGAACGGTTGAAGCGAAGTATGACACTCTGATATGCGAGTACAGTGGAAGTCAGAAAAATAATTTCCTTGACGAATTTGGAAATGCTCGAATTGAAGATGGGAAAGTTAGGTTTGGTTGGTGTAAGAAAAGGATAAAAGGGGTTGATTGATGAAGTAGATAGACATATCTGTATAGGGGAATAAGATTAGAGGGATAGGTATAGAATGACATAGCGATCTAGGGGTTGGGTTGATTAGATTCGGATGAACGTTTCGTGAATCAAGCCGGTTACCCGCTTTGCCGGAATGCCGTGACTTTTATCGCGGTTTTATCGCGCGCGCTGATTGCGGCGCCGCGAATCTCTCGTGCTGTAAAACTGAGCCCAGGTCAGTGACGCGTACACGAAAAGTGTCGTGGGGGGCAACGGCCTGGGCGAGATATCTGGGCCAGTGCGAGCCACACGCCGGCCACCATCTTCGCGTCACTTTTTCCATCCCGAAAACATGGGGCACCAGTGACCTAACCTACTATCCAAATCTCTCTATCCAGGTGTATCCTAATTGTGCCATAAAATATTTTACCTACAATATTCCCTAGAAAAGCTTAATTTACAGGGGCCTATATATGCGAATATCCCCTAAACTTTGATCCTAACCTTAAGCAGATTTAGATTTCGGCAAGACCTCGTAAAGCTGCGAGACTGGAACAACTCAAGAAGCTCAGGGGCCGAGGAAAAGTAGCTTGTGGCCAGCGGTATGGCGAAATAGTGCAACAGCAGTGCGACCGAGCGACCTAGTCTTAAAGATATCCAACACTCTTCCGCGTTCTCTTCCCTTTCCACCGCTGATCCCTCGCTGCGTGTTCCAGTACCTATAAGACGGTCTCTACCGCTAGCGGCTAGGTCACTCGACGTCGACTCGTTTGCCGTAAACTGCCTGTGTGTTACGCCACGGCCATAAGTTACTGACCCAGTCAACCCAGCCCGAGACTCCCCTCACCTCTTCTGATCGTTCTCTTCACCAGGGATGTGAGATCAAGGTAGGGGACCCTAAGAGAGTCTAATTCTTGATCAGATATTGTTCAGAAGAACGGTCGATTTGATTTTTTCCATTTCGAAAATTTAGTCCAGGTAAAATGCAGTCAGCAGGGGTTAAGAGACACTTTCTCTTCTGCGTGGTAGGCCGCCATCATCTCTTTGGCTTTTCGGCGGTCCTGCCAAGTCACTCTCTCTTTCTTTTTGTACGAATACCGAACAAACGACTCTGGGGTGTCTTTACAAGGGTATCTAGGATTCAGCAGATTGACTCAGTCATCGTCGTACTATTTGAGAAGATTCTAAACTCAGAAGCTTTAAGCTACCTTTTCAAATACTGATCGAATCTACATAGGATTGATCGATTAGTTTGGAGAAGATTAATTTTCTTATTGGAAATCATCAATTCTAATTGTCGAAGATAAACTAGAAACGTTGGAATGTATCTGGAATGCATCTATTAAATGTATCAATTTATATTACGTGCATGGTAAAACAACTTGTAAAGTAAGCAGATGTCATACAAGAACGAAATCATCAGGTCGACGGACGAAGAAGATCTGCGAGCACTGGCGCACCGGTTTACAACACCTGGCGGAGTATCCCTCACCACGCGTCTCTAATCGACGTGGAGGGGATATAATAGCAAGAGTGGGGGTAGCGTACTGCCACTTCCTAAAACGAATTCGCGGCCTGTGCTGCCCCCACCACGTGCCTCCTTGAAGTCGCACAATGACGAGCACGAGGACGTTGGCCTTCGCGGGGCGTAATTATCAGTCTCGAGGGAAACGATTTACATTCGATTCGAGGTTTCGCGGGGAAAGAACTATTCTTTCGAAATGCCACGTTGAAACAATTATATCCTCTCCAACGATGAATCATTTTAATACGAAATATTTTTGACGAACCTTTTTACACTAGAATTCCCAATGATACCGAGAAAAGGAACTTTTCCTCTTCTCTTTTTCTTTTCAATTTTAAATGATCGACAGAGAGACGAGTCGATTCGAATCGAAAGAATAGAGAAAAGCTAGACAAGCTGGACAGGAAATTGTACGGACGGATGTGCATTCTTCGCGTTGAACGTACCTGCCCTAAAATTCGGCCACACGAAAACCACCGACACAAAACTGTCTTTAGGAGGAGAGAAACGGCTGTCTACCTGTCCCGGACCCTTCTCACGCGAAGGTTATCGTTCCACACAGAATTTCGCCACATTTTCCGCTCCTTTTGCGTAACCGCCCGCGAAGCCATTGTACGAACCCCGACCTTCCTCGTATTCCAGAAAAATCTGATCGCTGAATATGCTATTCTATCTACTTTTTCTCAAAAGTCACGCTAAATCTCTTCCAAGAAATTTATCTCGTACATTCGAAATATTTTTACCTATCTTCTGTATCGTAGAAATTTATAAATTCTTTCTCGATAGAAAAATAAAATCGCAAGATATAAATGACATATATATTTTTAATAATTTCGATCAATTTGGATGATCTTCTTATATGCCCTATGAATCATTATATACAAGAAAGAATATCGCAATTGATCAGGAATTAACGCGAATAATACTTCGAATGTCATTTTTCTGACCAGAACTCTCGATATAAAGATCGTCGTATGGATGGAAGAAAAGAGGCCTTGGCAAGATTTTTCATCCACGAGGAGAGGTTGCCCGGTTGAGGAGGCAACGTCAAGGAGACCAGTTCGAACGTCTCACGATTTCCGCGTGCACAAGGTCGAGCAACGCCGGGTCGATAACTTCTCCGTAGCCTTGGTCACATCGTACATTCACATTCAAACTCCGTTCACTTCCTGGTCACATCGCGTTACGGCTTCACATTATCGATACTTTTCACGGTACTCGTGGATCAATGCTAAATTCGTATTTACGTATTTCCAACATCCATTATTCCAAAAATCTTGCAAAGATCGAGTAAAAAGTATCAAAAATGTCGGCGATACTCGTTGCGATATTCGTTCAAACGATTTTCAGATCATTTTATAACTTTTGTACGGAATGTTGGAAGAAAAAAAAGGAGTTCCAACGGAGAAGTTCGAACGCAAAGTCGAGTAAGCAAATATTTTTGAAAACGAAACCGGATCGAAAAGCGTCGAACGAAATATGCGAAGTATACGCGGATTTGTATTGTATATCGAGTTCGAATTTCCACTCACCTTGCATCCCTCGCAGGAGTGTACCCCATAGTGAAAACCGGACGCTTTGTCCCCGCAGACACGACACAATACCGTGGTCCCGTCGAATTCTGCAAGAGAACAGAAAAAAAAAGAAATATAGATTACGCACTGTGATTTCACTAGCACAATATGTATATAACGTGGACGTGTAACGTGTCGGGTTCACGTTGCTCTCCACGTGGCGGATAGCGCGCGTCTGGGAGGAGAAAGGTGGGAGAGAAAGAAGAACACTTTCTCCTCTCTCGCGGCGGGTTACAGCATCGGTGTGTTACAACTTTCTGCTTTCACTCGACTGTCACGACGCACGATCGTTTTTCAGTTCCACGAGATCCAAAGCAATTGAATCTCCTTATACGTACTGATATAGTTGAACCTGACCGAGAATTTGTCGAATTTTTTCAAATTAAGCTCAAACGTTAGTTTTCGACAGAATATATTGGAAGATAAGTTTGGCAATAGAATTATACGTAAACGTGTCTTTTTATTTTATCCTTGAGCGATTTTTTCATTTTTTTTCTTTTCTAATTTTTCTTCGATTAGTGGTTCCGAGTCGTACCTATGTTCAATTCGGGCTCAGGTTTCGCTGACGAAACGGTAGAGTCCATGGTAGGCATGTTTGGGCTGAGATGATGGGGTAACTGAGCCACGTGATAAGGGCTTGACATGCCCTGAGAGACACAAGACATGCGCGACACGCTGGACGTGCGGGAGCCATGCGACGACATGCTCGAGATCGGCGATTCCGGTGCCGGTGACGTCGCCATTGTAGCCTGTGCGCTGCTATCCGGGGTCAGGATCATGATGTTTGTCTATCGTTCGATCACAATAACGAATCCAGAATATCTTAGGTTCTTCGATGTATCATCCACTTGGCACGGCACTGCACTGAGCCGAGAACCGACATCAGTTCACTACATGTTCGCTCGGTATCACTGACTAATAAACACTAACTCACTTCTCCTCGATATCACCAAGAAAAAAAAAGCGCTGCTCGAGAAATCTACGTAAGAAACGAATTCCTGTCTGCTTTCTTCTCTCTTTATCTCCAAGTCTGTTTATCGTGTAACGCACAGAAGTCGATCACGTGATCAAGTAACGTAAGGAACTCGAGTGACCGGGGGAGTGAATCACACTAAGGGAAACTGACTCTGGTTTGCCGAGAACCTACCGGAACGAGGGGCAGGTGCGTTCTGTGGCGACCGATGAACACCTCGCCGGTGTTATACACTGTCGATAGAGTGGAATGAACGACCGGGTGGTGTACCAGACGTGAGCGAGGAAGGAACCACGAGCGGAGAGAGCCGGAGGAAACCGTGAGCGAAAGAGCGCACGTATTGGGATGGCAGAGAGAAGAGAGTGAAAGTAAGTGTTCGCTCGAGGGAGGTTCGCGTTGGTCTGACTGGAGTTCGGCGCTGCCGAGTGTTGGTTACCTGGGGGCCGTGCAGCCCTTACTCGGAGCGACGCCGGTTTGTGGAGGGGAGGGATTGATGTGGCTGCCTGCTTGCCAGGCTGCCTCGACCATCTACAATGTCTACGCCCTGGCTACCTAGTATGTAGTAGAGGACACACAGCGCACCGGTGCGCTCTTACAGAGAGCCCCCCGAGAGAGTTCATCGTATTTTCAATGCTGGAGGTCACTGACAAGCGGCGGCTGCGGGCCCGGGCACCGGCGTCACGGGCCCAACCAATCGCGTGGCCGCACGCTGGGCCGCGTGTTCTCGCGATTGGCCGAAGCTTCGCCCCACCACTCGCCTCGGACCTCTACCGGCCGGCTCTCCTTCCTCCCATCGGAGGAAGTTCATCGGCCGAAACCTTGACTGAATTACCCCGCAGCAGCGGCCAAGGCCATGCGCCCTCTCGCTCGAGCCAACCAAGCCACAGTCCGTACACCTCTGTCGTTTCGCCTTCTGCCTTCTTCGTTCGTCTCTCTCTAACCTTGCCGGCTTCCTCTCGGCCTCTCTTCTGCCTTGCCCGAACCTCTTCTTTCTGTCTTTGTTTCCAACACAGACTACGATCCTCTGCGCGACTCCTTGTCCCGTTTCATCCTTCGATTTCTATGTCCCTTTTTCTCATACATGTTAACTATATGGTTCTCGAGAGGCTCGTTCCATCTTCGATTTAGGGACATTGCGGGGTTTATATGCCTCTGTGTCGAGACGCCTCTTAATTGATCGATGTCAATGTACTCTTTTAGAGACCGACGGTGAAAGGTAGCGGTGCTCAGGTAACTTATTCTTCGGACACATTATGTTTAATGGCTCTTCTGTATTTGGACAAAGCTTCTTTGGTTATAATGGCTTTGACTAGCGAACGTGTATATATGGTTTTGGGACCATGCTTGATGTAATATCCGGTTACTCGAAATTCTCCGTTGTGGATCTCATTCATTAAAATGGATTTACGTATACTCGAAACACTGGAGGATCCGTGTTCCCCTAACTTTCGAAGAACCGGTAAATCGACAAGTTACGAATTGCAGATTAGAGTTTTCCATTTTACAATCTTATAATCTTTCGTAGAGTAGTATAATGAGACAACTCGCGATACGCGAAATTTCATTGGATTTTATTGCCACTCTTGCCGCTATTATGCAACAGCGTTTATTAACATCAGCGACTTATACTTGGTGACTCATCAAATTTCATTAATGATATCGATTCAATTGTGCAGAACGGCCCTGAACTTTACCGTGAATATTAATTCACTCCCACTAGGTTGTTACTAGTTTCAATATTCTATCCTTTAAAAACGAAACTCCGTTTCCTCTACGAGGTGACAGGGATTTCCTGGTCACCTACTCGAATCGATTGTTCGGAGCTGATACAAAATTCGGGAACGTGTACACGCGGCAAGGCGAGAGCCCAGTTCCGATTCGAAGGACGATAGGCACGTGCGTGCTCACAGGCAAAAAACGTGATACAGGTTCGATGAACTTGCCGCCGTGCTACGCCGTTTTCGTTGCCCGCTCGTAACGAAACTATCTCCAGATTTCGGACTAGCATTAGCCTTATCGTTTAGCGTCCTCGTGACTAGGCCACCGGCTATCGTGGAATTTTACGGCTGCACTCGGATCGGTTTACCGCTGATCAAATGATTCGCGGGCGGCTAGTGCAGCGTCGTGCAACGCGCCATTTCCTTTCTGGATAGAACTGCAGAACAGAAAAATTTGCTAACGTTTGTGCGATTGCTCGTTAACGAAACTCTTCTATAACGTTCGCCGATTAATCGCGTCGTTTGCACCTTTCGTGATCTATCGCGTTCGAATCAACCCTCGGGTCGCTGCATTGTGCAACCACCCACGCGATCTACCTCTGCCACCTGTCCAATGACGAACACTTACGCGTTTCAACAGTGTATGTTTCGAACTTGACTTCCTTCCTTCTTATTGGATCAATGGCCGATCGTGAGGATTCTGTTATATAGATTTTAGCAAGGTGTTTAGTAAGAAATGTATTTATAATTGTTACGTCGTTATTGTTGGAGCAATTTATCGATATTATCAGCTGGTAAAGTATCGCGTAAGAGTACCGTGGAATTATCAAGAGCAACTGTCAGAGAACAAAGCGTAAAGGTGTGTTATAATAATTGTCTTGCCACTGTCTGACTATTTATAATATCGCACATTGCGATAATTGTTTAAACGCGAGACGATCGTAGCACCATAGATTTTTCCTTTTTACATCGAATGTTTGAGGAAAGGTAGAATTTTATACTCGTAGTGATGAATTAAACGTAGATAAGATATAATCATGCGAATAATCACGTAAAAATCATCGAGAAAATGTTACGTAATGATAGAGGAGTAAAAAAGTTATGAGAAAATACGAAACTCTATTTACTCTTCCATAAGACGTGTCTTCCTTTCATTTGAATATGGCATTCATATGTGCAAATTACAAATTGACGTATGTACATACGTTTTGAAATATTTCTGCCTTGTTCCACATCGTCTGGCATGCATATTCATTCACTTATTGGCGTAATTCAACCACATTATTTCGAATTGAGGTCATAAAATATCCTGGCGAGGAGATTATATAAATTTACATTTCACGCGCTGAAAACGTCGAATCTAACTCTCGCGTCGCGACTGCAACGATTTGAAAAACCATCCAACAAACTCGCCAAAGCTGGTGCCTCGATTCCCCTTTCTCGATTACAACGGCGTAACCCTATCTTCCTTAAGAACCGGAAGTGTCTCCCATTGTCAATTCGAAATCCCACGAAACGGTAAGATCTAGAGCAAAGAAATACGATATTTTCGGGGAAAAATGCTGCGGAAGGGCCGACTCGATGGTGACAATAAACTGGCAACCCAAACACAAGACCCTTCAACCCTTGCCTGGACACGCAACCCTTTTGCGGCGCAGATTCAGGCTCGGTCGTACGGTTTGCCCTCGTAAACGTTGCACCGACTTTTTTTTCCTCTTGCTTTCGGCACGTTTATGCGTTTATGAGGCAGCAATAAACGGCAAACTTTCTCCTGGACGGTGTGTGCACGACAGCCACTCGACCAGGAGTGGCTGGACGGTCGATGCAACGACACAGAGGTGTCACAAGAACCGAGAGTTAACGTCTACCATCATCTACGCAATAATTTATTTTCATGATTTTATGGTGCAGCTATTACGAGCTATGACTCTCCGTCCCTCGTGCCGTCCACCGTGTCGACCTTCTTCGGCTAAAATTGCTTTTTTCTCTCCTTCTTTCATTCCTCTTGTTTCTTTCCTTCCTACGAGCACGTTCTCGCCCGTTTATTCCCTTGTCCTTGTCCCACGTTGCTTTCAATTAGAATATCCCATATAACGAGGATAGTGGATGTCTCTGTTTAGTGGCTCCTTGCCCATGGTCGAATAGCTGATATACGAAATTTTGGGTCGTGCCGGATGATTGGTCTATTGGCCTCGTTGCACGAGTCGTGTTATAAACCAATTGGTCATTGGGTTGACAGGTTCTTGAGGATTATTTTGCTTAGTCGTGGTTGAATATCGAAGGCAGGACTCATTGTACTTGGTTTGAATGGAAAGGACAAACCGTGTCGTTTGTTTCGACGTGAATTGATTGAAAATATATTTGCCTATCTGAATATTTTTTATTGAATTTTTAAATAATTTCTTTGTTATAGAAGCTGCCTTATTTCGTTTACTTTGTTCTAGCAAGGATAAGTTCTTTTTAAACGTTATTTTTCATTTGTTTAGTCATGGTGGATAAAACGTGTTAAAACCATGGTCGAATATTTCTATGACCAACTGTGCATGTTATATAAAAGTATTTAGTATAGAAGTATATACAGCGAATGTATACAAATTTCTGATCATCGATTTAACGATATTCGTAGTTTCGTCATTGGACGAATCCCAAGTATATTCGTAGCTTTTAATGCTTTGTGTTATCGTTCCAAAGGAAGCGAGACGGTTCTTTTTACCTGTAAAACGTTCGTTTTCGAAACAATTTCATCCTTCACAGGGATCCAACGAATTTTTCATTGCAAAGCGTTCGCGTAAGATCATTCAAGAAATGCAAATTTATTCGTTAATTAATTCATTCGTTAAAGCAAATCGAAACAAAAGAGCGAAGAAGATCGGTTGATTGCATAAAATCCTTGGGTGAAAAAGCATCGAGCTTGGCTGGCAAATCGGCGAGGTATCAACGGCAAAGTTGGACGGACCTCGAACATAATGGCCGGCGGCGACGGAGGTCAGACGAAGTCGTTTCCTTGAAATCGGCTAGCGACCTGCAGCGATACGCATTTATATGCAACGAATACACCATGGCCCTCGCGTGGTATCTATTTTTAATCGGTTAGTATAAAGCGATCGCACGTGTCGGCATTATTGGACTCCAACGAAGAATGATCGGAAAGACGTGCCAACAGAAAAAATAAAAATAGAAAACAAGAAAAATAATAGCTCGTCCCGAAAATTCCTATCGAGTTTAACAAGCATATGGACATGCTAAATTTTAATCGTCTCTTTATTCCAAAAGATACGCGACATACTTTTTTACAATCTTCCAACATCTATCTTTCGCCAATTTTCAGTACAGTACGCTGTGGACTATTTGCAATTATTGCTTCAATGTTTTCATCAATGGCACGATCAATGGAGAGCGGTCTTCAAAGTGTTTTTACCTATTCATCTGCAAATTTAGAGGTTTGTGAATAGTTCTACGTAGATAGAGAATCTCCTGTTAGAAATGTTGCAAAATCTCATTTAGTGTCTCTGTGACGCTATTTCCTTTTCTACAACATTTTCAAAAATAATACAAATTCTATCTTCCTGCATCTTTAAAATACCATAATTTTCAGAGTTGAAAATAATAAAATGAAAGGATAAAACGATGAGAAGTAATTTTAACGATAGTTTTTTCCAAAGATGGTACAGATATAACTTTTTAATTTACACGTAAATTTTACATATTTTCGGTAACTTTCGTTTGTTTCGTCGCATTCGCGCATAATCTGTAAGAAATCAACGAGACAATTTCTAATCGTTCGATGTTAAGAAATAAAAAGAGAAAGATCTCTATTTCCAACAGCGGTAAATTAGGAAGAGGGGCGCGAATTAAAATTATTTATAACAATTTACAAGGGTCGTGGACACGCGAGAATATTCTCAAATCATCGACCAGCCACTTCCTGCCTTTTGTGCAGGGAATTGGATTCCACCTGCAGTTACTATTCGAAGCTAGTTATCCCGGTTGAACTAATTACGATAAGTATTCTTCGCCTCCAGAATATTCTCGTACCGTTGGCTAATTAAATTAATTGTTCGAATCATAGTTGGCTCATAGTTGGATATTAGCTGTTTCTAATTGTAAGTTAAAAAATTCTTAAATGAAATTGAATCGCTGAAGTTTCAAATTAGAGTACTGCGTGTAGTTGATAAAGTTGTGGATTCGATTAACCAACGTAGGCGGCAAAATTTCGAATTAGATCGCTCTAAATCGACAACAAAATTCCAAACCCGCCCACTTTATCGAGAATTGCAATCTCGATAATCCCATGTATCATCGAAATACGTACTAGAATTCGAAATTCGATGATCCTAACTAGGCGAGAGTTTTACCACTGTTTTATCTATATGACCGGGATTTTTTTAAATTCGACGAACAACGGAGTAAAATTTCGTATTCGACAATTTTAACTTGGAGCGAAATTATAAATTCTATTGTTCGCTAGCAAACTTCTCCTACCATTTCATGTGTGGAAATTAATAGTTTCCTGAATTAAGAATTTCAGTGAACCTACACGTGGAAGATAATGAAACGTGAAATTCCATAATCTTCTGGATTTTGTCGAAAGAATTTCAAAATTTCAAACTCGATGTTACACGTATAATTGCCAGCTATAAATATTACAACACCCACTCGTTACAAATAATCAATTATACAATAAATAATAAATAAAAACCCCCTAATAATAAATAAATAATAAATAATAAACCCCTAAATAAACCCCAATATTTAGTATTTTACATTAAAAGACACACAAATGAAGTAATAACAAATTCGTAAGAAAATACCCAAACGATAAAAGCAGTGGAAAGTATACACAGTTTGCGCTAAATATCAGCCGATGTGCTGATGTACTTATGGTCGTCAGCGTATCGCGAAAATAATAAAATAAAATGAAAAATCCGTGCGATAAAATAATTGTAATAAAATTGTAAATAATGAGATTCTCCACATCTGCAAACTCTTGAGAGTATCTTGCACCTCACTCCAAAATAAATTCTACTTTGAATCGCAACGTGGTCGGAGATTCCAGCGTTCGATTCAACAATAAGAGAGACATCGCGTCGAAAGCGGGTACGTGTCGCGTTCGCATAATCTATCGCGGCACCCGAGAAATTTATACGAACGATTATCCGGACGTGCGGTTGGTCGACGACCTCTAGAACGCGGTAGAAAACCGCCGTTTGCGAATTCATCGTCCTCCTTCGTCGTTCGTCCCTTCCGCGAATCTCTTCAACATTTCGACGAGTCATATGCCCACTGGTATCATCGTACGATCATAGGCCGCTAATTATGTTAATCGTCGCTTGTTTGTTGACCGAACTAGACGAGGAATGCGGTTCTCCGACGTCGGCTTGATTATTCCGGGTAATTGAATTTTCAGCCGAGCCAATGTATCAAACGATAGTTAAGGGAATTAATTGGAAAGATTTACAGTAGGTAACCGGTGTTAAATCGTGGCGATTGCCTAACTTTTTATCGCGAGGGGAAATCGTACGGATAAGTTTTCTGTCACGTGTATGAATAATTATTAAATCGTTGTTGTCGTTATTGCTTGAAATAAATATTATCGTTGAATCATTTGTAACAGATGTTTTGTTCGTATGTATAAGATTAATGGTTTTTAGTCAAGTGTTTCTATAACCAATGGAATGAAATAAACGGATTAAATAAAGAGAGATCGTGCGAGATGATAAGCTCGAAGAACCGAACTGCGAACGACAGATTGTTAAAGGAAAATCTGGCAGGCAGATTTCGTTTTGCTTGGAGTCAGAGTAGAATTTTTATTTATATCAATTAATATCCACGGTTATATAATATTATGTAATTAATATACATTTACATAAACGGCAGGAATAAAACAATTACGAATGTGTTATTCGCTTGATTAGTAAGCTGGATGGATTTAATGTTTCGTTTCGACTACAAATTGCAATAACGGTGATAAGCGGTGTGTCTTTATTGCACAGTTAGAAGTGATATAACTGTCGAGGGAGGTAGGAAGCATTAAATTATCGACAGATAACACGGAGAACGAGATTCAGCGATGGAATGTCCGATGGTACTTAAATCAATCGTTGCTCTGATCGATCTCGCGTAATTTAAGTAGTTTAATTCGATTTGAGGATATGCTTTTCTACATAATTTCATTTATATTAAATTCATAGTGCGAAGTGGAATTCTAATCATTGCTGTTACAGCTAATTCAAATTATATGATCACAATAGCGCTTCGTAACTGTCGTTGAATCAGAACTAGCTACTTTTTATATCCACGTAAGTATACGTATCTACATTCAAATTTACATTACACCGCATAATAATTTCACAAACATAATTTACATGGAAACATATTCTCAATAAAGTTACGTACCACTGGATATTGGTAGAATATTTCAATATTACCATACCTCCACTCTTCCAAAATTTATCGTCCGTGTGTACGTGTATTTTTATTAATATACGAAAAGCAAAAAAAAAAAAAGATCTATAACGATATTAAAAAACGAGTAAGATGCCAGTAGCATAATCTATCAGAAGTCAGCGAACGTGGAGCACAATGGGGAGCAAAGGAAAGAATTGCAAAGTCGTTTTCATCGAGGGACCAGCGAACGTCTTGGTTAACGAGATCCAGCCCCGTAAACGGGAACGTTAATTGGCATAAACAATAAGCAGTAAACGCCACGCGAAGAATTCGTAGCGTTAGCCTGAGAAAGTTGAGACAATTACACACAGCTATGAGCTAAACTGTTTTTCCCGTAAGGATGGCGGGGTGTTGCGGGCAAAAGATAAAAATATAACGAGCCACGGCATAATTAGAAGGCATTTCCACGCGGCAATGGAGTCTTCATTGTGTCTACCTTGCCGTGTCCTTGGCACTGAACGACCGGTCGCCGACCGCCGTTTTGCCTTCGTAGGCAACTTCCTAGATCATCGACACTTGGTAACTGGAGTGTCCCCGTATCGATGACCTCCTGAAGAATTTCTGCCAATTTCTTCGTCATGATAAAGTGGGAAATCCGAATTGGATATTATTTCAGCGGATATGATAATATAATTTCATACTGGCCAGGTCGTGTTACTTGCTATAACGCGCAGTGATAATTGGAATGCCCTTCGAAATTTTCAAGCATGTTGCTTTTTTGCGGACAAAGCTTTCAGAGTATTCAGAGAATCTTCGATAAAACATAGGCCACGCGCGTTCCTTGCTATCGAGAGAAGCAAACATCAACCGTTTTCCTAATCTTTACAAGACTTTTATCGAAAATTTCATGTGAAACCATACGAAATAACATAATACGAAACACGACATTTCTATCATCCAGTTGTAATTTAATTTTAGAGCAAATTAACTGTAGTGACAGAATAGGAAAGAGCATAAGGATAAGAACATTTAATAATAGATATAATGGCTGTCATATTATTTTATTATACTGAATTGCATATCGATTCTTTCCACTAACAGCGATCGACCGGCAACGATCGATCCCAAGGGAATGGCTACTACGAACGATCTTCTTCGAAAAGGAAGAATTCGTAAAGAGCTGGATGTTAGTCGTGACGACTGAGATTCCGTTGCATATTCCAACGATTATTATAGATTATTATCAAGCGTGGCTATTAGATGAGTTCGAATGACTGGCCAATGTTCGATCGTTACAGAATCCATCGTCGATCGCTTCCTGCTGTTTTCTCGGCTATTACATGATCAGGCTGGCGACTATGGCGGCGGCCACGGTCGTTCATGTACAATTATTGGGCGCACGCCTTCGCGCCATATTATTAAGTAATATCGTAACATTACATAGTAGCATCAAGTGAAACGTTTCGAACAAAACCATCGAGAATATAGATATTAGTGTCGTATTCTTACTACCTATCACCGCTATCCGAGTAAATTCTAATTGCTTTTAATTATCTTCGAGCATTATCAATCGTTGCAACGATGATGTCTTTCACACGCTTCCTATATGTCGAGAAAAACTATTATACAGTGGAGAATATTTGATATATAAATCAAATCTTTAGAATAATACTTTACTTTTTACAATCATATACAGGGTGGTTGGTACAAGCGGAAATTTTTTTTTTTTTTAATTTTTCCATCGAGACAACGATCTACAGTGAGATCCGTTATAACGTACCGCACGCGTACCGAGCGAAAATTCAAAGTCGATTTTCTCGAAAACAAAGCCTCAAACGAGAAATTTTTATTCTATATTTTCGACTTCTTTTTTCGCGTAGAATCACCCCCTTTCCGCTTGTATCACCAGTTACCAACC
This sequence comes from Bombus huntii, assembly GCF_024542735.1. Taxonomy (NCBI): domain Eukaryota; kingdom Metazoa; phylum Arthropoda; class Insecta; order Hymenoptera; family Apidae; genus Bombus; species Bombus huntii. The sequence goes on from NC_066240.1 coordinate 11,564,512, forward strand.
ACCCTGTACACCCTCTGTTACTCTTTGCACATGATATTCATTAGCCTATCGTTTTATTCTATTTTACTTAAGAACGGAGCACACACAGTATCTCTTTATCCAATCTCTCTATCCTACGAATATTAAGAATTTCATTAACTTTTTCCATTAAGAGTTCAACGAGCGCAAACAGAATTACACCGTATCCAACCTAATCACTGTAAGCGGCGCCGATCAGCTTCGGAGATTGCGCAGGAAACTAACGATTGTGAACATTATCGTTCAAATTGCCCCTGAAACCTAATACTTTAATCCAGATTAGTCAAGTTGGTAACTAATAGCAAGAAGAACCTAAAGAAACTTCAAAAGTTGTCCCGCGCCAGCTAAAGAATTATCGAGCTGGCAACTAAGTGATTGCGGATTTTGTCAATACTACCTAATGACAAAGTCCGCAATCGCTTAGTTGCCAAGCCAATAATTCACGAATTCGTACGGCGTGGCTAGTCTGAACGAGATTTATGTTGCAACGCCTCGAGCAACAGCAAAAGGATAAACGCGTCGATATACTGCGGTATCTAAAATTCTCGAACGTCACCTTGGTCGATCCGTTAACGGCTGGTATCGTTGCGTGGCTCGGCGCGTAATTACGCGAGTGGGCCTTCGTGCGAGTCCCTAGCGGGGCCTCCATTGTCCCGCGGCCCGTTCTTTCGTGAGAAAGAACCACCGCAGAGATTACATATTGCGATAATAAGGTGGTAATCTCGGGAAGGTGCAGCAGGCGTGCAGAAAAGAGAACGGTGCCGCGTGCGCGCGAGCGCCTTGCTGTTTGCGGTCTGCGAGTTCAGTCGCCGTCCAAGCAATATTGTTGCCTGCTACCAACGTTGCTGTTGCTGCTGTTACGCCTTGTGTAGTAGTTGGCGTTTAACTCTTGGCTGCTGGTTGTTGCTGCTGCTGCTGCTGCTGCTGCAGGTTCAGTGACATCAACGCACGCATGTGCGTGACGCGGTGCGCGCACCGTTATGCCCATAGCCTGCCCTATAGCGCCCACTGCGGAAGTATAACCATATAACTTGCCGGCGCGCCGTATGCGCGACGATCGACCATCGATCCACCTGGACGATCGCTCGTTAAGACGACGATCCAATGAAAAGCTAACACTAAGCTACGCTATGTTAAACTCAGTTTCAAGGTATTTGTTGCAACGCGTATATAGGAAATTGTTGCCACCGAAAGGCAAGGTAAGCTGCGCTAGGGTTTCAGTTTCATCGAAATTTAGCGCAATTTAGATGAGTTTCTGGTCTTTGCCGGTTTTCGTCAAAAGGCAAAATTTGGCGCAGTTTGGTTCAGTTTCTGACGGAGACAATTGTACGTACCGTGTATACGTATTGAAGCAAATATTTGTAAAGCTAGCATAGCACAGGTTGCACTGTCAACTTTCTGTATGTAGAGCCGAAAATTCTCCAGGCTACCCTCGAGCGATTTACCGATAAGAGTTTTGGAAATTTTAGATGGTACGATGCATTCGTACGATCGCTCGTTACACCGCCAACTATCTCTAACTCTGCCAGCTTTCTACGATCGAAAGATCTCGAAGACTTCCTCAACGTCATTTACCGATAAGGAAACGCGGTTCTGTTTCAGGTGATTTTAAAAGCGTTGCAGTTTTACGGACGACAACGTTGATTTTCAAGAGATTCGAAGGTTTTTCAGATTGCCACTTTCGTGAACGTTTAACGTCCAAGCTATTCTCCAAAGCTTATATGACGCTATAAATAAAAAACAAAATACTGATTTTGGAATCGTAACAAGCTTGACTCTGAGTTTACATTCTTGCGATATGATATAATCGAAACCCAGCCTCTTCCTGCTATTCTTCCTCTTCGTGTTAGTCGACCATTCATGAAAACGACAGTCCCCGCCAAAATAAAGAAACGGAAAAAGAACAAGAGGAACGGCGCGGAAAAAGAGCAAAGCCAAACGGGGAAGTTTAAACGAAAAAGAAAAGGAAAAGAAAATGGGAAGTTGGTAGAAGGAAGGCGGAAGGTTTCGGTGGGCGTGGAGGAGCAGCTGGCGTCGCGAGACGTGCTTGCAGCCGCTACACGCGCATTAGGATGCACGCTGCGCTCCGCTGGCGTAATTCTTTTCATGCGACGCGTGTCCCCGATCATATCTCGCCCGAGAACCACAGTGGCCCGGGATCTGTGTCAACGGCACCGAACGGGTTCGGTATGCTCGTTTGGAGCAGGCCTCGGCGGAATTAAATCATCGAGAGCTCCGAAATCGAGAGCTGCCACACCGCCTCGCTTTCGACCTGCAATCGATCGTTTCTCGTTCCACGCATGAACCATCGTCGAACGCTATCGTATGAAACGATTGACGTCGAGAAACTGTCGCCAGATAATACTTGGATCAAATGGAAACGGCACTGCTTTTGTTGAAACACAATGAAGGATATGGTTCATTAATTGGTTCATGGATTATGTTTTGGAAATAACGATCGCCGAGTGGCCTTCTTCAATGGCCAATGTATAAAGGGTGTCTATCGGGTGGATTGAGGAACAAGTGGGGGTGAAACGAAACACCACTGATGGAGTTTTAGTTATCGAAGTTGGGCTATTGTTACGCGTAGGTGAGAGAGGATTGTCCGGCTATTTTGTACCCGATGCTTGATAACATTCTTTAACGAATCTGTGAATCGTATCTGTTTGTTCATCGGCTTCTCGATAAAGTTAAACGATCTGTAATTATTTTTTAACAATCGTCTTATTTCAATAAGGACGTTTTGTTTCCTTACGATACTGTCGTTTAAACGTCTCATCAGGTTGTAAAACGAAGATGATATACCAAAGCGTTGTACAAAGGTACACTCGCAAAGATAAAAGCGCTTATCGACGAAAGCAAAGATTTCGAAAATTGATCTAACAAAATTGGACATTAAAATTTAATACACGTACGTCAACGTGTCTTCCATTCACAACACATGTCCTTCCATTGTCAAATAAAACAAAGAAATAGAACGACGAAAGGAATAAAAGAGGAAAGAAGGAAGAACGAGCAATAGCAATTAAAGCACATCGATCGGTGAAAGAGTAGGGGAGGATTGGTGGGTAGAAATCGTCGGAGCGGCTCGAGCCGCGGCGAAAGAAAAATGGAAAAAGTAATTTCTCTGCTGGCGCCTGTGATTGCGGGTCGGCCGATGGACGACTTGCGCCGCGACCTGCAAACCGAGGCAACCAGGCCGTTCGATCACCTTGTTGCACGCGTGCACATGCATCTATTCCACCGACTAGTTTCTCCATTACGGTTTCGTTTGCTGATAGATTGATGCCGGTACGAGATCCACGCTGACGGACGGTCGTGGTACCGTGAAACTGAACATAATTGAAATGGAACGGCCACGGTCGCTGCTCCGAATTTTACGCCACGCACGTAATAATGCATACCGCAACTTTCTGTAACCGTGATTATCCGCGCGGTTAAAAATAATCCACGCTCTTCGAGTTCCAACGTCTCGATCTGACATGGTGGAATGTCTCGAACAGATTCCTTCTTGTGATCGATGAACGCGTTTGCAGCACGGTACCGTGCTTCTCTGTTGTTCGGCCAGTGTTTTTTTTATTCCTAGTAGATCGCTTCTTTTTTGGAATTTTCGAGGCGTACGGTTAAATCGTTGGAGAATTTCTGAATTTCGCGCAGGTTGTTTTCTAGGTAAAAGGCCTCGAGCGAACGAAATAAGATGTTAATAATGAAAACTGGTCGGTTTTGTTCGAAGGTTGAACGTTTTGGGTATCTAAAATCGTTTTTGAAATCGCGATCCAACATCGAAACGATAGGATTTTATTTCTTGACGATTTAATTTAAAGCATCGACGTTTAAACTTGGTAATTTCCATCGATAATTCTGAAAGTACCCAAGAAAGCAATTAAACTTCGAAAAAGAAGAATTGCAGAAAGAGGACGACTGAATTTCAAATATTCACACGCGATATCAAAGTCACCATTCAAATCCAAAGGATCGAAATTGAAGAAAATCGAGCAATTTATTCCTGCAACGAACAATCGAAGCAAAAGTGATTCAATTCATTTAACGAAAGTCTAAAACGATACGATTGGATAACAAAAGGACGATTTTTACGGGCGTTTCAACGAAAGCGCGTTCGTCGGAATACCAGCGAGCCGGCAAAAAGAGATTAGAGGTGGAAGCACGATGGCCAAGAGAAAAGGGGACCGCGAGAAGCGGAGAACGAAGAAGAGGAGGAACAAGACGAGGTGGAGGAAGAGGCTGAAGAACGTGTGCTACTAGCCGCGGCCCCGAAGTGGCCTGCTTCGCGTCGCCGCTTCGATCGCGTCGAACACGCTTCGTTCCTCTTCTTCCTCCACCCCTTCGCTCCTCTCACGGAGTTCCGCGGTAAACCGCTTTTTCCTCTGTCGATTAGTCGTGAAAAACGAGGAGAAACGCGGCGACTGGCCACGCGCTCCCTCGACGCCTTTGCTTCTACTTGTTGAATCACCGATAACTCGCAAATTAGATGCTTTTTTACAATTCGGATATCCTCATGTCCTTTGGCAGATTTATGTCCTCGTATTTTTTTTCTTTTTAAACAATATACGCGCATCCTCGAAGGCAAACGGATCAACTCTATTTTCTATGAATTTCTCCATCTCATTGCATAAATAGGGAATTAAAGTTCAATTTTCGAGAAACTAATTCTCTAGTTTGATGAGTTCGTTTGAAAGATGATGACACAAACGATGCTGAATTCGAATGTAAATTGAGAAAGTATTCCTGTACTTTCCAATCGATCGAGTCGATCAATTTGGCTTTCGGACGGTTTACGCGTATTATTTTAATTAACGCCAGAATAATCAACCTCTAACGTGTATTTAAATATGAAATTTGATAGTCGTTCTATGTATACCATGCTTCAAGCAACTATATTATCAAGTCTTTATTATATCAAACTATTTCAAGCTTTTATTATGGAAGACAAAAGATAGAAACGAGGTTAGGCACTTACGTGGTTAGTTAATAAATTGAAATAAGTTGTATACAGTTAATAAAATAAAATTGTCAAGAGAACGAACGATATTGATTCTTAGGATTCTCTCGTTCTATCTCATATATCACTTGGAAACGTACAAATTGGACAAGCGTTGCAACGATAATTCTGCGGTAAATCCGGCAAATCCAAAATTTTCACTTTCAACGCTTTCAACGCAAATTAGATACCCGTTTCCCTAAAAATCACTGCGTTCCTTTCTTCCCAGAACTCCAGCAGTTAGTTCTCGTCAGTCTCGTTTTTCCAGCTTCGCTGTATATTCGTTTCGACCAGTCTACAACTCTATACACATCTCTCGAAAGAATGCGAACAGGGACCGAGGTAAGGTCTGAACTGCTACTGGTGTGAAATTCCAAGCGGCCGATGAATTTACGAGCTCGTCCTCCGTGACCGATTGACTTCTTAACCCTTTCACGGCACTCGCCACGCCCACGACGATTCCCGCAGTATAACGAGTCCGCCATTGTCTCCCAATTACGTTGAAATCTCGGTATACGCCACAGGGAACACGACGTTTAGCCTGTTCAGACAATAAGTACCTAACCTAGACCGTATTCCACATCGGATCTCGTCTCGTTTGAAGACGCTGCAAAATATATAGATGTCTGTTTTGGATAATCCTTTCGTGGACAGCAGACAGACGATAACTAATCACCGAGTGCTGACTGGTGAACGACGTTTTATAATCGCATTAACGCGACAGATACCTGCAGACCGGCCGAAGGATTCTCGAGGAACAATTCTTCACGCCACTAGCGTGCTCAATGGCGACGATATTTTCGTGTACCACGACAGTACCACGGTCACTCGATGGATTCGTTGTAAACCGTTAAACGATCGATCTCTTTTGCGACGAACGTCATAAAATTCACGTGGGAAAACTCAGCACCGGAATTGCCTTTGATATACGAGCGATGATATATTATTTATTTTTTAATTCAAAGGTGAAGACACAGTATGCATAGGAAAACACACGAAGAATTTAAAGTAGAATTGTCATGGTTCTTAGTAGTTAGAACGAAACTTTATTTGCATGTGCTCTCTCGATGGCTGTTTCTGTAAAAATACGAAGTTGCACAGAAATCTGCAATCTGTTTATTGCTGCACATTGTCTATTTTGGTAGGGCGAGATTGGTTGGACGATCTGGTCCGATGTTTCTTACGGTTGTTCGAAGATGTTGGAAACGATTAGAAAAGTTAGTCGTTTGCTATTTGTAATATTTTTATATAATTTATTTTGATAACCGAAGAACACACGGTATGGAGTTAACCACATGCGATCGAATCGAAGTTCGTAATCAATTTAAATGAAATGATCGAAAGCGGCAATATCGATCAGAGAATATGGCGTATAAAAAATGGAATCGATCCGGAGAACAGGTGAATTGAGAAATAAACATCAGGGTCGTACTTTTATTCTAGTTTGAAAAAGGTCTGAACAACGTTGTAGGACTCGACAAGTTGGGGGAACTCGTAAAATCCAGCTTCGACCGATTCATCACGTACGTCTAGACGGCCTTAGGGACGGTCGTTGCCGAATCACAAGGTCGCCCACGACTTCCGTATGTAATCGTCCCCCGTCCGATTGCCTAACGATTCAACATCTCCGGAAGATTAATGGCCTCGTCAGATCTTAATCCAGCTAGCTGGTCATTGTGATTCTCAACAAATATCGAATGAATTATTATTCAATTCGCTTTAAATACCAAGGGGAATTGCTTCTTCTCGACTCATTAGCACTAGCTAATTACGATTTTTTATTAATTCGAATCGATCATTTTCAGTGTTATCGTTTCTGTATTTACTTTCACGTTAATGGAATTGGTACATAATTTCCTTATTTCTTTTTCAACTTAAAGATCATAGAGAAAAATCCACTGTTTTTAGCTTCTAGTTATTTTACTATAAATCTGTTATTCTATTTACTTTTACGTTAATAAAATTGTCACATAATTTCCTTATTTCATTTTTAAGAAGTCTATACTTGAATATCATAGAGATAAATCCACTGTTTTTATTTTCTAGTTATTATACTATAAATCTGTTATTCTATTTACTTTTACGTTAATAAAATTGTCACATAACTTCCTTATTTCTTTTTTAAAAACTCTGTACTTGAATATCATAGAGAAAAATCTACTGCTATTATTTTTTAAATATTTTACTATAAATCTGTTATTCTATCGTTACGATCATACTCTGGTCCAATGTAAAACACAGAATAAACTAAGTAAGCTAAGTTTTTTCGACTTTTTAACCAGTAGATGTACTACCAGATGAAAACAGTTACGAAGTTCGTGTACCTTAGATTTTCGCACGATGCGTTTCGATTTACCATTTACATAATCCTTGCGCGTTACGTGCTATTCATTCACAGTGAAACTTCATTTATCAAATCTCCGCAAAACTAATCAATACCCGATTAACTGAAATTTTACCGACATGAATTTTATCCACTTATTCGAACCTCGAGTTTCTGATAGACACGCGAAGAAAGAGCAGACAGTGGGAAGAATCGGTGAAAATCAACCAACTAAACCGTAAACTGTTTGTGTCCTGACAAGTATAGATAAATGAAATTCTACCGTATTTTCGCATTCGTTAGCGCCACCTAATCGAATACGGTTGAAGAAGGTTGGCCGACGAGGGCGACGTAAAGGTCGATTTCCGTGTTAGTAGCTTTGATCGGATCCAGAGGAACGTATATACGAGGCGGACTCTCCTTCCGACGTGGCGAAGGTGGGGACAAAAAGAAAAGGGGAAGGAAGAAGAGAGGAAGAAGAGAGGCGATCCTCTGACGGTCATCGATCCCGAGAACCGCGAGAAACCCTGAACGAGCCACGGTCCTTGAGCCGACGCCGGAGACAATGAGCGCCGACCGAGTCGCCGTCCTCGGAGCGTTGACCCAGAGAACGAGTCCGCAAGCGATTAATGAGGCCTTTGCATAACCGGCCTCGCTCGATCGATCTTCAATCCACAGAGAATCGTAATTCTTCCCCCACTAAATTGCTCGCTCCACGATTCTCAAACGTCCTTAGACGTTCGCCTGGCGCCAAATTCGATCGTAAACACGACCCTCGTGTTACTTTTCGGGAGAATAAGAGTATTTCTTCTTTGATAGTATACCAATCGATATTTGTACGAAAGGAATCGACAGGATCGAAGAATATGCGGAAGGATGGAATGATATTTAGAAAGCGAAGGAGAAATAAAATGATGTTGCGAAAGCGATGTTAAATGAAGAAAGAAAAAAAAAGGAAGGCGATGAAAATATCGTTGGATAAAGACGAAAGTGTAAAAATGCATTGCGATGAGTTTGGAAGGTTTCTGTAAAAAATTACAAATCGATCGTTTTCACGATTCAGCGAATGAAGAGTTTGTCGTATCGTTGAAGTTTATCGATTTCAACGTTTCATATCAATTTCCCTAGGATGACAAATCGTTGGGAGAAGAAAGGAACGGTATGGAAATCGGCACAAGTGATCGATAATAAAGAGAAGGAGATTGAATAATAAATTATGCTGGTAGTTGGAATGATAATGGATGGCATTAGATTGCTCTTTGTATTTAAGGGTTATTATTCCCGAAGCAGTGGAAACGTGAAATTTGCGTTCAATAGCGGAACATATTGTTTCTGTACGCGTAATGTTCTGCCAGATGACGAAGTGTATACCTTCCACTCTTAGCGTTAAATTCGAAACTACCGTCTTTATCCCTGTGCCATTTATTTTACAAACGCTCTGTTATTTTCTCCTCGCGTATCCTTCACGCAAATGGGCTCGCACTGTATAATATCAATTCATATCAATACATCGCAAACATAAATTTTCTGAAGAAAAAAAAAATCTCCCTTGATACGTAACTCCTTAAACTACATATCCAAAAACCATCTCGCTTCATAAAACCCGTTCTCCCGTCAATCCTCAACCCTCGACTACAGGACTCCAAAAACAAGCCTCTTGAAATCCCTCTAAATCCAGAGAATCTCTTCAAAACTCCTGCCTCTTCGTAAGTCAACGGAAAAAAAGGAAGCAAAAAGTAAAGAGAAGCAATTGAGCAAGCTACGAGGACCAGGGCGAAGAGGACGCGGAAACGAGCGCGGCTGTGAGGCTTTGAAAAGGAGGAGGGCAGCTGATGGTAGCCGGTTGCCACCCTGCGTAGCATAATTCACTATATGGTCACGAGTGCATCACACTCAGTTGGTAACTGGAAAGAAGGCTAGCGAGAGGAATGCAGGTCTGATTAGTTTATAATGAACCATAAATAGAGCCAATTTTCTCTCGAGACAATTTTTAAATCGACCAAGATAATGTCTATCGCCGTGCACACGTTGGTGGTCTTCTTTCGTAATAATTCATTTACAGTAGTCTATTTTACAACGTACGATACAATAAGGAACAAACGATTTATCGCAAACGTACACTCAGCGAAAAATTATACACAGCATAAACAATAATAACAGCCTTAAACGTACAATTAACACTAAAGACTAGCCTTACTTAGTATAATGGCTTATTAATACAGCGAATAATTAATTGACTATTCAAATGCTTTGATCCTTGCCAAGTGTACGCTGCCAATGAATACCTTTCAACTTCGATATACATTCTCAGATGTGTATCTAGTTTTACCAACACAGTCACGATACGTCGTGTACGTAAAAAATTTCTAGGGTTGTTCGACTACATTCGCCAGCCACTGTACACCTCCAGCCACTATATCATTCCACTATCCATCTGCTATCTTGCAGCAGGGCGCACGAGTGTGGTTGCCAAGTCAAAATCGGTCCATGCAACAAAGCGGTCCTCTCTATGCTGTCGCGAAACGAGGGAACGAGTATAGAACCTTCGGGAGAGAGAACCGCGTGTACCACCGTGCGAGGAGAAGGGAAGGTTGGAAATAAAGTCAGGAGAAGAGAAACGAGACTTTGGTGCAAAAGAAGGAGAGAAGAACGCGAAGAAGCACGGAATGAGACATTGAGAGAGAGAGAGAGAGAGAGAGAGAGAGAGAGAGAAAGAGAGAGACAAAGACAGAAAGAAAGAGCGAGAAAGAGAGGAGAGTGAGAAGAGGGGGAGGAGGGGAGACACGGCTTCCGCGAATGTTACGGGACTGCATAGCGACGTGGGAGTGTAACGACTGCACCGGCGCGCGTCTTGCACCGACATGCACGCACGTGCACACGCGCCGATCTTGGGAGTGCGCCGACCCCTACCAGCATGGAAAACGGTCACTGACCTCCCTCCGCCGCCCCCTTCCGCTACCCCGCACCCACACGCGGTCCCGTGACGCCTTCCGCCGCGGCACCTGCGACACGCAGCCAAAGAGGGTTGCGAGGGTGTCAAAAGGTGCAAAAATTCACGACTCGTCGTCTCACATACATAATCATCGGATGTGTCTGTTTCGGATTGGCTTTGATTAGGTTACAGATGATCACTGTTCGATGCTCTGTATCGGGGGGTTGTTTAAGTTTGACATCTGACACGATATAGATTATTAAAGGATACCGATGGATATTGGTAAAATGAATTCGATATATCGCTTAGAGCGCTACTTGCAACGAGGGTTCGTTGTTAGGCAATTTTTAATTATCCGTGAGAATTAATGGTAAGCGAACTATATTCTCGGATATATTAGGATAGGGCTCGATAAAGTTGTAGCTCTTATTTGAGAAGAGGAACGTCATAATTCAAGATAGGACTTTGCAATTCCGAAGATCGTTAGATCCACATAATTGATACGAAGGGTGGAGCTTCGAAACTAAAATCGGGCGAGACAAGTTGCTCGTATAAGTCGCCCGAACTTAGAAGCAGATTTGTCGGATTTGTAGTTATCGCGAGAAAGACGGATTACGTAATCAGTCGCAAAATTTTTAAATCGTTATATTTCGACGAAGAATGAACGACGCGTCGAAACAAACATTATTATTCAACGTAAAAAATGTAACAGGTGAAACAAGTATCTAGATGCTGAGCAGACACGGTCGTACTTTAGTAGCAACTAATAGGTGAAATCCTCTGTTAAATAACTCCTTAGCCGATCTAATCTTATCGAGCTGAACACGGCCGAGTTTATCGTTGTTTGAAATCATTGGCGAGCGTTGCGCGCGATTTTTGCCCCCGGATCAAACGTGACCACAGACACGATGCGCGATAATGCGCGAAAGCAGCGTCATTTCCATGCGTGCGGTTTATCCTGCATTTCCGCGAGATGCGAGCGAGACGATTCAGCGAACGAAGACAAAGCGTTACGGGGTTGTCAACTCGCGAAGAAACCGCGAAACGCGGCTTCGAAAAACAAGCAGACGAATTTATCCAACCACCACGATCGTCCATCGGTTACTTGTCAAATAACCGGTGAAAAATTCCCTATCAAATTTTTATAAGATTATTGCAACGATGTTATTGTAAAACGCGAATTTTCTTTTTTGCATTCAGGATATTTCGGGTAAGATTTCACAACGATAAATGGAATCGTTGTATCGAATGTCTAACAACTTTAATTATTTTTTACAATTTAATTAGATTGGGGTTACACTGGATGTTTTCTTCGAATAACGTATTTTGAGAAGCTTTTTCGGTATTTAAAATGGAAGAATTCTTTCGTTGCAACGATTGAATACTCGAGTATAATTAGTACATGATATATAAAGAAGCGCGACCACTCTTCCTGGAAAGTAATTTTTAATACCAATTTTTTGAAGACGATACATATCAAAACTGTAATTTGTTTCAGCGATAATAATGACGTAAGGCGTTCCGCTAACGATGCCTACCTCTCGGTCAATTTTCTGCTGCAAAAACTCTCTCATCAAGCTTGCAACCACAGGACAATCATAGCAGCCGCTTATTTGCCAAATCGGATAACACCAGAGTACCAGAAGAGTAGAGAAAATTGATGAAACTGCGTACATATGTACGATGGTTCTCGAAAGTTTTCCTATTACCTTGAAAAAAAAAAAAAAAAAAATGTTTGTAACTACCATAAAACGCAAGTATCCAGATTATATGTACAAAATTTCCAGCGAGTCCGATGGTATTTGTAGAAATTATGAAACGTCAATTGCAAATCAATTGCAAATCGACGATCAAGTTCTTTAGACGCTAAACCTGGAAAGCTTCAGCGAACGAAGCTAATCATTTTGTCGAACGAACGGCTCACATAATGCGCCCTTTCACGCCGTGCATAGTCACCTGCCCATACTATTGGCAAGGTAAGTGTCGGAAGAAGCTTGTTCCTTACGCCCATACCATCGCCTAGTTACGCGCGGTTTCGCTTCCTGGTGCACATAGGAACGTTCGAGAGGCCGGCGTGGAAACGGATATATCTCAGAACAGAAAGGAGCGACACACGGCGAAAAAGAGAAAGAAGAGACCAAGAAGAGAATGGAGGAGAAGCAGCAAAAGTAGATGAAGAAGTACGACAAAAAAGAAGATGGAGAAGCATAGAAGCAGAGGTAGATGACGATGACGATGACGATGAAGAAGAAGAAGAAGAAGAAGAAGAGTATAACATCGACGACGACGACGACGAAGAAGAAGAAGAAGAAGAAGAAGAAGAAGTAGAAGAGGGGAACGCATCCTCGGGGCCGTCCTAACGGTAGGGCGGGTCACTGCACGCGGCTACGCGAATGCAACTCTTTGCAGTTGCACCGCGAGCGTCGGCCAAAGACTTCGACTGCAGCGTCGCACCGGTGCAATGCCCTACCTAGGTGTAACGCTCTCGGCTACCCTTGCACATCCTCGCGTCCTGCCTCGGCTCACGCTTCTTCCTCGGCCTGCTCTTCCTCCTTTTCGCCTCGCCTCCTTTTCCCCTCCGTACCCTTCTCGAGCACCGTGGCCGATGTAACCGAGTCCTTGAACTCGCTCGCAGGGAGGGTGACGTCTGGGAGGAGGAAGAGACCTCTTCTCGTTCGGGGTTACTCTCTTTCGCACCTGGTTGTCGCCCGGAGAATCTCTTACGTTGCGAGAGATTTAGACCAGCGGTTCTTAACCTATGGCCTGCGGTCCTTCTGCGGATGGTTACGAAGTCTTCGGTCGCAACATACGCAAGTTATTATCGTATTATCCGAATCATTAATTCGTTTATCGCTAATCATCTCTGAATGTGTATTTATTTATTTCTAACGAATCTTTTCTCTTCGAAAAAGTTGCTGATGGTGTAATTTTGAGTCAAGTCTTGGAGATTGCCGAGAAAAAGAAGTTATTTAAAGGGTAAACGAAAGTTCAAGAACCGCTGATTTCCACTATTTTTGCTGCATCGAGATTCGGATCTCAGGGGATAGGGTATAATAAGATTTGCAGAGGATAGGGATGAAAGTGATCGAGGTTTTCAAGGCAGATTTTTGGCTAGGTAACCTTTTCCAGATATTCTCGTAGATTGTATATTTGGAAGCTCTTTAAGAATTTATTCCTGACATGTTTTATAATTCATTGATGGCGCTTTGGCGTTTTAATGGAATCTTTTATGACCAGAATTTTGGGATTCTGAGAGGATTTTTAATAAGCGGGATATTTGAGGAATTTTCGAATTCCTGTAGAATGTTTGAATTTTCGGTGAAATCTTTATCAGTGGAATATCGACAAATGGTACATAGATTACGAAACTTTATAAATTTTAGACAAAATTCCAATCGAGCATCGATAACATCGTTTCTCCTCCTTAGAAATTACCAATTTGTGTCTCGTTACGACGTGATTGAAAAATCATCTTAAATGAGATTATTCGCAAAATTCGCACGACAACAATCATTGTCAACGATGTTTCCCGATAGCTTGAAAAAGACTCTTAATGGCGAGAGTTCAGCTTTGTATCGGATTTTGGAATGTCAGCAGAGGCGAAAGAATTCGTTCGAGGAATGGCGACATGGTGGCCGACCTACAATTCCGAGGTACGAATTTCGTCGTATTCTGCGGCGGTGCACGGTGCGTAACAGTACTCCTACGTCTCTTGCGCCTAGAACGCATGCACACGTTCACACGCTTGCGTAGCGAGAGGTTACGTGCGTGCGTAAGAGCATGAATGACATAACGATCGTAGAGACGTCGGGCGTCGACCCTGGGCCAGTGCACTACCAGTGCACCACGTTCCCGCCACCAGAGCGCCTTTTCTTACCAAACAACGCCGCTTCCTATACCTATGCTCTATCATTGTATGAAAAACGAGCAAATTTCTCTCACGGATTCATTATGGTTTAGAAAAATGAAACAATCAACCGGAGGATCGATTAATCACCTTTTTTCTTCTGTTCTGTTTCCTGATTTTTGTTGCGCACATGTTAAATGGAATCTCTAACTCATTTAATTCCTATTGTGTGAATATTATGGTTAATAAAAAAAGAATCTAAAATCGATGCAGTGGAATGTTAGTCATTTTGTATTATATTTTTCTCTTCGACGTTGACATTGGTGGTTAACCGTGCTTTTCTTCCTTTTCTTTCTTTTTTTGAAGTTTTTGAAATTTCTGTGCGTCGAAGCACTTGACTGACGACGATCAATGTGCTATATAATTTCATCAATTTCTTCTAACGAGCGGATCGCAAATATTACAATAAAGTACTTAATTTGTATACATTATGAATTACTTGAAATAAATTTTCTAACAAAATGTAGAACATAATAAATAAAGTATGAAAGTCTGACGTAAGAGTTGGTAGAAGCTAACAGTAAGTGAAACTAACAAATTAAAATCCAAAATTTGCACAATGAACGATCTATTAGATTTAGGTTTAGATTAGGCAAAGATTAGCGAACTATAGTGCTACCTAAATCGATTCAAATCCAACGACGTTCGCTGTAACGTCGATGTACCATAGTCGGAGAGTAGCTCTTATAAAATTCTGACAATGAGCCTACATAACAGTACTCTCGCGTTTCTACGCTTACGCACGCTTGCGTAAGAGTATGAATGACAAAGTCATCGACCTAAGCTACTGCGTCATCGACACGTCGTCTTTTGAAAACAAGCTCATTTGCAATCGTTGTTTTGACCAGTTGCCCCTTCTCCTAGTTCGTTTCTATTCCCCGTCAACAAACAAGTCCACCACTTCCATCGACTAACGTTTAAATCACGCGATTGTTCATATCGCGAACCACCGTATATCTTGATTTATCGTTCAATGAAAATGAAGCTTTTTCATGAAATCCATAAGCTGGCGGATTAATTAGAAATGGTTCTCCTGTGATATATTTTCAGCTACATTTTCGGAACAGTTACAAATTTCATGCATACGATCCTGACGTATAGTCGTGTGTATCGCTAGAACGCTAATGAAATTTCAAAATGTTCTACATAACGCAGATAATGCGCGTACGAATGTTTTATCGTGTTAAGTGATCGAAAATACATCGATAAACTATCGATCGAAATATGGGAATCGGATGAATCGAAACTCGAAATTAAATTCAATTGCAGTTCCATTTATTACGATCAGACGTTCGACGTAAGAGTTCGATGTAATTTCCAGACTCGTATAATTCGTGGCCAATCGCCAACGCAACGTCTCCGATGTTCTCGATCGTTCGTTAATTGATTCGTTTAATTGTTCCTCGAGAAAAAGCCTCGCCAGTTCGTTTTCAGTCGAGAGTCGGCGTTGCTTTTGTTTTTCTGACCCACATCGCCCCGAAAGTTCGTTGCCTCGGCCAAGAGTGACTGCCCAGTTTTGCTAGGTGAACGATCCTCGCGCATATTGATGTGATCCTTCTCGAGGAAGTTACTCGTCGACACGTGTGCGAGACGATTTCTACGATTGGCGGAATAAAATTTTCTAATTAGGGGAACTTGGAGAAAAAAATACGGAGGCTTGTAACGTGAGTTTCAGATGCTGGAACATATGCCTTTCAATACTATTTCATTTCATAATTAGACGATCCTCGGTAATGGTCGGACATTTTTTAGCTTTCAAATTAAAAACTGTTATTGATTTATCGGTCGTAAAGTAGAATATGGCATACCAGTTCCGACTATGTTTATATTAATTTGGCAATTTAAAATGTAAATTTTATTTTATTTCGCGAGTGGAAGAGTCAGTGCTCGGATATAGCGGTTAGATTTTTTTTTTTAGTCAGAAATTATTATTCATCGGCTGTCAATAGATTAAGATTCATCAATTGGGACCGCGTATGCCCGGCGAATGTAACCTTTTTCAGTTTGATTTCCCTAAGGGTTTCCTCGGACCATCGATATATACTGTCAATATTTCAAGCTACTCAACTAAAATGATCAATACGTATTGTCAATAGAATATTGTCAATATTTATCGACAAACTGCATTTGCGTTGAGAAGCTTGAAATATCGACAATATCGTTGATCGTTCGAGGACACCGTAAAAGATCCCTCGATATTTTCTCATCGTATTTACAAACAATTTCTGTTCCTAAAATTCACGCAAAAGTCCAATATCAATCCAATTTTTCTACAAAAATACTCCCACGATATTTTCTAAAAAAAAAACCAGTTACGATAAATTCGCAAGTTCCCAAAATTCACGGAATCAAACTTACGGATCGATTTCTCTAAAAAAAGAAATTCCTGAAAATTGTCTATTTCCAAGAAAAGATACAGTGAATTCGCGAGCTTGCAAAACGAGCAGAAAAAATCCGATGTAACCTAATTCAATCGTTCGTTTCCGTTTCATCCCGCAAGATTCCCTCTCGAGTATCATTTTAAACTGTCCAAATGAAGAAACGCTCGTTTCCCTATTTAGAGAAGGCAAAGAAAAGATAAAGTAGAGGAAAGAGTCAGAAATTTCTACTGTCGAACGATAGACGGATTCGGAAAATGATCTCCGGCGATTCGTGCGCGTTTTCGACATGGAAATAATCCTTGTGGATATCTTCGTCGCGTCGGCAGAAATAAACGTGGTGATACAGAAATAGGCGGTTAAAGCGGATCTATCGGCGACGTTGAGCAGGTTACTGAACCGCGATCCCGGGAATCCACTTGTTTTCTATTCGATAAATCTCGAGGGGGAGAACGCTTGCACACCTACTCGTGGCACGCACGTGCGTGCGCGTAAACGACCTGCCAGCGTATCGTCCCGTGCGTCACTCGGCCAATCGGACAAGCTAGATTAGTCAGGCTCGTTACGGGCCTGAATTCTGAATCATCGTTCGTGTTTTCCAACGTGCCCCGCTAATCCGATGACTCCACGAGGGTTCGATGGCCTTTCGATTACTTCGGAACGGAATACGATTACTTCGAAAAAGCATAATCGATAAATTTTAGTGAACAGGACTTTGGTAAACAGGAAGATCGTTTTTATCGATGACAGATGATAGGAGATGAGATTTCATTCTGACAAGTTAGGTACATAGATGTTTGTTGAAGATCTATTACCTGATAACATTAGAAATAGCAGAGTAGTTCGTACGATTAGTTGATCATTTTCCATAAACATTTTTTGATCTTCTAATGGCTTATTTTTTGATTTCAATGCGTTTGGAAAGTATAAACGATTGTTTTTCTTTTTTTTATTCTATATTTTTTTTGTCTACCTATTTATATACTTTGTATTTTGATTTCTTTCGGATATGGTGTATATATTAATTGTAATGTGAATGACGCGAGTCGTGGTAGTCAGAGGATGAAAAAATTGTGTTTCGAATGGGAATGTAAAGTCATACGTTTGTAATGGATCGTCAAACAGTTAGAAAGATCGCGAAGCAATATCAAAAGGATGATAACATTTGCTTGATTCACTCGATCGCCGATAAGAGGATTACGTATCTCCGTGCGGAAAGAGGCCAACAAGATCAAAAACAATATCGTGCGTTCGTCAAAGTCCATTTGAATACAGACCAGGCTCTTATTCCACTCGAACAAAACGGATGAGAGAGAAGAACCAAACCAAATCGTCCATCTTATTTCCATTTACTAAATATCTCTCACTCTTCAATGGGACTAAAAATCTGTCAAAAAAGAGAAGAGAAGAAGAGCTACAAGAACCGAGGAATCTTCTCGTATTAAGCATATCGACCGCATTTTTATCAGATCACAAACTTCTCTCCTATCTATGAAATATCTCGAAATCTCTAATCAAACCAAAAAAAAAAAAAAAAAAAAAAAGAGAGAAAGGAAACGAACAAAGGCTCCCAAAAGGAACCTTTCCCATCTAACGCACAGATCAACCTCATACTTCGATCTAACATAGATTAAAAATTACTAATTAAATAAATCACGATTACCAGCAGCAGTAGTACTAGTAGTAGTAGTAATACCAATACTTCGTACAAGTAAATATATGCAATTCCTAGCAGTTCAGCCAACAACACCACTCGTATCTATGTACCAAACGTTGCGAGTCCTTTAAGCCAGATCAAAATTTCAAACAGAAGAAAAGGGGGAAGAGAAGAAGAGGAAAAGACCAAACACTGAAGGAAAGGGGGAAAAAATGAAAGAGCGTAAGAATCTCGTGGCATCTCGCGTGAAAATCGGTTCTCGAAGGAAGCCAATTAGTTCCGAAGGGGGGTGTACCCGCGAGAAGTTCTCATCGCGGCGGCCTCGAAGAGCAGCGAGAAGGGAACGCGGCGCAAGACCAGTAGCGAGCGATTCCCTGTTCTCATGCTCGTTAATCTATTAATAAACGTGTCCTTAACTGTTCCAGTCGAGCTTGGAGCGCTTGTGCGAGCGACGAGCGGGCCCGCGGACAGCCACCAAGGGAATCTCTGTTGCTTTTCAACGAGCAAAACGACCAAGCAGGAAGAAGCGCGGCGGCGCGGGCGTCGCGGTGCCAGGAGGGAGCGGGCGTTCTCCGTTCGTCGCGAGATTAGCCAACCTGGAAGAGGGCCGATGCCAGTGAACTCGGTTGGCCGGTCACTAACCAGGTAACCCACACTAGCAACAACGTCAACGTGCTATGCAGCGCCGCCAGCAGCAGCAGCCACACCACCACCAGCCACGTCAACGGTGCAGGCTACGGACTTTTTCAGGCCTTCTCGTAGCCGACGACGACGACGATACCGACGACGATGATCCTCCTCTCTTCTTCGACACTACGTGACGTACAACTTTGAAAAGAACAGATCTGTGATTTTCAAATGCAACGCTGCGACAACTCCTGGTCCTTTTCAAGGTCCTCCGACTGTGTAACCAGGCATTTCGTATATAATATATAATGTGTATATGTATGCATAACCTTATCTTTATACATCCTTAGGATATATTATTTATCGACTAATTAATATTTACACTTTTGTGTAAAGAAAAATCGTATCAGTTTTCGTATCGAACCTACCTACTTCCACTCGCTTTTTGATATCCATCTATATGTGTTATTATGTTAGTTCGCTGCCAAGATATTGAAACATCGGAATACTATAAAATACCGACTCGACAAGAGTGTCCGACGAAATTAACGAGGACCCACTGGAACGAAAGCTGGAAAATACCGCGAATCTCAAAGGGTTAACGCGCAGTGTCTAATTTAGTCAAAGGCACTGACCTCTTTTCCCTCGGATCGTCAAATGGAAATAGAAATATACGGCCCGGTGTGAATGTCTTCGATCGATATAACACATTTTTTGGTGTACGTAGAATTTTAGTAATCGGTTTAAACGTGCTACAAAATAAAAAACGATAGAGAATTGCCGGGATAGACGCATCGGATCGTGGGTAACTGCCTCGATCACTAACTCGCGAGAATTTACTTGTGTTTCTAAGGGGGCAACTGGCTTCTTTGTACAATACTCGCTGTTCTTCTTCCTTCCGCGAGAGATAAGGTAATCCAAGCAGGTTCAAAGCAGGTTGAAGTTTTGCTTGAATTTAGTGGGATCGAGAAGGATTTAAAGGGGAGCTTCGTGGATATGGCCGAGAGATGTTTCTGGGATGCGAAGGTGAGAATGTTGGGTTAGGTTAGGATTGGGATTCGAAGTACGAGATTTCTGGGTTGGTTGGTCGAAGCTGGCGAGGATTGTCGCGATGTCAGTTTAATCCTACGAGGCGCGAATCTTTTTTGCTTTTAGTAGAAAGAACGTTTCGTTAGGATCGGAAAAGACTGATAATGGAAAAATAAGTTGGAATTGAAAGTCCGAGGTTCTTCGCTTGATTGCTTGTAATTCGCTTTAAACATACTATTCTTCCTCCTCTTGAGCGACTTCGCAGCATTCTCCCAACATTCTCTTGCAATCCTAGCATCGCTGAAAATATTTATTTTCGCGAGTCATTGAAAAACAGCTTCGATTATTCTAGAAACCAGTTTCCAACCCCTTCACCTGGAACGTTAAATAATCACGAACGTCGTTCAAACGTCAGACAACGAACGACGTTCGCGCAAAACGAAAACTTCGCCGCGGACACACTCTTAACCCTGTTTCCCGCCACGTTCACCAGCCTTCCAGCTCACGACGTGGAACGTAATATTAACGGCCTGTATGCTGATAACGGTTGCCAGGAAAAGCAAGACAACGCACGTATCGATCATCCTGAACTTTCGATCGCGACCTAAAATCTGCCTAACAAAATCAATATCGTTCTTGCCAATTTTCACCAATTTTTTTTTTTTTTTTATCAACCGATTTAAATTACCGGGTATCGTAATTTTTAACAATCTTTGACAGTCTTTTGCGAGCATTCCGGATTAAGTTTACGTGGAATAATACAACGATAGAACGTCGTAACGACGAAGAAGCTTCGAGTAGTTGTTACAGAACGCAAGAGGAACCGCTATTCCACACGGGCGTTCACGTACGCGATCCGACACGTGACGAGGAAGGTTCGTGAGCTTAAGTAAGAGGAAGAGACCGGCCAACGAAGGTGGGGGCAATGTTCCAGCGAGAAGTCACGTTTCGTCACCGAATTACCTAATGCCGCTGGCCGAATCGTGTCGTTGGGTCACCGATGTCGAACTCTAGCGACAGCAGGCGCAAATAGACACCAGTCGCATCTTCCAGGATAACTGTTCGATTTCTGATATCAGAAATGCGTGTGCTAATCGAAATTCGTTAATAAATTTTCATTAATATTAAAAATAAAAATCGAATCTCTACGATAATATCATTCGTCTATTTAATTTCTCTCCTTGAATATCATTTGAAGGAAGCGAAATCCAATTTCCGCTAATATCCAAGAAAAATCTGTCCGTTATCTGGAAACTAAATCCAATAAGAGACCAATGTATTCGCAACAAGGGTTCGAAGAATCTGCGCGAAAGAAAAATGCAATCGCGATTGAAGATACTGTGAACAAGCATCGAGGGAATCTGCGCAGACGGAAGAGAATCTGCGAAGAGTGAAAAGCCAACTCGCATTGAAACTAAATCCGGTCAAAAAATCCAATATATCTTTCAAAATCGTCCGGCGAATCTCCGCGAAAGAAAAATCCTCTGAAAATCCAATACATTTGCAACGACTATGCAAAGAATCTGTAGAAACAGAAGCCAATTTGCGAAGAAGCCGCGATCAAAAGCCAACTTCCGTTGAAGCTATATCCGATCAAAAAATCCAATATATTTTGCAAAAGCGTTCGAACAACGTGCAAAAGAAGAGAAGCGAGCTGAAAATCCGATAGATTTTCAAAAGGCATTCGAAGAACAGAAATACGCATAAGAATTTAGAAAATCCACGAAGACGAAAAAGTATGGTGCAAGCAACGAGCCCTTGGCGAATTCTTGGTGGATGCCGAACGTCCTCTGGCTCGCGATGCCGCTCGATTGTCCCCCCGTTCAGCGCGGTGGAAACGTGCTCAGAAGTTCACGGTCACCTTGAAAAGCATCATGAAGGTGTATTACGAAACGGTGGCGTGGCTCGCGTGTGCACGGACCTTCTCCTCTTCCAGGACAGAGAGAGGAGAGATGCCACGGGGAGAGAACGGCAGAGAAGGAAACCGTGTGCCGGGGTAACGAACGACGAACAGAGAAGGACGAAAGGCGATGGTCGCGTTGGTGGGGTCTGCAGTTTGTTGCCCGGTGACCGAGTTCATCGCCTCCTCGTTGTCGATGCCCCGAAATCAAGAATCTTCGAGAAGCCGGCCGAGCAAACCGGACGAGACTCGCTTTTTCATCGAAAGCTGGCCAGGGAAATCGGTTCCGGGGAAACGAAGAAGGCGGACGAAATTTATTATGAGAAGGGGGGCAGTTAGGAGGCAATTTGGAAGCCTGTTGGTATACGTGGAACAGTGTTCCCAGTTGAGGATCGAGCTTGCACGCTCTTGCCTTTCGTAACGGTACACACTGTTGCACTTTGTACTCGCCGCTTCATAAGCCCGGGACACCGCGCATTGTGGAAATTCGAGAATTTTCCGTGAAACGATGTCAGGCCAGGTTTCAAGACGTTTGACGAGGGCTTTTTGCGTCAGAACGTTTCGCGGTAGGGTATAACGTAAAAGGGTCCGATCGAAGATTTGGCTATTTGGTCGAGTACAGTTTGTTCCTGCTATCTTTGATTTTTTATCATATTTGATGTACGAATTTGTAGAAAAATTCGTATTTGACAAGGGCTCTTACGCATATTGAAACGTTTCGTGGTAAAATACAGAGCGGAAGGGTTTGCCTGAAGATTTGGTTATTTGGTTGAGTGCAATTTGTTCGGATCACGTTGGTAATTAGACCGCGGATGTTTGTGAAAATTCATATTTGACGAGGATTTTTATGTTAAAACATTCCATGGTAGAATATAGCGTAGAAGAGTTCGCCTGCAGATTTAGTTATTTGGTAGAGCGCAATTTTTCGAACCATAATGTTAATCGGATTGCAGATATTTATGAAAGTTTGTACTTTTTGAATAAAATTAAAAAGCTGGAAGTTACGTACTGACATTTGATAATAATTGGTCTAGATACGTCGCATCGACATGCTCAACGTAGTTTATGATACTGATTCGAGATTAGAAAATTCTACGATATCTAATGTAGTGGATCTTACATGTTTAACTTATCGTTTAACCGCAACTTGACTGAATAATATTAATAATCGACTTGATATTAATTAATCTAAATATAGTAGGTAAAAGAGTTGGGTGAATTCTGTGATAGATTTAGAGTTGGAGAATTGTAGAAGAACGGTGTCAAAGATATTACACGTCGATGCATACCTTGCTCGAATAATCTTGATAATTGGTTTGGTAGTAATTAATCTAAGTATGTCACATCGAAGAACCAAAGGAAGTTTATGGTACTAGTTTGGGTTAGACAGTTTGGTTACTTGGAAAACTTTAGCACCAAGTGCTATGCTCAAGTTATCTTGAATCAACCGTGGAATATTCTTCATTGCATTATTGTCCATACTATTTTACAAGAAATTCGAAAACATTGAACAGGCGCTTTAATTAAAAAATTTGGGAATATTGGACAGACTCTTTGATTAAAAAATGTGAAAAACATCCGAACCATTAAGAAAGAAAAGATGAAAAAGCTCCAATGAGATTCTCGTATTTTCCTTCGAATTTCTTTAAAAATTCAAAATTAAGCGTTTCCATGCTGCTATACATGTTTTCTTGTTTTTTATTTATTTCCATCCAACAATCGAACAAACAAAAAGCAAGCATCGAAATCGAGAACCTTCGCAGTGGGATCTATAGGTCGAACAAGCGAAAGAGTTGTCGAATAATTTACTTTAATCGAGAACGGACCGTACGGGTTAACGATTCAATGACCAATCGTGCGTCGCGTTGAAAATTAAACGGTCAACTGTCAACGACCGTGAACCCTTCCATTTTATTTGGCCTTAACGATTTTTACCTATTGATTCTTGGACACGTTTATCTTGTTAAGAAGGAAGATCGTCTCCGCGGAAGTCGGCCTCGCCTCGCAAAAGAAAGGAGCCGGTCGACCATGACTGTCTTATTCTACTGCGAGACTTTTATTAGCCACGCGCGGCTACTAATTTCGTTTAAAATCGCCTACTTCAAGGCGATAACATTTCTTTCTCTGTTCTTATTTCTTCCTTCGCGACTCAAAGAATTTTTTCACACAGTCGAATTTCAGCTATTAAATTGATCTTGACATAAGATTCTCATGATCGATAAAATGCTAAACGCCTCTCTTAAAGTTTCTTTCACTATGCTTTAAAAATGATGCTTCTTACGTATTATATATATATATATATATATATATATATATATATATATATATATATATATATATTCATACATACTGAAATTGTTAATATAATCACAAAATAATGTAGTTAGTTCACTGACCACGTTGATTAATAATTACACAGACAGAAATAACGAAAACATCGAAGTAAAAATCCATATTAATTCCAGCGAATTAATCGTATCCACGAAATTCTATCGTACGTTTCGTTTCGTTTATCTGCTTTATCGAATAAATTCATTTTATCGGGTATCGCTATTATTTATCGTTGCCCGAGCAAAGCGACGTTCACGAAATCAATTTATTAGTTACATATTATCTGAACAAATATACAGTAATGTACACAGCGGTTCCACTATTATACAAATATACACTCGATCGATTATTCGAAAACGAGCGAGACGATAGCACTTCGCATGAAAAGAAAAGCTTCGTTTTCCAATTGCAAAGTTACTTTTTTAACAAACGATCAGCTTCGTGCCCGTTTATGGCATTGATACCGCGCGCGGCCTGTATAAATCACGTCGAACGAGAACGTTCTGTCCAGCAAAGTTGCACGGCGCGGCGTGTCAGTGTCCCCGATGCTGTAACGAGTAGGTGGTGAGCGCGTGTTGCAGCTTACTATGCGCTTGTGCGCGAGCGAGAGGGACACGTCATCCTCGTGCTAAGTCCGCTCGTTTCCACGCTGCCCCCTTTGATACGCGCAATCGAATCGCCGTTTAACAAAAGCGGACAAGTGCATCGACTCGTCTCGCCTTTAGCCTGTCCGTTTCGATCGCAGTTCCGTGCTAAATATGTACGCGATACTACTATGAAATTCTAATGTCGCGCCTTGGTATGTACCTACTGCGATGAGAATGGATCGCAAATTTTCGAAGGTCGTTGAACTCGCTCCGCCGCGAGTTTTCACTTTCGCCCTTTGGCGTTTTCGATCGGATTTTGATTGAAATTTTGGAAATCTATATGTAGGTTTCGATCGCAGAGAGGACTTAAGGATTTAGAGATCTAAGCATTTAGAGTGGTAATTTGCAATTTGATACGGACAATTTTTCTAACTTCGCGATTTTTGTAATTTTTTCAGTCCTGTTTTTTTTTCTTTTTTATAGAATCGGGTATTTTATTTTCTTCACTCGAAAATAAAATATTCCTATCGATAACGCTATTCTCTTAACTGATAGAACTTCGGTATTTGATTTTCCATTGGTCTGTTTTTTATTTTTTTTATAAACTATCAGTTTGTAATTTTACACGCGTTTCAAAAGTCACTGCGTACGAATATCAGCAACACGCGCGAGTATACTTTCTTTCCCATATGTATAATACCACCACTTTTGGATATTTTTATTACGTGCTTGATTTTTGATGCTTTTGTTAACACAAGCGTCGTTAAAACTTGACTATCATAGGATTTTTGATCGAGACGTGTACACGGACTCATGGACGAGTTTTTCCGTGTTCACGACTACGAGACGCGAGCTTACGGTTAGGTTCGCAACCCGTGCAACCGTGGTCGTTTATTCGATTATTATATTGGACGTCGGGTTAACGCTAGGTCGTAAATCGTGGCCAGCGTAGCTGCGAATCGCGATTTACAGCAACGGCAGCAATAGCAAAGCAAAGCCCAGCAACCAGCCACGCCGCGAAGGTAATGTTCGCGTCCCCCGGTTCACTGAACTATACAACAGCCGATACAGTTCATATTTCTCGTTGACCGGCAAGACTGGTCGAGCAGTAAAATAGCATCGGGACGGCATGGCATGGAAGTTCGCATCGGGATGCAACCATCCAAATGCGGTTACTCGAGTATCGTGGTGCGCCGTTTGAAAAGTGGGATGCAGATTCAGTTATCTTGCCCATTGCGGGGTGCAGTGAACCCGTGAAACTAGCGGGGATATCTCGATAACAAACCATCCAGCGTTTCCTAGCCTTTCTTCTGCGTGCGCACGTACTCCGCATTGTTCCCACGTCGATTTTCACCTTTACTTTTATCGCTTTGTCTCTCAATGTCAGGATTTTTGTATCGTAGATTAGCGAAGCTAGTATGTTGCCTTTGAATACGTAACTTGATAACGCGAAACCAGTTAGAACTTCCTACAACGACTTTCGAAAATATACTACTTGAAGATACATTCGATTTACGAACAAACGTAATGCTCCTTCGATGTTCGCTTTGTACTTTGATTTTATTTCAACGGAACACAAAAACCGAAGAAACGAAGCGACTCAACGCGATTAATCCGTAAATCGTTCTATCGAGTGCCTTGCACGTAAAATCTCGATATCCAATTTCTCGGCAAATTCGCTGGAAACTCTGAAAGCCAATCTCTCTTGCAACGACTATTTAGAATCTCCAGATCCAATCGGTCCGAAAACTCACTTAAAATTCCAAAAGTCAATCTCACCCAAGTCTATGTAAAACTGTGAAACATATAAAATCCACCAACTTCAAACCTTCCCTAATTACATCCTCAATTAATCCACAAGTCCTTCCCATCGACTATCTTCCACCTAAAATCCACCTAAAATCTCAATATACCATCTCTGCCAAAATTCGTTTAAAAATCCAAAACGCCGTCTCTGTCATCACGCATCTACGAGCTCGAACTGTCGCAAAAGTCGAAATCCCAGAAACCAGTCTAAAATCCGCGAACCCTAAATCTCTGATCTAATTACACTAAATCACCGCTTATTAATCCCTAAATCCTTCTATTCCTGTTCTAACGTCTATGAACCCGTTTATAACGCTGCCAAAGAGGCCTAACTATAAGGCGTCAGTTCGGTATCGGCGTGCTGCGAGGACAATGCACGGGTTGAGTCGGTACAGCGTCGGTCAGTGGCCGTGTGCCTTGGACGGTTACGTATCACGTATTCACAACGCGAACTTCTCTTTGATCGGTCATCGGCACGACCCTCGGCCAGCATGTACGCACACACGCTCGTTCGCTCGCCTACCTTGCCTCTACGTGCACGCACGCGACCGTGCACGCGAGCAACACACATACGACCAGAGAGGCAAACGACGAGTCCACAGGTAGTTAGAGGGAAGAACAGGGGAAGGGGTACACGCCTGCACACGTTCGCGATGCCACGTTGTTCCCTCTTGTGCATTAAACGAGCCTCATTGTGCCGAACGAGCGAAAACCTGGCCAGAATCGACGAATCCTGGCCATAGGGTAAGATAGGGTTATTTCACTCGGAAAGGTATTTCGGTCAAACTGCGAGTAGTTGAGGTTTTAGTGGCGCGGCGAATTCGATGACGAACAATTTTTAGGCGATCGTCGGTTGCTTAATAAAAGAAAAAAAGTTTCAATATCGGAGAGGAGAAACGCTATAATTTTACAGAATTGCAATGGGCAAAAGTAATAAATAAACGCAATAGACGACGTTATCAGCGTGATAGAAATGCCTAATACGAAATTAGTATACACTCGTATATAAAGGTATGAATTTTAAAGCGTCCATCACTGTACATTGCGAAATCTTGCGATTCGTCGAGCATTAAAGATTAAGTTTAGAGCGATATATTTCGAAAAATATCATTTGTGTGTGGCGAATAGTAACGCTAATTATAATAGTAGTTACTTGAATAATTCGTGATATAAATAGAAAAGTAACACTAATGGTATCTCATAACATATAATACGCGTTTGATCATTCTGTGTTTAAAAGTTTAAGATCGATCGGTAAAGATGTTGAAACTTAGGACGAATCAAGCGACTCTATTTTACTGTACAAGTTCCTTAATTCCATGCCAGAAACATCGATTCCACATCCGATCGATACGTTCCCTTAGGATCGTCAATCGTATCGTAGATCGTTGAACTATATATGTAGACTGACTACGACGATCTATATCTACTTTGATGTGGAGATACCAGGCTCTTTGAGCCTGTTAATTAGACAGCAGCTGGCACACAGAGTCTCCAGGGAATTGTATTTGTGGCAGATAGATCAGGCGTAGGAGTGGGCTGCAGCCGTGTAAATGGCATGCTAGGGTGTTCGGGTGAACCGTGTGATTAGAAGGTTTTCAGTTCCGGAGTGGGGAGTTTAGTGGAGTGTTTGTTAGTTTCGGTGTGTATATTTAGTTGGTGTACGCGTGATGAGATGAGAATTGGAAATGGTAAGTGGTTTTCCCAACAGAATGCAGTAAGGGTGTTTGTATAAGTAAGAAATTATCGAAGAGAAATGTTGTTTGGTTTGTTGGTTTGAATCGGGGATTTTTGTGTCGACTTCTCGTCGACACGGCTCCAAGTAACTTTCGTGATATTCTATGAACGTAAGGACATAACTCGGAAGTATCACTCGATTATATAACAAGAATTTTCTTCGTCAACTTAGTAACACGAAATATCAGAACGTCACGAGCTATCTTTGCTTCTCATTAAGACTTTTCAGTTTTCCTATTACAACTCGAAAACCAGTGTCCTTGAAGAACACGAGTCAAAAATTCAGTTTGTTAGTACTGTAAATATGCTGAAAACACTGGCTTCCTGTAAAAAAAAAAGAAAAATGTAAAACCTTTGAAAATCATTCATCATCGACCAACATCATTGATGGAACGTAAATAATGGAGGCACGACGGTGCAGCGGGCCGAGTGAATGGCCACTGCCGAAAGTAAGTTTCGGTACGAGTAAAAGTGAAGCAATAAATGTGCACGGGGTCTCGGAGAGGAACGGTTGAAGACCGATCGAGCTCGTCCACCGCGACACAGGACGGGTAGAAACGGAAACGTTTGAACGAGCTTCCCCATCGACATTCTTCCGTGAGAGTAATTGTTCGTCCCATTAGGTCTAACTGTGAAACGCTAGACCCCAATTGGGCCAATCGCACGGGCCACCGAACACGGATAGCAACGAACCCGGCCTCGATAAGATCGAACCAGCTCGTTGCGCTCTTCGATCTCTCGAGTCGCCGCACGAAAGTGGTTCTACCAGCGACTACTTTCGTTCTTCTGGAAAATCGAAAGAATAGAGCAACGACACTTCGGAACTCGTTGTTATCGAAGTTTGATTTGCTCGCGAGAAAACCGAGGGTCCTTGTACATGATTTATTTGGAAATCGAAAAACGATATAATCTTTAATCTACAACTTCTGACCTGTCAATTCTTTGATGTTAGTTAGAAAATAGTTGAACGAGAGGGTCCAGAGAACGATTTATAAATAATATGTAACGACGAAAGAAATCTGAGATCGACTTCGATAAAAATTCGATAAATAAAAGCTAACACCGTGGAAACTACAAAATCTTCGTAATTATACGAGACAGAAATATAACAGCATCGGTCCACCAGAGAAAATTACGATATCGAAGTAGCTCTTGATAAGCATAAAAGAATTTAAATAGCTTTGTTTCTGCGATCTTACTATAAACGAATCGCAGACGAAAAAGATCTCGGCGCAGGAGCCGAACGCCTGATCAGCATCAACAGGCGAAGGCGCCAGAAGCGATATAGAGAAGATGGTCACGGGGATGTGGCTATGGAGTCTCTAGCGCTCCAGATCCGCCGTTCTAAATTCATACGAGTACCGATAGTGCAATCGAGTCCAGTGTGGATCGTGTGGTCCCCAATGGCAGGTTCTGTTCGCGTGCCTCGAGTTCTACAACGAGCGTGAAAGGAGGAGAGAAAGAAGAAGAAGAAGAAGAAGGAGAAGAGGACAAAGACGAAGAAGAAGGCGTATGGAGCCGGTTCAACTACGACGAATGACGACGAACGACGAGGCATGTAGTATGGTGTGGAAGAGCAAAACTCGAGCTGACGGGGAAATACGATGGTGTGCTCGCGTGCTTCGCCAGAGTGGGGCCACACGCCAACAGCAGATACCCTCTTCGTTGTACTGGATGGAGAAGGGAGGTTAGTGAACGCAACTGGACGCCGGTCACTCACCTCTAACCATATTGCTCTACATCCACGGAAGATAAAGAGCGAAGAGGGGTGGGTCGGTGCAGCGGCGCACCAGCTATGCACCGGCCGGCTGAGCTTATGTAATTGCGCGAAATTTCACTCGTTGCTCCCCATTCCGCGTCGCCAATTAGAATCGCGGCTGCTCGTCCACTAATTAATCGTAGAGCTCGAGACGGCCGCCGCTACACCGTTGAAAATTGCTTCGACGTTTTTGGGGTTCCAGGTAATCGGGGTAATATGTGGGCCACTGGGGCGAGGCGAAAAAGTTTCGCAGTTTTAGTAGGTGAAGGGTTTTGTAATTTTCTAGATGCGGAGAGATTTCATTTCAATTGAAATTTTGGCATCGTGTTTGATTATAAGTATCAGGAAACCAGATAATCCTTTTGTTATTTGGTCACGAAGATTGGATTAGGTTTGGCTTCGGCTCGATGTTAAGATTCGTTATGTATGTTAGACATTATCGTTATTTATAATTTCCAACTTACGAACGAGATAAAGGATGTTCCTCGAAACGGTTAAGAGTATCGCCATAATTAATTCCAGCGCTTTGTTCCCAGTGGATGGGAATGGATCTAGGTCGAAACAGTGCTCGCTGAGATTTCGTCAGACGCGCGGGTTTCAGCAGATACGATGATTTCCACTGTTATCGTTGCATATCTCCAGTCAGCGACCAGCCAAGTGAGAGTGTCGCGAGACAATACAGAATAACATCGTCGGTGAAAGTATATAACGAATGTGTATATATCTGGAAAAGTCAATCGTCGTTGCATGACGAGAGAGAATCGTGTTTCCTCGTTCGAGATCACGTTTATTTCTCGCGAAATGTCAAACCGAAATAGAGTCATGGATGCTTCGTTCTCGATCGAATCAAACTTTCGTTGCGTCCAACGTATTGGATTTTAATTCGATGATGTAATCGATGTCGTAATTATTGAAACAGCGGTTCGTAACTTTGCCACAGAGTTCTTACGATTAGACATTCTTTTTCTTAGGTTTAACGGTCCGTGAGGTTCGCTCGAAGCGGATCCCTCGGGCACTGTGGTTTCCAGTCGAACGAAACAACCATCTCGTTACGTAACGACGAAAGTAGGCAAGCACGAATTTGGTTATTCGATAACCGGCGCAACCTGCGGATCAATCCACTTTCCGCCTCGGGCCATCTTCGGGTCACTTATTGAATTTTAAAGGTTTCACGAGAGAACGAAAACGAACACGATGTTGTTTCGTCATTCGAGATATCGATAAAAAGTAGACGATGCAACGTTTCATACCCCTGACCTTTTTCATCTATTCTACATGACCTCGGTCAACAACAGCGTAATATCTATCGAAGTCGAAGCTTTCCCAATATCTTCAAACACCTTGTGTCTCAAACTTCGACGCTTGTTCAACGATCTTCATCAAGCATATTCGCCACTAAAAGCATTTCAAGTTAACAATAACGCTCTCCAGTCTCGTATTTCATCTATCAAAGCCAAACATCTCGAAACGCCCTCAGCTGAAAATTTACTGCCATTCATCCGTATTCAGCTCTCGTTCCTATCTCTCATCAAAGGCAACCGAAGTCAATACACTAGCAATATTCGTAGAATATTAGCAGAGTCGCGTTCCTTTGCCTCATCATCTTTTCAGCTCTTTATTACACCTATATACGTACATATCCGTCGACATATGCGGTGAATCCAAGTACGATTGCGTTGATTGGTTACATATTTTATTTAGAAAAATGCCGCAAGAAGAGAATATTACTGAGGACACCTGTTTCTTCGATACCAAACGCACTCTCTCTCTCTCTCTCTCTCTCTCTCTCAAAGAGGAGACAAAATAGCGATAACTCTCTCCGTCTATCTGTCAGCGCATCGACGACGTAACTCGTCGCGAAGAGATTTTCTTGCTTCGATAATATCCAGGCAGCAAAAGGCGAGCAAAACGAAGGCCGGCAACGTTCTCCATATCCCATGATCGGAAACGGCGTGATCGAGGCGTTCTAACGCCCGTGGCGGAGCCACTTTTCATTCTTCGCTCGTTCCTTCGCGATGCACCGGCGCACCGAGAGCGCGATGCATCGGGTTCACTGAACCCGACCTGACCCTCGCTATATCGATGCTAATGCGGGACCACGCCAACGCGTGCATATCGCGGGGACCAACGGTGGTGGACTTCAACTACGGGCTATTGGCTCTCGCCGTGGCTCGTTACCGCAACCGGGACGCACGCGGCGCGACTCCATCAGCCTGTTCCCTTGGACTAAGTGCCCGGAAGGGACGCATCCTTTCGTCGGAACGGGAATGGCCAGGCAGTAAATCTACGCTACGAGAGACGTAGACTCTCTCTTCAGCAACTATCTCTCTGAATTTAAAGAACCAACCGAGAGAACGAGCAGAGGAGAGTTTGGCCGCGGTTGACTTCTCTTCGGACGCGATTATCCAGCTAGTTTCTTCACGGCCACGTGGGGAGCTTGGAGGATGGTTTGACAGTTTGACTGCCACGGCTCTCTCGCTCTCTCATGAGAAACGCGCCGATCCTCGTTCGTCCAGATCGATTTTTCTTGAAGGACCTAACCGTGCATGGGTGTTCCGAGCTAACGGAATCCTGCCGGTGAAATATTTCGTTCCTGGTTTAGATCGTGGTGGTTTCATTCTTTAGAGGTGCATCAGCCGCTAACCTCGCGAGCTTCGTCGCGTTTGTCACGTTTTAATCGAAAACTCGTTGCAAATATTTATCGTTGCATCGTGAATTTTTAACGTGTTCGCTGTTTTATCAGAGATGCAAAGATAACATTTTCGTTTTAAGAGACGACAAATCTAGGATTTTTATATATGTATTTTGGAATCTGTTTCAAACTTGCCCATGGCAACCATGCTTCGTCACAGCGATAATGAAATTTCAAAATGTCTCATAACGTCTGTACAAAATAATTTTACAATAAATGTTTAAATACCTTTAAATAGCTTTATCTAAAACAAAAACTAATAAACCCATTTCTGTCGCAATTCTTCTTCCAAAAGGAAAAACGCGACCAAACGATGCTAGAAAAAAAGAAAAAGAAACACAAGATTGCAAGAAAGTGACCGATGGCAAAGCGCAAGAGTACACGGCTGATATTACGAAAAGGAATAAAAGGAATTCGTATCACAGCGGTCCCGCGGCGCTTCCAGCGGCGTTGCGTTCGCCTCTAACGATGCAACGACCTCTCTTCCTCCTTCTTTCTCTATCCTTCGCTTCTTTGCACGCGGTCGTGGCATGTGCATCGGCTAGTGCACCGACGGATCTACAGTTAGGCGAACCGAATTCGCGACAATGAACGAGGAAGTCAGCCGCGCGAGCTGCCTCACCGTCCGACCTATTTTTGGGATCCCGACGCTCGCGGCGCGCAAATTTAAATGGCCGAGCAGCATCAGGCCGGTTTCTTCCGCGGCCCCCGACCGTGCGCTGATTCATCGACTTTTTGGAACCGGAAATCGACCCTCTATTTTCGCCCTGCCGGCAGGGTGAACGGCCTGCGCGACATCGCGTGCCAGCCGAGAGCCATTCCAATCGACCAGTTTATCACCAACCTTTATACTCTTATCTCTCATTCAAATATTTTTATAGACCTCTCGTAATTGTTTCTTTTTCCTTCCTCCTTTCTCTTCTACTTCGTTGTTCTCTTTAATAGTTGTGTAGGGAAGTCGTGAAAAGATTTCCGTAGATCGTTTTGGGGGATGGAAAGTAGTTGAGAACGTGTTCGTGCGATTCGTTACGGAGAAGCCTGTTTCGCAAGTAACTGCGATAATACGTAGCTCCTATCATTTATCGTATTTTCATAAATTTAGAAACTAAGAAACATTTGAGAAGGATAGATTATCGTTGCGATACCGTTGCGGCATCGTAAAGCTTGTACAAGTTCGAAGCTTACTTGTCTATGGGAAATAGAAGTTACAAAGAACGTCAGGCTGAAATCGCAAACCGAGTCAGAAGAAACAGGTTGCGATTAATTTTAGAAAACCGAATGAACCAATGACAAAGCGACGTCAAAAATTTCTACGTGAATTCTATTTTCCGCGAATGCAATTAACTTCGATAGACGTCTCACCCTTTAAATATCGTAAATGTTGTAACAGTTGTATATCGCCCAACTAAATTTACAAATTAAATTACGGGGAAGAAAAATTTCGGTGAGTCGATATGAGAGCAGAGAATGTCGCTATCGGTTCGGTAAATCGCGCGAAATTTATTCGCGGCTCGTGTCCGATTCGATCCTGTTGTTCTCACGTTTTCGAGGCAGCGGTGCTGCCCAGTTCTCGTCGATCGATCTCGGCCGAGTGGCCGCGAGGCGTCTCGATCCCCTTCGTTACGTGCTCCCGATTCCGATTAACCCGCTTCGATCCATCGAACGCGAACGCTCGCTCGATCTCTCCGATCCCACCCACGCGATCTCTGCTCGACTTCTCCTTTAAAGGGCACCTGCCGCCCGTGATGAAAGCGAGTTTACGCAGATAAAGCGAACAATATCGAGCTTGCCCTGTGCAACGACGGATCATTGTATGCAAATCGTATACACGTTTATAGACCGGCCACGCGATTTAACGTCAGTTTCCACGTCTGGGTGTGTGCAAGTACGTCTCAATTCGTTCGAATGACACACAAGGCAAGCTTTATCGTTATTAGCAGACCGCTGATATTTATCTAGGGGAAGCTCGAAGGCGCCAACGTGCACAGACGACATATAATGTCGAAAATGTACAAAACATCGAAGGGAATACCGTTTGTTACATAATATTTTTGAGAAACGAAAGAAACGCTGGCGATAATTTCTGATACCACGTATTTACATATTTGTAAAATTACATGCCCAAGCATTTCTAAAATAATAACGTATTTAATCAAAAATAATGCTTTCGATATTTCCTTCTAATCCCTTTAATTGGCATAAAACCTCTTACACCATTTTATCTTCAAAGAAAATTTCAGTATCGATTAAAACAATTCTCTTCCCTGTATCTCGCATTTCATATTTCCCATCTCAATTTGTATTCAATAATTATCACCTAACGATGCCTAAATCTACGTTTAATTCACGATATCCTTATATCCTTACAAAGCTAAAGTTTTTCACCTCCGGGAACCCAGTTCAAGCAATTCAGGCTAGTCAAAGATTTGCCCCATATACAATGACTATAGAAAGGCTGTTCGATGAAAAAATTACTTTCAGACTCTAACGTGTCTCTCTCGTTTGCCCTATAAAAACGATCGACTATCATCGAGATAACGATCGACGATTGTATATGGACTCGTGTATCAGAGCCAGAGGCAAGAATCGACGTGGAACAATGGCGGATTTATTCGATTGTAGTTACGATGAGGCGATCGCTTTCGAGCATGCCGGACGTTAAAGGAAACTTGAACGTGGCCATTACAACCGAAGACAACTACCGCAACGTCGTTAACTAAGGCCAGGAACGAGGCAAAGTACAGGGGCACCGTATTCGTCGACCTTCTTCGGTCATCGGCTCGAGCGGCCCGTTCTTTCGAAATTTCATGCTGCCAGGCGGAAGCTGTTACAATGTCACCTCCCTCCAACGTCAATGTCCATCAACTACGCATGGGAGCACGTATAAGCGGATATGTCCTCTCTCGACGTGTTGTTTTCATTTGTTTCGATTCCTTCTTAGTTTAGATATTGATCGTTCGACGAACCAAGCGTTCAATGGCCGTGAAAAATATTTCCGCGCAATTGGCCTCGTTATAGTATTTATATATCGATTAGCAGACGGCGGATTTTCACCAATTTATAGAAAATTTAATGTACAAAATTCATGCAATACGCAAAAATATCCGAAATATTCAAAGCGAAGTAATTGTCCGAACGTTTAAAATAGTCTGGAAATATGAAACTGAGTAAAAATCCGCGGTCTACTAATCAACTAGGTCCATTTGATTATTTACACGTAATTATCGATAGTGACTACGAAAATTTGATACTACAACAATGACATGTATTAGATCGAGCAGTAAGTTCATTCGCGTTTCCTTGAGATACCAACGCCAAGTATCGTTACATTCGCGTGAAATGTATGTTAAAAGGACGAAGGAATAATTTCTCGTCAAATTCAAGTACACGTATCCCTACGTTCTTCGTGGCAATTTCTAATTCTTAATTCTCAAATTTCTAATTCTTAGAAATGTATACGTCAATGGAAATCCATCGAACTTATTCCTCGACCCAATGCTCCTACAGCCCGATAAGAAGACGTTTCGTTCTTCAAGATCAGCGTACGCATATACTGTTTTCCAGTCTCTATACGTTTTCTCTCTGCTC
The DNA here is from genome assembly GCF_024542735.1 of Bombus huntii. Taxonomy (NCBI): domain Eukaryota; kingdom Metazoa; phylum Arthropoda; class Insecta; order Hymenoptera; family Apidae; genus Bombus; species Bombus huntii. The sequence continues at coordinate 11,600,782 of NC_066240.1, forward strand.
GAGGGAATTTCACGAAGCACGGCAGATTCCGCGAGAATCTTCGCGAGCCATCTGCAACAGCTCATCCAATCGCAACTGTGTCCTGCTAGACGCGAACCAGACGATCGAAGTCGACGTTTGAATATTCATCGACGTTTCAATGGAGGAAACGTCGTCACGTTTCTCGTATACAATCCTCTGTCGCGTCGTTTCTTACGATCATTGATACACGGCCGACGGAAGACCTCAGGGTGTTCCGTGCATCGGCGTGTTGCGGATGCCGTAACGCGCAGCCAAAAGGGAAACGCGCGTAATTCCCCCTTACGAAACGAAAGCAGTCGAGTTGTTCCGGCTAGCGAGCTCCGAAGACCTTGACCACTGTGGCCGTTCACGGAGACGGTGGCCCGGTATTTTTGACGCGATACTCATTCCCGACACACGCTGAGAAACAACAACCGGCGGCCATTGACCCGGTACTGTCGTGAACCGCTCGTGGCGTTACAGAGTCGTGCAAAATAATTTCGTCAAGGATCTTTCGGTGGAACGGTCACGTGGACGCCGACACTGGCACCGTTTCGAGGAATTTCGATGGTACGACACGGTCAGGGGAAAAACGAGCCAAAAGTTTCCAACTGTTCGATCGACTGTTTCATTTCCTTCTGTCTTTTATTCGTATCGATGAACGCGTTCGTTATCGGTATTCATCGTGGGTGATACACATACGATTCATGTAGACTGTGATTGGATTTGAACGACGTGGTGATGTAATGGTGTGCTACACGTTTTCAATACGATACACGCTGCTTGCAATGCCGAATTAGGAGAAGACCGATGTTTTGCGTATACGTATGTGTTACGATGGTTCTCAGTGACAGACTTGTTCGTACACCACTTTGTCAGTTGGGATTTCTAATACGACAGACGCAGTTGACGAATACGACTGTGTTAATAATCAAAGACACCGCTCCTTTTCAACAAATCCACCTACCACACCAGAGTTCTGATTTCTATCATTGTACAAATTCCAACATGATGATCGATTCGATGGACAGGAATGACAGCACACAGCGCTAATAATCAAAGACACAGTGCTGCTTTCGACGAATTCATCCGAACAAATCTCCATACATTTCGTCGATTTTAAACTTCCACGGCGCATAGACGATACGTTTGCCACTCGATCGCGCTATCCTTAGTACGTTTCGCTCGGAGAAAGGTCGGATCTAGTCCGAAGAAGCGAACTGCCACGTTCACGAAACTTCGAAACGAATCGCGACGTACCGTAACGAGAAGACGATCGAAAACCTAAGAATCGAAAATACGTGGAATTCCAAAGACGATTATTACAGGCAACGATAATAATAATCGACCACACGTCCAAAGTTCGTCCACCGTGTTCATTCATAACGTCAGTCGGCAGTTAGTTAGATGTTTCAGCGGGTTCGACGTCTGAGGATGACAGAAAGAGAAAAGAGAAGAGGGCACGCAGAAGGGAAGGAAGGAAAAAAAGATCGTCCTCGCCTGAAGGTGTCACTGACTCCCGTACGTAGGTGATCGACCTCCATGGTCCCCACCTTGCACGCTACGCTGAGAACCTCCGTCCCTTACCTTCGTCTCGTCTCTTCCTCTTTCTCGGCCTGTTGGCACCGTTGCCCCTCTTTCCTCTGGCCGTCTGTGAACGCGTACACGCCAGTGACGTAACGCCGGTTATTCAACCTGGTTGTTCAACCTGGCCAGTGACGAAATGCCAATGCCCACGCTCCGCTCCGCGAAAGTTCCTTTTTTGCCTGTACATCGCGGCTGCCATTGTCCGACAAGACGACACGAAACGGGGCAGGAGGGGAGATGCGTACTGTTCCGGATACGGATGCGGTGGAATTCGAAGGAGATTCCTTGGAGGACGAATCGGCGCGCGAGCGTGTCGCCTTTGTTCGTGGAATACGTGTTGTTCTTAGTTAACGATAGAATTATCGGAACCGACGATTTGGAATTTTTCGCACGAAGGTTCGATAAATCTCGTAAAATAGAAACGACAGGTTTTCTGTAAAACGTAAGTTGTGTAATGAAAGCTTGTCTTTCTACGTGAACTTTATATTTTCTTCAAATGTATATTTTTCGTATAGCGTTCTCATTTCCGAATTTGTCCAAACTATCGAAATAATCGATTGGTAATTTTTCAGAGAGATCGTCTAAACTTACAACGATGCGTGTTTTTTGTGAAGATGAAACATGGATGAAAGTTTCGTTTTCTTCTTGTTTTATATATTTTTTCGTACATCTGCGAGTAATATACGAAATTGTAATTCGGTATGGAAGCAAAGGTATACAGATTCTTGCCAAATATTTGTGAGAAACAGTACATTGCCGTTTAGTTAAGCTATATTTACGTAACGTTCTAGGGGTTATTCTAACGGGAAGCGGATGTCGAGGCGTTTGTCGCTGAAGGGAGCTTCCGCTTGGCCTCGAACACGGTTCTTAGTAGAAAGAAGGTTCCTGTCAATATGAAAAACTTTGAAGTTAATTTGAGATTTACAAGCCACGGCGTGTGCTATCCTCTGTACAGCTGTCGACTATCTGATAATCGCAAACTAACTAATTTATTTCCAATTATTCTATTTATAAATCTCTCCAACAAGTAAACGATTCGTACGAAACATTCGTCTTCTTTCTTTCATTTTTTCGTTTTCGCGTAAGATTCGAATGAAATAAAAATGAAATATTCCAGAAAAAAGGAGATCCATAAAATCTATAATTGTAAATTAATAGGTTCGAGGTTGTTGGTCGCGTAAGTTGGCGATTTATCGAGGAACGAGGTAATGTCATCGTTTGGTTTGATCGAAGAAAGAGAGAAAGTTACGCGGCACAGCCAGACCGCCGTCTAACACGAATCTAACGCGACAGAAGCGGAGGGGGCCATGAGGTAAAGGGGTCAGTCAGCCTAAATCCACAGGGCCTAGACAGAGCTGTGAATGAAAGTGTTTACTGTTTACAGTCGTTACTTTCGGGCTTCGCCATCGAGTTAACATGGCCTCGTTAGAGGCCGTTAGAAATTACCAATTTCGATCGTTCCATTGAAAAACGTTGGAACTACATTGCAACTGAAGATATTAAAAAATATCTTTCATCTCTGAGTCTAAATAAATTTTATTTCGACGTTAATCTTTTCTTTTTAATTTTATTTAACCTCTTGTTCGAACGTTTCTCTAGATTCTCGGGTGATCTCGATTTACTTTATCTTTACTTTATCTCGATTTACTCGAATCTTTAGACAGGATTGAATTAATTTGTTAATAAAGTATTTTTAAAATATTATACGGAGCTGAAATAGGCAATATCATTCGGATAATTAGCTTCTAATAAGAAGAAACGCGAAGGATCGGTTTTCCAAATAGTTTCATCGGCTAAATATGCCGAACGTCTATGTCTGACGAAACGCTGTCCGAATCTACTGTGTCTGTCTCAACTCGTAACTTGGGCATTTTAACGAATTCGGGATACAAAGTTATATATAGTCGATTAATTCATATCGCAAAACCAAGATACCGATGACCATGTGACAAACTGGTAAATGTCAGTTAACTCGCAAACTATGTTTAAATTATTAAACGTGTCTCTTCGCCGAGAACAAATCTAACAATACAACGATAATTCCAATAAACCGTAACGATTTTTATAGCTTCAATTTATGGACCGAATAAAGGAGAATTAACTTGCAACGAAATATTTCCAATACTCTCGATATTCCAAAAATCCTCCACTTATTGTATATTGGTTACTATTATATCTCACTACAGACTATAAATTCATCCTTTTTTAATACATATATCGCATATTCCTCTATACAGGGTGGTTGATAGCTGGTGGTACAAGCGCAAAGGGGGTGATTCTACGTGAAAAAAGAAAATTTTAAATTCTTCCATCGAGACAACGATCTATGGTAAAGTGCACGCGTACCGAGCGAAAATTCAAAGTCGATTTTCTCGAAAACAAAGCCTCGAACGAAACATTTTTATTCTATATTTTCGACTTCTTTTTTCACGTAGAATCACCCTCTTTCCGCTTGTACCACCAGTTACCAATCACCCTGAATATTATATGTATTAGTACATACGAGTATTATCCATGTTACAATAAATATAAAAACGGGACAAATTTATAATACATTCGCCTGGCATCCTCGAATCTCTCAGATTCATCAAAATTTCACGTTCGTCGCCTGAGAGAGGAGCGAAAGGCTGTGGAGCGGGTGTTCGATGGTCCTGGCACACGCGTGGCCATCGACGATTCCGTTAGCCGGCAGGATCCTCCTCCTGGCGTACGCGTCAAGGATGCGGGAACGTTTGCCGCGCGGTGAGTGACCTATGGCTCCTCTTGCCGAGCTCCTCGCCCTCCGCGGACATTCCGTGTCAACGCACTTCGTTTATGTGCGCGCCACCGTGTCCTCGTGCTCGCGCACGTGCACGAGCCACGTACCCGCGAAAATGGGACCGGTTTTCGGCTCGTGACAACTCCTCCAACGTGCCACGAGAAAGAAGAAGAAGGTGGGGGGAAAGACGAAGAATGGTTACAAAGACTCGTGTTATATTTTACAAGTTGGGACAGATGAACTAATTTTCCAGCGAGAAGCGACGTGGAAACCGCGTATTATCTATTTTGTCAAATCGCAGTTTGTAAGTTGCAAGTTAAGAACCAAAGATGCTTCTTCGTTTATTTCCACTTTGTTTCTTCGCATTGCGTTAGCCATTTCGCTGCTGGAACCGTAACAATACGTTCTGTGAAATGCGTGCTCGCCGTACCGAACCCGTAAATTTATGAATTCCGCGTAGCGTATAATCGATCGATTGTAAAATTTATTTACCACCGATCGCCTTATCTTGGAACACATATTTTCCAAGGAAAGAGTTAAATGTTTTCCAACGATAAGCTTGTACCGTGTACAAGTTTCGTCTACGATTTTCTACAGGAAAAGTGAGGAAAATCGCTCGTGGTTGTAAGTTTCAAGTAGATCGAAACAGTGCTGGGTCAGACGCGAGCTTTCGAAGCGTTTAGCCGATGAAACTATTTGAAAGAAGATTCTTAAAATTTCATTTTATTAGAAAAATATACTTAACTCACTCGGACCTGCTGGAATATAAATCAAGGTTATCGGCCACGTGTACTTTTCGCGTAACAGTGACGTAACAGAAGGCAGTTTTAGAGCGAGCGGGCATAGGCTGTTCGCCAATTTTAGAGAAAGAGGAAGGAGAAAGAGAAGAAGAAGTGGACGAAGATACCGTGAGAGGATGCTAGGAGAGTTAGGCGCTTTTTACTGTTGATTAGCGTAACGGTGAATCCTTAGGCGAGATCGCGGAAGGCTACCGTTCAGGGTTCACCGAGATACAAACCGAGGTTCGTCGAGTTATTAGCGCGAAACGCGATAATTCGAGCTACTCGAATATGTTTAATTCCGCATTTTTTTTTTTCTATTCTTGCTTGCTCAGTCAGAGAATAGCGCTGTGGTTCTGTGCTTTCCTCTGGGATACTCGAAACTTTACGGTGCACGATTTTTCACGTTGTGTAGAAACAGTTAAACTTTCGCGAGGAATCGAACTAACGTTGGCAGTAAAATTCTATACACACGTAAAGATATACAGAAGCAAATGTAGAACGACAACGATATATTATTCCAGACGGAGAAACCAACGCATTAATCATCTTTCCAGTGTCACTGTATTCTTAAGTAATGCTTTCAAAACGAACAAAAATATTCTACCCCGTTACATCCGTACATTCGGTGCATTCATTTATCACCAACCGATCGCATTTTCCACACGTGCAGTTAATTTGCAATACCTAAAAGAATACGTAAAAGAATCCAATGTGTCATACACACTCAAACGTTTGTTCTTAACTTCGTTCGTTCGAAACACCGAGACTGGGTCAATTCTGACTCGCGTACATATCTCACCGTTGCTATTAGGTCGTCCGAAAAGTTTCTTTCGTTTTATAAGGAAATAATGGATGCGCAACATTTTCCGTTTTATATTATTTTATATTATTATTTTTATATTATTTCGTCGAATTACGTATGATCTATTTTTATCTATCAAAATACAGATCACAACGTTCGACAGATCAGGCTTCGTGTTCGTATAAAAATGCGTCGTTGTAAAAGACGTGTCTGTAAAAGAAAGACACTTTTCCGACAACCTAATGTGATACATTTTAAAACATTAGTTAAGGCTAAGTTTATAATATGATAAATTTAAGTTACATTTATCTTGAGTTAATTCCTACGATTGAATTTCTTCTACAAATTTAATTATCACATTAGGTAAAGAACCTTCTCGTTTGATTGTTCGTTTCATCCATACGAAATAAAATATTTCACGCTCGTGATAATGGTATTATACAGCGTGTGCTGCGCGAAGGTTAAAGAACGATCAGCTTAACGTTTTAGAAATAAGAGAAAAAGCAGAACAAACGATGGTATCGATGCTAATCGCAGAGTAAACGTAGCTCACGGTTTGGTCGTCAGCATATTTATGGGTCAGCCGCGTCAATCAGGAATGTGCGCGCCAAAACAACCGCGCCAAAACCGAGGCGTAGAACGAAACCAGGAAACACAGAGAGAGGCCGCAAAGTGGAACGAGCGAACGAGTCGAGGGCAATGACCGGCTTCGTCACTCTGGGGCTGACCTGAAATTTCATTAAGGGCGTCCAGCCATTGCGCAAGAGATTAGGATCGTCACGGTGTTTACACGCCGAGGCAGACAAGAGACCAGCCAACGGGACAACTTCACCATCGTTCAACGTATCATGTTGTCTTGGCCCATGGAAATTTTCCAATCCGCCCAACCATACGGTATACCAGTTGCTCACGAAAGTATTAGAACGCTCGTGGAAACATCGTACGACTACGTTGTACTAAACGAAATGAAATTTCATTAGCGTCGTAGCGAGAGTCAACCGATATCACGATGTTGCGAACTCTTTTTGGTAAACTTTTCATTTTGAACTTTCGCGATGTTTATCGGACGATATATTGGCGTTTCTTTGAATTTTGATAAGCCGAGGTTCTCGTAAACTTGAGTTTCAGCTATTCGGAAGAAGCGAAGTGAAATGTTCACGAAACCTTGGTACATAAATACTCATATACTGTCATATAGTGGTAGAGTTTGAAAATAATCTGAAAATATATCTGTACAGAAATAACAAGATATTTAGTACGAATTAACAAGTCTAAATATTCAGTAGGATTATTTTTCATACCTATCGTATCTTTAATAGGACTATTCGTGCTGTGTACTGTTTCCTTTTACCGAATATGCGTTTACAATAAATATGTTGTATCTTCTATATACATTTGAAGATTGGTTTCAAATGCGTTGCACGCAATCTGGATGGTCGTGTTTCATTGTTAACTTTGTTAAAGAAATATAAACTTACAAATATTCCGTGACAAGTATTCGAATACTCTCGTGAGCCGCTGTATGTGTATGTATATACTTCGCTCGAGACGTTTCTTTTCACATCTCGGACGTATTCCCCAGATTGTTCGAGATGTACAGAAAGTGGAGAAAGTTTGAAACTGGAATATTGGGAAATAGGAGAATGGATGTAGAAAATTCCATTCGCTGATTTGGGAATCTCATAGAAGAAGCAAGCAAGCAATTTGTAACGATAAAGGGAATACTTTCTTAACACGAAACAATTTTCTTTCACCGAGAATTATCTCGTATAGTCGAAGACACGATAGTACGGAAATTTGGACACGATTAAAGATGCAAATTGAAAATTACAAGTAAATTTAATTAAAAAATCCACTATTAACTTAGGATCATAATTAAAGAGCCTATTTATCATACTTAAGCATGATGATCGTTACAAGTGTCCTTCGTAAATACTAATTACCACTAAAAGGCGTCAGAAAGTTAAAGAATCCCATGGAAGGAGAGAATCGAAGAGAGGAAGTGATTAATCAGACGTTGTTGCAGCAATCCTGAATGTCTGGAAAGTATCGTGGGACGATACCATTTGCAGAATGCGAAGCACTGTTAATGGCAGGGGATACGAGGCAGATTCGACGCGAACAAATAGGTAGATGATCGAAAATAATCTGAGTTTCGCAAGACGTTTCGGTCCAGCGCGGATAGCAAGGCCATCGAGGTTCCAGGTATCGCTCGATTGTAGTCTATTTGTCGACAGAGAAATAATGTACCATCTATACGTCGATCTCTTATCGCGAATCTCCAGAAGGAACTCGATTTCCATTCCATACGAATCTCGATAACTAATCTACTAAACTTGGTTCAGAAAACGGTTCTTATTTTCGTCAGATCGTGATATTAGTTTTGGTGCATGTATTCAGCTGGCAACTAAGTGATTGCGGATTTTGTCATTAGATGGTGATGACAAAATCCGCAATTACTTAGTTGCCAACCCAATAGATGCTACGTATGACGTAATTTAGTATACATTGTGTTATTTGTCACAGGTTTGCCATCGATATCTATTTCACGAAAGGGATATTAATATGAAATTAATTTATAATATATAAATGAACGAGAGAAAGAGAGGAGAGATAGGGAGAGAGAGGAAGGAACTGTGAAATAAATCAATTCGCTTATACCATCAAACAATCGTATACTATTACATTCGAAAATATGTTTCTACTTTTCCATGCTGTTCGTTGGAATGGTAAGGTTTGGTCGCGATACTGGTTCGATAAATCGATATATCACGACCTTCGGGCGAGACCATTTATCACGATCTCACATGATTTACGTGGAGCTTCGACCACGTCATAGTTTACGCTAACCATCAGATATTACATTTTTACGGAAAGCTTGCATGCGCGTGGCGAAAGTAACGGCTGCTCGCGACTCTACAGTTTACTTTCAACCGACGATTCGAAAGTCTTTCCCCGACGCGAAACAGTGAAACGATTAACACATTCCTCTTTCACTTTCCGCCTATTCATCGGCCATTTCTACTCATTGTCACGAGCCAAACTTTAACAGCGAAGTTAATTCGACTTGCAGCAACACGAGACGATCATCGCTCTTCGAGAAATCAAGCAACAGTAATGAAATAAAATTTGACGAATCTCGTATCAAACGTAAGCTACCATAAATATTACGGCACCTGCTGATTCCTATTATTTTACAGACAGCGAATGTTCACGCACAGATACAAAATTATAGAAAAATACCCAAAATTCGCAAAAATACGAATCTGTATGAAAATTCGCGATCTGGTTATAAATCCTCATTCGCGCGATATGCGCTTTCTAATTTCGTTAGAACGTTCCGATATGTAAATGTAACGAGCAGATCCCAACACCTCTAGCACCTTTATACTTTTATCGGCATAACTAAAAAGAATAAAAAGCTTCGATAGAAATCCGTCTCATGACTAAATATTATAGTAAGTACTACTCTGCTTTCAATATTTTCCATAGATTTCCATACTATACCCACTTATACGTAGCCTTGCACATTTTCCCATGAACGCGGAAAAATTCGCGGTCCTCTTACAACGAACAGAACATCGTGTCACGAGTTCTCGAAGAGAAGGAGGGTCGTGTGGACAAGCTTGGAAGCTGGTCCCAGAGTCCCTGTGAAGTCCCATCGCTGATATAAGCGAGCACGAGCGGCGTCTCTAACGCGTGAAAGTAAGAGCCGTCTCCGTGTGCGCCGGCCTTGATTCGGCTGGGGTTACCGTCCGACATCCAGGACGGCCGAGGCCCGTTTCACGTTGCTCAACAACAACGCTGGATATCGTAAAAGCTGCCGTTCGTGACGAAATTCCTCTTACTGGCTCTTTAACGCCAGCCTTCGAATCTTTTAGAAGGGGACTCTTTAACGTCTACCTATATCTACTGAGCAGACTTCGCTGTTCACCAACGTCCATCGAATTAGGGGCGTCTTTCCCTGTGGCTATTTGAGGAGCCACTTGAGGAGTCGTTTCTATGGAGATGAGATTTGTAGGTGGAATTGATTGAAACGAATTCGTAGGAAAAGATGATAATACGCCAAGGTGTATAAATTCTGTTCACGTACTAATTTGATTTGATGGGTTTTCTAGGGGTGGGTTAATGGCGGCATACTTGAACAAGGTCACTAAATAAATAAATAAGCTAATTCGTATCTATTCCGGAAATGTGAATTTTATTTTTGTACAATGTAAAATTGATTCATTTCACGAAGCAAGATTTCTATTATTTCGCGTAACGTGGTGGTGATATAAATTGTTATATAAAACTTCATTGACTATGATATTTTATGAAATGTAAGGGTGTTATATAATAGGGTTTGTAATTAATTGTCATGTAGAATACAGCAGTTGTAATACAGTAGCGAAAGTAAAGAAATAATAGTATCGAGTAAGTCGTGAATAGTATTAGATCATCCGGGAAGCATCGTAATTTTTCTGTGAACCGAACTCGATTCGATATAATTGGTCCTGATGGATGTGTTACAAAACAAAATGTAGGAAACTTAATTAATAAGATGATAAACGATTAAGTAGACAGATAGCTACATATTTATTTTTACCTAATATTCATTTAACGAAAGTCATTATATTTTACAAAAATTATCACAAATAGAGTGGTGGATTAACGTAAAGAATTCTTCGTATTTTTAATTAATTCGACAAATTTTGGGAATTTTGTTACACCACATCCAAACGGTACACCGATCGATAATCGAAGATACGTATAAAACAATTATCGCGGAGTTATCCTTAGAATTAAACTAGGGCAGAAATTTTCTAATCTAGAACAGAATAATATTAGGCAATTATACGCAGTATGTGGAATATTAAAAGAAAAAAAAAAAAAGAAAAGAAGGCTTAAAGGATATTGTAGTTACTCAGGAATGTATTCCACCTGCAACCACAAATCGCTTGACCGCAATCTACGCCGGTGTATCGACATGTATAATGATTAAGAAATTGTGTACAAGTTATTCAATCGTTATTGCAAGTGAATCATTGCCGCGACATGTAAATCTATAACAAAGAAGTCGATGTATTAGCGGTATCCCTGGTGGAACCGGGATAATCAAGGACGTGCGTGCGTCACAGCTTGAAACTGAGCCCCTTTTCCACCTATGTAGATCTAAAACATCGAAGTTACACCTACTGCTCCAGTTTCAGTAGAAACGGATTTCTATATATTTCAACTCTAACAAAAGAAACTATCCATATGCGATACTTCGATTTCGATCGAATTTTACAGACTCATAGTTCAGCCAAAGATATTCGACGTATGTCTCTTCTATCGGCTGTCATTCGCATCTCGAGCGTGAAAATAGCTAATGGATTATAATTGGCGATCGAACGCATAGCTTCTAGAATATCCTGAAAGCTATCGAAGATAAAGGAATTGTATTAATAGACGAATTTTATGTTTCCGATCGGTGAATAATATATTCAAAATCGCAAACTTCTGCTAATCTGTCCTACAAATATTTTCCAATTTTTACCTAAAGTTTGTTCGCAGCACATTCGTTTCTTCTTCTTTGATGCCATTCACGAAAATATAAATACGAAAGCTCGCAGCGAACGATTCAACATTTCGTCCTCTTGCGAGAAGTAAACACTGTCCTTTTCCTTTACAGTTTGAAGATATAAAATCGCGCGCAATGCACGTAACACTGTCGAAGTGGTCACCACTTCTAAGAAAACTCTACATCTGGTCTTTTTAGTTCTCTCAAACCATTGACAAAGACTGCGACGAAGGCAGACCATAAACAGTAGACAGGCGACGTTGGCTTCGGGGTTTTCAGTTATAGGGTAACATTGCTAGCGTGCGGATCTGGACCAGCTCAAATTGTATTCTTACTTATAATTACACTTCTGTATTAAAATATATTTGCTACCTTACAATTTATCCACGAGTTTCTCTGTTTATACATCAAATAACCTCGACAAACGCGTAAGAACATATAAAATATCCAAAGCGCAATACTCTCTATCATACTTAGTGGATTAAAACAATCTTCTATCCGAGTTCTGTGTTCTTAATTACATCGTCAAATGCACAGTCGATAAGAAAGCGACGTAGCGATAAGAAAGGGTTCGTACGCGATCTCGAAAGGCAAAGAAAAGATAGGAGGAAAAAAACGATGGAACTGGAGAAAGAAATGTGGCGAAAACGACGAAGTCGGAGGACTGCTTTCTCCATGGTGGAGCAGACGCAAGCAGCCAGCAAGCGGCAGTAGCTAGCAGAAGGTAGTAGCGATCGAGAGTAAAAGCGGCTCGATAAGAGCGAGAAAGAGACGTGGACTGGTGCGACAGAGGACGAAGAACAGGGAGAAAGGTGAAAGCACTCTCACCTCGCCTCATAGCCACGGAACGATCTTTTCGGTTTTTACGCCGTGCTCCTCCGAGAATACGATCCGCCTGGCGCCTCGGGGACTTCGTCCCAGTTACGTGGCCGAGCCACGCTTCCCGCCGCGATTCATCATCCTGATCGAGAAGAGTGCCTCTTCTGCTCGTGCACGCGCCGGCACGTGACGCGTCCGACCATTCCGCGAGAACCGCCTTCCATAAATTCCAGTCGACTGTCTTGGGATTTCGTATCGATTACAGTCGGATTAGGGTTCACAGATAATTAGGTGTTGCACGTTTCGCGCTACGTGTTGAAATTGTGGCTTTTGTCGGCGAAAGGTGATTATAAAAGGATCTAGGTGGGATGAAGGTGTTGGCGGTTGGTGAAATCGGAAGATCGGGATTAGAGGACGTTAAGCGTCCGCGAGAACGTAGATGAGAAAATTAGGACGCTAGAAAAGCAATCTGCGGGAACACCGACGAATTGTGTTTGCTTAGGAAATTCGTTTTGTTGTTAGAAGGATCAGAATATTGAAATATTAGGAGATTAGAAAATTAGGCTGAAGGGGAATTTTTGTTCTTCGTGGCGTTTTAAAGCGTAATCGAGAAATTTAAATACTTGGAAGATTCAGGAGTTGGGAAATTAGAAATTTGGGAAACTAATTCAAAGAAATATCAACGGAAAGAGAATATTTAGTATTTTGGTACTTGAACTGCAGATGTTTGCACGATTGCAATCGAGAAACTAAGACATTTGGACGGTCGATGTACTAGAAAATTATAGAAATTAGAAAATTAGTATCGATGAATGTAGAATAGTATTTGTTTAACAAAGATTTCCATTCTTCGTAGAATTTGTGAAATTGCGATAAAAGAGAACTCAAATATTGGGACAATTAATCCTAATTAGGAAGCTGAGAAAATAATATAAACAATAAAACATCATTTGTATGGGAAATCTTTGTTCATGGCGATATTCGTTAAATCATAACGAAGAGAGGGATATGTTATGCAAATTGAGTGGGTGGAGTTTGCTTGACCCTATTTAGGCAACCTAATTAAATGTGCAATTCAGTTTATAATGGTAGGTTGGAATAACTGTTATGAAACTGTAAATGGTCAGATCGATGTGAAGAATAGATAATAAAGTGGTGAACGGGGTTTATTATAGCCAGGTGCGAAATTACTACGATCGATACACGCATTTTCGGCGCATACGTTCCATTTAAGCATAACGACTGCAACACGTGTAGAACAAGCAATAAAATGCATACGTTACATGCTTCAATAAATAATACCATTAATAAAATTGAACGATATTAAAATCCATCTATATTTATGTATACATATTTGCAGTTTCTTAAACCACCGAACCATATTTCCATATATTCAACCAATAATTATCACGTTCCTTTATAAATCAATATAACATATTTTTAAGATTATTAACTATATGATAATACCTACCTCGATACGTGATTTCATTAAAATCACACACATCGAACAACAACGATACGATTCGTCTATTAAAAGAAATAACTAAAAAAGGGAACCCGCAATTTAGACGATAAAATCTAGAAGTATATATATATATATAGACTTGGATGAAAAGAGCCTCATCACCGAATCTGATAGAACTTGTTTCCAACTCCTTATTGATACGTCTAAATGATAGGAAAAATAAGAAGAAAGAGCAAGCAGTCGACCTCAAGCGATCTTAAAAAAAAAAAAAAAGAAAAAAGCAAAAAGACACGATAAAAAGAAACGTAATTTTTCTACAAATCGAACGAAGAAAAATACGCGTGTCACGACTGAGTGAGGTCGCGTCATCGCGTTACCAGTCGTCGCGATCGACTTCCGGAAGTCGCGTCATTTCGTCCGATGAAACGGTCGATGTCGGACAGTTTTAAGCTAGGCGGGAGTCTTGAATAGCAAGCGAAGGGATAAAGAGACCTCGATAGCGGGCGTAGACCTCGCGAGCGGTTCTGTTGTAGTCATAGAACAACGGCCCTGAGCCTTTGTGAAGCGTTGCGAAACACAGCGAGCCAGGCCGCCGCTGGTGCACGCTCGTATCTATTATTACGTGATTTTTTTTCTCTTTTCCTCCCTCTCTTGGGGGCCTCAGGGCCGCGGCGAGTGTAGCCTTCCATCGGGATCAGGTGTCCGGTTAGCGCGCGCCTACTCGCCTTAGCGGATCGATTAAAATGGTATTAAATGGGCGACAGGCACACAACGATCTCTCGTGTAACTAGCCGAGATGAATAGAGCCACTTGGGGCTCGCTGTTGATCAACGGAGTATGCAAGTACATTTAGGCAAAGAGAGGATGTCGAACAGGTGACTTATTGTTCGTATTGTGGTCGTTGACTGGAGTTTGGATGGCGAATTGGCAGCCAGAGGAGAAGATCGAACTCTGGCTTTGAATGTGCAAGAATTAAACAGAATAAAACGGTTGATCTTATAGAAAATTCTTCCGAAAGTCGGTTTCAAGTGTCGACACGAATACGAAGTTTGATACGAGTGATCGTTTTTAAACGCTTTAAGTATCCACTTAAGTCCATTAAGTGGAGTAACTTTTGGATAAGACGTGTGACTATGTATGGTTTGTTACAATATTTGCTACGAGTATTTTGGGATACCATTTAAAGCATCAAGTAAATGTTAAATGTATATTTATTTAAAATGTTTATTACGAAAAATCGTATAGAATAGAGGAAATGTGTTTTCGCGTTATACTTCAATTGCATGAACGGTCCGCATTAACGAAATTTCACGACCCATGATCCATATCGATAACCAAATACATACATGCTCCCATAGTACTTAGGAAATTAATAGTCGTTGTTTATTATATTTAATTACAGGGAATATTTTTAAATAGAATATTTTACTCGTCGTATTAAGAAACGTATATAAACGATATACTTGTGCTCGTTTTTGGTCATTGTTCAATGGAATAAAAAAATGTCACGAATTTACCATCGAATCGCGATTGAAATGATTTCCATTATTGAGAAGTGGATTGTTTCTTGTACACGATGTTAACGAGCAATGGCAGTTAAGAGAGGAAAGTAGAGTAGCAACGTGTTGAACGCGACCGTCGCTCAACAGGACTAGATGCTTGGCTCCTGACAGATAAATGCTTTTATGTAATGCTGCCAGGGCTCTAGTCTGGATAAAGAGAAGTAAAACCATTGCGCAATGACCCCGTTGCGCGTTTCGGCCAGGCCGTGTTGGGAAATCCATCGTGTCGTTAAAAATGTGGGCCATCGGCACATTCTTGTTCCACGAAAACAAGCCGCGATGCAACACCCAATACGACCTATATTGCCATCATAGTTCGCCACTTTCATAATCAAATCTCACCCTGTTTCTTCTCCACGAAACTCAATCTTATTTCAAACGAAAAGATTTTTCAGAAGCATTTGTACAATTTTGCAAGAGATATAAAACTTTATAGAACTACCAAATTTTTCTTCAACGTTAATTGACGATTATCGAATACTCATGAATTTCTAAAATTTCGATAAAAGACACTAAACTTCCGTGTTCATTATATTGCGTTTTGTAAAGCACTTTACCTGACAATTATCAAAAATTCCTATATTCTGAAATTTTGCATCGAATCTTACGGTAAAAGTTATGAACGTCCGAATCGCAAAACTTTCTTTCCCTTTGTAAGGAAATAATGCGTGCACAACACTTCTCCTTTTCTATTTTTTTTATTAAATTACGTATAATCCAACAACAACATTATTCAACAATAAAAAATGTTGTGCATCTATTATTTCCTTCTAAAACGAAAGAAACTTTTGGATCAATCTATTATCCTCGTTGATAATTATCCAATATTCTCAAAGCTCAGAAATTTTGCATTCACGCCTATAGCAGAAGGTTGTAAACTTCTTTGTCCGCTATATCACAATTTCGTAAAGCATTTTAATTAATAATTATCCAATATTCCTAAATACGAGGAATTTCATATCCGTCAAAAAGAGATGTAACTTAAAGTTGAATTATTATTACAGAAACAGCTGAGGCGACGCCAAGGAAATCGAAATTGGCGCTAAATTATTGGAACGCGCGCCGCGCCGCGATCGCAATGATTTTTTTCGCGAAAAGCCGGTGAACTTGGGGAATTACCGAGTGGCGCGCACGGGGCAAACGAAACGCGAACGTTCGCAGCGCCATCGGGTAGCGAATTGACCAAGTTGGTTGACAGGTACGCATCGGTTCGTGGACACTAGGTGGCAGGTAGGCTGGCCGTGGTAGCGGGCAATGTCAATGTCAATGAGCACGTGAGCCCCGCTCGAGGAAAAATCGATACGCTTCAGTGTCAAAGCTTTTCCCGGCGAAAGAGAGGTAGCTGCATACGCGAGAACAAACCCGGGAATAACCGAAGCATAGTTTATGACGCAATGCAATTTGTACTTAGATCCTTCTCTCGACTCTTCGTATACTCATAGACACTTAGGTGTTACAGCTTCGTCTAAAAAGTGTCGTAACTTATTCATTTACGAAAGAAAGCGTGGTTGTTGATCGTAATTGATGTTATTTTAACGTAGTTGACGTTACTTCAAAGAAAGTGCCGTAGTATTTGATGATATAGAACGAGGATGAGCGATAAGGTTCGTTACTAAAGAGAGAACTGATTCCACAGCTGCTGATTAAAGAGACGTCTCGAACAAAGGATCCCCTTTAAGAAACTTATTCCGCGAAGATTTCCGGAAATCACCGTACAAATCGTCCATGTAACCATCACACAGTATGTTGACCAACAAAAACATTACCATACAGATATACGAAAACGTATCTAATCCAAGACGTTTCTTCAACAGATATGCTGATATCCTGATTACGTAGCACGAAATATCTGAAACCTGCGCGGAGCATAATCCCACTCCGAGCAAAAATAACTTCATCGTACAGCATGCAATCATCTTGAACTTATCCTGTCCCATCACGCAACCCCTACCCTATCACATCCGTCACCTAACTCCCCCTAGTACCGAAAAACATACGCAATCAGGCGCAACCACGAAACGATTCAATTCAAATATATCGTGTTTCACGGGTGATCTGTCACACGAGTAAATCTCATCCTCGAATCACCATACGTAACCTTCGATCCCCCACCACCCACCCCCATTGTCAATAAACAAACAACAAGCCATAACAAAGAACCGGAACAACGAAGCGTCACAACACGACGAACGTAACGACGAATATGAATCACAGCCGAATTCAAGTTCATGTTTCCTGTGGAAAACACAGAGAGAAAGGAGAAAATAAAGGGAGGAACGAACCTTTGACGCGTTGATGACGACTCTCGGGATTCTGCGTCTCGTTGACCGCGATGGTGGCCTCGCACACCTCTATGGGATAGAGAGGGCCGCCGTTGTTCATGGTGTGATCGACGATCCCGATTTCGGGTGGATCGTCGCTCGCCACGTTCGCTGACATACCCGTGTCGCACTAATGACAACGTGTCGGACACTGTCGGTGTGCCACAATGGTAGGCGCACCGCGTACTCTCCAGGGTTGATGTCCATGAATGGGGTGGTGGGGTTGATCGAGAGGGTGAGAGCTGAGAGCTGCGGGGGTTCCGCGCACGCGCCACCGTTATACCCACGCGATCTCCGGCCCAACGAGTGACCCTTCCGTCTTTCGCGGATATCTCCGGTGCTCTTTTGTGCCCGCGCTTCCTTTGCGTAGGACTGCGATGACGCACGCGGGTCGTGTTTGCGCCGGGACACTTTTACCATCCGGTTGTTTTACTGTTTTAGTTGTAACCAACTGGGGGTTGAAACTGCGACGGGAGACGCGGCTAGATATTTACAGCGCTGGCTATTTTTTCAACCCCGTGCACTCGTGTTGTCACAGGTGACTGGCTTTATGGGCGCGGAATTCGACGCGGCGCGACGTCGAGAGTGGTAAAAATAGAGGGGAGTCGGACGCGGAGTTTAAGCATTTTATGACGTTTTCCGTTGAGTTTGTGATAGGCGGTGTACGTTTCCAGTACGATTATTATATAACTCGCGTTGTTATTTCGAGATCGAGATTTTTTTAACGCGAATAACTTTAATATGTGGGGATTGGTAGCGATAATAGAAACATAGTGTCTGATTATAAAACGAAGCGCAGAATTTTGGTAGAATACTGTATGTGAAATTGTAAATAGTTTTTTAAACTTGTCTTTGATTTGTAGCGATCTTTTAGTGATTTTTACGTATTTTGGTAGTCGTTGAACGAGTGTATATCGACATATGCCAATCTATGTTTATGACGACCAGACGTAAACTAGTTTAATCTGCGATTGATTTGAAAATTACTTACAGCCAAGTGTGGTACAGCTAGCAGCAAAGAAAGCGAAGATTTTCACTTACCTATAACAGAAAGACATTATACCATATTAGTAATTGGAAACGAATGAACGGTTAGGAAAGAATCGAAGCCATTAATAAATAAACGAGGATGCTTAGTCCGATTTTATTGAAAGGCTTTTATCTGATTGATAAATACGTCACTTTTGTTCCAGTGTTTCCGTTACACTGTCAGCCATCGCGTACAATTGAACATCGTGCTTACCTTTATATTACCCGCGTACTTACAAGTGGGCCACACGACACCAATCGTCCAGGAATAGACGCGTCTCATACGAAGTGAAATTTACCGATAACGCGTTTACAATGCAAACGATCATTTTTCCAATTATTTCTCATTAGAATTCGATCTTCGATAGGAAGAGAAAACATTATTTCTAAAAGTATATTTCTGACGAGTTTCTTATATTTATCTTACTAGTGGGTTAAAGATTTTTATGTCAACTCACGTTTTTATAAATAAAATAAAATATATTTCTAACATTAGTATTTTCTGTTTCTAACATTATAAGTATTTTCTGTTTACTCACCACGTAATTTATAATATGCTCTAAAACTCGCAATAAAATGAATCAGTAAAAACTACGTATTGTCGCAATTATTCATACAACAGTGCGCATGAAACGGGTCTCTCACTAAACCGCTGCCCTGATTATGTGAATTCCACAAAATCTCTATCGTAGAGTTAGAAACAAGCCTGCGAACGAAGGTCATTCGTCGGTTTACGAGATCTGAATCTTTATTCGGTTTCCCTTGTTCACCCTTCGTACCTGACCCTTCCCTCAGCTACCTGAAACCTGCCTTCAACCTCCTGTTTACCATTCTACCCTCTGTTCAAAATTCCCGCTAGTGGTGGCGGGCCGAAATTGGTCCTTCTGCTATCTATTAGGTGATAATGTTATCAGGAGGAATTTGCACGTCACGATACCGACCCACGAGTCGCGAATTTCCTGTCGTACCGACTCGCGGCTCGGGATTCGCGAAAGGACAGTGGCGCCTCGTCGCGGAGCGCGTTAGAACTGTTTGGCGATTGCTTTCGCGTGCAAATACACCCGCAAATTTATGAACCCTAGCTGTGCTATCGCTAACGCGTCACTAAATCCACTTTTTTCCATGACGCTTTATGCCACTTTTCTTTTTTCATCAAAATCCAGTGTTCTCGGTTGCAATAGGAACAAAATTTGACAGGGCGCGAAATTAATTAATCAAACGAAGGAGACGATAGAATTTAGAAAGAGACTTTTGGATAGAAGCGATAAATGTTAAATGAGAGTCAGAATTGAGAATCGCGACACTGTGATGTTCGGTTGAAAGATACATTAAAGATCATTATTTCGTAAATAATTCAG
Source organism: Bombus huntii (assembly GCF_024542735.1). Taxonomy (NCBI): domain Eukaryota; kingdom Metazoa; phylum Arthropoda; class Insecta; order Hymenoptera; family Apidae; genus Bombus; species Bombus huntii. The sequence continues at coordinate 11,620,810 of NC_066240.1, forward strand.
CATTTTGTTTTATTAATGTGATTTGGAAGAGATTTGAATTACACGGTATCTTATTTTACCTATTCTATTTTATCCATTTCGTTGTGTAAAATTCTGTTTTTTCTCTCTTCTCGCGCTCATTCTTCCATTACGAGCACATAATATCATACACGAACTACTCCAAATTTTCTTCAGCTTCCATTAAACCAACCCAGATTCAAAATTCCTCTCTCTAGAACATTTATATTCTATACGATATAATTGGTCAGAAAAATGCCTCGGGATCGTAATTACACCTCGAACGACCCTCATCGACAAACTCGAATTAAAGACCGACATTTCACCTTTCTCTCTATTCAAATAATCCTCTCACTTGACACCTGCATAACGAATTGCACAAAATCGTTCCTCCAACCCTGACCCGAGCGAAAAATCCCAAGCCACTTGGCGCGGAGCTGTTTGTCAGCAAGTATACATAGAAAGCTCTCATCCCTCCGTGTAACGAGCAGGGGTGCGACGAGGTGTTGGCGAGGGCGAAACATCGAAGCGGAGCTTGAGAGACACTGCGCGCGCGGCGCCGATGTATTCTTGGATGGAATAGAATCAAGAGACGGGTGTACGTGTTGGTGCACCTTGGAAACTCACCTACCCGCTGGGTCGTTGACCGGGCGCTAAGGAAAGTGGGACGAAGCAAACAGCACTCGGCGTTAATGCGCGAAGGCCTTGAGAGATCACTGACGCATGCGTCCGCGCGGAAAGATCGAGAAAGACCATCGCGTTGGCAAGACGAGGATGGAACGTTTCGCAAAGCCAAGAGGAACAGAGAAAGACTATACAACGAAGACTAGTAAATCCGCGTCCTTTCTCTTTGATCGAGCGACACACGCGTGTGCGTGCACGAGGAAAATTGGAAAAATCACGGTGTGGCACATCTGCGCGTCACCTCGTTCTTCGCTCCTCTTACTTTCCTACATACAAAGAAGAAGAAAGTTTCACCAGCCATCTTCCGCTCGCTTCGTTTTGATCGCTACGGGACACCGAGAGTCGCGCTAATTTTTAATATCGACGCCGGAAAAGTGGAGCGGCGAACGACCTCGATTTACCATTGCAATCTTTTTTCTTCCACTTTTCTTCCCCGCTACTCTGACGCGTCTCCGTATCTGCATCTCTTTCGATGTAGGCTTTTCAACCAACCACCGGTACAGTCTCCGGGATGATTAACACGTGTCACGGAGGGAGGAAATTCGCGAAGGAAATGGTAACTCGAGGACTCGGTACGAGAACGTGACTCTTTCGTTTCCTCCTTTGCTTTTCCTGTAATTCGAGTTTAACGTCGTGCCAATTACGAGGTTATTAATAACGTTATACGGTAACACTACGCAAAAATACACGTACTATGTGCGAAATAATATTCGACTAATTTATCGAGCAAATACCAAATCTTGTCTTGCGTTCATTACAATTTTCTGCTGGCCATTTTTCGGTATTGCGAAGCAGGTCCTTGCGTTCGTGATTTTCTTTCGCTCTTTCTAGTAGAGCACATGAGTTTCGCCACAGGAGCGAATTTATGTAAGTTAGTAAGCAGGGTTTACATAAGACCTCGTGCACGCGTTAGTTTCCGCAACGCGCGCACGACCCGACCAATTTAACCGCGTTGACGTAACGATGTCAACGCACCTTTAATCTTCACCGGCCGAAATTCGGTACGCGCGACCTTAAAACCGCCTCCACCGCTGATATTTCGCTAGTCGAACCATCGTTTATTATTGAAACAGACTCGCCAGATATTCGACCACCTGAGTCTCTCTATTAGGTACGACTTGCACACTCGGGACAGACTTCGCCGTAAGTTCTGTTCATCTTAACGACCTTTGGTCTAATCTTCCTTTAATACCTTGGTGCTTAGATTAGGCTATATATGGACGTTGTTTGTTTCAGGATCCTATCATCTTCGTTCTAGTTTTTTTGCTGAAACTTTCTGCGAATCGGTGTTACTTCGAGTTTTATGGGATTCAACGGTGAACGTCATAATTTCCCCGAAATTACTGATTTCGATTAAACGACGATTAGAATCAAACCAGTGCAGGTACACGTTTTATCAGGAATTGTTCAATACTAAAGTTCGCATAGATTTTCAAGGTTAATTTATTTTCCCTAGATTCGATGCAATTCGAGCGAAGTTTTTCCAAATCTGTTAACGTTCGAGTCAACTTTTCTCTGCTTACCTGGATTTAAGAATCATTCACGATGATCGTGTAGAAATTCGACGATATTCGATCAAATACCTCGAGAAATCCACGATGCTCTATTTGACTATATTTAAACACGAAGAGCCACTGTTCTATGTTCACTGGAATTCTCCAATTTTCATTCCAGCTCCCTGTAAATTCTCTAATTTCCGTTTAAATTCCCCTCGATCTAGAACTCTCACCTAAATATCCTCCGGATTAAACAATCCACGGTATAACGTCCGAATCGCGAATAAAGTTGGAACGAAAACGATTCGATCGAATAGCACGACGACGAAGGGACACCATGGTTGAACAGGACGACTGGACAAATGAACCGGTTAATTGAACCGTTTAAGTCGATTTGATTCGCCGGCTGAATTGCATCAAGTGCCGGACGACGAAATAAATTCGATTGCGAAATCGGCCAGTTTGCCGGAAGTCGAACGGATCCACGGAGGCAAACCGGGACACGATGAAACGACAACACGCGAAGCACGATGATGATGTCAATCGTTTGCTGCCTCTCGGAAAGTGAAAGCACCGCGGCTTGTTTCTCTGTGTTGTAAACTTCATGGTTACAGGACGCCTCGAGCCACGTTTCGGTCGCCTCTTTCTCGCACGACCCTTTTCCAATCGACTGAAAAATTCTTCTGGATCTAACTGCATATGATCAAACGTACGATACGAATTGAACACTCTCTGTTAGTTTCAAACTATTTTTGGCGATCTCTTAATGATAGAATCGTTTTTGTAAAGAAAAAAAGTCTTGTAAAGAGTAAAGAGAAAATTGATCAATTTTTGATCGATGTCGTTTAACTGTCAAGTTGAAAATTTGTAGGTAAAAGTTTGTGACCGAAAGAACATGCGATTTGACAAGGTTTACCTTTCAGAATAGAGACGTAGTTATTTCTTTCATCGAAAGAATTGTTTTCCCCAAGGAAGCGAAGAGAATCGATTTGTCTTCTGATCGACGGTCGTCGTTCGTTAAACTGAAAGTTTACAGCTTGTATTTTTGTGGTTGGTTGTTGAATCAGTCGTAAAATCTTGGAAATAAAGTCTTGTAGATAGCTTTCTATCCTCCAATACTTATTATATTCATTTTGTATTCGTCTTAGTTGTTCGAAAAGTATGTACTTGTATCGCTTTTTCACCGAGCTCCAGAATCTTGTAAATGTCAGCGGATAAGTATTTTATAAATTTTGCAAAGAATCGTTTAGGAATTTCCTCGATTCTTTAATATTTTCCTCATCTTCCTACAAAATCTTGAGTAATTTTTCCAGAAGCGAGAACGTTACGCAGAACCAAGTATTTTAAACATCGAAACTTCCTTTTTTTCATAATATACCTTACAAAACAAACCGGCTTACACAACGATGTATTGCACATTTCTTAAGTCGAGGTGATATAGAACGGCTGGACACCTTGAAAAGTTCTACAAATTGGCGGTGTACATTTACAAAATTGCGCTAAGCAATAGAAAGCATTCGTTCGATACTTGGAACGTACCTAAGTACTTGCTTGATAAAATAACGTGGCCTCGATTGAACCAGTTAGTATACAGGGTGGGTGGTAACTGGTGGTACAAGCGGAAAGGGATTGATTCTACGCGAAAAAAGAAGTCGAAAATATAGAATAAACTTCTTTTTAATTTTATTTTAATTTCTTTAAAAATCTACAGTGAGATTCGTTATAACGAGACGCGATAAAGTGCACGCGTACCGAGCGAAAATTCAAAGTCGATTTTCTCGAAAACAAAGCCTCAGACGAAAAATTTTTATTCTATATTTTCGACTTCTTTTTTCGCGTAGAATCACCCCCTTTCCGCTTGTACTACCAGTTACCAACCACCCTGTATGATTCAACTATGGAAATATTTATAAATTCGCAGTTTACAAAATTCTGTGCACTTTAAAGTTAGCTACAACTGTGAAAACTAGCAGAGCGAAAAAGCAACTTTCTCAAATCTCTGTGAATGCGTCTCAGCTATGCTTTTGACAGGATCCTTTCCAGACGTTACATAAAAAGAACACTTGGTTAATTTCTTTGTCGTTCGATTTCTTACGCGACGAAAAATTCAGCTTGAACTTTAATTCTGATTTTAATTCCAAATTACGAGACCGTGGATTACCGGCCGTCAATTGTCTACAACACACCGATGTTTTGCTTTAGAGTCGACGTTAATGCAGTAAATATCTAGCGTTGACGTCACAGTACCCACGGTAAGAGTCATAAAGCAACGGATTAGGGAAGCAATAACGCCAAGCATAAAAAGCTATACGAAGAAGACGTGTTTTTACCGTTAACTTCAACTTCCCTTTAACCCTATCAGCTTCTATAACCAGGAAATTAGACCGCAATAAAGACAAACTAATTACAGTTGTATTCATTTTGCTGTTAACGAAGAATTCGACAGGAATAGAGTAGCGCGCAAAGGAATAAGTCACTCTGAAAGAAACAAACTATTATGTGGAAAAATTGACAATCTACGCAACGAATTGACTCTTCGTACTAGTTAACCTGTTAATCCAATAAAAAAACAAGTCAACTTCAAGCGGATCGCATCGATACATGGAAACCTAAAAATGATGCGGTTTGTTTCCCGTAGAGATAAAAGGGCGCGTTTTAAAATACAGAAAATCCACAAATAAATCCATAAACACGATCGAAAAGCTTGAAAATTCGAACGACCAATTGGCCACGTCTTTCTCGATCGACAGATTAAACGCGTTGTTTGCCACGGTGATCATCGTTTCTACTAAATTTTGTTAGAATCGTTAGAATAAGATAGATTACGTTTCGTTTCAAAAATTGTCGACAATGCGAACGAAAATAAAGGAAGGGAAATTATTATCGGAGAAAGATTACAGAAATCGCAATATAATAATATTTTGCAAGAGTTACATATCATCTACGATATAGTAGCATATTTCGATCAATTGCGGCTCGCAGGGCAAAATATAGAGAATTCGCGTGGCAGCCAGCGTCTTAACGAATCTTCGATCTATCGAAATTCCTTTAGAGAGCGGACCGAAGCTCGAAAGGAGATTGAATTCCTTGGACAGTGCCATTTAAACAGGCAGGTAGTGCATCGTGTGCAAGCCGGTGCAGCACGCAATCACGCGCGCGGCGTTACGCAAGGGACGGAAGGCGAAACGAGTGCACGAATCGAGGGTGTGCGAGTTACGCTCGAGCGAAATGGCAGATCGATCGGCGGATAACGAAGGCACATGCAGACCGGCGAACAGAGAAAGCCCCCGCGAATGGCCAATGCGTCGTCGTTCATACTTCTTCCTTTCCTTCCATTTTTCCTTCGTCTCATATATATGTATTTTTTTTTTTATCCCTCCTCAACGCCGTGGCTTATGCTATTCCTGGCTATAGCCGGGTCGTAGACCCTTAGCTCGCACCGCATTAATGAAATTGTTGCATAATACGCGAGCCACGATGAAACTATCGCGGCCTGACCGATTCCACTGACCGAATGCACGCGCGCCCCGATTGTGCAAGGTGAAAACAGTGTTTCTGCCAGCGGTGAATGTTAATCCACTAACCGGCCAATCATTTGACCAAAAGCGTCCGTAACCTGTACGTAAACCTTCTAATCTGTATGGAAATGGGTTTGGTATCAAGCACATTGTTAGGGAAGATGGATGGTCGATATAGATCGATGGTAATTGATAAAGACGAATGGAAGAGAAGAGATTTTGAGAGATGCGTTATTCTTACGGTGGAAATAAGCATTAGATACATAAATGAGTTATTAAGTTACTGAAAAATTATTCATTTTCGAAATTTAAGGTTGACTTATCTGGTGTAAGGGAAAATTTGCTTAGGAACGGCCCTGATAAATTTTATAGATTTGAAATTGAAGTAAAGTGGGAATATTACAAATATCAATTGTTTTCTTTTTTATTTATCTTGAAATCTGGTCAGTATCGTTAAATAGATTGAAAAGGATCGTAAGATGTTTATGTTTCTTTTCTGCTTTCTCTGTTTTCTTTTAGTATGTTTTCTGGGAAGGTTCCTCTGAACCTTTCCACAGCTAAATCTCTATTTAATGGAAGCTTTCATGTGAAGAGAGAAGAAATGGTTTTCTGTGAAAGTCCGTGGAATATTGCCAATAGTAGAACAGTATGTAGTTTGGAAAATGCTGTCACCTCTGACTCGCCTGTTGCATGGTTTACATCGTATAACAGTAACGTTGCCATATCCGTTTCCTTGTAGAATCTACGCAATTTTCAGAAAGAAAAGACGTTTTCTTAACTAAATAATTGCAAACACTCATTCAAGAAAATACATCTTCGGCAACGAAGACGCTTGAAAGTCCAATAACTTTACAGCAAATTATAAAAAATTGTATACAGCGGCGGAGTTACTTGTTCGCATAATAAGTAAATGACATTCTATAAAATGCAGAAGATAACAATTAAAAACATACAGGGATTATATTTTCAGATATGTACCGCGATAATGAAAAAATGACGTAATAACGATAACAACAATCAGCCAAATGAACCCTCAAAAATACAAAGCACCGGTTAAACCAACGAACAACGATATTCTACCATTTCACAGTAAAATATAATATTTATCGTAGAAAATAAATGAAAATTAATATTGTCATTACTACATCGATAATTAATATCGTGTAAAATTAAATCAGCTAGCAATTACCGTTTGAAATTGCGCGGCAAGAACAGAGAAACAAGGAAAATCCAAAAGATAAAAAAAGGTGAAACGACGCGAGGCAAACACCATGGGTGAGCAATTTTTGAAATGCCATCGCTTCACGCGTGTTCTAATTCGGCGAAATCGATGTTACGCTAACGCATAAACAGGGAACAGGGGGTTAGAGGGTTGCTACGTGGGATCTGTGTCGCGGTTGACCGGGTTAGGGATCGTGGCGAGTTCGTTGGCCTCGCGACCCGATATACCGGCGACCCCGGGGATTTCTGGGGTCGAACGGTGGAAACAGCTAGCCCCGGTATCTTTATTACACGCCAAGATATCTGTCTTGTAAAGCGGGGAAATTTAATATAAGCCGATTTCCTCGTTACTTTTATCGCGGTGTTATTCGCCATTCTCCACCGATCTTCCAGCGATCGAAACGCAATGGATTCTCGCGTAACCGTCGATAGCAACCGTAGCCACCTGGGAATTCTTCTACGGGGAACTAGGTATTTATTTCGTCTCGAAAAATCCTATCGAACCTGCTTCGAGATTCGCGAATCTTCCTTTAATCGGCTAAACTAGGTTGCACTTAATGATACGATTCTTTCGTAATTTTTCTATCTTTTTGCCGGTTTTGTTGGTTTTAATTGGCACTTTGATAATGACTTTCAATCTTTTTATTTAATATTCGGACTGTATACCGATTTAACGACTTCATTTATCGTTGAATTCTCGTTCGTAGTGTTTCTAATCTATTCTTTTAAATTTGTGCGTTTCAAATAAAAAGATTTGAGAAGAGAGGCGAGACAGCGAAGAGTATGTTGAAACGAAATACGTATTATTGTTGTCATATGAAATGAAAATTTTGCTAATGAGGAAAAGGTACGAAGGAGAAATAGCCGAATGTTAGCGGCAGCAAATATATTAAAGAAACATTCTAATATTTTAGACAAGAATGCAATTGCAATAAGTTGCTGGTAGAGGTGCGAAGCAATGCAAAGGTAAATAGAAAGCTAATGAAAAATATGTAAATACGATTACGATAGAATCTTCGAAGGTAGACGAAGATACGTAAACAGGAATATTTCTATTACAATCTTTTCCGAACGTGTGTCCTTCTTTAATTTAATCTTTCATTAATAAAATTTCGTTTAGCCATAACGATGGTTATAATTTTTAACAGATATAGAACATTCATCTGTTTCTTTGATATTGGTCTTCGCAAAAGTTAATTATTAATCATAGACAAGTACGAATATCAAATATTGCACTTTATATATTGAAACGAAAAGAAAGAAGGGGTTAAAAAAAATCGTTTCTCCTAAGAGCCAACGAAACGGTCAATTCCATAGGAACCTACCAATTGCTTTTACCATGCTTAATGCCCAAATAAAAGTTTTCTACCGTATCCTAACTGTATACGTCCGAACGTGATTCCGATGGAGGAAGTGAAATCTGGAAATAACATAACGAGAGTTGATCTCTCGCAGGTCAACCACGTGTACAAAAGAAAGAGACAGGCCAACGGCACTCCTGAGACTAATAGGATGACCCTTCGTCCTTTGGCATCGGGTAAAACATGACATCCCGGTTTATTTCGGGGAAGCGTGATTCGTCATTCGAATCGACTTCGAGTGAGTCAGATTTCCTCCACTGCTTCTTCGATTCGGAAATAAACGCGATAAAAAGGCATACAGCTAAATTAGCCAAGATTCCTTTCGTCTTCTTAAAATAAGTAACTACTAAGCGTAGTTGCAATTGCGTATTGCAATTTATCCGATAATACTGTCTTTGTATGCATATTCCTGTTGCAATAAAGTACAGTAGAACTTTAGAGTTATCGAAAACGTAATGAATTTTCTGGACCGTCAAATACATTAATTTGACGTAGGAAGCGTAAAAAGAACCATCAACGATTATTATAGAACTTCAAAAAAATCACGTTTCAAGCAAATAATTATAAATACTCATAATCTCAACGGCAGAACGAAATAATCAGGATCTGGTGACCAAACGAATCTAGAGAACAGGACATAAATCACATCCACGAGCGCGACGCCCTATCTCTGGATCAAACAACGAGCAAAAACTAAGCAGCCTGGTGAAGGGAAGAATAATCGATCTCTCTATCGAGTCTTTAATTAATGACGACTGCTCGTTCGATTTACAAAACGATAAGCAACGACATATGGATCGGATGAAAGATTTAAAAGAAATCTGATTAAGAAAAAGGACGAGGAATGTAAGAAGGATATAAAAAAGGAAAGAACAAAGTGGAGAAAAAAATAGAATGATCGTGTAGCTTGTCTTGTTCGCAATTTACAGCACGTTAGTTACATCGGTGATTAACCGTTAGGCGGTAATCGCATTTGCATATTGCGCGATCGACGAGCGGCAGAACGACAAATAACGAGATGCAACGCGAAAAAATCGCGTTGATCGGCGATTTCTCGGTCGATCGCGACGACTTCGTCGCGGATCGACGACCGCGTCCTTCGAAGCCGGAATCCGAGCAGCAAGTGGTTCGTCGACATCAAACGAGAATAAACGGTTCTACGATACCGCCTCACTCCTATGTTCTCTTTCGTCTATTCTTTTCTTTCCTTTTTTTACTTCTATACGTGTAACCAGGGAATTTTTCCTCGTCTATAGTGACATTTTACACGTGCCTGTTCATTATCGTAATCAATGGTTGTTGCACGTTTACCTTCCAGATTAGTCGAAGCTGGATCGCCTTTCTGTCGAGCTCTGATAACAGGTTTATAGTCGTTTCGGTGTATGCTCAGATTGATGGAGGATTAAGAGGTTCGGCAGTAGCGATTGCAGCAATTGTGTGCTTTCGATGGAGAAAATAGGAGCTTTTCAATCATAGCGGGAGGTTATGTTTACTTGAAGTGGAGAGGTTATATCGAGAAGGAACTTCCGGCGAAAAGAAATTGAAAGTACATGGGTGCTCTTGCTGAGAGAATGTTTACAAGTATTTCCGATGCTTTTAAATCATCATTCTTTATTTACCGAAATACCTAGGATCCTAATTTCGAAGGGAATCGAAAAGCAAAATTGGAATTCTATTTACATCGCAATGTAAAAGCTAGGAAATTCGAAAGTATCGAAAGACGGAGAGTTTTGAAAGTCGAAAATTCGAAGATTACAAAATCTCGAAACACTCGACATCCGAAAGTTTACGAATTTGAATATTCAAGAATAGAAAATCCCCCAGTTGGTAAGCCATAAATCCCAGCTATCCAAAGTCTCAAATGCCGTTTAACTCTATGCAAAATCTGTCGATCCATCAGCCGTGGTTCATCGTTTCGCCTCATACGTATGTAACGTAGAGCACTGGCGCCAAAAGTGGATCACCGGAGAACGTGAACACCGCATCGCTCAGGATCTTCCTCGATCGTTGGAAGGAAAGCTGCCCGCCGTAAGTCGCATGCTGCTGCAACCATGACGTAGAAAGTAAATTAACGGCCTCGACGAATGTGAAAGTCGCAATGCCGTTTCGCACACTTTCCACGGCGGCCGCGTGCGTTAAACCTGACGCGCGCGAGCTTTTGTAACTGGCGCGCGCGAACTGTCGCGATTTTATTGCGCAAGCGTGCGTGCGTGTTTCGCAGTTGCACCGATCGCGCCGCGAGATTGTTATTAATTATAGTCGAGTCGCGATCCAAGGACGTCCCCTTATTCTTTGCAATGGTTCGTTCACCCTGATATATCCCGTTATCAGACTGCAATCACGAGGCGCTTAACTAGCCGTTATCGTTCGTTCGCGCGCCACTGCGTTACTGTTTCAGCAACCTCGTGAATGGGGAACGGGGACAGTTTACGTTACGGCAATCGTACGTAAACCTGGACGACGTGGGTCTACGCTGGATTTCTTTGAGGAATCGTTCGATATTCTTTTAGGGGGACATCGGACGTTCGATATGTAACGATATGTCAATATTTATTGAGAAACTACATTTCCGTTGAGTACCTTGAAATATTGACGATATTATTGATCGTCCGAGGGCAACGTTACGGTGATTCATTGAATTTTTAACTTGTTGGTCTAGATTTGATACGAAGATCGCGGGGAAAGAAGATGATAAGCAGATTGCGGATGTTTGTGTACCTATTTACAGAGAATCTAGACGTGCAAAACTGCACAAACTGTACATAATATGCAAAAATATATGAAATATTGAAAGTAAAATGTTCCTTATAATATTTAATATTTGGAGTTTCTGCTTAGATACCGTTTCTTCAATTGTGCTCATAAAAATCTAAATTTCCATAAATATTCGTGAGCTAACGATAAGTATTTCTGTTAATTATTTTCTTTTTAATGTCATTTTTTGACCAAAAAAAGTAACTCCTTTGATATAAAATGGCTAAAAGACAAGACCGACCGATGTACAGTTATTAAAACAAACGATATCCAAAACGATATTCGTTGCGACAAGTAATATCTTTTAAATTATGAGCAGGCTTTATAGAGGAAGCATAGATGACTTTGCAGAAGTATAATAAATCACAGTTGATAAAATGTCTGAATTTATCTAAATAACAAAAATTACTTCTAGAAAGAATTTCACGCCCAAACAAACTTTATTACCGCACGTGTCATTTATTTTCGTGTCTTTTTTTTATGGTGACGGCGATAAAAATTCGCCGGACAGTGAAAGGATACCGAATTCCAAAGAAACAAATCGCGTCGCAATATACTTTCCTCGTCGTCCAAAGGAAAAATCAATGATTTACGAGACGGAAGAGTTGTCCTGGAAAATCCTTTCGTTAATGGTAAAAGATCCAAAACGATTGCATTTTCTGCGAGACCTTAACTGTAACTATAACCCTAAAAAGCCGAGGGTTCGTCGTGCGTGGCAATATCGGTCAGTAAAAAAAAAGGGGTGAAGGTTTCTCGAGGCACTAACGGGTTTAAAAAGTATCGTGACGTCGCAAAGTCAATTTCTTTCGACAATTCCCTCGCAAACAACACGCTCTCCAGGCTCGTAAACGCGTAAAAACAGTCAAAGGATTAGAAGTCTTCTATTTTTTCTTAAGGTTCCTTCCACGCTAAAACATTTTAACCAAACTATCCACGAAGCGGATTAAGAAAAAACGTGACGAGCAGAAAAAGCAATAAAATATTTTGCGTTTTTTACTCGAAACGGACGATGTTTTAGCGTCCTCCTAATTTGGAAGTTACTGGAACGTGCTTTTTACCAACCTTTTTTTTCCTTCTTATCTTTTTCAGTTACTTTTTTTCGAGTAGGTTACAAACGATGTCGTCTTTTTTATTTACTGGCGAACCCAACTTCGAGAACAGAGAGAAGAAAAATGTCGAGCAACGACTGGTGAAATATTGCTCAACTAGGAGGTCCCAGTGATAGTGAAAGGGTTTAATTGCTTTCTCTTCCATTGAATTACCTGCGTGCACGTTTCTTCGGTCAAGCTTTCGTAATGTTTCTTTCACGCGTTTCTTTTTGGCGTGCCGACGAATTTCTGCCACGTTCGCGAACGCGCCCGTGGAATCCGGATCCTCTGTTTGGTGAATAAAGATTGCACATAAGGCACGTTTCAGCGAACTATGCTCTGCCTCGTAGAGAATGCAGGCGAGAAGTCGAAAATGAAAGTACGCATTGGAAATTTGCGTGGAATGATATATGAGCGTCGCGTAGAATTCAAATGAATCAGAACTAAACACGCCATGTTGGGCGTTTCGTTCTCCTAATTAATTGCTCAATGCGTTGTATCGAACGAAACCATAGAACGGAGTAGGGATATCATTTTATAATTTTGTAAAGTAACCGCAATTAGAATTACCTACTTATTACTTCCATTTTATCAATGAAAGCAAAATTATGAACTAAAATTGAATTTCATTCAATACAAGTCGCGTTAGGTTAACATCGAGAATCAAGCGATGAAACAAAAGTTGTGTACACGTAACGTTAAAAATAAATTGGAAAACCTACTTGATATTCTTGTACCTTTTTTAAGGTAGAATAAAAATGCTGGAAAAATATCAGAATAATTTAAGGGACAAAAGACGCAACAAAAATTTCCATAACCTGACAAAAAACGTACTTTGTGTCATAGTATCTTAAGTACTTCGATTTCTACCTCAACAAAGTCTCGCGAAAATTGTAAAACCTAGATGAAAGAAGAAACAGCAACAAAAAGAAAATCCGACTAGTCGGATCTTTCGAATTCCATTTCGCAACCGCGATATCAAAGCTCAGAATCCAACGTAAATTGGTCGTGTGAAATTGCCACGAAACCATAACCACCATTAATTTTACATTTAATTAGAATTAGCCTTACTAGGTTAAAAGCTCCAACTCAGCTCTGAAACTAAACATCTCTACGCATATGCCATAAAAATTCCTTCCGAAACAACCTAAAAAGACAGAACGAAAAAAAGAAAGGGGATGCAAGAGAGAAAGCTCTCAAGATCCCCATCCACTCCTGCGCACTATCGTCATTCGTATATCGCACACGAGGCGCGCTGACTTCAGAAAAGGTTGAATTATCGAGGTAGGAAACGTGTTCCCAGTGGTCTAATCAGGCCGAGGAAAATGCGCGCGGAAAGTGACGTTCGTCGGTGTCGGTCGTGGCGACGCGCTGGTAGGGTGGAGTGGGGTGGAAGGGTGGCAAGGGGATGGAGGGGTGGCTGAGGAGTCGCTCGGATTGCGAGCGTCGAGGTCGCGAGGTCGTTGACCGACGAGGGTGGCACTCACCCTAACTAGGCCAGCGGATCTCTCTTTCTCTTGCCCCCACCGCCGCTACCTGCCATATCCCCGCCACTGTCAACTCTCTGCTCTCCCCACCTCGCTAGCTCCGTCGATTCTCCTACTCGCACTCGTCCTCGCCTCCTCTTTCGGACGGTCCATGGTTCTGCTATTTTCGCGGGGGCCACTCGACACGGATATATACGGTCCGCCTACGTTTGGCGGGATAATTTACGTTATTGAGGCCGTTCCACCCTACCCCCACCACGTGGCGCGGTATGCAACTGCCGGGTGGAAAAGCGCGCCGCTTTTTCCCGCCGCGTACGCCCCCACCACCGAGCCTTTCGTATCTCCGTTGGTCCACCGCCGTATGTACCGGACTGAATTACGATAATTGCCGGATCGCTAGGAAGATCGCTTTTATCGAAGTGCATCTTTGTGAGAACTAGGCACGCGACTCTACCATGCGGATAACGTTTCGTTGAAACGCGCAGCACGTGCCTGGGTATGCAGAGGGTGAGATTGGTGGACGAGAGAGATTTTGGAAATTGGTTTTCTGGCAGATGCGTTGAGGTTTGCGGGGAGGGTTGGTGAAGTTGATAGGCGAAGAGGTAGGGGAAGAGCAGATGTTAAGGATAATATCGTTACGGTGAATGTATTAACTTTAGGAAAGACATGGAAGTTGTTAGGCAGAGCATGTGGCGATTATAATAAACGCGAAGAAATAAAGTGTCTTTATAATTTGTATTTAGAAAATTTGAATGTACGGTTGTTCCAATTAGCGTGATTACGAAAATGTCCCAAATAATCCCCAAATACATAATCCCTGCAAGCGTATCAACAGAGCTTCTCGATCAACTTAACACACGAATTACGTATATTTTCTGCTACAGCTTTTAATGTGACAAAATATGTTAATCTTTTGCTAAAAGCGTATATTAATTCCGTGAAAAGTTCGTATTCTGCTTACTGGGTTATTACTAGATACTGCTGTATTATTGCACCGTATTGGAACAAAAATGTTATGTAACACCAATTTCTTACAACAAATAATCTACGAACTTTTTGCTTCAACTAGTACAAAGGATGCGAGTATCGAGGATATTTAGATAGACACAAATGATATGGACTTCAAAAACAGGCTAACATCAAACGATCTGCTTTCGTTCTTTGATCCAAAACCACCGGCAATCCTCATTACAACATGGCTCTTAAAGTCCTGGTCTTTTCGATTCTTCTCTTCAAGATGCAAGTTGCGTAGTCCGCCTTGCCGCGCACCATATTCGCGATGCCAGGTAAAAGGCTCTGCCCTGAGCTCAAAGGGGCGAACAAGCCGCAAGGACGGCAAAGGAACAATGCTCGACGCATTTCCGCGTCGCGGAGAAATTCAATCGGGACCGCGATTACTCTACTTTTCGTGATTACTCGCGAAGAGAGTGGTCCGTCTCTATTCTGGCTTCCCACACTTTCAAAAGACACGCGTCTTTTGCTAAGCTCTAAGGCGAAACTTTGATAACACTAAAACGAGCCTTCCCTCCGAGTTTTAAATATAATTTTTATGTCACGAATAAACAAAATATGATTTAGTTTATTCATATTTATTATTACTATTGTTAATTATTAGTTATTATTATTAGTAGTAGTAGTAGTAGTAATAGTAGTTATTAGTATTAGTTTATTATTATTATTTATAGAAAATTCAGTAACTTTGGCTATTTGAAAATATATGAAATAAATAATGTATGTATATATTATGCACTAGTAGTTGATACTCGTATGACACTAGTATCGCGGTATCAGCGGTAGTCACAGTGCTACAGTAGAATTTTCTGTGCGCGTCAGACACGTATATATCTACTGCGAACGCATCAGACGCGTATACCTACATATCACTACTACGAACACGTTAGACGAGGATCGTTTAGGAGCATGCTTCTTCGATGTACCGTAGAATTGCATTCATCTGAATCCATCGAAATTCGTGTAACAGGAGTTCACTAATTCTTTAAATTAATTGTACTTTTTCATTCATATAATAAAAATTCACAATGGGATAAGTAGAGTCAACGGACAACAGTTGGCACTAATTAAAAAAAAAAAGTGACACCAACTAAAATTTCGCTCCAGTAAATTCTTAAAAACTGTTATCTCGCGTGTATGTAGATAGAAATGGATAAAATTTTCCATACCGCATCGCAATCTGATCTACGTGAACTGAACGGTGAAGAGAATAGTCTTCGTCTTCGCAACTAATTGTAAGTAGAAACGCGTTACATAAGAAGGAAGAAGAACGAAAACAACAGCAACAGCCAGCTAAACGGTGGCTCAGCGTGCAGCTGCAGCGATAAAGCGGTAACAGAACAAAATTACCGTGCTTTCGAGAGGGGCAAGAGGTCGTGGCTAAGAGGAGGGGGTGGTTACGGTGTAGATATAATATCTGTAGCAAGGGGCGACAGGTTGGTGGAAATGCTATACTTAGCAGCCGGTCCAGGGGAAGGGGTAGCAATACCAGGGCTGGCTGGTGGGTCAGAGTTCGTTGCCCTCGGGGCTGCTACCCTCTGTCCTCTCCCTCCACCCACACACCGCCCACAATCCCATCTCGCCTCCCGTCGTCCGTAGCCTGATTCTCAACCGAGTTTCCGGGGGTTGACTGTGCGAGCAGTCGTGAAGCTTGCTTGAATTTCCGTGAAACGCGCGGAATCGTCTACGATCTGTTTCTTTTTGCCCCTTGGTTTACGCTCGATTCGATTCGCCTCGATTCGGAGCAATCTTCAGCGGAATCACGTTCCATAGAAACGCGATGATTCTCGTGGCTCGATGGCATCGAACATTTCGGAGATTTCAGGTATTCTGATTTATGGAAAAGATCGTGGTATAACGTGAGTTTGAATAGTTAGAAGCGGTTCCTTTTTGTTACTTTAATGCCACGAGTTGGATGGGTAATTTAAAGTGTAGAAATGTTTGGTTAAGTTCGAAATAAAACCTTTTACTGCGCAGACAGATTACAAATTTGAGAAAAATTTGTTAGTATTAGCTGATGATTTATGGATACGAAAGGGTACGGATGTATGAAAATGATTTTGCCAGTTCATAACCCCACCAATTCACGCAACTACACTGCTCTATCCGTTCCAATTTTAGGTTCCAGCTCTTGCACCGCTCAACTTGCTCTAATAGATCTTCAAATCCCCCTTGTGAATCTCGCCACTTCCCTCTAATTTTACCTAGAACATCTCCATGTCGTCAGCATACCGATCATCCCAACAGCGAAATCTATGCTGACTGAACTCTATCCTCCCCTATCAATCGCAAAATGTCATCGACTATCAACTTTAATACTAAACCGAAAACTAGACAAAAAGGAAGAGAACGAATTAAATACCCACTCAACTTTATTCCGCCGAGACAGTCACGAAACAAAGAAGAAAATTTCATCCTCTAGAGCGAAATAATGGTCAGAAAATTCTTAAATTTTACTCTCTTCTATCAATCCCAAAGTTTCGTCAATCAAATTAACAAAAATAAACAAAACTGAAGAGAAAGAAAGAGATACGCATTTACATTGCCGAGACAAGCATCAGAACAAAGAAAACTCCATTCTCAAGAGTGAAATTCTTACATTTCACTCTCTTCTATCAGTCCCAAAATTCCATTAATCGTTATAAATTTCCAAAAATAAACAAGACTGAAGAATAAAGAAGAAATACCCACGTACACAGTTGCATCATCGAGACAAGCATCCGAACAAAGAAAATTCCACCCTCGAGAACGAAGGAGCGGAGAGAAAGTCACGACCACGTACGAATCTGTCGAGAAACAAGATCAAGCCTGGTAGAAAGAGAGAAACCACCGGCCTTCCCTTTCATCGGCATCCGGACAGACCGCCTTCGCCAGTGCCTCAACTTCCTGGTCGGACCACTCTTACTTTCTTCTTGGTGAACCGTGACTCGATCGGCGGCCGCTGTTCAGCTGCTGATAAAAAACGCTAGACACAATACAGCCGTTGACCATTCGACTCTATTACGTTTTCTGCCGTGACGTGGACACGTCTATTCATCTAGGCAACATGGTGAAAGCGCGAATTACGAGCCGCCGCTGCGAAACGAAATTATGCATCTCGGGTGGTGTCCTTTCCGAGCTGGAAAGTTTCTAGCGAATGGAAGCGGGCGAAGGACACGCGGCGCTGTTGCAAGCCGCCGGAATTTTCGAAACTCGCAAATTAGAACGGAATAGCGGATCTATTGCGAGAATCGCTGGGTATTGCTGATTTGTTTGCGTATTAAAAGGATTGAAGGCTGTGACTGTGTTACTTCGAATGGTGGGAACGCGTATGGACTGGTTTGCGAAAGTTTGGAAGGGTTCGAGTATGGAAGATTCGTTGGTATGGATTTCATGGCAATTTTTTATGAATTTTTCATGTATCTTTAAAATAAGCGCAACGTTAGTGCACCGAAACTATTCAGTTACTTTTTTCCAGTTCTTTTTTTTAAATAAGCGGAATGTTTGTGGAGAAACATTGTTCGATACATCGAGCAACGCTTCGCTTATTTACGGTTTAAGTAAGAACATTGTGAAGATTGGGATTATGGAGTCAGCGGAAAAGGCTAAGTAAGCATCAAACGTTCGTTGCGATTTCTCCAAATAGTATCACGATTTCGAAACTGCAACCATCAACGTAATTTTTCTATTCTTGATTTTCGTCTTACTTTGGGCCACTTACTCGATCTTCCTGACTTCAATTATACTACAAAGTGTGGAGTTACGGTGTACATGCGAGTAGAAGCATAGAGAATTTTCGCGATCGGTTCAGCGAACTTCGGCAGAAGAAGCGCGCGCTCGCGTCGATAAGGGTCCAAGCTCGCGGGGCGATAAGAGCCGCGACACGGTTCGAGGTTGTTCACCTTGGCGTGCTGGCGTGTACGTTCGAGCGGGAACGAGACGGATGACGCTCGCAGACGAAGATAGCGGCTCGCTCCGCGGGCCCGCACGCAGCGTGAACCAAGAGCCGCGAGAAATAAAGAGGCGAAAGAAAAAGAGGAGAGCCGCGAGAGAGAGATTAGAGGAAGAAGGGAGATCGTACTCTTATCGGGCTTCTCGTCGGTTTGGCTTGTGGCGTAGGGACGTTGCGAGATTAGAACGACCCCGAGAGCAGCTCAGAGAGTCGACGAACCGGCCCCTGATTGGGCGATGTCGAGTCAACGCTCCTCTAGCCACCAGAAGGGAAGAGAGGGCTAGAGAACCGGGAGAAGTGGGGAAGAGGGGTAATCGTGGACTGGGAGAGGACACAGCGCATCAATCGAGGTCACTGGGGACCAGGAGGAGGCCAGGCCATTGCCCGTGTGTCTTGCTTTTGAGGTTAGCCAGTCGTCAGCACGAGCGCAATTAAAAAATGCCCGATGGAGTTCGCGCGGCTGTCGGGTGTCGAAACGAGCTTTTCTTCCTCCTGCTTTAGCTTTAAGAAGAGTACGCTACCCGATCTTCGCGCTTTTCTGGGTACGTTCCACCACGTTCACCGACTACTCCCGATTCACTAATCCTGAGTCATTGATGGAACACGGTGCTTCCGAATGCGAGTCCTAGGCGTATTTGGTGGATATGAGCAATTTTTGAGCGATTTGGTTGTATTGTTAAGGATGTATATGTAAGAGAGACGATTGGGTGCTACAATGAGTATCTGTCGTTGATAATTAAGCAAGAAGATGATTAGGAGTTGTGTACTTGTCTAGTTCGGTCTACAGAGATCAGCAATTTTTAATAAGGATCAGCGTATCTTCGAGATCTTGAGATCCTCGAAAAGAGGATTACTATCTTGTGTTTAGATTACCTTGTGCCAGTAATTTACACGGTTATGTGAACTCCATCATTTGAACGAAAATTTGGTTACTGCTCGAATAAATGAATTCTTACTGATCGAATACACTTCGTTGAACGCGAACCACCGTTAAAAATGTGTACATGAAATTCCACCGTTAATACTGAAGCTTAGCTCAAGATTTTTCCATGGAACTCCATAAACCTTCAACTTCAAAGAACCGACCTGAAGAAAAAGCCCGTTCCTATTACAGTATCTCCGCTCGTTTCTCTTACTATAGATCATGCGTCTATTAAAATCAGCCTAGCTAAATCACATAACCCTTTCTAAGGAAAGGACTGAAAAGTGCAATAGAAATTATAGCATGTGCCAATCGTCCGCCGCTGAAAATACGCTTCCGCGACTCGAAGCGATCGCAGTAAGCCACGTTCTATACGATCGGGTCGCGGTACCTGGAATGTTCACGCGAACAAGTCGCAGTGCCTGAAACATTCACGCGAACGGATCGCGGTACCTGAAATATTCGCGCGACCGTGTTGTGGCGCGAATTCTGGCGAAAATTCGGAATGCAACGAGCGGAACAGCTCGATCGAGAGAGCCACGATTCTCGACCCACCTCGTAGTTACGCTCGTTGAGGCAGGTCAGTGCTCCGAACGGCGGATGCAGCGGCTCACAGGAACAGAGAAACGGTGAAAGCATTCCAACATGGCCGCCCAGGCGAGAGTGATCACGGTCCAGCAGCTCGGTTAATGTACTTTCTCCGCGGGACAGTCGAGATCCCAGAGAAAAGAAAAGAAATCGAGAAAGAAAAAGAGGAAAAGAGAGAGGGACAGGCTGGTGAGTAGGTAGCCCATACGTAATTCACTATCGTGGCGTTACGTAACGGGGCTTACGAAGAGAATTCTCAGCCGGTTGAACGGACCTGTGTGCGTACAATGTGCGTGTGACGTACCTACGTGTATTGTACGTACGCTTGTCATAGCTCTCTTTCTCCTCCTCTCTTGTCCGAATCGCGTACTCACGCAATTCTTCGTAGGTGTTGGACAGGTATGTGTGGACTACATTAAGCTCAGGAATGGATATAGGTGAAATTACACAGGTTTCAGCGAGTAGGTTAGTTGGAACAAGAAAAGCGATGAAAGTTGATGAGATGAAAAACTCTGCCGCGGAATACGTGGACATTAGGTGATGGTACAGTTAGTTGTATGGTAACTCTTTATCTACGAAGGCTGCTTACGCGCACACGTTTACGTTCACAGTTAATGGAAGGATACACTGTTATTTAACGTGTTATTTAATTACGTAAAATATCTGAATAGTTTTATGTCATCATAGAACAGTTTTGTTTCCTTTGTCCGTGTCGTGCATTAATTACATTAATTACAGTAGCATTATTAGATTCATCCGAATAACATCCTAATCTTCTTAGGGAATCAACCGCCAATATTAATTCCTCTCCCAAAGTACACAAATCCTTTACCGAACGGTTCGTCCAATTCCACCCTCATTTGCAATGCTCCAAATACTTAATTCTCCAGCCTTCTGAACCCTCCCCTCTCCAGCCAAATGCAACTTCTATCGAAAAAGCAAAAGTAAAGAACCAAGAAAAAGGAGCAAAAAAGGAAACAATGTTCTAAAATAGAAACCAATGTGGGGAGTCCGCGAAGAACAAAAGGTGGGCGAACGTTTATGAACGGCTCGCGATATGTAACTGTATATGAGAAGCACATCGGTCTGTTTTACGCGAGCAGAACAAGAGGCGAACGGGTAAGCCGAGTGTGTTGGTGACCTTCGATGATAGCCGTGGGTGGGGAGGTTGGTCGAGTAGCTAAACTCTACGCTTGGTAGGGAAGGGAAGGCGCGTGAGTTGAACAGAGAGATCGAGAAGGATCGAGAGAGATAGAGGTGAACGGGTCGGTAGGGAGACCCAGTTCGAGTTTGTTGAACCGGCCCGCCGGCGATTGGCCACACGAGTCGCGGAGTTCACTCTACTTGCCGAACGGAGGTAGGAGAAGGCGAGAGGAGACGGTGGGGCGAGGTGGCGGGCCGCTCGGTTAATTTCATCTTGCCCCAGTTACGGGCCAGGCAGGGTGAACGAACTAGCCTCACGCCAAGGCCCCACCGACCTACTTTCCTGTTCTACGGACCGCCGTGAGGGAAAGAGACCGACCGACTCACTCTCTGTACCTCTCTATACAACGCCGTGGCGAGTTCACGACGAGTTCAGGCCAAACAGAGAGAGAGACGAACACGACGCGAAAAGGAGAGGATACGTGGAAGCGCTCGAACGGGACAGAAGGAGTGAGTGTGCGTGAGAGAGAGAGAGAGAGAGAGAGAGAGAGAGAGAGCGAACGAACGAACAAACGCGTGCGTGTATGTATGGAAGAGAGGGAGAACAGCGAACACTCTAGGGTGGGAGCCCCACTAGAGAGGCTCACTATCTAGGCTAGAACCACGAGCAAAAGGAAGAGAGGGAAGACCGAGCCGCGCAGGTGGGAGAGAGACGACGAAACCAAGAGACGGAGAGGGAGAAAAATTGCCAGAGCGCCGAGTGGAAGGCCGCCGACCGAGGGCAACGAACTAGCCTCGTCCCGGGCCCCGCGACCTACATTCCAACCCCGTTGGAAAGTGAAACTGCCTCTTTCTCTATTCCTTCCTACCTGAATCGTGATCTACGCTAGGTTAAGAATGTTTTTACGAGCCTGTTGTGCATGGTGGACACACTCTACGTAACATACACACGCGACCCTATAATCGATTTGAAATCGAACGGTCGTAAACGAGCGGGAAAATATTTTTACTCTCCCTTTCGTTTCGATCCGTTTCGTTTCAGCTGACCCTCAGACTAAATTTCTTTTTTCCTTTTTCAACGGATGAAACGCGTATACAAGTCACGAAAATGGATATGGGGGCTTACCGGCTAATACTCGTCCCAATAGATTTTCACTATCCTGGGGCGCACCACGATAACAGACCTGGGCCGATTGCTCCTTGTCGTTGTCCAGTGGCTCGCTAGACGGTGACAGAATATCACCGGACGGCTGTTGTTCTTCGGCCGCACTGCCACGAGGTTTGAACTCTTGCACGGTCATTTCTCGTCACGACAGTCTGCCGCGATTATTGCACTCTCTGCGATTTTCCCGCTCTTTTATCTCGCTTTTAGTATTAACGTGCCAATCGCACGATCGTTAACGACAATCTCGTTCAGTAATAGTCCCTCCAATGATCTCACGTGTAAGGTTGAGGATGGCATAACACGACTTTCCATGCGTCCGTTCAAATCGAATCGCGCGAAACGTTAAAACTCTACTTTCTCCATTCTTTCGTTTGACAACTTCACTCTGTCTCTGTCTGTACCGAGACTGGCCGCGAGACACCGGCGCGAAAACTCGCGAGTTTGTTTTGGGTTAGGCTCGAAGTCAGTTCTGTCCACGCTCGCGAACAACAGTCCCCCTTCTTTTTGCTTTTCTGAACGGCACACTTTCCTTCGCGCGCACAACATACGACCACCACGATAATACGAGCTGTTGCTTTCCTATGGCGACCGCGTGGCCCTCGCGGTAACAGCAAATCGAAGCTTGCACGTTATTAGTTGATGTGTTGTGTGTGGCGTGCGATGCGGTGCGCGAGTGAGTTCGCCGCGGCGTGGCGTGCCGCGGCTTCGCGGCGCCTGCGCCGTGCACTGCCGATTCACATTCGCGTAATACCGCGTACTGGCGCCCCACGGTTTCTCTTTGACATGAATTTTCAATATTATAATTTCTACCGCGATTATCTTCAACATTAGTATACAATTGCATCATAAAGTCATTCTTCGTGATGATATAAGGTAATATTTGCACCGTGCAGTGTGAAATTCGTGTTTGATACAATATGACATATCATGGAGCGTGTATGAATTAAAAATTACTGTATGAACGAATCCCCAACTTTTTGTTATTTTATTCATTTCATTGCCACAGTTTGAAAGAATTTTAACAACTGTCGCTTCACTTTGATGTATATGAATCAATATGTTATGTACTTCGATTTCATAATTTAAAGAGAGATATTTACGCTTTTGCTAAGCGATTACTACTAACCGAGATTATACATATACACACGGATACATAGACGCGTTATCTGCAAGAAGAGAATTTAAATATTCATTTAAATATTCAAATCGAAGTCATGTTCGATAGATTTGAAATTAGAGTAGTACGTGCTCGAGGAAGTATGCTCGAGCAACACGTCATTCTGTTTACCCCACCGAGCGCAGAGTTCGCGTTAAACGATTTGGTCGTGTATGAATTTTATTTCTCAAAGAAAAGAAGGAAAATTTCGTTTTGGAACGATAACGAGGCGGATTTATCGAGATTGAACCACGATGGTATCCTCAAGGCACAACCGGCTCGTTCCTATGGCCAATTGGCACGGTTGACCCGCCATTAGGATCAAGGATTTTTATCGGTAGTACGAAGAGGCCAAGCCTAGCCTTTATTATGCGTACACGCGTGCACGAAGAAACCGCATCGTAAAATCGCAGGCTATAACCACACGGAGAACAAAAGTAAATTTGTAGTCAAGGACCACCATGAAACCGGCGGTCCTATTTTACTCGTTTCAGCCTCGCGCCAAATATACCCAGTCTAACATGAAACTCCACGTTTCAACGACAAATGACGAACATTAGGGTCATGATTAAGGCTTCTCGATTAACCTTTTGTTCGATAAAAGTCACCTCGAGTGTTTATCACCGCGAAACAAAATTATATTACTTGATTGAACGCTTTGCTAGAACCTTGGTTGTATGAACGCTGTCCATCTGTCAAAAAGGGATCAAAGTACTTTTCGGGTTCGGTCGTATGTCCACTCTCAGTCACCGAAGCCATCATTTCGATGGTATGTACATGATACTGATCGTGAGCAGATATATTCGAAGGATTCTTGATAAGATTTTAGAATTACTTTATTGCAAAACCTGCAGTCTTTCGAAGAAATTCTGCAGTGTCAAAATCAAAAGACAATAATCGATTACGATGTTAAACTCGGTACTCGATATTTCTGAACAACACGAAGTATCTTGATTGAAATTCCAAGAAACGTACATCCCATTTATGAAAATATCAGTTTGGTTCTTCGGACATATCCTATGATTTTATTATTGATGTTTGTTCAGTGTGAAAATTTACTCGATCACGTTCAACCGCAAACTGTTAAAAGACACCCACCGATGGCACCCAAGCATACGCTCCTGATCGGTGTGTGATACACAATCAGAGGATATGTACCTATCGTGCGTTCCTCTGACATGCTGTGTTGACTCACTAACACTCGGAGAGTGAAAGCTGTTTAACCCCGGTGGCAAACATGCACGCACGTATGTACGTGTATTGTACACAGTAGCAACTGTGTGAACGTGCCTTTATACACTTCCATCGAGCACGTGGGTTACGTCTACGGAAAGTAGAAGTTAGATTACAGGTGAGCGGAACGCGTACCCATCCGAGCCTCCCTAATCCGGCTTCCACCTAGGTTGGGACTAACCTGCCTCAATTGTAGCTCGTTAACCATTAGACCGTTGCTTCTGCTTCTATTATCTAACGTCATCGAGTCTCTCGTTGAATTTCGTCTTGTATTTGATACCGACAACGCGTTATCTTGTTCCATGAGAAGTCGTTTCTCATTGTTTCATTTCAGGGCCTTCTTACAAAATCATCTACTAGCTAATAATATTGATAAATAGACAAGTTGCATTTTACAGTTGTACGGCATACAGATTAATCGCATAAATTGAAATTTCTGGTATTCATGTGTAAAATTTAGTTTCTTTTATGACCAAACTTGTTTCTGTTATGTAAGGATTTAGGAACCCTAGGAAAACGTGTCTTGTGAAATTTCATTAATAAATAATCGTGAAAAAAGGCCCACATTGATACGTTAAGAATGGAATAATTAAATTGAAAAATCACACTTGCTGCTTTCTTGAATATTTAAAGTGTAAGTAATATTAAAGCGAGATAGTAAAAGTAAAGTATAAAGTAAAATATTGATTGTCGTGGTATGCAGCTATTTCTATAACCTTGTATCTTTAGATTTAACAAGTCTTTCCTTCAATTACGTAAGTAGTCATATTAAGATATTCCCTTTCAGCCATAAAATATCATTGGTATTAGAAAATCGATAGAAATTGATTTTTCTTGTGGACCTCGATTGAGGTTTTCGCGACGTAATTTAATAGAAGAAAGACGACTGATAAACGAAAGTACAAGTAGATAAGAGATAAAAAGTATTATCGTTATCAACGAGATTCACACAGGTGGCCAGTGATACGTTATTTGAATATCAAAGTTCAACGATTTGTCAACGGCTATCGGCGAATCTTGAGATTATTCGTATTTCTTTTTCTTTATTTATTTTCTTGTTCCGCGAAGTTTATAATTCCTCGTAATTGATCGCCTCTTGCAATTCGTTTCGATTTGACCTTGTCCCTCTTGTTTCTTTGTTTTTTCGCATTAATTTTTTGTCTTTAAAAAATTCGACGATACTTGACAGCGATACAAATGATCTATTGATTTATTGATTTATTGATTGATTGACGATCTATTGATTTCAATGAGAATTGCTGTTTTTTTCCCCGAAAGAAATATGCCCCGACAAAGTGGCACTAACAATACACAACGGAAGGTTGAATCTAAATTGATGCAAACTGGGCGCAGTCCAAGCCTAACCTGCCCTAACTACGGACCTTGAATAAACGGTTAGCGTGGCGTGGCCAGTATGACAGACTGCTGCCTTCTAACGGGAATAATTCTAGCGCCACTTGGATTCCTTTCTGAATCGATCCTCCACTCTCACTTTTGTTTTTCGCAGGTTCCCTCCTCTTATCACGATCTATAGATCGATTCCCAGTTATTACATTTTAATAGATAGCAACAAAATTCGAAAACATATTATATTTGATAACGCTGTAGAGAATGTGTAAGATATCGATTATCACAGAGGTTAACGCCTCTAGACTTCCGGTGACGCCACGATGGTCCCTGATGACGACACACGATGTCGAAATCGATTAGAATGTTTATACCGAATAAGTCATATTTGCGAAGATTATTATATACAGGGTGGTTGGTAACTGGTGGTACAAGCGGAAAGGGGATGATTCTACGCGAAAAAAGAAGTCGAAAATATAGAATAAAAATTTTTTTTTTAATTTCTTTCCTTTTTTTTTTAAATTTTTCCATCGAGACAACGATCTACAGTGAGATCCGTTATAACGAGACGCGATAAAGTGCACGCGTACCGAGCGAAAATTCAAAGTCGATTTTTTCGAAAACAAAGCCTCGAACGAAAAATTTTTATTCTATATTTTCGACTTCTTTTTTCGCGTAGAATCACCCCCTTTCCGCTTGTACCACCAGTTACCAACCACCCTGTATATTAATGTTTTGGAATAACTATGTAAGACACTGATTGATCGTACCATAAAATATATTATCGGTAAAATCAACGGAATATTTTCTTTTTAGTACTTCCTTTAAATACTTGTACACTTTTTAATGGTTACAGAACTTTAATCGCTAAAGAAAAATTTGCTATTATCTTTTATTTGTCATTCCAAGCATTTATCTTTTTTCAAACTTAAGATATTGCGAATAATGCATGCCTGGGACTATAAATAATGATGACATTTATCGATTCGTCAATAAGTAAATATGATCAACTCGTTCTTACAGTCTTACATATGCACATTATAACTTGTCATGTTGAATTAATCGACGACATCAATGTTGTACGTAATAATACATACAAAATTCATAAATCAGTGAACGTAGTATCTGAATTCGAATATTTCTTACTGGACGATTGGTAGTAGATTAATTTTTATTGAAATAGGACAAGAGTCAGCGGGAGGTTAATTGTTTTTACTTGAAGGCTACATCGAAGTGATTCGTACAACTTTATTGGACGACTTCGCTTCGCGTCTAGATCATGGTCATCGTGTAAATCCGCTAAATGGTTCGAATTGCATATATTACTAGAGACTGTCAGACTCGACGTGACTATTCTAAATATAATCGAAGCCCGACCTGCCCTAACTACGGTCGTGACCATAGAGACACGCCATGATTGAGCTCAAACGTCCAAGGAGATTAATTTCCAACCGACTGTAGAGCTCCCTGTGTTTCTCGTCGCTTTGAGCTTCAATCTCCTAACAAACTTTGATTGTTGAAACCATAATATAGGCGCAAAACATTTTCTTTCAATTAAATTGGGTTCCACAGAAAACGAGAAGATCCAATTCGAAGAAAAATATTCTATTCATTTTAATATTAAAATTCACCTGTACGACTTGGATCTATTAACATTGATTAATAAACCACAAATAAAACTACAATAAGTACATGATTTAATGTAATGTAATGTAAGTGACATCTCTCTGTTATTTATATTTCCTGACAATTTCATATGTATAAATATCATAAATACATGATTGTTGTTAATCGAATTTTACCTTTCAATCATCCAAATTCTATTTTCATTAATTTTTGTGTCTGAAATATTCAGTTTCTTAGAATCAACGCTTCGAATAACACATTTTTCTTTTTACAGATTACATGTCTTCTTATCATTATGCTGTGTGTGCAGCTACTATAAGGCTAATTGTATAATGAGATATCTGCAGGAAATACTGTTCGCAGCTTCCTCAACTAAACAATGTCATTCATTCTGTTACGAATCAGTTGAATAATTGTCAATACGCATTGATTGCTTCAAATCCATGTACTGCACTAATGGTCGAGCAATTAACCTCAGAGATTCCTCGCAACTGCGCGATTTTTCAAATAAAGTCTTCTGTCAGCTTGCAGCAAAACGAGAAAAAAGAGTAAAAATGAGGAAAAAAGGTGGATGAAGCTAAGGACAGCGGCGCTCCTCTCTGCTCCCTTTCACGTTCAAAGCGTCGAGAATCGAACCACCGTTACCTTGAATCCCCTTTGTGCGGACAACAGGGAAGATTTATCACTAGTTGGGATCCCGACGTTCCATGGCGAAGCGTGTAATCGACCCAGCCAAGTCTACCTGGAACACCTGTTAGCTAATCTCTCTGTACGTCGGGAGAACCATTGCAGCTGAGGATAAAAGGAAAAGGAAAGGAAATCATAAGATCCTGTTGGTGAACAGAGGATGAAGCGAAAAAGTTTTTCCTCCGTGGAAGAAATCCTCTCGCGGAGTTAATACGTTGGCCACTTCAGTCGTTCGTAAACTTCGTTCGAGATCTTCGCCGAGCAGAACAGAAAATAAAAGAGAGGGTGAAACTTCAGCGGGGAAAAAGCGATTCCATTTATTGGTAGGAAATAAAGTGGAAATGATAACGATAATTTTCGTTGATAGATATTCCACGAGTACTGTTCCATGCTCGCGTTTCCTAGAATTTTGGAATGTCACTCGATGGATTAGGTGGAAATAGAGAGCGCAGATAAATAACTTTCTAAAGAAGGAGATACCGTAGAAATAGCGAGAGGAATAATTGAAAGGTATTAATGATGAAATTTCACGCGATAAGATAGCTATGAATTGCACGGTAATGAACGCTGAATCAGCCTCCTGAATACTTGATTATCTGATCGTGTCTCCTTACGCGCACCTATCGTTGTCATGTTCGATTGATGTAATATACCATAACGTTAATAGCAGAGATAATTGAAATTTGCGACGCTTTATCAAGCACGATTTATGTATTTATCTGGAAACGCTTCGTCTTTCTCCCGGTAAAGGAAACCTATCAGAGAAAAATCAATTTTTCACGCACGAACGTTTTTAAACTAATTGTTGCAAAGCCTGCGATACTGCAAGGAATTTCGAACGATCATCTTTCTTTCTTTTCCCAACACGTGAAAATCAGAAAGCAACAACGAAGTACGTTTTTAAATTCGACATTGTATAAAGACTAAGTTCATTGAAATTTAAAAATAATAGCTCCATCTGAAATAAAAGCCCCGTAAATCGTTTTAAGTGGAACAAACTAAAGAAACTGTGGCGAAATTCAGAGCGGCTTACAGCTTACCCAAACTGATTTTCATTTCGGCGAGAATCATTAAGCCAAACTATTTGGCAATGGAGGAAATTTCGCAAATTTTCTATGCTCATCCCAGCAGGGAATTCATTGGTAGTCGCCAGGTAGAGAATTTACAAACTAGAGTCAAGTGGTCACGGGGTTGCGGCTAAACTTTATGGTTGCGGTTTTCGCACTCTCTTCGCGCGTTGTGATCATAAATTTCCAGAGTACGGTGGCCACGTTACACACTCGTAAATCATTTACAGTGACTCGAAAAGATTTTCGCCGTTCTTTTCTCGGACAGATTCCATCGCCGCTGGGAGAGCAGACAAATCATCTTGTCCACAGTTCAAAAGAGAACTTTCAAGAATCTTCGCCGCTTTGTGCTCGCTCTGTGTGTCAAACATTGTACATATATAAACACAAAAGAATTTACTTCACAGCTTTGAGGCCACTTTATTGGCATAATTATTGGAATTACGAGTAGGTAATTATTTTTGTCTAGTACAGAACAATCGTTATAATTGCAATATCTTTAGTTGCTGAATTTTACACCACGATAAAACTGAATTTACTCTGCTTGTTGCCTTTGTCTTCTCGTAAAATATCGTCGATTAAATTATCACGAGTATCCTAATATTCTTTCAGATCTCATCGGATGTATAATTTTCGCAGCGTGAAATTAAAAATTTGTATAAAACAATATCGAAGAAAATTCGGTAAAATTCAATAGTATGGAAGGAATCTGAAAATGAAGAAGCGTCGAGTACAAATTACAATTATACAAATTATGCACGATCGTAGGAAGAAACGAAAGTTTCATATCTGAAAAGCACTACGGATAAATTCCAATCCGTCCAGGTAACTACTATGACAGCAGTATATTCCTTTGATTAAGATATCACTCGAACATCGCAAATTACACTCGCCAGTCGACCTTATCTGCTTCTCGCTGGCCTATGGACACTGATGTACGACTGGTTACCGTAACCGTTGTCTCGGTTGCATGTGCAACGTGTTACGTGCTCAAAAGCAACTACGTAATCAGAGTTGCATTGATAAGAAAGTGCAGGATCCAAGTCCCGTAGTCAGCGAATAAGCGTCTCGTTCAAGTATTTACAATATTATTCGCGTATTAAACTTCTGTCGTGTTTGCATCTGGACAAAGAAATTCGCTACAGCTTCGTGAAAGATATTTCTTCTAGAAAAATTCACTGACGAAGTGACAGCTTTGGTATCGTACCGTTAATATAAAATATCCTGACTGTAGATTAAAAACAGTAAAAAGAAGAACAGATATTTCACGCGCGATAAACGAATAAAATTTTCTTCAAATATTTGAAATGAAAAGTTAGCCGCAGTGGGACATTTTTTCTTCTTCTTCTTTTTTTTTTTTTTTTTTTTTGAAAGAGGGAAGAATAGGTATTCTTTTGTGTAATTACGGACCCTTTAACTTCCTTAGAATTCTTGAAATATTACAGTCGTAAAGCGTAACGGCAATGTTTCTTTCTCTGACTCTGACCTCTCATAGTTTCAAAGCTACCCAACTTTCCTAATTTATCAATTCATTCATTTTTACTCCACTAAACTGGATACTTTAATTTACTTCTACATTAATCTGACTTTTATAGTTTTAAAGCTACTTTTACACTTTTAAAGCACTCGTTTCCCCCTGTTTGTTCTCTGCCAATTATCACTTTACTTCATCCCGAATCCTAAGAAAAATATGGCATTCTCGCGTCAGAGTTGACCTCAAAGTGCAAAGGATTAATTTCCATAGCAGTTTAACCAAATATATCAAAATTATCGGAATACCTACGTATACATTCTATTCTTTTCTCTTTCTTTATCTCGCAAGCAATACCATCGATCATCTTACCGAAGAAAACCTTCGCTGGTTCTGAAAATGAGAAAAACCCGCGATTGCCCACATGCCCGCGGAAGCTAACCACACGTGCACACGCACGCGCTGCCCACGTATCCGTCGTCATTGGGTCCCATAGAGGAGGGGGGAAGGACAATTTTATTGCATTCTGATGCAGGCCTACTTGCATCGAGACAATGGTCCCAGGGAGATATGCAACCGGCCACGACAGATATGTCGGTGCAACGTACTCGTAGACTCGCGTGGGACTTCGTCTTCTCCTCGTTGCGACAGCTACCCACCGGCCGAGGGAATTTTTGACGAGCAGGTTGCGCTTTCGATTCCCGCCGGTTCCGCTATATGGGAAAAAAATCGAGTTGCGACTGCGTTATGTCGAAATCCCAACGTCTTCGAATTCCGTGTCAGCGAAAAGACAGGGTAAGTTGGCCAGGAAAATGGCAACGAAAGGCACAATTTTTAAACTGAGATAATTTTCAGACTACAGAATCGTTTCTGGCGAAGCACTCATAGAATTGATCGCGTTTTGTGTTTGAAAAAATAAAAGTTTGAAAAGAGAAGTAGCAACTTGTACAAGTGAATGTTATAAAGCGAAGAACTTTTTCAAACGAACAAATGATTAAACACGGATGAACATGATCCTTTAACTTAGGACGAGTACATCTATGAGAATTGAAAAAGGAAAAGAAAAGTCAAATAACCCCGCAAAGAAACTGAATAACTGCAATTAACTCGATGAAACATTTCGCAAGATCTGGTTAAAATTCCCAAATCAGTTTGCCCTCGAATCAAACTTCATTTCTCGACTTAACCATCGTATCCAACAAGTCAGACTCGAGAAATCTCTGCTCACAAAGACTCGAAAGATCTCAAAGCTGGAAGAAACTCGTGACTAACGCTAAACGGAAGCGAACAAAGAATTTAGAAACCGAGCCGGCCAGCCCGATGACCTACTTGGTTGTTATTGCGTCAAGGGGAAAAATTAAGACGGTCGCTAAAAATCTGGTCGCTGTGCCGCACTGCTTGGAACCAGTTGCGCGACTATTCATCCTGCGTTTGCACCAGCACGGTTCATTTATCAGGCCGGTATCCAAATTAACCGGCGTCTACCAGCGACAATGGTTGCTACGGTTGGTATCGCGATTCCGTATCGGACCACCCGGGGCCAACTGCTTTTTGCCCGCGAAAACAACGACAATCGTATCACGGGACAGGCTGCCGAGCTACCATAAAATTACCCCGTCCGCATAAATCCGCGGATCGATCGACCGATAAAACGTGCCTGGGCCTGGCAATCAGCCGGTGAAAACGCGTGCCTCTTACGACAGGCCCGGTAACGACGCCCAGGGGTGAAGGAACTTTATCTGACTGTCGGCTATCCGGTAGCGTAACGCCGCTGAGAACCGCATTTCCGCGTTTCTGGCC
Source organism: Bombus huntii (assembly GCF_024542735.1). Taxonomy (NCBI): domain Eukaryota; kingdom Metazoa; phylum Arthropoda; class Insecta; order Hymenoptera; family Apidae; genus Bombus; species Bombus huntii. Next base: position 11,653,563 of record NC_066240.1, read on the forward strand.
CCCTTTCGCGCTCTCTTGCAATCGGTTAGGCTCGTGGACGATCGTGAGATCTGTTTGTGAATTGGCACTTTTCGGAGCGGGGGACAGTCGCAGAAATTTACGGCTTTGAAATTGGATGTCGTCAGAGTGGCGGTATTTTTAAAATTTATCTTCAAAGGTGAACGTCGCCACAGTGATGGTATTTAAATAATCTATAGTATGCAGATAGGCGATTCGTAATTTGTATTTATTTGCAATGACGTACTTCTAAGGCTCGTGAATCTACATTCAGCTTTGAAGCGTATGGTTTAAGAAAAATAAAATTTCTCTTGAATGTCGGATGTCGACACAGTGATGATACTTACAATTTTTCTAGAGACTCCGATGTCACTTCAACATGCTTCGACCAGTTGTTTGTGCCACCAGGAAAATATGTTAACCGCGATAATCACAAATCTCTGGCTTGTTCTGCCAGACAGGACGAATCATGTAGCGTTTCTCGGCAAAAAGCAATGAAAAAATATGTTTTTTTTTCAGACGAATTTTATATATAATTCACGCGACCCACATAGCTCAGGTCTCTCACAATGGGCAATGTGTTACGATTATTATTTATCAATATGCTATGTGTATTTACGTCACGTTGATGTGTTTTCTTTTGCGCTTCCATCTAAACGACATTCTTCTACGAATTTAAGTCTCGTAAGTAAAAGAATAGTAGCTTTAAGGTGGGAAAGGTAGACAGTGTACGACTTACGTATTTCGAGTGACTTCTGGCGATCTTTAAATATTGAACGAAGAGATTGCGAAGAGCTTTAAGTGCAAGGAACTTTAAGATTCGCTCTTTAGGGGCTGATTTTTCCAATAGTTTAAATTTTGAACGATGAGACAGCGCAGGATAGTGCGAACTCGCGATTCTTAGGTGACAAGTTGAACATTTGCAATTTTTCACGAGGCGATGTTTCTTTTCAACAGGAGAATCGAGAAGCTGTTAAATTTAAGGAAAACGACACGTCGAAGCATCCGAGCTTTGACTCGAAACGTGGACATTTTCTAAACGTAAATCCGTAGAAGCTCGAGAATTTTTAGCCGATGTTTGATGAAGACTATGAATTTTTATGAAAGACAAATATCTTTGAAACAGCGAAGCGTTGAAACATTCAGTGCCCACGATAGGAGACTTGTTGCTTCGCGGTTCGAAAACCGTAATATGTAAATCCAGTTTTTACTAAACCGTAAACGCCACGAACCATCGTACAAAGTTAGGGAAAAGAAGAAAAAAAAAGGAAAGTGAATTTAATTTACCATTTATACATTTTGTGCAACGTGATCTCGATTTGGATTAATAGGTGGATCGCGAAAGAAAGAATGACGCAAACACTACTGTTTTCCCCTACGTGAAAGTGATGGCTTAATATGTATGTGTATTGAAACATGCTGTGTGAAAGAACAAACAGAAAAAGTGGTGAAACTCTATAGAAATGTAAAAAGTATTACGATATAGGACAATCATCCTTCTCCGCGTAAGAAATAAATTTCTAGCAATTAACTTTATAAATTCGAAATCATCTGATTACCCTAATGAATATAAAATTCCGATATTCTAAGAATTTCGTTTGCAACATAAATTCTTAACGATCGGTGTTAAATTAATATTTAAATTAACGTTAATCTTAATAATACCCAATATTCGATACCTAACAAAGTATTAAATTAAAGAGAAAGTAAACTAGCGATTTATTAATCACTGACATTATTATTTACAAATAATATACGAGAAATATCGAGGAATCGTGAAAAAAATTGCAGCATCCGTTAATCACCGATTTGTAACAGTTGGTTTAATGCCGTAACAAACATCGATCCGTTTACGCCTCTAATTTAATACATTCCCACGAGCGGATCGAGGCGTAGAGAAAAGAGAGCGCAAGGCAGCCCGCGAAGTTGCGGAGGTGTTTCGAAAACATTGCGTCGCGTAATCATTGCTCTCGCACGGCTGTCGAGACCGAGATGCAGCCTCGCACATGCAGCCACGGTTGCACATGCAGTTGCTCAATGAGCCGTGTTGGTATGTACGCCGGTCACCGACTCCAGATGTCCAATTCCGTTCGAGCCTGAGTGATCTATCGATCGAACGTTGCTCTTATGAAATTCAAATTTCCCGCCGCACGGTAACCAGAATAAACGATCGCCTATTCTACTTCGACTTACGATTGAACCGTTTATTCGCCGAATCGGTTAACTCCGCGAAACAAAAAAGCAGAGAAAATAGATTGAAATTATGTAAGATAAGTATCAATTATCATAGAATCGCTTTGGCAGGAAAATTACGAAAAGTGGAGTTACGTGTAATTTGTTGAATTATGCATCTTTCGAGATTGCAAGTTTCCGATGTTTTTTTTTTAACAAATAGGATAGAATATATGATAGAAAGAGATACCTAGATTAATTTGAAAATTTTGTATCGTAAACTCATATTAAATTATATAAATTATTGCTTCTATTAAATAATTACGATCAACGTCGTACATTCTCATGTTCGCGTGCTAAGTCACACGTGTCAAATTTCAAACTATTTGCACTTATTTCGGCTGGAACATCTGATACTTCAAATTCCTGTTAATTTTTCGATAATACATGTTCAGAAAGATAATGCGACCTTCAAGACCTACTGTACACGTACTGATAAAGAATTCATATTTCATTAATAACACTTCACTAAAAACTTCCCTAAAACGATTAAATCGATCAATTTGCTTATCTATACAGCTCACGTCGTCTAAATCAAAATAGTTGGAGATTTCTACCTTTCCATGACATTTCACCCACAAACTATAAATTTCAATCGAACCAGGACCAAACGATATCCTTTTCAAAGTCTTTGTTGTTTCTCTCTGTCTGACCAATGAGCGAGCAATTACGAGAACGAAGCGGGAGAGACTCTGTTGAACGTAATGAAGATCTCTCGAAGACTGTGCGAGATCGATCACCCTTCAGCGTTATCCCGCGAAATCGGCTATCCGGTCCGAGCTATCCATCCATCTGTATGTCCGTCAGCAGACGCGTATCTCGCCTCGTTTCCAACTTTGGATTGTAGGCTACACTTTCCCGACCCAACCGTTCCAGTCAACCTACCTCGGCCAGGCCTACGCTTCTACTTGCTTGCGAAACAGGGACGAGACCCAGTTACCCACATTCTGCGCCAGATATTGGCCGGTAATTAAATAGCCGCCGATTTTCCGCCAACCTTTCGACTTACATTCTGCTACGTCGTAGTTGGTAGCACCGGCAAATGTCATTTATTATTGCGCATTCTGGTTTCGGTCGTGCCGACACCGTTCGTCTATAGAAATAACTTATTACAGTGAAAAGGACGATCGAATGGGAGATAATGGTCGTAAGAATCGGAATGGAAATCTTTTGTCGTGACGTGATTTAGGAAATGGAAAGGTAGAAACCTTGGAAGATAACAGAGATTTTCCAATAGAAATAGGTATAACATGGAATATTTGGTAGGTAGAATTGATAAAGTAGAAACTGTTACAATGGGAGTAGAATCAATTGGCAATATCTCACTAATAGGTAGTTTTAGCATCGAAATTGTTAAAATAGCAGTATTTGGTATAATTGGAAGCACTTTGATGGTAATCATTTTCAGAGTAGAAATTGTAGGTATCTACAATGGGAGTATCTCGAATGATTGGAGCATTTAGGAATTTCAGTATAATGGCAGTATTTGGGTACAAATATTTAAAGCACAGATATTCGAAATAAAAATCTGTAAAATAGGATTCATCAAAATAATTTCTAGCAATATCTAAATTTTCAAAGAAAAAAAAAATTCTAAAAATACGTTTATATACAGAACCGAACTAAGCTAAACAGTTACATGCGAGAGAAGTGAACTAAATTGGAAAACTAAACTAAAAAGATGGACCGAATCTCACCTTCCCAAATCTTTTTCACTTCCAATCGATTCGTGTACCAAAAAAAAAAAAAAACAAAGTCTCGTTTACCTCCTATTTTCTCAACTTTAACTTTCCTCCGCCACTTTCTCCGTGTCTTCTTCTTTCCACGTTCACCGTTTCCCAATCGCTGTTCCCTTTACGCTTTTTAGCACCCTGCCGATGGTCATCGAGGTGAAATTCATCAAAGAACGCCGTTCCTAAAACTCGAGGATAGTCTTCTCGTACGCACTTTGTTTGTTGATCAATTTGACACGCTGTTTCGAGTTGCTGTTGCACAACCAGCGACCTAGAATATTTAGGTGCACGAATCCGACAAGAAAGACGAAACATAAATTAAAAAAAAAAAAAGAAAGAAAAAAGAGAGAAGAAAGAAAATCTGCCGCGAGGTGCACGCGCGTGGCCGCGCGCTATTCCGATCATGTAACCGGCATCCACTTTCTAATGCTTCGCGGGATTGCATAATACCGTGTATACATGAAATTAAGAACCGTTGGACTCAATTAACTTTATTACCGACTTTTCTTACTTTCCTTTTCACCTAGTTGCTCGGGACATGTAATTTATTGGCTTTTGTGAGTATACACCGGCTATCAGAAGTATTTCTGCGTACAGTAGAGAACCTCCATTTATGGGAACGAAGTTTCATTTAATGCTCGATTGAGAGACTTTCGTCGATTGAATCCATTCATCCGAGCACGGGCTTCTTCTATGCGAACGGAAAATAATAGATAGTAGCGAGAATTAGTGAACTCCTATTATACGAACTGTAATTATAAAGTAAACCGTTTGTCTCTTCGCGAATGCGGATAAATGGAATTCTGTTATATTCTTATTTTCTAGCGAGGAGCTTTCCTTTTTCTATTTTATAATACATTTCATTTTCATAGCATAACATTCTCGCAATCATGGAAAAATACTGCAACTAAATAAATGGAAAATTTCATGTACTCGGACTTTATTAATTAGCACGCAGAGTTACAGAATAGTTTTCTTGGAGAAGATGAGATTCTTCGTTGATTTCAAGAAAACTATTCTGTAACTCTGTTCGTCGCTATAATACGCACAGTGTACGTAAAAAGTAGTCGAACACCATTGCATTTATTATAGCATTTGCGTGCTAATTAATCAAGTCCGAGTACATTAAATTTTCCATTTATTTAGTTGCAGCAGTTTTTTAAAGTGTAGCTTCCAGGATTTGGAAATCAATGATATCGTAGAATCCCGAATATTGTTTGATGTAGGAAAATCTACTTTCCTTTTCACCCGAAATCGCTATATGTATTATTTACAGGTTTCTGTACAGTGACTGTTCGGTAACTGTGTAAATAATTGTTGAAGTAACTGTACAGAAATGCAGCAGAAGGTTATCAACCTTTTCTGCGAGTTCATCGATTACACGAACCGAAGGAAAGTAACAACAATCGGTCGGCATCGAGCCGCATTCTCTCTACGCTCAACGTTATTAAGAGCGTCTGGCACGAAGAATCAATTTGCTCCAACGTCCAATAGATCTCCGATACTTGGCGATCTTCCCACGACTGTGGTGGTCCACGAGATAATCGTGGAACGGCTTGTACGTCGTTAATTAACCGATAACCACGTAAACGACTACGTGAATAAAGATCGTTGAATCGTCACGATACATTATTGTTAATTACGGTAAAATATCCACGATATCTATTACGTTTTACGTACAGTAATGAACAAAACTATCTGGCCAGATTCTCTTACAAAATCCTACGTGTATTTATAAAACGTACGATCTTATTGCAAGGTATAATTCTCAACTGTTTTCGTAAAATAAAATTAGCTACACTTTCTACGGAATGTAATTTTTCTGTCTGAACAAAATTAAATCTGTTATAATTCATCATCGTTAAATAGTTTTATAAAATGCAAGAACAAATAAGAGGGAAAATATTAAATTTCACTCAGCTTCTACATTCGAAACTTTGGAGGAAATATTCGAAAGTATAAATTGACATACAGAAGAATTTACAAATGAAACGTTTACCGTACGTTGATTTTTAGCAATTTACATAAGTAACTAGAAAAATCCACACGTGTCGCAAGCAGATTCCCAAGGACAATGGCGTCACGTAAACCTGCGATTGATTCTGGGAAAATAGGTGGTCGCTGGAATCGACATCTCGCAGCTGATATTCCCTGTATGACAGCGAAGAACGCGAAAGTGTAATTGAATTCGACGCAAAGTTAACCTCTGCACGTCTCCCAGCTCGTAAACTTTCGAACGACCGACGACGTTTATGCATCGATTCTCACAGCCGTAAAAAAACGACGTTCCTTTGCCTCTCGATCTGCATCCCGATCTTCTTATGATTGATTAACCGTGCAAATGCAACATAATAAATTTGTTCTTGTCAAGTAAGCTGCATCGACACCGGCGATTTCACTTTTCACTAAACAATCCGTCAAATCGCACGCCGATCTCTCGTTCGAATTTACCTGTTCGTTTAAAGTAGTAGGTCGAGGCGAATTTTTGCTTCGACATAGCAGAGAGCGATAAAAGTCGAAGATATCTATAAATCAAGTTGTAAATCTGTGATTAGTTGAACGTTCGTTAGGACGGGATATTATTATTGGCCGTAATATTGCTAATTTGTTGCTGATTTGAATAGTTGCGTTATACTGTCCAAATTCGTGCTACACAAATTGGAATAAAAGTTGCAAAAATAATTGCCGGCTTCGTTATGCTGCGTGGACTGTACGATGGTCGCTGAAATCGAAAAAATTAATAGATGCAGAAATAATTTTGTAACCGTTCTTCAACATTTCTAATATCACTTTTAAATAAACAATATAAATATTTTAATACAGTCTGTAGAATTTCTACTGTCTTATATTTCTCAGCTTAAAATAATCGTTCTACGATATGCTACACGTAGTATTGTCAGCCAATAAACCAAGTTATCCATTTGATTATGGAAACTTGCACACAGAAATTTGCAGGAAAATCCATTTCAAATTTCGAATCTCTTTCGTAGAATTTCTACCAACTTTCTCTATAATTTCCATCACTCTATTGCTACGAAAAATTGCCAATTTCCATACAAAAATTTGCAAAGGTTACAAACTACACAATTTCCAATTGTTACCTAAATTCTCTCCAAATCTCCTTTCTAATTTCTACTGTTCCATTGTTACGGAGACCGAAATAGAGTTAACCTAATTCAATAGCATCAAGTATCATTAAGCAAAATAAATATCGAGCCTCGATCGATTACGAGACAACGATATCACGTCGTGAATCAATCAGTGAATCGTAACTCGCTAAGAATATAATCGATGGATCCAATAAAGTTGCTATAAAATCGAGCGAAATACAGGCGAAAAAGCTGATCGAGGTCTGATAAAAGGGATCGAATCATCCACCACGTGTCGACAGGGAACGATTAATCGCCAACTCTAATCACGATCGTTCCGTGTTCGTCGACGTCGACCTTTGACGAATGCGATCTCGACAGCCTTACTAAGCTGGCAATTAGAGCGGCTATGATAGTCGAAGTTCGTTCATAGAATATCATTAACACACGAGGTAGCGGTTAGTTTAGTATCTTTTGATTAACTACCATGGAAAAGGGCAAGCGTCGTTTTAAGCCGGATTTACATGCCGCTAGTATGCCAGCCAACGAATATCGATATCAAGACGATGTTACATAATACGAAGATATTTTTAATGATCATTTTTAATGCTCGTGTTACGTGTCACTCGAAGCGATCGTAAATTTCATGCACGCGTTTCACCAAATTTTTATGTCTCGTTATATCAACCTGGAAATGTTTCTGTAGATACTTAATCTTTTGATTAACAATGAACGTAATCGAAAGACGTATGTGCAACTTGTTAAAAAAGCAGTCTGTTCGCGGATATTCAAATTGTCTGATAAAAAAAAAAAAAAAAAAAAAATAAAGGAGATAATAATAATACATGTAAAAGATAAGGATAGTAACTCTATGATCGTTTGAAAATTTTGCTGGCGTTCTTCACCAGTGGTAAAATTATTACATATAATTGAAATTATAATTGTAAATTTTCATCCAATTGAGATAAACGATATTCGCGGAAATTATATTGCTTTGAATCTGTAAATTGTGTTGGAAATTATATCGTAGTCGAATCAAACAACGTATTATCTTTCGTACCATGAATTACCGATAAAAATTCATCGTCGGTAACCGCTATTTTTTGTTTATTCAAAGGACTTCTTAAGAAGCAAATGCTTCATCTTCTCTGATCAATTTAAGATATTCAGCGGAAGGATGGCCTGTGACAAGAAACGCGGATGCGTCGATCAGTTTTCTCGTAATAACCATGTAGGTGCAGCAATATCGTGGATCAATTGACTGTGCCTGGTGGCCCGAAGGTGCTCGATCCAACGCCTGGTTTCGCAACCATGTCAAATTTCGTCGTGCCAAGGTTACGATAATTCGGACACTCCACTTTAAACGTCCCATTTTGGTAGAAGGAAAAAAAGAGATTCTTATGGAATTCCTGTGAAGGCGAGACGACCGATTGTCAATTTGCGTAAAGCGGCACTCGATTGCAAAACGCTGGGATAGTCCCCCCGTTGAGTAATTCGTGCGAGTTACAAAAAAAAAAAAAAGAGAAAGAGTTCAGTCACCAAGTGCACGTTCATTGTAAGTCCGAAAGAATCTGGACCAACACGATATAACGTAAGTGGAATTAAGATATCGCAGAAAATGGCACGGACTCGTTTCAAAAGTTTACTTTATCAAATGAAAAAACGAACAGTGGTAAGGCAAACGAGTGAAAAATATATGGTCGTAATCAGCGTGAAAACTGTTTTTACGCGATTTATCGAACTACCTGGTATAGTTTATTTCGGCGGACAGGTTAAGCTGTGCAATATTTTTGAAACCTTGAATTACCCTCAACGGTTTCGATAACGATGAAAGGGATTTTTAAAATCGGATTATTTTTTCTAACAGAGAAGAAAAATTCGTCTCACGCCATACAAAAGAAGAAGAAGAAAAATCATTCGTCTCTAGTCGCTGGATTGCTTATCTTTGTACAAATTCATATGTTTGTAAACGAAACTAAAATAGATACAACTTCTCCCCGCATATTTTCGCACATTATATGAATTCTGTGCATTCTTCTCCATCGAAGCTTCTCACAAATGCACAAACATTTATCGAATACCGATCACAGCCCCATTAGCCTTTAACTTTACCACCGACATTCCTACATCGCCTAACAAAACCAACGAAAAAATTCCACATTAAATACCACCCTTCGATCCTCCCTGGTCGTCTGCCTGCATAACCATCTTCCGTTGAAAGAATCGAAAGCAGCAAGCGGTCCGATTACCATCTCCATGGCTATCGCGGCGTGCGTCCTCCGTTCGCGCTTGTATCAGCTCGTGTCTTATATTAGACGCGGTCAAAGTGCAACGTCCTCGGTTGGAGCTCGGGGTCGGCCTGCTTCTCTCTCACTCTCCCTCCCTCTACCCTTCTCTTTCGCCTTCCTCTGAAATATTTCGCTCCTCTCTCCCTTTTTCTCTCTGTCCAGCGGGAACGATCGGTTTTATTCGTATCGCAGCCACCCCCTCCCCACCGAAAGTAGCGCCGCCTGCGAAAAATGCAAAAGCCAGGCTAAATCCGGAGAAAAGAATCCCCTTGGTTTCTTCTGGCCTCGCGGCTCCTCGCGCTTGCCCGCCTGCCCGCTCGCTCGCTCGCTCGCTCGTCCGCTCGGCTCCGCTCCGTAGCTCGGCCCGAGAGGAGCGCGGGTGAACGACCGCTCACTGGGACAGGCCGTTGCATCGGAATCGCATACGCGATGCATTCGTCACGTACCGTGGCCGTGTGCAGGTGAACGCGATCCGCCCGATTGATTTTTACCTACCCCCACCACTTTGTCCCTTTCGTCGTGTTTCGTTCGTGGTAGGATGCAGAGGGTTGGTCACGAGTCTTCGTTAAACGGACGATTAACCCTCTCGATGATTAATTGTTGCTAGATTTGCGTGGAACGGCTCGTATGATATATTGAGATTGGGATTGTTCGTGTACGATGGAATTAGATCGCTGGCTATGAGATCGAGCCTTTTTACGGTGAATCGAGGGTAGTTTTATTTTTCTTCAAGGTGGAACGCTGTTCGGTAATGTTGGCGTATGCGCTGCTTTTCTGTAATGGATGGCTATTTATTCGGATCGTCGTGGATTAATTTAGAGGTAATTTTCTATTTTTGAGAAGACATTGCGTAAAATCTAGACGAGCAAGAAATTGTAGGAAATTATTTTTAAGAATGTAATTAATTATTAATAATAAGTAGATGGTGGTGTCGAGGCAGCGTAATTTTTACTACATTTACAACGAACGTAGATGACAGAGAAGATTAATTTTATTCGACATAGTTGATGAGATTATTAATTTAACATGGAACACGTGGATTCTTTTTCACGTAATCTTCTTTTTCTAATATAAGAACGTTTTTCAAACATTTTAATAATTTCTTAATTTTTCATTTTTGGCTCGTTCCTCGTATCCTCGGTTTAATCCTTTGAATCAGGTCGAACGTACATACGTATATTAGGTACCAGAATTTATACTAAGAGAGATATTGTAATTAGTCTTTTAAGTTATTACGATACGCGAAGACGCGATATTCCGACCGACATCACCTCGATAAAATAATGAAACTGTGATTTGAAATTTCTAAAAAAAAAGAATATCTAGAAAATTTTACATGTGTACAGGTTGCGCCATTGGTGAATTCATATTTTCAAGCAAGAAATAAAAATTCGATCGGAACAACGCAATTAAGATAAACGAAGGAAGATATACGATTCTTTTATTCATTTCTAAGAAAGTCGAAATGACTCGTTTAAAACAAGATTTTGATCGAAACTAAAGAAATATTACGACCATAACGTTTACATTTATATACTAGGCGACGGTAAGATGACTGATCCTCATACATATTTAATGAGGATTAACGGGTTCTATTTTTTGAACGAAGAAGCTTTTTATGCAAATACACAACGATGAAATTAAGGAATCGGAATGACAACATCATTAGTCAACCACCACTCTGAGTTCTTTTATATTACGTCGCAATCTAATCCGTCATTTACAAAAAAAACATCAAAAAAACATCTATCGCAATGTCGAGACGAGCATAAAGTTCTCTGGATAGAAATAACGATTGCCATATTCGTAATACATAATTTGTACCTGGCAACGGTTCTGATTCAAGAACAGATAAACCGGAGGTTCGAAAAAAAAGCAACTATGTATCCACGTTGCGAACAGACGAAGACAAAGTAGTCGTGCTCGATGGTTTCGCGCACGATCGCGACACAACGATCATCGTGGGCGCAACTAGAAAGTCATAGAAAAGTAATAACTTTCTATCTCGATTGCACATCGTTGCGTCATTTTAAAACCCTTCCGTGTCATTCTATTCGAGACTCTAGGTATTTCACGACAGTAATTCCTATGCCCAGACGTATTTCCTCGAATAAAAATCTCGACATTAAATCTACCAAACAACGCATTATCTTATTATACAATCTCTAATTATGTTATTATGTACATATACAGGATGGTTGGTAATTGGAGGTACAAGTGGAAAGGGGGCGATTCTACGTGAAAAAAGAAGTCGAAAATATAGAATAAAAATTTGTCGTTTGAGGCTTTGTTTTCGAGAAAATCGACTTTGAACTTTCGCTCGGTACGCGTGCGGTACGTTATAACGGATCTCACTGTAGATCGTTGTCTCGATGGAAAAATTAAAAAAAAAAAAATTTTTATTTCCGCTTGTACCACTAGTTACCAACCACCCTGTATATATTTAATTCTAGCGCAAAGTTTTCTTTCCGTTTTACCCGAACATAGGCTGCGCAGACTTTTCCAATAAAAGTCTTTACGTTAAATTCATCACAGAATTCATTTATTTCTATATATAAATCGATGATTAAAATTTGACGAGTTCAAATCTCAAAATTTTCTTCAAATGATAAACGACAAACATCGTGTGTATGAATTATATTCAAGTGTTTGTAAAAATCTTATTGACAGATTATTCGTCTAGTTGGCGTGTGTGTTTGTTCGTCGGTTCGTCGAAAGCAATGGCTCGTACGAATCTTCTCGATTTCTCTCCGCTCTTTATCGGAGATATTCCTTGTTCGAGAGACATCCGTACTGTGTACAGTGTGTACAGTACACAGATTTCGTGCAGTATCTCGAAGGAGCAACGTTCGACTTTTTTTTCTTGGCGACTGTTATCGCGCTTGTAAGTCTGTCCTCGCGTGTGGGTGCATCTGCGTAGGAACAAGCCACTGACCTGCATCACTTCTTCGCCGAGGATATCGGTCTGCCAGGCTATTACCTTCGAAAGTACACGCGGCGTGCGCTCTCAGTTTCTCTCCGATCATTCTCCCGCTGTCTTTCCTATAATTTCATCTCGCTGCTGTAACTCTTTTACAACTTTTAAGCTTTCCAGCCTGGTAGACAATGGACACCGTGGTAAAATCTAATTCCAGTGTTTCAGATTTAGTTTCGCGTCTCATGAAATTTAAACTGAAAGGTAGAATTTGACGATAAAACGTCTCGACTATCTTTGATCTTTATAACTTTTTAGTAATAATTAAAGAAGCTGTTAAAAATCTTTTTAAACACCCACAGGATGTCTTAATTGGAGGAAATAAAAATGCAAAATTGTGAAAACATTTTGAATATCACTGCTACATAAATTCGAGACAAAGAACCACCGATCAAAGTTAAAAACAGGTCGATTCCACTTTTTAAATAAATTTCTCAAAAATCAAAAGGCGATATCAATAACGCGATAATGTTCATAAATTGCAAGGCAACTTTAAAAAAACGATACTTCACGATACCATTCGATTTTTCCACTCCAATAATGTCTTTCGCCCATTTGAGTTTCATCGCACGAAAACAATGACTGTAACGTTCATGATAATTCAAGAATAACAATACTCGTAATATCGACATTTTTCCATATTCCAGTTTCATTCCCCGAAAGTAATAATCGTACCAATAAAAAAAGAAGTAACGATATTTGTCAAGTCATCGTTTTTCTATCCTTCGTCGATTTATACAGTCGATCCGTACGACTCTCTCGATATTGATTCTTCCATTCTAACGTGGTCTCTTATCCACTCGAGTTTCGTCTCTCGAAAATATTGTCGGATTGTGAAAAGACACCTGCTGCTACAGCGGTTGCAGCACATCGACCGAGTAAACGGCGCAATCGACGATAATAAGCGAGCGAAACGCTAAGCGGCTAAGGCAGCGACAAATTATGGTAGGTAAGGCTGCCGTCTGGCAGAAATATCGAGCCCGGTTTATGGTGAAATCGGTGCGTTACACGACCAGTCCGTCCTTTAGCTGGTAACGTTGCCTGATCCGATAGGTTGCACCAATGTGTGTTCTACGCCAGGCTTTGTACCGTTTTATAAAACGACTGCACACCTTACTCATTGTCTCGGTAGCATAAATACCAAACCGATTCGTTCTAAACTGCCCTCTGATTGTGATCTTAGAATACTGTTTATCTTAGTAACAGAGAATTTCGTTACGCGACGTATCAAACTTCTGAGATTTTTCTTGCAGGAAAATCTGATTCGAAGTTCTGATTATTGGATTATTATAATTACGAAACTTAAAAAAAATCTTCGCGAATATTTTAAACGCATTTTCATTTTATGCAATGTACATAGCGCAAGACGTAAAATATAATCGTATTGTAAAATACAAATAATTATAATATCGAGGCTCGTGTAGAGATTATTACAACGTTCAATGAAATATGAATGTAGCGTTCGATTTTGCATGGTCGTGATCTAACGCTAGAAAATTAAAACGTTTCTAATATCAAGACTCGAGGAAAAATAATCGCTAGAAAATAATCACGAGATGTTAGTTTTGAAAGATTAAAGCGATGCTTTGTATACGGCAAAGGTTGAAACATTCGATCGTACGATATCGATCGGTTTACCAGCTTGCTAATTTTTATAGAAAATTTCATACGAAAGATCTGTAAAAATAATTCTTAAGAACGATATCATATTCGACCATCTAATATCGATCGGTACTTCATCCGATTTCTCAGAGTTCGTGCAGCAGAAACGTGAACGAAATATTTCTCAAGACGTGTTTTGCTCGTTCGCTTAACTCGCACCAACTAATCTGAGCGTTCATCTAGCATCGTATGTAGAGCGTAATAAGGGAAAGGGACGAGCGTGGCCGGTTTATTAGAAACGGAGCTGATCGCGCATCGATCGTGACGCATGCGAACAATGCGCATTATTTGCCACTTTAAACAGATGCAGGCCGCAGATTACGCGAGAGTCTGCACTTTCCAGCGTTGGAACGCTGCATCTGCAATTCATGATCCATAAGTTTATCACGTGTAAGTATTTTCCTGTATCCATTCATATTAATTTGTTCAACTTTTGTGAAACGGTGCGCTGATACTTTTTCGAATATTCGACATTTAATTAAAATTACAATTTTTCATATAGAAATTTTTTATCGTGCCATCTAAATATTCTACTCTTGTTACTTAAAACATCTCTTTTTTTTTACATTCTTTATTTTTCAAGGTACGTTAAAATACGTGAAGTACCCCGTGCCTTTTTATTTTCTGAGCAAAGTTATACCGTACAGGCCGTTAAGAAATAACGACTAAATATAAATTGTACGAGAAAAGACAAAGATGACACGAAAAGTAATAAAACCTCGGGTATTTCTTCGTTTCTCGTCTCGTTTAATGAAACGACAGATAAGAAGAGAGTATCGATCTTTTACATCCTGAAAATTCTTATGTTACAATGATTTACCTACTCGAGATAATTTTACGATGAAACTCCTTGAAACCGAGAATTTTGTTTCGCAAAAAGGACAATTATAAATTTTTATAAATTCATCGTTACGGTAAATTTGTAAGCAAATTTTTTCGTAAATTCATTTACACAGCGATATTCTTACCTTTGACATTTTTTTGTCAATAAAAATAATACTTTACAATATCTTATAGCGACTCCAACGAAACACAAAAATTTGAACGAGATCACAAGACTAATTCCATTATGAAGTAACTCGATCGATGCGTAAATACGCAATATTCCCCTTTTAGATCCTCCCATCGTCACAGATTACATTGTTCCCAAAGGTCTAAAAATAGCTACGAAATCATAACTCATAGTCGTTTAATGAAAGGATAACATTTAAATGTTGTCGCGGACGACAAGTGCACGCGAGTCCTTCCATGGTACCGTGGGATGAATAGCTCCCGTTGCTGTTATGTACCCGCTGTACCTTGAGAGCGCAGTTCTTTTTCATCGATACCGATCAGAAGCATTTTACGCGCGCGCCTTCTTTCCTCTCGCGCGCGCGCGAAACCTTGAGGCTCTCGGTGAACGTTGCACTTGGAACACGACCGCGTTGTCTATACCTTGTGTGTCGAACGTCGTTGTTAGACCGCGGATTTTCATGCATTTGTGGGAAATTTGAAGGTGCAAAAAATGCACAGAACGCACGTAATACGTGAAATTGACGTCGCTATTCCAGAAAGATACATTTTATTTTCAGTTGTGTAATCGATGAATACAATCAGTGAATTATCCTGAGAAGATTAAAAAGATAAACAGCGTATTTTCTAAAAATGTATACTAAAATTCGTCGATACGATTTATCATGGAATAAATTTTATTTCATATTTAAGCAAATTTACTTCGTTTTAACCCTCCTCTCCACCATTTGCCCACTTTTTCCAAATTTGTCCAAATCCCTATTTTTCGGTTCCATTGTTTTAATTACGTTCATAAAAATATGCATATTTCTCGTCGCTTCTTCTCGCATCGAATTTAGCGTCGACCCCCCTCGACGTCTATCCACTCGTCGTCTCCGTTTTATTCGCCCTCGCGTTAATTCTGACTCGCGACGACTAGCTTAGCGATTAATTCGCGATGACGTCAAACACGTCGTGACGACTAACATTGACCTTTCGTTTCGACCAACTATCTGCCAAACGACCACACTTTCCCACGCGATGTTCGATATGCATAAGTCGACTCTAACCACGGACTGGTAGAGATTTAAGTTGCTATTTGGAATATAAATTAGAGTAACGAGGATATTGGCATAGAGCGGTCGTTCGCGTTCAATTCTACGTAGATTTATAAAATACTCTAATTTATCAAATTTGTTATCCAAGTATTTGTAACAGATCGAAGAATTGTTTAAATAACGATCGAGAAACTCATCGGGCAGAATGGAGAAAAGTATTAAATACTTCCTATCACGCAAGTGGAATTTTTGTTATAACATATGGAATATATAGATTCTTTATGCATTTAACATACTATAATCTTCATCTACCCCAATTTAAAATCTCAAACAAGGCAATATTTCTTTCTTTTATATCATACGAATGTATAATATAGCGGTACTATTTGCCAGAAAGCCATTTTAATCTCCGGTAACAATTACTATATAATGACTTTTAATTCTCAACAATTTTCTAATAATATTTCTGATAATATTCGAGTCGCAGTACATCCTGCATAAGCATCCTGACAATTACAAACTGAAACGCGTAATACTCTACATACTTCGACCAAATCCAACGAAGTCGCGTCGGTAGGATAATTCGTCCGTTTATATCGTTCGTTGAACAAGTTTTTATTATCTCGTACATGCTCGTAATGTCGTGGACACCCGGTATACGCTAGGCGTGCACACGCGCGTATACACGTCGACACGAGAGTGTCCGTAGGCATGCATCTGCAGTGAATGCATCGTTGCACTTGACGCGCGTGATACGCGATTCCGCGGTGCAACGGAGTCGTCGCGGGTTCATGGCGGTACGTTGTTCCACTGACAGAAGCAGCCATCCCCTTGCCCCACCGCCACCCGGAGTCCCTCGCCACCCCGTCCGACTATCGCGAAGCCATCGTTGCTTCGCCTCTCTCGTTCTCTTCCCTTAACCTCCTCCACCGTTCGTTTTTTTTTCTCCTCCGCTAACGATCAATTTAACGCCAATTTCGAAATGTCACCAATTTTTTACCTTTGAAACAATTACGAGACGATCGGTTTGTCGGAAGTTATTTCTCAGATCATCAAAGACAAGAGGACAGGAGTTTTATATCGGGAAGAGGGGAAGATGTGTTTCGCGTCAATTTTGAATTTTCATAAATTTTTGTATTTTTATTTTTACTTTTTTCTTCCTTTTTTTTTTGATAATTACGAGATTGGTTTATTATCGAATTTGAGAATTGGAATTTATCGGGGACTGAAAGAAAGGGTAGGGTTTTATGTTGAAGAGAAGGGAGAACGCGTTGGGTTTGATGAAATGGATTCTCATTCTCGTGTATCGTGTGCAGGAATTGGAGACTTGGAGGCGTTCCGTTATCTTTTTGTGGAAATTTCAGATGAAGTTTTTGGGCGATGGAGTTCGGCTGAACAGGGTTAAACCCCTCTCATTCACCGCCTGGCTGGCTCGTTGACGTCACGCTCGCGTTCCAGAAAATGATAGGACGGCGGAGGAATTAGACGGGAAAGAAGATTTTATATCTGTTTTAATAAGTTGTTATATAACACATATTACCTAGGATTATATTAACCTGGAATGAACTATTCAACTAATTTATGAAAAAAGAAGAAAAATTGGCAATCTTTTAACGTACCGTTAAATGTACCACTTTCTATTAACTAACTATATGAATCTCAAATATTCTCCCTTTCTTACCATTCAATCTCATTTCAATTCATTGAAATGAATTCATGTTCAATTCATCGAACAGAAATCGTCTCACTAATCTCATTCGTATTATATTCATAAATAAAAACAAATAAATTCAAGCGTCTAATATAATACGCGCTACCGAAACACCGCATAGAAAATTATTACAATATTCCGGACAAAAAACACTGCACCTTCTGCACATCTAATTCCTGCAAATCCCAACGAAAGACAAAAAAAAAAGGGTAAGTACTGCTGCAACCGCTCTACACTCAACAAATCCTCGAATTAATCCCCTAAATACCCAGCGATTATACTTTGCGAGGCCGCTAATCGCGCCTTGGTAATCCTGTTTAATCGCGATGCTCATTAACTACTAGCAGCGAATTCGACTTCATCGGGTCTCTCTAACCAACATATTGCATACGCTACGATATAAACTCGATCTCGATCCGGCGAATCTAACCTAACGCCACGCGACAGTCCGTAATTTGCCCGATGTGTGCCACACGGTATAACACATCGGTGGTCGGGGCCACGGAAGTACACGGGCCGATATTCTACATTGTCCTAAATATAGGTGAGGGACACAGCGTCGTCGTCGCAAATGGATCGTCCCGAGACGGTGTCATTGTTCACTGGCTTCACGGGGAGCGCACGCTCTCAGTAGCGCACCAGATAGCCGACATTATCTGCGAATCGCCACTTCGTGTTCTCTCTCTTTGTTATTTCGAGCCTGGCCACGTGTCCCTTACATCTACGTGCTATTATGTCACATGATAGTTCTTTTATAATTGATTAGCGGATTTATCCGAACGTATATCTCTATCGTTGAATTTAGAAGTATTCCAAGTATTAGAGTATTCCAACACTCGGGAACTTTTATCAACGACCAATGAATCAGACACGACCGTTGCGATCTTTTTGTACAATTCTATACGAGATTTTTATTCAGTGTCCTAGAAATTTATACGGATGAATTTCACTAACAGTGCTGTATATAACGCGGTATAAGAATTTTCTGGTATTTATAAGATTCTATTTTCTTCGTCTATATACCTTGTCATTTTTCTAGAATTCTTCGTGAAATCTACGTATATAAAATGCTCTAGGAATTTGTACACGTCGATAATGAATTTTAGTATCTTGACTGTGCTGTGTACATAATGAGATAACATTTTTCTCTTCGCTATTTCGAGCTTTGGCACGTGTCCCTTCTATCTACGTGCTTTTTACCACGCGACCAGACCCATATAGACACCCCCTTATGCAGATCGTAGATACCAGCCTCGATATGATTTACAGCCTGCTATTCGCTCGGTTAACCGCCTCTTTCGGATACTTGCGCCGATTCCTAATACCCGTACGAACACTGGTTCGGTTCCGAGCTGATAAATACCAGTTTCGCTATACTCCAAGACAATGCAAGTACGAAACTACCCCCTCTTTTCAAATCGAATTCTTGCTTCTATAATTGGACCATATCATTGTTACGAAGAAGATTTCGTATGAAAATTTTGCGAATGTTCTGTTACCACAATAGTATTGAGGACATCAAAATTTAATTGACGGAGTTCTTATTACAAAAAAAAAAAAGAGAAAAGAATGTTAGCTTCTGAAAAATAGCGTGTCCACAGTTAGTGTCACTTCTTAAATCTGTATAATAATAATAAATTAAGATCAGATATCCAGGCTGGCATTTTTCACTAAACCGTAACTTAACTATCACACCAAACTATCGCGTTTCGCATACTACCATAAATGAGTTATATAGTAAATTTGTAAGCAACTTTTTCGCTTTTTCACCTACCACGGTGAAAACGGTACAGAGTAGAATTTCTAATCTGTCATACTTTGCAACGCAATTCGAAGTTGTATACTACGCCAATCCGAATATGAAAATAGAAACGATAGAAATCTAAAAAATCGTAGCGGTGATTTACTATCGTTACCGATAACGATACAGACAACGAGAATATTCAAAGAATCGATCAGATAATCACAATCGTCGCTCGAGTTCTAATCGTTCTAGCGATACACGTGTCACCGGACAAGTTGTCGACACAGGCGGCAAACCAGGGAGAAAAATGGCTAGCGATCTGAATCAACGGCTAATGAAATCTGGAGGTTGGAACGCATGAAAAAAAGACTCGGCTGTCTCGTTTTATCGACGGATTATCGCATGGCGCCCGGCCGCGTGATTGCGCTACAAGTCATTCGATTCACAGTCCAGTGAGTGGAGCCCGCTCGCATGAATAGATCGCGTATGCAAATCCATCTGATGTGGGTTATTACACGGTGGAACGCCGAATATCCTTGAAATCACACCTATCCAGTCACAAACTTCTCTCCCTGTGGGAACACGGTCTGTCTAGAAAAAGAAATCGATCGTCTCTCGCAGCGTAGACGAGCCACCTTGTGCCTCTTTTCTGATTCCACGATGTGTATCGAGCTTCTTTCATGCAGAAACACGCCTCGACCCTCGCGCGACATAATAGTTATTGATAGATGTTTCTCCACGATCGAAACGGCCAATGCAAATGTTTCAAAGTCAATCAATCGCTCGATTATAAATGCCAGGATTTTATTTCTCCGAAGCGTAATTATTCAATTAAGGATATTTATTCAGATCCATACTCTTGCCAGTATAATTGAAAATGTCTACGACTTGGACGGAGATTTGTGTCATCCGTTGAAAATGAAGAGTACGCAAACTACGAACAGTTTTCAAAATCGGTACATATTTATCGATCCACGGGACCAAAATTTTATATTCATTTTACGAGCAAACGTATAATTTTCTAGGCTCCAGGCAACTTTCAAGTATATTGCTTGCCCTTTGGTCTCTACGGAACTTCCTTAACGAATCTCTGGACTCGTCAGCTACGAATTTCCCATCGAAGTATTCCTCTTCGATTACAAAACGTATTTTGGATACTTCGTGCAGTCTCGTTTCATACATTTCGGCGTAATTCCCACAAAT
This sequence comes from Bombus huntii, assembly GCF_024542735.1. Taxonomy (NCBI): domain Eukaryota; kingdom Metazoa; phylum Arthropoda; class Insecta; order Hymenoptera; family Apidae; genus Bombus; species Bombus huntii. Next base: position 11,674,244 of record NC_066240.1, read on the forward strand.
GTCCGCGAATATATAACAAACTCGTTCAGTCTAACAATTTATAATCGTTGAATCTTTCGTTTTATTGATGTTACCCGTAATGCAAGTGGAAGGTTGGAGAAATGTTCGAGAATTTCGAATTTAACGTTTAGAATCGTGAAAGTGGAAAGACGAGAGTACCGTCAGCAATGTCATTATTTCAAGTTTGACTGGTTTATGATAGCGAGTTTCACGGTATTGGGTATAGTGGGTCCACTGCTTTAAAAAGTCATGATCGATCGCTAAGTGTCTATTCCTGCACAAATGATATACCGAGGTCGTTGTTTCCTGTGAGTGACGCTATACGCGCCTACTATTATTAAATCACTGTCAACAGATCTACTATCTCTGTATCAGTAGTACATAACCAATCCAATACTCGTGATACATTCCGATACAACTGAAATATCTGACTCGATCTTTGCTTGTCAAGCAAATCTTCCTCGTAGAATTTATAGTTTCCTTTCTTAAGATCTATTTGCACTAATACTGATACTCGGTTCTCAAACAAAATAATTTTCTCTCGGTTACATCCTCTCGACGTTTCTCTGTCATAATCGAATACGTAATCCAGTCTTTGTACCTATACATCCTTTTCTCATAGAATTTTCTAAGAAAAAAATACAATCTACCACTTTTCCTTCTGCGAATCTATTCGCACGGATCTGATATTTAATTCTCGAGCAAAGTCGCTTGAAATTATTCCTCTTCTCATTCCTTCGCACCATCCGAATCTTAAAATCGAACGAGTTACGATCGTGCGTCTAATCCGATCCTCCTTTTTCGTAGAAACTTTCTCATTTCTTAAAAACGATTTACAAAACATCGTTATTTACGATTCGTAACGATAAATTCTCTTTCTCGTTCTTCCAGATGCCAAACAAAATGAAGCGCAATAGTCGAACACCTAATTCGATGCCTGTTTCATGAACGATCTATCACCGTAAAATCCTCGAACAAAGATACACGCTATCACTTCCGACTATAATCGACGCTGGTGCCCGTGATTCATTACGAATGCTCATGACCATATGTCAGTGACTCGGCATTCCTATCCACAGGTCCTCGCATGGATGCCGACTATAGTCGGTGTCAAGAACGAGAGAGTTACGATCTAAACTTTACATAGTTTATCAGATAAAAACAACGATAGCCGGATAAACGTGCAGTGTGATTGGCCTGTCTTGAACCAAACGATAATATACAATGACGGACAGAAGATAGTTAAAACTTAATACTTGTGCGTATGAGTGGGGAAATTTGTGTTAAACGCTCGTCTGTTACAACACGTGTATCGTAATTATACGTTCATTTTTCTCGTCATTTGTAAACTCAGTTCTGCAAAATTACAGCTTTTTTCCCCCCATCTTACTCATTAAGCTTTATCTTTAGCCATCGCCGTATCTTTTGGCGTGCCGCACAGTTCTAAGGCATAATTAGTTCATGCGTGTGATACGACGAGAGAGATGGAAAATCGCTGGTCTAGAGCGAACAGAGCGTCGATCCACGTCGATCCACGAAAACCGAGGGTGGCAACTGGAGCATGGTGGCTGTGTAAATCGGCGGCCGAGTGGCCGAAGAGGAGGCACCTCGGATACCTGGATGACCTAGAGGCCGACACAGTAGACAACGTATCGGATTTCCGAGGCTGCACACACCGGCCTCCCACGTTCTGGAGACGTAACCCAACCTAACCTAGAAACGACTAGACGAAAAGCGTACTCGCCGCGGAGAGACCGAGGGTACGACCTCGCCGGGCCGTCGGCCTGGCACACGGTGACCTCCCTCGATCTAGGGCGCTGCAACCGTGCTCTGACGTCATCGCCAACACTCACTCACTCACTTGCTCGCGAGCGTCCGCGAGCGTGAGCACGAACGCGCTCGCGCGACTACCGTCCGCTCGCTTACTCAACCGGTCGAGACAACCTGCGCGTTCAGCCGCGCGACTCGACGAACGCTTTCTCGATGCTGTCGCAGCCCCCTTCGACTCGATTAACTCTTTAAATACGATCGTCGTCGACGTTCCCCATCGTGTTTATCAAAATTTTTCATAATGTTTCGTTTCGTCGAAAACCACCCCCGTCCGCAATTGGATTCTCTTTTTTACAAATAGTTGAACTATGTACCGTGTGTTCCTATGTCGCGCTCGATTTTTCTCGAAATTCTGCTGGTTCGTCATCGTGACGAAGCGTCCTTGAAACAACGTCGATTCTTAGTAGCGTGGAACTTTCATTAGCGGAAGATTTATTTAGAGGAGCGGGCAATTTTAATCTCGTGATGCGATGGTTTGCGCGATGCTGATATTGTTTTAAATAAAGTATTATATTAGGTTATATGGTGGCTGTCGTCAAAATTTTTGCTAATATTTTGTTTCGTACAGTACCAACCGAAGCTTTGAAGATGGAAACGGAGGATGATCGAGAACGTACGATGATTTTTAGGTTCGATTAATGGATCATGGAGAGGCAGGTGTTTTGTCAGAGGGTGATTTGAAGTATGTTGACTTTGGAGGATTGGCGGATCAATGAGGGTAGGAATGGAAATGGGAGATTGGGTCTGGGAGGGTAGTTCTTTGTGGTAAGGTGACTTTGTGGTGACCGAGTTCGAATCGTTTGCAGTTTCAGCAAGTTTATATGTAGATTGATACGTAATACCTTCAGGAGATTCTTCGTATGTTTCTTTTAATATTCTCATTAATTATTCTAAATTTCTATTTTAATTAAATTCGTACCATTTTTCTTTAATAAACTTGTAACGATGTACATTTGTCGGTTCGAATAATTTTTCATGAAATATACAAATAAAGATATTTTTCGTTGCGCTGTTTATTTTCGTTCCGACTTCTTTGGTACAAATGCTACAATTTATCTTACATCTGCAACGTGATACACGTGTTATAGTTCCTTTTACGATCCGTTTCAAAGCGCAACACCTTATTTAACGTAATAAAATGTTAAACCCCCGTGAATTCGGAATGCACTGAAACCAACACCTCTTAAATATCTTTCAACTATAATTCTCACGTAACCGGAAGCAGAAGGTAACCAGTAAGTACTTAACTACGTACGTACTATACACTCGAAGAAGAATTAATGCAATGCAGAAAACGAACGGGTGTCTCACCTACGGTCTCTCTCGTTGCGAAAGCGTTTGGCTTGCAGTTTACTTTCATCTGAATTATGCCACTCTTATATGCTCAATGTTGTTGCTGCTGCTGCTGCTGCTGCTGTTGCACACGTATATACACATAAACGAGAGCGATCGCGCGTCACGTTAACAATGCACCGACTCGGCCAGCATGAATTATGATAAAGAGGCTGATATGGGTGGATAGGAGCGGCCCAGATACGAAGGACAGGCCAATGAACCGGTCAGAACGAAATTCACCGAGAGCTCGTGTTGTCGGTCGTTGATACTCTTCGATACAAGCCGCCTAATGTCTCTCGATAAGCCAGCCATTTTGTTTATCCTCGATCGCGGTCTACTTTCTCATTTCGTACCAAATTTGCGGATTTTGAAGCACGGTATAACTCCATTTATTCCAACGAAATCTCGATTCTTGCCCGATTAACCGAACCTTTGCCGGTCGAACCTGCTTATCTGAGCGTGAGCTTCTGTTATGCGAACGGAAAATAGTAGGTAATAGTGAGTTGAACCGATACCAGGAAGTTACATTATAATCCTAGCACCTTCGTTACGAATATTCGTTGGAATATTCGTTTGAAACCTTCACGGAGAAATTAGCGAAGGAGAAATATACGCGCTTTATCGAATTCGTTAGCCGTTAACCTTTGCCATATCATGTCTAAAACAAAATAAAAATTATACCTAGTTCACATTTAGAAGTCTTTCCTCCCGAAAAACCGAAGCCAAAATTGAGGTTGAAGCGAAATTACGCCGCAAATATAATCTGCCATTGTCAAATCATAACCACGACCCTACCGAAGAGTCCATACAAGCAGATCTTGGACGAAACACTCACTTTCTCTCTTCTCTCATTGTGTCTAAGGTATAGGTCTGTCAGGTGAGCCTTACCGAAGAGTTCATACTAGCATAACGACGACCCGTACCACGAACGCAACGCAACATTGCGGAGTAAACAGGTTAACGAACGTTTAAAAACGTGTGTTCCCAAGCGAGCTCGGTCCTTAAAAATCATCCGAGCGCAACAATACCTATAAAACACCGATGAAACGTCAAAAATATTCCACGCGAGACTAATAAAACACCTTAATACCAACGAACGTCCATCGAAGGAAAAATCAAATCTTCGTCGTGCAATGAAAATCGAATAAAAGAATCGGATCGTTTCGCCGAGTAACGTCTTACGTGGCTATCGACTCGCGTGGAGGCCAACGATCGGACAATAATCGTACGACGATCGGATCACCGACGATTAATCGACGAGAAACGGCTCCGCGAGTGAGCCGAGACACCGGCACGGCTCTCTGACTGTGACCTAAAAGTCGGATATATCTCCGGGAAAAAGCAGTTCACCCCGTCCTCGACGGTTCAACGGCCCGGAGACCTTCGTAATCGGGGACATATATGATTTTACCGAGAGAGAGAGAGAGAGAGAGAGAGAGAGAGGAGGGGCAGGGGGTTGAAAAGCCGCTTTAGCCGTCCGGGTGAAATAACCCTGAGCTTCGAGGGTGGCTAGCAAAATTTATAACCCGATATTCCGTGCTTCCTTCACTCGCCATCTAGAACCCTCTTCTTTATCTTCGATGAAGTCGCGCTTTCTCGAGACGATGTTCGACTGACCGTTGAATTCTCCCGAGATGGTGAAAGTTCAAAGCGTCACACGCTGTGAGATTCGCGAAAGCGATCGTTCTCGCGAATTTTGCTTTCGTTCGCGTCAATTTGTCGTTATTCCAAAATGATTTTCTATTTAACGTGAATTTTCTTCTTTCTTCTCGACTTTACTCTTTCCCTTTCGATGACGATCAGCGCAGACTGTGACGAGTTCAATTGACATGGACGCGAGTACAACTAGCGATATACCCACTACGATAGCTATCGTAAATAATAGTTAAAGCTTATGTCTATAAATTTGTACGGCAGATGTAGAAACTGGCGTCTCTTTAATCTTTCGCATTCTTCCGTGGTGTCCAGTAATTTCGTGGCCAGGTTGTTGGAGTGATTCTTCTTCAGCCGTTGTTGATATAACCCGCTGTGTCTGCTGGTTTCTTCATTTACGCTGGGTATACCGGTTTCTGTATTTATTTGCTGGGGATGTACCAATCTACGTTCAAAATGGCTCTTAGTAACGCGAATTTAGAATTCAATTTTGTTAACTTTTTGACAATAGTAGTACCTATTTATTTATTTCTTGGCAATAGTCTCTGGCCAGACTTTTGCTCGATGGTTTCGCTGATTGAAGTGGAACTTGGAAAATTGAATTTTTGAGTGATGCTCGTAGGAAGCCGATAGAATCTGAACGAAGTTGTTTTACTTTGTTCGCAGATGGACATCATTTTTCAAAGATTTGTTCTTCTCTATGATAAACGATCAACTCCATTCTTTGAAGTTTAAAGATCACAACGTATATCGGTGTATCGATTATCGTGTTATAATTTAATACACGATTGGTGGTTAACGAATTTCAGTAGACTTCACGAGTTTGACTTTTACGTGGTTCGATTATGTACATACGACAAATAAATGAACAATTCTAATGAAATATTTATATACACGTCTCTCACAATTCTCGTCTTATGGCGCTGAATTATAATTATAAATACGTTCTCTACGAATGGACGAACATTTACGGACCGTACTGTATATTACATTATTCTATCCGATGAGAGAGAATTATAATTTGTAGGAAAATAGAAATAAATTTACACGACACACAGACAGCCGCTACGCATTATAAATCTCTTTTAAAAAATGAATACACCGGACACAACATTATTTTCTCACTACATTGTTATTCCGTCGACGCAAAAATCACTCTGCAGAAAACATATTTTCAGATACTTAACAAAGTAGATTTAATTCCCGTGTGTAATCAACGCTGCTTTAACTTAGACATAACTGCGCTAACCCACAGAAAAGTTTACGTACAAACGTACAAACTCTACCCAAGAATTTTAAATATTTCAAATACAAGTGCATTGGATTTCTATATGTTATTGTTCAGATCACCGTGTCGATTCTTTTTAATATTCATAATTCGATCGTTGATTTTTATGCGTCTGTAGAAAATTACAAGCTACAAAATTGCGCAAAAAGAAAAAATATTTCAAATGTTCACAGTATCGCGCTTTCTATAATATTTAGTACATAAAACAATTTTCTACCGAGCTATTATTATTTTTTCTTTTCCTTTATTATACAGGATGGTTGGTAATTGGTGGTACGAGCAGAAAGGGGGTGATTCTACGCGAAAAAAGAAGTCGAAAATATAGAATACAATTTTTTTTAATTTTTTCTTTTTTTTTAATTTTTCCATCGAGACAACGATCTACAGTGAGATCCGTTATAACGAGACGCGATAAAGTGCACGCGTACCGAGCCAAAATTCAAAGTCGATTTTCTCGAAAACAAAGCCTCGAACGAAAAATTTTTATTCTATATTTTCGACTTCTTTTTTCGCGTAGAATCACCCCCTTTCCGCTTGTACCACCAGTTGCCAACCACAAGTTGAAAACATAGATTTGTATAAAAATCTACAGTCAATTCGTGATATGCAAAATTGATTTTCGAAAAAGTTGCCAACGGATGACGATCGGCACGTGGAAAATACCGATCGTGGCGAAGAAAACGCGTTACAACAAGATTCTCGAAAAGCAACCCCCCGCTGGACACATTTCCGCGCGGCGTAACTTATTTTAATAATCGTGGTCGAAGCCGCAGACATTGTCTAACGCGTGTTTGTGTTCATTGAGACGAACCAGGTCGAGAACACGGATGAATTAACGACAGCGTTACGATACACACAGAGGGTACGTTCTGAATTAGTTGCCGCGCGATTTCACGATTCCTCCATGCGTGAAGCCTGTTCGCGGGATAACGACGTTTTTTTTTCGCGATTCATCCGGCCATCGTTCTCTAAAAACCTCGTTTAAGTTACAGAAAAAACTTTGTTTCGTTGCATTTTTTTTCTTTTTTTTTTTTTTTATTCAAACGAAATATCAGTTGGTATCTCATTAACGCGTTGATTGGCACGTGAATTTCATATTCAAGATACAATATTTCGGTAGCCGCAATTTATCGGCATGCACTACGCTGTAACATTTAATTTTCGCAAAATATTATACCGCACTTGCAGACTTTCCAAACCTTAAATCATTCTCGTTATTGAAATTTTCTTAGTGCATGAAATTTATCTTATTTTAATTCATTGTACGTAATTTAGTAAATTTGAAATTCTACAAAATTGTCGAACTCGACATTCTAACGATAAGGTCGTCATCTGTATTCTACAAACTTCTATAAAATTAGTAAAACTAATCGTCGCTGAAAGTAGCGGGATTCGCAGGGCGATCTAGAATCTCCAGATTTTCATTCCATTTTCACCCATTTTCTTTGCCGCCCCCAATTGTCGCGTTTATCCCTTAAGAATAAAGGCTTGTTCAAGGTTAATGCGCTCGAAATTTCTCCCAACGAACATCTGGAAGGCGTTCGAACGCTTGCAACGACCGTTCCAAGGCGTATTTGAAAATTAGAGCTCGTTTCAACGATTGGGGGGAAGGTTTTCCAGCGTTTGTCCGTGCCCATCGAGACGAACGAGGTCGAGAGTACGGACGATTAGCCGGCATCTCTGCAGTTTCCATCCGCAGGTCGCGTGAGCTTCGAATTCCGCGTAAACGTTTTCGAAAACGGCGACAGCCGCACGAGGATGACAGCGAAATCTCTTTCGATCGACGAGTACACTTTCTTTAACGGTTCAAGATACCTTTTGCAAAAAGAAACAAGAAAAATTAACGAACGTAAAATGAATATCAAAATGAATATTTTCCCACCTTTAAGAAGCTCTTCGAGGAGAATAAATTTGAAACGTTCGTGATTGTAGCAAAATAAAAAATTACTCCAAGGTTAGCCATCTTGAAACTAGGTACATCGATGCAACCACCGATGGTCTTTTTTTAATTATATTATAATTTACCATATTATAAAATATTGTTCGTCTTTATACGTCAGCGATGTCCCTTTCCGCCTCTTAGTCGCAATGTAATACGTGTCCTCGATTCCGAAGGTCGATCAGACGACGAACTATCCATCGAGAAACGGGGTGATCCAGCCGACGTACAGACCACACGAACGCATCTTCAACCACTGCCTGCTACACAACCTTTTCCCCTTCCTCGCGTAGCCAGGATCAATTTAAAGCCGAGGATCCTGGCACGCTCGCATGAGTCCAATATTACCGCTGCACGATCCGTCGCGGGCCCTCAAAGCAAACGAAACCGCGCATCCCTCGCTCTCAAATACGATCTTCTTTCCTAGTCGAATGTTCTTTGTTTTCTTTTCTTTTTTCTTTTTTTTTTTTTTTTTTTTTTGCAATATCCTTGTACCTCCGATCGAACTTTGTATTTTATTTGAGGATTTAAGATTGGGATCGTGTACGTGGTGGTTTAAACGTTTGTGCGATCGAAGTGATTGTGAACGCGACATTAGGATACTTAACCTTGTTGCGATTCTCGAATTTTCACATTTCGATCTTGCCTATTCTAGCGGAACAAAATGGAGTTTTAATATCTGAAAAGGACGTTTAACGTGAAATTGAAATGAGAAATTTCAATAGGAATTTTTCCGCATTTCACTAATATTTCGGGTACTTTCTAATATTAGAAATGTACAATTGGATGGAAGATAAAGGAAAGTAACGACAGGGAAAAGTTTCCTAAGTTATCTAACATTTTTCGTATAGTGGGATTCTGAACTTTCTTTTTAGAAATTTCAGTTTTGACACAGTTGGTGGATTTTGAATATTAAGTACTACTCTGCAGGCAACGTTAAAGTTAGGGAATTTTTACGGTATTCCAAAGTTCTTTCAAAATACTTTTACGATCAGAAACCTTCCCCAAAGAAAATCTCGCAGTATCGTCTAATAGTTCTTAGGACACGAATTTTCCTTCGATACGTTGGTCAACGCTTTATACAATAAAATATACCTAACACTGAAGATGCTAATCTGACGTAGATTTTAAGATATCATCGTTCGAATCCGCAAAAATGAATTATTAAAACAAGCAAATTGCCAGGTAGCGTGGTAAGTTATTAAGTCTTTTACTACAATTTCGAGTTCAATCTTCCAGCAATTTTATTAGGAATATTATTCCTGGAAAACAAACTACCATCTTCGTTGAAATTTAACAATTTCCATCAGCGTTCCCAATTGCGAACAATAAAATGAAAAATCATTCAACTCAAAAATCACATACTCGATACACAGATAATATAAATGCACTAGCAAGTACGTCATAAACCACATTGCAAAGTCTCAGTCAATATCAGACTGGAAGTTACAACAATTTTCATCGACACCCTGGACTCTGCTAACTATCCAGATTAAGTAACCCCTCGGCTCGCTAGCAGCGATTATGAACGCAGCCTAAGGCTAGTAATTGCGAGCTGAGAGACTCGAAGCGGCTCACCCCGTCCTCGGTGTGTCGGTGGTTCGTCGTCCGGGGACGGCCTTCGGAAATGGGGGCGTTCGTTCGCAGCTTCCACAGCGTCCGACCGAGGCAGTCGTATCTCGCGTTTAATACTCGCGACGAGGATAAAATGACGCGGTGCGTACGTATACGGTAGCGTATAAAAGAAAGTTTAAACATAAGTATTACAGCAAAAACTTGTTACGCAATTACGCAAGTTTACAAAACGGAATTGTATTTGGGAAATTGCGCGAGTTTACTAAAGATAATCTCGTTCGACGTGTTACACGAGTTCACTAAGGATAATTGTATTTGACAAATTACACGAGTTTGCAAAACAGGATCGTATTTGACGAATTGCGCAAGTTTACAAAACAAAACTACGTTTGGCAAATTACATAATTTTGCGGCACGGTATTATATTTGACAAGCGAATAAATGCGCACGATTACTGCGATATGGCACGAAATATCTAATACGAATGTGCATATACGCTGACTGTTAGCAACATGATGAAAAATATCCGATACAAATGTTACTAATACGCGGATATACATAAATACACTGCGTAATAGGTGACTGTTAGCAACATGGTGAAAAATACGTAATAAAAAGCTTACTACTAATACGTACACGCGTATACGTGGCTTTAAACTTTCTTCTCTTCGATACTGTATATAAGAGAAGAATAGAAAAGAATAGAAAGGAGAAGGCGAGAGAAAGAGAGGAATAAAAAGAGAAACGAAAGTAATTATCGGTTGAGAATATCGTTAGGACAAGTTTTCGCTAAGTCCTCGGGGTTTCTCTCGCGAAAAGCTGCCTATCCGCCCTTTAAAGGGAGAAAAGATCGAGCAAGGGATGGAACGAAAGTCTCTGATGACGAACTATAGATACGAACTAAGTCAACCGAATCGACTTATCCAAGAAATTGATCCCGATTCGCTTCAAAGAGAATTCCGGCGAATTAAAATATTTTAAACAGCGCGAAGAATTCGTGGTTTGTTAACCTCCCTGTATTCTGTATAATTCTATTTACATGTCGAGAGAGACGATAGAGAGCGGAAAGCACGAGGGATGCGTAAACATCGAGAACACTCGTTATCGGTATTATTATCGCGTCAGTTCGGTGGAAGTGATTTGTTTCGTGGAAAATTCGAGATTAGCGTGGAACCGCTTCCATTTATCGGGAAATTGCAAGTTTTTAATAGAACGCGTTGCTCGATAATTACATAACTCTTTCTTGACAATTAAAGATTATTATTAATTATTCCTCTCGATCTATTTGTTGTTCTACGATAGGACAAATTGGACGAGTTTCGAGTTAACACATATGAAATTATTCAATTGGCTTGGACTTGCTTATATTCGTGAATATTTGATTTTCGATCATCGAAAATATGTTAAATGTTCGTTATAAAATTTCTAACTCGTTGATAAGTCCGTACTGTTTCTACTTCCTCTAACAATTTTAAATATTATTTCTGAAACTATTGACAGACTCAGACAATAGGTGAAAATATTCAAAATTATCATAACGCAATAAGGTTTAAAATAATACCTACTTGCTTTTAAAATGCTTAAAATTCTAAAAAGAAGATGAACGACTGAATAGAATTAGCTTGCACCTACTCGCGTTTGTACCCCGTCGCAGTGGCTACCAATCGAAATCCGATAGAAACAATTGCGAGCGAACTGTCAAGAAACGCAACTAAAATCAAGCTAATCAATTAAGATACTCAAAATTACCATAATGCAATAACGTTTAAAATAACACCTACTTTCGTTTAAAATGCTTAAATTCTAAAAAGAAGATGAACGACTGAATAGAATCAGCTTGCACCTATTCGTGTTTGCACTCGTCGCAGTGGCTACCAATCGAAATCAAGCTAGTCAATTAGTACCGTAAACGTTAATCCGAGGATCGCATAGTTTGTCCTATCATACAACTGCAAATAGATCTAACTCTGATAGAGACACGGTTAAACGCGAAATAAATCTCACAGGGACGAGCCCGGACGAAACGAGTGTAGTAAGAGAGCGACAGCGAAGGTAGTGTGCAGCTAGTTGACACATTTGCGCCACACGTTTACCACCCCCTTGCGCGGGGGTGCGTAGAGTGCAGCTCAGTGCACTCTCGAGGCCTTACACTGTACAGTGGTCCTCGTTTAATGCCGCATCCCCTTCGATCCGACGTTCATTGATCAATGTATTTTTACACGCGTAACCTTCGGTCCCGTGTTCATTAGCCAACTAAACAAGGGGTGATTCAGGGTCGGTAAAAGTTCTTGCTTGGTATTTTTATTCTTTTCTATCTCTGTTATTTGGAAATTACAAATTAAACGAGCATCCTAACTTTCTGCATGATAAAACAGATGTTCAACTCGTGCACAAGACGAGGCATCCTCCTCGTCTCTTCATCATGATTACGAACTTCTAACGCTGAAGCTACGTATCATTTCACATGAGAGAAGAACTAGCGCAGATCTCCGTTTTCTTCTTTTCTCTTTTTTTTTTTTTCTTTTTTGTAAGAATATTCACAGACAAACTAGCAACCTCGTCATCTTCTTCTCGGATCACTTGTCAATTTTAATGCACCAGCTCGTCCTTCTAGACCATTCTAGAGCGCCAAAGGTTTTTAGATCATCGTTCTACTCATCTTGTTTCAATGCTGTCGACCCCTTTCGCCAAATATGTACTCTTGCTAATTCCTATAGCGACGAAATTGACCTTTTTTTCGGCGAACGTAACTATACGTTTAAAAACACGCTCTACAATGTATTATACTACTCGATAACGATGCCTGGCTTGCCTGCGCTAAACCGTCCTTCTGTCTTATTGCTCTTGTTTACTCAATTGTTCACTCTCTTTCTATTGCGTTTCTTTTCTCTGTATCGTTACCTGCTCTCTTGGTATTCCCTTTTTTCTTTCTCCTTTCCTCTCTATACGACTTCGTCTACGATTATCTTTGTACCGAAGAAGGTACTCAACCAGTTTAATAAATTGAATGAAAATTACATTAACTGTGTAACAGGTTATATATTTTCGTGTCCCGCCTTTGTTCTCTCGTTTAGCAAACCAATTTAAAGGAAGCTTTTGAAACGAGAACGAAGATTCTTCTTCGAATTTAAAAGGGTTTCCTAATGGTAGAAAAAAAGCGATTGAATCGAAAATGACTCAAAGATTGTCAAAGTATCGATAGAAGTAAATTAGACGCAGAATCTTCGTTTGCTTTTCTAAAATAATTCTTCTTTAACCTCGGCCTCTTTCGCTTGATTTTAATAAAATTAGTTTCGGAGAAACAACACGAGATCGCGACGAAAGCCAACGCGAAAAGTTTCCCAACTGTACCACTTCTCCGCTCCGCGTTTACGACGACAAAACAGCTCTAAACCGTTACGAGGGAATCGAGAAATCGGAAGTTTTTCGTTGGGATGCCATTCGCCTGGCTGTTGCCTTCAGCCGGGAGCACAGTTCGTTATCCCGATTATCGGCGGTCCGTTTCGTTTTACGGTGGAACGCGAATGTCCCTTAATAACGGGCTTCAGATGTTCTCGAGACCACGTAAATCCTTTCAGTTTTGATAGTTTTACGATTATAATGGCGCACCAACTCCCCAAGTTACCGGTATTTTGTGTTTGCAGAGCATTAATCGTTCGCGGTTGACTAGACAGGAAATTCTTTGCAATTCAACGCCAGTTTAACACGCTTTAACGTCGAGAAATATGGTAAATTATAGATGGTTAATCAAGTTTTCCTCACGGCGAATGTTTATATTGTTTCTTACTGATTTCTTCGTGTTGTATCGAAATCTGATTTTTAAATTACATCTAAATTTGTATTTTTAAATACGATTGGACTGGATATTCTTTGGGATTAGACGCCTAGGATGATTCAATGGTTAAAAATAAATTATAATCGATCGTCGCGTTAAATATTTATATTCTAAAAGTATCGATACATGAAATATCCTGAAAGTTTAAGTTTATTCATGCTCCGCTGAATCTTAAAAGATACACGTTCGTACAGATAAATATAGAAAAATTCCAATGATATATTTACGAAAGCAAATGTTCTCAGCTATAAAACGATATGTCTAAGAAAATAAAAATATTCATCGAGGAGAAAGAAAGGTATAGAAACTTGACGCAACGAAATTGTCAGCGTCGTACGTTATGATCTAATATTTCTTACAAACTGGCCAATTTATATAGTCGAAATGGTTGATTGGATCATAGAGAGCGTTTGGAGCGGGTGTGACGAAAAATTCTCGGGGAAATACAGCTGAATCAACGCCGCGAGGGCTGGTGCAACCATCGCGCGAGTCAACGAACCCGCGTCGCGAGTCAGCCGCGTAAAAGTTGGCCGCTCGCGAACGCCTAAGTTTCTCTGTTCAACGAACAGAAGTTTCACAAGCGCAGCTAGTGGTCTCGCGCTCTCTCAACTGGCGTGCCGCGGCATGCAAATCCGCTAGCTACACCAGGTATCTCCCTTTGACTCGGCCGGTGAACACCGTCGCCTCCGGCCGCTCGTGAATTGATTTGTGCGCTTGCGAAAAAATTGAACGGCCCTCGTCAACCATCGTGTAAGAGAAAATATTTGACGCGTGATGCTTATGGTCAGAAACTTGTTAAACAAGAGTAGTTTGCAGCAGTATTATCGAATAAACGTTTGATTGGAAATTGGCATGGTATTTAAGGTGAGCAACGATGAGTTTAAATTTGAAGTTTAAAAGGTACGTTTAAAATTGAAGCTGAAAAAGCTTTTGAAATTACAAGAGGCAATTTAAATTTATTATTGAAAATGAAAAATGAATATCGTTAAGTGAATATCGATTATGATATTGGTCTGCGGCAAAATTTATACAGATAAATTAAATTAGATAGATCAATTAAAATTATTCGAAATACTGGAAACACAATAAATGAATTGCGATCTCGTATTAATAGCATCGACTCATATTTGATATCTATTTTTATATTATCGCAGACAGTACTTCGTTTTATAATATTGTTCGATTCGGTATTCGTTTTGTAATACAAAAGATTCACACGCGTGGTTTTCAGCATGTAAATAATATTCTGAAACGCATCCATGACGCAGACACCTTTCTACTACAAATATCATTGTTTACGATTCAAGTCATCCTTCATCCTACAATGATTCTTAGATAGTTTACGACAGATTAATATAGGAAAGCCTCGTATCTCGTATCTCGTATCTTACAATTAGCAACACTAGTCGATTATCGTAACTGTACAAATGAAGCTTCAATGACATGCGTTTACATCTGCTTGCTCCTTCGTATTTCGTGTTTATATCGAAAAATTTCAACGCATGACATCACGCATGTTCCAATATAAGAAAGCGTCATCCTTTTATATTTTCAAAATCAGCCTAAGAAGAGTTGAAAGAACGATGACCGACGATGACGAAAAGTCCTTGAAATTATATAAAAAGTTAAACGATAAAATACTTCGAAAAAATCAAACGTGAAATTTACCTCTGCAAAATCCATTGATGCGACGAACAAAAATGTTAGGAAGAAAAAATGTCAGGTTTCATCCATTGGATGGAAAATTCTGGAAATTGAAAAGTCGAAGAATAAAATGCTTTAGGAAATTCGGATTAATGGGTCAAGCGATATAATGGAGGATCGAGGCATGAAATATACAATTCCATCCCGGATTCATAGAAATTCATCCCGACTTAGCAGACGCATACGTCAACTCGAAAGTTCC
This sequence comes from Bombus huntii, assembly GCF_024542735.1. Classification (NCBI taxonomy): domain Eukaryota; kingdom Metazoa; phylum Arthropoda; class Insecta; order Hymenoptera; family Apidae; genus Bombus; species Bombus huntii. The sequence continues at coordinate 11,689,605 of NC_066240.1, forward strand.
TGCTTTCGTAACGGCGTGAACGGAATCCAGTTCGACGTCCGAGCCACGCTCCGGCTTCGACTCTCAGTTTCATAATAGCCGATCGAACGCACGGCCACGCGAGCCTATCCTCCTTCATCCGGGAAAGCGAGAACAACGCCATTATTCCTACCACCGCGGTATTTCCCTTCACGATATTAAAATCACGCTCTTTCCTTGTTGTTTTCCTTGGTCCTTTCGAACGAAACATGTACAATGATATTTGCTTTCCGTACGTTCGATCGCACGACTCATGATTCGTGAGAATGGAACGCAACACGTTACGCTGTTCCGAAAATGTTGAGAACAATTTGGCGTCGAGAAGATCGGAGTTGACAGGTGAATAGCGTGGATTTGATCTCGACGTGTCACGAGATCATTGTTTCCTTTATCACGCAACGCTATAACGATATCCTGTAAATAACAGTACAATAATCGCGAGTACAAAGCGATTCTACGTGAAAAAATAAATGGAAAACGTAGAATATATTTTTTTTATATGACACTTCATTGTTGAGAAAATTGAGTCCGAAAAGTGGTGCGGTATGCGCGTATCGGCTCGACTGATTCTTGACCGAATGGAAAAATTGATAGACAGAAACGTAAATAAAGAACGTGATGTAACATTAGTTCGTGTACAGTCTTATTTCTGAGAAAATATAGTTTGAACATTTTTAATTCAGAATTATTTCCACGGATACGTATCGGACAAATTTTCAAATTCGATTTTCTCGAAACCAAGGCTTCGGAAGAGAAAATGTTATTGCGTACTTTCGACATATTTTTTCGCGTTGAATTACACCGTACTCGATTGTGCAATCGGTTATAGAACGTTTTGATATGATCTCATCCGAATAAGATTTATCAACAATGAAGATTTATTTGCTCTGTAATTACGTATAGTTGTACGAAACACTGCGAGTCTATTAATGTATTTTTTTGTTTAAAAGTGAAATATGAATCTATCACTACTGCTCAACGCCATTAAGTAGAGAAATGATGAATTCGCGTATCAACTCTAGTCGTCCCGACTATAGTAGGCTAGATGAGATGTAACAGGTGATAATTTCGTGAGCAATCACAGGTTTGGTCGAGATGAAAGGGGAAAGATAATTTAGATGGTAGTTTTTAAAGGAGAGGTTGCGTCCGTAAATGCAAATCGATGACGAGATCTGTCGGAGAAAGCGAAAGAAATCACGACAGCTCCTGAATGCGTGTGAAATTCCTGGATGGCACGTGCAGACGCGCTCGTGTAATCCTGAAGAGATTAAGCCGTGCTAGACGTAGGTTTCGATGATTGTGTGAAACCACGCAAACTGTTGAAATATTCCAAATATTACATAAACACGCATGTACTCGATCGTACATTCCCCTTCAAAATAGAAAAAAGAAAAAAACAGAGATAATCAAATTATTTCCACATCCTCATAAAACTTCGAAATAAACCATAAAATCTTTTTATTTCCTTACAACCCACTACTATCCTCGACCCATTTAAAACTTCGACTAAATTATTACCAGCTTAATCCTAATTTTATGCCGATTTCTTTCCTTATTCATAGTCAGTTGTTGTTAACTTCAACTTGTTTAAATTAGAAGAAAGTTTGATAATAACGATTCCTTCAAAATGTGTTATTACGATGATTTTTCCACGCTCGAACTATCTTTAGACAGTCATCAGCTGCTGAAGAACAAGACGAAATTAACACACCCCGTTTCACGCTTAATCGCGATATATCCCAACTTTCGTACGATACTTCTCAAAATAATTTTTCCTCCGCTTGGAGTTTAATCTGAACGCGTCAAACAATTTTTCTATTCTTTACACCATACCACGGAGGTATTTGGAAATCATAATCCAAGAAAAGAACGAACAGAAGTCATCGAAAAAATCGATGAATAAGTATATCAATCAATAAGATACCGATTGCATGAAGACGCGTTACTTACAGAATTCTCTTAAATTTTGCCATCAACGTTCCAGACAAACCACTACGAACAAGTACGTTCCCAAAATTTCTACCATTCATCCAACCAAAAAAAAAAAAAAAAAAAAAAAAAAGAAAGAGAAAAATCCACGATATCGCTCAACGAATGAACAAGAGTAGCATTTAACCCCCGAGTAAGAAATCACGCTTCTGACTGTCTCATAAATTCAAAAAGTAATTTCCACTAACTTCGTCGTCCCTCGCGCGATCGAATCACCGCTGAAACGACCAACGGTCACGCGAGTTCTTCATCCCTCGGTGAATAGACGTCGAGAACCCCGTGGAAGACTTGGAAGAACAAGTATGGCGGGCCCGATGCACACGACGAACGAGGCTCGTTAGAAAGCGCCAAGGATAAGACCGCCCACTCGCGGCCGATGCAGTTCGTAGTTGGCGATACTCTTACGAAATTCATTAGCGGCTAAATGCAGCCAACGCCAGGCATGCGGACCCGATCATGGGCAGTTCGGTCTCGTTATTAAAGGTGCCACTTAGGCGCGCGCGTGCGAAAGGAAACAGGGCTACGCGGTGAGCGCGATACTCGGCGCGGTGCGCGCCTTGAAAGCTTCGCTGATTAACAAAGGATCGAGGATTTCTAGCAGAGAATGGATTGCTTTTCCTTTTATTCTTCTTTCTTCTCTTTTTCTCTTTGTTACCCTAGGTATCTATAGATATACTTATTCACAAATAACCGATACAGTTTGAGGCAATCGTTTGATTCTGTTCGGGTGTTTTCATAAAATTCGTTATTCGACGATCCTTTGGGATTTTAACCTGTTCTTCCTGGAAAGTATATCTCATTTGGGGAAAAAAAAGAAGATAGAAGGTTACTTACTAAGTGAATTTCCTTTTCCAACCATTGTGCTTCCAAATGTGTATATTACTCTCTGTCATTAGCAAATCAATTATCTCGTCGTTCTAGAAATTCCAAGATATTACTGCATTTTACGAGAGAACAAATTATTTCTGAAGAATATTGTCACTATCGTCACTTGTGATTTTCATCGTGTAATTGCATCTCTAACAACTGTCAGGCCGCACAGTTTGATTCGCAAGAGTCAAGCCAAATCAATTTTTCATTTCTTCTTTCCCTGTCTTTTTTTCATCTTTTCTCGCGTGGAATCTTCATTGAGAAATTCTTAACCGGTACTAGAGGAAAGGAAAACAAAGATTTCAAAATACTATTCTATCTTATGAGAAGACGGACTATTAAATTGCCATCTTTTCCATAAAAAATCGGCCACCATTTCCATTCGCTATCTCGTTTGAGATGCCGCGCGCACGAAATGGGACATATGAAAGGAAATCGAGCAGAACCTGGCGCCATCGCGACTCGATACGCGAATCGGTTATCTCTGCTTGTTCATTGGTGATCGACGATTATGCAATCGTGCCTATCTGTCTAACGTTCGAGTTATTGTTAGAATCTCTCGCAGATGTCGATGAACTGTCGTCGACTCTCGTTTCCTATTTCTTTCTCTTTCTTCTCCTCTTGCTTTCTGTCTGTCGGCGTTCCTTATTGTTAAAATACCTTTGGTTCGTTTTCCTTTCGCATTCTTGTAAACAGCGAGGTTTTCGTATCGATTCGAGCAACGCCGATAATCTCGCTTCTTTCTCGAATTCTCTTGTTGTTAGTCGAACTATCGAATGGATAAGCTGTCGAACGTTGATCGCTCGGCTCTTCCTTCTCGTTCGCTGATTCGTCTTTATCGTTTACTCGGTCTTCGTATCGTACCATCGACGATATTTAGATTTGACAAAATTATATCTCACCACTTACGAATTAACGAATATTATAAAACAGCCAGATAAATGTCACCGTTATCGTTATCCTTGATTAATTTCACGATATTGTATCATCGACGATGAATTTCACATTTTTATAGGTCGATTGCGACATTTTTATAGACAGATTCCGATCATTTTTATCGATTACAAATTACTAGGCTGTACATTTCTATGGAAATTCATATTTTTCAAGAGTAAAACTTAAAAACTAGACTCTCGATAGAGTAGACCAAGCGTTATAGAAACCAGTTCACTTTGGATAATTTATGCGCTTTTTCATGTTATCCGAGTTCTATGCAATTTGACGCTTTCAAATTTCCTATATGTAAATGCATAAAAATCCGCGGTCCATAAATTACCAAATATCAACGAATACAGTCGACCAGAACGACCAACGTTCAACTATTCGATTATAAGATAATCGCATAAGCTATACGTAAATCGTAAATAGTAAGAACATGTAGCAGTGACTTTTGCGGCGCTTCATCTTTTCATCGACGAAGATCACTTCCTGTTGCACGTGAACTCGTCAGTACCGATGTTTCACAGCGACGACAGCCTCGCTTTAATCGTTGGGCCGCTATCAATGAAGGTTATTTGGCAGGTTCTCAAGCGACGTTAATGCCAGCGTTTAAGTGGATTTACTCGAAAGTGACGGAAATATTCGTTCGTTGGTGGCGGTGCGCGAAATTTCGCGTCTCTTCGTCGCCAGACTGGTGCATCCGTGAATTACACGCTCGTCGTTTCGTTTAACGCGACAACTTTCTGTTTCGGGGCAACCAGATCGCTAATATCGTGGCGAAGTGTCTGGAGCGAATTTCGAAATCCTTATGACGATCCTTTCAGACTTCGAAGCAAGGCAACGACTCAATTTCTGAGATTTGAAATATAATTTTATAGAATTGACGATTAAAATCGGTGACTTAAATCGCATAAATCGTTGATCGAAATCGCTCGGAATAAATTGGCGATGACCGGGGATCTACGTGTTTCTGTATCTTTGGAGGATCTTAGAATTCAAGTAGAGATATTTTTACGCGGTTGGGAAATATCAAATCGTTGCTAGAATTTTCCTCGTCTTTCAACTACGATCTTTACGCTATCAATGCTGAAATCTTCTTCTGAATTAATATTTCATCCAAAAGTATCGTACTGCGATATAACGTATCGACGTTGGCATCGCAAGCACCTACTTTAAAAATGAAACACTTAACGCACGTTCTATGAAATTCCTCGTAATCGCGTATCCTCTGATCAAATTAATTACGGTATACTTGTACTTCGATTGTAACGTTCGATTTCGAAGAAAGAATCGACGAAGCGATACACATATACCACCCGTTCAAACAAGACTCGTTCCTTACTGCGTACAATAACAGACGAAAAGAAATTCATAAAACGAGAAGTACATAAAGACACCATAATTTGATAAGATGGATATATATATTTAACAAGAGCAACGAATACATACGATATATATCGGAGAACAGACGACCGTTACCAATGCAGAAAACAACCTTAATCGAATAATACAAAAGGCAATAAAATTCACAGTGTATCAGTTATAAACTTTCTTTTATTCGCCATCGTATATCTCGGTAAATCGACTCTAATAAATAACTAGTTACCCAACGAAATCCATTTGACGTCTAAGTTAAACCCTTCTGGAACATAGTCGCACACCTAAGTATACGTGTAATACTTTCCCTTTCATGAGCAGCATCTTCCATCGAAACGGGCAACAGGATGTGTCAAAGAGGGGCGTTCCAAGCGAAACATACTTATACACGTAGCAGAGAACGGCTATTATGTAATTCGCGAACTTAGTAATTGGGATCGATTAATCGAGGAGAATCCGGGCAGGGAGAGGAGAGTAATCAGAGAGAAAGAGAGAAGCATAGAGAGGAAAACGGAGAGAGGGCTCTCGTATGGTTGTTGTGTGTGCACGGCTCTGTGCGTGATCCGTGCCAGTAACGCCGAAAGTGTCCCACTAATGCGAGGGAACAACGACCTGGCGTGTCTCTCCCTTCTCTCCTCTCTCTGTCGCGCGCGCCGCGCTGGCCTCACTCTCTTTGCGTCATCAAACGCCTCTAATAACGCACTGTCGTCGTTGTCACTCGGCTCGATACGAGCCCGACCTGTTTCAACCGAGAACCGACAACAAGTTTCGCTATGCGATCGCATTCGTAACAGGCATTCCACCAGACACGAGCATTCCTGCCACCCCCGGCGGTTGGCCCCAACCGATTCTTTCAACCTACGAATTAGAAAACCGCTCTCCATCCTGTCGCGTTATAGACCTGAATTGCTCTTGTTCGCTTCTTAGCGCGACTCGCTTTACGCTGCAATTGAAAAACGAATCGCGGATTTTTGTAATTTCCCGATGGTAAACTGGTAAATAATTTCGGCGACCAGTCGTTGGAAATTCAAAGTGAATCATCCTTAAAATTGTACAATTGATTCTGCAACTATCGATGACTAATGTTCATTGATGAGTGTAGCGTTTGTACCGAAGAGATCGAAATGTCACGTTTGTGGTAAAAAACGAACACTGCCAGGATAAGAACGTATTTATTTCGTAGTAAAGAAGAAAATCATTGAAACCGTTTGAAAGTGGATTTTTGCGTATTTATAAAACCTCCTTGGAAGGTTATAGTAACTTTGACCGCGCTGTTGATTCTAATTTGGAAACCTATGGATTCTAAAAATTCCGTTGAATCTGGAATCCGCAGGTATCTCTTACATAAAGCACGGGTTCGTTTCAAAGAGAAACGATAATACACAGAAAAAGTAATAAAACGCGCGATCGCAGTAGTAAAAACAGGATCCGTAGAGTCAGAACGTATTTGCAAAATGGCATATAGTGAACGAAGCAGCGAGAGTGGCAATTAGGTTGGCATTGCCTATCCTGGACAAGCCGTACCATGGAAATCAATGACGCCGCGTGGCTTGCACGCGCGTTAAACAACCTTTAATCATCGCTAGAAAATCCGCGTTCGAGTGAAAAACTGCGCTTATCCTCGGGAATCGTTGCGTCGCGAATGCAATGCGCGCGCCTGCTATCGTTGCACGCGCCTCTATTCATATTTACATTCTCTTTCCCTCTGAAAATTGCAACCTTCTGCCATCTGCGAGACATTAGCAAATCGTTCTGATTATCGATCATTATATCTTGCCTCCATGTGGCTGCTTGGCTAAGTAGACACTCTCATTCTCACTCTCAAGGTTCTTGATTTCGTACTCGATCTACAGTTTTCATTCTTCTGCGTCCTTCTCGATCTCTGCGGGATTCCACGTTAATCTGCCTTTGTAACACGTGGAAAGTTATTATTTAGGAACTTACGTCGTAACGCGCGATTACTTAGAATTTAGTACGGAAATGGGAAGCTCAAGTTACGAGCGAAGACGTAAAAGGTATCACGCATTGGAGCCATTATTTTCCCATCAGCATCAGATATTCCTAGATTACCTGCAATATTGATTATTTAAATCAACACGCAAAGTAATACGAAGCTTGCCATTTATCTTTCATAAACGAGATTCAGAAAAGAAGATTTCTCTTCCAGCCCAAGATATCCGCAGATTCCCTAAATTACTCGTTCCATCCACGCCTTTTATCCTAATTGCATCCTGCGAGATAACCCGAGAAAACTGTCTGAAACGCTTAATAAGAAGTTCCTACCAAAATAGGAAGCGGGTACATATCGACAAGAATCACCACTTTTTCTTAAGCTTTTTCTTAAATCCTACAACGCAATTGTACATGGTCGTTTAAATCCGGTTAAGAATATTCTTTCACCCACACTTTCCACGCCATATCCATTGTACATCCTTAGGACGTCCTTAGGAATCTTAGCAAAACGTGTAACGACTTTCTGTCATATGGGAAGTACGTATGAACCATAGTCATTTTATATCCAATTAAACGCAAAATACATATAAAGCAACCTTTCCTTAAATTTTGCAACCACCAGCGAAAGGATTAAAAATACCCTTTTTACCTACATCCTCTACCCTAGTTCCCCTGGTTGTTACATCCCACGAGGTACTTTTGAAAATCTTCCCAAAACGCATAACAAGAAGTTTCGCTTTCCATACGTTACGGGCCACATATACTCGAACTACATAACATGTATTAACATGTGTGTGTGTGTATGTATGTGTATGCCGGGTAGCGCGCGCGCCTTTCGTACACGCGGTGTGTCAGTGCGCCGGCCTAGATTCCCGCGGGTTCAACACTCGCTATCGAGGTGACTGCTGCTCGCTCTCGGCTTGCTCAACGCAACCCAACGACCGACTAAGCTCCCACCGAGGAGCGCAGCCACCGTTCGTGGAACGACGTGTCCCTAGGACCTCTTCCACCGCGCGAACTCGGCCGGGCAAACGCTTGCTTGGCACGTACTTACACGCGAGGGAGCATTTCAGACCTTCGATCCCGGCAAGGGACGGGATGCTGGCTAGACAAGCCGCGAGTCTCGATCGTTTTTCAAGCGACGAAAGGTACCTCGACGATGGCAGGACTGGGAGAGGAATGTTGGATCGCGCTCGATGATCTAGGGAATTTCGTCGGTCGGATGCTTTCGTCCCGATCGGTCGTCAGACAGATTTGTCGGGTTCAAAGTACTAAAGACAGTTGCCGATGTTTCGTACAGATTGAATGCTTCTCGCTCTTTCTATTTTTTCATCTTTATATCAACATCGTGCAACATCGATGTCGATTATCCGACGTAACGTGGACCGGTTAATCGGCTACTCGGATAATACGGAAATTATCAGTCTGTCAGTGTTGGTGTAATAAAATCATACAGCGTATTTTGATAACGTAACGTTGTATCTGTACGTAGGTTTAATTTAGCGTTTGGTCGGTTAAAAGTTTGATTAGCTGCTCGTCAGAACGCCCAGCTGTGTACAGTCTTGTACTGTTGGTGTTAAAAATTGGAAAAAAGATGGTAAGGTTCGAAGCATCTCGGATTATACGGAACATCGGCTAAACAGGATTCGGAAAATCGAGACTCCGCTGTATTTTTATCGAATCCGTTTAACGTGCTCTTTGTTTCATTATTTGCGTATTTCGTTATGTCTTGCGTTATGCGAGATACCGAATCAAATAACATTTCACTTCACTTAACTAATAAATGTAACGGTTAGATATTTCTGACACGCGTGGCTGATAGCGTAGATATAAGAAGGATTCTATTGCACGAGACAAAAAAATTCTGCAAGTCCATAAATCAAAGAACATTTATATTTTGACCAGCGTATATGTACATAGACAGATGGATGAATAGGATTTGCAAGATCAATCGATATTAAAATAGGATTAGAGACGAGATTAATAAAAGAGCTGAAACACGTGGATGATCGAAGAAAGCAACGCTCGCGGATCCTTGATCTACGAAAGTGTCACGCAACCGGAGAAAGTGGTTGTACCACTCTTTGTCCTTTCGTTCTCGCGCGAGAACACGCTCTCAGAGACTTGCTTAACTCGACCAAACTCTATTCCCACGCATATCCTTACGATCCTTAGCGATCGTCATCTTTCTACTGACTTCGTCCTTACCAAGTCCTCGATCGAGCTGTCCAGCTCGACTTTAACGCTGAAACGAAATCTTCCACGCTACGGATCATCGATCACGACTACTGCTCTTCTTATCTAAAACATCCTATCCGGCATCTCTTCAAAAATATCTCAAGTTCCCCGTGCTTTTTACCTTTCGTGTAAACTTATACTGTATTATACAGGCTGTTACAAAATAACGGCCAGATATTCCAACCGAATGACTCGCTATTACCTACTACTATCACACTGATACTCCTCCTCAGGTTCGACATAACAAATTTCCGTTTCGAATATATAGAAAATTCTGAAAGCTTTCAAACGCACAGTCTGAGACTGTAATATCCGAATATCTAAAAAAAAGAAAAAACCCAAAGAATCTTCCTGGTTGTAATTATACCGCAACATGGAAAATTACTTAGAAGATCGCGGATAACGCATCGTTGCAGAATTAAATTAAACGAAAAACGTGACAAGGAAAATGATAGAACCACCAAATGTTCTCGCGACGTTGCGGAGTAAAACGTTTCAACTAAAGAGGGCAGTATAGTCCATCATCCTCTGTAGCGATTATCCCGCAAAAGAGCGCGCGTAGAAAGCGAAATGATGGAAGATCCGGGGCAGCAGGTACCCGAGTGTGTAGCTCATCAATCGAGCGAGGCTAGAGGAGAGGGCCGATCCAGTGACAAAGCGGGATCGGCGTCGTGTGCACGAGAAACTTCTGGAAGGCAGCGAAACTGAACTACAGTTACCGGACCGGTTGCACAACACACGGAGGCCGGCTAACTCCTCGCGGTGCAGCGACCGTTCGAGGACGCGTTTCGACCAGTTCAGCGCGTGCTGTCCGCCTACTTTTACTTTCGTGCGCGTGCAACGCGTTCTGCCACCGATATACGCAGATTACAGGACAACGCAGGGATGACGATTCGATCCTGGACCAAACGCTGATTCTGGCTTCTGGTCGCGTAACGATCGCGGAACGATCCTGCATAGCACGGGCCGTTTGCTTTGGATTTCCGTTACTTTGGTCATCCATCAGGGTCTAGGGTAGGAGGTATAACCACGTTTCGTGACGTTGAATTACAACGGGGCAGAGACGCGTGGGATCCGGCGAGCTTTCAGGCAACAATCGCGTCACGGAATCCTCTGACTTTGACGTCAACCGTGCCTCTATTCAGATGGACCATCGAGCGTTACGTCGTTGAATTTTCGTATTGTTTAGCGAGACAATGGCCTCTGAAACGCGTCGACCGATGCTCTTTTACACGGGGCTAATCCTCGCTGAAATTCATTAACCCGATGGGCATAGGTATGTGGTCCAAGACGAGGATCTTTTCGACTGATCAGAGTTTAGTCGCGGTAACAAATGGGAACGATCGACAAGTTAAACGATTAGAATATTAGAAATTGTACGACTATTATTATGAAGATAATTTTTTAGGGAAAGTTTCTATTACTTGTGAGTAATCCTCGTACGTTTATAAATATGGAAATATTTATGTGAAAATATTTCTGATGTAGGCAAACGAGGAAATTATGAATGAATGATTGTGACTGTCGACCTCGGAATGGCTGAATTATGAACATAGAATTATGCAGTAAGGATAAAAAATAGGAGTTTGTAATACATATAATGCGATAAGCATTTGCTTGGATGTAATCCAATGGATAAGAGTTACAAATCTCTGAACAGAATATTATTATTATAATAATGTATCAAATAATCGCTTATATCATAGTATATATAGTATATATAATATCTGTTACAGGAAGCGTTAACCGATTAAATACAAATAATTTAGAAACGAGGAAAAGTGAATTATTTCTATAGCGTAAACGAGAAACAGTAGCACAAACTAAAATAAGTCGTTTCGTTTTTAATTTCTAAAAAGAAACGCGTCATCGATTAGAAGCTACTGAAATTTCTAAAAAGAAAAAGAAAAAGAAAAATGGGATCGGTTTCTGAAAGATCGACGTCGTTCGAGTCGGATGGAAAGCTGCAAGTGGAGGAGACACGGCTTGAAGAAACGAGAACGAAAGTAAAAATCCGTCTCCGTTGAGAGTCACTGGCTAGTGTGTAATAGTTTCGATCGAAAGGAGGTTACGGAGTGACTGAACTTTGGCTTCGTTTGTGTGCGGGACAACGTACGAGCACACACGCGCACGGCCACGCGTTTAGCAGTCACCGACACACGGATCGTAAGCTAACGCTAACGTATATACTTACACACGGGCGACATCATCTCAAAGAGCACTGCTTGTGCACGTTGGTGCATTGAAATCACTATAGTTTCACGGAGATCCGCGTCGAGTCGCCACTCGACACGATGAACCCACGCGGCTCTTGCCTAATCTCCTGTATACTTCGCTATGCGTTTATTTGATTTTTTAGAATTAAACGTATCAACGACTAGCGTATGAAAATTGTACAGATGCGAAGACAATTTTTATCTGTACGTTGGTAAAAATTCTGAAAGAATCCCTTCGAAGGAAACCGTTTTATTTATTTGTCTACACAGTTATTGCGATAATTCTGGTTATTTTGGTATTTGTTAAACGAATGCTTTTTTTCTCTCTTATAATTGATTAATCGTCCTCGATTAGAATTACGTTCATTGTATTTTTATATATATATAAATGTACGGTTGACGAAGTACGATTTTATTGCATCGCTTTGAACTATTATATTCTTCTGTTGTGCACTCGTTGATTAGTTTGTATAAAAGATATAAAAAAGTTTCAAGTTTCCTATATTTCGACAGCGAAGTTTAATATTCGCCGAAATCTACTCATTAAAAAAATACCATTTTTGAAACACTACAATTTCTAGAGGATGAATCAACAACTCGTTCCAAATTCTGGAACGCCCCTCTCCTTAGCCATCGCTCCTCCAGAATTAATGAAGCTACCAAAGTAGATTCAGCCACTCGTCTACGGTCGAATGGTTCGGAAATCGAAACTGATCCAGCTATCGCTTTTACAAATTTCTGAATTTTTATACCACTTTCTAGTGCTTTCAACGCACGTGGTTAGTGGCTGACTCTTAAAAAGTCGAACGACTTGTCATCGTCAGATCGATCCTCTTCCTACCTTCCTTTCAATTACATTTTACCGCGCTCGTTCTGCGCGAAATTCTGCAAGCCACTGACTATTTTTTCTGTTTTGATCGTCATTTGGAAAACGATATCCGTAAAAATCGATCGTCTTCGCAGCTTCGTGCGGCGATATCTCGTTGCGTTGGATGTAACGTCTCACGCTGTGACTGTCAAATAACATTAATCAGTAACGTCATTACGATGGAGCCGATCAGGTTGGCTTCTGCCTGGCTCGTCCCACTCTCCATTTCCTTCTCATCGACACAACGTACGGAGATATCGGGTGGACAGAAAATGCGCGCGTCGACCGACGCAACATGGGACAGCTGTTGGCGGAGAAGTGAAAACTGCATTCGCCGACGACTTTCACGTCGTCGAGACGGCGATATCGCGCGAGCCGAGTAGACAAGAATGTTAGCGTCGGACATTGAAGAAAGCGAAACCGCCCGTTCGCCGGGTGCTCGACTGTATAAAGCTGCTGCTGCTGCTGCAGTTGCCACACGATTCGTAGCAATGCAGTTGCGCAACCGACTTTTGCGGTAAGGATACTTAATCCGAACGCCTACCCTCTCACTTCGAGCAACAATACGGAAAGCTGGTGCTGCAACAACATGCGCTGACCGCACTATATCGAACAACAACAACCCTCTTTCATTTTTATTCGCGTTTTGTTTTGTCGAATTTCGATCGGACCTTTCTTTTACGTTTTATCGTTCGTCTTATCGAAACCTCGAGGGATGTTTCAATGTTGAAATATTACTAGACGATCTAAATTGTATTTACGAAGAGATGCAATTAAAAAGCTTTTACAAATATACGTATTGCGTTATATGTAAAACATTTTGAAATTTCATTAATATCTCGTATGATCGCGATTATGTTGTAAAGTTTGTAAAGTTTGAAACGAAATTGAAAATGTACGGAGTAATCGGTTGCGTAGTATACTTACAAAATATTCGAACTTTCTATCATAACATTCTATTCTTTATTGTAAAAACTAATTCAAAATTTGAAAGCCATCGAATTTTTTCCCATCTATAGAAAGTGATACGAATGAAAATTTATCCGGAAAAAAATCTCATTCATAAATTTCCAAGGCAAAAACAAGTTGGTATTCTCCAACTAGGAAATTTATAAACAAACTCGTAAATAATTACGTGTTGATCGTTAAAAACCGACGGGGTTGAAGAAGGTAACTTTCGTATCGAGTAAGCGAGGCTCGCGAGTCGTTCGCAAGTAGTAGGTGGCAGTACAAGTCAGACCGCGTTCGAACGAACGGCCAAATGGAAGTTAACGACTTTGCCGACAGAAAGAGCTAGCATCGCGTCGCTGTCTGACATCTGCTGACCGCGGGACGAATCGCGAGACGCGGTTCACCTTTGCAACAGGTCGCACATGCGCCAATTTCCAGACACGTGCTCGACCTTTCTGCCCCGTGTCAGCGCAACATTAGCCATAAATTTGATTTCACGTTCATTGATTTATACGAAGCACGGCGGAACTTTGGGCTTCGTTTAGGCAAAAGCTTAACTTCCACCGCGTGATAATATCTTTATGGAGGTTCTATGATAAAGCCTAACGGCTTTGTAACGCTTTAATAGGAAAAAGTACGCTGGTACTCACCAAGAGCAAAGATTTCGTAGAATGTTAAAATTCATGGATTTGGACTTACCTGAAACAAAAAGATAAAATTGATATATTAGCAACGAGATAAGATAAGTTCGACTTATTCCGGAGAAGAATTCAGCGTATTCTTAAGATCCTTGTCTAACATTCCAAGGACTTTTTGTTTTTCTTTCCGAGAATATTTCTTTTTTCGCTATTTATGAACAATAGGAACGCGGTTTTCGAGTGATTTTCTAACAGAGGTTTCATTTGCAAAGAAATCCTTCGACAGAGAAAACGAAATTTGAAAATTACTGAACGGTCGTTAAATCTATAATCTCATTATCATATCGCTCGATTACGTTCAAAGAGGTTCCCCGAAAGAGAGATGAACGAATTCAAAGTCTGGATAATCCGCAAACGAATAATTCCAAATTAATTACAAATAAATGAATAATATAATAATAATAAAGTTACAAACGAATAATAATACACATTGTGCGCGATTCCATTCAGAAGAATTCGCAGAAAGAGAGGAACAAAGTGACGACACGAAGCCAATAATAATTTCACTGTCATTTCGGGGAAACCGCGCGAAAAGAGAAGTAAAATTACTCCGAAGCTTCGAATTCACAAACCTTGCAACATCGTCGTCGATAATAAATTCTATCCGCCCTCGTTCGCATCTAAGCCAAACGAAAGAACCAACCGCGGAAAGAAAAAAGGTACTCGAACGAATCGTTAAGAAACGAAGAAAGAGAGATACTCGAACGAGTCGATTTTCCCGAAAACGACCGCGACGACGAATTGATGTTCGCGAACGATCGCGCCAGGGGTGATTGACCAGCCGTCCACCCCGTACGTTTATATAGTTGCAAGCCGTGTGTCCGCACAGAAAGCGCACGAACAACTTGACCAATGCGAGTCGAACGAACGAGTGCAGGCTACGTCTAGTCGGAGAAGGACGAAACGACGGAGCGATCACGCGCGACGCTATCATCTTGTGACGAGCGTTGGGTGCCGACGAAGTCAGCAACACCGTGACGCATCAGAGGAGAGGAACGAGAGGGAGAGTGTACTTATCCATACATAGTAGAGCAGTGTGCACGATGCGTGCAGACGTCACTGTTGCGTCGCTTGGTCTAGGTTAGGGACGAGGACATAAATATGACAAACGTGGTCCACGCGTGGCAATCGTTGAAATTGAGAGAATGGATTCAAGGTCGAGCGAAAGATTCGCTCGAAGAGTCTTGGGGGATTCGACGAAGTGTAATGGAGCGTAGTTCGGTTTAGAAGCTTCTTTAGATCGTTTGATTTCTTTGCACTCTACACCAGAGAATTCCGTGATTCGTAGCAGCGAGAGTAATTCGTTTGTGTAAACGATCAGTTTGAGAAGCTTCGGTCTAATTCGTTCGCCAGCGTTTGTTTGAATTACTTGGAACATTGAGTCGGATGAGATTCCCTTGAGATCGATGTAAAACAAATGTAAGTGTTAACATTTTAACGTTAACGTTTCATCGAATGTTCAGTAGCGTCAAGCTATAATTGCCTATGTGATATATAGAGACAAAATATAACTTTGTCCGAATGTCTATTATTGGAGAGGCAGAGAGCTTAAGAAACACGGAATAAGTCCGTCAGACATTAAACCGAGTTGATCTGATCAAATAACCTGGCCATCTCGAGCAAGAACCCTCTTGAATCGTTAATCAATGCCTTTCAAGGACTCGCGCAAGACGATTATAAGCCAATAATCCGGCAAAATCCGGATCCTATAAATGTGTACGTAAAAGGAAGTTTCCCTTAAACGTTCGTCCTCCGCTAAATAATATCTTATCGGAACTGTTTCCCTAAAATGAACTTCCTGATTGCTATTACATGGATCAAACAGAACTTAGTCAATTAGTTCGTCCGTAATAGTCGAATAACAAAATTCCAGACTCGATTCTTCTTTAACGATCATATTATACGAGTTAATTATAATCGCTGCCTCGATAAAAATTCTAATTAAACTCGATATACGAATTTAATGGAACACGATTAGCTCCATATCCGCTCGTGTCAGTGTTTCGCAAATTTCATTTGCGCTTCTACCTTCGCATTTTCCTTCTCCACTACTCTCCGTGTTTCAACGTTATTTCCTAAGCCCTAAAGTTGTTCGCCGCAAATAGTTCGTCGTCTACTTGTCATCCGTGCGTATACTGTTCGCGTTTCTACCGAAATACTCGAATGTACACGATGAAATACTTTTGTAAATTTCGAGAACTGTCCGTGAGTTTGTTAGAAGCTACGTTTGCACATCGCCTAGAATGGCCACCACATGATCGCGATATTTTGCAATATTCTGCGAACACATTTTTCTTTTTCTTTTTTTTTTATTTATTAAAATTTACAATCAATTCTCGCATTGAGAATTTTCAGTAATTTTTTCTGGCGTGGCGCAGTGACATGGCTAATTATTTATGATAAGTTAATACTTATTATAGATAAGTATATTGTATAGTATGTATTATAAATAAGTAGATATTAATTAATTTAGATAACTAATTGAATCTAGCGTTTAGGTATAGCGGATAGTGTCTCTTCAGCCTGCGGATCTGGTCCGACGTATCAAGTAGTCCAGTAATTAGGGGGTTTCGATGTTTGTTGACTCTTTTGTTACATCTGTCGCTATATTTACGAACACATTTGCTAATAAACATCTGAACGCCTATATTTCCACCCCTAAATCCATTTCCAACAGGATATCTCAGAAAATTGTTGGAACAGTCGACATGACCTAACGTTACTGGCAGAAGAAGGAAAACGAAAATTGGAAGATCGTTTGGAAATAAAAGGCGGAATTAAACGCACGGTACTTTCGAGGTCAAGCTTCGAGTATAGCAAGTTCGATTCTCCCCTCTCTCTCTCTCTTTCTCTAAGCATCCCTAGAGACCCGCCAGGACTTCCAACCCCGGAGACCTTCACCCCATTTAGCCTTCACCGAGCTCGCTCGGTTCCGGGCTTTCCAGCGACTATATATCAGCGACCACGGGGTTCTTCGCCCATGAACTCGTACCTGAAACGTGCGTGCCGCGGCTGAAGCTCGGTCACCCAGCAAACCGGAAACGAGGGTTGCGATACGTTCCTGAGAAAATTGTTTTCGCTCAGGGATGATGGAATATCGAATGAGGTTGTGATTTCACTTCGCTTCGATCGAAGTAGAATTTCCTCCTTTTATCGTGAAAGTAGAAAATATTTTAGTTTATCAATTAAATGTATTTATTATAGTCTTTTCGTGTATATAATCATACTGGTACAAATAACGGTTGATATTAAATTAATTGGCTGTAAAAGTCTGTTATAGATTTATTTTAGAATATTATATCGACTATATGTTATAAAATTATATTTACTGACGGTAAGGTTTGCATTGGTGGCATGTGGAACGATATAACGTTTAGTAATAACGTATGTTAACATCGATAATGGAACGGTTAATTAACGACACGATATGACGTTTGACTTTCTCAGAAATCGTGATACCTTAACAATCCATAAACGAGTCGCTGTGTTCTCAATTAGTGTCGCAAGTATAGCACGCATTCGCGACACGTGTAATCGAATCTCCACGTGGCAACATGCAGCCACAACTCTCGCGTCAAGATTCAATTTTCGCCGTTTGATACTTTACTCGTGTTGATTCTATCGATGTTAAAACACAAACGGATTTTTAATATATATACGATTGGTGTATCCCTAAACGTTCAAACGTACAAACGATTACAATTAACCGAATATCAGATAATTTTAACAAAAATCTTCCTTAACTTTGCATTAAAATATCCTACAAGCTCTTCGATATTTGTATAAAAAAAGGAAGCAGGAAACTCGTGATTCTGGCACACTTGCTAGTTCCAGTAGATAATACTGAACAGCCTCGATAAATGTTGAGAACTACTCACCTAGTTGACCAAACTTGATTATCCAATTATTATCCAAGGGACATAAAGCAACCCCCGTGAAGGGAAATAAGGCAAAGTCAGCAGAGAGCAACGCGGAAACAATAAAGCTCTGTGATAAAAGCTCGCGATAAAAGGGAGAAACGAGCCAGTTTTCGGATGAGACGGGCGCGAGAACTCGCATTATCACCATATGGCCTTTCGAGATTGGCAAAGATACCGGAAGAGAGGGTACTCGGCATTCCGGGGTTGATTGCGCGGGACAAGGTCATCGTTGCCCTGACAACGGAAAGCGGCACGTGCTGCCTACGTTCCTCCTCATCCACTGACCCCAAACCTAACCCAAACCGATCGTCACTTTGCTGATCCTCGGGGAATTTGGGTTATCGTCGTCCTGTGCCCCAATCGAGACAATCGTATCGCGTGTACAGATTTCTATTAGTACGGTCATCTGACGGTTCTATGACGGTCGTTCCTGAGAAAGGGAGAACAGATGCGAAGGTAGGAGAAAGAAATATCGACGTCCCGTTGGGAAGCTGGGGCAAATTTTTAGGAGGATTCTTTGACGTTGGCTGATCTTTGACAGGACGCGTTATAATCAGTTTTCCGAACTTACAGAGAAAGTTAGGCACAAGATCTGCACAAAATAGACGATCGATTGATCGGTCGATCGGACACCTGAAAAGGACTCGAGCGAGTAAAAGCGAGGAGAACAAAAACGAAGCTATGCTGGATTTTTAACGAGATCTTTATTTTTGTAGTATCTGACGAAGCATGGGCGAGGTTGGAGTGAAATGTGTTCCTTTGAGAAAGAATATCTTAAGGACTGCGGGATATTTTCTGCCGAATTCGTAATTTACATTAAGAGTTTCTAAAAGAATCTTTGATACAATTGATAAATATTAACTTTGCGTCTTATCCTTGACCAATGAAACGCTCTCTGAACATAGAACGAAAAGAATTAACGTTGGAACAGCGAAGTAAAGGAATGAAAAATGCGTGGGAAAATCCAGTAGAAGGACCAATCGAGCGGTTGGATCACGATCGAATGAGAGCGATACCTCATTGTCAGCGGCTGGCGTACGATTACTCACAATACCGGAAGCCAAGCTTTCCACGGGAGACCGGATTCCGGGAATGATTGCGCGGGACAAGGACGACGTTACCCTGACAACGGTCACGGCACGTGGAGTAAAATCCTGTCTTCCTCCTTGCACGTACAAATGATGCACGAAACGATACGAATTCCAAGAAACGATGCTCTTCGTGTTCGATGTTCCACGACTTGGTAATCGATAAACCGTAGGTGAAATTTTATATTTCTCCAACGTAGGATTTAATCCTTAATTCGTGTCGCGGCCAAACACTTGCTCGAGTGAAATTTTAACGAAAGACCACGTTTCAAAGTTCAGATTTATTTTTCGGGTATTTTATTAAATAAATCGAATCCTGTAATTCACGCGTTTTGAAGAAAGACGTGGCACCCGTTTCATTCGTATCTTACAATTCGCAAGAATCATCGTAATTACAGCGCGGATAAAAACTCACGCACAATGTCGCTAACGCAACATTAAGCAACAAGCAGTTAAAGAAATATCGTTCGAAGGTGTAGGAAGAAAAAGAAAACGAAAGAGCGATGCAATTACTTGATTGCGGACTGAGCTTCTCCACATGGAATTCCTCCGAACGAGATTGAAATTAGATAGTTGAAGTATATAAATCTCGAGACTCGACTTACAAATTGAATCTTCAAAGTTCGAACTAGCATTCTACGTTTCTTTGCTTTGTATCGACGATGCTTACGCTTCCAACACGTTTTCGTACATTTCGTTATTTTGCTTTGCCTTGTAGTTTCCTCGAAGCTCCATATATTCCATTTCCAATCGCAAACTTTACATCTTCCAGTCACATCCTCGAAATCAAAGCGCAATATTCTCCTAAACATCGAAGTAAACGGCGGATTCCAGCAGACACGGTCAGGGCACGTCGTTTTCCGACTTGGTCGCGCCCCAATTTCCAAACTTTTTGCACCCTCGGCGTTCGAAATCACCAGGAGGGCGATGGAAAGAGGAGGACAGAGAGAGGAAGAGCGAGAGACACGACGCGAGATATATTCAACCGCCCGTTTCGTCCCGCCGCCCCTCCAGACGGACCAGCGCAACCCCTCGACCCTGAGCAAACCAAGGGTCGCTACATTCTCCCTCTCTGTCTCACTTTCTATCCCTTTTCCGCGACACCCTCAACGCCTTGCGTCTCTGTGAACAAAGACGCTTCCTAATTCGATCGCGACGCTTTGTTCACTCGGCCTAGAGACACGTGCGCCGTTATTCGTCTTTAATTTTCAGCACCCCTCGGCTGTGGTCCGCACTGACAGACTTTTGGGGTGCCTTGCAGTCCCCCTTTTCTTCGCTCGAGTTCCTTCCAGGTTTCTGCTTTGATAATATACGTCGCGTGCTACGTGTTTGTTTCCCCTCTTTTCGTTTTGGTTTAACGTTTGTTTTTGGCTGAATGTAGCAAGGGTTCTTTCGTGAAATCTGCTCTTTTTTCTGTTTAAGAGATCAGTGATTTTTATACGTACAATTCGCTGAGAATTAAAAATCTTATTAGACAATTCTTGATAGGATTCCTCGACAGTAACTCGTGTACAACAAGATCGCTATATACAGATGGTTAAAGCACTTTGCAATTATTTTCTCCTACTTTCGAACGTTCTCGAGCAATTAATGAAAACCATCTGCGATACATTAAACAGGGAAATTCTTCTAAATTTAATAACAAATTCGATAAGATCGATAGTAAGTTGCCACGATAAACGTTAAATAGAAGTCATCGATCAGACAGTGTAGAAACATTGCTGCCTATTTGCAAGGTGCTGAAACCACCGAACATTCGCCAGCCGAATCTCCCTGAATCCTAATAATTACCAAACTTTTCGACAAGACTCGTTTAACAATGCTGCGCAAAGAACCTTAAATAAAAGCTATTAGACGCTTGAGAAACAGTTTCTCTGCTATCTCAAACAGCCTGAAGCAACCGAAGTAACCATCCACGAGAGATTAACCAGGCGAGTGCCTGCGTAGCTCGGAGATGGCCGAAATTTACAGTAACGATTCCGCAATCGTCGCGACGCGCTGGAAACGCGAGGACGCCCCCGGGAGGTAGTTTCGCGAAGCAACTTCGATTTCTCTTTCCACGCTTGCACACCTACATATACACGCGTAGATGAAACGAGGGTAAAAGATGGCGGAAGAAGCCTCGAAAAGGCTCGCGTCTCCGCTCCTTCTTCCCCCGTTCTCTGCCGCTTCCTTTTTCGGCGAGAAGCTACGCTTCCTGAAAATTACCCCCTCGAATTTGTTACGATGATCGCAGTTTAATCGCGTTCCACGGCGAACGAGCGAAGGACGCGTCTATGGACCGAGGGCTGCACCCACTTTGGTTTTATGTCGCGCTTTGTGCGTGCATCGCGATACGCTGGCAAAGGCAAACCTTTGTTGAGGATCAGGATCCTCCTGGACGAACGAGAGCGTAGCCTTGAAGGGCTGATTGGGGGATGCATCGTAAACCACCCCATAAAAGCTGCATGCCCGTGAAAGGGCGAGCACGAGCCTAGAGGGCCGAAGGTGGATTTAGGGGTGTATAGGTGTAACCATAGCAACGCACCGTCTACCACGCAATCGATAAAGTGCAACATTCAAACTGCTCTCTATGACATCGTCTGTCTCTTCGACCGGCTTCCTGTATTGTTTCCAGCGAAGCAGGAGGAGCGCCGCGGATCGACCGGCAGGCCAAGAACATCGCGCTAAGGCTAAGGTCAGGATTCACGATTCAGACCACGACGCTAGGGGCTGGTACGTTGCAGTTGGTTTCACCCTTTCTGCACAGGTTTCTTATATTTTTTTTTTTTTTTTCTTAAGTAATACCGATTAATAGGTAGACTGCGGATTCTTACGTATCTATGGGAAATTTGAAGGTGGAAAACTGGACAGCATACAGTACGAAGAAGATATAAAATGCCCAAATTGTTAGTGCCTTCTATTAATGCTTGGCGGATAAAACGATTTTCCACCGGATTTATATTTTTTTTTTTTTATTGCGTTCGTAAGTACACGGATTTGAATAAGAAATCCGCAGTTTAATAATTCGTCGAATAAGAATGTAGTTATCGTACTGCTGTCGTTAATCATTCTGTAAATGAGATTGCAAATGAGTTTGTAACTTCAAATATATTAGAACCGAGTAGGCAAAATTGTCCTGGAATTATACGTATCGCCCTGCCAGTTTAGAAGCAGTTGAAACGATGGGTTTTCATCCGGAAGAAAAGCCTCTCGCAAACTGTTTCATCGATAATGGTCGAGCTTTCGCCACGGACAAACGGATTGTTCTGTCTATCGATTTACGAGAACGTCGACTTTCTTCGATATTTCGCTTGACCCAAAAGCTGCGAGGTTAAATCCATTCGTCTAAAACCCAACGCACCGGCGTAAAACGATGCAAAGAAAGATACGTAAAACTGAAAAGAAATTGGGAATGAAGATTAAAGAAACAAATCGAAGGATTAATGTGGAAATAATAAAATTCGATAGAATCCTAATAGAGTCAGATTAGGATAACAGAGTCAATAAGCTTCTCCGAACCAATAGACGGAACGTCGATTTTATTGGAATGGAGGAAAATCGGAAATGCTATCGCAACCAACGTAAAAATCGTCGGGAAAGATGACGCGAGGAAGTTCAGCGCACCCTCATCCGCGACTTGCCCTTCGATTCTCATTCAAGGTCTGTAACGGGGGTGCAGTATACGCCGAGGCTTCGCCGTTTCCATGACGACCGCCACTAAACTACCCTTGCAACGCCCACCGAGGGTTGCGTTTCAACTTTCCACCCTCCGTGTCTCGACCGATCGACAACCGTTCCGGCTGCAACGCCACTGAAAAGAAATCGCACGAATAGCCTCCACCAGCCCTTAGATTGCTCCTAGGCCTGCCGCAATTTCTCGTCTGAAGGTCGCCCACGATCGAATTTGTCAGAAACCCGCATCTTCGGCTTTTCTCCAGGGACGCACCGCCGGAAAATTTGACAGCCTACGAAACTTAAAATTTCGTGCCGTCTTTTTTCATGCGAAATTTGTCACGTCCTAATAAATAATAGCTTGTACTGCGACGATACGAATTTCGTTTTATTTCTGATCCTCGTGGGTAATTTCATTATTAGAAGGGAAATTTGAATCGATCTGATGCATTTGGTCGTTTTAAGGTGAAAGGATTATCATAGAAATTGCTCGTAGTTTGTTTGGAAGCGAATCTGTGGTAGATGCAGTTTTTGCTTTTATCGGGGTGAAAATTCTTTTACAATTTTTTTATCACGGTGGACATTGCGTTTGGTGGTTATTTTACAACGGACGGAAGGTGGAAAGTATTTAACGTAATGTTTGATGTGGTGAAAGGTATTTAGTAGTTGTTTTATAGTTTTCGTTGAAATCGTTAACGATTTCTTTCGAGATTGTTATTCCTATTCGAGATTAACGAATGTAATTCTTGCTTTTATATAGAGATCTTTTGTAAGAGAAACGTCGAAGTAAACGAAGTGTTAAACTTTTTTACCGCTTTATGCAATTTTCCAGCTTTCTAGTATAAAGTGTAAACTTCCTATTTTGTATCGAAATAAAAGAGTTATAAGTATAATAAAAAGAGAAACGAAACGTTTGGTGGTTTTGGATAGAAAATATGCATTTTTGAGATCGAAATGAAACTGAGAAATAAAAAAGTACGTTGGAAAATATAGGAATAAAAAAGTACGTTGGAAAATATAGGAATAAAAAAAGGAAGGAGCTGTTTCTCATTTATATCGGCTGTGAAATAATCGTAAAAATGAAGAACTTTGTAATTATAAAAAATCTCGTTGCACAATCGTCACGACACCAATGAAACGATTACTTACATCGTAATCGAAACGCATCCTGTGTAAAATTCTACCGAATTTCCAGAATCCTTCGGAATAGCCCTGTTGGGAAATTACTTGCAGAGCGCTGGTCTCATTTCGACCAAACGGTACGGTTGCTCAAGTTTTTGACGCTACGTTACTTTTATCGATCTCCCCTCTTAATGCGCGCTCTTCTTCCTCAAAATCCACAGTACAAATCCGATGCCTACGATAACCTAACCCTAGCCAGTTTCCTTTCAAATATCTATTTTAATAATCCAAATACGTGTGCATCTACGTGCAAGTGTATGTACGAATTTACATCTCAAAATAAAAGGAATTGGACACAAAACTTTGGAAAATTTAAACGTGGTACTTAACGCGGCTTTGATTTCATCGTAACGCGGCATTAACATTCGCTCGCGCGTTACTACATTTCTCCATAGTTTAAAGTAAGACCATAAAAGCCAATTGTTGGAGATTTAAAAAGAGAAGAAAACGTATTGCGAGCGATATTTAAAACCAAGTTCTTTCCAAATTCTCATTCTTACCTCAATCGCAGAATTTTCATGTTTAATATACAGGGTGGTTGGCAACTGGTGGTACAAGCGGAAAGGGGGTGATTCTGCGCGAAAAAAGAAGTCGAAAATACAGAATAAACATTTTTTTTATTTTTTTTTTTAAATCTACAGTGAGATCCGTTATAACGAGACGCGATAAAATGCACGCGTACCGAGCGAAAATTCAAAATCGATTTTCTCGAAAACAATCGCCCCCTTTCCGCTTGCACCACCGATTACCAACCACCCTGTTTATTTTTAATACAACATATTATAACGCGTTGCAACAAGCACATTCAGGCGTCGTTCGAGTATTCTTACTCCTTTTCTTACGCATTTCTCAAAGATCCACGCGAAACACACATTCTACCGGTTTCACCGTACAATGCATTCAGTTGAAGCGTGAAAAAAAAAGAAAACGTCCGAGAGATGCGATTGGTCTCTCCCCTGTTTTTACATCGTATCGTGCGAACACCCTGGTCCACTATTTCGCAATTCCGAGGATTTCACGGAGGTCCTTCGCCTTCTTCGAGGGATCGACGTCCCGGTCAGCGACGTAAGCGAGTGCACTAACCAAGGAGTAGGTTATCCGCGGACCTTCACCGCTCGCCACGAGGTCGAAGACCCTACGATACCTTCCACTGTATCCTATCGATTCGAGTTGACATGCAAGGACATCATAAACCAATAACTATCAGATGGAAAGATTGTACGTTATCAGAATAATTTTGAAGTTTGGAATTTGTCTCATCGGATTGGGTTTTAGGCCGAGGATCCAATGTTACGTTCGAGCGAGCGATAGCAATTGGGAACTGCGTTTGTTGCAACGAAATTTTACCTAATGTCCAATTAACAGAACTTTTGCTGGTAAAATTCGCTTATCTGAACGTGAATTATTACGCGAACGAAAAATGACAGATTGCGAGGAAAATTGGTGAACTCTCATTACGTGAACTCCGATTATAAACTGTTATGAATTGTTTGTCCCCTCGAGAAGCTCGGATAAATGGAATTCTACCGTGCGTACATTGGCTTACAAATGTGCTGGAACATTTATCATAGAAATCGTTTATGTCCATATTGTATGTGTTACACGAAACGCTTTGAATGAGCATTAGTACTGTAACGAGACACGATTGCCGCGATTATATCGATCAAACTCGAAACGAATCAGATAACAGCTACGAGATATTAAAAAATATCAGTAAATTGGTATACAGCGCAAGTAACTGTATCTTACGCATATGATAAGTGTTGACTTGTCTGTCACTCTATACGTATGATACTTCGATTATATGACAACTGAAGCTACTTTTATCACGGACGATAAATACCCTAAATAGTCTGAATCGAACAATCTAAATGTTCGAGAACCTTAAACTACATTTTTTTTCAAACATACGTTTCATTAACAAACCTTTATATATAAAATAAATCTCGCATATAAATCTCTACAGACTCAAATTCTTAAATATATACCTCGCTGAGAAAATTGCAAGACGTTTCGAAACTTGCCGCTTTGAAAACCGAATCGAGCCAAGAATGGAGGACCAATTTAGTTCTATTAAATATTACTGAGATGCAGAAAAAGCATCGTTCTAATCAGCACTTATCCTTGCTTCTTCGATGACTCTTATATTCATGACCTACGTCACAGAACGAAGATTCGTTCGAGCCGATGGAAAGTACAGGCGAAAGCGTACGCGGAGGAAGAAGGCGAGGCAAAAGGGCGGCCTGTGCACCCTAGATGGGGTCCCTGCCCTTAACGTCGAAGGTCGAGGACCTTACAACGACTGAGCTGTCTCCTTCCTTTCTTCCTTTCCCTCCCTTCACTGACTGTCCGCGACGCCAGTCCCTTTTTGCGAGCACCTGCCCGATAGACCGGACCAGATGCCTAAGGATCGACCAGTTCAAGCTCGATCTCTCGCCGATAATTCGATAATATCGGACATATCAAACAAAGTGCGCACCGTTTGCCCTGAGTCGCACGAATGACCGCTATCCCTTTTATATAAAGCTCAGGAAATTTTTAGATAAAGGAATCGAGAACAATGAACTGGAAGATCGGAACAACGTGGGATTTTTGTAGACTTTAGTTTACATTTTGTCTGATTACGATAATAAATTGTATCGATTGGTTATACTTAGCGTCGATTTAGACGAGTGGATTTTCAGTCGAATTTTTAAGCAACGTTTTACGAAATGGGAATAGTAACACGGATGATCGAAGAAATAAATAATTCGCGAATGATTTCTACTTTTTTCTTTTTTACATGAAACTTTGGAAGATCGTATAATCGTAAAGGAATCGGAAAATCTGGATTGAAAAATTCGTGAAATGTTTGGATCCTAATTCTAACTAACTTTAGATGCTTTCGATGAGCGGATTTTTAATAAAATTTTTTAACGTTTTAGAAAGTACGTAAATAATTTTTTAAATAAATTCTTTTTATACGAAACTTCGGAAAATTGTATACGGTAAAAGTATTAGAACCTCTATCGAACGTATCTCAGACCGTATCGATACTATCGTTCATCGTCGTGTATCCTAGTAAGAAAATCAGGAATTTCGTGTTAATTTTCACACAAAAAAGGAACATGCTCCATAAACAAATAATCAGTTACATTCTGTTGAGGTTGACTGATAGAAGAACGAGTGGATGAATTTGTAATAGAAAAATATATTGAAATAAGTATAGTTATAGGTATAAGTATAGTGCATGCTGATACAGATCCTCGCTCTTACGATGTTACAATACAATACAATAGCTATAAGAAGCTATGATAGCACGTCCATATATTTATGGCAAGGGACATTACCAAAAAGTTAACCTTGTAGCCGTAGCTGAAGGCTACAAAAAACAGCAATAGAAATCTACTTATAGTTCCTCTATTTCTAGTCCTTGTAACCCAAAACGTAATTTCTATTGAAGGCCCCAATAATACGAACCTCTGCTTACTTCGAACTTTTTGTTTCCCTAAATTCTATTCTTTCCGTAACAGCGGTGTCCAGGTCACAGATATACAAAGGTAAAGATGTATAGTTTCTCTTAAAGTAACTACTTCAGCACATTCAAAACATAATAGCATGCAAACCAACGAAATAATCCACTCTTCTCAGACAACAGGCTTCAGTCTTAGAATCAAGACAATCGTCTTAAGAGAAGAAATCGAGGGTTTCCATTCGATTCGCGAGTTGCAAGATCGATCGCGTCTGCCGCGGAAAGAATGAGAAAAAGCAACCAAGGAATAGCTGTTCCTTTTACCGTTAGAGTTCGATGGACAGAGGGTGGTATACTGCACGGGTTGCATCAGGGCAAGAGAATAAAGTGAGAAAGATAGAGGCGTGTCTAGGTGGAAAAAGGAGGCTGTCGGCCACTTTGGTAACGATCAAGCGTTACCGAAACCGCGACTGTATTATACTTGCATAAGGAGGCTTAGCAATTCAAATGCTGGCTATCGGCCGATGCAAATTGCGGCGTGCAGCCGAGCTTTATATGTATTAATGGGTCAGTGGCATCGCGCGGCGAGTGTACAGTGAACCTTGCCGGAGCGTTGCACTTTTGCCACGGCCGCGTCCCTCCACTCTGTCGGAGAATCGCCTTAAGCCCGGTTCACATGCCGCCGCGAAATTGCCTTTGTAAGAAAACATTGATGTATTCCGTGGAGCTAATTCGACGGCACGCTGCTGCAAACATTCTTTGTCTTCCTTAAGAAAAGAATAGAAGTAGTAAAGAAGAAACGTTACGTTGTTAACACGTTGTCACGCGAATTTTGCCTATACTTTACCCAGAGCGCCGCGAAAAATCAAAATATATACACCAGGTGGAAACGTTTCATTTTTGCGAAACGTTATATCGTATTCGTGCACGTTTCTCCGACGATGTACGATAGTTCGAGTAGTTCATATTGCTAAGCATTTTTCAATCGATTAATCTTATCGCGATCATTGCGGAAGATTTAGTAACGTGGGTCGTCGATGACCACCGGACAGTCAACGTGTCATCGATTTTTCTGTATGGAGATGTGGTTTGGAAGTTGCGTGCTGGTGTGCGTAGAACGGTGAAAGTTCTTTTTAAGGAGATTTAAGGTTTATTGAGCCCAAGAATACAGTTTTAGGTACATATTCACAATAAACGGTGAATTTTTGTAATGGTATGTTAGGCAAAGGTACCGATACGCGGCGCTACGACGTAGCCATGCTGTATTATGTGTCGGCGCTTTACATTTTTCGTCGTATGATACAATTTTTGGGTTTAAGCCGCTGGGGAGCGGAGCTTTTTTTCATTTTTTATTTTTTATTTTTTTCTGTCCTGAAAACTTAGAAAGGTGAAAGTAGAAACAGGGAAATGATCAGTGACAAATTGATCGTTGTACTAATTGCGTCGTAAAGAAGTGTTTCTTCTATACCGCGGCGTTTAAACGTGTACTTCTTGCACTTTGAATCGAAGCGTTATAAACGTAGAAAAGCTTTTAATTTTATTTGTTTGCCATTAGACCGGCTATGCATTCGTTTAGTGGTAATTTGACTTCTTAATCAGGTCGTTTGCTTTCTAACAAAACAATGAGAACAAATAAAGAACTGGAGGCAACACGAACTCTTGATTCATAAAGGAATTAAATCGTCGAGCCACGTAGCCAGCGAGAAATATTTATTATACAACGGTCGTAAGATATTACAGAACGATTAAATCGGTTAAAAATTCCCAAGAAACCGTGTTGAATGGCGATTGCGAGAAGGGTTAGCGCTTGGAAGCTGGGACAAGGCCGAGGGTGCATCGTCCTGTGCACCGGAGGTCTTTGCACTAGAACGTCGGTCGTGCGATGCGCCGCGCCGGTACAGCGCGAGAAATCGTGCTGTAAACAACCGGCTATGTGGGCCAGACGATCTTTGAATGAGCGAACCAGCCACGAACGATCTTAAACATTCTAGAAATAACGCGATCGTAATGTCGCGTTAATGTCGCTTGCGTAACGTGTGACTCTGCGGAATTCTGTGAATTTAATCGTAATTTAATAAACTACAGAGAAATTAAGATTACTTGGTAACAGAAGAGCATACTATGTGTTTACATCTTTCTTCGCCATTACGTTCTTATTCCTAATTATGTTTCCCTACTATGAAATTCCTATATTATACATAGAGGATCTAATAATATTAGTTCAATAGTATCACCTAAGCCTAACAGATCTCACAAAGGATATAACGTAACAAACACGAAGATGGTACCCCGCTGGGGGTAGCCACCCACATGACAATCAAACAGCCAAAAAATTCTACCAAATGTCCAAATCGGACAAATTGTGAATGTAAACAACTAAATAAAAAAAAAAAAACCTAAGCCTAATAGCAAGTTCTATCAATCTTGTAAAATAATTATTTGATTAGAGACGATTAGAGAGATGAACGAACTGATAAATACGAGTAATGGAATTTATTTCTGCGTTAAAATTTAATAACTGTATTTTTAATTTTAATTCTGTATTAAAATTAACGTTGTTTTAATGGTATCACCTGAGTCTAATAGCAAGTTCTACTAATCTTGTAAAATAATCGTCCCATTAAAGGCATGACACACGGCAAACGTACCAATAAATACAATAAATAGAATTTATTTCCGTATTAAAATTGAATAATCTAAATTTGATGGTATGGTCTAATGATGATCTCTACTAAGCTCGTCAAATAATCATTCGATCAAAGATTAAGCACGCGATGAAAAAAGACAATAAATACAAGTCATAGAATAATTTTACAAGACGCCGATGGGATTGCGAATGCATCCAGCCAGGACAAACTTTTATTGCATAAGCCATAGAACGTTGACTCGCTTTCGTCGGGATCCTCTTTTTGGCTGCATCTGCAGTCACTATGTCAAGCACGCAGAGAATGAAGATACAAACAGCTGCACATGCGAACCAGAGATCCTCGAATGACCGAGCGAGCTACACAGTTTTCTTCTACCAGACGTTTTCTTTTTCGACGTTCGACGTTCTATACGCGCGAACTATCTCGTGAAACGTACGTACGTAGTAAGGTGGGATTATTTGAGTTACTTAAGCTTCAACATCGTAAAATTCAATCTGCAACTTTGCACAGAATAATCAAACCTGCATATTACGAGGCACCAGTTTCTAATATAATAGAAAGAGAAAATATCGCTGCAAGAGAAAATATCAACAACGAGAGAATTATTTAAATAACCATATGCCAGGCTATACGAGTCAACGACGAAGTATTGCAATATACGAACTAACACAGTAGATAAGAGAATAACTTCAAAAAAAAAAAAAAAAAAAAATTATGTTAATTACTATTTGGAATACTAACATTAATTGTAGAAGTTATAGCTTCGTAGAAAAAATGGCCATGGGCTGTCGCGATGTAAATTACCCGAAATATTTCACTTTTTGTTGCGCCGCTAACAACATGTCAAATAATCAGTTTTCAAATTCATCGCTTAAAAAATCGCTTACAAATTAGAAAAAGTTAGCAAATTACAACGCAGAAAGTTACTTAGCTTCGCTCGAATATCCGTCTATCCCAAACAATCCAATTCTGCTTCCATAATTAATTATCGCGGTCAATTGACGAGCCCGATATTGCGTTTCGAGTAAGTATAATGAGAAATTTGAAAAACAGAGGAAGGAAAGAAGAAAACAAAGCGTAGTAAATAAGAAACATCGAAAGTCAAATGACCGCCGACGAAACGAACTTACTTTCACGAGCACATTTCCTTTTAATTCTATAAATTTCACCGCGGCCTTTACGAGATTCGTATCGAGCAAAAGAGGCACCTATTACCATGCAAATTTAATTAGGCTATTTTTGAAGGAATATCCCGGGGACAAAGTAACTGGCCCTACTTATAATGTAAATTCTGCCGGTGTTTCGCTATATATCCCTCTCAGCCCTCAGAATGACTTCGTCGGAATTTTTTTTCGCGATTTATCAGCGAAATATTATTCAGTTGATTAACCTGAGTCCTATTTCGAAGAGGATTTCTTTCGGGAAGAATTATTGGAAAAATATTCATCCTCCGTCGTTTGAAATATTCGAGAATTAAATTATATTTGAAAATACAAAGTTACTATTGCGATTTTCAACAGAAAGTCGACATGCAACTGTTCGATACACCGTTAAACTCTGTCAATCGCAACGACTAAAGTATGGAAATTGGATCACGGAAGAGATCGCATGAAAAGCACACGAGAAAGCACATAGATCGAAAGCAACTTTTAATCCAACTTTTAATAGAAATTTTACAAAATTTCTAAACATT
The DNA here is from genome assembly GCF_024542735.1 of Bombus huntii. Lineage (NCBI taxonomy): Eukaryota > Metazoa > Arthropoda > Insecta > Hymenoptera > Apidae > Bombus > Bombus huntii. Next base: position 11,721,358 of record NC_066240.1, read on the forward strand.
GGAAATTGCTCGTTTTAACCACCCTAGCAATCTTAATAAAAATTACAAATGATCAAGCATATTATCATACGATGATCAAAAGGCCATTACGTTTGAGAAGTTACACAAAGAGAAGCGAAAGAACAACAAGCAAAAAGATAGGCAAGCAGAGACCTGGCACAAGAAGAATTCTCGAACGAGCTCCTTTGAACGACAAAACAGCAGTCGACTCACGAAACGTCTCGTCACTGTTCTCCCAATTACGAAACGATTCGGTTACGGCTAATTTGCTCCGGAACAGGTCTTTGCACCGTGAACAGAAGCTTTTTATTTCCTGGGTCCTGAGGCCGGGAACTCACCAGAAAGCTAAACTAAGTTATTATACCGAGTTTAAAAATATTTGCTTCGAAATAGACAGTCCGGAACAAATCCACGCGAGCAGGTAGAGAAGTAGATATCACCCAAGTTTCGTTAAAACAGGCTTCCCATAATATTTTCTTTTCTTTTTTTTTTTTATTTAGTTGTTTACATTCACAATTTGTCCGATTTGGACATTTGGTAGAATTTTTTGCTTGTTTGATTATCACGTGGCTGACTACCCCCAGCGGGGTACCATCTTCGTGTACGTATAATATTTACTAAATAATCTACGAATTTTATCCCGATCACAATAGGATATATAATGAATCAAACTTAAGTATAAAACGTTAATTAATTTCAGTTAGTTAATTAGTTAGAGTGGCGTGCAAAAGTATCCACACAGATTTCTCATCTTATACTTCAAAAACGTTATTTCAAGAAATATCGAGTAATACGATAAAACTACGTTTTGAGTACTATAATAGCGTTTGTGTATTACACGATCTTCTTTTACTTATCATACTCTGGTACCTAATATTATTTACGATTATCTCGGATATCGTCGTACGAAGATAAAGAGACAAATTTATGTAGCCGGAAATTTTTGCACGCCATCGTATTTTCCATCGTGTCGGACTGTATATAGGGAACCGTTTCCGCCAAAACTATACTGTTAGATCAGCTTGATCGTGAACACGGTGCAAGATAAAACGCCTAGGATTGCGTGAAGTATAAATAACCACAGGAAACTTGTACATTTTCGCGCAACTATCCAGGCAATAAATAAGTGGCGGCCCATAAATCTAAGTGTAAGAAGATCGCATCATTCCAGGCGTAAATAGTATTATTGGTTTACGATGCGAACTTGAAAGGCAGTACTGACCTCGCTTAGCAAGGAAACGTCGCAGGAAATTTACGGGCCACCGTGAAAGAATTCGTCCTTGCTGGCCCAGATCTTCACGCTCCACGAGCATGAATCTTACGTAACGCGTCTGCTAACGACCGGAAGTGACTGATAGGAACAAGCCGTTACAGTAATACTGGGGTAAGCGTGGTTTTTCGGTGAAATCTAAGGTCTTCCTAACCGACTGACCATTTTTTTTCTCTAATCTGATAACGCGAAAATTTTTTGGAATTTCTTGAAAGGAAATGTTGATTTATAGCTCGCAGTTAAGGGTAAATGTACGCGATGATTAGACATACAATTTTAGGGTGATTATGCAGGTTAGTGACCTTTCCCAATTTTCACTCTTTGACTGTCTGTTCTCAGGAAATAATTTTTCCTTCAAATAAAAATACCTGTAACCAATGAAACAATACACCGCGACCTCAAGATACCCACCGTCAAAGAGGAAATAGCAAAATATAGCGACAGATACAGCAAAAGAATCAACAAACACCGAAACCCCCTAATCACTGGACTACTCGATAAGACGGACCAGATTCGCAGGCTGAAGAGGCACTACCCGCTAGACCTAAACGTTAGATTCATTTAATTATCCAAATTAAGCATATGCACTTACTATAATATAAATACTTACTTATAAATTATACCTATCTATAATAAGTATTAACTTATTGTAAATAAACAGCCATGTCACTGCGCCACGCCAGAAAAATTACTGAAAATTCTCAACGCGAGAATTGATTGTAATTTCAACAAATAAATAAAAAAAAAAAAAAATAAAAATACGTGCCTTCAAAATAAATTTATCGAAACCCAATTCAAATCTAAGCTGACGTTTTTGAAGAATTTTATACATCGAAGGAACTCTGAGCTGAAAAATATTATATTTATATTGATTTTTTGCCGAATAAAAAGAAATTAACAAATTGGGAGACTTTCTTAATAAAATGGTCAAAAGTATTGGTTTCTCGAACTCCTCTGATTTCTTGTACTTTAGTGATAAAATAGAGCTTGAAAATGATGACTAGAATCAGATAATAAAAATTGGCGAAAGCCGTCAAACTACTCAGAAACTTTCTTCCTCGGAAAAAGATCCATGTATAACCAGAATTACATTGTTCAAGAAACAACTATAATTTTTAACGTTAACGTAACTGATTCACGTACGTATATAATACACAACGAATATGGAGATGCACAATGGCGATCAACCTCTCTCGCTTCGCGATACTCGATTGTTACCTATCTTATTTTCCTTTTTTTTTTTTTTGCCATATGGATCCCAATAATAATAATAGCCGAATCTGGAGCATCCTGATCCCTAGGCAAGGATGAAAACCATTTTCTCAATGAAAGATTCTCGAATCGAAAATAAGCGAACGAAGGGAAACGAGTTTATCCGTGTCGATCGGCGCCACCGTGAAAAGGGTTTCCGAATTTTCAGAATCTCGCCAGGTATCGAGATTCATACCTGGAAGCCCACCAGCTGAATTCTGATATATCTCAACAAGCTTCTTCCACGCGTTTGTGTGTCTGCTTCGCTCGATCTCGACGGGATGAAATAACATATTCGTATTGTAAAGAATAACGCGAGATTTGTGCTTCCTCTTTTTTTTTGAGGAAAGGGGAAAATTCGAAAGGGGTGGGAAAGGAGCATAATGGCAGCCGATTCTGTCCCACGGACGGTTTCTCTGTCGATTAGCCGATCGAACATCATGGGAAATTCTGTGTGGCCTCGTTTCGTAGAATCCTCCGAATTGTGCCAGTCATTTGCCGAGAATACTGTGCTATTTGGTGTGAAGGTGGTTAGATCGAACCTTCCGGTCTTATTTTTAGCAGCGATGTATGATGGATCTATTTCTGTTGATTTTCCAATTGTCATACTACTTGATGGCTAGAAGGGAACGTTTTAATACGCTTACATAACGAAAAGAGCGAAGCTTGTTGAAAAGGAATCTTGTTAAACCTAAAGATATAAACGTTTCAGAAGTGGCTGATAAATCTGACAAGTTGAACAGTGAATTATGAGAAACAATATTTTTGAAATACACAAACGCGAGAGAAATCTACGTATAACATTAAAATCATATAAAAAGAGAGACATTCGTAACGCGAAATTGATCGACGATATATTCAATTAAAACAAAAGATGTGACTTCTACGATCTTTCATTTTCATTTTCATTTTCAGCACCCAACAGATCTCATAAAGAATATAACCTAACAAACACGAAGATGGTATCCCGTTGGGGGTAGCCACCCACATGATAATCAAACAGCCAAAAAATTCTACCAAATGTCCAAATCGGACAAATTGTGAATGTAAACAACTAAATAAAAAAAAAAAATTTAGTTCCTTTGTTCCTAAACCTTGCAACCCATAACATAATGTAACATAATAATTCAAGGGAACGATAATATGGATCTCTCGTTATTTAGAATATTTCTGCGTAATAGCAGTCTCCAGGTCACGAATATACATAAATAAAAATGTACAATTTTTCTTGAAGTAATTACTTCAGCAATTTAACTACAAGTTTACCGTAGTACCGCTCAGTATTGCAATTATTACTCGCATTACAATTGTGCAATTTAAATGTTAAATGACAGAAAATTATTTATTTACCAGAGGCAAATCTAATAATTTTTTTCTTTTTTTATTTAGTTGTTTACATTCACAATTTGTCCGATTTGGACATTTTTTAGAATTTTTTGGCTGTTTGATTATCATGTGGATGGCTACTCTCAGCGGGGTACCATCTTCGTGTTTGTTAGGTTATATCCTTCGTGTAAATCTAATAATGAACAATATGTAGCATAAATGTGATACACCGGAAGAAACTCGTAATAGTATTTCGTCGAACCCAACTCAAGCTAACTTAACTTAACAATTGCAAATATCTGCGGACTATCCTCTGTACCCTCGAAGCTAACCTACTGCGCATCGAATTTTTCCTCCATGCGGATATAATTTACAATGCTGCTCTTTCCCGTGGATATGCTCTGGCCGTTTTAAATATTGAACTGGTTCGACGAAACCCTTTCGTAAGAGTCGTAAATTTGCCGACGATTTCGCAAGCAGCTTGCGACTTTCCACGAGTCGCGTGATTTACTGCGTCCGCATGTTACTCCATATTGTGTTCGTCTAACTAGAACAAACGTTGCCGGATTGAGAAAGTGACGACTGGCATTCGAAGGTTCAACCCTTCTTTGTCGACTTAACTGTAAATTAGACAGTTGGACAATCTGTTTATTGCAGGCAGAATTGCATAAAAGGAACGTTCTACAACCTTGCGACAAGTAAACGTAAATTTAGCATAGAAAAATTGCACCAGTATCAATTACACAACAGTTTCTTTACCTCTTTCTCTTTAATCCTTTTGACGTTTACAAGGAAGTCCGGAAGATCAGGTGCTGTTTGTACTGGTAAATGGGCAAAGTTCGGTGGGAAACAATCAACGGAAACAGGACAAGGCGGGTAGTTGACTTTCTTGGTGGTTGAACGGAGTGGCCAAGGTCGGCATTGCCAAACAGAATCGTTTCCTTGTTAATTCCCAGAAGGGCAAAGAACCTTTAAACGTCGAAACTCTAAAACGTTCACCGTGACCAAACATTTTTACGAAAAGAAACAAATTTTGTTCCTGCTGAGGTGCTCTAAGTTCGTTTTCCGCTCTCGAATTATAGGGTGACGAGATAAAAATAAATTACGAATCTGTATCTTATCCTCTACGTATTTTCGAATTTTTGCGACAGTTGAGAGGAAAAAAAGACCGGTACAATATCGGAAAGCTTCAATCTGCTTCTGTTTCTTTAATTATCTATGAACTTGATTTTCCATGTTTTAATACTAAAATTACCTATGACTGAGTTCTGTAACTTGCCAAAGGAAAGGAAAAATATGTAATTATAAAACTGAAACATAAAACCTACGAAAGGAAAGGAAGAAGTATACAATGTAGAAAAACAAACGAACAATTGTCCATATTGGAAAAGCATAAAAGCGCAACGTAGAATTTACAGAATTCTAAAATCAACGGGATTATTTTATATCAACTATTATCCAAGATTGTTCTTCGGATCTTTCTTCGTAAGTCAAATAACTGACATTGAGTAGAATACTGGTACAATTACCGACGTAACAGGTTTGTCGAAGTTAGAGCGAGTGAAACTCGTTCGCGGACTAAGTTATTTCGCAGCAAATACCACGTTGGATCGGCAGAAACGTGACTCGATGCTGCAAATGTCATTTCAACCACTTTCTCTGAGCTTTCCATCTCGTCTCGATTGCAACTGATGGTTGGTTCGATCTCATTAAGCAGCGCAACTAGATTTTTTGCTGCTGTTTGATACATGATAACGCATGAATTAGCTTCGATCTATAACCGCAGAACTTTGTTAAATATCAGCTTCCTTAATCGGCATGCAGAATTTCCTTAATTACACAAGCACAACTGATAATCAGTTGCGAAGTAGTTACTAGTTTAGATTTCAAAAAAATTCTCAGGCTTTTACAGTGTATAATTTCCTCGTTTAATATCAGTGCTACCGACGACTGTGATCATAAAACTTTTACTACGGAAATTAGAATGTAAGCAGAACATAGAAGAAACAAGTGATATAGGAAAATTCTGTCGAATTTTACTCTACATAAACACATGTCATAAAATATAAATATGTAAATTTAGAGATGTAAAAAATCTAGATCTAGAAAGTAGCATATAGTATTAGATTACATACTATAAGATATCCATCAAATGTTCAATCGAAATGTTTAAGCAAAGTAAAAACCAAAATAGAAGAATCATTTGACTTTTATTACACGTAAATATATGACACAAAATATAAATATGAAAATTGAAAAATCTACAGACGATACCTACCTATCGAATGTTGCCGAATGATCTGTATGTTGAAAAAGGAGAGATAACCAACAGAATAAAATACAAGATAAAAGGACACTATATAAAATCTAAAAAAAAAAAGAAGAAAAAATAGTTCAAAGATTATCGAAAATCGGGAGGAAAATGGATTTGCAAGTGTGCGCCTCTGGACCGAGCATTCCGCGAAGAAAGTGAAACGGAAATGCGGCACAGCCGACATTGGCGTGCGCAAACACGAGGGAGCAAAAGAGCGTAAGCTCGTGGCCGGAGTAAGAAGAGCGAAGCAATAGAAGAAGAAGAGTTCGTTTACCCGCGGTTATCGCAACAGGACTCTTTGCAGCCGTAATCGCTACTCTTGTCTCGCGGGCGATACTTTTTGCCCACCTCCAGGCCAACCGACGTACTCGCGAGCCTCGATAACGGGCGAACCACGACGTTCCAGCCGTGAATCGAAGACAATTCCAACTACCTAAAATGAATCATCCGATGGAATACTTCGATTTACAGTGAGAACTTGGAATCGCTTCCAAAAACGCATCCCCCACGTTGGATCGTAAAATCTCGAGTCCTGGCGAGGATTCCTGGCGCTCTATGAGAGCTTGGCTAGGGTGGAAAAAGAGTAACGGCCGGTTTGCTAGCGGAGGATATAGTGGAATGGAGTAAAACGACTGAAAGAACAAAAGGATCGACGAAACAGGCGGACAGAAAGAGATTCATAGAAAAAGCGTGGAAGAAAGAGGGTGGCAGAAGAAAGAGTGGAGTAGGGAAGAAAGAGAGGAGGAAGGAGAAAGGAGGCCACGGGGGAAGGTGGGACGTCCGAGACCCAATAGAAGACCAAAGAGAAGAAAACGCGTCGCGGGGAAGAGAGCGGCGATGGAGAAAAAGAAAGCGAAACGGCGCACGGAGCGAGAGGAGAAGGTTAGGAGGAGAGAAGTGCCGAGGAAAGAGAGGGTGGAACACGAAGAAATCGACGGAGAAGAGGCCAAGTAACGGAGAGGATACCAGCGGACGACAGAGAGAAGACTAGAGGGTCCGTGACCGAGCAGGATCAATGCACGCCATGGACCTTGAGAGCTTCTCCGCCTCTCAGCCTCCTCCTCCATGTTATCCATCGGGATATCCCCCTCCGTGAATCTTGCGCAGCCCTTGCAGCAAAAGTAAGTAAGTACGATGGAACGTCGTCGTCGTCTTCGTCGTCGTTGTCGTCGTTGTCGTCGTTGTCGTCGTTGTCGTCGTCGTCGTCGTCGTCGTCGTCGTCGTCGTCGTCGGTGGAACGCGAGGAAGAGAAGGAAGAGGAGGAAGAGGAGGAGGACCGTGACGAACGAGAAACATAGGGATGGCGATGGCGGGGGGAACGGGAGAAAGGTGCAGATTGCATCGCGCACCAGTATTGCCGGGAACACGGACGACACATAACCTCACTAACACACTTGTGGCCAACTGATATGCAGGCCGATGCACCGTGGTGGCCCCACTCGGGCCAATGCTCCTCTCTCTCGACGGATCGGTTAAACCCCCTCTTTCAGCTCGACCATCGGATACTCTTCATCCCTGAAACAACGGCTAACCCGAATCTGGAACGATCCTTAAGTGATCTTGATCGATCGATCTAACGAATCATCGTTCAGATTCGGATCAATTTGTCGGATTTATTTATGGACTGGTGTTTTTAACGGAATCTAATGGAATCTGGCGAGAGAAGTTCGAACGAACGAAAGTAATAGAATTCTTCCGAGCTTCGAATAAAATTCTTTGAATCGTTGTTAGCCAGCGTGATACCGAAATAGAAACCGAAAATAGAGAAACTGAAACGTCGAACGAGGTTGTTTGCGAATCGATGATGCAAACTTCCGTCCACGGGAGCGTCGAAAGTTATGGGGCAGCTGCGATCGCAACAGGTCAACCCTTTCGAGCAGCTTTAGTCGAGCGCTCCCCGGCCTTCTACAGCTGGTATTTACGTAAAATTCACCAAGAATGACCGAATACGCCTGATGATCGACAGCTGCGTTCAAGATCGGCCGAAATAGCATGCACGTTTATGGGCAAAGAAATATTTGCATCTGGTTGACGCAGGAAACGTCGCATCAAGTTGACGATATACCCTTTAAATCCATTCCTTTCATAGCTCTAACCAACTCTATTCACATATTTTCCAAAAACTTTCGAAAACTCGATTGATCTATAGACGAAAACGATAATTGTGAACGTCGGTTCAGAATCTCTGCCATTTTACGCAACACGAGTGGACAGATGCGGATTACCGATCACCCTTTGTCGAACTGCAAAGCTTTCAGAAAAACCCTTTTATGTAACTTTCGGTCCTGGAAAGGGGAAGCCTGCAAACGTTGCGCGATGCATCACCGTGAGAATGAAAGGGCTTCGATTTTCGATCTTTTGGGGAAAAATGGTCAATGGCGATGTGTCACCGAATGGTTGTGCGCTTTTGATTAAAGATCTTTTGATTAATTCCAACTAATCAACCGACTGGAATTAATTTTTATATTACGCGAAATCACATTTTGAGGCGTCAGTTCATTTCGGAATGTTTATTAGAAACGAAATAGGAGCGTAACATTGTCTAGAAAATATACTAATACATACTAGAAGATATATTTTCAACGATCATGATCTCGATCCTTAAAACGATTATGTCAAATCTTCGAAACAGCTGCTGTAAGAAGCCAAAACTTTTGTTACAATCCCAACATCAATTCCTACGTCACTTTTATCCTATTTCTTTGCTTTTACGTCAGTTTCCAAATGATTCTAAAATCCATCCCTACAACAATCATTGTCCTCCTTTACAACGATGGGAAATCTTCTAACTCGCTAAAAGCGATCCATCGTCAATCTATCTTCTATCATTTCCTTTTATGCCAAAGCTACTAAATCACGATGAACGATAACATACTTAAACTCTGGATTCGAAACTTTAATCATACAAAGAAAAAAAAAAGAAGCAATAAAAAATTGCAGAAGAACATCTTATTTTACAAATTTCTGCAGGATTCTACAAGAAAATCTGATCGGTACATACTTTTATTCATCGCTACGACCAATCGTTCCACGATCCGTAACCATCTCGAATCTCAAAGAATTCGACGCACGCACGTGCGTGCCTGATGGCAGGTGCAACTACGAGCCAGCACCAGTACCAGCACGCGTGTCGATCGAAAAAGGCCGCGAGGAGAAGAGGGCGTGTTCGAATCAAAATTCGATCCTTCGCGTAACCTTCTGGCCGGTTGTTGCGCGGCTCGTTTTCCCTTTCCAACCGGTGGATCCCCCTTTCCGCTTCTTTTCCGGCCGCGCGTCACAATGAGAAGCGCGCGTGACGAGATGCGGCGAACAGCTGCGTTCAGACACGCGTACCACTTCGGTATTATGCAACTTGCAGAGAACACCCCTTATTATGCCACGAGCAAGGCTCACGGAAGCTACCAAGGTCTCGTGTTTCGCGGGGGTGCGACGCGTGCAACGTGTAACGCGATGCAGCAGGATTACGACTTCCGCGTGTCGATCATGATTTCGATAGATGCTCGTTTCAGCGTAGGGGAGAATATTGTCGAAATTGGTAACACTTATGGTTACGGGATTTTACGTAAAACCTAAAGACGAACGAACGCATAGAACGGTTAGATCGCGATGATTTCTGTGTAAAACTTAAAGATGAAAAAAATGCATAGAATTGAAAAGATGGAACTTGTGCGCAGATTCGTTTTAGTAGAGTATTTTATTGGAGTATTATACTTCAGGTACTTGGCGCAGCTTTTATATAAAACTTGACACAATATATAAACGACCGCACACAAGCCCTGTTCTTTTAATGGTGTTTGTAGAAATATAAATTTACTTAGGAATCGGCAAACTACTTATGGTATTGTATGTCAAAGGTACAAACTTTTAAATGATTTCAAGAAGAAAGTCTGTGAACAATAGCAGGCCATAGTTCGTGGTTATTCAGAGAAGGTCGTTGGGAAAGATTAGTAAAGAAAATTGTAGGATTGTTTCGTCTTAATATGCGGACAGAAGACAAATTGTTTTCGAAGAAATCCAACGTTGAAATTTGTTAAAATATTGTTAAGTAATGAAAACACGGCACTTGACAAAATATCCGCCAATGAATATTAATTAATAGTTCTACTGTCTATATTTACACTATTTACAATATACAGGGTGGTTGGTAACTGGTGGTACAAGCGAAAAGGGGGTGAAAATTTTTCGTTCGAGGCTTTGTTTCCGAGAAAATCGACTTTGAATTTTCGCTCGGTACGCGTGCACTTTATCACGTCTCGTTATAACGGGTCTCACTGTAGATCGTTGTCTCAATTGACGTTATTTTTTTAATTTTAAAAATTTTTAAATTTTAAAAATTTTTAAATTTTTAAATTTTTAAATTTTTAAATTTTTAAATTTTTAAATTTTTAAATTTTTATTCTATATTTTCGACTTCTTTTTTCGCGTAGAATCACCCCCTTTCCGCTTGTACCACCAGTTACCAACCACCCTGTATATATTGTACTGAGACGTTTAGTGTGCTGTAATTTTGAATAGAAGAATTACTCGATGTATTAATTTATTGTCTAATTCCTGTTCAACAACGAAATCAAATGTTCCAGTCTATACAAAACCGGAAAAAGTGATGCTGTTTCGTGAGATTCTCCATACATCATGGAAAAAGGGACAACTAAAGGTATAAATATATATTTGCCTGTCCATTTCCCAAAGTGCATCTGCATACCTCAATGCAAACAACCCTTTCGGATCAGTTCTCACGGTATTCGTTTCAAAAATCATTCTATCCTTCACAGGTTTAAAAGCGATTCTTTTCAAACGTGAATAGTCCCATTTCGTCAATTTCTACAACGTGTGACTATCTTGTATACAAGTAACATTAAACTGTTCCATTTTCCTCCTTTGTTTTTTTTAAATCAGAAGACAAATTTGATCGAATCGATGAAAAAGAAAAGAAGAAGAGTATCGATGTAAGATAAAGAACAAAAATTAATTCGCGTGGCGAACGTTCACGAAAATAAATGAACAAGAAACAGCACACTTATTGAATCCACCGATACATCTGGAAGATCAAAGGAAACGTAAAACGTGACACACGCCGTAACACGAAACCCCTTTACACAAGAGATGGTTTTGCGTAACGGATGTAACATCTCGACACGTGGCTGCTTTACTGTCCGGACAATGGCTACCGGAAGTCGGAAGAAATTCGTCAATATCAGCAAGATATTAAGACCTTTTAAGCAACTTGTTATCTGTGAGACTATTCCCAATATAAAACGAACTTTAATATCGTGATGAAAATAAAAAAAAAGAAGTTGAATAATAGGAAAGGCTACACCTCGTAAGATTAAGAAAAAAATTAGCTTAAAATGATGTAGAAGTTATTAACAGATTATTTGACGATTGAATAGAGACGTAATATTCTAATGATACTAAACGATAGATCCATTTTTATAGAAAATCTAAAAGAAGATTTAAGGGGCGGATTTTTCTTTTCCAAAACTTCTGTCGACACCTAGCGGCGACGAAGGGCCACGAAGATTCAGGGCCTAATTTGGGCCCGTCATGAAAGAGCCATCTGTGTTGTATCCTCGGAATCTCGAGAATTCAGAAAAATCGGCCGGCAAAATTTCGAAAATTTTCGATGTATCGATCGAGGAATGCTTTTACTTGTCGTCTATCAGACATATCTATCGTAAGATGTTACAGAAAAAACTCGTGGAATATAAATTACTAAAAAGTAGAAAGGAGTTCTCGGACTTCTTCGACTGAGATTCTGAAAACTTTTTTTTAATTCTAGAAAAGGACAACTCGTATTATAATTGCACGTGGAAAGAAAAATGTCGTTACGTGCCGTAGAATGAAGAGGTAATGGCGCGCTAATGGGAAGACTCTATTAGAATCGAACTGAATGACTCACCGTAAATTACAGGCATCCGTTTCTCATTCACGAGCTCGTACGCTATTCATGCAACCTTAGTCATCGGCATTTATCTCGAGGAGAGTATCAAACACCCACGATGTTCGCGCGCGTATCGTTGCTTAATGAGCCTCGGTTAAATTATCACCTCGTCCTGATTAATCTTTCTTGCTCGACTCGGCCATGAAACACGTCTAACAGGTGCCAATGTTCTACCCACGTTAATTCTTCATATGGAATTACTTCATCAAGTTATAATTATATTTGCTCGCTTTTTAATAAACTACATCATATAATTATCTTTTTCGAATTATTATTAATTACCATAATATATTATATTAATTACCATATTATGCTATATGAGAGTATTAACGATTGATAATACTTCCAATGTGCAGGAGTAGATTCTATTTTTTGAGGAGATTTCTATAATTCGTTTTCCGCGCTGACATAAATGAAGATGGTAATAGTGACTCGTTATGTGTAGAAATGTTAATACTCGATGAGATATATTGGTTTCATATAGCGTTAAATCAATGTTTAGTTACCTGCTACTCTAGTTCCAGTTAAAGACATTCTGAGACACCTGTAGTTGATATTCAACGCAGACAGAACTAGTTACAGTTACGTGATTCTTTTAACAGCTTGGAGGTAAAAATTAAAAGAAACGTTATCACTTGCGATATGCAAGGTATCAACATCGTGTCAATAATAGAATTACTCTGTGTTTCAGTTATTCTGTTTCGACAATTGTTAAAAATATTCACGCGCTTTTAACAAATTTAATAATTTAATTTCACGTTCGATCGCTATCATTATAAACCACAAACTGGTGTCCCATCGAAGCCTTCCCCGACCCAAAAGAAAAGTAAAATTTGCGCTCGAACTCACCTAGTCACCCAATCACCCCATAATCGCGTCGGATCGACCCTCATTGTCGATCACACTAAATGACCCGGATCTCGTTCGCTTTACCCGGTACCGCCATCCTCTTTTATTATCGCCCTCGCACCGCCCTTAAATAATTTCGTCCAATTTTCCCCCTTACTTGCTTTGATTGTGGAAACAACCACCTAAATCAATATCTAAAGAACCATTAAAACGTCCACGGAAACGAACACTTGACTCATTCGACCTACTAAATCTTTCCTCACGGGAACCTTATTTCACCGTTGAGGGTAAAAAAAAATCTCTATTTAGGCCCGATACTTTTTTGTTTACCTCCACTAGAATACACATTGGTTATAAAAATCTACAACAATATACCGATAACATAAATCTCGGCAGGCGAGCCAGACGCCTCTTCCATATAGCAACCTATATCGCGTGACTCAATGTCTGGGTCACCGGACTGCAACATACTATCTGTCCCTTAACATCTTCAATAGTCGATAGTCGTCAAACGTATCCCGTTACCGAGCGTCGACTAGATGCAACATCGTCAATCTATTTACAGCATTTCTCTCGACTATTTACGTCATCCTATGCGATCGTTTTGGACACTTCGTCATAAGTAGCCTGTCACCGCTTGTCCAATTTCTCGGTTGAACTGATTATCATTGGATTGCGATCGGTTAAAATAAAGCCGAATCCATACCTTTTCCCTCAGTACGATCATCGTGGATGATCCATCCAAGGTAGAGATTGGTTCCACTTTGAACGAAACGCGGATGAAAACAATATTCTTCGACGGATCATTCGCGACGGTCATCCAAAGCGAAAGGGTGTAAATTCGGTTCAAGTGTTCGCGGTTGCCGCCAAATGACACTACGCGGCGGACGAGTGCCGCACCGAAGAGGTTAAAAAATCCCAAGTTCACCGAACGAAAACAGGGTCAGTGGCTGAAAATCTGTCAACAAAGCGATGCCACGTTAACAGCCCCAAAAAGGTAACAGTATCTTGTGCCCTCTGTCGGTGCATGCACACAGCGCGCAAGTATAATAAAAGTAGAGAATCGTACGGTGCATTGCACCCCGTGTCAGACACGGCAGACTGGTGGGGGTGGCAAGGGGAGTGCGGCAGAGGGTGTTGGATCGATTCCGGGCGTTGGCGCCGAGGTCACCGGCTCGCCTTGCTCGGAGTAATGACCCTCACCCAGTGCAGTGCAATGGCATCGTCGTCACCCCTTTCCCTCCCCCTCCTCCGCCCCTCTTCCGCTCCTCTTTCTCTTCGCTACTCTGACGGTCGTTTTCCCGCCGACGTCGAAGAAGGGGTGGAAAAGACTTTGTGTTCGAGGGGTCGCGGCTCAAGGGGTTAGAGGGTGTCTCGTCGTAGCATATCGGTCTCTCAGGAAGGCATAAACCACCTCGCTAGAGGGTGCAACGGGGGAAGAAGAGAAAACGGGAAAGAGGGCTATCGTAAAATCCTTCTTTCTCCTCTTCCTCTGGTTTTCTTCCGATTCGCGCGGTGAAAAGGGAGCCACTCTCTCTCTCTCTTTCTCTCTCTCTCTCTCTCTCTGTTTCTCTCTCTCATCATCCCCTCCAATGATCGCGCGGCGACGTCGGTGCTGATGAACCCTGGCATCCATCCACTTGTCGGGACCTTAAACTTCGGGGGAGGTCAATGATCGATGTCGCGGCGACGACGTTCGACAACCGCTCCCACCTTGACTCTCGTCGGCCGATTGGCGGTGAATTATTCACCGCCGCGATATATACCAGCCCATCGCACCTGCCGCGAGTGCTAATTTCGCGACGATCGCGTGACGGGGACAGTATTGTTTATCAGAGGGACCGCACGGTATATGAGGAAATCATAGCGCTGTGACTCAAGCTTCTGATAATTCGAATGTAGTCACGTGTTTCATTTACGAAACGTTGATCATTCGTTAAGTTTGGTAATTAATTATGTTGTGACTGGACTGCAAATGTTTATGCATCCATAGAAGATCTTTTGGATTGCACGATTGCACGGAAAATGCAAAAACATATAAAATATCGAAAATACAGTACTCACTATGATATTTAGTAAATGAAACAGGTGTCTACCTACGTTTCAGTTTTTAAATTATATGCATAAATACAATATATGAATTTGCATAGATATCCGTAGTTTAGATACGACCAGGTTGTAAATATAATTTGTTCGATAAGCGCGCAACGCTGTTTTATGGAAACTGGAAGTGAGTTGACTTATACCATTACGATTTCCCACCCCCTCCTCCTACTCGCTATTCACGATTTTTCAACGCTTTTAAGGGCGCGCTGTTTGTGACGTGAAGCAGATTGCTTTAAATTATGCAACCGTAATGAGAAGCAGGGGCAAGGGGAATTTAGTGAAGACGTATTTATGGTGGGATTTTGTAGTATGTAAAGTAATTAGGTTAAGGAAAGAAGGATAGGCGAAGAATGGACCAAGAATGGATCGAAGATAATGATAATATATGGGATATTTACGCAAAAAATATATGTATTTATACAGTCAGTATAAGAAGAATAGAATAATCATCCTCGGTATAAGGCGGAAGTAGGTTATATCGTGGACTAAAATTGTCATGAAAATTAAGTTTATATATCGTAAAGCATTGAACAAGTGTACCTATATATATATATATATATATATATATATTCTTATTCTCATTATACATGATCGATTATTCCTAATTATTCCAACGACTAGTCGATGGACATTTCCTGAGTAACTGACAAGGACTGCGATAATTTCTAACCAATATAGTAACCAAAACAGTGTTTCTTAACCCAATAAAGAATCGTATATACTACCAATAGCAAGAGACCATTATTTAGCTTGTTAAAAAAATAATAGGCTGAAAATAATATAGAATTAGAAGGAAATAAAAAAAGAAAGGAACGAAGAATAATTACAAGCGGTCGCGTATGTACTAAACCACGTTCAACCAAGACGATTCAATTTTTATATCATATTAACTCAACAAACCCCAATCTCATAAACTTCCATCTAACCGATCCTCGCTTCAACGGCCACTAGGCACGGCTATCCCATACCCTCTTTCCCACCTTCTCAATCAAATCATCCTAAAACATCACACGTACCCCTAAACGTCTATCGTTTATTTAATCCGTATAATTTATCAACAGAACGAAAAGTGCACGGCCAGATGATCAATCGAAGGCAAGAGGCAAGGCCGATGGAAGAAGGAAGTTAAGAGGGTGGTGGCGTGTAAGTTCCGAGAAAAGAGGAATCGTGCCTCCCTCTGGGGATGACGAACCGCAATGTCGACGTGACGCGAAGGTGAAGCGGGTTGCGGCGCGACAGGAGCGTACCAGCAGCGGTAGCAAGCGAGCAAGGGGACTAGGTCATTCCCCCTTGCCTTGCACTGCCGAGCGAACAGGGGTCATTGCGAGACACTGAACTCTTCGTATGGTCACCCTTTCCACTGGCGTCGGTTTGCAAGCGCGCGCGCCTCTATTCGAGCGGGTGGAGCTGGCGGAATCGCGCTACGCCGACCCGACGCGTTTTCCGTCAGCAACGTTCCGTTTCTGCGCTTGCACAACCGACAATAATGTCTTTTACGTTTAGCGACGTTACAGCTAAACGTCCAAATTGTTAGGTTCCTCCGCTCTAGAGTCTTGTCCATCTTCTTTCGTTAATTTTTCTATTTTGTTATTATTTTTTCGTTATATAGATTTTAACGTCGCATCAGCTGCACCTGTGTGCATAACGATATGTCTTTCAGAAAGGAGAAAACGCGTGGAACGTTAGGTAATACTTCGCGGACCGTGGTACTTTCGAACTCTCGTTCCTGTCGGTCCACGCTGATTTTCTCAGTCATTGTCATCGAGTCGGTGTAGTTTTCCACTAGTTCAATATTTTACCAGCAAACTAATACAATAACACATTTGCATATATACTGTATTATCGTATACGAAATACGACGTCGAGTGAGATTAGTGAGGTTTCTCTGTAATAGAGAGTAGGGCAAAGAAAGTTGCAGATAAATGACAAGAAGTAGATATCGATACATCCGAGGTCCCTTCAAGAAATTCTTTCTTCTAGTTTCCTCCTGATGGGATGATACACTTCGATAAAAATAAATACAAGCAATTTGGCAATAGATGGATTCTGATTGATAATCTTGATCTAAGATGAGAATTTTTGTGGTAGAGTATGGGGTGAAATATTGGCACTGAACGAGAATTGAGGATTTTTGTAACACAGTATGCAATAATTTATCCAGTTTTCTTCGTCGAATTTTGTTTGTTTATTTCCTTCGATGCGATTTTATTTGAACAAGTATAAGGTATATGGTGGTAGATTAATTCTCGTTGAATAATTAAATGAAACATGGCATGATCATTTTTGTAGAAGGCCATTGGTAAAATTGATAACAAATCTACATATATACGTAGAAAACAAAAGACGTAGAAAAAAATTTCATACAAAACGTACATCCGTGTCACACGAATTGTCCAAAAATTGGCAAGTATTGCGACTTTTCAAAATAAATCCGCAATATTGTAGGATACGTAAATTACGTCTACACCTATATCTGTATCTGCTCTTGAATAAAAGAAAAGAAAAAGGCACTCAGGAAAATGCACTTTCGGTTTCTTTTCGGAGAATTTCAAATTTGTCCAAATTTACGGCCGCCTATCCTTCGGCCGAGGACGGATTAAAATCAGCCTGTCTATTTCTATAATTCTTCGAATTCGAAATCGAAATAAAGTATTTTTAAATGTCAGAAAATTTGAAAAAATTTCTTCGTGGAATTACAACTAAAATACGAAGAGAGAAAAATTAAAACGAACGAATCGTTCGATGAAATGAAACTACATAAAAGCGAAGTTTCCTATCATTTGGCCTTGACTGATAACAACTACTATACGCCTCGAATTCTTCTGTCTCGACCGTTGATTATCGTTCCTCAGATGCCTGTTCCCCTACACTTTTTCTCGCTTCGTTATTTTATGCACTAATCTTTTCTCTCTTTTAATGCAGCCACATTCAAAGCGAAGAAATAAGGGAAGAAACTGTCTGGAATTCTAAAATAAATGAAAAGAATTAGAAGCAATCTGCAGTTTATCTGTTCATCTTCGTTCTGCATAACTTTTTCATACGTAAATACAATCATATTATATATTTATTAAATTATATATTATACTACATTATAATTAGTAAAGATCTGCAATCAGATACTTGTTCGTTGTTTATGCATAATACGCGAGTGATAAACGGTTGATAAATTAAAAATGATAACACGATTGCAAAATTTATTTTTGATAGAATATCTGGTATGAGAGCTTAATGATACTACGATTACGTCTTTTTGAGATCGTGCAACATTACACAACCTGCTTTTGATGGTAAACAAGAATTTATTTTATTTAATTTTTTAAGAATCCCACAGAGATTATATCCATAAATTTCATATAAAAAATTTAATTCCATATGCTGTCAATTTTTTTCATAAATTCACGGAAAGGAAAACATAGGGAGGAAAAAAAAGCTTAAGAAGTTTTTACCGCGCCTGCTGCATTTCAAGCACCACGTGACTCAAGCACTAAAAACTTCACGTTTTTTAAAACCTTGTTTTCAACATGATCCCGCTTTGGAAAAGACATCGTCCCTTACCTTGAACTTTCGCCTATAAAACTTCAAAGAAATAGTTCCACTTAAAAAAATGTCATAAAAAAGAGGAATAAAATTTACACGATACGCTCTGTGTCATATTTAGATACCACGAATCTTCGATTTTATATACTACTGTATAACAACTGTATCGTTAACCGTATATATATATTCGTCTCAGTATATTTACAATGTTATACCACAAACAAACAGAAACGAAAGAAAGCTATACAGTCATCGTGACATAAAAGAATGCAAATTTGAACTTCTCTTATATACTTTTGGGTAAAAGTTCAACGCGTGTTAGGATTTCAAAGGAAATAATGACTTCCTTAAATAAATAAATATTTTACGATACAACGCTGTTTTATAGCATTGAAATTGTAATTAATTGTATCTGGAAATGATATTTATAATTATCATGATATACTGATTCCTCGTAAACGCTTACGAGAAAATTTATTTCGTTTAAAAGAGTGGTGCAAACTTTTGAACGGGGATGTACATTTAAATAAAATCTTCTATAAACAACGGTCGTTTTCTTCTTTCTCCTCTGATTAAGAGGGATAGATTATAGAAGAACGAAAGAACGAGAGGAGGTTGTTTTGAAAATGTAGTCTCGGATCCGCTTTAAATTGGGCCATGGAATCAAGAGCGGTGCAACAGAGGCAGGGTCAAGGCGGTGCACTTCGCCGATGCACTCTCTCGAGGAGCATTGCTCTCGCCACCATTCTATCGCTTTCATTGAACGAACAATGCCGTCACGATTGACGCATTCAGACGTTCCGACGAGACGGGCCGAAGTGGTCGGCCCGTTTCAAGAAACAATAATTATACGATGGATTTACGTCGCACTTGAAATATCCGGTGCTGACAAGCCCGGAATCAAGAGATCTCTGTCGCTACACGACCGTCACCTACCAAAGAAAGACTCGATGAAACTCGTTTGCCAACTAATTGTACAATATAATGCTTGATCTTTGATCTACCGTTCGCAATTAAGTTAATTCTGTATTTAGGGAATGTTACAAATTTAATTTTCCAACTCGTATTATCGTTTAACATGAAATTTGTTAACGAGATTTTTCTGCTAATTGCAGCGTGTTCCGCATAGTATTTTTTAGGGGGCGGAGGATAGGAAGACGAATTATATATTTGTAAAAAAGGAACAATATTTATTGGAGGGATTATGAATTTCAAACGTTTCTTTCTTCGCATGTATGACATGTGAATTTTTAAATATTCGTAATAAAACTTGTTAAATTTCGCGATATTTTCGCATGTCTGTTACATTTTGTAACGCATTTGTAACGATGCCTGTTTGGAACGAATTACAATATAGGTAGGAGAATGTCAGATTCCGGCAGTTTGTTAAAAACGTGAAAAACAAGATTCAATAAATAAAAATACATAAAGCAACGCTCTTAAATTTACATTAAAACAGCCGTTATACTGGCGTTTCGATTAAAAAGCCACAAATTCGTTTCGATTTTTCCCTCGAAACGAAATAATACCTATATACAGGGTGGTTGGTAACTGGTGGTACAGGCGGAAAGGGGATGATTCTACGCGAAAAAAGAAGTCGAAAATATAGAATAAAAATCTTTTTTTTTAATTTTTCCATCGAGACAACGATCTACAGTGAGATCCGTTATAACGTACTGCACGCGTACCGAGCGAAAATTCAAAGTTGATTTTCTCGAAAACAAAGCCTCAAACGACAAATTTTTATTCTATATTTTCGACTTCTTTTTTCGCGTAGAATCACCCCTTTTCCGCTTGTACCAACAGTTACTAACCACCCTGTATATTGCATTATTAAATTTTTTAAGATCGATAACTACATAATTGCAGTAACGAAATTTAATTTTACCAGTACTTTCACCTTGAAGAATTTTCATCTAAATATTACTCGTATAATCGTAAATAAAAGCGCAATTAACCGTACGAAAAAATATTCAGAAAAATTCCTTGGAATTCCTGAATAACGTTAACCACAGACTGCGTCGTTTGTTCGATGCGAAGAAGGACTTTTACTTCATACATTGTATGAAACCCTATTAAAAATACTAAAAGACACTCGATTCCTTGAAACTCCTCAATAACATTAACCACAGTCTGCATCGTCTGGTGAACGAGAAAAAAGCTTTTTTCTCGATTTCCGAAGTCCCGCAATCCCATTCACCGAGCGGCAATTAAGATCGAGTTAAGACTCAAAGAGACGGCCAAGCTGGCTGAAGGGGTGAAAAATCTTTCATTCCGACGAATGCGTTTCCACCACCGTGCCGTGGAGGAGCCCTGTCGCTTCCCTTTCCCTTTCTCGTCGCTAAAAGAAGAGAAGAGAAGAGAGCCAGACAGACACGCGTCGGCACGAGAAAAGAAGAGATGTCGAGGGCGACGTATAAAGAATGGAAGAGGACAGAGAAAAAGGGCAGACAATAATGGTGGAGGATGAAAGGGAGGCCAAACGCTCGTACGTGAAGTCGCGTTCGCTTAAGCGTGTTCGTGCGTACAGGGTGTCTCGGCGCGGCGTGTCGCTTGAAACGGAGCAGAACTAGTCAGACAATGGGCTCGGGGGAAATGAAAGAAGGACATTTAAAGTCACTAATTACTTCGAGAAATACCGATTCACTGACGCACAATCGGAGGCCAGGAATTTCGAGCGAGTTTTCTCGAATCGTGTAAAAATTTCATAGATTTTGTACCTCTTGTTTGTTGGTTAGAAAATTATAAATTTTCAATTATTTGACAATTTGGGGTTGTAAGTATCGTGGATTTTTTAATTTTTTGACTAGAAAATGGAAACTTATTATTTGACTATTATACGACGGATGGATTAATTTCTGCGCGTTTATGCGAAATTTAAGAATACGGAAATATCCGGAATGCATGATTACAGATATTTATGCAAATCCATACTTTTAGAAGGATAAATAAATAAATACGACTTAAACAAAGATTTGTGTCATCTACTAAATATTATAACGAGTACTCTTTGGCTTGGTACGTATTCTGAAGATATTGTCACATTCATAAAAATATAGGAAATATCCAAATGCATGCACTCATTGCGATACCTAGTAAATGAAACAAATCTCGTATTTAGGTTCTTCATAGAGTTATGAATACACATAATTATCTGCGTTCTATTAACGGCTCTGATAGGATTTATATGTGTGTGTGGTGTGACACGCGTGTTCAAGCTATGAGAATATAAGTACAAATAGATAATAAAATATTGAATTTTTCTTTGAAAAATGAATCAACATTTACGTATCTATCTATTTATAAAGCATTTGTGATAAAAAAAGATAAAGATATTAGAAGAAAATTACAACCAAATGATATGATTGAATAATTAATACTAATTAGAGCAGCAAAATATATGAGATATATTCATCTGCGTTCTGACATAGGACGAAGAAGGAAACAACGTATAAATTACAAGAGACGAATAACGATCCGACAAACTAGCTGTCTGGTCGAGAAAGATCGCCGAGATACACGCCACGCAACAAGTAATTAGCCCGATGCATTCTACCCTTGAACCTGAAGCCTTCAACATCGACGTGCTCCCATATTATCGCCTATCCGCCGCGACTTTGCCATATTTTTTTCTAGTTGGGATCATTCTGTAAATTACCGTGTGTGGGACAGCTATTCGACCGGTGAAAAAAAATGACCTAGCGGGGGTAGAAGGAAGGGAAAGGGAAGGGGGGTATGTCTGGACGGTTGGCACGCTTCTCTGTGACCCTGTCGATCCACGTTACACGATGCATTAATTAATCGCGACCACCCCCTTGCTCGTAATAAAAACTCGCAGTTTCTCTTTTACTGAATTGCACTACCGGAGAAAAATGATCAACGTGTACAAAATTACCAATCTTTTTTTAATCTCCTTTCGTGACAATAAAAAGCTCGCGATTTGCCTTTTTCCAAATGTAACCATTGGTGAGAGACGATTAACACGTATGGAATTATTAAACTTTCTCCGATATTTGTTGATGGCGTTTATCAAATAATTTCGATTTCCTGGAATGGTATAGATAGAGAAAAAAGAAGAGATTAGAAAAATCTTCCAGAGGGAGGAACCGAAAATGGATCGGCTGAAACTTTTTTCGAGAACGAACAGGTTCCAACGATTCCGAGGGCAGAGATAAAGACACAGGGGCCCTAAAAATATTTGCTCTGCTTATCAGTTAACACGACGGCGTAGCCACTTTTCGAACCGTGACCCTTCTTCCGATCTACCAACTTTTTAGGGACTGACGTTTTCTTCCTAGAAAGATACGGCAGAAAATTTATGCGAGACTTTCCATTCCTTATTTTATTGCTTCTCACATTTACTCTCAAACGAATAACAACATCAAATATACAAGAACGTAAAAGTCAAGTGAAAAAATCCAAATGATAAAATATTACATAAATATATGAGTAGGAAAATATGCAGAAATCAAACGAGGATTACAATTCAATGCGTAAAGCGATTAGAGAGCTAGAAAATAGATTTGCACGTAATACGCTCAATGAAAATTGTAGATTTATAGGGGTGGAATTTCGAAACGGAAAGTTTGCAAACCACTGGCGTGCATGATGCATACGAGCGACAATGCTGCACGCACTTGACGCGCACGTGCTGCGTGCATGTAGTAGCAAATGCACGCACACGGACGCATCTTGAAACGAGGACTGAAGGGTGTCTGCGCCCATGGTACACGTTGCGAAGCGCAGCGGTTCGCACCCTCTGGGTATCAGCCTATTCAGGCTGACATTGAACTCTACGGAACCGAGGAGCTTTAAACTATTTTTAAATCGACCCAGACAAATTTTTTCCGCCGAACTTTTTGTATGTTTCCAAGCAAAATGTTAGGAAGAAAGATGATAATTGTTCCACGAAACGTTCCTCTCAACTTTAATGCAATGTAATAACTGCGATATATTGGAATTCGCTTTGAACGTGTGATAGATTTTTGGAAAATACGTCCCGTTCAATTGTACACATAGATTAGTCGAAGAAGTTGAAATATTTTTACGAAATTAATAGTACTATTGTTCATATAAAATTTCCCTAATTTATATAGCAGATTCTTCTTCTCGCGTCAGCGACTAACAGAAAAATTACAAAATGAAGAAAAGGAGGCTTCAGCTTTTGCTTGTCGTCTTCGCGTAAAAAAATAAAAAACTGTGCCTCATCGATCATCTTATAGAATCTTCGTAGGAAATTAAAGTCGAAATGTTGAATTTTGTTCACGAGATGTCGCTCTCCAGGTCACTGTACAACGGAACCTAGAATCATCGCAAAACTCTCTCTCTCTCTCTCTCTCCCTGTCTCTTTCTCTGTTAGGTTAGTCGAATCGGGGAATACACGTCAGCAGGCCTTGGCCTCCAGTCAGCCGATAATACGGAGCCACGATAACACCGGGGACTATTTTAAAACGCCGATTTAGCCCAGTCAAAATCAACATCGCGACTGCCGCCTCCGCCGCCCCCATCGTGTCTACCTGCATTCTTTGCAATACAAATAAAGCTGCCTGTGCTCCGACTACCGCGAAACGAAATCCGCTGCGTTGTTTTCCCGTCTGCGGTTCGCGCAAACAAACCCACTAGTGCTCGTCCTCGCTTCGACTCGGCTGATGACGATACGCGTATATAATTTGGTTTGCATAAAGCGCGCGTGCATAATTTATAGCCAAACGGTGTGCATATTGGCTGTTTCGTAAAGTGATCCGAAAAAAAATATTGGCATTTGGAAAATGTGTGGTTTTAAACACAAGAAGATTGGAATACAGGTATACAGTATATATGTATTGGAATATTAATTGATAAATGAATAGTTTTTCGAGTTATCGAAATAGAGATAGAAAGGGGCGCATATGTTTTAAGTACTCGTTGAAAATAATTTGGGTTATTTGTTTGTAAGATACGAATATCGAATTTGCGGATCCAACGTTTGTATAGAAGATAATTGAAGCGAAAAATAACTCGAAGAACTTCCAACGCTTAATAATAAAGATAATGGCAAATTAAAAAAAAAGTAGAAGTATTTCGAAAGAATTATATTAAAGTAATAGACTTTACAGAAATCATAGACACAAAATATTTCTATGATATACTATGATACTATAAATAGTTTTGTTTCTTCAAACTTGATAAAAGTCTAGAATCCAGATGGAGGAAAAGATAGAAATGAGGAAAATTCTAGAAATTCTTTTCCCCTACTATTTGAAGAAAGAAACAGAATCTTAAAGAAACAAACATTCGATAATATAAATCGACAGAACAAAAATTGCAATATCCCCCATAAAAACTTCTATTGTAATACTTTAACTTCCCATTTACTAACAATCCCATCAATCCAAAATTTTATATTTCTGATTAAAAAAAAAATGACGTTTTATTTTGCTGATTGGAGGAATGGAACTTGCTCGAAGAATTCGAGTAAAAAGGGTCATTGAATAGATTAAAACGTGGAAAGAAAAATGGCATTTTAAATGAGACGGAACATTCATTATTAATACAATATGCGGGCACCTCCGCGATGAAACGTATCAGCGGGTTTTCGGCGCGCTTTCCGGAATTTCTCATGGCCAAGGTCACGGCACTCGCGTCATCTCGTCGAATCTATATTTAGAGCAAGCACAGAGATTGACTCTTTTTTCCTTCGTCGAAAGATTAGCACAGATCGTGAAAAGCCACTGACTATTGTCATAAGCAATTCTCATGAAACCAAGGAAAACTGATACGCATGTTAAGTGAAACAAATGCCTCTAATTTTCCTTTTATCAGACAATACGGCGTTCGATCAAAACAACGATGCCTTCTGAGATACAATAGAATACAAATAATATTTTTGTAGACGATGATTAACCTAACAACGAATATGGAAAAGCTTGGAAAAGTTACTGTTCCATATAATTCGATAATTCCCTCTATTTGTCGATATACACTGTCAAAGTTCGAAAAATAACGCTTAACACACATAGTGATCTAAAAATTGAATGTATCTCGTCGTCTAATGCAAACATCATTAACACACATTTTTCAAAAGCGAGAGCGGATAACGAGGCCACAGCACGTTTTGTATTCTTTATCTTTCGACACTGATAACGTTAAATCAAGCATCAAACGAATCGAAAGATTCGTAATTCGAATGACTCTAGTACGTTAATTAAGCGTTAATTAAACATGTAAACCATTCTGAACAGTCTTTTATGCAAATATAAAGTTTTCAAACTAGGAAATAAGAAAATAAGAAATAGCAAGAATCGTTTTGGTGAATACGTCACGGACTGATTAACATCGTTTTGAAATTTTAAGAATTTTACAATTCTCCAAATCGTTCCCCGAACGATTGATTTATAGAAAACGATTTTTTGATTCGTAGAAAACGGTTTTTCACGTTCTCACCACGTTCTCAACAGTAGCAACTGGATTCGTTCGAACCCTAAACCCTCGACGCTCATGGAATCCACTACCTTTATCAGCTACGTCATCGTAGCTGTGATAACGTGCCACCCGTTCAATGTCATGGAAACGAATGTCGTATTTTCTCAACTGCCACAGACCGCCGTTTATCAGAGCAAAAATCAAGCCCGACAACCTGTCGTGCACATGGAGTATCGTGAAGTAGTGCGAACAGGAACTTTCAACCCCTGGCTTTCCCAAATGAATTTGTAAAATTCGAAATTAGCTCCGAATTTTTATAGAACCAAGCAGAAATTTTGTTTTTGATCGAATAAAATTGCCTTACAATTTTTAACTAGCATTATGCTATACTGTATTCAATTACTTTTAAACTGTTTCTATATTTTTTATGTATTTCCCATGGTGTTTGCAAACATTAGTTTCTTTAGGAATTAAAAATAAACAGATATTTAATTTATATATTTGTATAATTTGTATCATTACCATTGTAATTTTTGAAAATTATTATAAAATGTATCTATGGCCTATAAAACTTTATTTTCTTCAGGCACTTAAAATGAAAAAAACTGAATTTATATTACATTATATTTAACATTATCGACATCAGCATGAAAATGAATGACGTCTTAGCGAATTTCAGTTTCTTTGGGATTTCAAAATGGAAAAATTAGTAAAAAGAAGAAACTAGTATTGTTCATATTAAACGAATTGTATCGGTATGTATCGTTGATTTTATTGGTCGATATATAACGAAAGAAACGAATTGATGTACATATGTAGATTAGAATGTGCAAATCGTAATTGATTTTTTGTCAATCCTACGATCAATAGATCAACGACCCTGACATTAAACGCGACATGTCGATGGCTTAAATTGTATTTGCATATCGAGGTCGTCATCTTAACAAACCGGTTGATCTTCCATGCCGAAACTGTTTGTTATTTAAATTTCCAACGGGACCGAGATACTTGTGAGATTAATATTATACACAAGTTCAAACAGGCATCCAGCATACTCAAATAGTTTCACTCACTTTCGATTAATGATAAATCGATGTGAATTCGAAATGAAACTCTATGGACTATTTGATTCGATATACCAAAAATTATAATTTTGTACTGCTTTACATTTGTCACAGTTTATTTTATATTTCTCATATTTTAAGGACTATATTATTCAATATTATCCAATAACGATAAATGACTTGATCTTCTTCTATAAGAAAAAAAAAGATACAAAATTTCACCAAAATATATTATAGAAAATAATGAATTTCTTTTTAAAAATACCTTGAACGTTGAATAAAATAAATACAATTTCTAAAATTACAAATAAAATTTCCTAAATTCCTGTCCAAAATAGGTCTAACTTCCAAATAAAATGTTTAGAAACCCTAATAAAATTCCTAAAATACTAAATAAAATCCTTAAAATGCTAGACAGAATTTTAAAATAACCTACAATCAACTTTCCATATTAAGCAGTCAAAAATGTTTTACAAGGGAATTATTTCAAATTACTGATTCCATGGCAGTAAATTGTTATGATCACAAAATGATAATGCTTCATAATTACGTAGAAACGCGAATGGCGTATAATTAACGGATAGAATGCAATATCTCTGACTTTTTGTTGTTCGTAGGTTGTGCCGTCTGAATCAATAAAGCAGCCGCGAATCGAGCAGTTCGCCTTATGCAGATTGTTTCGTCAGCAAGGAGGCCTCTGTTCATCGACCACGGATCGATTATCGATTATCAAGCAGGTCAGATATTAGCTTTCAGGGGACGAAGCCCCCGTAACGCGGTTCGTCTCAAGTCCTCGCTCCAACAACGTGTCTATTGAACCACTCCATCGATTTACTTTCATTTTCCAATTCACCTTCGGTCGCAGTTTCTCCGGCGGTGCGTTTGCCTTTACCAGCTTGTTGCCAATTTATTTTGAATTAATAACGAACATAAGAGAGGTTGTAAAACGCGTTCCTGTCTCGCGAGGCTCGACTTTCGAGAATAACAAGATTTTATGTCGCTCAAGTGCACGTGCATTCGAGTGATTCGACTCTGTTTAACAAAGTTCGTTTGTATACAACGCGTAAAAACGAGTATCAATCATGCTGCTCGCCGAGAACACCGAGTACCTCTCTTGCAAGAGAAAAATGCTCAAGCGATGGAGGAATTAGGAATGTGTGATTTATGTCGGTCTTTATAATTTGTTTAGCAAAACGATGCTTCTCTGAATGGACGGAGGTGATGAATTGAATTATTAAAAAACCAAAGCTACGCACTATCATTTTATCATACTATGACGCTACGCATACTCTCTAATTATTATACGTATTTCGTTACAATTATTATAATCAAATTTATTCCCTCCCCTTAGGCAAACCGAATTGTTCGTGCCCTAATTTTTCTGCTTTTATAGACCATCAAAAAATCTGGGAAAATTCTGAGATACTTCCTAAAGTAATGCCTATTATATTATACAATCTTTCATCGAGCCAAAGCTCTGCTACGTTTACGAATAAAAACTAAAGATTCGCTTCAAAGAAATCCTAGAGTGAAATATCGTCTAACCCTTTCCACGAAGGGTTAATCATACAAAATCATTTGTTCCAAAGAAACAACCATATTTCACCGACACCACACCCCTATCAATTACAAACCTAACCTAAACTCCAACGTCGTACCTCATCGTTCTCCCTATGAAATCTACCAAATCCCCACAGACAAACCTTCATCTGTTCACCCTATACGCAGACACCACATTACACGTGAAAATCACGACGCTCGACAAAGAGGTTACATC
Organism: Bombus huntii; assembly: GCF_024542735.1. Lineage (NCBI taxonomy): Eukaryota > Metazoa > Arthropoda > Insecta > Hymenoptera > Apidae > Bombus > Bombus huntii. Next base: position 11,750,194 of record NC_066240.1, read on the forward strand.
GCCCTCTCCCCTCCCGTTGTGATTTAACCGAAACATAAAAAAAAAAAAAGAACAGAGGAAAAATACAAGAAGAAAAGAAGGAAATAGAAAAGCTCGTGCATCCGCAGGGTAAAACCACGAGTATCAGTGTTTGCTTACACGCCACGACCGCCGATATATTCGGAGTAAAAGCGTATACACACCGGATAGCGGTAAGAGGGAGGCTTTTACTCCGTCCAAGAGATGAAAAACTTATTTTTAGGCACGAAATGGCTCGATCGAGCTTTGCAGCGTCGCGCTGCTGTCAACTTTCTCTGCCCGGATCTCCTACGAGTTCGGCCTTCGCGTTACACAAACGTCCGGTCGTCACGAACAGCGCAGACGATAGCGCTTAGCGGTGCTTATCGTTAATGAAACGTACAGACGTAAACACTAAACATAGTACACTGATCGGTACGCGAACAGTTTCTACGAATACCAGGGGGAAGGGGGAAACATCCCTGTGCAGGATTATAATAAAATGCGGAAATTAATTACGGCAAGAACTGATATAACAAATTAACTTTGCGTAAGCAAATTGAATCGTTCACGATTTAAATTATTTCCATAAGAGTTTTAATTTTTTATTGAAAATGGTATTACAGACATAATCTATGTTTATATAATTATATAATTATATAATTATATTGTATAATTATATAATTTAGCAGGAAGTTTGAGAAGTGTAAAACAGTAAAAAGGATTAGATTTGGGTATAAACGATCCAGGTTGCCTGTGAAAAAATATTTTCGCCTATGGAAGATTAATAATTTGGTTACTGATATTTAGCAAAATTCTCAATTAATTTGAAATATAGCAAATTCCGTACTCCATCGACAATGAAACTTCATGTAACATCTTTCTTATTCTCGCTTGTAAATTATGTTCCTGTAACTTGATCAAACGAGGAAAATCTCGTGTTTCTGATTCAAGCAGGCAATAGCGATTTACTTCGAATTTGTCACAAGGTGAATGGACAGTGACTTGCTTCTTTTTGAAGGATGAAAAGACAAGTTTTTCCTGAGGGGAATATTTGAAGGTCGGAGAGGTATATGTAACGAAAATAGAAAGAGGTAATGTATATTTATTTTGATGTAATGTATATTTATTTTATGTGTTTGAAGCAGAGACTTGAGTTGGGAAGGGTAATGGAAATTTTTAGCTATTCGAAACCTCATTGGGTAACACTCGTTTCAGTAAATGATTCTTCGTCATTATACACTGTGTGCTTATGGTATCTACATGGATTGTTCCATTCGAGTACACGATACTACGATTGTTATCTTTCGATCGCTGGTTTTAATTTCCTTGTAAATTCGTTTAACATATCGAAATGAATTTGAAGAATCCAAAGATAGAGCAGATTAAATTAATCGTATCGTTACTTGTCTCATATCGTAATATTTATAAGAAATTAAATTAAAATATTCACTGTTCAAGAACTTCCAATCACTCCCACAATTTGTCATTTCTTGTTTATCGAGTCTTATAATTTTGAAACAGAACGTTGAAAAGAACAGAATTTCTGCTATTAACTGGTACACGGATAGACCACGTAAATTCAAGTTAAAGTTCAAGGTCCGATGCCGAGATTTAAGCATTATAATGAATCTAAAATCTGCTCGCTCAGGGACCAATCGACTCGATCGTTAAGAGTAGATAATCGTGATAAAATTACCCTATTTTTTACGCACACGATATGATGTATTACGAATATTCGATAGCATAATAAAAAACGATCGTAATCGTGACGATCTACCATCTGAACCCTAAATATTATCGATATTTTTGCAAACGTCACTGTAAAAGACGCCATGATATCGTTAAAAAAAGCAGATTAATTATATCAAACGAAATTATCCATTTCTGCAGATTTCGATAAGTGAGAAAGGCTCAAAATCCAAACTTAATCATCATTTTTCGTGCATTTTTATTAAGAGCGAAATAAACTCTCGACAATGAAAAATCCGTGTTTAACATGGACTGCTGCAATGTTGTAACAAGTTACAAGAGATATTCGCCATTAGCCTATTCCAAAATGAAATATGCAACATACTTTTTATATCTATCGTTTAAAAAGTATTTCTAACCTTCGAGAAACTATTTCACTTTCCCTAGACGTAGTAACAAAATAAAGAGACTATCCATGTTCGAGATTTTAATACTTTGCTCCATAGTCCAAAGACTTACATAATAACTTTCCTTAATCATCCAACAGAAAATATAACCTTAAAATAAAAGAACAAAAGGAAGGAAAAGAATGTATAGCTCACCGAGATCGGGAATGGAGCTGGTCGGTTCTTCGTGGTGGCCTTTGCCCTCGTTGGAGGCTCTAGCCCTGGGGGGCGGTGGCGGTGGCGGTGGTCTCATACTGGACGTTGAACTGACTACGACAGTGGCTGGCGGTGGTTGCTGAGTTGGTCCTCCGTTTCTATGATTTCCTCGCATCTGAGTCTGTGGTGACATCAGGACCGTGTCACCGCGGTGACCCTGGGGCGGCCTAGGGCACCAGCCATGAAGAACCCTGATCGCGCTCCTTACTTCCGCCTGAAGTTCGGCGGCCCTGTCCCTTGCCGTGTGAGCCACGTTTAATATATTTCACCCGCGGCCGCGGGTCACGGGATTGCACTTAAAAATCTTTCGCAAACAACCGTTACGATCGGCTTCATTCACGAAACACGCAGGCACATGGATGACGATCAAAATCAAACTCGTGGACGAGTTAGCAAAATCGAGGCTTGGTATACTTGGTCACACAGTATATCGTAAAAGGAATAAAAGAAAAAACGCGTGCACTAGAATAATAATTCAGTCACTAACTGATTCACCTCGTTTGTGGCTATGTTTCACCGTATCTCCGTGCGGATGTCTCTCGAATGTCACGGTCAATGTCTTGCGACGGCGTGACACCTGCAGCGGAAGCCCTCGCGGCGACACTCCGAACTAATCACTCACTTTACGCGCGCCGCGCGTTCTATCTCCACGCTAATGACTAGCGATCACGTTTCACCGAACAGACCGCGATCATCCAGGAAAATCGATCCATGGAAATACAAACGCGACGTATCCTAGTGCCACAGAAAAATTCCAGTCACTGTCCACTTTCAAATATCTCGGAGATTTGTCACAATTTCTGGTCCCTCATAGCACGTGTCCTTCGAGCGAGTGTCCTTTGGAATATCCTTCAAGATACACAGTCCGTTGGAAAATTACTGATGTAATATTTCAACACAATACGCCGTCTCTTGGATGCATGTATGTAAACACATTTACAATCCAGTTCTATTAGTTACTAAAAAACAGTAGTGAATCACTTGTTTGAAATTCGGTTGAAATATCCCCATTCATAACCTCCAACGTGTCGACAGATGTCACACGTTTAACGTTTCACAATATCGAATAACACGTGCGAGACACAATTCCGATCGCGTTCGACTGAACATTCAAGTATCACTGATAGATCTTGGTCTCACAACTAGTCGTTATCGTACGATGCGAGACTGCGTAAAGGGAGAATACACGTAAGACCGGTCCGCGTGGACGAGAGCGTTTCTTAGCAGTTCGTCGAAAACAACAGTCCTCGGAATACGAGTAGTCAGTCCCTCGCGAGCCACCGCCGACCTTTCCCTCTCTCCCACCACCCACGCAGCGTCCTCCTCCCTTCTGCTTTCTCGCTCCCGCTTTCGTGCCAGAGAGTTACTCTCCCCCTCTTTTCGAGCACTCTCGGTTTTCCTCTGTCACCCTTAATATATACGGCCGAGACGAAGACAGCGATCGAGATCCACCTCCACGGTTGACCGCGGTTTATCGTCGCGAAGGTCTCCAAGAGCGTCAACCCCTACTCGAGTTTCATCACGAGGTAAATCAAAAAGCAACGTGATTCCGTTCAGTCTCGCGACAAGTCGACTAGCTTCGATTACGAACTGTGTACGCGACTCGCGGCCGTGTCGTTTCTCTCACTTCGATCGATAATCGATACGATCGATCACGTGGACGAGACAAACGCGGGAGATCATTACGAGAGCGCGCCCTCTATGCTCCACACTTTATCTCGCTCTTTCTTTATCGAGACACTCTTCGTTGAAAAGCGCGTGGATTAGTGCGTTACGTGTCACACTCACGGTCAAACGAAAAAAAAAGTCGGTGGTTGGAGCACAGACGGCAGTGAGCCGACGACGACGAGAACCGTCATCGGCGCCGGCGAAAGTGAGAGTGCGGCAGGCCGCGGTGGATTCAGCGGTGCATAAGCGCTCTTGTTTCTCTCTCTTCCTTCATCTAGATATCTCCCTCACGCCCGATATCTCTCTCTCGGTATTATCTCCGTTTCATTCTCGCCCTCTGTCTATCTCCCTCCGTCTCCTTCTGTGCGTATGTTCGTCTTCGTTCTACATAGATTCCGTCTCCCTTAGTTTCTCGCCCCTTCTCGCTCTCTATTTCGCTCTTTATCGCGCCCCTATGGATAGCCTATAGCCTGTGGCAAGCGAGCATGGTTCGACCTATAGCGTTCGACGTTCCAGCGCGCTATCCGCGTGCACTGACAGCGCACGTATATAAAGCGGCTGCTTCGCGATACGACCCCACACTACGCCACGTAACACGATCTCCCGGTGCGCACACACTGCCGCGCCGCTCTCTGTCTTTATTTCACGCGTGCCAGCTCCCTATTCTTTCTCCTCTTCGGTTTCGTCTATTGCCCTTCCTTGTTCTGGTCGCTACTACTCTCCCTCTTTCGTGATAACGCTGTCTCGCTCGTTACCTCTCTCTTTCACGATATCTTTATTTTCATTTGTTTCTGCCTTTTCTCTTGTGTTAACTTTTTCGGTCATTATCCCTATCTTTGTCTATCCCTTCTGCTCTCTTTCGTTTCCTTGATCGTATTAGACAGAGACAAAAAAGCACACGTATATGCACACTCTCTCAGCCGGAAGCAAATGAGAGGCCAAACCTTCCATCACACCTACCCTCTTGAATTTCATTCGCGCGCGCGTGTACGCTGGGACGAGTCCCGCGGCGCGTGCGCATTCATAGCGCGCGAACTACACGAAGGACTACAGCATTCGTACGAAAGACAGATACCCGGCGGAACGCGACAAGTGCGTCGCAGCGAACAACACGCGAAAGTCTTTTTAAATATGCGATAGAGATGCCCGCAATTACGATAGGAGAGCAAATATGAAGACAATATTCGTATATATGCTACAAGAGCGTATCCGAACGTTTAAACCGCGCGTGTCGTCTACAAGTGCAAACGAACTTGCGCTAATGGGATAGTAGGGGTTGCAGAGGAGCAGACAGAGCTAACCGTGCCACCCACGGTTGACCTAGGCGCGTGTGCGTGGCTGATGCGTACTACACAACCGAGGGAGACGATTGCTCGCGCTGTTGAGACACGTTTCTACTATACAACTGCGTATTTAATTGTACCTCGAAATTTCATTTTGCATTAAAACACGTTAATCGATATAAATTTTTACAAGACATTTCTAGAATAATTAAAACATTACGTTATAATAAAAGAAAAGCGAGATTCTTGATTTTAAGAATTAATTTTACAATTATCTTTCATCTTTCCTTTATAGTACAAGTATAATCACAGACATACCGGTACAATTGAGAAACGAAGATGATTCTACGATTTCATATTTCCAAGTTACGTTCGCAAAAATATTTGCATAGAATGCTGTTCTAATTTGCAAAAATTTGTACAGCTACTCCCAATGTAAGAGAATATCCTCTGTTTACTAAATTTACGTCGATTAATAACAGCAGCAAATGGGTGCTTATCCGTCCTATCTTAGAGGGAGATTTTACATAATCCACGGCTAATTTCTCAAACGGAATATGAGCAGGGTTTTGCATAGTATAGCGACAAGCCTGACGTAAACGACCAGCCGATAGGCAGGGGTGGCTGACTGCGCGGCCGCGGTTGCGCGGCCGCTATCACATGGCCTTGTCCTTGAATGAGGCTCGTGAACCCGACTGCCGCTTTTATCGATCAGCCCCCGCATCCCGCTTCGACGCACTCGCTATAACCATCCATCTATCTCGGTGCAATGGCGTACCTAGCCATCAGTACTCCTGGATCAACGTGGTGCTTTCACAGTTGCTTTGAAACGAGCCCTCGTGCAAGACACATGTCAAGATGCAACTCTTTTGATTCAAAGCTTCTCCGTTTATAGTTCCGTTAAACTGAGATGATTCTGCTTTGAAAATGCACTGTGAGCCTGTTTTCATAGTAAGCTGAATGTAAGGTCACTCACAGGAGGATTGGTTTTAAAAAGTTCTTGGAAATTTGAGTTGCCCGGCGTGTTTTAATATTTCGTCTGATTCTATGCTATGTTAAAATTACTTTTATAGAACTATAACAATATTTTTATTATGAGAGCATTTAACTATAAAATTATGGAAGTATTTTTGTTGGATTATTAAAAGATTACATTGAATTAATTTAAAATTATATAATACAACTGAGAAAAGTATTTAATCGAGAGATTTCAAGCTGGTACATTTAACATAGAAGTTGATATATTATACCATACAATATCTATGCTCTGTAAAGAACTCTATTCGAGGCTATTACGAAGCACATTCATCTGGTTCGTCGAGAAGACCGATTGCTGAGACGAATCCCCCTTTCCTTGTCGAGACACGGAAGAATGGATTATAATAAGTATAATGGCGTAGACATTAAACCCTTCTGAATTTCGTCCAAGGATCCCCCAAAGCGGGCGTTGTAGGTCGTCTAGCGAAGGTCAAGGTCTCCCTTGTCGAGGATTTCAGGCTAACACTCGTTCCCGCACCATTGTTCCTGAATGTCTTGGAACACTGAATTTTCAGGCTTAATAACATAACATACGACGGAGGGATACGAGTTATAACCTTTGTTCTGGATATTGATATTGCTTATACGCTTGACGTTGAATTTTTCTCGTGGCCAAAAACGTCGGAAAGAATAGCTTCAACGACTAATTGTATTCGTTTGTCCGCTTTGTAGTCTCGATTCTTTTGTCTGTCACGTTGTACTTAAAGAGGAAAGGAATTTATACATTAGATTCTTTATTTTTTTGATGAATAGAATATCATGGTAAAAATCGTTGCTGCTTTCCGTTCGTTACATTTGTCAGTAAAATTTGAAATTATTTTTAAAATTGCTAATAAAAATATATCTGATGTATGAACGAAATTAATTATTTTTCACATTTCTGCGATTTTGCTTTTCATTCTACATACCTTCAAAAAATGTGTCAGTAATTTATTTACCGATAACAGATTTATTATCGTGTTTAAACGTTCTCATTCGTTGATTTTGCTATAAACGCCAATACTCTGTAACTGACTCGATAAGAAGAAGTTGGCAGTTCAAGATAAGTTTCTGAATATCGATTAATCCGATTACCGGTGAATGTTATCGATCTGCGATATATTGAAATGGTCGTTCAGAAAATCGTGCTACCTAAATCTATTTATCTACGATATCGTGCAGCGTGTTGTATTTCTACGAGTCGATATTCTTCCAAAGAATCCTGTATCTACTTGCAGAGTGCGCATAATGCGCCCCGTTCGTTGCCCATTCTCACAGGGGGTAATCTACGTGTGGTGGCTGGCCGCGAGTCTCGCGACCAACGTATTACGTGGCCGAGGTCGTAGTTGTTTAGATCTAGATGAACCTGAATCATCAAACCGGTCTGAATGTAGTGCGCGGCTGGCTGTAGTCCGTGGTATGGCTCAGCACGACTCTCGTTGGATTAGGTTAGGGACGAGACGCGTTATAGCACGCATGAGTTAGAATAGAGAAGGAGCGACGAGTGGGGCGAGCTAGCAGCGAGAGGGAAAGAGCTCAACTTGATGAGATAGAGACGACGACGTGGAGATATTTCGAGAGATGGAGAACGTCTGGTTGAGGAGAGGAGCGGAGGAAATGATAGAGAATGATAAAGAAAAGAGGGGGAAGCTGATTTGACGAAAGTGAAATAAATGGAAAGGGAGAGTTGCCGAGAAAATTCAGAGATAAATACGTAGGGGAGTATACGATCTAGATGCGGAGTAGTCGAGTGTAAATAAGAAAAAGGGATGTCTACTTTTCTACAGTGAATCATAGTGTTTTTAACGATAATCGATTAACCCATTACGGACGAAGCAGTGAAACGATACATTAGTAGACTCTTTTATGCAAATCTCTACATTTATGAACACAATTAGAGAGAAAGAGAGAGAGAGAGAGAAAACTTAAGCGTAGATTTATTTTACATACTAGATATTGTATCGAGTACTCTACCTTGAATATTTTGTATTTATGGATTCTATGTACTTTCGCAGCTTTAAATATTTTCTAAATGCATAACAATTAAAACCTAAAGAAAGTAACTTATATACTGTTAGCAAGAAAAAATATTAAACGATTCTCTTTCACAATCGCAATAACGAAAACTGGCTCCGATAATGTAAATTGATAAAAAAAGGTTACAAATAGAATGTAACTCTAACGTGTGTCCTTAAAGGGTTAAGAGCCGCAAAAAAGAGAGAACAGGAACGAAAATAGTCCTATAATTAAAACGGGATAAAATGTCTGGGACAAAGAGGAACAGTTGGGTGAGACAGCAAGGTCTTCGAAGGAGGTCCTCATGTTCGGTCTATTTAGAGAATACCTCTGCGTGCCTGTTCACTTTCAACCGATACACTTCGTCTCTTCGACGTCTAGCTATTTTAATAACTCTGTGTCGTCCGTAGCCTTCTGTAATTCAAAAAAAGATACACTAATCCCCTTCAAGAATGCTCCACAACATACTCGGCGAAACTCTCAAAACTATACGTGCCATAAAATCCATATGTACGTCATAAATATTACAATAGTTACTGATGTTTAATATTATTAACTATTATTTCATGTTGCTTTTAATTTCTATTTATTGTACTATTGTACTGTTCGAGTAAGTGTAATGAGTAATAGTAATGACCGGTAGTATATACATTTCAAAAACGAATTAATTCACGCACCATCCGCTCTAACACGCTTTAAACATCAGGATTTCATTGAAATCGTTCGTAACCGTAATCTAAACATCTTCCAATGAACGAGATCAGCTTGTGTAACTTGTTTGCCTGAAACTAGACTTTCACCGCGCTTAAGCTACTTTCTATGTTATGCTGCGCCAATCGGTCGACGAGTCTACACTGCCAGCTACTAACAAAATCACGTTTACGAAGCTTCTGTAAAAAGTCGACCTTGGCCGATGAATTCACACGAGCATAAATCCTGCCTATCCTAGGAAGACCGGGTCCAACATCCCTGAAATCGAGGTCGGATTACACAATCAACAGCCTCGATCGATCCCTCGTTGAAAAAGAGCGCGTTAATGTGCCCGGTTTTGTAATTGTCCCGAAAACATCGACTTTAAGAAAAGGAATTAACGATGGCCATCAGCGGACGTAAGGAAAGAACACGAGACTGGTTCAAGTTCATGTAGCTGCGGGGCTTTAGCTGGGTTCCAAGGTCAACGGAGAAAGCCTTCCTTGTTCGTGGTCTTGTTGCCGATATAGTGTTCGGCTACCCGATACCGCGCATACTAGATTCACTCGGTCAGAATGCCTTGAAGAGCTAACCCAGACTTCGACTATATAGGTCATCTTCTAGCTGAGTTCCCTTCGAGGAACCTAAATACACGTACGTCACTAGCTTCGTGTCTCAAATTTTTAGATTTGTTGTACACGTATGTGTCATATATCTGTTACATACTTCCTATATAGTAGAATGCGGATTTTTATGTATTTATGGGAAATTTAAAAGGTGCAAAAATGCATAGAATGCATAGGGTACGTACAAATATATCAAATACTCAAAATATAGTCGTTATAATACTCAATAAATGAACAAGTATTTTTCCAGGTTCTACTATATTAGCTGTAGTTACATGTATCAGCTTAATTTCTCAGTTTTTCAGTTTAATTCCTTTAGACTTCGATATAGTTAAATACGTCGCTATCTCCGCTATTTCATTCTTTTCATTTGCTATATGTGCTAGCTTGATTTCTGAGCTTCCTTGTTTAATTGTACATACCAATGGCACTGTTGGTTGGAGTGGATCAGATAATCTGATTAATCAAACTAACGAGCTGTATTTATTTATTACTTTCTTTCTTACGAGTCTAGCTTCACGGTTCGTTGGCTTGGTAATGGAGAATCAGAATTGTTTTTGATCCTCGAGAGTTACCATCTTCTTAGAAATAGAATAACTGTTCTCCAGAGTAGCATACAAGAAGTTTGTATTTTTAAAAGAATTTTCAAGACAAAATCTTTCATAATGAATACGCGTCACCTGTATTCACAATTCAACATACCTTTACTACAAAACTATCTTTCTGAAACCTACAATCTCGTCTAAGAAATCCATATTCTTGTGTCTCCGATAACAACAAGACTCTCAGGAAATATTTATAACAAATACAAGTCTTCTCTGTTTATATTTCGAAACCACATTTGCTACACAACGAACAACCTACCTAAAAACCTTTTAGAATCACATTTAAGAAATTTAGATGCTTGTTTCTTCAAGTCCAAAAAATTCGAGATTCAGAACAAGCCAAATATGTATTGTATACCACTGAGAGCGCCGAGCACCTTTTCATGTTTATAGAAACACGATCGCTTGTGGTTGATCGTAAACACGCTGAATGCTTTCACCGGATCGACAAAGAAAGAGAAATTGAGTTCGAATTCAGCGCGCGATGGCGTCACGCGAGGGAATTCCGCTGGTTCGACGACCTGGTGCTGGCCTGACCTGGACCGTTCTCCACTTTCGTTCTCCGTTGGGAGACCCGCGGTATGGCGATCGCCCAACGAAAGCGAGACACCGTGGCGAGAGTTTTAGAAACCGGATCGCGATCAACGGGGGTCCTGAAAACTGGGCACGAGACCGGGTACACCGTCGAGAGCGAGCGTGAGAGTCGTTTAAGAAAGCGAAACTGTTTCGCCGGGCCGCAACTTTCCTCCGCTATCACCTTCTGGCGCCGCCAAACCCGAGGTGAAATCGCGAAACTTCAACAACCGCGGGATCCTTGATACGACCGGTCTTCGTCCAACTTGCTCTTGCCTGCGAAAGCGTCGCGTACTTCTTTTTATATTAGAAATTGTTTTAATTTTAAACCCAAGATCAATCGGTAGTTGTTGGATTGACAAGTAGATTCTGGATACAGATAGAGATGCGTACAAATTTATACTTCTATGAACATGGTAGAATATATCTCACACACAAAAGCTAGACAATATCTAGTCACTTTTAAACTCTTTATTCCGACCAATTAACCAACTATCAAATAACTAAATTAAAATTTCTACACATATTCCCACCGTTATTGCTGAAACTAGCGATTTTCCTCTGTATAAAATTCAAAAATCCATTGTGGCTCGAATCAACCATCGAGGAAGCAAATCCAAATTCACTCAGACCACTCTATTTCGCATACACAAGCTTACACAGTCAATCGTGAACTATTTGCTCTACATAATGAACCGTCGAACAAGCAAGTCGAAATTTACACAAAATCAGTTTACCTCACAGACGATACTCTATCAATCTCAAACTGTTCGAACCAATTAATCCACCAACCACTATAGTCCATGATATCATAATGAAGCTTACGTTTCCTCGATATACATGTTGTCTCGAAACGACGAGCGAATTCTCAACGAGGCCGCCGTGGCTCTGGGCAAGTTGGCCTTGAACCTGGTGGTCGAAAGTGCAAGTGGATCGGCCGAGCGGCGGAGCGAATCGAGGCAACGCGACGCGTCGGAGAAAAGAGAAAGAGAAAGGGGCCAGCCGGTGTGCACGCGGCCCAAAGAAGAAACGGTTTTTGGTCGCGTTCGACGAAAGTGAAACGGCCTTCGAGAGAACGAACGCTCCGACGTGTATATGGGCGCCATTGAACCAGTGACCTTCATACGAGAACCGGTCTTTGTTCACGGTCTCTTCGCGAGCCACCGACCTGATCTACCCTCGCCTCGCTAGCCTCCTTTCTAGACGACGCCCCATTTGCATATATCGCAACTTCGATCGGGATTTTGCACGCTTCCTGGACCAATTTCGTTTTGGACCGATGTCGTTTTACTGTACGGCTGACAGAATTGATTAACACGTTCAATACGCGGTGAATACGTGTATCGAAGAGAAGGCAACTGCTCAGTGACAAGGGCGATACATATATCGATATTTTTTTTTTTATATTTCTCAAGAATTTAACTCGTGCTCTAATCATTCTTTAAATAAATCGTTTTTATTTTTTCGTCAAAGAAGGTAGGAATCGTAGAAATCCTTGTGTATCGAATGTGTTAATCGATCAACACGCCAGTTATTTTTTTTTTTGGTTCTTAATTCTCGATCAGTCGTGCTAGTTTCTTCTTCATGTCGTAAATGTGTTTCAAAAGTGTTAAGACAGATATTAGAAGAATATTAAAACCGCCAAAGAGAGATTTCAGGCATTGATAGTGGAAAATTAAACACAGTTTCAGGTTAGATTGTACGAGTAACATCGTGAGTAATATCACGAGTAAGATAAGATTTTTTGAAGCAACATTCACGTTTTAGGATGAATGTTTTTATTCTTATTAAGCTTCATAATCCACCTCTCTTACGTGTTGCAGTTTGTTTCTTTTTATCGTTGCTCAAATAGATAAAGCTACTCGCTACAACTTCACGGTTAAATGCGCCGAATGTAATGAGAGAAGTACGTATTAAGAAAATAATTTTGCGACTCAAATTATGTTAAATCCAATTAGATTTATAAAAATAAAAATTTCTTAAAAATAAGATTTCTTCAAAATTAAATCAAATATTCTTGTTTGGTCATTTTAACGACTTTCGTGTACGAATATTTAATTTGATTCATTTATTATATTAAAATAACACGATCTTATAGTTGTCGTTTTAACAAAAGGATTTAAAAATACGGTTAGGACAAACGTTATTAGCTGAATTATAAATACCTCTGATAGAAAAATCTATGCAGTTTCAATAACCATATTTTAGTAACGTTAAATAATCCTTCGATAAATGCCGAGACTTCGGTCCAATAATTAGAAACTGCTTTAAGATAAAAAATTTTAAAAAACGATGGAAAGCCAGACGCGGCACAAAAAGTTATCAGGTTAACGAAGAGTTCACATTTTTAAAGTTCAAATTCTTTTTTCCCTCCATATGTGTCAATATGCGAATCTTATCAACCGTAGAGTTTTTGCTAAAAGCCAGTATCGTTAAAAAAATGTGAAAAGAGGAAATAAGAAACAGGCAGGGGAGGAAAAAAGCAGAGAAATTGAAAGGAACCGCGTGCTTCTTATCGATAAGGCGGGAGAAATTCAAAGGCAGGGGAAGTTTAAGTGGCATGGCTAGCGGAAAAGCCATGACCTGTCTCAAAGTAAGCGTGATTTCTGCGTTTCGTGACTGTGCCAGGCGACTCGCGTGCCTCGGAAAGAATTAATCCGGTCGCTTTCACTCTTCGAGGCAAGAAAGTCGTGCGATCCACTCGTTTACCCGTAGAAAGAGCTTTAGCCTGCCGTGAAAATTAGTCATTTACATAACTTGTGAAACACTTTCGCGTGAATTTCGCGATCATCGACCACGATATGTAATCGCCTGCAAAACGTTTTTCACTTATTTCTTATCTTTACTTTTTTAACCGAGAAGCACTGCCGACCGTTGTTTTCATTTCTGTACGGTAAACTTTCTAGTCTCCAGAGTCGGCAAACTTTGCGTTGTTGACTATAGAATGATTCAAACTACAAGGTCTATTAGAACGTGCAACTTTGAGTGTAACGAGCGTAGTTTTAGAATTCTTTCGTTCCTTTCTGTAGACTTTCCTATGATTCGAAATATTTTTAATTCAGCTTCTTAAAATCCACTTTATAATCAAAGATCGTGAATTTTAATTCTAATGGCAGATTATTATATTTAATGCGAAACTTAGGAATTCCATTTTCAGTGGTAGAAGGCTATAATATTTCGTTAAAAAATTGTTAATTTTCATCTGAATGATATTTAATTCGAAAATTGTGAATTTGAATTTCAATGACAAAAGACTGTGATATTTGTAATATTTTCAGTCTTAAAAATGCTTGTACTTACAACCAACTAATGACAAACTGATATCATTCCCTCTCTCTATACTTGTAGTAAACATTGAAACTGTTATTCCCCATATGTATTTCTTTTCTTCTTGTACGCGCAGATATATCTGCCAGTACCGGTTCACCGCATTCATGGCTCGGAATACGATTTAATCGGAAGATTAATTTATTCTTACACGATCGTTGTTGTTAAATCTCTCGAAAACAGTTGCAAAAACTTTTTCAAGTAAATGTAAAAAGAGTGTTCTTAACTTTGCATAGCTGTTTCAAGGTTAACATCCCATCCCTTTTACAACAAATTATAATTATTTAAAATTCGAGAGAAGTGAAACAAGCTAATCCTTTCCACAAATATTCGTTTAGATTCACAATACAATTTAATGCCAGCTTATAATCTGTTTTGCAAATTTTAATCAACAACAATGACATTCTCAATTGACGACAATTTTTGACGAAATAAAATATTATATCAAATAGGATTTAATACTAAGCCCCTTAAACGACAAATTTTTTTGAATTAATAGAAATAAAATACAACTAAAATTCTCAGAATCTCTAAAAATAAAATTACGATAAAGTTAAGGTAAATAATATAGTGACGAGAAGATCTAGGGATATTTCCCGAGTCACAGGATAATTTGTACAAACTGTACGAGTAAAGGAGAGCAAATAATACCGTACACGGCAGTTACGAAATTATCACGACTTACAGACGACACTGTAAGCCGGTTCGTATCACCCGTGATAATTTGTGTTAGCATTGAGACAGAGCACGGTCGATTAGAGGACGATCCCCCTGATTCAGATATCGTATCTACAGACGCGAATGCACCTCATGTATCAACGTTTTTGTTTCCTTAACCTCATAGCCTTCATCGAGAGTGATGAGAGAATATCTTTATACAGAGTGTTTCAAAATTATGCATACGAACGTATTTGATTAATAGATAAATATGACTCAAAATGGAAATAACCTCAGATTAGAATAATCCGCGATTCGGTAGTTTTTTTTTCACACTTTCTTTTTATAGATAATCATAGAAGTTATAGAACATCTATGATTTGGTATTTACATTAGTATTTATTAATATTTTGCATAAAAAGTTTCAGTTCTTTTATGAACATGTTTATAAGAAAAATTATGACACTTATCAGAATTACACCTTTACTATTGTATTATTATTAACGTGCAATGTTATACGTATCATATCTTTTCGGAATTTCAGTATCTTGTATCATCCAGTATATTTTATTTCGATCTGTCTTTTATTATAATTAAATGAATCGCTGGCTCTGGAGAAAAAAGTAAATGATCAATCGAAGTATGTAATTACAAAGCGTATAGTTATACTTCTTTTAACCGAAATCTATATTTTTGGAACAAAGTATCGCGGTCGACGATTGATAACGACCTACGGCAAAATCGAACATCAATTGAAATTCGTACCAGCGGATCATCGCATTACACGGCGATATCTCGATCAGCCTCGTTTGACATTGAACTTCTTATCGACTTGTCTGGCGTTGGAGTTTAGTACTCGTTCAAATATATTTAATTTGTCACGTTCCCACTGACACGCTCTACAATTTCCTTTAAATCTCCAAGCCCAATCAAAATATTACCTACATTTTTTTCGTTACCTCCATTCTACTTCCTACCATCTTAACTTCGCCATCGCCAATATTCTACCATATTTGTAAAATAAAATTATCGTCGATTAGTATGAGAAATTACAATATCACCTTTATTTAGATCTAATAACATGTTTATCGTGATTATATCATTGCTGGACCTTTAGTGATAAAAATGGATTTTATTTTAATCTTTTCCTACAAAACTCGTATAGTAGATTTCGAACAGTAATGAAGGAAGGTAATAGTAAAAAAATAGTAAACAAAAGATTGAAGATCAGAATAATTCGATGTGTTTTTAAAATATTAGGCATCAATTTCCTCAATTGTTTTGGACTGACGTCATTTCTCCGATGATTGTTCAATCGTCACGTGCAATCGCTTGTCGGTGACATTGAATTTTGGCAGAACCCATTGTTACTGGGACGCAATCGATAGCAAAACGTATTTGTATTCACGCGCCGAGTTACAATGCAAATATTGTAACAAATTTTCATGATAACATTCCATACAATTTCCATATAATCTTCTCCACTTTTTCTTCTCTTCTATATTACTAGATCATTATAGAACGTTTTTGGGCGAATCACTGATGTAATTCGATCAATAACAGAATCGACTGGGGTCAGTTATTTTCATGATTTCCGTCGTGTGTTTGCTCGTTAAAAAAAAAGTGTTTCGTAAAAATCTTAGACAATGATTAAATGTTGCTTCCGTTCTTCTTACTTGCATTTCTTTTTTACAGGAAATTATTGCAATTAGAGTATTAGGATTTTGATGCGAGTCAGTGATAAAAGTAGAAATTGCGATGGATATTATCTCTGGTTTGGAGTTTCTCCTATTCGAAAGTTAATTTTCGGTGAAATTCATGAAATACGCCTAGTATTACTAATCTTATCATATTCTGCAAGGAGAAGTAAAATCATGCAACGTATATACAAAATATTTCTAATTCTGAAGGTAAGCAAGGATAGCTATGAAGTTAACTCGATTTATCAATTTTTCCCAATAAACATCAACATAAAAAGTTAAGCTGACTTTGCACGGTTGATAAGAATGTCATTAAACGGACTCATCGTTCTTGAAATGCCAGTATGTTGTAACGAGTGCGTACACTCGCGGCTAGAAACTGCCTTTGAGGAAGACCGATTCGATAAGCGGTGGTCGATGAATCTAATTACAGAACTATCTCTGTTTATTTCTTAGAGAAGGTAAAAAAAAAAAAAATATCGAAACACGTGTGGTAGGTCAGGAATCCAAAAATAATATCCCATCTGGATAAATAGGCGGATGTAGCGTCATCCAACGAGACGACGACGCGACGCGACGCGATGTGGCCTTGCATTTTGATTTCTATCGAAAACAAAATCGTTGCCCAAAATAAGCTTTGCAACGCGCATGATTAATAATTTTATGACGCGTTCCGCGGTTGCGTCGTTTACAAGAGTAAATTTTACAAGAATAAATTGATATGTATTTCTGTCCAATGTATGTACATATGTACATATAACGCTTAAATTTTTGTTATATTTCTTAGAAAGTACTAGAAATCGTTTCGTATACTGTTCCGTAAACCGTAACTGCGCTAACGAAGGTATTAACAAATCGTCTCCTCTATTACACACCATCCCCTTTCAGTGAAAATACCATACTGAGAAATAATTATTTAAAATAAGGGGAAATAATTATTCCCTACGCCGCAATGCTGGCGCATATAACCGCCATGAAATAACGTCCATGAAATTGCCGCCCTTGGTGGACGTGCACTTGAAACGCGCTATGATAAATTTACACATGCGTTCTTCGGAGGGTAGCGATGGACAGACGAGGGAGTAAAGATCCAACAATGAAAAAGATTTCACCCAGAAGCACACGTCGCAACAACGGTACAGTAGAAGTCAGGATACCCCTCGCAATTCATTCCCAGCCGCGTTCGACCGTAATACCATCCCTCCGCTTCCGTTCTGCCGGCTGCATTTTTAAAAGCTATCACGCTCGCAATGTATCGCACCATGCAATTTGTCGGGTATTATACACTTATCCGGCCGCGACCACGCTAAGCGTTACTTTGAATAAGTGGCCCGCCGAAAATCACGCGAGAACAAAGCACTTATCGTATGCATCAACGACGTTGAGTAAGAACGAATCGCGTGCTTAACCGTACCTAATCAATAACTTGCGATATTGTCCGATATGAAGTCTGTTTATTCGTGGTGTTTTATCGGTTTTCTAGGTAGAGATCAAATTTATATAGCCAGGTTGTTGTTCGATTCAATGTGATAGGTAGAGTACGACTGTTTATGCAAATGCATATCTTTACAGGCATTGATAAAGAAACATCTGCTTCCTTTGTTTTCTTGCTAAAGAACATGCACTAATATGTGGAAGCTCAAGCTCGAAATACCTATATCGACGTTGCAGGGTAGAATTCTATAAGAAATCCTAATGAAAAAAACGAAGACCGGTATCTTCTTAATTTATTCATAAACGGTAAGAATCAGTTTTCTCTCCAACCGAAGTCACACGTACGTGAAAATATTTTCTTATTTCCGATCCTGATTCTTAGTACTGTCATATACAAAAGATAAAATTCGATTAATCGTTAATTTAAGACCATACGATAAATACCATTGGCGAAATACGGTACACAAAAAGATAAATTAATCTTATCAAATTAAACGTATATATATATACATGTCGTATCAAATTTTCTTTTACAAGAAAATGATATTATATCCACGGAAGGGATTAACGCAGGTTGCTACCAATATCCGCGTCGATTTTCACCGTTCAAACATGCGTGAAAATCGCCACCCACTACCGACTTCACGGAATCGGTACTTCTCCTCCCACCCTATACTCGGTTCCTGATCCCCTGTCTTCAACCCCCTCTCGGCGTTCTATGCCCACGTCAGACGATAGTACGCATTGTACTGCGCCGCCACTGAAAACCTACAGTCTAGCCTTGACTGCGCGCAGGGGTTGCTATGGCGATCACTACCCCCACACATACGCCCACTCTGCGCCGCCGACAACCCCTGCGTCCCGACGGCGGCGGCGGTCTACGACCAAGAGTGTGACCCCGACCTTTCAGGTGGATGACCTCCACTGCATCGTAGATGCGCGCGCACGCGACGGCCCTCACCTAGACAGTGAGCTCACCCCTCTGCCATTTCCTCTGGCCGACGTCGACCGACCGACAGCCACCCCCGTACGCTCACGGGGATGCAGCCGGCGGCGGCGGCGACGACGCGACGTGGAGAGGGTCGAGAACGGACCCGACCGTGGCTTGTCATTACTTGAGACTGAAGATTGTCTGGCTGGTTACAGTGAACTTCTGGGGGGGGGGGGCATTCGAGGGGTTGTATTTTGATTGCATTGTCGCGGTGTTTCTCCTTTCTTCCGCGTTCTCTTTTTTTCCGAGTTTGCTTCCTCTGAGTGAGGGATGAGGCAAATGCATCTTGTATTTCGAATCGAAGAGCACGAAATTATGGCTGAATTGATCGCGTTTTATTGTAAACTTTAGGGGGTAGATTGGAGCTATTCGGTTAGGTGGATCGAATTAGGTTTTACATATCGCAGTAGAAGAGTTTTGTTTAGTATTTTACTTTTTATCTAGATTCCTTATTTAGTGTTAATAATATTTTTATACGATCTGATATGTCTATTCTGGCATAATAATCTTCTTCCCTAATTATCCTTTCAGTCAAATAACGAATAATAGGAATAATTAATATGACAAAATTTAATCCACTGCAGCAGTGGAAATTTTTAAACACATTTTTAATCTTAGTGGAGTAAGTCAAGGTTTTAGGAATTCAGATTTAGTATAAATATAAGTCTTTGAAATTCCCCCTTGCTTCACAATTGATTAAGCTGTATCGATATAAGTTAAGTCGTCTCTCACAATTTGGAAAGATGTAACGAATTTTTCATAAATATTTCATCAAGCGAAATTCCATATACTTCAAAACTTGTCTTATTTTATTCATTGCCAATCGTTTTTTAATTTTTGTAAAAAAAAAGCAGTGGATCGACTTGCGCTATAATAATTGGCACAACGCGCCAAACATTGCTGAAAATTCGATTGATCGACGATAGCGGGGCTCGAGGTCCAAGTCCCGATTCGTTAGTATTCCGTGGAGGAAGCAAGGAGAAACTCGGGGAATTTCCGGGCGCACCTGCAACGCACCGGCAGGGATCGACAGGTGTGGAAAAAGTTTATTCTCTCGTTGGGTTTCGCTGACCCGGTCACAGGCAGCACGAGCGCTGCATCTACGCCTATGCGCCAGACGCCGACAAGAGGGTTGCTCACCCCTTCCTGTCTGCACCATCACATGGAAATGCGGCTGAAGCTTTTGCACGAACGTGTTCACCGACTACTCGACCCTGCCTCTGTGTCTCTCCCTCTCGTTTCACTCTCTCTTTCTCTTTCCCCCTTCTCTGTCACTGTTTCACCCCTTCTCTTACCCCCTCTACCCTTGCTCCCCTGTTCTCCTTCTGCGTCCGTCAGCCTGCTCGATTTCGCGCAGCCAAAGAATACCTAAAACGCTGCAGTCGGGCATCTTTTGAGTCTCCTAGTCCCCCTCCCCCAAACGCACACCCTCTTCTCGGAGACATTATTCAGTGCACTGCGAGCACCGTGTATTTAAGCGAGCCTGCTTTCCAATTTGCATCTCTGATATTTTTTGCCCCGTGCAACCATAACACGCGAAAGGTTGCTCAGATATGTACGGCTTTGCACGGATCTTAAATACCTGGGAATAATTATAGCTAGGTGATTCAGAAGTTGATGAAATTGTAAGTAAGGGGTGAGCTGGAGTGAAACTGAAATACTTCTCTTGTTTCGAATTTCGAAGGCGAATGAATTTGCATTTCATGGAGAACGATTACGATTTAATATATTTGTAATGAAAATAGTAACAAATAGCAAACATTTCCCACAATGGTGATACAGTAAAGTAATATTATTTCTATACTATTTTGTAACACACTTTGATTGTAATTCATTGTGTTCGTAATAAAAATAAAAAGAGATATAATTTCTATAGTAGATATTGTTTTACTTCTACGATAAAATATTTCTATTGTAATTTCTATGTCTATTGTAAAAGAATAATTATAAGATTATTATCCAAGGCTTAAATTAATACAGATAGAAATTTAATTTAATCCGTCATGAATTTCCTACAAAAGTAATGCACCAGCGTCCGTGTCTGTTGTACTTTATCGATCAGCCGGTATTTGCGCTTTCATGGTACACCATGATAGTATGGTTTAACGCAATCCATCTCGTGATAATTACATAAATTTATTAATTCCTTGGTGCGCCAGCACGAGATCGGATTTCCAATATCGTTGCCCACGTCGCGTACCACGTTGAATATTTTATCTGGCTGGAAATAACGAAAAGCACGTATCATTAACGAGATCCTAATCGACTACCCTGTAGATCGTCGCTTATCAACGTCGTCGATCGACAATGACTGCGAATGTGAGAGTATCTCAATATTAAATCGCTCTAGCTCTCCCTGCATGCCATATTTCGACCCTTCCTTCGATGCACTACTCCTCTTCTAAAGTAGAACGTGATATTAATGCACTTTGATAACAATTTTCTATCCCTCCCTTTTTATTCGTCTTGTTTTAGAAAAAGACGCATTAACAAAGTACATGTACGGAGATGAAGTAACTGGATTATGATATGAAATATGAAACTCTCTTGTAAAATATTAATACATTTATTCGTTATTTTCGTTACCTTATTTTCTAAATATATCCGTTGCTCGTTATTTAATTAATATTTTAATTATGAATTATGCATGCAAACAAATTCGTAAAACAAGAAGAACTTTTTTCATTTCCTACATTAACTTTCACGTTACGATATTCCACATACTGGAGCGTTGTAAAATTTAATTTGGTTCACGAGCTAGTAAATTTATTATCCTCGATATATGAGAAACCAAACTTTCCGTATCAATTCCACGGTGAATAACTTTCCGATTTTTGAAATATTCGTCGAAGGGAACTACTCGTGACAATTAGAAAATTCTCAGAAATAGAATTGATAAAATTTTACTTTCTTCCTAGATTATTACTGCTACTTTAAAAAAATTCTTTCAAAACTTAATTACACAGCACAAATGATAAAAATCCTTACGCCTAAAAATCCAGAAATTCTTCCCAAAGCGCACCAACATACAATTAACATCGTCCAATCAAAACCCCTCAAATTTCAATATCAAACAAGTAAAAAATTACCGTAAAAGTATCCCCCCGAGCAACCACTCTACGAAACCTTCCCTACGAATCTAAGTACACGTCAAGAAAATGCTCGGGTCCGCACACTTCGAAAGCCTTAATCGACCTCCAACCAGGGGTTCTTGATGGGGGTGAGATTTGACAAAGAAACCCACCCTAAATATCATGAAATGGAGAAAGAAAAAACAGATCTGGAGTAGAATCGTTCTCTTGCGAAGCGAGTTTTGGACCCGTCCCGCGCCGCTTACCGGGTAACGAATCCAATTACTTGCTAATTAGAGAATCGAGGCAGCAGTACCTTTCGAGAGT
This sequence comes from Bombus huntii, assembly GCF_024542735.1. Classification (NCBI taxonomy): domain Eukaryota; kingdom Metazoa; phylum Arthropoda; class Insecta; order Hymenoptera; family Apidae; genus Bombus; species Bombus huntii. The sequence continues at coordinate 11,772,530 of NC_066240.1, forward strand.
TGCGTGGCAACCCGTGCGCGCGTACAGAAAAAAAGAGCGAAAGAGAGGCTTTCAGAGGGCGGCAAAGGACGCCATGGGGTTTTTCTCGGCGAGGATGAAGTGCGCAATTAATCCGTCTCGCGTAGGCACTTCTGCTACTGAAACTGCATTGATATCCCCGCCATCCCTTACCCCAAACCGCCATCCGCCATTTTCTCCGCGGCTTCGTCGCTGTTTCTTTCTGTCACGGTGCTTCGTTCAACCTACGTAACCAGACGTCTCTCTAACGACATCGTGTAATGCATGGTCGTCACGATCTTCGGGGAAAAAGCCTCGATTTTATCCTCTTGTTTCAAGCGTGTTGCGACCGTCTGCTCGGAAGCTTGTCTGCTTTCGTAGGTGGTTCCTGGAAGAACAGCCAATAATTGATTTCTTGGGAACAATTGATTGGATGCTTCGGGCATACCGTATTTTGTACATAATATCATGTAACTGGTGGTACATATTGAGAGGAGCAGAAAAGAGTATGAAATACATGAAAAGTATGGGGACAAATTTTTTTCGTATGAAGGTTTGCTCGACAGAATTTACTTTGAACGTTTGCATGGTATGTGTACATTTATCTGTTATCTAAGTACTATGATCTCAAAGTAATGGTGTTCCTGTTGAAGTGCCTGCCAGTTTACAGTGAAGTGAGTAAAATCGAGATAATTGGAAGTCAGTTCTCTGTGAGACTGGGCCTCTTATGAAAAGATTGTATTCTGTGTCTTTGAGTTTTTCGTATATTTTACGAAACGTAATATTTTATTGTCATATTAGATAAAGAACATGGAACATCGGAGATTTGCCATTCTATCCGAACGTTATAGTTTCGTAGTTTTTCGTTATCGTGCCATCCTAGTCATCGCTACTGCAGTATCATTCAACGTTTTCGCAATTCAATTTGCACTTCTTCTATCTGTCTGGCTGATCTAAATGGATTCGTGAAACGCACCCCAATGCAGAGTTCATTCGTGCCGCGATTAAATCGATCATTCCCCATCGCCAGGCTAATTTTTTTCGACAATATTGATACAGCGCTCGCGTCAAAGGAGATATAAATGCAGCAAAGGCACGGAATATACCGTGGCAGCGGATCGACAGTATTTATCTTGACAACGCGAGGGATCCGAGCGCAATTAGACACGTTCGGAAACATTTCAGTGTGGCCAATGCCCCTGAAGCTTAATGACCCCGTGACTGTGCACAAGCAGCTGGCCAAAGGCCCCGCGTATCGCGTGCACATACACTTTGCATGGTTATCGCTCGAATAATTATACTCTGCCTACCCCGCGAATTCGAATCGGTCTGATCGAACGTACGCGACACGAATGAAAAATTTCGTTCAATTCGCCATTTTCGACATCGAGTTTCGGTGAATAAGTCGATTAATCCTCCTTCGTGGATATCATAGGGAGAACATAGGGTGGGAAAAAAATAATCTATTGAAAGATTCAGAAAATAAAAAAGTTATTTAGTCGATCGTTTTCAAACAGAAGAAAAATAAAAACAAATAAGACATTTTGGAGAACAAAGAAACATTCTTATCCGAGAAATAATTATTTTTCAACGTGAACCTTGAATCTAAGTTTATACGTAATTATCGATCTTGTCGGGTTGTTCAAAAAGTTTGTACAGTTCAAAAAATCGTGTAGCTTTATATTTATTTATATAAATATAAATTATAATTTTATAATAATATATCTTCGATATAATGTCTACAAGCTAATAAAATATTTAATTGGTTTGATTAAAGAGAAATTGATATTGCGTAACGTAACAATGTTTCTTCGTTGTACAGTTTCCTTCTACTTGACATTTCCTTACACCAAATATTAGGCAACGTTCTTCAGATATTGCTTTTACGATATAAACCGAAATTTGTTATATGTCACTGTCAATACATTATCGAACAACTGGTATTCAAATATGATATACAGATCGATCAAATATGTCATAAAAATAACATCATCCAGGCGTAAAAGTTACCAGCCACATTTATCCAGAGGCAAGTCGGCAGGGACTAGGAATCAGCGAGCGATCGAAGATTAAATTCGACTGCTTATTCTCTCTCTTTCTCTCTCTCTCTCTCTCTCTCTCTCTCTAGGGGAGGGTGGAACACAGCATCCCGTTAATCTCGAGATCCCCGCATAATTGCGATTAATTAAAAATGGCTTTGGTATGCCGCGGCGTGGAGCCCTCGTGAAAGCGTGCATCGATCGCGCAATGGAGGGTCGTCGCCCGCTGTGTTGCAACGTATCCTATGCAGACAGGATGCACTCCTTTCATGTCCGCTCATGCAAAGGACACTCTCATCGCGTATGCAGCCTCGAAGGCTCCACTCGAATTGTCGGATCTCTCTCGTCGTGCCTTTGTTCCAGAACGAAACGAACCAGAGCTGTTTCCTCGCCCCGCGAACACCCGGTAGAAAATAGATTTTTATCGGCTGGACCACTTCCTGTTTCTACACTACGTTTGCATTTTAAATTTTTGGTTTCATTTCTTTTGCATCCGCGTCTTACACGAGCAGCAATTAATACGTTGTTACCAGTGACTTACTTGTATGATACTACATCTCGAGATCATGCGAAGTATACCTATATGATATATCTATATGATATACCTATATAATATTTTCAGATCGTGGATTTAGACTCTTTACGATTCTTATGATCTCAGTCTAAATGTAGAATAATTTTTCAATTATTATCTGTTGCGTTAGAAGTGTTTCTGACTTCGAGTTTATAATATCAATTCATTGCAATAAGTTGCGAAGGCAGAGGAATCGATTTCTTCTTGGAATCCGAATTTATTATTGAGCTAATTCCCCTTTTCGAGTATTTCGCGTCGAAATACCTCTTTTTAGCTACAAACTGACACGAAAATAAAAAAATTAACAAAAATAGACTTTTCATGTTTTTTTCTCTTCGTGTCATATGCATCCTGTGTATTTTTGCAGCTTTTCTCCTATAAATGCATATTATACAAACATTTTTATCCACCGGTCATATTTTAGCGCGTGAAATATGCGACGACGCGATTAGAATCGGTGCACGTAGTATCGGCGAGGAACGATATCGCCGGTTTGTAGCGATTGATGCGCGAGTTATTCGAGACGTTGCAGGTAGTAGTAGTTTGTGAATACGTTGAAGTAGGCGCGCTACGCTAGAGGATAAAAAGGAGGAGAAAGAAAAAGGTGGAAGGTTCGTCCGTGAAGGGCTGTCTGTCTAGACGGATCGTTGTTCGGTGCAAAACTGTGACCGTGAATCGACGACGAACGTAGTCGTGGTAGAAAAGGAACGAAGGAATAACGAATAGTGCCTGGCAGACTGCGTGGGCGATGCATTGTTTTCAGATGCGGCCGAAAAGTGCAGCGAAGAATGCAACCTCCGCAAGAAACCACCTTCTTCTCTTAGATTCATTCTTGAACTCCCACCCCTTCGCGTCTTCTAGTTCTCGACGTTTCCTTGCCTTTCAACTTCTCAATTTTCGTTCATCATTCACTTCTCATTTCCCTTTTCCTTATAGTTAAGAAAGTTTCTAGCCTTCCCGACAGTAAAAGGAATATTTTTTGGTGTATTTAAGAAGATTGAAAGAAAATTGTTTATTACGAGCTTCCGCAAGGAAACCAAAACTCTGAATTCCAACAAATATTGCTCTCGGTTAGACGTTAACACGTTATGCTTCAAATAATTTATTTATTCCGGTTAAAACTAATTCTAGTATTAGTGTACCGTGCCTTCTTTACAAAAACATCAGAAAAGATTTGTTTGTGTCATTGTTGATAGATGAAAGGGATATTCTTTCCATAGCCCCAAAATAGTTTATTCCTGGAAGGGTGAAACGCAACAAATAAAGATAAAAATTTGAATGTCATTTTTCGATGAGATAACGCAACACCTTATGCATGGATAAAATACAGATCAAAAAGTTTTGGATCAGAAAAAAATATATTATTATGTCCGAGAAAAGAATTTTTTTTAGGAAAGAAAAATCTACCATTTAATGATGTTTGGGTAATGAGAAATGTGTGAAAAGTATATCATTCGCCATCTGTTGTACATAGTTGTTCTGATATCACTTTTGTCTGTTTATATATTAAATTGGGGCGAACTTTCGCTCTCTCGTGCCTGCAGTACCACTATGCCATTGCCACGCCCCGAGACGCGACTGCAACCAGGTGGAAGTTTGCGTCACACCGACATGACAAGGCGCTGTCCTCTTTTTAAATGGCCGACCACTTAATAATTGGCCATTTAATTCTACAAGGTTGCAACTGCCTGACTTTAATCCTTTCATCGGAATGACGGATTTTTGAATCTTGCATGAAAGTTAATCGAAAATAGAATTCTATTTATTATGGAATCTACCGCGCGTTATATCAAGTGAAAACGAATGATTCCTGTTAGCTAGTTCGGTCCCTGTGATGTTGCGAACAGCACCTAAGTGCAACAGGAGGTTAATTAACGGAACAATTTGAATACAGCGGATGAAATTCCGAGGTACGATGCCACTGGGACCAACTTCTGTGTCCCCGCCATCCTTCACGCCCTGTTACAGCCGCGTCTTGCAATAATTGAAATTTTATCGTTTAAACATTCTAAAGTTAACCAACTATCGATTCATTAACTTTCCAAGACTATTCTATCAATTACCAGTAAAAAAATAACCAACCACTGAGGAAAGTACATTTAACTTCGAAAGGCGGATCGATATCAACCTTGACAATCATCGTCGCTTCAAACCATGAAATCATTAACCTTCGAGAACTGTTCCATTAAAGTTCACCAAAATCCTATCGATTCCTCAAGCACCGAAGAAAGCAAATCTAAGATAAATTCAGCCCGAAAGACAGATCAATGTCAACCTCGACGATCATCGACTCTCTAACCGAAGAAATCTCAAAATTTCTCCAGCAACAAGTTTCTACCCCAGATACGGTCGAAGGACGATGATGGAAAAGAAAGAAAATCTCAGGAACAAGACAGCACTTCCGTTGACCGTTTCTTCGTCCCCTTCGCCGATACTGTTGGCGCTAATAAGTAGGAGCCATCTTCCTCGAACTGGCTCCAGGTCCGTAGGATTTTTTAATAGGTCTTTCAGCTTGGCAACCGCCCTGTCTGCGAGCTCGTTCCTCTTTTTGCTCGTGCGAAAAGCAGAACGGACGAGCGTCAAACGCGAGCAAAAGAGGGAAAGAGATATCGGAGGCACGGGACCACGAGTGAGATGAAAGTTTGCCCCAGTACGTTGCACCCTCTCTTTCCCCCTGTGCAGCGGAGTCCCATACACGTAAACGCGTCTCTGTCCCACCAAGTATCCAGCCAGCCAGCCAGCCAGCCAGCCAGCCAGCCAGCCAGCCAACCCCCTACCCATAGGGGTGTCGTCCCTCCAGGCGTCACAGGCCACCAACCCTCTCCGACATCCCGGTACTCCCGTATTCCTGTTTCGCCGCCCCCGAGTCCGCTGCACCGCCGCCGAATCAATACCGGCAGACATCCTAACTCACTGGAGGTCAATGCCTCGTTCCCGCGAGCGGCGGCGACCTCAACCTCCTACCTTCCCTAGCCTACAACCTCCTTCCAGAGAGCCCCGAAGCCAGACGATGTTTCTGTCTCGTTTTCTCTATTTCCCTCGTTCCCTTTCTTCCTGTGTGCCCTTCTCTCTGTGTCTCTCCTTTTTTCTTTCTTTCTTTCGTGTTTTCATCTTCATCGGTTGGATTATTCTTTTTTTTCCTCTCTTTCGTTCCTTCTGTCCGCATTTCGCCACCCCTTTCACCCTTATTCTTCACCGAGACTCCCTTCCCCGCTTCACCTTGTTTCTCCTAGATCTAGTTTTACCTTTATTTATTTCGAGGCTATTATCGTGAGCAGGACGAGGCTATTTTTGTTTCTGTATGCGCAAGCATCTGAGCTTCCTTGGATCGGGTTTTCCTGGATTTTCAAGAGAGTAGGGTCAGCGTTTAATCTTCGGCCAGAGAGGTTGCATTCAGAATCAAGGTTCATGCATTTGTGGATGGGGATTCTTGTTTCGGGGTGAGTTCGGGAGACGAAGAGATCCGCTAGATTTTGTTCGGCGTTGACACCCCCGAGATTCGACCGCGGGCTTCTGCGAACTTTTCGAAGAAGATGGCTCGATGCCGAGGCGTCCCTGTTGATCGTTTTGGCGTTCAACTTCCTCTTCGTTTATGTTATTCAACACTAATTTCAGAAATATATTCTGGAAATGAAAGTAGCGTATTATCGTAACTCAAGATTCTGCAAATCCGTTTAAAGCTGTATTCTGTTTTAGCGTTTCGCGCGATAAAAGGTGGCGATTATCATTAAAGTTTGGACGATCGTGTAAATTTATTTTTTTATGAGCACAGCTAAAGAGACGGGATCTAGAAAGAGAGATTTGTTCCATCCATAAATATTATAACGAGCACACCACGTTGAATATTTTATATACTTTTGCATATTATATGAATATTTTATATATTTTGCATATTCCATACATGTTAGCACGTTTAAGAAAACGTGGAATTGAAATATAAATTTAAATTTCTATTTCACTAGCCTACACTACGCAATGTATAGGACGCTCCTATTACAACGACAAACATTCAAAATGTGACCCTGTTTGAGATTTCAGACCCTTACATATCCATGCTTTTGTCAAAGCGTAATGTAAAACACGAGTAACTTGTTTAACGACCAATTTTATTATTAATTAATTTTCCTAATAACCTGACCTAACATACCGTCACGAATTTTTCAATTATCTTTGATGATATTTCATTCAGTTACATTTATGCCACAAAGTCGTGACAATACAATTTGACGTTAAACAGCATGGCACCTCACTGTCTGCACGGTAATCTACTTGTCGAAACAGGAACAGTACGTGTTTGTTTCCTCGAGGCTTCAGAATTTCTCCTCTCTTCCTCTCTGCAATTGAATTTTGTGACTTCTGTTGCTGTTTCACTTCTATTCCCTTCCACTACCCCCCGTTCGTAGTTTCGTGGCATCGCCTTCTCCTCTGCCAACCCCTCCCATCCAGGGGTTGAGAAGTTTGCTTGGCTTCTTGGCTCGGAGACCGATTTTCATGTGGCCAGAAATACGATTATGGGGTGGAACGAAGCGGAACGCTACTTTCGCCCAGCTTTAATCGGCTGGTCTCCATTACCAGCCAGCCTAGCCTTTTTGCTAACGGTAAAAGGGTTATGGGAATTCTGTGTCGAATCATCTCACGAGCAACGATCGTAAGATGCAGCGTGCTAGGCCGTTTTCATTGGAACATAGAGGGTGCCGTCCATATTCGACCGCGATACCGGTTGTTTAGGGATGGAAAATTAATGGCCACGGAATCGTTTCGCGATTTCATGTCAGCATATGGAATTTCTTTGGTCGTTGTACCGTTGCAAATTATTTAGTTAGTAGTAATTATCGTAGATCGAAGAATATAAAAATGATTATGTAATCATCTTTGACAGAATATAGAATAATATATATGTCGGGTTATCATTAGGATTTAAGGCGCGTAATGATTCTTCATTTGAATTAGCCATTGTTTTACAAAGCAGAGAATATATTTACGCGAATAAACTAGATTTAACAAAATATTATGAATAATGAGTTTAATAAATGATAAGTTTAATTAATAATTAGATTAAAGAATAATAAGTTTAACGAACAATAAGAGGAACGAATAATATATCTTACGAATAATGAATTTTACGAATGATGAGATTAACGATTGATAGGTTTTACGAATAATGAATTTAATTTACGCTATTAACAATGTTCCGGGGTTCAAACGAATCCACGGTCAACGGGATAACTCTTTACTATGCGTAAAATAATTTTAAAACACAAAAATACGTTTGCTGAAACACTCGGTAAATTACTCGATGTATCACTTTCCAAGGCAATCACACGAATGAATATCTGATGAAAATCTTTTTCGCTATACGACTGCATTTGTTTGTTATATGCTAGCTGGAGACATCGAGAAGGTTCCAATCGTTGTTGCTAGGCAATTTCTGTCAAAAGTTTGTTGTATACTCTTTGGAAACATCGAGAAAGATCCAAACGCCGATACTAGGCAGTTTCTGTCTGGAGATTGACTCATAATACAACGTGTGTCCCATTATATCAGCATCTCTAAAGTACAATTCTATGTGATTTCTAGGGAGAACAATACAACCGATCCACACCTTCGTCAGGCAAAACTCAACATAGTAGATAAAATAAATGGAAAAATAGAAAGATGAGAGAGTTCGTAGTTCTAAATCTTGAGTTCTAGAAAGAGGTTCTATATTTTCAGTTCTAGAGAATTGCTTTGAAAATAAGACATACGCGCGTAAATATAATTGCAAAGCAAACGAAAAAGTTTCTCAAGCGAATGAAGATTCGTAAGTGAATTTGTGGAAGGAATTCTGCCAGAAATATCAATCTGAAATTCTGTCGACGTACGTAACGAGATAGTTTTTTCCTTTTTTAATTCCATAAGAAATATATTCTTCGTACTCGGAAACTAGTCGGGAAACGTGGAAGGGAAACGAACCCTCTAGGTTACGTCAGTGGGAACCGTTTCGCGAGATGCAATAGCGTGGTTGAGAGACAAAGACATTGACATTCAAAAGAGAGAGCCTCCTTTCCCGTGTCTCTTCACATCAGACGAACACTAATCCCTCCTCCCTCGTCCCTGACCGATGCTTGTGTGTTACGTAGTCGTGGTACGAACCCGTGCAAGAACGAGTTCCGGTACGCGCGTGCGCCCTGTTCACCCTCTTCGACTTCACCCCTTTTGGCCTGGTCATTTGCATGTTTTTGCAATTCCTCGAAACGCGCGCTGACAATTCTCGATGAAGCTTCACTCGTAACTGGACGACGATCCCGTTTCTTCGTGATTTCAATACCCGAATACGTTCTATTTCGGTAGACTGTTTGAAAGTAATCGAAGATAAAATACCTAAGAAAATATCTATGATATTTTATGAAACGATCCAACCTTGTAGAAATAGATTTCGGTAGAAAATAAACAATATCCAGCTTCGTTCAACTATCTCTAAATCGAGTCTCTCAAAAACTAAAGCAATCAGCTCCATTGCTGATTTTAGCCACTAACTGCGTGTACATATACTGTGCAAATATCGAACATCTCAATAACCAAATGACCTATTCCCACAAATTTATTTCGTATAAGAAAAGACGCCATAATGCATAATAATAATAATTCCAAATAATAATGATAATAATAAATAATTCCAAAATGCAGAATAAATTTAAAAGGACTAGTATTTACAGTCATCGAGTTTCCCCTTGCGTTTCGATCTATGCACTCGGTCAGCATCGACTTCTCGATTCTCTCTGGTTCTATTCGAAACAAAGGATATACGTACTTACACGTATCCCTGTGCCAAGTTGCTAGCAATCGATACGCTCGTCGAGACAATATACATAAGCATGCTGATTGCGTGCTCTATTCTGTCCAGTTATTCGCAAACAGACAGAGTCGAGTAAGAGAAGTTTCGAGACGCGCAAAAAAGTGTGCCGACACAGATCATCGTCGATGGGGTTGGCGAAAAGGACGAGGTATTTGCACTAGACCTAGAGAAAAACAGTGCTCACGAGGGTGTGCATAAAATTAGACGGTACATTCAACTCTGTTGAGAACGTGCCAAGAGCTCGGTCGGACGATCAACGGTATCTTCTTGTTCTTGCGAACGCTATGCGGCACGATGTTGCAGCAGCCAGGATGGCACCAATGCCCCCGTTCCAAACTTCGCTGAAACGCTCTCCACGTTGCCATGACAAATTGCCTTCTGACTTCGTGGAACGTGATACGCTTACCCCCTGCGAGTAATCGGACGGAAAAGACGCGACCGACCCTCTCACGAATTTCATTTTGTCTTAGCTCTGGTTAATCATGAATATTTCGATGCGCTCTGAACGAGATAAGACAGTCGTAGAATGACGATATTTTGCAGATTATGAACGTATCGTTCGATTTTTTATATTTTAGTTTCCTGGCATAACGATATATTTTGGTTGATGATGTTATTACAGGGTGGTTGGTAACTGGTGGTACAAGCGCAATGGGGGTGATTCTACGCGAAAAAAGAAGTCGAAAATATAGAATAAATATTTGTCGTTTGAGGCTTTGTTTTTGAGAAAATCACGGTACAGTGCGGTACGTTATAACGGATCTCACTGTAGATCGTTGTCTCGATGGAAAAATTAGAAAAAAAAATTTTTATTCTACATTTTCGACTTCTTTTTTCGCATAGAATCACCCCCTTTCCGCTTGTACCACCAGTTACCAACCACCCTGTATATGTATTATTAGACAGCGAATATTTATACCAATTCATACTGTCGTCGATATATTAGGTCGTTTCAAAAGTCTCTTTCGTTTTATAAGGAAATAATAGATACAGAACATCTTTTGTTTTATATTACTTTATTGATTTATCTATGATCCATTTTGTTTTATTAAGGTAAAGACCACAACGTTTGACAGATTAGGTTTCATGTTTGTATAAGGATGCACTGATATAAAGGACATGTTTGTAAAAGAAAGACACATTTGGGACAACCTAATAATTAAAAGAATGGAATTTGCTTCATACATTAATTACTATGTTGAGTACTATATATTTTGGATATTTTGCATATATTGTATACATTTTCTGCATTTTCTCATTTTCAAATTTCCCACAAATCGGCATACACATTCTATTTGTTATGTAACGAATGGCTGTTTTAGTGAATTATTTACCAAGCAAGGATGGAAGGACAGAAAGCAAGGAAAGAAAAGGAAAAGAAAGAAGAAAGAGCGAAAAATACAAATGGAAAGGAAAGCACGGAAGAAAGGGAACGAGATGAAGGTGGAGAAGGAAAAGGAAGAAGGGAAGTAACGGAAGGAAAGAAACATTGAACGGAACAAAAGGAACGGAGCGAAAGGAAGGAGTTAAAAAGCTAGGAGAATCCATTAGGAATTTTATTCGCGTTTAACGATATAAAGCAAGAACGGTAAAATGATCTATACAACTCGATTTTGAAAAGAACGAACCTGGCTTACGATTATTCTATTTCTCAAGTGTAGAAATAATCTCTCTAATTATTAGTTACACAAATATTCGCGTGATTTAAGTTGCAACGATTTGAATGAACAGCTATTAAATAATCTAAACTTGTAACTATTTGAACGAACAATTATTCCGTGACTTGGAATTGCTACCATTTACCACGAACGATAAGCAGATAGTATCCCAAGTAAGCCAGAGTATACGTTTAACGCATAAAAAAGAATGTGGAAACTTAAAAAAAGAAACAGAAGCTGTCATCGGGCGTCCTTTGGTCCCAAATTATTTTTAACCACGTCTAACGTTATCTGAACATCCGGTGAACGCGTGGCCTGGATTGGAAGGATAAAACGGAAGTTGGAAAACGTTTAGCGGGTAGGTCCTTGTTAAATCGGTCGGTGGAAAGCGAATCCTAGCCGACGAGAGACGTAGACAAAGAGAGGGAGGACAAGAAAGTCAGCCTCTCCTTCCCTTCTTTTTCCAACTCAACCCTCGTTTCTGACACGCTCGAATACGCTAACGAGTGTTCTATTTTTCAAGAGCACTATGTTTACCACTGTCGGCGTCTGCTCTCGCTCATCCTCTCCATATACGTGTATATAGTCTGTCCCTCGACAGACAAGACTAGATGTGTGGCGACGACGTCCAAGGGAATGGGGCAGACAGACATTGCACTTTCCCTCACCCTGGCCTGGCTACCCTCGCTACTTTGCCCTCCGACTTTCATATGCTCTGTCGCGACCCTTCCGACGACTACGATAACGTCGGGGTCGATCGTCGACGCAGTGGTGGACAACCTCTGTCGCATTAAGAAAGTCAGGTTCGTCCTTCGTGCGATCGATTTAGCGTATTTTGGAAAAACAATCAGGCTAAGGAGGAAAGATGGGAATCGAGGATTTCGATGGAAATCGGTAATACTATCGTATAATGTGATATTGGTTGATTTTTATGCGTTTTTGACAAACCGAAAGATGCAGAAACGGACAGAATACGTATAATACACGAAAATCTGTAAGATTAAAATAAAGTTCTATCTCTCTAGTTGCGCTGATAACAATATAAATTTGCATAAAAATCCGCAATCTGGCGATTACAAATATGTAAGATTCTTTAGGAGAAACAAACCTGGTGGGATTTTACTGTTGATGCAATTGATTTGTCACTTTGCGAGAAGATAATCAGGATGAGAAGGAAACACGTTGATTCGTGGATTTCTTCGGCAATGTGAAAAGACCCTGTTCAGTTGTTATATGCGTACAAGCGAAGTTTCTTTTCATGAAATGTTTTGATAAGGAATTGATTTACTGGAAGTTCACTCTCGTCGCCATTGGGAATTTAAATTGTAAGAAAGTGAGTAATTTTTGGACATATGTAAATTGAAATATTTCACTGGAGATTTATAGAAAGTTAGGATTAAAAGGAAACTTAATAGAATATGGGAGATAAGAAATGTAATTTTCATGGTTTTTGTGATCGTTAAATGAAACGGGGAGAAAGTATCCAATTGGCAGTAATACTCCTCAAGCTCCAGGCCTGTTAGGGTAATACATCGACTTTAAAATCAACACAAGCATCTCATATTTCCTTCAGCCGTCGCTCTTCTTGACGAAGTTCGAAGGGGTGATATTATCGCGGCAAGAAGACTAGGATTATGGATGGAGAAATGGAAATGTTTGGAAAGCATGCGTAAATTCAACGTTGAATTCGGTTTAGGTTTGAATTTCTTGATACCTTTCGCAAGAGAAGTCGTCGTGTTCGAGGCCGATATTACAGCCTCGATACATCTCGAACCAACCCTCATCTTTCTTTTTCATGCTTCAATAAAAAAATCTATCAACCACTCCGCGAACTCTCAAACTACAAACACAGCGAAACTTTCACCCTCCTGTTCTAACGTCCTTGTAATATAAAAAGTAAGAGTAACAGGGTGAAAATAAGATCATTAAGAATTCTATAGAAACCTTTTTCATATTTAAATGAAAAACATTATTAAAAACACTTTTGTCCTAAGTTCCTTCCGATATGAATACAATTAATAGCTACAAAATAAAATCAACTGGTCAAAATGTATTTCCTAATAAAAACGATAAAACGATTGAAGATTCGATAAAATGCCAACAATCTCAGATTTTTCATTACCAAACCTCAAACAGCTCAGTAAACCTACAATCAACTATTATACAAGGTGCTTGGTAACTGGTGGTACAAGCGGAAAGGGGGTGATTTTGCGCGAAAAAAGAAGTCGAAAATACAGAATAAAAATTTAAAAATTTAAAAATTTAAAAATTTAAAAATTTAAAAATTTAAAAACTTAAAAATTTAAAAATTTAAAAACTTAAAAATTTAAAAATTTAAAAATTTAAACATTTTAAAATTTTAAAAATTTTAAAAATAACGTCAATCAAGACAACGATCTACAGTGAGATCCGTTATAACGAGACGCGATAAAGTGCACGCGTACCGAGCGAAAATTCAAAGTCGATTTTCTCGAATACAAAGCCTCAAACGAAAAATTTGTATTCTATATTTTCGATTTCTTTTTTCGCGTAGAATCACCCCCTTTCCGCTTGTACCACCAGTTACGACCCACCCTGTATATATATAAAATAATTAAAATTGCATAGAATTCATTATCGAACCCCAAACGACTCAATGAACATCCCGTCAACCGTTACACGTATTACGTAAAATACCAAAAGTCTTGCAAGGTTTAATAAAATGTCAAAAATCTCAGACATTTCCATAAAACATCCAAAATCTCAGAGTGGTTCCATAAAGTGTGCAAAATCACGAAAGCTTCCTCATTGCGAAACCTCAAACACCTCGATAAACATCATCATCCATTCTCTCAAGGGCCGCGCAGTTTCATAACCTGAGAGTTACAGAGAGGAACGCGAGTTCCAGTGCTCTTAACTGCCTGGTGACTAGATCTAGGCGAAAGTAACGCGAGTTTGCCTCGTATCGGCGTGTCGTCCTCCAGGGTGACTGTCCAGGAATAGCTCAGGACATGGCAGTCGGGTGGTGGCTGCGTACGTTCATCAGTTCAAGGTTAGAGGAGCGCGGGCCGTCGCCACCGCGTGGTAGCGTCAGCGTCCGCGGGACCGAAATACATCCCTCCGCTGATGTATAAATACTTGGCCGTAGCTGTTGGCCGGGGACGACAGATCGTCGATGCATCCCGGTAACCTTGCCGTGCGAGCATCAGAGTCGACGCACCGATTTAAATAATTGCGCTCGAGCTCGACTCGCTTACGAAGAGAAAGTCCCTCTCAGTCATTCAGGGACACTTTGCTCTTCTAGGTGCTTCCAATCTTATTGCTCGGGATATAAACGTCCGGTTGATAGATCCACGGAAAGCGAATATGTACGATGGTGGCTAGAAAAACAATTTGCGTACCGTTGCAATTATCGTGGTATCTGAATATCAATTAATCGAGGTCAATCATATTAAATTTCGTATTCGATAGTAATATCATAGGATTATAAAAATTTGATACTCCGAGGGTGACATATAGAATTTGATAAAAAAAAAAAAAAAGGAAAAGCGCTTCGTTAGAAGATACGTAAGATCGTATAGATATTTTTTGTAGCGACTGTTTCAAATTGGATGGAAAATTAGGGAAATGAGAAAGCTGAAGCGAAATTTTCGTGGAAATTGGTCAATTATCCGGGAATTCGGTGATTTGGCGGTACGATCGAATCGTTTAACATTCGCTGATTAGTTTGACACTGGAAGAATCGCGTAGAAATAGTAGATTCTGGAATCGATTTTCGCGTAAAATGTATAAATCGTTTTCTTGGGGTTCAGTGATTTATTCAACCGTTAGATTGCTTGAAATTCATCGATTAGTAATTTTCATTGCAAAACAAAGAATTTGAGGAAAGAATACAGTTATCAACTAAGAAATTTCAATATTTCAAACTTAGTCTGAGACGGTAGAGGACGTTCCCCTGCCGTTCCTTGATTTTATTCCAATCGCTGGAGATTAAACCGTCTACCGGTTGGAAAAGAGAGGCAGCGGGTCATTCGACTGTCACAATAACGCTCTGTTTAGTTGTTTCTTGATTTACTGGTGTCGAGATAGAGCAACTGATAGACACCGTCCTTAGGAAAGTCAACGACAGCGATTGAATTTTTCTTTTTAATATACGAACGAAAACATGGAACGCATCGTGAATCGTAAAGTACCAATGGTCGAGTGATGTTTCTTCAAGGCGAAAGCTTCGAGACTTTCATTCGATCGTGCATTTTCACGCAATGCAATTAGATCGTTCCTCGTTCAAACGATATAGGATGGCTGCATGCCTGGCGATAAGTTTATGCACAATAGATTCGTTGACCTTTACAATGGATGCACCCTGTCGCATGTCGATGACACCGTGTTCTATAAAGATACCCCGAGGAGGTAGGGCCTTTTAGCCTTTGTCTCATTCTCGTCCGGCAGACGTTGAACCCGATACTCGAGGACACACATTGAACTATGCACATGGATAAATTAATTGCATCGCTTAGGAAGATCCTTAAAAAGAGAACACTTTCCTTTTGGTTTCTCGGAACTCGACGTTCTTTCGTTTCCTTTTCTTCTTCTTTTCTTCTTTCTTTTTTTTTTTTCACTGACACAAGTTTGCCACTGCGTGATGCAATAATCGTCATTTCTAAGGAAACACTGGTTCGAAGGTTAACAAGGGGAATTATGTTACGAACAACCTTGGAAGAAATTCCTTCGAGGAAAGTGATAAACGCGTTATTGGAAAAATTAGCCGAAGTTGATTAAGAGTTGATCGAATGCTTTGAGAATGATAAAACATATCTGGGAGAAAATTATTAAACGAATATCTATGATAAAATGTATCTATAAAATGTATGAAAAAATGTCCAATCTTCTATCAATTTTATTTTTTCTACTCTTTATGTTTTTCCATGTTCTCCGTTATACTATTTTGTTTCGATAGTTCTTTCGGTTTATACCTCGTGGTCGTGGATGATCTTTAATCACTGTAGAGGGATAGAAAATGAGATTAAAAGTGAAAATGTAATTTTGATCTCGCGTGAAATCTACAAGAATAACAATCTTGTAAAATAGACTACTTTCACTCTGTTTAAACCACTAAACAATTAGAAATCGCTGGTATCGTTTTTACGTATTTCGAAAGTGGCACTGCTTTTCACAAGAAAACGAAGCGAATCGCTTACAGATGAAATTAAAATAAACTATCCGAAGGTTCTGATTTAATTGCATCCATGACGATAGAACAACAATGCATTCGTTTAAACTTTTCACCATACATTTCTCGCCGGTCAATCGCCACGATATTTGCCATTGTTTTCGCGTTATCCGAGCCAGTGTGTGCGTCTATTTTCGATGTATCAGTTTCTTTCGTGATAGCGCGTACGAAAAAAATGATATCTCCGTGCAATGGCATTGGTTACAATGAACTCGAGACTGGAACAATAACCTCGAAGGAAACGGCAGACAGGCCTTGAGAATATAAAAAAGTAGTGCAACAAATAATGAGATTAGCAGGAACAACAAGATAATAACACCGCGAGAATGAACGCGCGAGACTCGAATACTTAATTTCGATACGTACCTTAACGAGTACGTGAAAGAGGAACGTTACGATCGCTATTTGAATATTCAATTCTAATTTCACTCGTAGCCAGCTGGAAGTTCTAATAATATAGGAAAAAATCTAAGGAATATTTGCGCGACAGCATTGTGGTGGTTGTTCAGTTAAACGAATATAATCGACGATTATTATTATAAAAATTCTAGCTGCGATTTTTATTACGGATACTGTCATAAATTTACGAATTTCTCCGCTTTTAAATAGAATTTCAATATTATCTACCCTTACGAAAACTCGATACTTAATTCTTGTTAAAAAATAAAATTTCCAGTATTGTACTAAATTCGGCAATTGCCAGCTATTCAAATACAATTGCGGACGTATCTATCGCGTTGACAGAAAATTTGAACTCTGATCTTTCCTAGAAAATTCTGGAACGGTAAAACACCATTTCAGCAGCAGCAAATCCAAATATCTCCAAAGGAGAATTGATCAGAGTCGCGCAAATAAACTGCTGACGGAACTAAATCGAGTGAAAAGTCTGATTTTAGTCGTTACTAAAAAAGTTGGCTAACCTGTGAACATCGAAATCCCATTCGACCAACAAATCCAAGGAAAAATGACAAGAGAACCGATCGAATAAGAACGCTGATTCTTTCTCTATTCTAACTAAGAATTCGACCAACGTGAACATTGAAACACCACCTCGAATCTAAGAGATGCAAACATTCTGTACAAAAGGATGAAGCGGACCCAGCCTGGCGTTTCGAAAGCTCGTTACACAATGCTATCGCGCCATAACGTTTTACGACTTCCCCTCTTTGCCGAGTAATCGTTCGAAGATCACAAAAAAGAAAACCGGACAACACACGAAGGGAGAGGAAATTTCGATTTCGCGACCTCGATTCTCCACTGGCGACTATTTTACGGGCAACGTTTCGGCCACGCGAGGCCCGCCAAGGTGCGATACACCTACGTGCAGCCAGGTCAAGGTCGTATCCGTGGTGCGCCCGCTTGGCTGAGTCATTCGTGCAGAATCGTGCATGCAGAAGCGCGCGCGCCAGTGCATCGAACCCGATGACCGTTGCAGCTGCGAGGCGCGCGCGGACAACTCCACGGCTCCACGAAGCAGCGCAGCCTCGTGCATCCTCGGCCGTATTCGGCTTGCATTCCGCGTGCATCAACCCGGGAGACCGCCCTCGAGAGAAGCGCCGAGTGCAATGCCCAATGCCGCGCGAACACGCGCCGCCACGACGCGAACAGCTGCGGCCAGGACCCTCACCATCGACATGATTATGCGAATTTTCGTCGGTTCTACTATTCCCTTTCGCCCTTCGATATTCTCTTTCCTCTTGGCTTTTTAAATTCTTCGAACGCATTTAAAAAGATACGTTTTATTTAAATGGTGCATTTAACTTCTCTTGAACTCGAGCGTGATTTTTGAAGAAGATCGCTGTGATAGAAGTATGTTTTTCAAGCATATGGAAATTGTTACAGAATAAATAATGTTATAGAATGATTTCAGAAGATATAAGAGACATTTCAACTAAATCTCTTTGAAGATCCATGTGTGTAGCGTAACTGTGGAGTAAGAGTAAGCGACATGTCAATGACTGTGCTCAAAATATACCACGTGGTCCGAAGTTACGTGGTACTGTCCCGATGTTTCACACATCACTGTCTGTCTCCGACCCTTCGTTATTAAGCGAGCAAATTAATAGTCACGGGCTGACTGATTTTACAACTGACAATCAATTATTAACGTATTTGCTAAGAGATATGTAAAATATTCATTTAGAAGATTAACAAGTTTTTAATAATTGATCTTCATCTTGACGATTTTAATATAATCAATATCAATATCCATATGATTACAGTGCTGTCTAAAAATGTTTCATACAACTAACTTAATAGGTTCGTAATCTGGAAATCAGAATTGATACGGCTATTCGACGAATATATCGACATAAAATCGATACTTTGCACACCAATTTCTTCCATGTAGTTCTCCAGCTCGGAATATGAGACCAAGAATGCACGTTTTCTCATATGACGCGAGCATCAATACGTTCGAAAAGGATGCTCGCGCACGTTTTTGTTCCCGCTGATGTCCTTCGGCTTTCGAATTCTTGCGACTTCGATGAAATGGCAAAAAGACAACGACAAGACCACGCCAGGCCTCCGAGGGTGGCGTACGTGCACGATTCACCGTAAGCGTTTCGCCAAAATCATCGCTTCATCCAACGATTATTCATAACTACCTTAGAATCATACGCAATAACTATAATCGATCTATTATTGAACGTTGAACTACGCCTATGATTTACGTGCAGTGGAATTTAGTTACGTGCAGATAAAAATTAGTTAATAAAAAGATGAATAGATTTGGAACAACAGATGAAAGTGTTAATATGTTACCAGATTTAGAGGATAAAACATGGTTGCTTCCAAACATGATCTCATTGGATTCTTTTATCTGTATTTATGAAAAGATAAATTTGCATAAACGTCCACGGTCTAGTTATGGAAAATTGAAACGATGCCATAACTGTCACGGTTGAAAGAAATTCTAGCGAATATCGACGCCAGTTACGGTCTCACAGCCTGCTATTATCTCGATTCTGAAAGAATTCTGAAACGGTTCTGTATCGGTTCTAAAACATTTTCACATCGATTTTATCTGACTCATCCTCATATTGCGTGGCAGTTGACTAAAAATGTACAATTCTCAGTCTATTATTTTCAACACGATAATGCTTCCACTTTCGACGTGTACGTCGTGGCACACATCGGTACTCTCTCCATCGAGATCAACCCCAACTTCTGCTGCTTCCTGACACCCTTCGAGCGTTCTCCCCAAGGGCCAAGCTCATAAATGCAGGATATCGCTTAGGTTTGAGAAACGCTGTGCGAAGGGCCGACGCACCGGCCAGGGTGAACGCTCTCCGCAC
This sequence comes from Bombus huntii, assembly GCF_024542735.1. NCBI lineage: Eukaryota > Metazoa > Arthropoda > Insecta > Hymenoptera > Apidae > Bombus > Bombus huntii. The sequence continues at coordinate 11,792,138 of NC_066240.1, forward strand.
GCCTAACACGCTAACTCGTCCTCTCGCTTCGTTTCTGCGTTGTCTCGCTCGTTCCCGCTAACGATGCGCGCCCAGCACGCTTCACTGCGCGAGCTTTCGACACGTTTCCAACGTACCAACAATAAAAAACGAAATTTTTTTGATAATAGTCCTAACAGTTTTCCCTTTCGAATGGTCCAAGATAAAATTCACCGGAACATTGAACTTAACGAACAAAAAAGAAATTCAAGAAAAATTTGTCAATATCGAGTCTTTGTGGAACTAGCATATTATAGCTTCGTGGTCGATTTTTTCATAAATTCCTCGTAGAAATATAAAGTTTCTCTTTTCTATCAGAATACGACCTTATCCTATCAACCAATCTGAAATTATTCTTTCTACCTGTTATATTTAACGTGCAATTAGAAGCGTCAGTTTTGAAACAAAGTTTCGCAAATTTTTTCCCACATCTTATTAAACACATACAAAATATAATGCGAAATATAAGAGAATAAATCGATTGTTAAAAACACTACGAATTTTTTGAACGATCTGTTCACCGAAATCATAATCGATCACCGCTTTTATTCCAAATCCGTTCTCCGTCGTTGACCAGACGAATTTCCTCGGTAGTTTCCGTTTCCATCGATTCTTCTTCCTCCTTTCGAATCTGGAGTTCGGCCGAGACCCGGCGCCGCGTCCGATCTGCTACACGACGACGCGCACGCGCGCGCGCTAGTGCACACGCAGCCAGGCGCGTCGCGCAGGCATCGTGCGTGGCCGGCTGCCGGCCTCGCGGGGCCTAGTTCCGAGTGAAACGACCGGCACTGGACGTTGCATATGTGCGAAACGGGTGCAGCGCGGTTCGAAGCGCATATAGGGGAGGAGAAATCGAGTGGCGCGAGGGATGGAGGAGAAAGAGGAGCGAGAGAGAGGCGAGAGAAGTGCATGGGGCACCGCGTGCGTCGCGTTTCGCATGGTTACGGAGTTCAGTGTCCCGAGCCAAGGCCGCAGGGGCACCGCCCCACTGAACCAATTGTGCCACTTTTATGCTCCTCGGCTCATTTTCGCCGTGTTTTACCACTCGTCAGTCATCGATCTTTTTTCCTCGCCTTCGTTCGCTTCGTCTGCGTGACATTTCGCTTCGAACATCAACGTGGAAACAATGATTTTCGAATGATCGTTCTTTGACGAGCTTTATGATCCTCTCCGAAGCCGAATCGACCAAGTCCACCTTTTGTCGGTCTTTTGTTACATAAATCAATTTTGTTACATAAATATACAATTAATGCTTAATTGTAAAAAGAAAAAAAGTGCAGATTCTTCCGTGATCGCAATTGTTATAAAACAGCGTTTTTACTTTACACCTTTCTGCACTTCTCTGTCAAACAAGTTGACTCGTCGTTTTTTAAGGGCTCATACGTAAATATACATTTGCATCTGTGAGTTATTCACTTCTAGTGGCGATCGTGTAAATGGGGAAATGCTTATTCACAAATTCAATTGTATATGTAAATGTATCTAACTTTGTTTATTTTACTTAACTTTATATAGTTATAATTTGTGTTGTATGATAAATATATTTAGTAGAAATATTCGATAGGGTATAGGTATACGTAACTAGGTTTACGTAACAGTGGCAAATCTTGAATTTTTAAAAATCTATAAAATTATATATTTATTATCGCTGTGTCTATAATTCAGTTGCAAACTGAGTTCCGGAGACCACTCATTGTTTCTATAAGTAATGGAATAAAAACAATTTTAAGAAAATCGAAGAACAATTTTGAAAGAAAAGCTTTTGAAAAGTAATGTGCCAAACCGGGTATCTCGTCACAACTGGTTGCTAAATTATTCAATTTGAAGATCAGATTTTTCACATCTACAAATTTGAAACTGTCGGATAAAACGAGTGAGAAAAATAAACGAAAATTTTGAGAAATAACAACCGCTTTAATAAAGTCAAATCGAATGTGTAAACCGCGTTGGAGTCATCCAGTTTAGGAAACGAACGGAGCTGGGTTGAAGGGCACTGAGCCACGGTGACTCACCGATAGCTATACGACGAATTCGCTGGATCAATGTCAACGAATTCCACGTATCGACCGCTATGCGCTCACCGGAACATCCGGACTTCTCTTGAACCTGGAATCCAGCCATCTCCGACGTCTACATATTCACCACTTAAATAAATTGCATCATTGAACTTAACATTCATAAAGAATTCCTAATAAACGAAGTAATATCTATAATTTTCTTTTTTTTTTTTTTTATAAAATAAAAAAATCTTATACATCAACGATCACTAACGTATTTATCGAAAGAATCGTCCACTTTCGACTTTCGTTTAAATCTAATTAGAAATCGACACGAACGAAGGTGTAACCGTGTTCCTTTTTTTACCTGTATGCATCCTTCTCTCAGTATCAGCTTTTACTCGATAATTTTCGGAATCGTTAAAACGCATCCTCTAAATAAAAAAATAATATAGAAAGCTAATACAAAGATAGAATCTATTGCTACGTGATTATTAATCTGTTGGGGCAATATTAAACGTCGTGAAACTTTATCATCATAGAGTGGCTATGAAAAGTCATAGTATCTTTAGTTACCAACGAAGCGCTTCTTTCGTCAGCTTGTACATTTCGTTTTTATAATATCAACTTTTAACAAACATGCGAAAGTATTACTAAATGGTACGGGATTATAATATATTTAGACGTAATTAATTAGTACGTAAATAAATGTACAGTAGATACTTTTTGTAGCCACTGTATATATGTAAATAAATTTGTCGTCTTTTCGTTCGTCGAAGGTGAGATGGAATTTTTGAAAAATTCGCCAGGGCTCGGTACGAGTCGAAAAGCAAGAGGAAGTTTTAGGCGAAACTGTGCCATGGTGGCGAAGTTTCAGCCAGGTTCGCGAGCAACCGAGAGATTTGCGAACCCCGGGAAATGCGTTTGGGTTTGGGAACCCCCAGACTGGAGGGGATTGCCCCAGACACCCCCTCCAGCGGACAGATCTCCCTCCACCATGGCTATAGCTGCTTCTGGAACCCTAGCCAACGTCAATGGTACGGGGTGCAAAACCCTGTCTGCTTGATAAACCGTTGCACCGCCTACGCACGATATGCATTCATCTATAATAAAAGAAGAGGGGTAAAAAATAAAAAGACTTTAGAACAGAATTATATAAAAAAAAGGAAAAAAGAGAAAACAGAAAAAATGTAGAACTATCGTCTCTTTTATTTTATTTTTAAACTAATTAACGATAAAAGGAATGAAGTGGCAAATATCGAAGAATGGTGCGTGCAAACAGAAAATCGCCGATCCCATCGGTTGACACGCTTCAAGACAGCTCTCCCGCATAATGTTTCGCAATTAGGCCTTAAACTTTCTCCGTTAATTAAGATTAATGGGCGTTCGTGTTATTAGAGAGCAGACGGGATGATTGTTTCAATTGCTTCGAAAGTGATACATTTTCTCTAAGGTTTTCCCTTTCGTTCGAAACCGTCACGGTGAAGCGGCGATCAACGTCGAAGAATCGTTCACGGTACCGTGATCGGCGAACCCGCTCGATTTTCTCGTCTTATCGCAGCCAGAAAATAGCTTCGTAGTTTAATCTTCCAACGCACGAGTCTTTCGTTGATTCGTCGATGAAGATAATTCAATTTTTGTATAATAAAAGCAAACTGGATGCAACCTCCATGGACAATCAGCTCGTATAATAAGAGTTTTCCAATTTCCTCTACTACTTGTTACTTTTCGTTCGTACGATCGAAGTTCACGCTCAGATAACTGAATTCAATCGCTAGCAGTCCATTTAATCGGCCATTAATTACGATTTCGTTCCAATAAACGAAGTTCTAATGTACATTTTAATATAAAATATCGAAGTTTGTGTTGCCGTTCGTGTATGTCACGGACACGCGCATTGAAAGATCGATACTTTTATTTATGACAATCATATTTTATTCGTCGTTCGTTATTTCTTTGCGCGAACATACGTTCGAACCCGCTTCCTTCCAAGCATAGTACAATGATAATTAACATCGATGCATAGGAAACGGTACAGTAGCAATCAGAGCTTTGCGAAGGGTGCGGTACGAATCAATCCTTTACCATGTTCGTAATTAGTCCGACTCGTTACAGTTGTTTAATCAATAGGCCGATCGATGCACGTGGACTAGATGTAAACAATCGATGTATTTCGGTGTCATAGGCTATATAACGCCGGTACGAAAGCTGGGGTTGCGAACCCTAGCAAGGTATCCGGCCAGCCAACCAGCCAGACAGACTAACATGAAAGGGGGTGACCCAGACACCCCCTTCACAGCGTTGTTTGCAAGCAGCTCGACTACCGCATTGGATAACAATCGCAGGGTTAAATGCACTAGCGAGCCAACAATAATCAGATTGGATGCCTCTGATGGAAAATTAAAACGACACTCAAGGTCGAATGTAAATATCGTATCGTGTAAATTCATCGAGTACTTGACGACGAGAAATTTCTTCATAAACGAAGAGATATATAAAAGATAGGATTTTCTTTCCACTGTTTATTAGGAAATAATTTCAAAATGTTCAGATTTTGAATTTAAGCGAATACGTAATTTCTGTAACGTTTGTTAATAAAAATCCCGATGGATACATTGGAGGAAAGATTCCTATCTATAGTTAACAATTGACAGTAATAATCGGCACGACAGGAAAATCTCTATTCGTGCTTGATACGATTATCGATAATAACGTCGATAAATTAGCAAAAAGGAAAATACTTACTTCTGTAGGTAATAATTATTAATTAGAAGCGCAACGGATACAACGAAGATGGCGCAACATGACACGGACAACGCGAGGATAAATAAAGGAGAAAGACCGAGAGGAAGGGCTGGTTTGCTATATAGCTGGCTGCGAGGGGAGAGACGATAGGAAGGAAGGAAGGGCAGGAGAACGTAGGGAGGGAAGGATGATAAGGTGAGGAAGGGAACGGGGAGAAAGAGAGAGAGTGAGAGGAGGGCGACCGTGGTGTTGCTGACCCGACGACCGCTGTAACCTTGCGTTCCGACGCCACACATCCAGATCAAACCATCTCATAGATTATCCGAGGACCTTTAGATTCTGAGCAATCGCGTATACGCGCTTAAGAACTATATCGGTCGATTTTCGAATTTATCCCCCTGTTTTGTCACATTTTTTTCTTCGCCTATCTGTTCTCGAGTAGGCATTGATTAATGAACTGGATCCTCTTGCATAATAATTTAGTAACTGATGATGTCAGTGAACCGATCATGCAGTGAGAAATGACAGACTCTGACTTCTATTGCATAATCTAATCTGATAATTCGATGAGTGTACGTCGAATGTGACAATCAGTTTTGTTAAATTTTCATTCGAATACTTGTAAATTTTCATTCGAAGCAGATTGGCTTTTATTTTACAAATTTCTATGTCTTTTTACATTCAATCGTTTTCTTCGATGTTCGTAGTTGTATAGAATTTTACGAAGAATTTCAAATATCGGCGACGTTCAATGTTAATTACAAAATTTAAAGATTGAATAATAAATGTTTCGTATAACAATGTACGGATTTTCATACGGAAAATCATTCAATTCTGCTAAAGCCACGAGCTACGTCGTCTCATCGAAATAACCACTACGTTATACACGTTGTAGAATACCGTCGTCAATATTATGCAGAATAGAAAACACGCCGTTCTATTATCATTTAAATTTTTATGAGTCGACCCACCCTTTGCCAGGATTTACGCTTGGTCTATGCATGTAAGTGTCACGAGGTACTTCTTTCATATGAAATCACATAATTCTTATGGTAAAATTGATAATAAGAACTCTATGAAGTCTGCATACATTAGAAACATTTTAGAGTCATAGAGCGGGGCTCGTTAAAGTTACCAATGCGTATACATTTTAACGTCGAGGTCATCCTATGTCAAACCCATGATCTACGTGGAGTTTATAGAAAATTATTTTTAAAAATAAGATATTTCTTTGAATAGATGTAGATACATAATTGTGTCTGAATTTATTTTTCGCGCTTTTAATTTTCATATAAAACAATATTAAAGATTATTCCTTTGTCGCAGAAACACATCGTTATTATGTTCTTTCTACATATTTGTTCCTTTTTTAATAAAATGCTATCGTTGAAAACAAATATTTCTACGAATAATTTATCATACATTTACTTCTGTTTTGTACATATTTTATTATGCGATGTTTGAACGTTCCCACGTTTTCAAACCAGACAGTCTGCCATCTTAAAGGAAACAATTGTACTTTCACATAAATGTATCCTTTTATCGTATGCAGTACACTACATAAGCTGTAGAAAACTACATTACCAACGACTATTTATACAGAAACCACGTGTGTGTCTTTGTCGATTGATACATGACGCCACATGATTGCAATAATATCAATGTACTGTCACGAGATGGCAGTGCATGACAATATAACGGTTATCCATCTTTTTCTACAAACTAAATATTGACTATTTATCATCAAGTTACTTTTTTATATAATAAAGAATCTCTGTATCAACTTTTTAAACTGTTTGAATCTAGAATTTCTGAATTTTTCGTCATCACGAAAATTTGAAATCATTAGTAGTTTGGCGCCAATATCGAATCGTTTTCTTTTCACTGTACGGCGCTGCGATCGTATCGTGCCGGACATGCTGCACCCGAATTTGTACCGCCATATTGTCTCTCACAAGCGAGGAAAAACATTGTGGTTGCGTGATGTGATTTTATTCGAAATTCAAGAGAAGTGGATCATTCAGTGTTCTTGGCACTTGATTATAATCGCTGAGTAGATACGTACAGGAACTCGAGAAGAAATTGACGCCGATCGACAAGTAATTATACAGGTATGTCGGTCATTTTTGCAAACCTCGTGCTGCTGTGACTCGCCTAGCGGCTTTCCTTTGTTATCTTTTAGTTACCGTGATATAAAACTTCTAGAGTTCCTAAATTGTTTCTAATCTGTGTTTAATATAGGTGTTCATTTAAGACAATACGATTATCTGTCGGGCAATTAAATTCCGATACACTATTCGAACGTGGTGACTGAGGTTATTATTTTCACCGAATGTGACCTTACAGTGCGTAGCGAGAGTTCCGATGACCACAATATGGGCATATTATATCAATTCGATTGACTAATTTAAATATATAACATACGGTTTGTCTCATTATACCCGGTATCCTCTTCGTTTTCTCTATGGTACGAATCGCGTGTCTACTCTTTCACTCTTTACAGTGAAATATCGGCACACGTCGTATGGCGATTGAGTTTTCTAGTCGTACACAACATTTGGAAATAACGTATTCCTGGATGGTTATATATACGTACATTCCTTAAACTTAAATCTTTCTGCGTACTAATTCCCATGTTATATATATACGTTTGGTTGTCTCGTGTACCGTTGTACTTTATCTTAGCTTGTACGAATGTATTGTATGAGCTAAAGTACACTGATTTAATTATAATATCTGTGTACTTGATAGATCATATAGGACTGTGTAGTTGCCGTCGAGAAACTATATGTTTGATACTTGTAGCGACATTTTTGTATCTTCATTATCTTATTTAGTTATTAACAACAATCGATAAAGTATTTCGAAAGCAGGCCATTTGGTAGGATACTGTATACTGTCTGCACTACCTATAGCGTGTTGTGTTTCTCCATATGTGTACGGACATTTAAAGGGTCAACAGACTGTGGAGTCACTTTTAGTTACGTGCTATTTCTAAGATACGTTTGTACACTTTCCGATCATGTTGCCTCCTAAGGCAGTTGTCCCTGAATATGGCATTGGTTATTTCCGTATAACGTTAGAATCATCAAGTGTAGTCACGTGACCACCTGTATGAAATAAAATTGAAATTTCATTTATTTTTACGACGCTATTCGAGTTTATCTCGATAATAAATTATTGAAACACGTACTCTGTGGCACAGATATAAATTTAAATATGTCGGTAAATAAAATATGTTAATCGAAATGTAATTTGCCATTTGTACGCTATATTATTGATTGATAAACAAAAATAGTACGGAAGTATATTTTATCTATCAACTAGTTCTATCGTTAGAATGTAGTATTTCACTTTTTCTATATAATTTGTAATATTAATTAGTATCTAAAAGTGAAAAATACTTTTTAATTTATTTTAATCAAAATTCTAAGTGAACATTTCTGCAAGGTCACTTTTATGTTGGATAACGTAGATTTGTACGTTTCCTTGAATTCACTGATGGATGAGTTTATTATCAGTACTATAGGATACAATGTAAACACAAAGTGTCTAATCTATAGCGATACGAAATGTTGTTAACAGGTCTTCGATTAAATCGGAGGTTAAGGGTAGCCACAGATTAATCAACACATATGCAACGAATTTAATTTTATTTATGACATTTTATCCGTATCTTGACATTTTATACATTTATAATATAAAGTGATAAATAACGGAACGTAAATATTCCACAACATTTTAAATATCACATCTCGATGTAGCAGTTAACACTTACTTAATAGTATTTCAATTTTGGTCCGTTATCGACTGCAATTCCTTTTACGTCACGTCGTAATGATACAACAATTTTGCAACAGAGTGCATGTACTACTCGATCGATTCTCGATCTGTAACGTGGTGCGTCCCTAAATTGAAATTTTATCCGAAATATCTGAACGTTACTCTGTAACTGTTCGAACGATTGATTCGCACATTTCCCACAGAGGGTGCTGGAAGGAAAGTTTCGTACGAAAACGTGTTTCACGCGAACAGCAGGATCTCTTTTGTATCCCTTTTTGTTGCACGTTTCATCGTTCTTCTCGCGGGTTCCTCTTCCTCTTTTCGTTCTCCTTCCTCGCAATACTCGTTACTCGTTACCCATGCTCGGTTACTTCATCGTTCTCTCTGCGCGTGCAGGTTGGACATTCCAAGAGCACGTTGAACCGTCGCGGTCACCTCTGTCTCTCGCATTTCTATACTGTCCCCAGTGTGTAACTATCTTGCCGGATAAAATCTGTCCACTCGTGGACGGGTGTCTCCCTCTCTGTCCACTGATAAAACTAATGCGCGAAATTTTAAGTGGCGCTTACAAACAGCACGTCCATCTCGATTCGTAATTACGATGCGCGCTCCTCCTTAGTCATCGATGTGATAGTCACGATTGCATGCATTATTTTAAGATGAAAGCACCTTACAAACACGGCTCGGTTGTATCGTGGAGAAATGACAAAGAGGACCTAGATACAACATCCGCGATCCAGATATCCTCGCAACCGGGTGTTCGAGATAATATCTGTCTTCGAAATTAATAACTCGAATCAATCAGAACTGATTTTAAAGGCATTAAGCAAGCATGTCGAATAGACTAGTAACGTCTAGTGTGTATCATAAGCCGGATCTTCACTGAACCAGCAAAGAGCAACTTTTTATTGCTGTTCCATGTTTCTTGAAGAAGTGGCCAATGTGAACAAAATGTTTCTAACTGTTTCTGTTGTTCGTTGGGAATGTTTCGAAGCATGCAATTAACAAGACGCACAAAAGGTTGCTCATTGGTGAAGCGTCGAATACCTGGCTAATCTCTTATATTCAATGGTTTTGACCATCGGTGAGCCCCTAGAGGGAAAAGGGAGGGGGGGCAAACGGTTATTCGTATACGTCTCTTAGGGTTCGTTCGGCAGTCGTGTGTTTGGTGAATTGTCGAAACGATCGATACACGCCTTAGTGTGGTTTGTGGATTCTCTAAGAATTTTGTCTCGGAAGTTAAATTGTGGCGCGTAACCCAGTTCGCGACGGAGAGCGACTACTCACCGATCCGATCTCCGTTACCGGTTTGATTTTAATTTAATTTTTCTTTTTTTCCCCGTTCGGTTTGTCCAGTATGTATCCCTCCTCTCTCTTTCGGGCAGCACGAATAACAGCTCGAGTCGTTTTCTTGCTTCAGCCAATCTTTCTTGCTTGGCCAATCTCTCCTCTCTTACTTCTTGTGTGTCGAAAGAGATTAAGCAGCCTTTGAAGTTGTCTTCCTGATGAAAATGCTCGATGATAATTCGCGAACCGTTTCTTTCGTTCGTTCGTGTTATTCGGCGTCCGTTATCGTTAAAGTCGGTGGTGCGGCTGTTCTACTCTCGACGGATGGATCGCAGGGAAACATTGAATTTCTTATAAAACTGTTGGTATACGTGGATGAATCGTAGTTCTCGTAACGTATCGCAGGGATTTTGATAGTGTTTAACGCTCAATGAAAACTCGTGTATTTTTAACGGGCATTTGAAAATGCCAGTAGATAGGCAAACCTTTCGGTTTCTGTGGCCAATAATAAATTTGGAAATTTATTAAGAGATACTGCTACATTTGCTTGGCGGCTACATACATATTTCTAGTAATACATCAGTCAGACGTTGCCAAGAAACTAGTAATAAATTCTATAATGAAGTGAATATATATGTAGGCGGTGTTTTGCCCATTTTCTAGTTTGATGCTTAAAAAGGTTACTATCGATTATATGTCTCTAAAACAACTTTGGATTAGATGAAAGATCGGTATCGTAAAAAAGTTCAAGATAGCGCACGACCGATTTAGATGGTATCAGCTATGCCATTAAAAAATTGTGCCAAGGAGAAAATATATGTACATATATATAACGCGTGAATAACAATAATAGAGTTTGACAGTTTGCTATACGTAATAGAAAAATTCAAAAATTGTATTATCACTTTATTATGAACTATACTATACCATAGTTATAATGTAATTGTGAATTACAATATCGATACTCGTACTAACTCTATGTTGCGCTGGTGTTATACCAGAGTGCAACGATGCTACTATAATACATATAGTGATGGTATAGCGATAGCACAATAAGATATTAAAATCTATTACCACGTTTTGTTAACTGACTACTATACAGGGTGGTTGGCAACTGGTGGTACAAGCGGAAAGGGGGTGATTCTATGCGAAAAAAGAAGTCGAAAATATAGAATAAAAATTTAAAAAAAATTTTCTTTTATTTTTTTTTTTTAATTTTTTCATCGAGACAACGATCTACAGTGAGATCCGTTATAACGAGACGCGATAAAGTGCAGGCGTACCGAGCCAAAATTCAAAGTCGATTTTCTCGAAAACAAAGCCTCGAACGAAAAATTGTTATTCTATATTTTCCACTTCTTTTTTCGCGTAGAATCACCCCCTTTCCGCTTGTACCACCAGTTACCAACCGCCCTGTATAATTACCATACTGTAACTATGCCACTATGATGATAACGTGCTATTATAAGCGCCTGGTATATATAAAAATAAAATTGTCATTACTGTGTTATAAATACCGCTATAGTTATACAATAATTACTATATGAATTATAGTTACGCACCGTGCTATTTATTACTATAGCTGTCATTTAGAAAATGTTATAAAAACCAAACTAAAATTATATGGTAATGTCATATCATAGTTACAATTAACAGATTTATGGTTAATATCGCCATATGAATCATAGTCGCGCGCCGCGTTATTAATCACGCTATAATTACATTCATTTTCGACATTTTATAAATACTATAGTCTCTATAGTTGCCATTAATAGAATTGTGGTATAGTTATCAGTTTTCAAAAATGTCTTCGCACAATGGTGCAATATTCAAGCTTAGTCGAGGTCAAAAATCTAATATGCCATCGAATATGCTACATTTGTAGATGCGCCATGTTCAATTTTTCTTCGCGCCTTACGTTGGAATTTGAAACGCGGGAATGAGCGTAGATCGTATTCGTTCGGCAGTATACATTTTCGATCGTTACACGAATCAATGCTAGCGAAATGTTTGTGTGACGTAAGAAACAGACGCATTATCTATCATATGTGTCGCGTAATCGTTTCTCCACATTTCTAATTTTCACTATTCCAAATTTCCTCATTTCAAAAAATTTTAATTAAAAAAGTGAAAATGTTTAGTCACGTGTATTTTTATCAAGTAAAAGGAACATGAGTTTCTTCCATTTCACAAGTTTTAGCTTCGTTTATCGTATTTTTAAATCGAGAAACTTTTTTCGATTGAGAAATACGTCTTTTTTTACGATGGATAGTCTGAATATCTTAAAAGTCACCGGTTTGCACTTGTAGAAACTACACTCGCCTGATACTCTGTATCTTATGCTAGCTCTTATGATAGAAACTTGTGATTTTACGCGACGTTGCGCAATTCCTTCGTTTCATCGTCAATTTTAATCCTTTTACTTTCGGCGAAGATTCCGCGATAAACAGGATAGGATAACTCTCTGAATTATATTGCACAAAAGCGTGGACGCGCCGCTCTATAACTGCGACGCGTATATTACGCTATTTCTACGGTGCAAAATTCGGGAAATTATAATTCTTCATAGTGCCAAATTATTAGGCGAATCGTTATCATCGGAAGATACAAATTGTCCATAATAACAGATAATATATTTCGAAAATTTTGACATGTGCTGCCCGATAGACAGTTTAATAGCAAGTAACATTTCCATCTGCGAATAAGTAGTGTAAATTGGCGGTGCTACTCTTCGAAATAAGTTACTCCTGTAATTCAAACCGCTTCCGTAACTATTCACTCACGAACAAACCATTTTCTAAAATTAAATTCTGCTCTTCTATATTCGATACTTCTAAGCCAACCTAAATATTACAATCACGATTTCACTGCTACAATTTCACTCGATTTGACGTTATAAAAAATTGAAAGAAAGGAAAAATAGAAAGGAAAAGAATTCGTGAACATTATCAGTACCGTCATCGTGTGAACGCCCCTTAACGTAATCGCGTCTGCGCATTTGCTAGCGGTTCCAGTTGAACTGGCCTCTTCAGAGGCAACCACGTGCTGAAAGCCGTGATCGTTCCACAAACCGCAGTACCGCGTTGAACGTGTTAGCAATAGTGTCTTCGAATCGCTTGTTAATTTCAGGTCGCCTATCGGAACTCTTGATTTTCACTGGTTCTTTCATTTTGCCGGTCTGTATACCTGTGCGTCCGTTTTGCCGGTCTGTATACCTGCGCGTCCATTTTCCAAGCGAGTAAACAGCTTTATGAAAGTGTCGAACGATCACAGATGGAAATAAGAATGGACGTAATATTGGTGAGTCGTAAATCTGACCTTCGTCGTTAGAGGATTGCTCGTCTGGTGCCTTGGAGTTCCATGGAATTATACCGAATTCGTGTTTCATACATCGCCAAAAGTCGAAGAAATTTATTCTAATCAGATTCAACGTAAAATATTTACTTGTGAGATTATATCTGAAGTTACTTTATATCGTATGATTTTTTTAAAATATGAAGAAACAATGAAAATTGCATATTCTAATTGTTTCATATAAGAAAATTTGGTAAAACTGGGAGAAACAGATTACCATCACATATGTCTACAATTTACGTTCGATCTAATCCATTCATCGTATTGTTGTCTTTGAGAAATTGAAAATTCTTTGTGTTAGACTCGCTATTTTAATTCCATTTAATTTTATTAAATTGTGAAAATGACACGGGTGCTTTCTCTGAACTTCAGGTATCACAGATGGGAACTACAAGCCTGCATCAAGCGAGGGTGAATGCACTATACAGAGTGTCTCAAAGTACGTGATACAGTTCGAGCAAAATTGAAGCTTCTTAAAGAAAAATATTATGAATATAATATGTAATGAGAATATGTTACGAGATTTGACGTACATTTTCAATATGTACGGTGTTTTTCTTCTTTTTTTTTTTTTTTTTTCTTTTTTTGAAACATTCTGTATAATTTTTGTTTGTGTTATATATTTTGAAGTGTGCGGTACATAGCGAGTTTATAGTATGAAATTAGGATGTTCTGTACGTTCCATATATAAACCACGTGTTTCGATACAATCGTATAGCGTGTCATATTTTGGAACATTCTATACATTTTAAATGCTGAGTCAACCCGACTTTTTATTTGATGAAAATTACACGAGGCGATGAAAATTTTGATTAATAAAATATTCAATGAATGAACTCACATATCGGTTTTTTATTTACTAGCAGCCTCGGAAATTATAATTTAAATTCACTTCACACTTAAATTCTATTCGAAACTTTCCTTCGAATAAAAAGGAATTAAACTTTCGTTTGTATTTCGTATCCTCATTGTAGTTACAATTCTGATTAAAAACTTGTCTTATTGTATATTACTTTTACTAATTTTTTGATTTTCAAACGGATGTTAATAGATAAGCATGTAGCATATTTGTGCGTATATATGTTAATTAATTTATTGAATGAACTTCTTATATGTTTTTGCCTGTATTTAAATTATAATTGATGTTGTGCCTTATGTATAATTAAATGGTGATTTAAGATTCGATATTAATACTCGTATTATCTTAAAAGTGTACAAGAACGAGTAGATTTCGAGAGTATTTAATCTTGGTCTTATTGGATATGACAATAAATTTTTTATATTTGAAGAACAAGTCGTTTGTTTGTATACAGTGTCTGTACTCTTAATTAAGCTATTCGAACGAATACAGTTGTGACCGGAAGTTACGCTTGTGAAACGGTAATTAACAAAGGAAACCGAGTAAGACGAGAGTCTGAATAAGAATTGAATTTCATCGACTTTGCGCGCTCGCTGTAATGTGGCGGTTTTATCGTAATTTAAAAATATAACGAGCTAAAAAACGTGATGCTAACAACGTATCGCGTGTTAAAATAAAATTTATCAAACTGATTACAATATTTTAGATGATTGTATAATTTGTTGCATAGTAATAATTTGTCACTATAATCTATCGTTCATAATCATTATGTTTAATTTACAATTTTTAGATTTTTTATTAGTACACATTTTAATTATGCATTATATTTATTTTCAGTGTAAAAAGGTCCTTAACATCAACAGCTACGGTGGATTGGAAAAATGTTTGCTACTCATACTCAAATGGTAAAGTGGACTTTCCCTGCTTTTGCTCTTATAATTGGTATATTGTGGTACAAACGGCGTCAAGCAGACAGAGCTGATCCAGGTGGAATAAATAAAAACTGTCATAGCAAAGAGAATAGTACTGATCAGGAGATTGCTTCGTCAGATTCTAATTCAAGCCTTCATGATTCTGGCATACAAAATAATGAATCCTGCTCATTGAGTCCTCCTAATCAACAGGTAGAAGACATACGGGTAGAAGAGATTGTTTCTATCCCTAGAAAAACAAGCGAAAATTTAGATATTCCGCAAAAAAGGTCTGGCTCGCCGTGTATTTCTGGGCATTCTAGAACTCCTCCTAATGATGACGGAGAAGTATGGTACAGTTTCGTAGATACCTCGTCGAAAATGGAAATACAATTAGGTAGTAACCCAATAATAAGCAATTTCGATATGGTTGCAAAGAGTAGAGGTGCTTCCTCCTTGGAAGAAGCCGCTGATTCTGATGATAAAGTATTAAAGATATTTGAAAATATCGTCGAGGAAGAAGAACAAAAGTTAGCGCCTGAGAATAAATCAATAGAAGTTGTCAATCAAAACGAAGAGAATAATACAAACGATGAATGTAATTATCTACCAAGCGAAGAACCATCTGTTTCCACGCCACTGAAAGATAATGTTAAAACACCAGCTCGAACATTATCCGAAAGAGATTCTGCTAACCATAGTCCAGTTTCTGGTGTCTTAGAAGGCAGTGTCACAGATGAAGCAAGAAGTGAGGGGAGTACAGATAGTGGAAAAGGTAAACATTGGATGAGTATTAAATGATCTATATTTAAGGATGTTATATTATTGATACAATGTCATACTTATTGTAGGTGGAAGTATCAAGGGTCATACAAAAGACACTGTAATGCCAATGATATATGAATTTAGTATACCACAATCTTTAGTTGGACGACTAATTGGTCGGCATGGAAGCTTCTTGCAAAATATTCGACATAAAGCGGAAGTAAGCATAGTCCTCAAACGTCATCCTATATCGAGAGATCAAAAACTTTGTGCCATAGAAGGTTCTACAGAAGGAATAAACGTTGCTCTAGAAATGATACGACAAAAGTTTCCAGAAAAAAAATTTCCACAGTTGACACTTCATCAGATTTCACCATTAATAGTACCTGAAGATATTCCTTGGTTTGCTGAATTAAGACAGTTATCATTAGTGGAGGGAGTCAATAATGATGTTGTTATATGTCACATAGTGAAACCAAACAGATTATTTGTACAGCTTCCTACTCATCCTACCTATCCATCCCTACGGATTTTAGATGAAAGGATGACACAGTTATATAACACGACGGAGTCGCCATCAGCTCCAGATGAACTTACTAGTACGTTTATATCGTATTTCTATGATTGTTTTTTCTTTCCATTTAACTGTAATAAAAGTTCTCAAATATTCTTTCTTTATTCAATTTATAGGTGGTATGATCTTAGTTGCAAAATGGTATAATACGTGGGTCAGAGTATACGTCGAACAGCCAGATCCTCATGGCGAACAGCATTTAGTACGACTTGTTGATCACGGTGGTTATTGGGTGTTTAGTAGTTCAGAAATGAGAAAAATTAGGTCAGATTATCTTACGTTACCGTTTCAAGCAATTGAAATATTCTTGGCAAATGTACAACCAAAAGATGGTACGCACATTCCTGCATTTCCGTGTGCAATTTTTCATATACATATATAAATTGTTAATTATGTACAGGTGAATGGAATCAAGAAGCTTATAATACAGTTGCTCAGATGTGTACCGGAATTGTTGGTCAAGCTCAAATAGAAGGTTACATCAATACAAACACATATATTAGTCTCTATCTTAATATTCAGAAACATGGGGTAAGCAAACGCTAGTTTTGTAACAAAATTTTTAAGGTTTTTTTATTGATTAAAAATATAAATATTTGTATGAGTTTGTTATAACATAACTAATTATTTTTTTCGAATTAATGAGTTTGTTGAATTTGTTATGTATCGCAGGTGATATCCCTCGCCGATGAATTAATAGCTCGTGGATTCGCGGAATCCATACCATTAGAAAATATAATTCCAGAAGAAGGTATATTAATCTCTTAAGGTATGAATTAGAAATTTAGTCTATAATAACTATACTTGTAAAGAAACCGTGATAATATGTGATCACGCAATTTTTTTAGTCATTATGTGCATATATGATTCATTTTCATTCTCATATTTCATACATTAAGAAAAAATACCAAGGAAATGATACTTCCTAACATTGATTTGAATGTTTTTATTAACACTAGCAGTTTTCTACATCCTGTTCGATATGCCATCTATTAAATCTATTGAATCATATTTATTGAACCTAGATTGAATTACATGACATATTGCATATACATTCTCTTGTTAATACATTACGTATCAATGAACATATGTAAGGATAAACAATATTTAACGAGCATTTATAAATACTCCTCATGTATGATTTATAACAAGTACAAATGTAAACTATTGTGTTTAGAGTGTGGCATTTTTACGTGCATGGTTAATAAGATTTTTTAATAGTATTTATCATGTTACTGGACGGAAAAAGAATTTAGATCAACTTAAACAGACAATAGATAATTAAACAAAAGAAAACACTCCTCCCCGTACTTATATGCTGTCAAGA
Organism: Bombus huntii; assembly: GCF_024542735.1. Classification (NCBI taxonomy): domain Eukaryota; kingdom Metazoa; phylum Arthropoda; class Insecta; order Hymenoptera; family Apidae; genus Bombus; species Bombus huntii. The sequence continues at coordinate 11,809,758 of NC_066240.1, forward strand.
GGTACAATAGATTTATTAAATGCCAAATGTACGATATATAATACATATTTATAAAACGCCACATTCTAGCGGCTGAATTCGAGTAATAAGAAATTAGAAAGAAAAGGGACATTTATTGTACATTTAATACGATATTCAAATGATTTATAACATAGGAACAGTTATTTTACGGTATGATAGTGTAATATACGTTTCTGTAAAGTACAGTGAATGAAAACTACAGATTTTCACGAATTACAAAAGCCACGTGGTATGGTCCATAATACTTTTACTTTTAAAAACTTGTGGAACTAATTTGTCCTTCTATTAGTTTTTTTTTTTTTTTTTTTTTTTTATGAAAGTAATAATACAAATCCAAATTGCTACATTAAGTTCGGATTTCTAATAAACACAAAATGCAAGGGAAAATATTTCGGATTATTAAGTTCTCTATCTCTAAGCAGACTTCAATCATATGTTTGTAAATAATGTAACATTACTACTACGTTTATAAAATATTTATATAATACATCTTATAATGGTTATATAATAGAAAATGAAAAAACAATGTTACATGTTAGCTGTACGTAATGATAAATATGACAAGATATACAGAGGTAGCAGAAATTTATATATTTTATACTTATCAAACACTAATAGAGAAAAGTGATTGCATTATAACTACACCGGACGAATCGGGAAATTCGCGTCTCTGTGTGACTTGTATTACTTACTACAGGTCAAATTTGTTTATTCTAACGTAATTTTTAAATGTAAATTAAACTATATAGGAAACCTATTTTGTCTAAATCGTGTGAGATCGTTGTATGAATACTCTATTCTTTCTCTTTTTCTTTGTTTTTTCTTATACTATATTTAATACAAAAGAAACGATCACGGTGGTATCGTTAAATAATTTGGATTACTCATTAAATGAAAACTTCATTATCGATATTTTCTATATATTTAACGTTGTAATTTATCGTATAATCTATATTACGTTGAACAGATATTAACAAACGTTTAAACAAATATCTTTTTCACATAGGAAACATTTTCTACGAAGTTTTTTTCATAATACTAATTTCTTCCTATGTAATTTTTTCTTTCGGTTATCGCGGCAGGTATAAGCTGTTACCTTCTTATTTCCTAAGGATCCCGCTTAATATTTATTTACTTAAACATTTATCACATTTCAATTATGTACTGCTATCGAGCAGATTACGAAGAGACTGGTAGTCTTTTCTATAGATTGTACGGTATATTGTTTATATTTAATCATAGAATGTGTTCTGCGGTTTACTTTCGAGTGTTTTCACCAACCGCAGCCATATTTGTTATGCGTAGAAATAAAATACCATTAAGCGTGATGAAAATTGAGAAAAAGTAGCAAAAAAATGTGATGTTTGCTGCAGAGAAACAGTTTTATACTGTTACATGTTAATATTTACAGTTTATTGATACGTAAACGCTATAGAGATATTTGTATAGGGATATACATAGGATACAGTTATTAAGCCGCTTATTAAACTGTATGTGCTTCAATGTATCACCATCGTGAAAGCAGAGAATTTTTTTAATTCGTTGAAATCTTCTTACGTCAGGGTTACAATTCTAATCGTATGTATGCAACGAAACAATTATACAAATATATTATTTTATTATTTGGTACGTCTTCCAACCAGAAGAAGTACAGATAATAAGATTTTGTTACATTAGCTTCTTAAATTCTAAGTAGGATATTTTTTACGTTGCGTACATGTATATACCATACACGATCAACAATAGCACCCAATTACTCGTGTTTCTTACGATTTCATTTATCATTATCGATTAAATTAAACTCATTTTGTATATATCTCAATGTAATCTTCGGCGTTCTCATTAAATTTGCATCATTTTAATTGTACTATCTTTATTCTTCCTGCGAAACTGCTATATTTTTTACAATAAATATTTACGGCAACAAATATGTTCAATTTTATAAGTGTTTAAGTTTCTATCCCCCTTGAAAAGTGAATGTCTATTGATGTTATCCTGTCTATCCTATATAAAAATTTTACCTGCTTATTTGATCTCGATACTTTGACATTAAACTTCTTAAAAGATTTATAATTTATGTTTGAGTCGGCAAGGTTACCGTTAAGATTTCTTTGTTACAAACTCCTGTGTTACCAATTACCGACAGTTGGCCATCGGGTCTCCGAGTAACTGCTATTCATGTGCGTTTACAGCAACTTAGGCCTCACAATTAACGGTTTTTTCCCATTGTATACGTATACCTAGCCGTAACAGTCCTCGGTGACCATAAACTAACGAAATCGTGGAAATTCTCCAAGGTTGCCAAAACGATGTCCATTAAATACGATATTGCTTGTGCCCGATTCTTACCCCTCCTTGAAATTGGCTGTAAAATGGAGAAGTCAAAAGCCATTTTTCCCGGCTTTTCGTCGTTAGAACCTATAGAACATTCAAAGCAATCAGAACGACTCGAACGGTTGAACTTTGTTAATTTAGAATCATCCATACATCGAATAGTTAGAACACTCGCGCAAGATAGTTTATACAGAATAGTTACGCGCAACATTAGGCACGATTACTGAGCAGCTCCCAGTATTCCGTAAATAGTTCTATTTAAATAGTCAACCACATACAATGTTTTCCTTTTGCCCGAACGAGGGTGGTCCTTCGAACTAATTAGTTCTTCGTCGGTACACACGTGCAAGCGCCAACAAAGCTGCAGCGATTTAGATCGCAAGCAGCAATCATAACAATGTTTTTATTTATATTCTTATTTATAATTTTATTTACATATATTATATAGTCACTCTGTTTTTTGTTAAACCTTTCGTTCCCTATACAAAGTATGTATTTATTTTAATAAAATTCATTTATCTCCTTTTTGATAGAACCCTTTACAGAAGTAACTTATTCTACATCGAAACTGAAATTTGTGGCTTCTCGGAAAATTTGTCAGTCGATTTTGCAATTTTGTATTAAGAAAACATAATAATATAGAAGATGGAACGATTTCGATAATTCTTGCAACTTGACGTCATACTTCAGGAATTTTTTCAAGTTGAAACTTTCGGATTTTCGAAGAAATTTTTCGTCAAAATCTTCCATTTTGTACTAGGAGAATATAATCTTGCAGAAGGTAGTATTATCTGGATAATTATTGGAATTTGATATCATTTCTCGATATCATTTCCTTGGATTTCTCGAGACTTCCGAAAGCTATTTGTGTTCCTTTTTATACGATTCCTCTTTCTTCCTGATTGTTACTTCTGTCCCCAAAGTAGCTTTGCCGTAATCGATGTAAAAAAAGCAATTTATTTCTAATACTTAAATAAACCATTAAGCAATTTTTGTTTTTTCGTTAAGAATATTATCAATACTAATGAAATTAAAAATTTAAAGGAATATGGTAACTAAAAAGTCTTATTTAGGAAAAACTTTCTCATTAATTGTTATATTATTTTGTATTATTTATTATATTTGGTTCTAGCTGAAGAGAATGATTTAAATAACGGATCATTTATTCAGTTGACTAAATATGAAACGAAAAAATAGCTGATTGAAATATAGAAGAAAATAAAGATACGTAAGAAGCTTTACTCAAGATCGGCGCTGAATTGTACTCTTACTTCCCATCTTATCTTAAGAAGGTATTCTAATCATGAATCTTTTTCAAGAATATGCGCAAATGTTTCTCTGACTGTACCGATGGCTAGTGATAGCAGAGAATATGCACAGTCCTACAGTTGGTACCAGCGTGATGAAGGAAATTGAGAAATTACGATTTTACATATATTACGGTTGAGTTTCAGCTTTCGCATTGATCAGTAATTTGATATATCAACCCTAATTATTAAGTCAGTTGAAGAAAAGCTAGTATTACTTGGTATTGCGTACTATTTAGGCTGTGATCTCAATTATGGTTTCATCAACAACTGACAAGAATCAACGATCACACGTATTAGTACCGGTACTTCTTAGTGCATGTGTAATTCCAATTTCTATGGTGTTTTGGGTTATAAACGTAGCATATTCGACTTTTTATTCAGATTCTGGAAATCACTTTAAACGTATGTTAAATAATTAGTCGCAGTATGACGACTTTTTGTTTTACATTGTACCGTTCCGATTGTTTTGAAAAATATAACCTTCTTTTTTAGAGAATCTAGTCCTATCACCATGGAGATGGTTAACCGTAGTTGTGTTTCCAATTTTTATGGCCTTTTGGGGGTTAAGAAGAAAGAGTGTGGATATTAGCGGCGCTATTCTTGGTAATAAACTTTATCTCGAATTTTACAATATGTAAGAAATGTACTTTATAGACAGAATAAAGTATTTTTTATTTAAGTTATTTGATATTGTTACTGTTTATATAATATGATTGGTTAAATGTGTCTTTCATTATTAAAATATAATTAAAATATTGAGAATATATAATGTAAAATGCAAACAATTGAAATAACTATGAATAAAGTATATAGTGTTTATATTATGTAACTTATATTTAATAAGTTTCTACTTGCATTGTAACTAGCTATGGAATATTGTATTGCAGGATTATTTATGGGTTTTGTTCTGACACTTACCAGTTTTTGTCATGTGGCTTGTCTCTTTGCATTCCTTGTTTCTTCTACTAAGGCAACTAAGTTTTGTGCCAAAGAGAAGAAAAAGTTTGAATCTGACTTTAAGGAAGGAGGGCAAAGAAATTGGATTCAAGTGCTATGTAATGGCGGTATGGCAACGCAGTTAGGTCTCTTATACTTATTGGATGTAGGAAATGCAGAGCACCCAATTGATTTTGACAAATATTACAGAAGTTCCTGGTTGTCGGTAGGAATCTTAGGTACATTCATCAATAACGTATGTTATGTCCAAAGTAAATAATTTTAGAATTTAGAAACTTAATTTCAAAAATGTATTTGTTGCTGTTAATTATTATAATTTATTAGGAGCTTTTGCTTGCTGTAACGGAGATACTTGGGCTTCAGAAATTGGGACAGTTGTGGGTACTAAGGATCCTTTTCTTATTACCACACTAAAAAGAGTTCCACGAGGTAAGAATATTGAAACCTAACAGTTCTATATTTATATAAGAAAAAAATATAACGGTCAAGTAGCCAAAGATAAGGAACTAAATATGGAAATACTAGTCTTTATTAATGATGTCATTATCTAAATATGTCTTTAAACGATTGTTATGTCAAGTTTAAAGTCTTACATTTCATTGGTAATCTATTTGTAGGGACAAATGGTGGTATTTCCTGGGTAGGCTTGCTCGTTTCTATACTAGGTGGTATAACTGTGGGTTTGTCTTATTATTTAACAGTATTGATAACTGTAGACACAGTTATATTGCAATTAGCAGTGCCACAGTGGCCAATTATTATTATTGGAGGAATCGGAGGTCTCTTTGGTAGTGTAATAGACTCATTTTTAGGAGCTATGTTGCAATATTCTGGTAAGATATCTATTTTATATTGTTATTTAGAATACAAATGTAACTTACAATCAAATTGATAATTTGTATTTTTAACCATAGGAATAAATGAGAAAGGGAAAATAGTAGAACGTCCTGGAAAGCATGTGAAACACATATGTGGTAGACAAATTTTGGATAATCACAGTGTAAATCTTTTATCTAGTGTTATCACTGCACTTACACTACCAGAAATTGCAAAATTAATTTTAAGTATTTAAGGAAATATAAGTATAATTATAATGTCATTAGGTGTATATATATTTGTTTGCATGTCCAACTATATATACATGAAAGAAGTATATTTATGGCGAATATTTTCTACATCTCTATTTTGTATAAAAATCGCGTGACGAAATTTGATATGATGACTTATAATTTATATCTATAAAAAGCAAATATGTAAAAGTTGTATCCTTTGGAAGTAGACTTGAAATCAAAAATGTATTTAAAAAATATGAAATTATGTTATATAAAGTTATATAACCTAATTTTGATTGTAATTTGAATCTTAATAAAAACTTATTAAGAAAAATAGCACAATTTTTTGTTAATAAAATTATATATGTATACGTTTTATATATATATTGTCTAACATTACTTCCTACGTGATATTTAATGTAAAAATTAAGAACTGTTTTGTTCGTTGACATAGAATGAAAATGTTTGCCTTTCAAATTTGAAAGTGATAAGCAATCTAAGAGAAAAGAGTTTGGGAACTTGAATTATATCAATATGTTTCAAATTCAATATACATTAATCTTTTACAAACACATCTATCTCAAAATTTTGAATATTCAATTAATTATAAAGTTTTAGTTAATACAATCATCGATTCTTGTACCAGATTATTTTACCAATCTTTTCAAGAAAATAAGAAGCTTCTTCAGTAAATCCTAATTCTACAATAAAATATATATATGTATATATATGTCGGAGATGAGAGGACACCGGGGCCTCCCCTCCGAAACTTCGGGAAAATCCATAAAAATTGTAATTAAACAGTTTGCCGTTATTCTGCCCAGTTGTATTTGTTTGAGATTTATGACAGTGAGCTTGAGCTCAAGGCGACAATCAGTTGCCGAACGTAGCCGCGGTCAACGGGACGAACGCTCCGTCTAACAAAAGTATGGAGTAATAACATAGCCCTCATTAAAAGAAATACCCGTAGAGGTACTCGACAGTAAAAAAAGGTTTCAACGGTTCCCTCGGGCAAATTGACCAATTAACAGCAGCGTTAATTTCCCCTCACTTTTCAAGTGAAGACATCTCTCCACAAATCCGAGAATTTCGTGCTCTTAGACACACCCCATCATAGTTTTCCTCGACAGCGTCACCGTGACGGAAAGTCACTTTTTCACCGGTACGCGCTGTTGTACGAGTTAACTAACGTCTTGCTGGGTAGCCATTACAACTTAGACTTGGACGAAGAAACAAGCCTACTAACCCGTTGACCGCGGATGCGTTATCGAGTCTCAGACCAGAGTCACAAGTGTCCACATTTGTACCAATAAACATTAGCTACACCCGCGATGGTAAAGTAAGTAAAGGTTCATTGAACGCCCCCAAAATTCCAACCTGACTCCGACATATATGTGCAAGTACGAGCATAATATTTTTTCCTTTTTTTCTTTTTAACGCTTTCTCAAGGCGTGAATACGAAAAAATACTCCAAAGAATATCTCCTTGTAAATAAAAGTCACGCTTACAATCCCTATGAATTAAGAAAACAAAATATCCAAACAAGCGATCTATTATATTCTCCTATCTTAAATTAATTCGAGATCAAAGAATAATGTATACCCTTTTCAATAATATCACTCATTCATTAGAACTTATACAGAACTGGTCTTTACAACTCTAATTATCAAATTGCAGTGGCTACAAAAAACCAGTTTCACACCGTTGTATTTATTATAACATTTATATACTAATTAATTCGATCCAAGTATACTAAATTTCGTACAATTTAATTTTTATACAACTAAAAAATTTGATACTGTGAAAGTAAAACGTATAGAATCCGACAAAAAGTTTCATTGGAAGATAAGGATACGTGTCAATACTTTTTGTAGCCATTGTATATATACCTTCTTCGCTAATTCTCAACATTCTCATTTCAGAATAAAACGACGTTCATCACTTCCAACAATCTTCATAAAAAAAATCATCATTTACTACATCCACTCTTAAAAGGACCCCTTCTTCATGTTCGCTATATTATTGACGCGATCTTTAAGCTCCTTAATCTTCTGGCCATAGAATAAAACTCTCTTTGATGTTCGCTCGATGACGTTCTTTCGCCAGCTCCAGTGGTTTCAGTCTCTCATTGATCAGCCGTCGAAATTATCAACACTGCGTCTGATCGTAGTCGGACAACTCGTTGGACTTAATGAGCATCCTGGCGTGATTGTTGTGACTATTGGGGACGGGAGTAGCGGCGACCAGTTGAACAATCTGCTGACGGTCGTCCACGGCTCGTTTTTCGTCCGGAACTTCCAGCACGGACGACCGATAGTCACACCTTCTCCTCTCCCGGCATCGGACCTGCGGTCGAGCGGATAAACTGAAACAGTCAACGTCCCACAATGGTCTTGACACGGGCACGTCGTCACTGGCACGACACGGACAACTCTCTCCCTCGCTCTCCCTTTCGTTCACGCCACTCTCTGTTTGTTAGTTAGCTGTTGCTCGTGCCATTCTAGGGCCTATGTACAGCGGCAGGCTGGACGATGTTAGTTTTAGGATTTTCACCGTTTATTGCGGACTTGATCGCGGTCCGCATCGCACCATTGACTAGTCGTGCAATCCGATATTTTTCTGCTTTTTACTTTTAAGTTTCTTTTTGGTATTTGACTTTTTTGCTTTGGCTATTGTGCTCGTTGAAGCGTGACCGTGACTCTTGGCGGGACAGCGGGGCGTATTTTAATAGACTGACAACGATTGTTCTAGTTCGTACGTGCCGAGAAAGTGATAAATGCAGAGAGATGAAGTTTAGATTTCAGATGAAATTAGAGGATCTACTGGTTTGTTAGGTGGTACATGTTGTTTAATTTTGACGTTGACGAGGAATTGGGAGTTGGTTCTCGGTATGAAGGGGATGAAAGATGAAGCGTGAGTCTGACCTTATTAAATTATATGATCACAGTGAATTTCGGTTATTGCATTGCTGTAGAGATCAATATTTTCCTGCAGAGTCATGCGACCATTCTTAATAAATATCTTGCTCGCATCTTGACCTCCATATCTCTCGAGCAAGGATGAATCTCGAAAATTTATGAAGGACATCCGCAACCTTACGACATTAGAAAGAACGTAGTTCAAACGACTGGCTATGTACAAAGCGGTTCTTACGATTTATTAAGCGATCAATTGTGGTTTCTTCATAGACTGTAACAGTTTCAGCAATATGGAAGATTCCCTAGAGATTCTTTTGGAAGGCTTTCGTAGGTACTGTAAGCTTCTGAAGGTCCAGGGAAACTTCCAAAGTTTTAAACAATTTTTACTGTCTTTCGTTAAAAAGTAAGCTTTCCGTTTTCTCTAGAAAGATTACTTCTTTCTTTCTGTATGCTACAGAATTTTCATGAAAGGCTGTACGTAAGTACTATTTGGTTCTTCGAAGAATTTTTAAAAACCTTCGAAGAACTTTTCCAAATCTTTACAAGTGTTAGAAAACTTAGTAATTTTAACAAGATTCTAATAAAGTCTGGAGACATTTCAACGGTTCTTCAACTTTTAATAAACATTGTAGATATAATTGTTTATAATACCTCTAAGGATAAGAAGGAACAATTATAAAACTACACATACTTTCCTCTAGAACTAGGCATTATTTTCTTAACAAGTATTACACAATCAGGATCCAGTCGAAACCTTAAATGATTTCTCAGTGATTAAAGAAAATCAATCTAATTTGATTAAGAAAAAGAGAAAAGAACAGAGGAGAAAATGAATAATCTTAGCAGTTTACATAGCGTGAACAATTGTGAATGAAAAATATGATATAAACAAGAAAAGAATACAGACGTAAAATACAAGAGATGTGGAAATACGAATGATGGTGTTCCATTTAAGGCGCTTTCATTTCTATGGCTGTTATGATTGTTCTACGTCTTGTGAATTTGCCGTACCGAGACGGTGGTAGCTGTGCAAGAATTGGCCCGATTCCGCAGAAGAGCTGTGCCCTCCCATCTTCTCTTAAATTGCGCTATTACCTACGCAAGAGCAACATTTATTAGCGAACAGGTTTTTTTCCTTTCTTTGCATACTAGCTAACTAGAACTGGTGTATGTGGAATTCTTTTACTTACCTCACCGTTGCAGAAACAGAATAAAATGGCCACGCAGAGACCCTGCAAATGAATTGTCGGTAATTGAACAAATTTGATATTTATATTTAATATATGTACATGTATATCTAAATCTAATATTCATAATATTTGCCCGTATAAGAAATTTTATATTCTACATTTTTGAACTCTGTGACTTGATAATTTTTATTTGTTCAGTTCTTTTAATTAATTTGAAGATATCGAAAGTATAATGAAAGTTGAAGATTGAATGTATTTAGTACTTTTACCTATACGTTTAAGAAATAGAATTTGAAATAGAATAGAAGAAAAAGAATTTGTCGACGTGGTAGGTTTTATTCACTCAGTTCCTTTTGACTAAGTCCTTGAAACTAAGTTGAGGAATATACCAGTGTTCAGTGTCTCGAGAAAATTAAATAATTACATTGTGAACTGTGATGAAGTTTAAGTGTAAAGTAAAAGAAGACAGAGTATTGGTCGAATTTGATTTGTGTTGAAAAAGAAATATAAAGTCGTTGGTACCTGAAAAGAGGCCGTTATGGCGGAGAGAACTTCGTAAAATTGCTCCCAGGGGTGATTTTTCGGCGGTCTGAAGGGGATGACAAGATAATGTAGGCCCAAAAGAGGTACGAGGAGTAACGTCGCTCTGACAAGAAGAAAAATATTAAGTTATAAATATTAAATTAGTATTTGTATTAATTTATCATTTGATTATATAAATATCAAATATTAATTAAAGTAATAATTTGTCGATTAAAAAGAACAAAGAAAGAGAGTATCGTCGACTGTCAATAGTATCTTGAAAACATTCCAGAATCGATGAACTAGAAGTTGAATAAATTTCTTTAGTTCTAATTATGAATAAAAGAATAATTCTCTTAACTAAACTAGTACACGGAAAGGAATTATAATTAATTACCGAAATGCTTGACGCATAGACCTGGAAGGTTGCGTGCCAATCGTAGGACCAGCTCTCAGTTTCATCAATAGAACTCGAACGATGTTGAAGAGGAAAAGCACGTTCAACAGGGTGGAAACGCAGACTGGGTAGACCAGCACGTTCATATAGTTACCCTCGTTGATCCAACATCTAACATATCAAAGCAGTCTGATATAATCTATTTATAGCGTTGTAAAGAAATTTTCGTTCAAACTACCCCTCACAAGATTAAACGCATCGATCAAGAAGAAATATTCATATAACAAGCAATTCGAAGCTCACAACCGAATATTCGATCAAAAGAAATCTTATGAAATCCTAATTGCTTCTTGAAAGCTACCTTCCAGAATATTTCCAAATTTTCTGAAATTCGGCTAATTTCGAGCCCCTGTTCCTAATTTATTTTTTAAAATATCTCACTTTATCGAGTTTCTTGGTTCTATTTGGTTCGACCCTTTCATTGTTGATTTTATAGTCCAGTGACAAGACGCTCGATGCTGAAGACATTTTGCGATCGATTGATTTTACGCTATGCGGAATCCGCGGAATTTATGGCCTCAGCGTGGCGAACACGAATTTCATAGAGCGTACTATTACGGTTTTATTGGTCAAAGGTTCGAAAGTTCGTCGTTGACAAGGATCGCGAAATGCGAAATTTGTCTTACACTTTCCTGACGATTAATAAATATTCTTCCACGTGGTGAAGCAACGTGAACATTATTCAACATAAATATCGTGTTGATCATTAACTCCTATAACAGAATCCCTTTGTTCATTATGGAGTTCGTGGTCTTTGGTAAACGACGCTAATTCAATTGCCATGGTTTTGATCCTTCGATGTACGTCTTTCATGGTGTGTCGCGATGCCGCAGGCACATTCCTACTTGCATCTATCGTATACGTAGCCTATTTGAAATCAGATAGGAGCTTGTTCCTCCCTTTGCAAACACAGTTGTTACGAGTCAGCCGTTTCTATCAAATTTTAGCATATTTATGTAGTTTGATAAATTTGATAAATTTGGATCCCATCGATAGCGTCTTTAATTGGTAAAGTTATTTCGAACGCGAACCAAGACTTATTTCTTTTTAAAGGAAAGTGTATTTTCGAAAGATAATATGTTTTACAGATTTTGCTATTGGAAATTATTAGAGCAAAACACACGTGTATATCGAAATAACAAAATTCGAAGTTTTCGTAATAGGATTTATGTGATAAATCAACCGTCGTTTGTATTTTTCAATATATCTCTTATAAAATGTTCCACAAAATGTTCACGAAAAATTCTGTTGGATATTCACTCTGTAATTTTTGTTATTTATATTTCTTATTTTCCTTTGTATACCTTCTACTGTTTAACGTGTGTCACAGTTTACAAGAAATTTACTGTTTTTCTTTTTTTATCTTTTCTGATATTTTCTTCGTTGCACTTTCGAAAAAGATATCCCGAAAATATTCTACCAACAATTCGCTGTACTCTGTTTTACTCTGTAACTTGTATTTCTCTCGTATTATTATCCCATCTCACACTCTTCTTATCAATATCCATTTCCAAGAAACAGAAAACACCATTATTCGATAGCAAAAATTTATGTGCCAAGACGTTAATACGACTATAATTAAGATATTTGCGAGGTGCATATGTCAAATAGCCATTGATTTGATAATTACTGTCGCACTTACTGTCCGGTGTCCGCAGGGTCATCACTGGTCGCCCTTAAAGAGGCATAAATCGTGACGATGACCGCAGGTACAGGCCAACCAAGACCCATCAGCCACTTTACTAATTTATGCTCGCTGGTGAAAGCGCTAACGAGCAGGGTGTGCAGATAAAAACCCTCGCACAACATCCAGGCGTAATTAGTAAGTAGAAAGTAATGCAGGATAATGTGTAGCAGCCGACACGTTATCTGAAAATTGTACAATCTGTTCACTTCTATATATATATCCCTCTCTCTATATATATGTATTGTACAATCGATTCATTTCATTATTTCACTTTTTTAATTCCTTTGAAATTCCTTATTTTGTACGCATCCAAATATTTTGTACGCTTCCAAGTACTAATTACCAATTACAGATAATAATAACGCTGTACGAATGTAATAAAGTAACGCAGATGTGCAAGAATTTCTTTTTCTCTTGTCGTTCTCGAAAATAATCTCATTTCCATTCTATTTGCAATTTAAATTAAACGTGTTATTTAAATCTGTGTATCGTTTTTATTTTTATTATTATTTTATTATTTTATTATTTTGTTAATTTAATATTCCAATTGCGCAAGCAAGAGAATAACACAAAGGACGTGTAACGCAGTAAAAAATTGTCAAAATATATGTGAGAATCGTTTCGCAATTATCATATCTTCTTTATAAATTCAATTTATAAATTCATCTTATGTAACGCATTATGTTCCAATTGTACCGATAGTCGGTACATCAGTTTGACGGTCGTACATCGGCGTTTTTATCTTATACCTCGCTTTACTTTTCCACCGTTCATCGTTCTGAAAGAGTAATTGGCACATCTAGGTTATGTAATATCCTATCTGAAATAGCCGATAGCCCCCAAAAAAAATAAAAACCGAGGTGAGGATATCCATTTTCGTGGCCGATTAGCAAATTCAGAACTTACCAAAACGATAATTGCGCTAATTACTGAAACGATACGCCGCGAGACGAAATTCTCGCGTGAGTTACTGGGTCGAGTGCTAAGCAAAGAAAGAACCAAGAGAGAACGAGGGCGCCTCATACGTACCTCATTGTTCAATAGTAAATCCGTGTTCGCGACGATGCATCTATACCACACCAGCCATAGTGCGTTATTTACAGCGAACGAGGCGAACAAGTTCATATGAAGGGTGGTCCTTGCACACCTCAGGGAGCTGTATTCAAAGGAAGGATAATAAAAAAGAAGAAACTTTGTCCCCTGGTAAGAAACATTTCTTTTAATTCTTCGTTTTTGTTTCTTTGTTTCCTTTTTCGCTCTCTTTATAGTTGGAAATTGCTTTTACGTAAAGCGCTTTGGAAATAAAGAAACGAGTTCACATTCGTACGAGAATTTTCCAATACATTTTTGTACCGCGAACATAAATAGGGAATAATTAAAAAGAAAAAGATCAGGCTACTGACAAGCACATCTACTAATATTTCTACGAAATTATTAAACATTCTGTATGCGAAGCAGCAATGTCGTTGCTAGTTAGAAGAGGAAGACAAAAAATGTGTTTTATATAGTTTAGAGTTAGGCGTTTTAAAACACTTGTTGCAAGACTGCTGTAGCTGTGAAATTATCTGTTGCTTTTGTTAAAAAACGCTTGAAATAAATTATATTGCGTTTCAAAGGACTCGTCTGATGGATGCAATTTTACTTTCTAATATACAGGGTGGTTGATAACTGATGGTACAAGCGGAAAGGGGGTGATTCGCGGGAAGGGCACGAAAGTGCACGCGTACCGAGCCAAAATTCAAAGTCGATTTTCTCGAAAACAAAGCCTCGAACGAAAAATTTTTATTCTATATTTTCGACTTCTTTTTTCGCGTAGAATCACCCCCTTTCCGCTTGTACCACCAGTTACCAACCACCCCGTATATGCATCTTTGACATTTTGCGAGAAATTGAGACAACCTTGAGATTTTTTAAATGGCACCGTATATTTTCTTCAACGTTAGCCGACCTAGCTGGACATTCTATGCAAAAAAATTGCATTGCGTTCAAAGTTAACGTGCCAAAGACAAAAAGACAACGTAGATAGAAAAATAACGCTTCGCGTCTCTTTTTTCCTCGTTTTTCATACATTACATTTGGCACAGATTAGAATTAAAATATCTTCTAAACTGTTAGTTTTTCGATATAGATAGGTTAATACCTCTTTGTAGAGAATGTCCAGGTGAATCAGCTAACGGTATAAAAATTATAAGGCGCCATTAAAAAGATTCAAAGTTACCTTCGTACACCTCAGAGAATATAAGATATTCGAGAATAAAATTGCATCCATACGACATAATTGGTTTAAAACGTTCCACGATAAAGTCAATAGGTAACGAGTTACTTTAGATAACACTTCTCATTGACTCTGTACGCAGGATGTTTAATTTGCAATATTTGATATAAGAGGCAATATATGTATTTGCAATGGGATGGGCGCGTGTTGCGTTGAATGGAATGAGTGGCAGTTAGAAAACATATGTAAGCCAGGTGTTTTTTCCGGACTGTGAAGCCGAAAGATAAATAAATATATTTGAAAAATTCTGTGCAATATATCGTCATAATAAAACATGGTTAACTGAGTAATTAAATTGCAGTAAAAAATAAGGCAAATATTAATGTTCAATGTTTCCATCATAGCAATCTGAAGCATTTTCGTTTATATTTTACATGCAAACAAGTTGACGTATAAATTCCAGAAAACAGAATTCCCCGTGTTTGTTTTACGTGCAAACAGTCGTGGGTGTAAAGCGTGTCACTTTTGCAGAACGTCTCTCGAAACAGACGGACCATCGATTTCCATAATTTCCGCTCAAACACGTTCATTTTAATGTTTATTTTACTAAGAAGAAAAAAGAAAGTATAATAGAGGAGAATAAGAGCTGGGAAGTAACAGGCGTATAATAATAAGAGGAAGGGAAAAAGTAGAAAAAGAAGCAGCACTTTCGTCGACTCACCGGAAGTATGTGAGAATACCTAACGACAGTAGCAACGCTACCAACGATATTGCGTATCCAGCTTCGTAAAGTCCGCTAATTCCTTGCTGCCACTGAAATCGAAATTTATGTCGTTATTAGCGAAATCATTCTCGATAAATTGACTAATAAAATGGGGAAGAAGATACAGATTGATGCGAGAAGACTGATTTCACTGATATATGCAAACCATAGAAATTACCGTCATTTTTTTTTTTTTAAATTCCCGAAATATTTTCAATAAGGGATTAGAATAGAAAGATGGACAATTGTAGACGCATACTTTTCATCCGAAATACGTTGAACGTGATGCAACGCATCGCGTAATTTACGGCAAGGAATGATCTTGACGATCCAATGAACGCTACATAACGTATAGCATAAAGCAGAAAATAATCCGATTGCGCGATCAATTACTTTTGAATGTGACATGTTTATTCTCTCTCTCTCTCTCCCTCTTTATTTCTATGTAGACAACGTGATCAATGTGGACCATAAGTTACATCGCAGTTGCTGCAGTTGAACAGTTGGTTGTGCGTTGAACGACAACTTTCGCGTAGTCTAATTACATTTATTGGCCTTTAGTCCCGCTGAAATTGAATTGATCTTGCTATTAAGTGCGACCGGTCATACTACTCTTCGCTCGGACAGTTCGTCGCGAGTTTCGAAATTTCCCCATAGGCTTCTCTGCCTACTGTTTCTATCGACTTCCCAATTTGTTTGTGACATTTTTCAAACTCACAGTGAAAGGAACATCCATTTAGAGGACCTGCCGAAGATCGTTTAATAGAATGTCAATGGAATCGTTCGAGGAAAGAAAATCAATAAAACAGCGTTCTAATTATTTATTCTTAATGATTCTTTATAAATTAACGCGAACGTCCGTAATCCTTTCAGCGCTGTAACATGACATTTTACGCGGTCAATTCTCAACTTTCGTCTATTTAGTCAGCTACGTTCCGCTGTTTCATTACGATTCATTGCAAAGTACAATAGAATATTCCTATGTACATTTTCCAAAGGTAAAATGTGCTTGTACGTATTGTAAATTGACCGTGTAACGACGATCTTTCAAGATGTAGAATATTCCGATCTAACGAGTAAAATTTCACGTTAAGATGCACCGAGCGACATGGAAGTTGAAAGTTTAACAGAAATGTTACACGTTCGTCACACCTTCCAGTCTGGTTTTCCCGTATTCATCCGTTCGATAAATCGTAAATAGCGATTTTTCGAAAGCTTCAAAAGCCTCTCTAACAGCATCGTCTTCTCGCATGTTTCAATGTCGCATGTTTGACAACAAAAATTAATGACAAGATCCACGAGCGGAAGACTCGATGTTTCCACGAATCTCACGAGAATCCCCGGATCCAACGAAAACCATTGAAACAGGATGAAACAGGATAACTGGTTAAAACGTCAACACGATCCTCGTGGACATTCGTTTATAAGGACGTCTCGTCTTATTGCTTCGGCACATGTTTCATTCGTCGTCGAGGGAACCACGAGACTCTCGTCTTTCGTGTTTCTCGCATAAAACGAGGATCATATCGTTGCTCTAACCAAGAAGCAGAAGAAGATTCTCAGTTACCTATATCTTAATTCGTCTTATCCATTTCTTGGGCAGTTTCTTGCACGGAGAAACGAGATCTTCCTCGTTATATCGCGTTTCCCATCGCTTTCTTTGGTATCGAGATTCCTGTCTCTGGCAACAACGATAATCTTTATAAAGACACTTCACCTCGGTCGTTTCATGCGAGTATACTTGGCGGTATTACAGATCCCTGAGATATTTTGCTATTAAAATTGCGATTTTCAAAGGAGTGCTTTCTTCTTCTTCTTTCTTCTTGTTCATCCAGTTACCGACTGTTTTATACATTGCGTTTCTCTGCTTTGAGATTTTAAAGTAGCCTTTGATGTTGCTTAAGATGTTTCCAAGACTATTAGCTAGTACATGGTTTTGAAATTTGAAGATTTGAAAATTTATTTTGATCAAATTGAGTCCTCGTTGAATTATCTTATCGTTTAGTTATTAAAGAACCTCTTATTTTGTGTTTGAACAAATGCTTCCTGAAATGATTCCTCAAACAGTTTCTAATCCTATTGTTTCAGCACTGTCAATTGCATCTATTTTCGAAATAAGATACGAAGATAATTTATTATCTCCAATTGTTATTTTCCATCTTCTTTTCTTTTCAAATAAAAGTTACCCTAGTCTGTCTCAAGGGAGTTCTCGGAATGGTTTTAGTTTCTTTTTAATTCGTTCCTTTTAATGTTGTAGACGAAGGTTTCTTTGCAAAGCGCGTATTACGAGCTATGTACTCGGGATTTTCGAGCTTTATTGGTCGACGAATACAATGCTATAAGATCGAGATCAGTATCGTTTTTATCTTCCGTAAAGAAGGGAATATCGTCTGTCTACGATAAAATCTGTTGGTCTACGATATACGTGCACACTTTCTTGGAAAGTTTGCAAATCTTATGAACTAAACAATGCTGTTGCGCGCTAGATATATAATAAAGCCTATAGATAAAGTGTCGTCGTTAACTTTTAATACCCTATAATGCTCGGTTATTAACAACGATTATTTACCGTGTAGTTTGTAGAGAGAGAGAGAGAGAGAGAGGATTACGTAGTAATAAATTGTCGAGAAGAAAACAAGTAACAGTATCCAGATTTCAAGTTGCCATAAAAAAAGATTGCCTATTCGCATTAAAATATTTAAAGACCTAACATTTTTTCCCGTCGAATGCCTGTCCATAGTCACACTGGATCACACGCTACTATACGACTGTAAATAAACGGATTCATGCGACGATCGAGCAAAAATACGATAGAGCAAAAATGAAGTTAAAAATTCTTTGAGCAAAAATGAAACAACGCGTTAAAAGGTAAAAAGGTACCCACAAACAGACAGATTATTATTAACACTCGAGACATCGTACATTTTCTAACTAGTAATATTTATGAACGTAGCAATATTTATGAAAAATGCTATTACGTTTTATTCTTTCGTGGTCTGGCAGGAGGGACATTTAAAAAAATACTTGCGATAAATGCGAAATACGTCTACCCATAAATACGTAGATATCTCGATATATGAACAATGGATAGTTGACCATAAATATGGAAGATATGAGAAGCTAAATTCGACGTTCGATGGAAGAAGCAGTAACCGGGGGGGGGGGCAAAGTCAAAAGTTGCATTGCTCCATGAAAGAATCGGGAAGGTTGCAAATAACCGAGCAACAAAAGCTCCTATTCAACGTAATATCTCGAACAAAACGGTACCATTTGTTTTATTTTCGCCGCGGACATAATTTCCACCGTCCGATACTACATCGTCACGTTCGATCGTAAATTCCGCGATTTGTATCGGATATTAAAATTCCTGCTGAAAGGAGTAGCTGAACGGAGAAAGGTAAAAGCGTAGTGAAAGAAGGAAGAAGGAAGAGGGGACCTTTTTTTTTAATCCACACCTGTTAAGTTTGTAGAGGTTTATGCGTAGAGGATGGTTGGTCGATGAGGTTTAATGGACGAGATTGCTCGTTGTTGAAACCGTCGAATATATTTAAAATGATAAATTAGTATACAAATAATGTTCGCAAAGACGTATAAGTCGTAAAATAGGATCGCTAATGACTCGTTAATTAGATCGCTGATACTTCGTTGATAACTGGTTGATAACTGATCGACAACTGACTGTAACCCATTTCCTTGCTGATTTATACCGGTCCGGGAAGAGTCGGAAAATTCAAACTCGTCTTTGTTCGACGGTTGCACGTAGCGGCGACATTGTTTTGCTCGGAGTTTATTTATTCTTACATTACGTGTATCCTAAAGATCTTGATACTCCGAGGCAAAACGACAACACGATTTGAATTGTCCTGTGACTTATATGCCGCTACAAGTTCTTTATTGCCAACCTCGAGTGGTTTCAGGTTAAAGGTAGAAGAAAGTGCAGGACATGTTCGATTGAGACGAAGATCGTTTCTTGTATATGGTCGCTTAATGGTCTTCGCGTACTTTACAAGGAAGACATTTTCATTGATATAAAACGCTACACGATTTCATTGGAATTTTCTGTTCCATGAAATTCAGAGTTGTTTTGTTACTGGTTTATACGTCGAAGAAATACGTTGTTGTTTACGATTAACAATTTCGCGATTGACCAAATAAGCGGTTCACCGTTGCATCTTCGAGTCTCAGTGTTTTGGAATTTTTCCATCACAGCTGCCTTATGTCAATGTCTAAAATCGAAATTATGTTAATGTCGGATCAGTGTCTCGATGATTTTCTCCCAACACAAAACTAATTTGCGTAAGAATTAATTTTTTTCTTCCTTTTCATTTCAACGAAAAATTAAAGTAGGAGGAAAAATGGAACGAAAGGAATCTTCTCTGGTCCACCGCGTTCTGTTAGTATCATTTGCTATCTTCGTGCACTTATTTCCCACTTTCGTCCTATAGTGGCAGCTTCTATTCGATGCGAGTACCACGATCGCTCGTCCTGTGATGCGTTTTTCCTTTATTACTGCGACTGTCAAGCTAGCACGTTTCCCTTTTCGTCGTCATCCCCTTTGATCCCCGATCTTATTCCCTCGTTTAAATCACACCGCTATCAAGAGAATAATCCTCTACCCTCGAGGCTGTCGTTCAACGCGTGTCGCTCGAGAAACGACGAGCATTCCCATTCATGATTGCACCTTGATATTATTTATAACAGTATCGTCGTGCCATTTTATCAACACGTTCCGATATTTAATTTCCTTTTGCGTAGAAAATTATCTATAAAATTGTTAAGGTCCGATTACATACTCTGATATTTTCTACTTTCTTTTCTTTAATGTTAAAACACTATATTTATTCTTTCGGCTGTTACTAATATTAAGAAAATTATATCAATAAATCAAGGAACAAATTAATTTAAATAAATTTCAATTTTATATATGTTCCTTAGTATTATATATATTTAATTACTATGACTGCTTTTCCTACTTTTTTTTCTTTAATGTTAAAAGACTATATTTATTCTTTCAGCTCTTAGTAATACTAAGAAAATTATATTAATAAATCAACGAACAAATCTAATTTGAATAAATTTCAATTTTATATATGTCTCTTAGTATTATATATGTCGGAGATGGAAGGACATCGGGGTTTCCCTTTTGGAACGTTGGGGAAAACCCCAATACCCTAGTCCAGACTTTTACTATAGCTACACTTAAGTAATAAAACTAAGAAATAGTTTTAACGTTCTAATCCGATTTTACGACGATGGGCTTGGGCTCGAAGTGACATAACGAGTCACTGGACGTAGCCACGGTCAAGGGAGGGACGTATACCTGACAGAGGTATGGAATAATTATATAGCTCTCCTTAAAACCAAAGATCGACCCGAGAGGTAGAGTGAAGAATATATAAGGGCAGTTCCACTTGGACTGCGTTTGAATCTATTCAGAGCAGTACTACTTGCACGTTGAGTGACACCAGGATCGTGTATCACATCGCATTCGTCGTCCCGCTGGCCGTGGATGCGTTATCGAACCTGAATTCATTGTCATCGACATCTTGACCATCCGATCGCCGCTATTACTTGTAGTCTCTTGTAATAACCACGTTTGTACCAATAAATATCAGCTATAGCCGCGATGGCAAATTCGAGCGAAGGTTCGTCAGACGCCCAAAATTCCAACCCTACCCCGACATATGTATTTAATTACTATGACTGCTTTTCCTACTTTTTTTTCTTTAATGGTAAAAGACTATATTTATTCTTTCAGCTCTTATTAATATTAAGAAAATTATATTAATAAATCAACGAACAAATCTAATTTGAATAAATTTCAATTTTATATATGTTTCTTAGTATTATATATATTTAATTACCCTTTTTTCGTATTTCTACCGATTTCCTTTAATCTTTCTCTTTAGTTCTCCTTTTCGTGCATAGTTGTGAATTCTTCCCCTCCATTGTTATTCTCTCTATGCATTTTTATAATGATACATTCATAGCATTGCCAAATAACATTACGTAGAATGTAACGTATAAGATAAACATTTTTGCTGCTTCACTTACACTGAGATCTTGCAGGTTGACGCATGTCGTGTAGTTGCTCCACACTTGGTCAGATACTGGATGTCGAAACCAGGTACCGTTCGACTCGCAATATTTATGTGCCTGCACTGAAACAAAAAGATTCGTACGCCACGATTTAACTTTTCTTCTTCGATCGAGTAATTCTTGAAATTCTTCGAATTCTTCGATTAAATAATCTATTCCGATTCTTTCGTCGATATTTCGACAGCTACGTTAAACTTTATTGCATTTTCAATAAACGTCATGCACGCGGAACTGTATATTAAAAATATCGTAAGACATACAGATATGAAATATATTTGGCGAGAATCCAAGGAAAATAGAGAACGTTGAGAACTTGAATTTCCATCACGTCGAAATGACAATTTTTTCCCGAAAATATTGAAACATGATACCCAAGTTTTGAGAATATTAAAACATTCTATTGTAGGAATATGGAAACATTAAAATATCAAAATACGAGAAAACAGAAATATACAATATTATAATTTCTTCTCTGATTTCTGCAGAACGAATTTCATTTGGATGAAAACATCGCCAATATTCGATTCTTCATATTGTACGTCTCAAAGAAACTCGTATGAAAAATTCTACCGAAGAAAGCGACGACGACACATGGAAATTCTCTCGAAACGTTCTAACCCGTTCCATTTTACGCGTCGGAAAGGCAAATCGAAAGTAGAAGGTAAAAATGGCTATAAATGGTATCGCGTATCACGTTTGCATTTACGATAAATATCACACGTATATTCATATGCAAACGACAAACGCAAATTAAAAATCGAATACGCCGTTGTAAAGGAACACCGATGGTTAGTTCTTTCGATATTCACGAGACAATTTCGTTGGATCGATTTAATTAAGTCTGGCACGAATTTTATTTCCCTCGTGAAATGAAATTAAAATGAAAAAAAGAAAGTCGTTATAATATACAAAGGGAACTCTCTTATCCTCTCTAACTCTTTAGAAAATGAACGAAAAAATTTGCGTTCAGTGGATAAGGCGCAGAGGGAAAAATATCTTTTTTAATATTTGCACGTCTAAAGCCTCGCATTTGGATTTTTAACTCGACGATCATTTCCGCAATCTAATCGGATAATCTGTCACATCGTAGATATTTCACAACGTGTATCGGCAGTTTTTTATTAAATCTTATCAAAATTATTTATAAAACGAGAGAAAATACGATAATATACTCGAACTATCGATGAAAAGATACGCAACTCGTAGCAAAGAAATTAAATTGAAAGGCAAAAACGTGTGTAACGCGCAAAAGTATATAATTTGTATAAATATACATATTCCATACGGATGTATGTATTTCGTAAAACGTCATTAAAATCTCCAAAAAAAAAAAAAATGCATCCTTGTAACTCTATGTAACTCTTTTATGAAAGATAATGAATCGAGCTTTTTGCACAGAAGGTTTCGTTCTGTCTGAAGAGATCCGTTTTTAGAAAGCTTCTCCATCGCACAGCGTGATTACTCTGGTAGCTGTAACGTCAAAAAATCTGCGAACGTTAAATCGTGAAAAATAAATAGAATGTAAAGAACGTAAATAAATAGAATAGAAAAGAATAAATAGAATATAAATTGGTGCGAAACTTGCACCGGTTGCGTTATAAAAACATGTCCATGTGCATTCTGTTTATTTCTTCGCGTTTCATCTCGAAATTCCCTCGAAAAAAAACTTCAAAAGCTCTCCTGTATATGTACGATATATATTGTATAAAAGTCACGTTTTTAACCGCAAGGAACACGCCGACGTGCATCAGTTGCACAAAGGACAGCAAAGGATGTGCGAAGAGAAAATCTTTGCAGAGAGCAAGGAACTCGTAAAGCTTTCGAAAAGCTACTTCTGACATGAAAACGTATTACTGTCGGATGTATCAAGAATTCACGTTTTGCTTTAAGGTCCCTTTCTCAAACATTTAAATTAACATTTTTCATTAAAGCACGTCCGAAACGATGATATTTCCTTTACTTTGCGTTCTTCGCTCTGAAACTATGTAATTTCTGCTTGAGATATTTCGTGATATTCGGTTGTACGAAGAAGTAGAGAATGCAACTTCGTATTCTAATTTTTTTTTTATTATTTAATTTGTACTTTACAATTTGTCCAGCTGGACATTTGGTAAATTGTTTTAACTTAATTGTTAAATAACATGTGGATGGCTACCCCCAGTGGGATACCATCTTCGAATTTGATTATTTTATTTCTTTAGTGAGGTGAGTGACCGTATTCTTAGTGACGTGAATTTGCGTGGGAAGATAATTTGCGTAAAATTCGTCACGGATCCTCTCCATTTATCGCTCATCTTAATATTTTACATTAATTATACGATGCCCTGTTAAGACGAAGTTAAGAATTTTGCGGAAAGAAGATCGTAATATACCAAACACAGATATTACAGTTGCTATTTAATTATTGATATTAATAATAATAACTGCATAATAATTGCTATTTCTATATTGCATATAATTGCTAATTGCTATTGCATATAATTGCTAATTTCTTTATTTGATTATCTTAATAATTCTATCTTCTACTCGGAAACGTTTCACAAAAGAAAAATTAACATTTTGAGTAAGTAAATCCGAGGTGATTTAAAATGCCTGGATGTTAATAATACAATCAAGATTTATTATTCATTCAACGTTGTTGAATGACTTAAGGCGGTACATTTGTACACCTTATGCTATACATATGTATCTCTCAATTTAATGGCGTGTTCCATTAACGACACGAAGAGCAAACTAGCAAAATAGCGAAGAACATTATTTACGAACGTAAGGTAATTTACATGTTCATTTGATTAGAATGAAATGTGCAAATTACAGAATGTTGAAGAAACTTTAAAAAATAAGGAATGTTAAACTTGGAAAAAAGCTTGTTGTGAATATCGCGAGAGAAGATTGTCACAGCCACGAGAGAGATATTAATTAAAATTTTTTTCATTCATTTCCACGGAAACGTTACAAGTTTAATGAAATTCCAATTATATTTCTGAATATGCGTTTCTATCTGAATTCTAATTATATTTTAATTATTTATTATTAGTTTCGCGGAAAAGATGAATCTCTTCAACGAAAAGGCACAATGTAGCGTTAGCAGAGTTAGTGATAGATTAATAGAAATAAAAAAATAAGTAACAATTAAGAAGAAGCAACTGAGCTGTGATATTAAGAAATAAAATAGAAAAGTTAGAAAATCTGTCTAAGATAGATCGACCAATTATATATCAATCTTGCGATGGAGTTAATGAAATTCATCATCCTATTAACTATGATAGCCATAAGCGGTGCGTCGTTGCACAGTGTTTAATTTAACAGCAAGTAATTTCGCATTCTCGTAGAGGATACGTTTAATTATATGAAATGAATTAAATTTAAAATTACAAATTAATCTCTACATCCCATGGAAGACATAAAAGTTCCCATAATAGCAAAATTTATTTTACTGCTGTGTTGGCTGAATTATAGTCGATGCAATCGAAGAAATATTGTTAGATAAACAAGGTTTCCACCTACAACTTGTTCTCATCGATTTGCAAACTGGACACTTCAAACTATCTATCTATAATTGAAATCAAAGCAATGCACGATGCTCGAAGGACGATTATTATATAGGAAACAGAATAAGACTACGCTACCAATGATTTCTGGTGCTTGGCACTTAAATTAATAACAAAGTATTCGAGATCGACCGTCTATTACGAAAATGGTTCTTTCTTCTTTTACAACGATTCTTTTCTTCTCGATTCCCATTGTTACATAGTAAAAACGTAATTTCTCGAAGAGAATGTATCGCGCAGCAATTCGAAGAACATGCTTTTACTACGGTTGAGTTCGATCGTTGCAACTGCGGAACAGGTGATAGCATCGAGATATAAAGAAAGAAAATAACGTACCGTAAAATTAATTCCAACGTTAGCTGTTGTTTAAAGGAATTAAGTGGCCGCGAAGTTTGAAAGGTTAATTTTACCATTTTGTAACTTGATGCGTTTTCGTGTAAATCGATTCGATAAAATTACACAAACCAATTTATACGAGATAATTATTTAGTGGTATATTTACCGTAGCGTGAATGTAACAGAACAGCCGTGAAAGCGAATATACGATAGCACTGAATCTTTTAATTAACGTAGAAATTTGATATAATAATACCTGAATTTAATCGCGTGACTGATTTATTCGCTAACAATTTTAGTTTTGTATACCTGACAATTTTCGATTAATTTTTTCTTTATTTTTTGCCAATTACAAGAACCACGTAATTTGGAGGAAAATGAAGTGCAAGCAGATAACGGACGTATTATATCGGATAAGAGAATGGACGTGTAAAACTAAGCAGTGCAACGAATTTTTGTTACATGTGTATTTCACGATAAAAACTTTTCACGATAAAAAATGCATCGCGCAATGGATAGAATGCTAAAACAGTTAGATAACAATAAATCTGACGCATACAGTTTGCTTTATTACGTATATTACACGTATATTTATGTGCAGTAGACGTGCGAAAGCGTAAATCGTGCGATAGCCTTAGACGTGGCGGACGGTTCACAGATAGCGACAGAATTTACATCTTGCGAAACCATCGTCAACGATTCCCAGCATTCCCAGCATTAAAATCGTAGATAAATGTAAATAAAATTGTTCTTCGTTCTTTCTTTTTTCCTCGTTATATCCTCCGTCACTTTCTCTTTCTTTGTTTATCTTATAAAATTTTCATCAACGATTTCCACACAGAGTGGTAAATGCGAATAAAACCTTTTTCCATTCCTTCTTTTTTATTCTCCTTCCTTCCCCGTTCTCTTGTTTAAACACTCTTCCTATACATTTACATACGTTTGTCTCTTTTATAATCTTTCTGCACTACTTACCCCGTGAAACTCCTCTCAACGATTTTCGTACGATTCTGTTTTTCTTTTTCTCGCAAGACTACATTCTGCAGTATTTTATACAGTTTTGTTGTAAGAGTTTTGCGCTTCACGTATGACAACAAAAATTGTTCACTTTAAGGAAATGGCATAATTTGAAAATGGTAGGAGACGATGGAAATAAATTGGAGAAAAAGTAAAATAATTTGGAAAATGTTTAGTCTTTTCATCGTTTAATTTCCCATCTCTATATATTATTTGATCGTTTGTACGTTGAAAAGCTAATTAAGATAAATAAATTATTGTAAGTATATTATTAGGTATAAAATAATGTATTATTATTAAAAACAATTAGTCGATTATTGAGGTATTGATTATTCGATGTTACGCGCGATTAACGATCGATCATATGTTAATTTTTCGTATTCTTCTATTCGTCAAGAAAAAATGAAAATGCAAAAGAGGAGGAAAGTTGAAAGAGGAAATTATCAGGGAACTATTCTATGTAGATATACAGGTAGATACAAATGCGTTCATTTCTGTGTTTCTTGACTAATTTGACGATCAGTTACATCAACATAGTTACGAAACCATTTCCTGTCCTATTTTATACCGTTAGGATTGCAATCGAATTAGCAATGAAATCGAATAATTTTTTTTGTAAAATGGAATTATCAAAATCAATTAAGATTAAATAGTAGGATGATTTTAAATAATTCTAACTTTCTTTTTAAATAATTCTAACTTTCTTTTTAAATAATTTTAAATCTATCAAATTATTTTATTTATTATACTCCCTTTCTTTCAGTAAAAATAGAACAATAGTCAAAATTTTCGATATCGAAACAATTTCGATTTAATCTAACTAACTAAGTGATTAATTAAATGACACGAGAATAAAGAAATCATCTTCTTCGCCACGATTTTCGAATTTGCATGGTTACATAATTTCTATTTATCATTTTAAGTCACGAGTCGTTTCAAAGACTGATTTTCGTCAGTTATACATAATCAGCATCAGCGTGTGAACTGTCGTAATGTTTTCTCATATGTGAATTCTTAAAGTGGCCTCTCCGCGATAAAAATTTTTCATTCTGAAGCGAACATGACGTAAACGCCGATCTATCGACGAGCTGGCGAAAAAAGCAAGAGTTCAAGAAATTGAGAAATCAAATTAAATATCCGTGTCGCAACGCGAAACGTTTAATTGGTTTCTAATGAATTTCCAGGCGATCTTAAGACGTCAGATCGTGGATGGAGGAAAAGAGTAATTTCCGCTTCACTTCCGCCATTAATCAAAGAGGTAAACGGAAAACCTGCAAGTACCTCGATCACCGGTTTCTTGATCGTGTTGATTAATAATCGAGGGAATAATTCTTAGTCCGTAAGGGCGTCAAAGAATTTGGAAGAAAAGATCGCGGTTCATTGAAGATTTGTTAAACTTGGGAAGAACGAATTCGATATTGATTGGATTGCTAACCGCCGGCTCTTTTGAGATTCTTCCAATGGATTCTTATGGATTTTTTAAAAGGTTAATCTCTACAGAAGCTACGAGACGTCTCATCGGATTGTAATTCCGAAGAATCGTGATTCTAAAATTATTGAAAGACCCGGTGAAGCATAGTTTTTCACGAGGAATTTAAATAAGTCAATGGAACTCTTGGTTAGTATGATAGATATAAAAGTCCGTAAATAATAAAGATCGATTTTATGTTGAACGTTTCATGTGGATTGAAAATTTCTTTCGTTCGCAAAACGAAGACAAGGGAAAAGTCAAATATTCTCTTGCTTTGATTGTTTCTTGTGTAATAATTAGCGATGATATTTCAATTGTTTGAAATTGCCATTGTGCTGTTTTAAAACATACTGAAACGAAATATTTTATTGAAAAAGGATTCTTCCTATGCTCGAACGTATCAAAAGTAATCGAAATGTGTGATGGACTTTTATTTCAAGCTTCTTCCTCTCCGGTGCATCGAAATTGAACCGAACTCGGTTCAAGAGAGGAGGCTCGTTGAAATTTAGCTCGTCGAATGCGATTTTCTACCCGGCGTTGGCCATTTACTTCAATCGCTTATTTCCTTAACGTGCTCAGACGTAATCCGTACCTCTGTGAAATGGAATCTTCATGGAGTGAAAATGCTAACGAAGGAACGCGATCGATAAAATTGGTATACATAGCAGATAACCA
The DNA here is from genome assembly GCF_024542735.1 of Bombus huntii. Lineage (NCBI taxonomy): Eukaryota > Metazoa > Arthropoda > Insecta > Hymenoptera > Apidae > Bombus > Bombus huntii. Next base: position 11,838,333 of record NC_066240.1, read on the forward strand.
CCGAGAACAAGAAGTAGAAACTTTCTCTTCTCCTTTCCACTCCTTTTGAAAAGTAGAGGCCCTCAGGTGAACGATATACAGCAATAAGTCAGTAAAAATGACCATCAGAAGTAACTCGCTACTTACTGACTTTATAAAAAAAATCTTTGAAATGAAATTGATTGCACTAGAGCAACCTGACCAGATGAAGATATAGTTTGATTTTTGCAAAAAAAAAAAAGACACGTTTTTCTTTGTCTTTCATACGTTAAACTTGACAAATGTAAATTAAAATATCTCCTAAACTAATCATCAATTAGGTTAATACCTTTTTTGTAGAGACTTTCCGATTGGATCGACTAATGTTATAAAGAGCGTGTAAGGTGCCATTTCAGAAGTTCAAGGTTACCTCGATATCTCATGAAATATAAGGTATTAAAAAATCAAACTTCAGCTGATCAAGTATCTCGAGTACAACAAATTTTATTTCAAACACTTTTTGACAAAATCAATAGATAACGAGTTGTTTCAGCTGGTCATTCTTACTGACCTACCCTGTATATTGTATAACAACATCACAGTGTTAGAATTGATATTTCAGAGTTTTCAGTATCATTGTACACGCAGAACTTTGTCAGCATTGTACGTTGTCAACATAATATCGACAATATTCATTTGCAAACTGCATTTTTCTCATATGTTCGATATTTATTGACAACATAGTATTTTACAATATACAGGGTGGTGGTACAAGCGGAAAGGGGGTGATTCTACGCGAAAAAAGCAGTCGAAAATGTAGAATAAAAATTTTTCGTTCGAGGCTTTGTTTTCGGGAAAATCGACTTTGAATTTTCGCTCGGTACGCGTGCACTTTATTTATAACGGATCTCACTGTAGATCGTTGTCTCGATTGACGTTATTTTTTAAATTTTTAAAATTTTTAAATTTTTAATTTTTAAATTTTTAAATTTTTAAATTTTTAAATTTTTAAATTCTTAAATTTTTAAATTTTTAAATTCTTAAATTTTTAAATTTTTAAATTTTTAAATTTTTAAATCTTTATTCTATATTTTCGACTTCTTTTTTCGCGTCGAATAATCCCCTTTCCGCTTGTACCACCAGTTCCAACCACCCTGTATATTGATTCGTTTAGGAGCTTCCTAAATTTCTTGAAATCATAGACTTTGTTGCCATTCTTTACCTTTTATTCTCGCTCTAAGAGTATCGTACTTTATATCACAGTATTCTTCGAGTTCTTCAAATTTACCACCATCAAATTTACCAGATTACATCTGCATTTTGATTAAACGGGCAACAAACGCCACTATTTCGATCTGTCTTCGACTTGGACACTTAGAGCTGCCCTTTTACCGATATTTATCGAATCGGTTGCGATTGTTTTCGCAATGCAAATACGGGCATAAATCAAGAAATGGTAATTGTCACGATTATGGTAAAAGTTCTCGTCCGTGATTTAACCAATCTCATAGACTTGGTATTCTACGGAAGTTTTGTCATTGTTTAAGGATACGCGCGAGTTTTATTGCCTCCGTTTAGTTAAGCAGAACCGAGACGATCAAGAGTGGCGATTTATTGTTATTGTTATTGTTATTGTTAGTGTATAGTGTATAGTGTATAATGTATAGTGTTTAGTGTATAGTGTATAGTGTTTAGTGTATAGTGTATAGTGTATAGTGTATAGTGTATAGTGTATAGTGTATAGTGTATAGTGTATAGTGTATAGTGTATAGTGTATAGTGTATAGTGTATAGTGTATAGTGTATAGTGTATAGTGTATAGTGTATAGTGTATAGTGTATAGTGTATAGTGTATAGTGTATAGTGTATAGTGTATAGTGTATAGTGTATAGTGTATAGTGTTTAGTGTTTAGTGTTTAGTGTTTAGTGTATAGTGTATAGTGTATAGTGTATAGTGTATAGTGTATAGTGTATAGTGTATAGTGTATAGTGTATAGTGTATAGTGTATAGTGTTTAGTGTTTAGTGTTTAGTGTTTAGTGTTTAGTGTATAGTGTATAGTGTATAGTGTATAGTGTTTAGTGTTAGTGTTAATAGCACGAGACTCAAAGGACAGTGTTGTCTCTGTTACAAAAACACGCACGTTTCATGTTAATTAGTGAAGTAACTTTACATGTGAGAACGACGAATATAATTTCTCTTTAATTGACAGAACGTCGAAATCTTCAACAAATACAAAATCATAACAATAATACACGAGCGAAATTATGCATGGATAGCCTAGCAGATTGCTTGGTTTTGTTATTTAAAAGACAGCACCGTCGACAACGTGTAATTTGTGAGGAACGTTGATGATTTATAGAGGGTGTTGGTGGTAGTTTTCTTAGAGCTAGTTGAGGGGTGAATCCAAAATGGATCTTGGTATACGGTGGCGAGCATTTAAGTAGGAACGTCTAGCTTCCATAACTCGCGTGAAATATGACCATTCATTTCGAAATTAATATTATTACACTGTGTGGGATGAATTGTTTCTAGAACTGCTACTGTGTATTCGTTCAAAGAACGCATTGTGTTCTACGTTAAACTTAGATTAAAATAGTTTCTTCTGTAATCCCCTTGCATATTCCTTTGAAAATTCCTCTGTCCTTTGAACGTGTTCTCCACCGATGGTGTTACAGCGACATTGATAATACGAACAACATGTTATAACATTTACAGGACATGTCGAAATCGTTATTTTTCTATTAATATCTCGTACGCTTAAATCAATCAACATCGTTTGCGAGGTACGGTAAAATGTTGTTGGTAAAAGACAGTGTTTTATACACTGCATAAATCATGTTTAACGCAAAGCGCAGCCATTAATATGAAAGAACAGGTTTCATTGAAATGCAAAGCTTACCGGTTTATCACGTCATTGACTGTAATTGAATGAAGATTCAATGTTATGATCACCGCCGGCCGCATGTTGATTTCATTGAGAAAATTCAATTCGAGTCTTTACGTTCTCTTTCCTACACAATTCGTAACGATCACATGCCATAACTATGATCTGTTCTTAACGACCCTCGGATTTTCTACTTAAACTCACAGCTGACGTTACATTTAACAATAAAATTTCGAACAGCTACATAGACTGACCAGAAATTCCTCAGCTTTTTAAACATAATACTCCATTCAGGAAGTTTCCATTATTTCGCTTATCTTTGTAGCGTAGAGCACTAACTATTGATATAGCTACTACTCTAAAGGTTATTTAAGTAGCTGTATCAATCATATCTGCAAACATGCCAATTCGCTCGTTCATCTGCTCTTTTTCCTCCTGTTTAAGAAACACGTGAAACATATAAGACGTATGAAACGTATGCGATTTACTATTAATTGTTAATTATCTAACGATGAATTTTCCCATACTCTTTATAATTCATTACATTTCCCTATTAAGTTTCTTATTTCAATTTTTTAATACTCCGATGGTAACAATTTCTACTGTTTTAAACTGAACTCTTAAGGAAACCATGCTACTATGGGATGATCCAATATAATTTATATTTAAGGTGCAAGTGTTTAAGGTACATATACAGGGTGGTTGGTAACTGGCGGTACAAGCGGAAAGGGGATGATTCGACGCGAAAAAAGAAGTCAAAAATGTAGAATAAAAATTTTTCGTTCGAGGCTTTGTTTTCGAGAAAATCGACTTTGAATTTTGGCTCGGTACGCGTGCGGTACGTTATAACGGATCTCACTGTAGATCGTTGTCTAGATGGAAAAAATTTAAAAAAAATTTTATTCTACATTTTCGACTTCTTTTTTCGCGTAGAGTCACCCCTTTTTCGTTTGTACCACCAGTTACCAACCACCCTGTATACGTACGAGTGTTACCAAAGTGATAAAAAAATCTTTGGTATAAAACTTATTAATACTCTCATAGTATACACACAAGTAACAGTTTTAAGCTTTCCTGAATCCTGCGCTTTCTATTTACAATTTTCCACCTCTATGAAAACCTGATTTTCTCCTTGTACTTTACGTTATCTATCAATATGAAGAACTCGTTTTCGAAATATTGGTTTTATCAGCTTTTCCAGCAATCAAGGTTACCTCGAGGACAGATTTTCCTCGTCAAATGTTTCAAAGAGAATAGCTGTTCTCCAGACTTCGTCATCGTCGTAAAACTGGTCGACGATGAAACGTCACCTCGTAAAAAGTTAGCTGCATCTGCTTGTTGACCGTCTGCTATTTGCGAGGGGCAAAATTGAACGAGAGCAAAGAAACGATCGTACGATCGGCAAATATTTAGCCTTTGCAAGCTTCCTTGCAAATTGCTTGCCACAATTCATCGGCTGGAACACTGGCATCATACAGTTTCCCTTCTCATGATGCTACGGATCTTGCTCGTTTATTGAGACGAAGATAGAACAGAGGAGATAGCAGCCGTCTCGAGAACTGTTTTATTATTAAAAATCCTAATTTCGATGAAAAGATCGACTCACAATGGAGGTTTTATCTGGGGAAGAAATTTTGCTGATATATAATTTTCTTCCTCCGATTGTATCATAGAAAAATAGACTTTGCTTCGCTGGAAACAACTGCGTCAAGATATTGCCGTGATCTTCAATTAGGGAAATGAGGGCAAAAGTTCATTTCATTCATCTCCGGTTTTAGCCTCGACGAGAAATCTTAATGACTGATTTGTTCGACGGTTGCCCGGGATAATAAACAACGACACGTTTGTTCGTTATATAAGTAACGATAAGAGTACGATAAATAATGAGAAAGATATGATAAAGAAACGTAAGAAAAATTGTACGTAACATAAAGTGTGTATGTTTTGGTCAGAACGTTAGACGCGTTGTTAATGAATAATCAATTGATTAAGTAAAGTATCGATGTATCATTTATTATGAACTGGCGATTGAAATATTTGTTATCCTTTTTAATATTCTCTCTTGTCCGACTCTTCGTAACTCTGGGTTTCTCTCCCTTTCACTTGCTACTTCTGTTCTCTTGCTTCCTCTCTTCCAGGAAATGTAATAAACTTTCTCTTCACGTAGTGAATCGTATTTAATTATTGTACCTTTTTTATGTAACTGTTTAAGTAACGTGATAACACTATGGTATGTATAAATTAATTTATTTATCAGCTTAAACTTATCGTCTTTATTTATCGAATCAACCTAGCTTTTTTTAACAATAAACGTTCCGGCAGACTATCTTGCATTTAATAGTTTAATTTGATATAATGAGAGTGCAGTCTCATTGCTGATGGAATCTAATCACCAGCGTGTTAAAGAATTTACATAAATTATTCTGTAACAAACAAGTCCCACTATTTTCCAAATGCCAGGCAATATCTATCAAATCAAGGTTGCTAGACTGATATTCATTATGATAACATTAGTATAGTAGTATAGATAGTAGTACAGTAGTAGATTAGTATATCGGTATAAAATTACGAAAACGCGAATTATTAACATAAACTGGTGTAAAAGATAAGCAGGAACGAATAATATGCATATTTAAAGTCGTTAAAACATTTCTTAGAAAGACACAATTTAAATGGCTCTGCTCCGGTTTAAATGCCAAGTAATTTCCGAAACAACATTTTCTTGCCACAGACGAATGTTTCTCCTCTCGTGAAACGTAATCTGACCGGTCCATCTCAAGTCGAGATGAATAATGAACACATTTGGACGTAATTGAATTGTAATTGACCCAGAAAGTTTTTCACATTACACTACAGTTTTATTCTTTCGTAGGACCACAAGATAAAAAAAGAAAAAAGCTCGTAACGAGTCTGAGTTAAACAAAACCCGTTCCTTACTGAACACGAACAATTTTAACAAATCTAAAGAAAAAGGCAATATAACTGTTGAGTTACTATCTTCTATAACGTTACTTCGATTGTTTTTCTATCGTTAAAAGCATTTTTTGATTACGATACGATAATTACTAAACGACAGATAAGATCGTACCATACAAATATGATCGCGAGGATAGATATGTAATTTTTGTGAAAATCTAAGAAAAATAACTTCCACATATGAGAAAATTTAATCAAAGATAAAGTACAACATCCTTGAAACATTCAATAAATCAAACATTTGAAGTTTCACAACGTAGGAACTGCATATCTAATATATATATGTCGGGTTATCATTAGAATTTAGGGCGCGTAACAATTCTTCATTTGAAGTAGCCATCGTTTTGTACAACAAAGATTATATTTACAGGTACAAAAATGACTTTTACGAAGTTTAACGAAGGACCGTGGTGTTTAAACACGCAAGATGCGATTGACGATGTTCTTGGGTTCGATAACGAATCCACGGGTCAACGGGATAACTCTTTACCAAGCTTTACCAAGAATACTTTTAAGCACAAAATACGATTGCTGCGACGCTCGGTATAAACTGCTCGATGTGTAACTTTCCAAGGCGATCGCACGAATAACAGACTGATGAAAATTTTCCTCTCTTTACAATTGCGTTCGTTTGTTAAATACTCGTTAGAAGCATCGAGAAAGTTCCAATCACCGTTACTAGGCAGTTTCTGCCTGGAGTTTGATTATTAATAAAACGTGCGTCCCATTATATTGGCACCTCCGAGGTAAAATCACACGTGGCTAGGCCCGTTCTTGAGGCCGTATGCCGTCACAACCACATTTTTAAAGAGAACCATACAGCCACTCCACACCTCCGTCAGGCAAAACGTCCATCCCGTGACTGTGGCTACGTTTGGCATTAGATCAGATTGAATGACAACAATTGCTTAATTACGGCTACGATAGAATCTAGGCTAAAGTATTAGAGGATTTTCCCAAAATTTCAAAGGAGAGGCTCCGGTTTCCTTTCATCTCCGACGTATATATACGGGGTGGTTGGTAACTGGTGGTACAAGCGGAAAAGGGGTGATTCTACGCGAAAAAAGAAGTCGAAAATGTAGAATGAAACTTTGTCGTTTGAGGCTTTGTTTTCGAGAAAATCGACTTTGAATTTTCGTTCGGTACGCGTGCAATACGTTATAACGGATCTCGCTGTAGATCGTTGTCTTGATGGAAAAATTAAAAAAAAAAATTTTTATTCTATATTTTCGACTTCTTTTTTCGCGTAGAATCACCCCCTTTCCGCGTGTACCACCAGTTACCAACCACCCTGTATATATATATATATACTTCACTTCAAATGTGTGATTTATGCAAATTTTCTTATATGTAGAAATTATTTTTCTAAAATTTCCACAAAAATCGCAAATCTACCTTCGCGATTATAATTGTATCGTACAATCTTATCTATCGTCCACCATCTTGTCGTGGAATAACCGTTCCTTCGCATTTATCTCAAATTAAAAAATGCTTTTAACGATAGAAAAACAATGGAAGTAACGTTGTAGCAGATAGTAACGCAAAAGTTATATTCCCTTTCTTTTTAGATTTGTTAAAACTATTCATTTTCAGTAAGGAACGGGTTTTGTTTAGCTGAGAATCGTTACGAGGTTTCTTTTTATTTTGTAGTCCTACGAAAGAATAATTACCTCAATAAATTCAAATTACCTCAATAAAAACAGAAAAAAATATTAGTCTTTTGGCATTTCGAATAATTTTTTTCAACAAATAATATATCGTAATTTTAATTTTAATTTATTCGAAGCTGTACAACGTACGATATACTGAAAAATAATCTCCTCGTAGCGTTTCAAACTGCCTCGATAGAAAAGCGAAAAGAAACATTACTTTCTACTGTACTTCTATTTTAAACCATCGGGCAATGTATACCGAGTAACGGCAGAGTCAGCGTACTGTAACCTTGAGCAAGGTTTAAACAGATCGTCAGATGTCGTCCCCACCAATAGCACCGTGGTTAACCAACTGAGAAGACAGGTCCTTATTTAATACAATGCTTACAGTATGCTACCAGTTCAGCTCGAATCGTCGGTCGTCGAAAGTTGATTCGTTTTGCGTTATGGCGCACGACAACACCGTGGTACGCGTGAAGCAAGGCCAGTTACGTGGCGTTATCGAGGAAAGCTATTATGGTGACCGGTATCTCTCGTTTCGTGGTATCCCATACGCGAAGCCGCCGGTCGGGCCGCTTCGATTTAAGGTGAATTTCCAGTGAAACGATCGTTCCACACGACGAAACTCCGTTGCGTGTTTAAACTAGATATGACAGTGGAAAAATGATTCCTCGTTTTCTCTTATCTTTTCTCCGCTTGATCATGGGAAAAGGCAATAACAGGAAAAATTGTGTCGTTATTTGATCTAAAGATCTAGAGAACTGTAATATGCTGGAATAAAAAGTAATATTAAAAACCGAGTAGTACTTTGATGATGTGTCTTAATATATGTAAATAATTCAAATTTTATACAACAAGTGCATAACATAGAGCGATATGCAATGGGGAATTGTTTTATTTAGATCCAGTTAACTGTATTGCGAAACGTTTTGTTTCTGTCTTTTGGTATAATGTGAGGATTAGTAACAGAGATATAAGTATTAATAATAGACAGGATCAATAAGTTTCTTATACTTGGAAGCATTATAAATATAGAGAGGCTTTCAAATTTGTATATTTTATATTTCAGTTTATCACTCGCGAAACAATTGCAAATTAAATTAAATTGAATTTCCTATAAGAATTTCCTCAGTTTATACGCGCTTATCGTTACTGTACTTATCGATTTTTAAACAAATTGCAATAAATATTGATAAACTGTAATAACACCGTATCATCGTGTTTATGCCAATTTGCTATAACGAGATCCTATCTTTTTTCATAATTGGACAGTGTCATACGTAAAATAAAATACACTTTGATTAGAGACTATAATAACGAAAATAGCGAGGGAATATTCCGAAGGAATTTTTAAGATAAAAGATAATTATGTATATAATTAGTAGATATGTTAGCACATTGACAGAGTGACAAGGGTTAAACCATTGTTCACCGATCTCAGTGATACTGTCATTGAAAATTATCAAATATGATCACCGTATCGTGCAACTAGATATCAATATAAGTTTCATGTTAAAATGTTTTGTGCTTAATTTCTGAAAATACGTTTTCGACTGTTGTTATTTGTAGATTCATAATTGTAGGATGAACAGAGGGATCGAGAAGAGAAACCATTTATTTATAATTTTTCAATTAATAAAAAAAAATATCCCGTACGGAGTGACAGATCGCAATATTTGCGCAGCAACTATAAAAATACTTTGAAATGTTCAATTTTATTCAAATGCATACGTCAATTTTATTCAAATGCATACGATTTGTAATGATTGTATAAAATACAACCGCTTCAAGGTATCATTTAAATACGTGTTACTGGATGATTTTCAAATTATTATATAATAATACTTCATCAGTACATATAAGTATATTTTTATGGCCTTATTAAAAGAATATTTTTACTTGCTATTGAATCATTCGCTACGACCTTGACACATCGTGTTAACATAATTTCCAATTCATATAATTTCCATCATAGAAAATTTATTACGCTCGTTCTATGCGATCTTGAAGTTAATTTATTCGCGGTACCTATCATGCGGCATATATTCGCTATAATAATGACACAACTGGAAAGGAGGTTCTTTAGGATTCTATAGCTTCATAAATTGAAAATGTCGTTATTTTTATACTCAGAGGTAGGATCACAATAGTTATTATTTTATTGAATGGATAAATCTATCACACCGTTCTGAGCCAAAAAAACCTTTATTGCACGCGCTTACAAAAAACTAGGGATGAAAACAAAAAAGCATCTTAAGCCTATCGATTAAATCTATCGATCGTAACTAGGATTATCTTCTAGTTACTATTTCTTATAACTAACGCATCTGCATATGGATGGCGAGCACGAACTCACGTTGTCATTTTCAACAGAAAATAATCGTCGTTAAAAATTACAAACACTGTCCTTTTCTGCTGATGAATATGATTTTTAAAATAATCTTCGACGACAGTTCTTTGTCTATGTAGAAACTTGATGGTTGTGCGATATTGCCGATAAAAGTGCGATATTTCGTAACTATATAAATTATAATAATTTTCACTCCATTTGTTACCACCTGTTCAATTTTAACATTAGTCTGACCCATGATAATTATCTCATATAAAATACTTTCGGTAATTATTGTATTATTATACTTGAGTTAATTTATTTTAACTTCTGATAATGATCTTTATATGCACTAATTATTCAACGTGATCTTTAACGATACGGAAACCAATGCCTCGTAAGAACGCGGAATTAAACGTCGAATTAAAAACCGCGAAAACGAAAATTGTTTCCTCTACTCTACACGGAATGCAACGGTTACATCAGACAGATTAGTTTACTATCATCGGTAATTTTCTCGACAATAAAACGTGCTCACGCAACTCGTCGAATAAACCGCTTCGAAGTGAAAACCAAGATGAAGAATAACGAGGAAAGTTCAAAAGTTTCATGATACATACCTACTTACGTACGCACGCGCATACAGATACGTAATACCAAACGCAAGAGTTCTATATTCTAAAGAAGAACACCGTGTACTCTAAGAGCCTTCGCAAAACTGTCACGTTTGTCGTTACAGGAAGGAATACCTAAGATCGAAATCGACGCAGGTTTTCTAGGCTAGTGTAGTTCTTTCAGTGAAGAGCCAATATCGAAGAATATTTTCTCAAGAGATTCCACATACTTTCAATAAAATATATAAAAATGTTCTCTGTCACTTTGGCGCTTGTCTCCAAGCGTTTCTCTTACGTTTAAATATACTCAGATGCATTTCGTTCTACGCAAAAGAAAAAATATTCGTTTGAAAATTTCTACCGATATTCATCGAAGTATGTGATAATCCTTCTAACGAGCGCGTTCTTCGTCTCTGTGGATGTTACGTTTAAAAATATACTTTTCTTCTTCGCGAAGGAATAGCACGAATTTTATTTAGAAATATCTACAAATTTGTATCGATATTCTACGAAATATGTAATAATTTACCCTAACGCTTCGTTTTTCCGAATATTACGCTTAAAATACGCCTTCTTCGTAAAAAATACTCCTCGAAATTTATTTCCTCATAAATGTCTGTCGGTATTCAGCAAAACAAATTCGTCGTTGGCCTCGATAAATGTGACGGTCAACATTCGTTTTATCGTTATGCCACGATTAAAGGAACTTCCTCGTATCACTACAGGATCTTTCTTTCTGTCTTTGCTCAGGATCCAGAACCCTTAGAGCCATGGACAGGTGTAAGGGACGCTTTAGAGTTCGGCAACTGTTGCAGCCAGAAGGACATGTTGTCGCACGATTTAGTGGGCAACGACGATTGCCTCTACTTGAACGTGTACAAACCAATGAAACCGACATCGACGAAAATGTCGGTGATGGTATGGATCCACGGTGGTGCGTTCATGATGGGGTCAGGCAGCGACGAGTATTATGGGCCCGTGTATTTCATGCGGAAGGATGTTATTCTGGTCACGATCAATTACAGACTCGGTGTCTTGGGTGAGTGCGTCTGTCACTGACATGGCTTGTGCTATAGTTGCTTGTTAGTAATATTTATATAATCGTTAATAATATATACTGGTATAATATATTGTATTATAATATATATTATGTATCTATTATTATTATTTTTCATTATTGTGTATATAAAATGATTGATAATATAACTAGTAAAGTAATATATAATATATAATAATTAGATATATAATTAATGCGATTATCTACATTAATGTATATTAACGTAGCCAAAAGTAAAAATTAGCGTAGTTTATAAATCATTTTATCTCGAAACGCGCTAAACGTTTTCTTAGACTAGTTTATCAGACTTCCTGCTTTTTATTCAATTATCTTAGTTCTTATATAATGTTAATTATCTCATATCGCATTCTATCGATGATTTTCACGCGATGTATCGTTGTTTTTCACGTAGAGATAGAAGAGTGGTAGATAAAATAATAGTAGAGCGACTGCAGCTGATACTATCTCGTTCACCGCAATGATTCAGGAAATTTTTTTTTCACGAAGATATCGAATCAGTTTGCATATAATAAATGTAACAAATTAAGCGAACAAGAGAACCTTAAACCTCAAGAGAACCTTATTTCCTTTCAGACAAGAAGGGACTAATTCTATTTTTATAAAAATGCACTTTTATGATCGTTTGAAAATGGAATTGGCAATAATTGATTTAAGAAATTGACTAGTATTTATTGGTAAAATTACTTTCTCTACCGTTTTCCTCTCTTATCTGGATTAACATTTCTATTCTTTGAATCAGCATGTATCTCGGTACGTGAAAATACAAAACGTAAGAAACAGATTGACCAGAACAAGAGAGAATTTCTACTTTCAACGAAACGCTGTTCCCAATACAGCAAAGTGCCTTTATCGTTCGAGCAAATGACAAAAGCAATTCTCAAGAAAAATTCGATGCCTCTGCTGCACTCGGTTTTATCAGAAAGTCATTTGTCATTCGTATTTTCCACATTGGCATCCCACATGAAACGAAATCGTTGAAAAATGTACGACATCCAAAGCCAAAAACTTATCAGCCCGTAAAATGAATCCTCTTGGAGGATCGTATAAATCATATTTCTCTACCTGACATTTTCACGACGTTGCATACAACCTAACTACACAAGACAGCTCAAACAATTAATCAATCAAATTTATTTCTACGCTTCTAACTTAATCCGGTTTATATTTACATTTTAATAATATATGGCCTAATTGGAAGAATAATTTTAAAATCCACGCTGCGTTACGCGATATGAACATTCTTCGATCAGATAACTTACAATTAAACGCTCGTAGAATTTCACACGAAACTTATTCAAACTTTTGACACTAACGATTGAAACAAATATTTCTCGAAGCTTGAAAAAAATTCAAATCTAAAAGGGTTAAGAATTTTAGCGAGAAAGCTTATCGAGCCTTCAAGAGCGATAATATTTGACAACGTGTTTACGATATCAAAAATAAATATCGCAGAAGCGTGTACAGATTACAGAATTCCGATTTGCAATCCTCGTCTCTTGTTGCAGGTTTTTTGAATTTGGAACACGAAGTCGCGCCGGGTAATCAAGGTTTAAAGGACCAAGTGATGGCCCTGAAATGGGTACAGGAAAATATCTGCAACTTTGGTGGAGATCCCAACAACGTCACTATATTCGGAGAAAGCGCTGGTGCATCGTCGGTCCATTACCTAACTTTATCTCCATTGGCTCACGGTAGGATTTCAAATATTTATTTTGATGCAGCTAAAAGGACGATTCAACGTTTCTATCTAGGCATTATTTACAGGCTTAAATAGACGTTTACAGAGAGTAGCTGGAAAGCACATACTTACTATCAAATAAATTGAGAATTTCAAAAACGGAAAGGAACGTGGTAATCCGATGTGTGTAGGATACAAGTTTTGAAAAACGAAATTACATCAGATTTCCATGTTCTTGTTTCTCTCGTTAATAACGACACTTAGAAGAGCAAAGTTTAAAACGAATTTCTGGCTGCGTAAGTGACACGTTGAGAACGAAATATTTCGAATTTTTCTTTCACACTATCCTTTTTCAATACTACAGTATAGAAGAATTAGAAGTATACGCGAAGAAGAATTATATTCAGAATTATATTCTAATTTTAAATCATAGAGATGTCATATAATCTAATATCATCATTTTCGAAATTACCATAATCAAAAGAATTCCAGCGAATAACATTTTTATTCCGTCGAAATGAAAGTAACATGCATAAATTCCATTTTTTTCTTCGAATATAGTTCTTTGTTTTTTTTCTTTTTTTTTTTTTTTTTTAACAAGCGAAACATTTTCGCTTGTGCCCTTCCGCTCGTTTTTCCAGAGAACGTATCATCACGCGTTATTTCTATCCCATTACCCTAAAATCGAAATCCGTGTTATGTAGCGTGTCTCCCCATTCTTACTATGTTCTGCGCACAAATGAAGATAAGTAAAAAGAAAAAAAAAAAAAGATAGAAAAGAGTATAAGAAAAGAAATTTTCTTCCAAGAAAATCAGATTCGAAAATGTATCGAGCATAAAAGATCTATACTCCATCTTCTCGGATATATTTTTGTAAGAATAAACTGCTGTACAAATATTCTGTATATCGTATTGTATCTTCGCTCGTCGAAAAACTCATTGATTCACTGAAAATCGGAAACATTGGAAAGATTGAGAGTTTTAATTTGGTTTGCACAGGATTGTTTCACAAAGCGATTATACAGAGCGGAGTGGCGTTTAATCCTTGGGCCATTATAAGCGAGAAACCGAGCAAGTACGGATTCCAGTTGGCCGCAAAACTTGGCGAAACCTCCACCGATCCTGAGACTGTGGTCGAGTTCCTGAGGACGATAGACGCGAAAAAGCTCGTGGATCTCGAAACTAAGCTTCTCACGCCAAAGGTGAGTCTCGCAAAAGGTAGTCATTAAATAGAAAATTTTCTGGTTTTATGAAACAAAACAACAATTATTTACATGGTTCGAGATCTAAAATCTCAATGAAAAATGAATAACAATTGTGAAAACAATGTGTTAGAAATTTTCTTGCTGGTCATATTTCCTTCGCAGAACGAAATTCACGGAATTCACGGGAAACATTTAAACGATAGATTGAGTAAATTCCAGAACTCGGAAAACACGAAACAAACATTATTTTAGTAAAGAAACAACGTTATAGGAGCAGTTGAGAGATACATGAAACAACCGCAGAAAGTTCCGACCGGTCCAGCGATACGCTTCCAATTCCTCCGGTGTTTCTAATTTCCCAAACAAATTCACATGATTCCGTTTCCCAGTTGCGAGAAGTTTGATTAAAAAGTATCAATTGTAACAAAGACACAACTTTGAACAAGTATTGCGAAATCGGTTTTCCCACTGAAAACAAGCGATGTTACGAAGCCAATTTATTCCACCACCTTGTCTACACTAAACGACTTTCGTCTTTGTTCAAAATCGTTTCAGTTTCAGTCGTGTGATTTTTATCCTCTTAATTGTAAATATATTTCACATTCGATGGATTTATTTGCGGAATATATTGTGCTGCAAATACCATTTAAAAATTACAAGTCTACTTCTATATATTTCCCCTTGTCATATTCTGAACCAACCAACAAATATCGTTTTAAATACGTTTGTCTCGTTCTTTAAGATTATTTCTTTAGTATATTAACTGTGGTGGTTTTTCGTAAAAATGCTTTAGTTAGAGTTCAATTGATTCTTCTTGCAATAATCGTTTCAGTTTCAGTCGTGTGATTTTTATCCTCCTAATTTTAAATATATTTCACATTCGGTGGATTTATTTGCGGAATATATTGTGCTGCAAATACCATTTAAAAATTACAAGTCTACTTCTATATATTTCCCCTTGTCATATTCTGAACCAACCAACAAATATCGTTTTAAATACGTTTGTCTCGTTCTTTAAGATTATTTCTTTAGTATATTAACTGTGGTGGTTTTTCGTAAAAATGCTTTAGTTAGAGTTCAATTGACTCTTCTTGCAATAATCGTTTCAGTTTTAGTCGTGTGATTTTTATCCTCTTAATTGTAAATATATTTCACATTCGGTGGATTTATTTGCGGAATATATTGTGCTGCAAATACCATTTAAAAATTACAAGTCTACTTCTATATATTTCCCCTTGTCATATTCTGAACCAACCAACAAATATCGTTTTAAATACGTTTGTCTCGTTCTTTAAGATTATTTCTTTAGTATATTAACTGTGGTGGTTTTTCGTAAAAATGCTTTAGTTAGAGTTCAATTGATTCTTCTTGCAATAATCATAATAAAATTATTTCATCGTTACTCGATATCGACAGGTATCTTTTATTGCGCTATTAAAATATTCAATTAATTCTACAATTAATATAACGCTCTCCGATGGAAATAATTGGTGATCGTCGACATTACGTACGAGGGAAAAATGTATTTCACTGTAAATTTCATCGATGTTCGATTGATAATAAATCGACGCGTTGTTTTACCTTCAATAAAATTGCTTGCATCAGAAAACTCATTTAAATTCGTCAGCTTCCGTTTCTTTTGTTACATCCGTTCCTCTAGGTTTTCCTTTCAGAAATTGAAATTCTTCTTTATGTTTCTTTATGTTCTCGCGATGAATTTTTACAGGAACGTTACGCTACATTCGGAATGTTTGCACCAGGCGTCGATGACAAATCTGCAAATCCATTTATGCCTCAACATCCGGCGGTAATGGCTAAAGCAGGTATTCAAGTACCTCTTCTTATAGGTTTCAATTCAAACGAGGGAAGCATGTTCTTGAGCAGTAAGTTCATTTTCTTTCTCGTGCAATTTTTTACATTCTTAATGTAACTTCTCGTTCTAATAATCTCTGTTATTCAAAGATTTCGTTGGAAGATTGCAATTTAGATTGACGTCGAATGCAATTCTTTATTCATTTAATTCTTTTGTTATTCAAACGATGTTGTTCAGTATAATCTTTTTCCTCAAAAGAATTTACATTAGAATTTATATAAGAAATTATGCTAACTGTATCTTTCTTATTTATACATATTATTTTTTACTTTTTATATTTATCAGTATTATCCTTGTGTTAGGCTTTCACCCATTACAAGCTTAGGTAATAAGAGGGTAATAATATTATAAAAATGTATGACATTAGTCTGAGACGAATGAGAAGTCGCTTTTTCTTTGAACTATTTGAAAATCAATTTTATTTTTGTAAAGAATGGCGCTATTTTTAAGCCTGTTTCTTATTTTCGCGTTTTCTACTACTGTACGTATATGTACGTGTATGTATATTTGTATACAGGGTATCCCAAAGTTAAATGGCCAAAGTGCAAGGGCTTACTGTACAGAGGGAAAAAGCCGAAAAAAATGTTATGTAAAGTTAATCAATAAGCGCTTTGTTACAAAATTGTATAGAAATATCGTACGCGTGAAACGGATAACGACGCGGCTATTGAAACTCAAGAAAATTCTCCTTATAGAACTTAACGTAGAACGTAAATAATTGCATTGTTCATTGACGTGAAACTTGTATCGGAGCGCAAGAGAAACATTTTACAATGAGGAATTAAAAGAATCATTTTTACCATGTTGTTATATTTTACAACAATTAACGACAGGGGATTGTCACCAGATGATAAAAGAAACAAACACGTAACTACGCTGACACAATAATCCAGTCAATTTCCGTGCGTTGTGATGGAAAATGCATCGTTATCTACTTTACGCATAGAACATTTGTTTGTAACTCTGTAACAAAGCGTTTATTAACCTTTTGCGCTCCTATGTCGAGTGCGACTCGAAATCAATTTTTATCTCAGAAGCTCCTTTGTCGAGTCCCACTCGACGTTCTTTCAGCTCCGCCTTTGTTTGTGAAACGCGCGAAAGAAAAGCAGGATTTCATGCTGGAAATTGTTTCAAGATATATCATACGCTTAAAAATTACAAAATACAACAATAGTGCGAATAAAACTGGTATTTAAGTGAATTTCTTTCTTCCTTTATTTACTTAAATCGTCTTATTTTTTAATTAAAGTAGATTTCGAATAAAACACCTAAAAGCGTTGGGAGCTACTGGCAACGAAATTGAAACAAAATTCGGAGTGCAAAGGGTTAACAAACTTTACGTAACATTTCTTTCTTCTCTTTCCCCGTAGAATCAGATTCTCTCACAGTTCGGCCGTTTAAGTCTGGGACAACCTGTATTTCTCTAAGTCCAGAAATCCACAGAGAAGTTTCTTGGGGGATTAATTCGACCTAAAAGAAACGATAGTCACAGTACAAATCGAAAGAGAATTCCTATACAAACGTTTCTGTAAACCCCTAGACCTTGGAGAATTAAATTTTACTTCCACAAAACGTATCTTTAGAAATCAAAGGGAAACGATAACAGCCGCGATCTTAACGGTTGTTAACTTCCAATCGAAATTTTCACAAAATTACCGTAATATTCGTCAGCTTAATATCCTCGAACTTAGAAATCTACTAAAACGAAAGACAATTATCGTAATTATCCGAGAGAAGATGGAAGATTTTTGGTGAAGGTAAATTTATTGTTAAAGCTCGGTGTAAAAATATTTTCAGTATTTCGGGGAACTAATTCCGCGGAATCTATCCGAGAGGTGAACGAGAACTTTGAGCTGGTAATCCCCGAGGAGACGAAGATTTACTTAAACAGGGAAGGAATCAGTTCGAAAGAAGTGAAACGCTTGTATCTGGGCGAAGATACAATTAGCGAGAAAACGGCGGATAAATATTCAAATTATTTGAGCGACGTGATGTTCCTTCAGGGTATTCACGAGGTTGTCAATATCCAGATGGAAAGGAACAACCACCCTACGTATTTTTACAAGTTCACTTACGACCCAGAACACTCGCTAATGAAAGCGACGTTTAATATTACTCTACCAGGTATTTCATATTTTAATTACAATTTCTAATATGCTTTTAAATCCTCGGATTATCATCGATCGTGTGACCAAGAAGGTTCTGTCGTATGTATTTTATAAGAAAAAAAAAAAAAAAAGATGCAGAAATAGGAAAAAGAAACATAATTTCCTTTACCCAAATAGCTTACTCTTATTTTGATGAATGATCGTTCTATGTTTTTTAAATGTTTCCTTCCGTTATAAAAATACGATAGAGCTTTTGTTAAACTCTCAGAAATTCATCGGTGAAGTGGTTTCTTCCAAAATTTTTTCTATTTAATGGAAAAAATTTGTATTTGTAACGAGTATCGAGTAATTTTATATTTTTCATGATGGTATTATAGCGATGTTATAGACTATGACGAAACATAGAAAAAATGTGTATCGTAGTAAAAAGCATAGATAATGCTCTGTTAATGCTCTTTTTGCATATTTTTTTGTTAACTGATAATGCTTATTTCGATTCTGGTTGTTTATGATTTTTTAGAGTGTCAAATATCTTGATCGACACAAGGAGTAACGTTTTCTCAACGCGTTACTAACAAAGATTTTAAGTAAAATATGAAAATAACACGTAAAGCATATTATTTACCAACTTACAAAATACACTTCACTGTATTTCTCTACGTATTCAAGAGCAAGAGACGAATTTAATACGAATATAACATGAAAATAAGGTATTCCAAAGTTAAAGAATACAAGAAACGCAATCAGCTCTCACACAAAATTTACATAACAATTTTCATAATCTATTTTTTTACCAAAAATTAGGCATCCTATCCCATAGTAACGTGAATCATAAAATCGAAGAATTTGGACAAATGACAGCTTAGAATTCCGCTACGTTGAAAATGTCTCGAATCAAAAATTTACCGAAGTGACGAAAATTACTAATGAACTATTAATAGCTAAATTAAATTACTATAGTTAATTAATAGTATTTAATAATTAATAAAAAATAGATTAAGATAAATAGAAATTCAATAATTTAATAGTCAATCAATAGTATAGTTAAATTACTATTAATATTTCATTAGTAATCTTCGTCACTAATGAAATATTAACAGTATCAACTTCGAACAGATAACGAAATTAGCAAGAGATTCGGTAAATTTAAATAGATACAACTGGAAAAGTCGTTCGAAACTTTCGGCCCAACGTACTTAACGTACCCAAGTTCCTATGGTTGAGATCGAAGTCTTCCAAGTGTAAGCTTGGAATCTTTGATCAAAGATTCGAGTATCCACCAAAGCTGAAGCGAACGAACGTCTGTTTACGTTGTTACACGCTTAACAGTGCGCCTCAGTCTTTAACGATGTTCAGCAGTTGCCCCTAATAACGTCAACCGTAAAGAGTCGTCGAAATCAGACTGCCGTACCGACCAAGCCATCAATTTGAACTTTTTGCTTGTAGAAGTTTCAGAACATGATTTTAGACTGTCGTTCAGAGCAGTTGGAGAAATGTAACTTTCTTTTTGGTCATTTATAGGAGCGACACACGCGGAAGAGTTGCAGTACTTGTTCTATGCGAATTTAAGGAAAACAATGGGCATAGAACCATTCGAAGTTGGAAGCGAGATGTACCGAATGATGGAGTGCTTCATACAGATGTGGACAGACTTCGCAAAAACTGGGTACGTGTTTTCCTATCTTGCAAATTTATTGTCCAATATTTCTCTCGCATGGAGAAGCATACAGATGCCGAATACTCATGTATACTACAACGATAGGAGCATTGGCGATTCTTCCGAAATGTATAATTACCGCGATGATAATTTTGCGAACGAATAATTCGCGCGGAAACTACACGATGATAATAAACGTATCACATACTTTCATTTAAATTTTTCCATCGTCATAGGGTAGCCAGAGATATAAAAGTAAGAAATAAAAAATTGAAAATATAAATAAGAATATCGGAACTTTGTTCTTTCCCCTTGGGTTATTAATGAGACGAAGCCAATGTTTTCTTTTCGTTTTTTAGTCATACATGGATGTAAAAATCAAAAAAGAAACGTCGAGCTTGAATATCGTTGAGAAACGTGTGTTTGAAATAAAAAGATATCTTAATTAAAAAGGGAAATAATAAATGCACGGCTACGCAATTGAATGAATACTTCTCGCATGGATATGTTTCTACGTTTTAGTTCCGGACGGTTATCTCGTACTTGTATCGGGCTATACATATCGTCATTTTAGTGTAGAGTTCCATGCAACTGCAAAAAAGTGATTTGTCAGGGGAAGAATAAAACCAAAAATTCATTAAAATTTATAATTAAATAATGGAGAAAACGTTTCGTAGTGTCGCGATAAGCAACGTTGTTTGCGCCTTTTAGTTACTTTTAAGCGTGTCTGCGACGCAACTAACGCTTACGTCGTTATTGCTATGAGATACGGTAGTCAACACAAATATTTCAATAACGAGGTTACTGCCATCTAGTGGACAGAAATGTTCGAAAGATTATGAAACTTTTAGCTGCTTTTACAGTGAAAAGATTAGAGATCTTTGATATATCTAGTAACGAATTTATTTCAAAATTTTCAAACTTGCGGTTACGTTGTCATTGTGCTGGAACGGCGATATGTATGTCCGTGTACGTGAAATAGCTCTAAAGTTTGTTAAAAATGTGCTATATCGTGGAACTAACGTTAGCATACGTACTCGTTACGACATTATCGAAAATCGATACAGCAGAGTTAAGAAAGGAAATTTTTGTTCTCATTGAAGGAATCCAACACCAAAGACCACAGAGTTGATTCCAACGATTTGGCAACCAGTCATTCAAGGGGATAGGTATATTTATATGAATATTAACAAGACGCTCAAAATGGAAAGTTGCAGTAAAGAGGGACAGAGATTCGATTGGAAGAAAATCAAAAACAAATTGTAACATTCGATCGTATGATTTAACATTTATAAAGGATCAAACATTAAGATAGCAGGCCTATCTCGTCGATAAACCAACATTTGAGATATTTTATATTCATTATTATATTCATAAATATTCACACGTGTATTATTTTTGATGCAAAAATAAAATACTTTTTTACGAACTATGTTAATACTTTCTTCCTTACCATCCAAATTATTATTCCTCAAATAACTTTAATTATTTAATGAAACGAAAATGCTTTAATCTATAAATATTACTAACTACTGCATGAATTACTATATCTACTATCCTTTATTAGAACAATATTCGAATACTTTAAACCACGAAGAGAATTATAATAGTTATACAGAATGTCACAAAATATATGGTGAATATTTACGGGGTTGAAAACGACATTTTTGTAGTCCAACTTCTTTCATCGTTTTTAATGTCTAGAATTCATCCTACGAATATCCGCCACATATTATGTGATAACCTGTACAAAATTTGTCTACTTTCCAAAATACTAATTCTATTCAACATCTATTCAATAATAAATCGTAATGTTTACTCGTTGACAGCACAAAGTCGACTGTTGCTTGAACGCTCATCGCCGGCTTGCTGCCAGAAGTACTCGTGGACTTATAAGACTCTGGAAGCACGGCGCATGCTTATATATATAACTGCGCATGCGCAGAATCATCCATGCGGCAAAATTCTTCCAACTATGCCAATCGTGCGATTCTTTCAAATTTTATCGCAAAAGTTGCACGAAAACTTAAACGAGACCTAACTGAATCACCAAATAAATACGTTCGAATAAAAATATACACTTATAGATCAGCCCTAATGCGACGAATCGGCGCTCTGTGCGAATTCGCTCGTTCTCGCAGTTCTAACCTAACCTAAGTTCGCCGTATAAACACGCGAGTGACGTTTGAGATTAGTCAACGCTGACCTGGCTTCGTTTCGTAGCGAGATTCCTTGTTTTGTCGCGAACTTCTCATCGCACCTGCACCACCGGAATTATGGACAGTTAAAAATCCCCGCGTGAATAACCGAAATCGCATCTTTACGGGTAAATTCTCAGTGTTCCGCAGATCATTGTACTGGAAAATCGCTCGACAAAATTTACACCGGTTTCGATCTACGATTGCCGCTCTCTCGGCTTCCTTCATCGGTCATCATCGCCAAGATAGATAAAGGTATACACAGACATCTTGTTTAGTTATCAGCCATGTAAACGACGATACGTAATGTCTTCGCGTATTATTCAATTATTACCTCATCCACGGCTTTCAGGAGCGTTAAGAATAATTTCGCGAGATATTTCCTATATAGGGTGGACCGTAAACAGGGCAGTTGCAACTGTTTTTTTCAGAATTGGTAACCGAAAGGAGAGAGAGAGAGAGAGAGAGAGAGAACGATAAGCACGTAGAAACTGTTTTTCTTGGAAATGCTTGATTACGAGAGATAAAATTATTTTCCTTATTTTGGAGAACTCAAGATCATTCGGGATTTTTTGTATGGTAAACATGTTAGTGTTAATATATTGTATAGACCTTCTTTCTTATAGCTGGATACGAGATTTCCGTAAATACTTGTATTCTCTAGAAATATGTGTGAAAAACGTTTACAACCTTTGACGGGCAGCATTACATGTGAATATTTTATCTAATATGCGATAAACGGTTTCTTTTTCTTGTATTTTGTTTTTCCGCTTTTGTCAGTTTTCTTCTTTTGCTCCAGTACATTTTTAAACTTCTTGTTCAAGGACGTCACCTTTTGTTTCTCACAGAATTTAAATCGCTTTACTAATAAATAGGGGATAATATCGTTAAATCGTTACACACATAAATAAGAACGGATCAACTTACTTCAAGATATTTACGTTTAAGCAAAATATTTTTTCTTAAACGACACGAACATTCTCAATCTTCATCTTTTAATCTTTTAGAAGGAATAACAATATATATATTATCGTTTAAAGGACAAAAGATTTGTTTCTATCTATAATTTCATGCATCAAAAACAGCTCGAAAGTTTTACATTGCCCTCATTTATTCATATCAATCGTAATACAAAACTTCCTAAAACCTAACAATATAAATTAAAAAAGAAAATAAACTATTCACTATCCAGAAGCATTATCACATTATCGAAAACGTATCGCATATTAATCCACGACATTCGTATGCTAATCAATATCGATTATCTGGCGTAAAAGTAACAGATAAAACAATATGTAATAGCTTTTTAAAGGCTAATAACTTTTATCAATAGAACAAACAAATCACAACACCTTGCATGAGTCATTCAACGTACATGTATTAGTGTGACGTAATTATTCTTATAGAGGAAGTATCTACTCTATGTATGTAGTAAACGAGATCTTAATCAATTCTGAATAAAACATGTTATTTCTCGTTGAACGCGTGCACATCGAATAAACTTAAATCAATTTCCATTCAACTGTCGACTAAAAGCAGCAAAAGAAGAGGCTTTTTCTATGCTGAAAATGAATATTCACATTTACCCTGAAATACGATTAAATCTTCTAGAAGCAGATGGAATGTTTTATAGATTTCTTCACAATCATCCTTCTATCACAAAGTTGTTACAGAAAGGAAGAAGAATAGGGACTATAAGGAGATGAAAAGTAGTGATTCTTTTATTTCCTTATCCTTGATCAGTTGCAAGAGAGTCCATTTACCTTATTAACCCCTTCCCGTACTTTAGCGAGTCAGACTCGCGATGAAGATTTTGGCCCAAACATGAATATCGCGAGTCTGACTCGCGACCAGATACTTGGACCAAACCGAACTCGCGGACTGTTTTTTTACCCGTTACGATCGTGACTGGATGTTAGTTCCTGTTTACGAACATCAGTCTGACCTGTTTCGTCGAACTAAATGGCACGGGAAGGGGTTAATGAGTAAAAATACAGAACGTTTGTTGCGTAAGTTTGATCATAGGAAAGGAAATAGGATAATTGTCGTAATACATTTACAAAACATTGCTATTAGCTATTTAAAAGTCATAAATGTCGCTAATTGTTAAGGAGAAAATATGTGATTGACGCAATAGGTTCCTCTACGTACGTAAAAATGTAGTTATTAACATTCTATCAATTTATGATAGAGATCTAAGTATTGACTTTTCACGAAAGAAGGCAAAACATGCGAAAGAACACGTGAAATCTTCAAAAGAAACAAAAAGTTTATAATCTGATTCTAAAGGAAGGCTATGTTTGAGTAAAAATTTCAGGAATAACACATCAATTTATCAATTTATAAAATTCTTTCACTTTTGGTTTAATTAATACAATAAAATACTGTATAGTAGCGATAGCCTACCTTGATCAGATAATTTATATTGAATAGTCCTCACTTTAAAGTGTAAAGAATTGAAGTTGAAATTACAATTCAAACTTATCGTTAGTTGTAATAGAATTTTTCTCAAAGTACGATCCTTGGCACAAGTGTGATTCAATACTACGAAACAAGCGGTTAATTTCCACAAGAAAATCCATTTGTTTCTCAAACGAAAAAGAAGGAATGTCTTTTTACCCATTATTCCCATTTTTCATATAACTACTCGTTTTTATGATAATAATAAACGTTATTCTCAATAGCATCTAGGACTCAGCCCGGACCAAGATGGCTACGCCGACCCCTTATTTGGATGCTATTCAATCAATTCCCGGCGACACCTCTGGTGAGAAGTTAAAATGGATAGCGGACTTCGTGAAGCAACAGCTATCCGTGTCCGACAATCTGGAAGATGTAGTCGAGTATGAGAAAATCCCAAAACCTCTTGTACCTCTGGTACAAATTCAGGCAGCCATAATATTAAACAAGAAAGATCCCAAGAATCAGAGCACTTACGAGGCTATAGCAGAAGCTCTAAAATCGGAAGACAAATTGATCGTGAACAAAGCCTTGAAAGCCAGAAACTTCTTCAATGGTACCAACGAAAGTATCACTAATACTGAATATTTTTTCGAAAATTTATTTCCATACGTTTCTTTGAACACTAGAACGCGGATCATCAAAGCTTTGGCCTTGCACTTAGCACCCAAGAACTCTACCCTCGCTGAAAAATTCTTTTTATCAATAGACTCGTTTTACGGTCTAGAGCACGCCTTACCTTTGCTATTAGCATGCAGTGAAACTTTTGTATATAACATTATTCTAGAAAAGAGGATGGTACTAAGACGAAACATGGTTAAACTGTTCTTCCGCAAGAATCCAGACTTCGTCGTGCGCTATCTTCGACTGAGCAAGCCGACAAACTACCCCTGTGCGAGAAGACTTCCTTCGGTGAATATCCATGATTTTACTGACTGTCTGGTGGGATTGGTCAAGACACGAATAGAGTCGTTTGCAGAACTATGCGAGATGCACGAGGAAGATCCACCAAAAATACTTCTGAGCAACAAGAGCGTCGAAGCGTTCCTGAAGAATGGCAGAGAATACCTGGAGCGAAACGCCAAGTTGTACATTACGATGCTTCCTCTGAAGAGTATCGACGACAACTACATGGAGATTATATTTCCAAAACTATTACCGGATAATATCAAAGACTTTAACACTGATAACATGTTGAATTATTTGAAGTACTATCGACAGGATAGAAAGACGGAGCTTTTCTTGAGAACTTATCAGCAAGTATATAATAGCTGTATTTTGGACGATTCGAAGAAGGTAACTGCTAATTTATTGGAAATATTGCATCCCAGGGATCGAATCAATCAGGCGAAGATCAAATTGCGCGATGAAATTGAAGACTACAAGAAAAGCAAAAATACAGTTACGTGGGAGTGTTTTTTAGCTATTGAAGATTCGTTAACACTGTTCAGAAATGAAATTTGTAAAACCTCAGAAATGGAACATAGAATGCGTCTAGCTTGTAGAATGATCCATTCTTGCAAGATAAACAACGATGATGTGGCACTGATAAAAGTCTTGACGTATTTGAAGGACAGGCACTGTAATGAGCAACCTTGGTTCCTATACGAGGTGTTCAAGACTTTGTTGAAACTCTATGATCTTCCTCAAATGGGTGAGGATTATTGGACGATATTAATTGACATGATAGTACGTGCTTATGTGAAAAAGGAGTTGTTCTTG
Organism: Bombus huntii; assembly: GCF_024542735.1. Taxonomy (NCBI): domain Eukaryota; kingdom Metazoa; phylum Arthropoda; class Insecta; order Hymenoptera; family Apidae; genus Bombus; species Bombus huntii. The sequence continues at coordinate 11,864,726 of NC_066240.1, forward strand.
AATAACGTCGGCGTGAAGATGGTAGAAGCTGCTATTCACTATAAAATAAATCAGAATCAACCGTTTCGTGAGTTAATTGATATGCTGGTAGATTTAAGGACTACGAGATGCAGAGGCCACTGGAATATTCTTCAGAAGTATCACAACTACGAGAGAATGTGTCTGGAGGATTGCCTAAACATCGTTTCACAAAAATATAATTCAGACCAGACTCCCTGGAAGCAAGGCAGAGCTGAAATCCTTTCCAATCTCTGTTCTTCGATTTATTATTATAACCAGGTCCACGTGAACAAAGCTTCTCGTATAGAACGCATGGCGGTCAAAAACTATCCATGGTTGCTGGAAGCGATAGAGGAAATTTTATCTGCGCCCAAACAGGATGACATTTATGCAGTTCTAGATTTTCAGGATATGTTCATGAAATACGAAACGGATCTATACGAGCGTTTTTGGCCAAGAACCAAAAAGATAGAAATAAGCGGGGCTTTAAAACTTTTGAAGAGAAACCCGCAAGAAATTCTGGATCATTGGAAGGAATATCTAAACGCTTGCAAGGATAACTGGAAGGAAAGGCACACGAAACTCTTCATCAAGGCTATACGTTGGTACAAGGAGATTCCAATTAAATTCGCTGAACAGTGTCTTCAAGATCTGACTGAAAAAAAGGAAGAGATCTGTTTAGATATCTTAGGCATTCTCGTTTACGGAGAAACGTACTCAAATATCATAGAACCGTTGATCCCAACGAACAAGACGCTGAATATTCATCAAACAGATGCAAGAATTAGTTACCATTTCATTCGACACCTTGTATATGGCATCAGACTCGCAAATCCACCGGTGCCTCTGACAATGTTGAATAGATTGTGCCAAGGGGACTACCTACCACTGGCCCTAACTGCTTTGGTAAACGTTTGTAGAAGAACGAATGTAATGGATGTGATACCTTTTGCTAGAATGTTATCCAATCAGAAATCAACCGTTCGGAAACACGGGATGAAATTGATGCGTATCATGGCGTCCCGTAATCATTTACTCAACTTCTTCCAAACGCAATGGAAGATCGAAAAGAATCAGTCTATCCGTGAAGTCATGTTCCTCATAATCGCACAATTGTTCCAGGAAGAACCAGAAATCCCTACGTGGCTATTGTTCTCTCAAATGATCTCCTCGCTCACACTGCGAGATGAAAAAGTCTGCCTCGTGCTACTTACAATGATCAAATCGCTTCCCGACCATTACGTGGTCGATTTTATTAAACAAACCTTAAACATGATCGACACGCTTGAGAGGCTTGGTCTCCATAGCGATAAGGTTGCGCAGTATACGAGTACGATGTTGAGCTTTATAGACGTAGGTATTTGCAATCTTCTAGCCGAAAATTTCATCAAATTCCTCATTCAAAGATATCTCTTCCACCAAAATCTGTCTATCTCCAAAAGTTTAAACGAGTTTGTGGTTAGAGTTGTGTTGCTCCCAGAGGGGAAAAAATTCGACAGTCGATTGAAGATCTTCTCCAGTTTGCTTGGGGAGGCCATCACGCGTAGTTACAGCCTCCCTAATGCCAGAAATGCCCATCTTTTATCAACGAACCTTTTTCTTCGTAGGTTCGTAGATACCGTCATGCACACGGTCTCGTGTTCGGAAAATAAGATACGGTTAGTCGATGAAATATTGTCGATGTTTACATCCACTCTTCATCCTCTGATGGACCCCACATCGTATTTGCAATTAACATTTTCGAGGGCGCAACTTACTTCGAGCACGCCAGTGCAATACGGATTAAATGTGGGCCAAAAGTTGTGTGATTTGGTTAAGATATTCTCGCCGCATTTTTTATTTTTCATGACTGATATTTTACGGAATATGCCGCTATCGAATTCGTTCGAGTGTTACAATAAAATCGAGATCGATTTAGGGATAATCGAGGGATTGATAGAAACCAACAGCGTCCCATCTATGCTAATGGCAGTGCAACTGATGTACTCCATTAATATAAACGAGTATCAGGAATCGAACGAAGTAATAGATATCGAAGATATCGATAGCTGTAACGAGTATCAGGGATCGAAGGAGTATCAGGGATCGAAGGAGTATCAGGAAACGACTATCAGACGCGATGGGATCTTAATAAAGTTAATGCAAAGTAAGCTTCCGGCGGTCAGGGCCATGATCTGTGAAATTATTAATAAAACAAATTTGAACAACTTTAAGATAGATTTATCGAATTCGGTCTGAAAAGGACGGTCAATGGTTCGGTATTGATCGTTGGTTGCCAGTTACTAATCGCGTGTGCAATTGCTGTTCGTATTTTACATTTTATTCGATGGAGTAGAACGAAAGACACACAATGGACGAACGATTGTGATTTTCGCGATAAATGGTTATTGGGTAGTTGATCGAACGATGGATTTTTATGCTTGTCGATACGAGTTAGAGAACGATGCGACGCAATTTCAGCGATTAGATAGATCGTTAGACTGTGAAAGTTCGTGTGAAGCTCGCGAGATTTATTTGTTTGTCAGATGTATTTTTTATATTGTACATATAGAAATTTTAAGCACGCGAAGACGCTCAAAGATACTATTTAAGAAAATACCATTGTGATACGAGTCTCGGAACGTTACGTGCATTTAATTATGCATTCGATGTCATAGTACGCATACGAGCCATGTAATAAAGTATTGCACCAATACGTGGCGTAGTCTTTCTTTTTTATTGGAATTCTACCGTATTTATATAGGAATTTTATCGTGTTATATAGCCTGAAATTTACAGATTTACAAGATGTTATAAATAAAAAGAATTCAAGACTCTGTAATAAATTTATGTAATTAACGTAATAACAACAGTTAATATGATAACGATTTAAGTTTTTCATTTCCCATTTCTATTTTCCACCATTTCCACGTAGACCGTAAACAGTTCTTCCAAAAAAGCGATATTACTCGCTGTGAGGCGACCGATGACGTTACTGCGAATACGTTAAGGTATTGAATAGTGAGACAGATACAATTCATATTAAGCTTTATGTTATAATAATATCGTTGCTCGAAATTGAAAACATTTGCGTCATAATATCAAAGAAAGCTTTTATTCGATTATTAAAATCATACGTGTCGTCGAATCAGAAACTTTCTCGGAAACTGAAGCCGAGCGACGATAACATACATAGAGAAAAGTTGTTCGGTATGTTGTACCTGACAATATATTTCAAAGGCATTGGAATCGGTGAGGTCGTCCGCTTTGTAAATAATTGCAATATTTCATCGGCTGTACAACCTCGCACGCGAATAAACTAGCCGTAAGCTGCTACACATATTATACTTTGAATAGTGATGGTTAGTATTTATATACAGGGTGGTTGGAAAAGGGGTGATTCTACGCGAAGAAAGAAGCCGAAAATATAGAATAAAAATTTAAAAATTTAAAAATTTTTTAAATTAAAAAAATAACGTCAATCGAGACAATTATCTATCATACAGTAAGATCCGTTATAACGAGACGTGCACGCGTACCGAGCGAAAATTTAAAGTCGATTTTCTCGAAAACAAAGCCTCGAACGAAAAATTTTTATTCTATATTTTCGATTTCTTTTTTCGCGTAGAATCACCCCCTTTCCGCCTGTACCACCAGTTACCAACCACCCTGTATATAACTGATTTAATATTTATATAAAAAGAATTTTGCAAAGCACCGAATCTACGTCGCACTTGGTCGTGTGAAAAGTTTAGACTACCTAGCCGTATCGGATTTTGCACCAAACAAAATTTTCGATAAACCACAATTCTCAATCAACCGACAAAGGAGCGCTTATAGAAATGCAGATTACGAGGACTTTGTGCGATAAACTGCCAACGAGAGGACCTACCCTATACACTGAGAAAGGAATTATCTCGTTATCGGTCCAACAGTTGCAGAACAATCACCGAACACCCGTAAACGAAATTGCAGGACGACAAATTCCTCGCGATAACAATAGAACAAATCGAACAAATTTTGCAACTGGGACCAATCGGTGTATTACTTCTACAAGATGCGAAAGATTTCATTCCGATAGGACAATCCACTCGAGAGTAAGAGAAAATGGGAGAAATACGAACGCTTGAAATACAATTTCAATGAAAACCAAACTACAGGAAGTAATCACGCGTTATTGTTTAGACATTTCCCTTTAGATTTTCTACTTAAAAAATAAATAAATCAAATAAATAAAATAACGAATTATATAAATGATCATGGAAATATAAAACTTTCACATGACTTTAACAAAGTATCACTTACTGTCCGTAACTACCTGAAGCTTTTTAGATATGGTGCAATCATCACAAAACGAGGCCCACTTAGTGTTGAAAATACCACAGATAACATTGTTCAACAGGAATTACAACTATTTAATTTTACAATCTTCTGGATTTTAGTGGACCAAGTACAAATGCGCAAATCGTCTTTTTCTTTCTAGAGTCCAGTTTTCGAGAAAAACGAATTTCGAAAAGATTGCATATTTTCAATTTTGGGGGTGTTTTCTGCCTTTACAGTAGCAGCTATCGAGTTGCCATTGAGACGAAAACACTTATATGTTTAAATAATGATCGAACTGAAAAGGATACCTGAAACACAGCGCATCTTCTTCCTGAAATTTTTCCATTTACTTCAAAAACCAAAAAATCTAAGAGAAAATCTAACCGTAACACACGACGGAGGAAATATTTCTGCCGAGGAAAGCATCGAAAGCGAAGTTTGAGAAGACCAACATACATAAAAATACAGGGTGGTTGGTAACTGATGGTACAAGCGGGAAGGGGGTGATTCTACGCGAAAAAAGAAGTCGAAAATATAGAATAAAAATTTTTCGTTCGAGGCTTCGTTTTCGAGAAAATCGACTTTGAATTCTCGCTCGGTACGCGTGCACTTTATCGCGTCTCGTTATAACGGATCTCACTGTAGATCGTTGTCTCGATGGAAAAATTAAAAAAAAAAAATTGTTATTCTATATTTTCGACTTCTTTTTTCACGTAGAATCACCCCCTTTCCGCATGTACCACCAGTTACCAACCACCCTGTATATGTATAAATACGCATTTACTCATCCAACTGAGATTTCTTTCTTCTCTTCTTTCTCCGAAATTGGTATAACAATAGAGTATACGTGTTTTTGGAACATTTCGCTTTTTTGTTTGTAGGTCTTTTTTCGCGTCTCTAACCGAATTCCTTTGTACACGGTATTTCGTGGAAAAAATGCGATTGTACAGTGAAACTGGTGATGTAAAAAAAGAACTTACGCGAGGCGTCGAAACCAGTGATGAAATTTGGACACTGGGCGTATGCAGTCGTTCCTGCTGGAGTATTTGGCCAGCAGGACCATCCGTCAAATGTCATCCGACAGTATGGCTCTGAAAGATATAGAAAGCATTTCTCTATGAAGTATACTATTTATCCTGTTTCGGTTAAATGAAACGATCTTTTCGCATTTTTATCTCCACTATCCGTAGCTAGAGAATGTGTCAAACTCGTCTTAATATTCAAACGAGGGAAGCATTTTGTTCTTTCGGTCGTTTCGATTTATATCGATAACAATTTCAGGCAACAGAATTTCAGACAATAAATAAGACTTAAAAATAAATAAATAAAAAATAAACAGATCGATGGCTTTTAGTTAAATCTTTATCAATATGCAATAATTTAATTACAAGGCGTTCGTAACTTTGATGTATACTCTTCGCAATACTTTCTGTCTTATTTAAAATCTAAAATAATCTGACAGAATAATCCAAAGGAAAGCAACCCAATAGGTTTCTCGGAGCATTCGCAAGAAAACAACGCGTTATATTACATCGGATCTCGTAATAACTCCGTTAAAATCATAAGCTTTGTTATTTGGCCAAAACAATTTAAACAGCATCTATCGTTAACTCGCAGCCGGCTACTTTTGTCTCAAGCTCTCTTCGTATAATGGCATACCGTAAACAGAGATGAAAAAAGTGGGAAAAACAAGGAGGGAAATGAAGAGAATCTCTATATTTAGAACTCTTCTTCTGGCATGTACAATCGTGTTTCTCAATTTCGTTTCGAGCGAATGCAAATGTTGTGGATAACAGCTATTACGTAGTATCTTCTCCTTTTTCATTCCCCGACGGAATACTATCCGCAGTTAATTGAAACAGCGATATCCAGACGCTTTGGAAATCGCCTCAGATACTCTCGGATCACGTAACAGAAGTGAACCTAATTCTTGTCGTAATAAACGCCGTTTCATGAAATAAATTGAACGAATCTTTTTACGGGATTCCGGACACGATGAAAAGTGGCTCGAAAGGTACGTATTCAGCACGTGAAGAGACGTAGGTGAATTTCAAGAATCTCTGCTAGTCGTTGGAACATGTGCATTTCACGTTTGATAGCTTCTACGTCATATCAGGCAATATCAGGGGAAATTGATACGCGTATAATACGCGTATGTAGAATACGTGATGTGAAAATGTAATGGTATGTAGCGGCGAACAGCGTTTGAGATTCAGTTTACGTATATTTCATTGCGAATTTTCCAACGATTTAAATTAATTTAAATTAGCCTTAAAAAATTTGTTGTTGAGTTTAATTTATTATATGTTTGCGATTGATAATAATACGTAGGATAACGCGTCCCTTTTAAAATGTTCCTTGTCTCTGCTTTCTTCTACTTCTCCTCCCTTTTCTCCTTTTCGTTTTTCTTTTCCCTTACCCATCTTCTATTCTCTTTCCTTCTTTCCTTCGTTCGACGAAAATTTCCATATCCTAACGAGGAAATTCGCAAGACAAAACGTCGACCAGTAAAATACAATATTCAAACAAATCTAGATCAGTAATTGAGTTTCGTATTTTTACTTTTATCCCCCTGTTCCTCTTCTATTTCCGGTTTAAGTTGGCATACGCGTGTAAGTATGAATAAAGAGGATCTTCGAAACGTATCGTTAAAAGGATTATATTTAGAAATGCGACGAATAAATAATCACGTGATTCGTGACAATTTATTCGTGAATGCCGTTTTTACAAATGCATTGCGTTATTCATTAATAAAACATTTATACAGGGTGGTTGGTAACTGGTGGTACAAGCGGAAAGGTGGTGATTCTACGCGAAAAAAAGTCGAAAATATAGAATACAAATTTAAAAATTTAAAAATTTAAAAGTTTGGAAATTTAAAAATTTAAAAATTTAAAAATTTAAAAATTTAAAAATTTAAAAATTTAAGAATTTGAAAATTTAAAAATTTAAGAATTTAAAAATTTAAAAATTTAAAAATTTAAAAATTTTAAAAATAACGTCAATCGAGACAACGATCTACAGTGAGATCCGTTATAACGAGACGCGATAAAGTGCACGCGTACCGAGCGAAAATTCAAAGTCGATTTTCTCGAAAACGAAGCCTCGAACGAAAAATTGTTATTCTATATTTTCGACTTCTTTTTTCGCGTAGAATCACCCCCTTCCCGCTTGTACCATCAGTTACCAACCACCCTGTATATACTTACGTAGCTTTATTTGCAATTTCTCAGAGAATCGTGGAAACATAACCAACGTTTGAAATCCTATCGACCATCCGTATCGGCCTCGATCACAGCAAACGTACAAAGAAATAGAAAATTTAACGAATTCAATAAAACGGCTAAACGTTAATTCTAGCTAACGTATCGCGAAGAGAATTAAAAGCGCAATGGCTATTTACGTCTACAAATGGAATTGGAAATTTATTCAATCACGATTTATATTTATTTCGCCGGCGATCATGGATAGTGTCATTTTATTTCAGAGCATTTCAATACTCCAGTAACAACAAATATCGCGCGCAAAATTTCATGCAAATCGATATTTCTTCAATCTTCTAGCTTCAACGTCGATTCGCTCGTTCGCTTTGTATCTAAGTCGTCAACTAAAAACAATAGATAGTTTACAAACTTTTGATACAAATCGAACGTGAATAGAAACGGCGCGAGATCGATCAAGTTTTCCTCTCAACTTATCAGGTTGTTCGTATTGTTCATATCGGACAATGACTCCAAAGTGCACAATTACGCCGGAAAATTTTGCTCTCGATTCACAACCTGCTAAAATATCTCGCTGTTTAATTAAATCCAATATCGTAACGTATGATCGAACGTGCTATTAATGATCGAACGTGATATTAATGATCGAAGAACGTTAAACGATTAACGAGCTTGAACGCCGATCGACGTTAGCGCGTACATAAATTACGATCGTCGGTGATCGTTTGTCCGACAAAATGTCTGGCCATTTGCAAGGATAGTCATCATGACGGCGAAACGTAGCAAAACGAATAATATGCGCTTTGGAGATCTTCGCTGTATAATACCGTGCAATTTAAACAAGATATTACGTATTTGGATCGAAAACGATAAACGTTAATGTTTAACACTCTGATTGCCACGTTGGTCATATGTGACCTGCCACACTGTGATCATTGATGACCGAAGCGCTTGAACTTCTTACGATTGTAAAAATTGTATGAAAATTTACAGTTAGGGCATTTTGAATATAACCGATAAATAGAGGATACTTTGAAATAAAAAGTGGTGCATTAAACGATTAAACATTTTTATTAGAACATCGATAAAAAAAAATGCATCTAACGGTGCACTGTGTTCGCATCGATATCTTTGAGGGACAATCTACGAATATTATTATAAACACAGCTTAGAAAATAATCGTAAATTCTGCTTTATAATCATATAATCGAAGTTAGAAGTATGAACATACCTTACTATTATATATAGAACGAGCAAATACCGTTTACTAATATCTTGTACGCGTTTCAACAATATATTCTGTACGTTTTGTTTACGACGAAATAACGAATGCGAATGGTTTGTTGAAACAAACGAAATCTTGTTATAATATGTCGCTATCAACTGTTACCAAGGTGCCACGGTGGTCATCCGTGACCACCAATAAGATAAACGGCCCATTGGGGAAGAATGTTGTCTTACATCATTAATTTATTATTATTTTGCCATTATATGCTTTGAATAATAAAAATACTCTCGTGGCGTCCTGAGCGAAACATGTGATTTTGGCGTGACAGTCAAAGTCTTAAATCATATCCAGGCGAATGGAATATTAATAGGTAGAATCTATTACACGACGTATAGAATCTGGCGTGGAAACGAATGTTGTCGGATAACTACGAAAAGGAAAGTGTCCATTACGATTTATCGATCAATTAAACATTTGAACGAATAGTAAGGATTTTCTGAAGAGAAGAATGACGCGAAAGGAACACGAGTTGATCGCAAGAATTCGTTGAACGTACTGTTTAAATATTATTTGAACTTGTGTTGGGACGAAAAAAAAAAGATAGAAAAATTGGTTTCTAAATTTTCCTACTTATTCGGCATATGATAAAAGGTTGTAAAAATAACTGCAAAACACTATTTATCGACTATCGTACTTTAGTTTACACGTAATGAAATGGAAAACAGCCTAAACTATGAATAATGCAAATTTGTCGCAGGATAAGATTTTATTTTTTCCTTTGTCATATCGTATCGCGAAAGTAACCTCGAGTTGCTTGAACTTATAATAAGGCAATTAAATTCGAAAGGAGAAAGGGAGCTTTTAACGGAAAGCTAGTGAAAACCTTGAAAAACGATTACATGTACATAATCAGAATCGATTGGAAATTAACGAGCCATCGCGTTTAATAGGTCGAACAAGCTGAGCGTGAGCTGAGATCTAACTTCGAAATAAACGGAAATAATAATTTTTCTTTTTTTTACTACACTCAATCAGATCCTCTGAACGATAGCTTCTTCCCTGTGTTCGTTGTATGAAAGAGAAACAGAGAAGAGCTGTTTTTCCTCGAGCTTGAACAAATTTAATCTCTTTCAGAGGGTATAATACTCTGTCATAAGACGACCATAGAAATAAATAAATCGAGAAATGGCTAATTCGTCAATCTCTTATAACGTATTTACCGTTTTCGTATCATATAGCCCAATTTAAAATAATAAGAAATAAATCAATATTGATTATTTGATATATTATTATTAAATATAATCTCTACAAAGGAACTACATGTACTTTATATTCCGATAAAACGAGTAGCAATCTGACCAAGTAGAATAGCATAAAAGTAACTCATTATTATCTCTTCGAAGGAAAATGTCTATTATCGTTCGAGTCATAGAACACTAAACAAAACGCATTATCTCGCAAAACAACGAATATTTTCCTCTAGACGATAATTTAATGTAAAACTTGTTTACATAGGATAGAATAGTCTATCTCTTTATATAGAATGGACGGAAGTAAAAGTGGATAATTATGAATAGATAAACATCGAGGAACGAAGTTATATTTTAGCTGCAAGAAATTGGCAGAGAAAGCAGAAAGTGTAAAAATCGATTTATTTGAAATATCCCGTGTTATAGAATATTTTGTAATGCTACGTGAATTTGGCAACAAACACGTCATTCTACGCATTCTACGCACAAGTAATTCAATTACTTAATACTAAAAAGTAAATTCGGTACGAAATACATCATGCAACACGGACTAAAGTATCAGGTTGTCCGAAAAGGTTCTTTCGTTTCATAAGGAAATAATAAACCATCCATCGCGACCTCAAGATACCCACAGTCAAAGAGGAAATAGCAAAATATAGCGACAGATATAGCAAAAGAGTCAACAAACACCGAAACCCCCTAATCACTGGACTACTTGATACGACGGACCAGATTCGCAGGCTGAAGAGGCACTACCCGCTAGACCTAAACGCTAGATTCATTTAGTTATCCAAATTAAGCATACACACATACTTATAATACTTATAAATTATACCTATCTATAATAAGTATTAACTTATTGTAAATAAACAGCCATGTCACTGAGCCACGCCAGAAAAATTACTGAAAATTCTCAACGCGAGAATTGATTGTAATTTCAACAAATAAATAAAAAAAAAAATAAGGAAATAATAGACGCACAATGTTCTTGGTTTTATATTAGTTTATCGAATTATGCACGAACATAATAATAGAAAAATAGAACGAAATGGATCATACCTAATTCAATAAAATAATATAAAACAGAAATCCTTGTTCATCTATTATCACCTTATAAAACGAAAGAAACTTTTCCAACGATCTAATACTTCTGAAAGTTAAGGATGGAAAGTATATATTTTTGTTTAAATATCCTGCCAACTAGAGAATATATTACAAATGAGATATTTATTTCAAATATTCCAGATCATATACGGTAATCTATGATGTCGTCCAACTTTTTGACCATGAATAGCGAGAGAAGGAAAAGTATAGCCTCCCTCTCTAACCGTTCGAACCGTATCAAAGTAGAGCAATTATTGGTTTTCAACAAATATAGGAACTGCATTTGCTCGAAATTCAAACAGTCGCAACACGCAAGTATATTGTAGGTTGATAAGCTGCGTGAAATTCAAAGGAAAAGCAAAATGGCCTATTCATCTTTCGACTATGTAACAAGTCGTTAACTCCGAACGGTGGACATGCTTTCGAGCGAAGAACAACGTGACACGCTGGCCAGAACGATATAATGTACAGCGGCACGTATTCTTGATTAATGTGAACGTCACCTATTCCACTCGCAACTTACATCGTGCACATGGTTGCATTTTCCTCGAGAAATTGCCGGTCGAAATTCGTAATTAACGTGACTAGGAAGCCGATTACCTCTCGCCATGTGACATAGTTTCCGCGTTAAAGAAAATAAAAATAGAGAGCCAGTCTTTGGGGACCGTGTTTCCTTATGGCACGTGGATTTAACGTGCCACGATTTTTCACCGACGCGGGGTTGAAAAGGAAAGGATCGAAACAGTGTAAAACGAATTTTTAAGATGTTCGCGGATGCAAAAGACGACTAAAGTGTTTGGAATTTAATGTGAGTGTAATTTTTCATGTTTTAATTAAATATTCCGATATTCCGATTTCTCGCAGAATTCGTAATTTTCCCGCTACATTTTTCATTTTCTATTCGAACGCGCAGTGTGTTAAAAAATATATTTTCAAATGAATTTTAAGCCGCGCTGATCGATGGAACTCGATTGATTTATAGTACCGACCTTTTTCGTTGGTTCTTTCTCGTATAAAAAAAATTGTACAATAAATTCCGTCACTGACACGTACCGTGACGAATACTTGCTTCACCTTGAACAGAAATACGTACAACTCTTTAAATTATTAACGACATATAGCTGGAACCAAGTCCAATTCTCGTGTATTCGTTTACTGTTCGTTATTAACGAATTAATAAAATATTGAAATTAATAAAAGTTATAGAAATAATTCGTCGCACTAGCAATGCACAAATTGTCATTTCAAGATAACATATCGTTTCGTTGGAGATTCGAGTCGAAACGTTATTTATATAAGTTTAAAGCGTTCGTTAAAGGGAGGGAGGATGAAACGTCGTAACGCAGGTTTGTTAAGAAAATCAATATTTATCTAGTCCGTTTTACTTAATATTTTAGTACGCCGGTAACGAAACCGAGATTCGTTAAATTTAACCATATTATTCATCAAGATTATCTAATTAGGCGTCAGAACAAAGAAACGGGGAAAGTTCTATACCTGTTCTCTTTATCTTTCATTTAAGGGCTCTCGATTCTGATTATAAAAGGCTCGCGAGTTTTTATGCACTCTCGGGGACCTTAAATGTACAAAAACAAATAGAACGCGCATAATATGCAAAAATACTCGAAGAGAGATAGTCGGTTACTAGATTTGGAGGGGGATATTTTTATCTGCTCGTTTCTTCAATTATATTCATGGAGATATACAGCTACGTAATTTTCACTAAAATACAATTTCACGATGTGCATGAGAAAGAAGGAAGTGTCAACGCGTTAACGATATTTCAATAGAGCGAGAAGACGAAAATCTGGCTGAATTTCGAACGATGGTCCCTCGTGTAAGTGGAAACGTCCCATCGTTGCAACGATAAATCTCTTCGACGACATTGACTCTCACGAGTCTGAAGAATTATTGCCCGAACAGAACTTCGTAATTCGCCAATAGTTCCTTTTATTGCGTTTTTTGTCTCCCGCCGTTCAACATGATCCGTAACAGAAGGGATTAGTTCGGAAGTAATTTCACGTACGATCAAATCACGCGATGATTTATTCGTTGGTTAAGAAGATTTAAAGCCTAAAACGACACGAAGTTAACAAGAGTATCTTTCTATATCATATATCTATGTAGATCATATTCTATATGATAACGTCAGTCTTCAATTATTTCTATTTTAACGATCTTAAGTACTTTGTACTTTAAACTATGTTTAAATTAAATAAAAGGTGTTATTAATATCGCATATTATTATTAATATACAGGGTGGTTGGTAACTGGTGGTACAGGCGGAAAGGGGATGATTCTACGCGAAAAAAGAAGTCGAAAATATAGAATAAAAATCTTTTTTTTTAATTTTTCCATCGAGACAACGATCTACAGTGAGATCCGTTATAACGAGACGCGATAAAGTGCACGCGTACCGAGCCAAAATTCAAAGTCGATTTTCTCGAAAACAAAGCCTCGAACGAAAAATTTTTATTCTATATTTTCGACTTCTTTTTTCGCGTAGAATCACCCCCTTTCCGCTTGTGCCACCAGTTACCAACCACCCTGTATAATTAATTATTCAGCAAGTGTAACGATAATATCGATGTAATAAACGACAAATATCTAGTTTAATTAGCCAATTATTTTAGAAACAAACAGTGATTCAATTTATTTTAAACGTTAACTAAATACACGTCAATTATATTTAATCACCGATCACTGATCGAGTTTATTATACAGAAGTAATTAAATTGCTCCGGTGAATTTGCGATTGAGCCAAATCCTCTATTTGTTACACATTTACACGAATAACAGGCAGGTGAATTTATGTTCGTCCTTGAACCAATCATTCTGTACTATGGAACCACAAAACACATTGTATTGTAAACAGAATAGTATATAGAAACGAATAATAGTCGGACAGAGGAAAGAAAGGGGAAAAAGTGGAATTTTTATCATTGATATAGGACGACAACAGAAAATTACAAAATACATACAAATAATAAGAAACTAGAGATAGGAATGGAAACAGCGAAGGTTAGGAAAATATTTTGTAACAACGTAGAAAGTTAACAATATCATTAACTTTCGACCTACGAGATAACATTGTATTTCGACTGGTATTTACGAAGCAACGTTCGATAAGCTTTAATTGATTCGCGAAACAGAAGGAAACTGTATGTTGATAATTTTGATTTATAGCGCATTATTATCGTCGACCTGTAAAATCTAGAATAGCCGATTATACAGGGTGCTATCGAAAGTTATCTACAAGGTAAAAAAAGGATATAGAATAAAATTTGTTCGTACGAAGCTCAGTTCCCGGAAAATTCAAATGTGAAAATTTATCAAGTATACTTAATCTGGACTAATTATCTATTTGTAAACGTATTTATAAACAATACGACGTTATTCCAGATAACAAAGCGAAAATAAGTAAAAAACGTAGAACACCGCTTGAAGCTTTATTTTCAAGAAAATAATAATATAGTAACTAATAGTACTAATAGTACTAATCATTTCAAACTGAATATATAACTATAGTAATTAATCCTTTCAAAAAAAAAAACTTATTCTCATCTTCTGTAAAGATCATCTCGTTCGCGCATAACTTTTGGCCGCACCCTGTATAATATTTACGTGTAGCAATTTCAATCTTTTATTTCATCCGTAATTTATATTCGTTAAATATAATAGATTTATTATTTCTTACCATTTATTGTTCATATCTATGTTCGTGTTCATGTTCATGTTTATATTATGTAGTGTCATGTCCTATGTTGTTGTTGTTGTTGTTGTTGTTTCACTTCAAGATTAATTAATGATAATTAACAACAGCCAATGTACGAAATGTGTACGTACGCATTTATTACATAATTATGTAAATTATGTTTATCTTTAAATAATAACGTATTGTAGTATTTGTGTGTATTTGTAAATAGTAACGTATTGTATAATATAGTCAATGTTATTCTTCTTATGATAATATTCGTATTGATAACAAAGTTGTAAATTTAACTTCCTATTTTTCCTTACTTATTCCGTTTCCACTATTCTTTTCGTATTATTCTTTCTGTTTTTATCGTGCTCCCGTGTTTATTCTATAAAAACACACAAAATCCCGTATCTCCCTGTGTATTAATGGCCACATACTGGCATACTTTGTTTCCTCTAAATTTTTGTATTGTTACACCGTGAAATCTATTTATCAATGCCCCTGTACTTTTATTTAGTGCAACAAAATTTCGCCAGACATCAGTGTGCACGAAGTTTAACATAATATTTACCACGTGCACCATGTGTTTAGTACGATGTAGCGACTCAATATGTATCGTGATTGCGATAAACTTTTTAAACGACAACACTTTACAGTAATTACACTAAACTATACATCCATCGTTTTAATATCATCCTTTTTACAAATTGATTAACAATGCAATTCGGCAAATTTCGTCATCTCATATAGTACACAGTTTTTAATCACGGATTAGTAAAGGTTTTTTTTTTCGTTTATTAACCAAAACATAACTTCGTCACTGCCAGATAATTATCATAAAGGCCACCTGTCATATTCAAAAATATTTTTCTTTCAGCTTATAAAACACGCTGTGTTATAGCATTTATATAATCGTATTTATATACCACGTAGTTCGTATATTAACAGTAATATGCAGATCGGGTGGTTCGTTCTCAAGGAAATCGACTTTCGACATTTGACGAGTATACTTTAGCTTGGTAAGTGGAGACTGAAGAAGAGTAAATAATCGAGCGGGCTTTAAACTGCATTTGAATAGAAGTGAAGCACGTAGAATACAATTTTTCCATAAAACGCTTCATTTTCGAGAAAAATAAATTTTTAAATATATTGTGCGTAAAAGGTTTAACGTTTAAAAATTGTATAATAAAATTATACAACGCATTTTGACCATGTAACGTCGTACATGTTTTTAAGTTTAATTAATTACTTGATCGGTTGAAAGGCAGATTAATTGTTTTCATGATACCTAACTATCTTTTACGCTTTCGTACTTACCACATTAAAAATTCGGAAAACGGGACACGGATAACCGACACTTCGCTGTACCCACGAATTTCCGAACTCGATTTTCTCAGAAACGAAACGTCACATGAAAAAATGTTATTCCACGTCTTCGACTTATTTTTTCACGTAGAATCAAATCCTGTTCGGTTGTACTACGATCGCCACCACACTCTATTGCTATTTGCGTATGATATTTTGTACAGTTACCACGATACTATTGGGCTGGCAACTAAACGATTGCGGATTTTGTCATTAGGTGGTATTGACAAAATCCGCAATTACTTAATTGCCAAGCCAATATTTTAAAACCTTCGCGTTATTCAAGATGATAAATATTTCTTTGACTTTAAGCGATAACTTGCCTCATAAAAACGGCAATATATTTGCATAGCATAATTCATAATACATATAGTTGACAGTAATTACAGCACAAGGTTGCCGATTACAATATTCCATATTATGATTCATAGTTTATTCTTACTTGCTAATACGAGCGAGCAAAAATTGTAACTGATACGATAAATTATCCGATAATTATGACAAAACGGCTACATAATTTTCTGTAATAAAGAAACAGTTGAAAACATTCTAGAAATTCTATCTGCAACACTGGCGTAACCGCCAAAATCGTGTTGCGAGATATTCAAGGTTGAAAATAGCTTTTTTTTTTTTTGTTTCTTTGTAGAATCGAGATATTTACGAAAAAAATGTAAATTCGATATTACGCAAATTTCAGAAAATTTCATTGAAAAAGAACGACTATTTTACTTTCAGTAAAAAGTGACAAAGCTTTGGAAAGGTGATTTTGGATGCCTTTCGATTCAGCAGTCGCTGGAAGTTTAAATAAATCCAACAGCCAGCTTGTACGAGACATTATGATAGACAGTAAGTCCATATAATTCTGTTTCGGTCAAAAATGAACGAGATAAAATTGTTTCGCTGAAAGATACAGCGAATATTACCCAGATAGAAACCAAAAGAGCATCGAAAAGAAAGGAACACTCGGACGTGTTAAACGGATCGCCCATCAAACGAAAATTAAAAAAAGAGAGAAAGCAGAACGAGCGCTAAAGCAAGCTAAAAACAGAGAAAATCAACCAGTAAAGACAAACCAAAGGCTAAGAGAAGAAGAACAGTTGCGAAAGATTTGAAAAATTTAGAGGAAAGCGACGAAGAAAAGAAGAAGAATATTTCTGCATACTTTGCAGTGAAAAATATGTTTCTTCTCCGAGGGAGGATTCGATGAATGTGTATCACACGTTTAAAACGGGCACATGAAAGAACGCTCTGGCGGCAGCAGTTTTGCTATTGATTACTCTGTTCAACAAATTTTGATTCCTCTTCCTTTTTTTTTTTTTTCAATTTTACGATCTTTAATACATGACTCTTGTAAACTTTTGGAAACTGAACACGAAACTGCGAACGTTTGTTCTCAGTTTGTTTCTATAGGGCGTAGTTTTCGAGCAAATCAATCTTGAAAAAAATTGAAAATTTTCAACTTTGGAGATGTTTTGTGCTTTTATTGTACAATACTCGGCAACGATGGTATTCAAGCGGTTTTGTTACACCGAGCGGCAGGCAACCTCCGACACTGAGTACCATTATCGTCGCTGTTTGTTCCCTTTTATGTTTGATACGAAACATGATTTTCTAATTTTTCCCGATGCTTCTCATAGTAGAAGTATCTGTCCTGCTGCTGGCTATTGTTAGATCCTCTTCTAGACCGTTTATTCCAAATAAATTGAAAAACGTAAGAAAAAAGGTGGCGTGTCCTTGGACACTTGTTTCACTTTGATCATTATTTAAACATATTTAAATATTCGTCTCGATAGCAGCTCTGTGGCTGCTACTGTAAGAACACAAAACGCTTGCGAAGTTGAGAATCTGCAATTTTTGTCAAAATTAATTTTTTCTTTTCAAAGCTTATTTTTTTCGGAAAGTCGGTTTTGGAAAAAACGGTTTATAGATTCATACTTGGTCAAAAAAGTATAGAATTATCTATTGTAATTTGCAAGATTATCACCCGGTCGAAAATTATACTACTTACGATATTTTTGCGAACCAACGAATCTCATTTGCAGTAAACAATTGTAATTACCGGAAATACTTTGGAGTTACGGTCAGCAAGATTTTTGTTAAGATCATGTAAAATTTTTGTGTTTTTCTCATCGTTCTTGTAATTCGTTGTTTTATTTTGTTTATGGAAGAGAAATGTTTAACAAGTAAACATCGTTTGACGAGCATACACGTCAAACAAGAACTTCGTTACGGTGCGTTTGACGCGTATACTCGTCGTCGCTTGTATTTATTTACGCACTCCACCACCTAACTCCATGAGAGATTTCTCTGAACGTTGTTGGAGTCGTTGTTGATATAAAAATTCACTCTTTCTCGTTTCTTCTTTTTTTCAAACCCTCCGTCGGCAATATAGATTTTTACTAACGCGGTCGATGTTATGAGTTTCCCGTCCTTGACCTGATTTCTTATTGTTTCGGGCTTTAGAAAAATCTAAAAGAATTCCAAGCTACTCGTTATAACTTGCTATATAGGTGATACTCTAGCCAAATGTCAAAACATTTTTCCAATAAAATGGTAATTTGCACGAAGGTACGCTGTTTCGTGTGAAACAAATATTACAAAAAGTTGTCGTAGGATTTCGCCCATAGAATTATCATGTTTCGAAGAAATACGAAGAAATTCGTCGGCGCTTAAGAAAGTGTAATTGTTCTTTGACCTATATTTATGAGATTTTCGAGTGGATTATTTATTATTGGAAAATGATACGACACTCCGAGAAAAAAAAAGCTCCATATTTCACACTTACTAACCTATGTATATACTACGCTATTATTATTAAGCTATCACTATTATTAAGTATATTAGGATTAGGAATATTATATTAAGAGATTGCTACGTATACTAAAATAAAAATAATTATGCATGTAAAAAACACTTAGCAGAAGAACGACGTGAATGAAAATATGGGTCGCTGAAGAACACTGCTTATCTTACTCCTGGTATTTAGAACTGAATCGAGCGAGGTAAAAATTTTTAGACGCGGGAACCACGGGATCTGGTACTTTCGTTTCGGAGAAATTGGACACTCGGCACCTCCATAATGCCGATGGATGATTAATATTTAGACAACAACGAACAATTGTCGAAGATGTTTTTTCTATACTGTTATTTATATCGTAGCGTAACGTAATACATTCTTGTTCATGCTCGTATATTTACTGAAACTATAGAGCTTAAAAATGAAAATTGTAGGCTGTCCGAATCTTCTTGAGATCGACCTCTTCTATACTTCGAACTTCTCTATTTTCTCTTATTTATTTACCTTGCAAGTATATGTGATTATCCTTTGTTAATCGACAGTAAAGACGTGCACGATATAAATACTTATCTGTAATGCACTGCTATATGTCAATTTAGTTAAAACACATATAATACGAACGTATAATGTATACAATACAGAGAAATATGTGTTAACACACGCGACGATAAGGCAAACGATAGATGTAGCAAAGTACTTAACGTTAACAGTCGCAGATCAACGTCGACGAAAGACACAAGCTTTCGGAACCTTTGGTTTCTTGGTTACGTTGTAAATTTTACCTCAAATACAAGCACTGATATATATAGTACTCGAGTGAAATATTACTATAAGAGCTACCTTTTAGTTGAAGTTGAGAACTTTTTAGTAAACTTTGGTGAGTTTCTGTGAATTTTAACTTTTTTTTTTCTTCTTTTCTTTTAAGATGTGAAACGATGCGACGAAGATATAACAAATTTGAAGTCTATTTTTAGTCATGTATATGAATTTTAATGTGGCTGAAAGCGTTTACTTTCTATTAGCTCACTAGATAGATAGATAATATTTTCATCGTTTCGCTTACGGATTACGAAGGATTTCTATGATTTATTTTGCCACTATTTCTACTTTATATTTGGTAGTTCTGACGACCGACTCAAGTACAAATTCGATATCTTTTATGAAGCGTGTTACGAAATTATACTAATCAACGAAAACATATTTATACTGCCTCAAGCTAAGCTTTTATTAACTTAATCTATTAAACTGGCGACTATATAAGTGGAATAAACTTCAATTTTACAATATTACTTTCTGGAAAATAAATTTCTTTTTAAACTTCCTACTAAACTTCTGTTAGTTCATTAATGATACGAATACAATACGACTGTAACCTTTCACTTACAATTTTGATAATTTGAAAATATCTCGAACGATAAACGGAGATAAAACGAACTGCTGAATAATTGTAAGCGGCACAATTACTACGAAATCTCCATATGTAAATGAAAATATCGCTGTTTTATGTAATTTCATCCGTTCGAGTAGTGCTACTTTTATCAAAAAAAAAAAAAAAAAAAAAAGGAAGGAATGTTATTTGTCCAACTCTCAAATTTAACTTTCGAAGCTTTCGAAACTTTCGAATTCCAGAATTTTTGAATTTCCAAAAGTTCGTATTATCGACGTATAAAATAATTCAACGTTACTATCTCGAAAAAGTATAATTTCATTATTTTAAAGAAGATAATTTTACAGGTATCAGCAGAAAACGGCACGAACATGAAACACCAGAAGGCATTGTTCTGCGTGCTACTGGCTCTGTTCATACACGCGAACGATGCCTCCAGAATTTTGGGCATCTTCCCATACAATGGCAAGAGCCATTTCAGGATGTTCGATGTCCTGTGCAAGGAATTAGTAAGAAGAGGGCATCAAGTCGACGTAATTAGCCATTTCCCATTGAAAACTCCATTGGCTAATTACACGGACGTCGTTGACTTAAATGGAACCCTAAAAACCGTGGTGAACGGCATAACCACGGATCATGGAAAATATATACAGCGATCAGTTACTTATTTCGTAGCCACAGATTTTGGTAATAATCTGTGTGATCTAATGAAACAGGAAAAAATGCAGAAATTCATCAAAAATCCACCCAATGATCCACCTTATGACCTGATTATCGTAGAGGTGAATATATTTAAGATTAAGAGTAACGAATCCGAATTTCCATCTATCCTGTCTCTCTCCGCGAAACAACGCGTTTAAAACATAAATAGCACAAACTTTCGTAGATTGAAACGTTTCATAAGACATAAACGATAAAAGGCGATAAAAGGCTTGACGATAACAAAATGAAGATAATACGCGTTGTAGTGAATACGAGTATTTTTCTATTCATTCGTCAAATATCTTTTCTCTCTATGAAACTAAGTCTAACGCTTTCGTTGCTGAATTTTACGAAATCGACACGGTAATCGCGTATTTAACAACAGCGAAAGCGTTAATGACACTTTACTTCAACCGTGTAATTAAATAAATTAATTCAAATTGTAAAACGAACAGATACATAAAGTCTGACAGATCGGACGAGATAGAGTTTGCAACTCTAAGAAGATTAATGTTTCTTCCAGTATTTTGGCTCGCCGTGCTACATAGGATTCGGCCAACTTCTGAAAGCGCCAGTGGCCATCGTCTTGTCGTCCATGCAAATGTCATTCATCGACGATATTATGGGGAATCCTACGAGTTACGCCTTCTTCTCCGGTTTCCACAACGATAATGCCGTAGTGGACACGTTCTTCGATCGCCTGTGGAATTTCTTGACCAACTACAAGAATACATTGATATTTCATCACTACACAGCCGAACAAACCGATATGATGAAGAAATACCTGGGTTTACCTAATATACCCGACGTCAGAGAATTGGAGAAAACTGTGTCGTTGGCTATAGTGAACTCGCACTATAGTTATTACGGGATCAGACCAGTCACACCGGCGGTCATCGAAGTTGGTGGATTACACGTCGAAGCGGACAAGTCGAAATTAAGCCCGGTAATGTCTTGAAAAGTTTCCTGTAATCTTCTTCCAGCATTCCTCGAAGGTTTCGAAACTTTCTGAGGATTTTTTCGAACTTTTCTTCGCAGTATTCCGTGTAAACTTACTTTCGAGATGCCTCTCTGTGACCTTAGTTTTCTTCGAATTCCTTTAAATAATTCCTTAAAATCTTCCGCTGCAACTTTATGAAATTTCTTTCCTAAAAGACTTATTTTTGCTTCCCGTCGATCTCTTTCGCTGCTGCACTGCAGTTCTTGGAAGTTTGAATTTTTTCTCCATCCTGCACGTATTGCTATCTCGTATTCATTCCGAACCTTTGAAGCAAATTACTCGCGTTATTCTTACGTTACGCTTTTCGCAAGATACTTTCCAATTTTGAACGCGAGCGAAGCCATCTTTACAAACGAGAAATCTTCTAATCGTGATTTGTAATTGGAGATTTGAATTTGTAATCGAATTTTCGAATTTGAATTTGTAATTGTTTGTAATTGAAACCTTATTGAATCGATAATGAAATGAATGGTCTTCTATTGTCTTTTTATAATTCTGAGGTGTAATAGTAATCGTCGCGATAGTGCTGTTGCTGATGTAGACGTCGCTATAAGCTACTACTGCTTTCTTCTCGTTTATGTGCCATAGAAGAAAAATCGGGAACACGGGCGCCGGGATTCGAACCCGGGTTCCCAACGTTCGTAACCTAAAGCGCATCCACTGCGCTACCGTCGTCCGGTAGAAGTTGGTGTCGAGTGGCGATATTTTTTGTCGAGTGCCGCCACAATTCTATGGCCAATACTTGTGGCAATTAGGCATCAATAATAAGAAATTTTGTACGTGATATATTATATATATCGTAAAGTTACATTGTAGATAACTTTCCCATTAACGAAATACTATAAATCATTCTGACAACTACATAGCGCACGAAGAACGTTCATCCTTCGTACGAAGTAGCATGATATTCAGCTTTCTTCTAATTTAATCGACAAAGTTGCAGAATATATTTTTAAGAACTATCGTTTTGCATGTTATCGGATTGGCAACTAAGCGATTGCGGATTTTGTCATTACCATCTAATGGCAAAATCCGCAATCACTCAGTTGCCACCCCAATAACATCTGGAGGAAGGAAAGTAGAAGCAACGTTCGACAGGCAACGTTGTCAAATCAAATTTAACGAAACGATACGATAACAATAACGTCGAATTGGTGTCTTCTTGATCTAGAAACTCAAGGAATGGCTAGACATGGCAAGCCACGGTGTGGTATATTTCTCATTGGGCTCGCTAATGAACATCGAAACGTTGCCAACGGAGACGATATTGCAAATTTACGCGTCGTTAGCGAAAATTTCACCGGTAAAGGTTTTGTTGAAGAGCGCCAACGCAACGAAGTTACCACCTGGTTTACCCAATAACGTGCTGACGTTGCCTTGGATTCCTCAGGTTGCGGTGTTGAGTAAGCGAAACATATCCTTCCAAAAAGTACTCTCAAACTGCCATTTACGAGTTTGTACAGGCAGTCTCGTCTAAATCAATTCACGCAAATACCTCTGAAACTGTGCGTTGAAATTTTTCATTCATTTATTGTTTTGTTTCAAAGGGACCGTCTTACGAGGATCGCCAAATTTTTCTAAGCAGAGATACTTTCGAGATTTCAACGTGTCTTTCCGATTTTTAACGGAACTACGATTTGCTTTTTGTATGCCATTCCATGTGGTTTTCAATTTTCTACAAAACAGTGTCAAGGTACTTGTATCTGAAAGATAATTCAGTGTTCGTTAAATCGAACGTATGGAGAACCAGGAAAACGTGAACGCAAAAGCGCAGCGTTATCAATCTTCTTACCTTGATGCTTTTTTATGGAGAATTAAAAGGTGCATCGAACGACGTACAAAAGGGATTTATAGTTCCATTAAAAAAAAAAAAAAAAACAAAGGATACCTTGAAACCTCGAAGGCACGTCCGTCTAAGTAAAATTCGTGACCATCGCAAAACGTAACCCTCGAAACAGGGTAAGTTTCACTTTTTTATTATTATTATTATTTAATTTGTACTTTACAATTTGTCCAGCTGGACATTTGGTAAATTAGTTTTACTTGAAACATTTGTTTCGTGTAATATATTTGGAATATATTTCGCGTAATTTGTATAGCGTAGGAGATATTTGCGTGGATCGATTGTATGAAACCTGTTCGATTTTTCGTTAATGTGTATTGTTAATATACTGAAAATTGATTAAGAAATGCACGAATTGCAAGGAAACTTTGTTAAAGCTAGAGTCGTAAAACGAGGTTCTGAGATCATAACGATTCTCAGACGTGCTTAGTTCTACAATCAAATCAGATCAGATTAAAGGATTATCGAACGTATTTCTCGCAGAACATCCAAATACGCGAGTATTCGTAACTCACGGCGGCCTTATGGGAACCCAGGAAGCTAGCTATTACGGAGTTCCTATGATAGGAATGCCGGTATTCGGTGACCAAATTAAAAACATCAACGTTTTGGTTGAAAAGAACGTGGCAGTTCTAGTAGACATCGATGACATTACCGAACATTCCATGGACGCTGCGTTGAACGCAGTTTTGCACGATCGCCGATACAGGTAAAGTTTCTTATACGATATCTCCTCTACAATTAATATGACAGATATTTCGAGAAGTCTAACGACATTGACAAGATATTTCCTAACTTTTTATCTGATCGTATCAAATCGCGCTGCTGACACTGTTATTAAAACGATATAAACAAAAATATTTCGGTCGAATCCTTCGTTTAAGTTTTTAAGTTTCGTTTCGATCCGTAAAATTAGTCGTATCATCTCATGATGATTTCAACATGATAAAAAAAAACGAAGTACTTTGAAATGAAAAATTTGTATAACGTAATGAATAATAATCCATCGAGAAATTTCCGTATTCGGATAATAATCTTATCTATCTATGTAAATTTAATATAATTTTTTACGTTACTTACTGTTATTTTAATATATCTCATTATTTTTCTCGTTATTTGATATATTTCATATGGAAAGTCAAATATACAGTCCTTTAAATTTGAAACATACAATAGAAATGTAGGAATGTTATATTATAAATTTATAGAAAACAGTATGATAAATACAATATCGTTGCACTCAAACGAAATCGGATATAATACCGCGTTTCGCGTATTCGTCTCTCACTAATTCTACGACACAACGACACAACGAACTTTACACGACCACGATAAATTCAACTCTGACAGCATTTTCCATGCTCATTGTTTCCTTACATACCTTGGTAACGCTCACAACACTCCTTGACAACATTAACATGTCCTGACAACGCTAATAAACAATTATCCCTCACGCCACGTCCTTCCCTGGCGTCACACTATCCCACATAAATTCTAAAAAAAAAAAAAAAAGAAAAAATGGTAGGGCAGAAAACGATCACTGTCTGATACTGTTCATTATTATTTCAGAGAATCTGCAAAGACATTGTCGAAGATGTTCAGAGATCGTCCGATGTCCCCGTTAGACACAGCTGTATATTGGATCGAATACGTGCTGAGAAATGGGCCAGATAGCTTAAGATCAGCCGCTGTGAAATTACCTTGGTGGAAGTTGCATCTACTCGATGTTTTCGTCTTCTTATTTGCGTGTTTCACATTCGCAATTTATTTATTAATAGTTTTATTAAATATCGTATTAACAAGCTTCCATAAAAGGGCCGCTCGAACAGAGAAAAAGTTGAACTGAGAAACGGGACGAAGAATATCGGCAAAAGCCTTAACAGGATAGGAGATTACGCGTTCTTTTGCGAGGTGTACTTTCAAAGAAGCGTGTCGTTAGATAATTTTCTTAACAAATTCCCTCTGAGAGATGCAACGAGCTTTTGCCTTTTCCATGTAATCGGCTAATATTTTTTATTTATTTATTTAGCAGAGGAAACGATTAAACTGAGAAGCACTAAAAACGAAATAGCGAAAGGACGAAAAGCTTCTCTTGAAAAGGACGCGCGGCCAAATTAGTCGATGCGAAATTTTCATGAAACGATCGCGAATTCACGTAAATCGTACTCTGGTGTTACAAATAATAGCAATGGAATATTCCGGATTTAAATCGAAGTCAAATAATTTATATTTCATCTATAAACGTCCTTTAGAAATACACTAGAAATATACTTGAACATCGTTGATATAAATTCCTAGACAATTTTATTCAACTTCGTTCTGTTACACTGTGCCAATATCTATTAGATTGTCCGAAAAGTTCCTTTCGTTTTATAAGGAAGTCGTAGATGCACAACATTTTTTGTTTTATGTTATTTTATTGAATTATGTTTGATCCATTTTATTCTATTACTACAAAATGGATCATACATAAATTCATAAAATAATATAAAATAAAAGTTGTGTGTTGTGATTGATAGAAGAATGCAAGCTAACAGAAATCATAGAAAAAGCATTAAGAAGAGCAGCAAGGTATGAAGGGAAAGCCATAGAATCAAAAAAGGAACTAGTAAAGCAGTGCATAAAGGAAAGAGAGAGAAACTGGGGAAATTGTCAAGAAGGGAAAAGTGCAAGAAAGAGGAAGAAGGGACTAGAAGAGGTGAGAAACGAAGGGACACTGATGGAAGCAAGAGAAGAGCAAGAAAGGGTGACAGCAGACCAAATTATAGAAGACAGAAGAAAGAGAGAAGCAGAAGAGAGGGGGAAAAGGATAAGAGAATCCAAATATAACATACATTACAGAAACATAGCCAAAGAAAAATTACCAAAGTACTTAGAAGGGAGGATGAAGTGGAAGGACAGAAGAATACCGGCAAGATTCAGATGTGGAAACGAGACCAAAGCAAGGGAATACTGGAAAAAAGAGGGAGAAAAAAGATGCAGACTATGTAGAAGGAAAGAAGCAGATCTGAGACACGTAATAGAAGAATGTAAAATAACGGGAGAACCAAAGGACATAGGAAAAACGCTAAATGAGACTGGAGAAGGACTGACAGACCTAAAGGCAATAATAGAGAAAGTTGCAATAGTTTTTAGGTATTAGTTTTTAGTTTTTAGAGATGGAATAATTAAGGCAGTGCAATATAATAGAGTGGATAAGAGGAGAGGTAGATATATAAGAAGCGAAATTGGTAAAAGAGATTTGAAAAAAGAAGGAACAAAAAGACACAAAGAAAATTGAAATGGGGAGAGCAAGAATTAGAAAAAGTGGACGAGATAAGATACCTAGGGTATGTACTACAGAAAAACAGAAGTGATGAGAAGCACATACAAGACAGGAAAAAGAGAGCAACCATAGCAATGAAGAAAACATGGAACGTGGGAGAAAGAATATTCAAACAGGACTACAAAAGGAGAATGAAGATGTTTGGAGCAGAAGTATGGGACTGGAACATGGAAGAAAGACTGGATAGAGTAAAAAGGAGATATGCGAAATGGATATTAGGCTTAGATAGATAAAAGAGATGTAAAAGAAAAAAAAATAATAAAAAATGTTGTGCATCTATTATTTCACTTATGAAACGAAAGGAACTTTTCGGACAACCCAATATATAAATACCTTTGATGCAAATTTCATCGCGAGGTGACGATAAATGTTAAATCGATACACTGTAAAGCCAAGAACACAACATTTCTGACAATTAAAGAAACGTCGAAAAGGAATCTACGACAATACAGGACGTGTTACGCGTGCAATTGAGAACAGCAACGAAGAGCCGGGCTAGAGGAACTTAACGATGAAGCCACTTATAACTCGATTAAACGAGCCGTTGAAAGTTTGATCAAGTATAATTAAACATGGACAGGGCCACGTTTAATCGTATTAAAATTACGTAAACATTTGACAAGTTCTCAAGCAGTTTACCGAGTTCCCATGCCAGACACTAAACCTTATTCATCCGGTATCATTGTACGCTTTAGCCTGCGTAAAATGGAACTGCAACTTGCGACATTTTCCTAACCGACCAGCTAAAACTGACGGTAGCAGGGGGTAGTTTCTTTGAAAGTTACACGACATTAAGAAAATTGCTTTCATCCGGAAACAATTTCACTTTTGTAAATAGTCGAAAAAGAAATAAAAATACCATGAAATTTTGGTAGTTCTGTAGAGTTACGATATTTTTCATCATTCGGCTCAACGAACCATTAATAATGACCGTTCACGGAGCACGCGATGCGGAAAATTAAGACAGCAAACTTGACGATAAATAATTCGGACGCAACGTCGATTGTTCTTTTGAGAAATATATTCGAGACAGAAAGCAGGGAAATGCCTATTCAAATGGCCAGTGTCTCTGTAATTAACGAATTTGTTTGCGAGAGACAGAATTTTATAGCACGATTAATGGGAGTACTTACGATGGATTGCTTCTTCGTTATGAATAATGAAACTGAGATAATGGAATTATATTTTGAAATGTCCCGTGATCACCGAGTTTGAGAATTTGGAGATTCAGAGGATACGAGATTCAAAAATTTGCAGACTCTAGTATTGGAGAATTTGCAGAGGCAGACGTTTGCGAATTCGAAAAATCAGGTGGTCAGAAATTTGAAAATTTTGATATTGGAAAATTTGACAGATCGAACGTTCGAAAATTGAAGAGCTTGGAAAATTATAACATTAGAAAATTGAAGAGCTTGGAGTATTTAAAAACCTTGTTTTCGCTATGACTATGTTTATCAATGATAAATACAGAAACAGAGTAAACATAAGGAAATGAAATGCCAGATAAGTTTTCTAAATATACTCCTACTATCTAAATTTTCGTCGTTTGTATACAATTTATCCTCTATAGAATTTCCCTCTTTGTACTTTCTTCGTTTTTACCGGCAAAGTATGAAATTGTAAGCAAACCACGCAAACTATATAATTACAGGTAAAAATGAACAGAAACGTAAGAATAAAGTCTACACGTTGTTTTCTTCAAGATAATATTTTAATTGCATGATCATGTGACTGTCCCTTCCTTTAGACTTTACAATAATTATGACAAAAGAGCTACGTAAAAAACACAGTCAGCCTTTTACAAATTCCCTTGACAGACGTTCGCGCAATCCATGGTTCATCCTGAAATATTAATACATTTGGTGTTCATTCAGCGCATAATTGAAGGTAAAAATCTTTCAGTGCTGGATAATTTTTTTATTCGAGACGTAGCTGAGTAGATTAGTTGGAAAATTGACCATTTGTGAGATACTTGAACAGCGAGTTACAACTGTATCTTGAATCGAAACAATTGGACAATGAAAATAGACAATTATGTTGCTAATAACATAAAACAATTGGTGCTGGGTTAAGATACCGTAGAAAATGTTTCGAATGTTTCAAATTTCCAAACTTTCGAAGCTTCTGATTTGCAAATTTTCTACACTCTCGAGTTTTCAGGTTTTCAAATTTTCAAACTTTTCGATTCCGAATTTTCATATGTTTAAATTATTACATTTTCCATATTCTATTGGTATTTGATTGAAATTTAATACAGATAAATTTAATTTTATTGGAAAACGCTTAGAAGGCAGTTGAATATCCTTTGCAGATATCTGGAAAAGAGAAAGAAAAGGAAATGAAATGCCAGAAAATACTGTTCCTACTGTTGGTGGCTCTTTTTATTCGCGTAAACGACGCTTACAGAATTCTCTGTCTCTTCCTGTTCGATGGAAAAAGTCACTTCAGAATGTTCCATGCTCTGTGCAAAGACTTACAGAGAAAGGGCACAAAATCGATATGATCAGCCACTTCCCAACGAAAGTCCCGATCGCTAATTACACGGATATTATCGATTTAAACGGAACGAGAGAAGATGTAGCTTCAGCGTACAACACGCTAGAACCAACAGCGATAACGTATTACACTGCAACAAAATATGGTAGAGATTTCTGTGAATTATTATGCCACGAAAAGATGCAAAATTTCGTTAAAAATCCACCCAAAGACCCACCATACGATCTCATAATCACTGAGGTAATTAAACGTAAACAAGATAAATGTTTAACGTTATGACTGAAGCATAAAACTGAAATATTTGTATTATCCATATACTTTATCAAAAAATTATTCAAATCCTCAAAAACGCGTTGTTTTAAATCTATAAAATTTCCATGAAAAATTGTGATACAGTCATTTTGCTAGGTCCAGTGTTAAATATACAGGGTGGTTGGTAACTGGTGGTACAAGAGGAAAGGGGGTGATTCTACGCGAAAAAAGAAAAAAAATCGACTTTGAATTTTCGCTCGGTACGCGTGCACTTTATCGCGTCTCGTTATAACGGATCTCACTGTAGATCGTTGTCTCGATTGACGTTATTTTTTAAATTTTAAAATTTTTAAATTTTTATTCCAATATTTTCGACTTCTTTTTTCGCGTAGAATCACCCCCTTTCCGCTTGTACCATCAGTTACCAACCACCCTGTATAATTGTTGGATACCATTCAAATATATTTTTATAATATTAGCATCTATATCACACTAATGCGGTGGATGAAAAGGGAGGAGTTTGCGTTTCGTCCCGAGACTACCGGTGGACTCGTCAGTAAGGCTATGCCCGGTAGTCCCTGCCTTAGACGTAGAGGGAGTCTCGCTAAGTGCGATATTTGTATCAATCGCTCGTATATTCGACCGCTAGCGAGTTAGACAGACTCGTTGTCGTCGTAGCCCTCTAGTGTTGGCGGTTGGTACCAGCGGATCGCCCGAGAGGTGTTGCTCCGCGTTGATGCCTCGACCTGTCGGCGTCCTGTTGATACCGATCCGCCACACTAATATAACAAGTAGTAATTAATTTTGAAATATGTATTTTTTTTTTTTTGATATCACATTAATTAGAATCTTCCTTTCTTTCTTTTCTTTTTTATTTAACACTTATAATCGCATCGACCATCAAAGTCATAAGCGCTTGGCACAGTTACATTTATCTATGTTGTAGCATAAATAAAGACTGGTCAATTTTTCTATCTGTATGCTTATCTATAGTTTTACATGATACATATAATAAGAAACCATACATCGTTACAAAATTATATACATGTACATGTTTAGTATCTCCACTTCCATAGTTGGGCATACGCTTCAATTTTTTCGACAAATGCAATTACGTTGTTAATGTTGCCCTCGAGTTCACGATTTCACCAGTATCGTTTTCGATTTCCAATATTTTTCTAACGTCTGTTGAGTAGCCGCGATCGAACGGCATGCGTTAATTAGATTTGTTAATATACTTCGAGATCTACTCCTCGATCTCCTTTTTTTTTATTTATTTATTTAAATTTTACAATTTGTCCAGTAGGACATTTGGTAAAATATTATAGCTTAGTGGTATAATAATATAACATGTGGGTGGCTACCCCCAGCGGGGTACCATCTTCGTGTTTGTTAGGTTATATCCTTTGAGAATCTCCTATTTTACCATCAAGAAGTTGAAATTTCATCGCTAAGAGTATCCATTCGTCCGCAGTATTTTAGGTCGCCTACTTCTGTCACTTAGGTCTCGGCCAACTTCTGGAAACACAGGTGGCCATCGTTATAAGCTTCTTGCAGGCGCCTTACGTCGACGATTTTATGGGCAGACCATTCAATTTCGCCTTCTTTTCCGGAGCCGTAGTGGAGAACGCGTTTCTCGACACATTTTTCGATACCTGTTCGTTAACTTCAAAGAAACGCTGGTTTTTCACCATTATACGTCCGATCAGATTGAAACAATGCGGAAATATTTGGCTGCGGATTTGCCAGATATCAGACAATTGGAAGGGAACGTGTCCCTGGCTTTGGTGAACTCGCACTATTCTTTTCACGGGATTAGGTCTCTTGCCCCGGCGGTGATCGAAGTTGGAGGATTACATATTCAAGGCGACGAATGCACGTCGTCCCTGGTAGGTTCATACAGAGACCGATAACTCCTATTGTTGTATTTTCATCTCTTTCTGTTATTTCCTTCACTTTCTAGTTTGTCATTTAAACGTCCCATATATTGCGATTCGTTCTATGAAAATTCCAATCTCACCGGCTCGTAAATCATCGCCGTCGTAAGATTTCGTTAATTTTGTTCGCGAAAGAATATTTGAAATTAAAAAGTAATTGCCATAGACAAGAACGCATGGGCGAATATAAATTATTTATAAACAACTGGAATTTGGTTCTCAAATTTATGACCGGCCAACTTGACGTACGATCGTGACAATAATATTTAGAATCTTACTCTCTTTCGTATCGTTGAAGGAACTTTTTCATTTCGCTCGTGTTATGTCGACTATCGTAGGAAAAATCTATGAACCGATATAAATCAGAAGTAAGCTTCGCGGGCTTGTAACGTACAACAAATCGTATCTCCTTTAGTTCTTCGTGTTCCAATTTAGGAAATGAACGGTTGATTGGAAACAGCCAGCCACGGATTAGTGTACTTCGCGCTAGGTTCGTTGCTGAACATCGAAACCTTGCCATTGAACACGTTGCTGGGCTTGTGCGCGTCGTTCGCGAAAATTTCATCGATAAGAGTCTCAATGAGGGTTACCAACGCGACAAAATTGCCTCCTGGTCTGCCAGATAACGCGATGGTACGATCTTGGATTCTTCAGATGTCAGTACTCGGTGAGTAAATCTCAACGGATTTAATGTCTGCTCTTTCATACGAAATGTGACAAAGTATTATCGAATTTCTCGAACCACACAGAAATACACGAGTGTTCATAACGCATGGTGGACTTATGGGAACTCGGCAAGCTATCCACTATGGAGTTCCAATGATAGGAATACCGGTGTTCTCGGATCGGATGAGAAACATCGGTATCATGGTTCATAAGAATATGCCAGTGTTATTACGTTTAGGGGATTTCGACGAACGTTCCATGGATATCGAGCTAAATGCACTTTTACACGACCCTAAATATAGCTAAATACCTTTCGACTTTGCACGAACTTTCGGTTTTACATTTCTTATGTCTATTTCTCTTCTTATATGTCTACCTCCCCTCTTTTCCACTCTATTCTATTGCACTACCTTGCTTATTCTACCTCTAAAAACTAAGCATTAGGAACTATAAATTAGCAACTAACGACTAAAAAACTATTGCAACTTTGGTCTTTAGCCTCCTTGCTGTGCATCCTTCCTGTCGTTTGCCCTTCTCTTCTCTATTACTGCTTTCAGTTCTGCTAAACCTTCTCCAGTCACGTTCAGCGTTTTTCCTATGTCTTTTGGTCCTCCCGTTATTTCACATTCTTCTATTACGCGTCTCAGGTCTGCTTCTTTCCTTCTACATAGTCTGCATCTTTTTTCTCCCTCTTCTTTCCAGTATTGCCTTGCTTTGGTCTCGTTTCCGCATCTGAATCTTGCCGGTATTCTTCTGTCCTTCCACTTCATCCTCCCTTCCAAGTACTTTGCTAATTTTTCTTTGGCTATGTTCCTGTAGTGTATATTATACTTGGATTCTCTTATCCTTTTCCCCCTCTCTTCTGCTTCTCTCTTTCTTCTTTCTTCTATAATTTGGTCTGCTGTCATCCGTTCTTGCTCCTCTCCTGCTTCTATCTGCGTCGCTCCCTTTCTCAGCTCTTCTAGTCTCTTCTTTCTCTTTCTTGTTCTTTTCCCTTCATGGCCATTTCCCTATTCTCTCTCTCTTTCCTTTACTAATTCCTTTTTTGATTCTAGGGCTTTCTCTCCGTATCTTGCTGCTCTTTTCAATGCTTTTTCTTTTGTTAACGTTACTATTCCACTATGTTATTATAGGATTTTATTTATTCAGAAATATTAGAAATGAGGGGTTTCAATGATTTCTATCCTATATGATAAGTGTATCGATAGATTATTTAACGTGAACTATCGACCACCTAATGACAAAACCGGCAATCACTTAGTTGCCAACCCAGTAAATACAGTAATATGCTACAGCTAAGACAACTAAATGGATAATTCACAACTCACAATTAATAGTTTACAACTCATAACAACTGGG
This sequence comes from Bombus huntii, assembly GCF_024542735.1. Lineage (NCBI taxonomy): Eukaryota > Metazoa > Arthropoda > Insecta > Hymenoptera > Apidae > Bombus > Bombus huntii. The sequence goes on from NC_066240.1 coordinate 11,898,660, forward strand.
CAACTCGACTCTCGACTGCTCGCATCTCGACTCACAACTGGACTCTCACATCTCGACTCTCGACTTAGGACTCCTCACATCTCGACTCTCGGTTCTCGACTGCCTGTTAATTCAACACCCCTTCACCCTTAAGCATCCCTTTGTCTTCTCTCATAGCCCCACCACGTACGTGTCCCACAATCAAATTTCATCCCATTCGTTTTTATAAGTTTTCTAAATTTTCGTGATTGAAAATAGTTAGAAAAAGATCAACTTGTTATTTTTTAATTGTCAATTTCGAAATTAGACGAATCTTTCTAATTGTAGCTAATGTTTCGTATAATTTTCTCTGAAATTTTAGTATTAGAAATATATGAATCTTTGTTTGGTAAGTGATATTGTGTCATCGAACCAACTGATTGCTGAATTTCTGTCGGTATTTTCGTCCATTTCGATTCATTTTCTAAAGATCTAGAGGAGAAAGTTCCATCAAAATTGTATTCCCATTTGTACGAGGTTGCTGAGTATTCCGAATATAAATTTAGAAAAGAATATCTGCATTACAAGATAGAAAGATGTATCTTTCTTCCTAAGGTGAGATACGTTCGATTTAATGATTTCTTTAGTCACCTTACAGTTCAAAATTTGATTAACGCTGACTTTACCAGACCCGGTCAAAGAACCGGTTTCAAAATTTAATTTAAAATTGTACTTTCATTGTCATTTCCTTTCTTCGTCTAACTTTATGTAAATTCTTATATCAACAAAAATTGTGAAATTGATTAATCAGCTCTTGTCAGAATACTTGTCAGATACTTGTCAGAAACATTTATCAGATAACGAAGACAAAAATTCTCCAAAATTTTAAGTATTTCTTCTCTTATTCCACGTTTTAGAGATTCTGCGAGAAGGATGTCGCGGAAGTTGAGAGATCGATCACTGAGCCCTTTGGATACCGCAATTTATTGGATCGAGTACGTGATCAGAAATGGGCCAAATTCTTTGAAATCTCCCGCAGTGGACATGCTCTGGTGGAAATTAAACTTAATCGACATCATCGTTGTTCTAATCGCGTGCTTTGTTCTAACCCTCTATCTGTTATTCATTCTCGTTAAAATTTCAATTACAAATTTCTAAAAATTAAAAACTAAAAGTACCGCCGAACGGGAAAACAAGTTAAATCGAATCCTTTTCAGAAAATTAAACAGGTCAACGTGAATTACGATACGCGTCTTCTTTTTTTCTTCGATAATTTTAAATAGACCGTACCCTTTTAAAAAGATTATGTTATTCTTTTTCACTTCTTTTCGTATGAACGTGTCGGTATTAATGTAAACCAAATTCGTAACAATAATTTGCTCCTGGTAAAACAACAATATATTTATTTAAACATTGTCCTTGTGTTTTTGTCATTGGTAAATTACGTCCTATTTTGGCATATAAATTGTAAAGTTGTAATTGATATAAAAAAAAAAAATAAAAAATTTGTCAACGTATCGCTGCTTGGAATTGATAGTGCCACAGATAAAAAAAAAGTTCTTTTATTTAACAGACGGTTCGCGTTATGTTTTTAATTTTAGAACCATATAATCTATAATTAATACATCAGTTTTGCGTCAGAAGAGGAAAATATTAGCTGGGCCGCTATTAACGTGACATTATTTTTGTAATAGACGTGTTCATTCTTAGTCGTTTCGTAATGCCGCAAGTGTAAGATTGTACTGTTTTCGCGGATAGCGGTGTATCTTGTGTTAAATCAGCCTTCTGGTATCGTTCGAGCGATCCACGAAGGCTTCTTTGTGAATTTTCAAAAACCGCTCTTCTAAAATTTGTATTTTCTCGCACAAGCGTATGCACAAACTGCAAAGCAACGATATAATTTCACAAGTGGATAAATTTTACGATTTACGACGATTAATAAAAACCGAAATAAATAAAGTGGCAGATGTGTATGAAAATCACTGATGAGACGATCTAAGGATTTCTATAAGGATCTATAAGAATTGCATGGTAATTACGATCTTTTGGTTAAAATCGAGGATAAGTCGCCGTAGAAAAAAAACAGTAGACGCTTTTCACGGAAAATGTTTTTGGTTTTGAAAATTCCTCCTTACGAACGTTTGGTTGAAAAAGATCTTCGATGTAGAAATCCGCGTGAAACTGTGGTTATACGAAAGAAGGATAAGCGGCAAGCGATAGGCGGTAAAGCGACAGAAAATAAATCGATGCAATTTACACCTAATTCTGTAGATTTGTATTATTTAACTATTTTAACTGGCTAGTTTTTATGAACTGGTTTGTCAAAATATGAATTCTGTGAGGTATCTTGTTGCAGAGATACAACTGAGAAGTTTTACTCCGCTTGTCGTTTATTCTTACGACCGATGAATTCGCAGCAGAACGATCCAAAATCGGACAGTAACGATCAATTTGTAGAAAATGATCGTTAACGAATTTTGAAGTATCACGTAGAAGAAAATGTTTGATACGTTAGAAATGAAAATTACCGGACGAAACAGGAGAAACGGCTCGATGTTCGCAAGGATATGAACAATTTTATCGTAATTCGTTAATAACTCTGGTCGTGTTGAATACAAATTACATTTTAAATAGTAATAATAATATAATACATTACATTTTATTTAAGCATGGTGCAATAAATATCATCCATAAAAAGAAATGTACGAGTTACACATTTATCAATCAACAACAGTCAACCGAAATTCGTCGCGCCTTATTTCCGCGAAGAACGAATTCAATTTTCCGCTTCAGCAACCTGAAAAATTCCTGAAACGTGTGTCGCTGTAGCCGAATATTTTGCAATTCGAATACTACACCAGAGACAAAATCGAATAAAGAAATAACGGAAGCGTTAACGCATGAGTTAAGCTTTATCCGATAACATTGCTGTTATTAGATTTAAGTATTAAAATAGAAATTATCGTGTACCATAGATCAATATGGCGTAACAAGTTATATCTGAAAATATGAAATGTCGTAAGTGAACGTTAGGCGTAGCTGTGTGGAAAAAAGAAAGGGCAGAATGTAAAAGACTTTTGTAAATAAAAAAGAAACGATAAGAATAGGATAATTCGTTATTCTTACGTATAATAGATTAAATCATGAAGCGAGAGCTTAAAAATTGTTGAGTATTTAAGAAACGTTAGTTTTTCCTCTCGTTGTTTGTCTTTCGAGACTAATCGTTGTTTGATTTTCAAGACTGATTATCGTTCAAGACCATTTTCCGTCATTTAGTAAATACCATCTGCTTTAAAATTTCTGAGCCTCCCTTTCTACCATTCTGTACATTATTTGCGTTTCTCATTGGCCGCAAAATGAGACTTATAACTGACATAATAATTAGCAGTTGTGTAAGCATACAAAAGTAATAATAACAGGTAAAAAGTCCATTTTGAAATACTTTTCCACTTTATTTTAAATTTCCTCTGGCCTAGGCAATTTTTCAAATTACAGCGTTAATTATCGATAATCATCGAGAAACTTATAATAACACTTGTAAACAGTTTCCTCAATTCAAAAGGAAAACTTAGAAGAAAGCGAAATTTTCAGAAAGTAAAGTACAAATCATTCCTCCGCGTTTCTCAACGTCGCGAGAAAGAAACGATCAATCTTCGAATTATCCTTCCATTTTCTAGCGCAAATTTTCCTAAACTCTAATTATACTCTTGCAAAGTTCCCAATCAAGATGCTAATCAGATTATTACGAATTTTCCAGAAACTGCAAATTTCTCCGCGAACAAAATGCAATTTTCCTACTCGGCGGAACAAAAAGATCGAGATAATTAAAGTAGCAAATTTTATTCGTTTCTTTTAGAGTATCAAGAGAAACGAATAGCCATCGAGTTACGCGGGTATCTATTAGCCTCCCATTCTATGATAGCTCATTTAAAATGACAAACTCCAATGACAAACTTATCAACAGATTGTTGTAATTCTATCTCTCTATCTATGAGCAACACGATATATATATATATATATATATATATATATATATATATATATAATATATATACATATATATTATATATATATATACATATATAATTTTGATTCACGACGGTTCAATACTTTTAACCTAATAATCTATACAATTTTCTAAATTGATGCATCGAACTTCATCATGTGCAATACGCAATCAGTATCGTCACGAGTGACATAACTTATTGGCGACCGAGCAATAACTACTCTTTACAATGGCTCCGTTTCAAGTTTTGCCTACCTATATATTCGCGTTTCCTTGACCCTGGTAGATTACAATACAAACACATAAGCCAGTATCGAGGCGGCGTTTATAAAACTACGTTTCATACTCGTCAGATGATTCGAAGAGACCGAAAACGCGAACGTTACTCGAGAAAATTTTGCAAGTAATCTGGCCGAAGCGACTTGGACAGTTTATCGTGATCATCCAACTCGAATACGTAGTTGGCCGACGATCCGCGCAGAAGGTGATCGACAGCGTGGAAGGAAGATGCGTGCTCGCGGATAAGCGTAATCGATGAAGTTCCACTCGTCAGCTGTTTTCAATAGGAAATGATACGTATAAACAACGATTGGAAAGTTTCAGTACTTGTTGACCGTGTATAGCATTTTAGATTGTGAGAGAAATCGACCATTGGAGGATCAAATTTATCTCTGATGCTTCAAATCATACAGATAATTGATTATATATAACAACGAAGCTTAGTGATCGATAGCTCACGATCTATTAACGTTTTATACCGATCGACGTTCCCTGGAACGGTCGCTAGAATCAACGGTCAAAGATAAAAAACTGCTCTCTTCAGGAACCTGTGAACTGGACTGCGATCTTTCTGCGGCCAGCGAAATATTTTTCAAAACAGTGGCTATTTCTGTGAAGTGTACGATGATAATGTCGACTCTGAATTAGACCGTGTCAATCGCGAGATCAAGTCGACGCGCTATTGTGATCCATGAAAATTTCACTCGTCTCTTGTCGTTTTCGTATTTCGAGGCTTTATAAAGGCTAATTCGTGGAAGCTTCGTAAATTACCGTAGTTTCGATAAAATCTGTTAAAAGTTCATACGTCCCTTATCATGTTCCGTATTTTGAAGCTTCGTAAAAATTCAGTTGCACGAAAGTTGATAGTAAACTAGATAAACTTCTGTTATTAACTAACTGAACAATTTGCAAGTGAAGTGAATCTGTTAGAAAGTGTTCGGAAAATGAAGCTGTTGCCAGTGGTGTTAATTTTCACGATATTATCGATATGTCAAGGATATCGAATATTAGGCGTGTTTCCCTTCAATGGAAAGAGTCACTTTATGATGTTCGAACAATTAATGAAGATTCTGGCTAGGAGAGGACATCAAGTCGACGTGATTAGTACGTTCCCTTTGACGAAGCCGTATCCGAATTACAACGATTTAATCGTGCTACCGATGGCGAGACAATTCATGAACAACATGACTTACGACGAAATAAACACGTTGTTTGCGGACTCGGCTACTCATGTCGTGGCCACTTTGGCGGGAAACAATATTTGTGAATTTTTGAACAACTCACAGGTGCAGCAACTTATACGAAACCCGCCTAACGATCCACCTTACGACGCGGTCATAATGGAGGTATGAATTATAATAAAATATCGCGTGAGAAAGGTCCTTGTTCAACGATATCATTTTATTCACGGGAATAATGAAATTCCTATCTTAGAAAGTGGATCGCTTCATCGGTGGTTCATTTCTGCGGATATGTCAAAATTGTATCAGATTGGCCGTGTAATTAGTTGTAAGAGCGAAGAAGAAAATTATGTTCGTAATAGTTCGGATCGATCGACGGCTTAGGAGATTTAAAAATTGTTCCGCTATGAGATACAAAAGATATAGAACTCAACGTGTCTGTTCTCCTGTGATCTTCAATTTTATCCGACCACTGAATACAGTTAAATATATAAAATAAGATAGGATTTAATGAAATAATTTATTGAAATATCGAAATTTCGTGAAATGTAATAAAAGATAAAAGGTAAAACGTAATTCTGTTACTAGCATTATTAACAATACCAAAGGATACGCTTTTGCTATATTACTTCCTTTTTTTATGAGATATACTTTTGAAATGTGCAAGTTTGAAATTGCAAATTTTCCTAATTTTCCGAGTACTCGGTAATTTATTACGAATAGATAATTTAATAGTAAGCTTTCGAAATAAAGACGAAGGTTCTTTGACAAGAAATTTCGACTACAAGAAGGAAGTTGGTAAAATAAATCATCTAGATTATTCTAGATTATAGCCTTTAGAAATATATTCAAATCGACTGAATGCCAAACACATATACAACAAATGTGGATAGAATATAAATGTTATTTTTAGTTCGTGGGTATTATGCAGCGCATAAAGTTTTGCATTATTTATCAGGGACTTTACTTCGTTCGAAATTATAGCTTTCAAAGGATAAAGAAAGGCATCGTGGTTACGATACGGAGAACATTTATAATTAATACACATTTATATTTAAAATGTTACGTAAGATTAGAATCGGACATCAAAGAGGTATGAAGATTTGTTGTTATGTAATTGTCATTCACGTCATATACCGTATACATTTGTACGATAGATACATATACCGATACATTTGGCATTTCGAAACGTAACGATTTCAGTTGCAATATATCGCAATTAATATTTACGAATCATTAAGCAATCATGGTTGTTCCCAAAATTTGCAGAATATATACGGACGAGAAGAAATGAAATTGATCGGATTTGGCGTTCATTTATGAAATGCACGCTTGACTGTCTGTGGCAAATAAATAAATTACATCTTTATATTAAAACAAACATTTGTCAAAAGTAATATGTGCAGAAACCAATTGTTACATTGTAACAGTAAATTGCTGATTCCGAAAGAGGAGGAAAAGTAAATAAGAAAATAAAGATAGAATCGCATAAATATTCTACTAATTACTAATTTATATAAATAAAAATAGAGGATTTGTTACACATAGTTACAGGGCGAGTAAGAGATCTCGTGGTTATTTGGTATTCCAAAGTGTCTAAAGTGTCGTTCGTAAATTGAAAGTAGAATTAGTCGATGAAGACCTATTGTTCAAAGTAGACCTACAATTTAGCTCGTTATCTCGTTATAAGGAAACGCTATCAAAATCACCACTAACCGGCCTGTTCGTTCTTCGTTCAACTTACAATTATTCCCTGAAAGCAATATCCTTCGTCCGCACCTCTTTCCATCAGTTTATTGCTCGTCAATATACTTCAGACATTAAATCTTCGAGGCAACGGTCTATTAGTTAGACTATCCTTGCGATATCTTGACAATTCGATATTTCCAAATACACTGACGTCTTTCACGATATGATTACAACATATTTTAAAGTACCTTAATTAAAGTAACTTAATTAAATTAAATTAAGAACCGATAAATCATTTTATGATACGTATAAATATATTCTAATTAATAAAAGATATTTTAATTTATACGCCAGAATAGCGTAATTACATCTGTTTAAAAAATTCTTTTTAAATTACCATTTCCTGTTGATAATTCCGATCAAACATAATTTACATTTATGTTCTTTAAATCACGAAACTTTATTTATCTCTACAGAAAATTATTTAAAATAGAAAACAAAATTAATTTCCTTTCCGCTAATCTAACGAACAGATAAATTTCAGATTTACTTTTGGTAGTATGAAAATTCCAACGAAAACGAATTTACACCGTAAATAATATCTCAGAATATCGGAAATCTTTACATAAATAGTTGTTATTTTCTATCGTTAACCAGTTAGCTGTTTCTGACGAGTATACTCGTCACGAAAAAATAGCGATATTTTGTGTTCTGACCAGCTCTGTCAGTAATAAAATTAAAAAATAATACAGTCATTTCGTTACAACTTAATTCTATGCTATAACAGCCACGCATACTCTGTATTTGATGAGTATACTCGCCATAGCTTACTTTTTGCGACACGTTTTACATACACACTTTTTAAAGTTTTCAAAGAAATTGTAACATTTTTTGCAAACGAACGATAACAGATAAGTACGATTATATAACTTCTATTACGCAAAGATTTCAGTCTAATGACTTTATGTAAAGTCATTTCCACTCATCCGCGTTTATCTAAAGCTGTCATCATTTACGCCACTACAATAACAATAACAATAAACCATAACAATAAACGCCACTTATCACAAATGCTGCTTGATGCTTAGTCATTTCTTGATAAAATATCGTCTATAAAGTTCTCCGTTTTCTTCCGTTTTTCTGTTGTCACGTAACCTGATTGTAACTTTCAGACGTAAACTATATTTTGTTTGCCAGTTGAGGAGCAATTCCTTTCCCTTCCCGATAGTTGAGTAATCGTAAGGAATGTTGGAAAGATTAGAAGATGGAAAGTCACGGTTACGCTAAATTCGCGATGTCATAGAAATGTCGTAAATGGTTACATAAGAAACATTGCAATAAGACATCTACTGCTTTTAATAACTGTACGAATTGTTCCATGTTTCGAATTCTCGTTACTCTTCAGACAGAAAAGCAAAATCATCGAAAGAATGTAGAATAAAATAGTTGAATAAAATAAAATAGAATAAAATAGTCGAATAGAATAAAATAGAATAAAATAGTTGAGACTAGATATTGCTCTCAGAAGTGATATTACTTTTACGAGTAATATCCAATCTCTTTTTAAATTCTTCTGAAATTGAAAACTTAGAACGGTATTAAACACCCTTATGCGAAGCTAATAATTCCGCAATGATTTACTTAAACTCTTGTTTCAGCACCTTTATCAGGATAAAGATTCAATTGGATGAAGATTCGTTTAGAGCATCCAAACTAGCACTCCGTGTAATTCCATCTTTCTTCGGTTCTTTCTAACCATCAAACTCTTTCGAAAAGATCGAAAGAAAGGAAAATTGTGAATTTCGATTGTAAAAATTCCATGGAAATAAATCCCACCCGTTTGTTCAACCTGTTTCAGGTATTCGGCGCGCAGTGTTTCGCGATATTTGGTGATATCTTAAAGGTGCCAGTGATAGGAGCGAGCTCCTCTGTCCTTTATCCATGGATCTACGAGTGCATAGCGAATCCGGAAAATTTGGCGTTCGCGCCAAGCAATCTAATCGCCTACTCGCAGAATATGAATTTCTGGCAGAGAATGTACAATTTTGTGCACACCGTTTACACGAAATGGGAGTTCAAAGCAAAAACCGCAGAACAGACGGATATTCTAAGGAAATACGTTAGCCCTGACGCGCCCGATATCAGAGAAGTGGAGAAGAAGATATCTATGATCCTCGGTAACTCGCATATGTCGATAAATGGAATCAAGCACACTACTCCTGCGTACATCGAGGTCGGAGGATTGCACGTACGAGACGAAGGAGTCGAATTACCGCTCGTAATTTTATTTCTTTACTTTTGTCTTTCTCTTTACGTTCTGGTTAATACGTATGATATTTAGATATATAGATAGACTCGATGTACGAATCTTCTTCTATTTACCTGTTGCGTTGCGAATCCTTTCACGGCTGATAAGAGAACTCGCTAGATTACGGAGAAAAATATTTAACAATTAGTATCTTTCCTTCTATCGGCACTCGTTCGTATCGAAGGGATAAAGATAGTGATCGAAAGATCGTCACTATATTTCGTAGAATATCTTGAGAATCGGAAGATGTAGGAACAAATTTTCTTAAATTTAGTTACATAAAGAATTTTGAGAGAGACTCGTTTATTCAAATCAATTCAATTCAAATACTATATAAATTAAGATTTATTGGGGTCATACAATTTTAATTGCACTTAAATTTTCACTGAATATTAGAAATTTAAATGTAGTATATCTAATATGTAATCAATTCATATATTCTACAATTTCGTACTATTTGAATTAAAATTTATTGGGGTCATACAATTTTAATTGCACTTAAATTTTCACTGAATATTAGAAATTTAAATGTACTATATTTAATATGTAATCAATTCGTATACTCTACAATTTCGTACTATTTGAATTAAAATTTACTGAGGTCATGCAATTTTAATTGCACTTAAATTTTCATTGAATATTAGAAATTTAAATGTAGCATATCTAATATGTAATCAATTCATATACTCTACAATTTCGTACTATTTGAATTAAAATTTATTGGGGTCATACAATTTTAATTGCACTTAAATTTTCACTGAATATTAGAAATTTAAATGTGGTATACCTAATATGTAATCAATTCATATACTCTACAATTTCGTACTATTTGAATTAAAATTTATTGGGGTCATACAATTTTAATTGCACTTAAATTTTCACTGAATATTAGAAATTTAAATGTAATATATCTAATATGTAATCAATTCATATACTCTACAATTTCGTACTATTTGAATTAAAATTTATTGGGGTCATACAATTTTAATTGCACTTAAATTTTCACTGAATATTAGAAATTTAAATGTAATATATCTAATATGTAATCAATTCGTAAACTGTATAATTTTATACTATTTGAATTGATGCATTATAAATTTAAATTTTTTGGTGTCTTTCTTTTTTATTTTTCTATTGGCTGGAATATTAGAATCAACTGTCACAGAGAATTTTTGGTGATTTGACTTCACAAATTTGTTGATCTTTTGCAGCACGGCTATATATTTAAAAACAATCGCAACAGTAAGTTAAAATTTTAGAATAGCAACGATAATAGTTATACGCTCTGTAAAATAAAACAATGAAACGTAGTTTTCAGCAAGGTTTGCAAAATTTGATACCATACGAATTAACATTTTCGTTTGAAACATCACGAGATATAACGACATTCGAGATATTGTAATGGGAAAATTATTTTCAGAGTCTAGAGAAATGGATGAACGAGAGCACACATGGATTCGTTTATTTCTCGTTTGGCTCGATGGTGAAGATCGAATCCTTCCCACTGAAACTCCTTAACATCTTCTACAACTCTTTGAGTAAAATATCACCTGTCCGTGTTTTGATGAAAATCGCAAAATCGGACGAACTTCCGCCTGGTTTGCCGAAGAACGTTCATGTCTTGCCATGGGTGCCACAAGTCAAAGTTCTCCGTAAGTAATCATCGCTGAACGTGTTAGAAACTGAGAGAAGGAAAGTACTTAGACAGATAAGATTTGTAAGGTCCATTAAGGGTAAGACCCGTTAAGGATAAAAGTCTATTAAGGTAAAGTCCATTAAAGTTCTGCAGAAATTTTAATTCGTCCATTTTTGATTTCGCCAAAAGATATTTGTAGGATTAAAAGATTATTTTACGTAGGAACAGAATTACGAATAAATATATTCGATATTAAAATTGATTGTTAAATATTCAGCTCGATGCAACGTTGCGACTAGACAAAATACGATTTCTATTTTCAATTCTATTCGTCGATTAATTCACACACGCATCTTTCATGCGACACATTTATATTCTAACGTTATTAGAATTTTATAGAATCAAAAGGTTATTTTATAGCGTATTTGATTCGATGTAAATAAGATACACGCGTCAAAGATTTCTTCTTTTCCTTCTCGTTTCCTTCCTTTAAGGATATAACATCCTACCAGCTTATTCGTTATTCATTGATGATTATCAGAGACGAAAATTTGCGTAACACGGTAGACGATTGAAGTAGATTTTTTGATAAAAGTTCTAATCGATTAGAAAGTTAATAGCGTCCTTTAAAATTTAAAGATTAAGTGCCCATACAACATTCCATCATCTGCAATTTCAATGCAGAAAATTCAATTATTTATAATAATTATTTTTAATAATTAAATAATATTCAATCTTCCATACTCTCGATACTCCATCTTTCTATATATTTCTGCTACCGAACATCAAATAACGTACTTAACCGACTATGTATTTTCGTTTATTTCATTTAAGTTTTCATTATCATAATTCCATAAATAATAAACCTTCGAGAGATCAAGCAAAGATTACGAAGCTTCCCTTTAACCATCGTTTTAATCTTCGTTCTAACAGGATATTTGTTTTCTTTTTTCCAGAACACAAGAATGTGAAGGCATTCATCACCCATGGAGGTCTTATGGGTACCCAGGAGGCAATTCAATACGGTGTCCCTCTGATCGGTATACCGTTGTTTGCTGATCAATTTATCAATATCAACACCTACGTCTGGCTCAATATTGCAGTAGGATTAGAAATTGACACTCTGACCGAGGAGAAAATGGATCACGCCCTGAATAGCATTTTGAACGATCCAAAATATCGGTATTTTTTCTCTTTCTAATTTTTCCCTAAACGCGTATACAAGTCACCTAATCGCGTTCATTCGTTGCTCCTATTTTAATTCTTCTATGCTCCGCTAAATTTGGCAAACATTTCGACAGACTGCAATCGCACTTTTTTCTATAAAAAGTATTTTCTCTTTTTATTTTACTATTTTATCTTTGAACTATTTTATCCCTATATCAAAGAAAATCTTTCGTCATTTAGTATTATATTTTTGGCACAAGTTATCGTGTGTCACGAGATAAGAAAATGTTAAGCAGCCTTGAGCCATGATATCGTGACGGTCTAATTACACGTCTATAAAGTTCGTCAAGTGTCTGTACGCATTTCAGGGACACGGTGAAGAAGCTTTCGAGAAAATTCGTGGATCGTCCGTTAAGTGCGGCGGACACCGCGATTTATTGGGTCGAATACATCATCAGACACGGTGCAAACGCGCTCAGATCACCGGCCATGGACTTGACATGGTGGCAAGTGGAACTATTGGACGTTGTAGCGTTTATTCTGATTGCCATTGTCGCCGCTCTCTATATTATAATGACCGCGATTCAGTTCGTGTTTAATTTAACGTTTAGTAACTCGGATTCCAACGAGTTACGCAAGAAGAAAATTTCTTAAGTACTTCTTTCCTTTCCTTTTTTTTCGTTTTTATTACGTTGATGACGTGAAAGCTTGGTTCGTTTCTCCTCGACGAAGTCGTTGCTCCTTTTTCCATTGAAAGAGAAAAGAAAACGCGATAAAAATATTTTTCGTACTATATATATTATTTTTGACAAAAAAAAAAAAAAAAAGAAAGGAAAATTCGAATAGATGTAGTACATAGAAGATTGCTTTAGTGGAGAGATAAGATCTCTTAGTGAATTGTTTACGCGACACGCCCTGTAATCGTGGTTTTCGTAATTAATGTCATTGACGGTTCGACGATTAGCTGAACTCGACGTTTTATCTCGTCTCGCTATTAAAAGACAGATCCTTTTTATCAAAACGGAAATTTACTTAATCGTATTGAATTTAACGATAATATACCAACGTACTCGTATCATCGCTCGCGTCCAGTTTTAACGATACTAGATAAATTCTTTTTAATTTTATAAAAGTGTATCAACGCAGATATATTATTACTTAGGAAAATTTGTAAGTGCAATTAAATTGTGAATTAATCCATTCCATGCGAACCGGCCAACGACAAAATATCGAATCGCAAACATTCGACTATATATATATATGTTTCTATATAGTGAAAAATACAAAAAATATGCACACGATGTATGTTTATTGCTTGTGAATTGTTAAGTGAATAGATCTAAAGATGATTAGAACATTGGCGTGAAAAATAAGGAAGATCTCTGTATCCGACGAATTAAGGTCGCAATAGGCGAAAGCCTATTATCAGTATCATTATTGTTATACTCTTACAGTAACGTAAATTAAGTAAATTAAGTAAATTAAGTAAAAAAAAGTCCTGAGAGAAAAATGATAAAGAAGAGCACGTACGTACATGTTTGCATATTCCAGTTTTTATCTTTCAAGACAATCAGATATTTTTAATAGTAACGATAATAGTTAAGTAGTAAATAGGGTTATGAAATAATCATTTTAAAATTATGTTATTATGTTTCTTCTGTTGCTCGTCATTGTACGCTGAAAGTTGTCGAGCATAAAACAAAGAACGAACGAACACATGTAAAACGATATTTTCTTGTGTTCCAAAATCATATAGAACGTGGTGTAATATTTTGAAAATCGGAAAATACTTTGTAACTCACGGAGGGAAAGAATTTCGTGAAATATCGTTCATACTGATTTACTGAAACAAAATGTTCAATGATCGTTTCGCGTTTAATCGTTGCAAATGCGCTTGCCTCTAGATGCTGACAGTTCGTGTCAAATGCATTTTTGCCTCTCAGAATTTTCAACGTTATGAAAGAGTACGCTCGGAAAAGCAACGTCAGCCTGGAAATTTCGAAAATAGATATTTTTATCGATGATACGTGTCCCTAGTCACTACGCTTTTATCCGCTGGAATTTTCCTCTTTACACACTGTCAACTAAATACCGAGACAGGCTATATACAATTAAGCGTCAGTGAGGCATTTTATTTACTAATCGTCGAGTTTTTTCAGAAAAAATGCAAATGAAAAGAAGCAAGTTGCTCTTCCTCGTTCTTTCGGAATTTTAATTAAGAGGCAAAAATTTCAAATTTTTATTTCCTCTCGATTGTTGTAGCGTTTATTTCACTGTCAATATAAATTATTACGTGATATCGAAGAAACCGTAATAACGAAACCAACACACGTGAAGAAGTTCTTGACAACGAACTTTTCTTATCGATATCCTCGTTTATGGGAGGATGATTATACTGTCAGATGTCACGAGGTAATTGCTGTAAAATATCAATCAACGATACCTTCGGAAAATAATATGAAGTAGATTAACGAGTAATTGTTATTAACGAATTGTACGACGAAGATATGGAAGATCTTATCGATCATCGTATCTTTGTTGGTATTATAAGATGATAACTTATTTGACTAAGACGAAAACTATTTTAGAAAGCAAATACATGGTATTAAAAAATCCAAGCTCGTATTAACAAATATTTCCCATTAGAATTATACCCACTTCTTAACTGATATCGTTTGATCCTGGTTGATTTAAAAGGGATTACATCAGGTTACTTAATTCTAAGATTAAAAATTATCAGTGCAATTTGTTACGATGAAACTAAATTCCTAATTGGAAAAACGAAAGACCGATACCGGTCACTTCGATCATTTTATTCTCTGGTATTATCGGGTTACTTGATCCTAAGATTAAAAATTATCAATGCAATTTGTTACGATGAAACTAAATTCCTAATTGGAAAAGCGAAAGACCGATACCGGTCACTTCGATCATTTTATTCCCTGGTATTATCGGGTTACTTGATCCTAAGATTAAAAATTATCAATGCAATTTGTTACGATGAAACTAAATTCCTAATTGGAAAAACGAAAGACCGATACCGGTCACTTCGATCATTTTATTCTCTGGTATTATCAGATCCTGAGTTTCTCCATAATTGAGCATTATACGGCTGACTGAAAACCTTATAAATGCAGCAGAATCAAGCGAAGCTCTCTCGTACGAAACAAAACACGATTGCGATTGGAAGGTAAGCCGGGTAACTCGAAAACCGTCGAGTGACTATCCGCGGCAGTTAGTTATTGCCGTAAATCCCAGCGCGTGAAGCCACAAATCACATTTGAATCGAGGTTCTACCGCACGATGAAGTCGACGTGGAAACTGTGAATCGCCTTCTCCAATGTGAATCCATCGATCGACAAACAGATGGTTCGGAAATGACGTTGGTCTTGGGAAACGTCGTTGCTCGCGAATCAACCGGAAAAAAGTCTCGAGAAGGCTGATCCGTGAAACGGGGTACGTTCGAATGACAATGTGCTATTTTCAAGGGAAAGTCTTGGTCGATCGGGCAGGAATATCGAGGCTATATACATGAGACTGGAACACAATGGCGAATATCCGGAACAAAAAACTGAAAATGAAGAGAAAGAACGAATAAATTTTCGGTCCATGAATGGGCAAATGGATGAATGATTCTTGCGTACGGATTTCGAAGATTGCTTTGTTCCTGTTGTTGATTAACAGTGGCACTATCGTGTATGCGAAAGTGACAGGTCTCGGATTTGTTGGTTTTGTCGGAATCGTTAG
Organism: Bombus huntii; assembly: GCF_024542735.1. Lineage (NCBI taxonomy): Eukaryota > Metazoa > Arthropoda > Insecta > Hymenoptera > Apidae > Bombus > Bombus huntii. The sequence continues at coordinate 11,914,631 of NC_066240.1, forward strand.
GAACATGCAACGTGAAACGCGAAACTGAGACATGAAACTTAGACGTAACAGCTGATTTCAACATAATCGTCCATCTGTTTGTCTATAGACAAGATAGAATCATAATAATTATCCTTTGGCTGTGTTAACGCGTGTTCACACGCAACATACGTTCGATATTATATTTCGAAATTGAAGTTCCATATCATTATCTGAACAATAATTCCAACTTTCGACCTATCAGTAAGATAATACTTATCACTCAAAAACGCTTGATATAACGCAAGGTAAGCACCGACCATTCGCATGTTTTTTAATAACTTCGCTAGAACAACGTGTGTTGTAATTACGCTTACGCAAAGTAATTAACCCGTGCTCGGTTCTGAACAGCACACGCGGTAACTCGCAACACCTATTTACAAAAATACATACACGAACGTGAATAAGCAATTCGTGCAAGAATAATCAAATCCGCGAGTCATCCTCGATCTTGCGTCGTTCATCTCGTCCTAAGTGAAACTCGAAAAGCTGTTAACATTCTGGAACAGTTACATATTATCTTACTAACACTGAAAGTGTCATCGCTCCGTTGTATGCACATGTACAAGATCAGAGAGCAACGCGCGAGCGATATACTATATGAGTGATACCAGTATACCAGTATACCAGATATCGTACAATACCATTCATCATTTAGTCAGTCGCAGAGTAAGAAATGACTCTGCCGCTCTCTCGAAAAAGTGCTTCGTCCTCAAACTTCGATATATTTTCGTCTCAAGTGAAAAACTTATAATAAAATAAATAAATGTTCGATGTTAAGTCAAACGTGTTCTAGAATCTCTGTATCATAATTTCGAAACAATTTCAAGATAGTCCAAAGATATCAGTGGTTGGAGGACGAAGAATACTCGAAGAATTTCATCGAGCCACTGGGTGGTGAACGAAGAAGAAAAATTGAAAATCTGAAAGGAAGAAACGTGTAAACTCGTTTGTCGTCACGATGAGACTCTTACTACCGATATTTTTGACGATATTCGCGTGTGGTTGGTGCAGTGGCCTACGAATTCTCGGCTTGTTTCCGCTCAATGGAAAAAGTCATTGGATGATGGCGGAACGACTGATGACCAGCCTTGCGGAACGGGGCCATCAAGTGGACGTTGTTACTCATTTCCCTATGAAGAATCCACCACCGAATTACAAGCAAATTTCTGTGCAAGGAACAATACAGTCACCGGTAAATAACGTGCACGCGATCAACGTAACGCGCATAAGAAACATCGATGTGAAATTTATTACGGACGTAGCAGGAAAAGATCTTTGCAAGTTATTCGAACATGAACAGCTGCAAAACGTTATAAAGAAGCCCAAGGACCACTACGATATCGTCATAACAGAGGTACGTTCTAACAATTATAACATTTTATTTTGAGACACGATCTTTCGTCTTTCGGTATGTTTGTTGAATAGTATCGAATATCGAAAAGAATTGAAAAGAAACGAATTTGACTCGAAATTGCAGGAATACAGATTTTATTTATTTTATTCTTTTCTATTTATTTATCCGCTTCTATTTATTTGATTCGCCCATTCTTTTCTTTTTTTTATATTATTTTTATCGAACTTCTATCCGTAAGAAAATAGAAACTTTTTATTTTGTCTTTCTCAATACCCGAGATAGAAATAGCAGCATGAAAATTGGCAGTAAATTGGCGGTAAGTCGCAAAAAAGTGGTTCTCGATTATTATCTTATTCTGTGCAATTTAGTCTCGTTCTAGTCCGTTCTAGCGTTCATGAATGGTCGGTTGTTTCATGATTATCGCAATAAACAACAGTGTCGGATATAATATAACATGACTTAATTTTAACACCTTGAAAAATACACCTTGCAATTTCAATTGTCTTCTAAAATAGTATACATTTATTTACAAAATAGTATTATCTTCTACAATAATATTCATTCATTGATAAAATTGATAAAATTAAACAGATCATGACACTATTAAAAATGTCGCTTATCATACGCTAATCTTATACTTCTTTATCTATAAACGTTCAACGGCATACTTTACTTCCCCTTTAATTAACAGATTACGAAAAGATTCTCATGATATCATGAAATTCTTAATACACTTTAATTCGTCACATTATTCAAAGGAAGTAACTTCAAAGACGATCTAATTTATTATCACTCGAGAGAGTACAATGAGGAAGTTTTACGTAAAGCAAATTACGACACGCGCAATTACAAATCGTTTCAATTATTTAATTCGGTTCGTATGTCGTAGGAGAATGAAATAAATTAATAGTCGTAACTTTCCCCGAAATTTTTGGTCTTCCTTGCCTCTGCGATAAAATTTTTTCTCTATGCTCTTATCAGAACTTTATACACGAGAGTCAATATTATCTTTTCAACCAGATTTCCCAACTATCGTTATTTTTCCAAGAAACAAATATCCAGCCATTGAAATGAGAAATACGTAATGAATTATTAAAACGACGATTTATGGATATTTGTGTATCTTCGCAAATTTACCTCTCACGTATCGGTGTCATGTCCAATATATCAGAATTGAATTAATTTGCAATGTATAATGTTTAGTTAACATAATTATCACGCGAACGTTTGAAAACGTGTTAATGCCAATGAAGTTTGATGATTCCAGGTACATACTCAATTCGATTATAATTCGGCCGTGAAATTGATTAACTGCGTTTTAGATCGCAAAACCAGCTGATCGTTATTCAACATGCATTACCATTATCCGAACCACTATAATCGACAACACGAATATTTCATTCGTTGTTTCACGTTTACGTTGATACAACTGGAAAATAGCAAAATTTCAGTTAAATGTAACATCCAACGTTTACGTTAATAAATAATCAAAATTGATTTCACATCGAAACGATTGCTCTTAAGATCTATATCGATTACGCTTTTTCTTTTCTTTTTTTACTTTTCTTGGTCAATTCTTGGTCGCGATAAATCCATTAATTACCTTGTTTTTCGAAAGCCCTGTATATTCTTCTAAATGAGACGTTTTCTATAGAAATCGACCATCATTCGTGAGTGCATTGATCTGTAATTATGACACAGTATGACGACTGGCAGTTAATTAATTATCGTAAATTTATATCATGAATCAATAATAGTTCAGATAAGCAGCACCGATAAGAGATTAACGTAGGTTCGATTACGACAAAGCGATAAAAGAGAATTACTTATCTTATAAGTATTTACATAATTAACTGTAGCGACAAATATCAGATAGTTTATATGTTCGTAAGTTATCTTTCAATGAAAAAAATCTGTAATTGACAGATTGCATCTTGGAAGATACGTCGTGCAGAGATAACAACCTGTCGATAGTACGACATAGAGTAGGATCTATCAATAACATCGATAACTCAGGCGCATTTGTATTACCCTGATGTTAAACAACATACACCGATAACGCGATACGAAGAACGTTAGAAACGACAGGAAGATTTGACGAAGAGGAAAGATTCATCGCGATAAAACGTGAAAGTGGAACGCTTTCACGACCAAACAAAACATGACAATTCGAACGAGAGACGACTGCAATCGTGTGCATAGCAACTATATGAAAATAAATATATAGAGTGCATCGGATCAACGTGGCAGAATCGAAGCGGCACATGATCTATGAAATATCTTATCAAACATGGCATATAACTTTTTCAAGTACCTTTCGACATCGAGAACTACCAACCGTACTAAATAGTAGAATCTCTCGCGTAATATGAAAAGAACGTTCTCTCTATTGATTGATACTTCAAACTGTTCCAATTAGCGCCCCTAGACTGTTTATGATTTATCTGTGAAACTATCTTTGTGAAAAACAATTGCAAAGCAATGGTCAAGGAAATACTTTATTTATAATTCTACAAAGCTACTTCGTCTAATCGTTTCACAACTTTTTCGTTTAAAGTTTCTATCGCATATGTCGAACATTCTGTAGAGAATATTCGTAGAGAACCAGTGTAGAGACTTAGAAACACCGAAGAAGCCAGTTTCTGACAGATTATTATTTCTGGCGAATTCCATCTGTTCTAGAACAGTATGTTCGATAGTTACATAAATACGTATTTCCAACCGAATTCAAATATTATCTGCGCGGTACTGTACAATATCTCGCATTTCGTGTTAAGTTATCTTACACATGACATGGCAGAAAGTACAAGCTAAGCGTATTGTTAAAGTACTGATGCAAATATTAGCGTGGCCAAAAATATTTTTAACGATTTTAGAAAATTCTTTTATGCAAAATCTTACTTCTTTAAATTCTCCGATTCCGACAGAAATTGCGTTCTTATGCAACCATAAGCTTGCTTAGCGTTATGTAGAGTTTTAAAACGTTTCAATCCGAAACAACTAACTGTGGCGGCAATCGACAACAAATACCGTCACTCGACGCTAACTATAATACTATTGGACAACGGCAGCGCAGTGGTTAGCGCCTTAAGTTACGAACGTTCGGAACCCGAGTTCGAATCCCGGCGACCCGGAATCTGATCTTTCTTCTACGCGTCAAAAATGGAAGAAAAACAACAGTACTACACCCTATTAGCGACATCTACAGCCAACAGCGCTACAATTATCACGAACAACACATATACACCTCGTAACTATCGTAGCCACATCTGCTTTTTTGATCACTTCTGCCGCTTCTTCATAAATAGATTTCACGATCTCGTGTCGTTTGCGAAACAAATTCGTACATCAGTTCGCCGCTGTCTTTCGCGGATACAGCAGTGAGAGTGTTTCCTTCGCGACAATTTGTAGTCTTTTACTTGAGCAACGATAAACGTGATCGAACAACGTTAAAAATCTGGTGTTTGTCAATGAGTAAATTCGTTTGATAAATGATCGTGGACCGCAGAAGGTTAGCTTGGTTATTTTATTAATTTATTTATTACTTTATCATGTATTATTTATTTGTAAGCGATTGTAAGATCGAAAAGGAAAAGTAATTTTATCGTAATCATACGACTTCGAGTTTCAGTGACGATTCGAGTCGTTAACTTTATCTGGAAGAAACTCATTAAAGGTTACAGAAGACTCGTAATTATGTTTTGTTATCGTCAGAAGAATAATTTATATACATGTGGCTATTAAACTCCGAAAATTAACTCTATTAGCGTTAATAACGTAACGAGCCTCTTAGTGAATAATAAATCTTCTTGATGAATATTCTTGATAAATATTAATACATATCTATTCACAGTAGTTCTTATCAAAACGTGAAAAGAATAGTAAATAAGATCAATATCTGAGGGCAACATTTTTTTTTCTTTTTATTTACACGCGTTCATACAATAATGTTTATCATTCGCAAATATTCGATGCGAATTGGCTACAGATACCAACTATTCCCATTCTTAATCATCGCGTGTAGCTATTTTACGTGTATGTATAGTAAAGTGATTAACTTGTTCTCTGTTCTGACTGGCTGCGCTCTTCTGACCGGAAACTTGAAATACATACATGTAGAAGTACATAAATACACGGACGTGAGTAGGCACATTGCAACGAGTAACCAAATTCTCGAACTATTTCATCATCCGTCTGTTAAGATGCTATCTAATCGCAAAGCAACCTAAAGAAAATCTTCCTCTTAATATTCGTCATTCTGGCAAAGTCACGTGTTATCTCGTGGCCATTGAACAACCGTAATTCCATTATTCGTCTACGTAATCTCTCGTCATAGTATATGCGATTATTACACTGCGTATTAGTGCGTAGCGACACTCGAGCTCTGTCATTCAACATCGAGTGAATCGCGGAGCAAGAAATACTTCTGCCGCTCTCTCGAGAAATAGCTTCGTCGTTCGATATATTTACGTCTCAAATGAAAAACTCATAATAAAATAAATAAATGTTCGATGTTAAATCAAACGTGTTCTAGAATCTCTGTATCATAATTTCGAAACAATTTCAAGATAGTCCAAAGATATCAGTGGTTGGAGAACGAAGAATACTCGAAGAACTTCATCGAGTCATTGGGTGATGAACAAAGAAGAGAAATTGAAAATCTGAAAGGAAGAAACGTGTAAACTCGTTTGTCGTCACGATGAGACTCTTAATACCGATATTTTTGACGATACTCGCGTGTGGTTGGTGCAGTGGCCTACGAATTCTCGGCATGTTTCCGCTCAATGGAAAAAGTCATTGGGTGATGGCGGAACGACTGATGACGAGCCTAGCGGAACGGGGCCATCAAGTGGACGTTGTTACTCATTTCCCTATGAAGAATCCACCGCCGAATTATAACCAAATTTCATTGGAAGGATCCTTACCGGCGGTGGTAAATAGCATGCACAATGAAAATATAACACGCTTTGGACGCATGAATGTAAAGAACCTAGTAAAAGTGGCAGGAAATTCGGTTTGCGAATTATTGGCACATAAGGAATTGCAAGACATTCTAAAGAGGTCTAAGGATCGGTACGACCTTGTCATAACAGAGGTGTGTTTTAGATAATAACGATGATATTTTATTTTTGAAATAGTTCATCTCATCGATAATTTTATTTCTTAAATTATAGCGGAAAGTTTGAGTGAAAACTGCGAGGAATTGAAATGTTATTTTTGTTCATTTTTCTTGTATCTGCGTTTTTTTTTTTTTTTTTTTTAATTACATGTTTCTCTTATTTCTATTCGCTTAACGCGTACGCGAGTCAGAAATATAATATTATTACGTGACAAAGTAGTTTTCACTTATCATCTTGTTTAGCGTAGGCAGTATTGCCATTTATAACAACATAGTATATAATCCAGATCAATTAAAATGTTTTGTAGTAGAATATCATAAGTAAAAACGGTTGAAGGAACAAACACGTGACACTGACGTCTTATTCTAGTTCCTCGTAGTGTTTATAAATCGTCGTTTCGCCAACAGCGTGATAATTAATTTCACGCGTAATATAACGTCATTTAAGTTTAGCATCTTCAAGCGTAAACGTTACTTGCATTTCTAAACGTCTAACATATACAGCGTATCATTTACCTACAGAATCATGTTATCTCCTATAGTGACATTCGTTTATCTATAAAATGACATATGTAATATTGGTGAAACAACGCTAAGAGAATTATCACACTGCTATCTATCATAATCTTGCGCTTCTTTTTAATAAAAGATTAACAATCGCTTTATCCTCGTTATGATAACAAATCTTCGTTACTGTTTACAGGTACACGACTGAATAAAATTGTTTCTTTTCTTCTAATATTGAGTAACCTTCTTACAGTACCATCATCGTTTTTCTCAATTTTTCGCGTCGATTATCATCCTTTCAATCATAGTTATCGTTAAAGTTAGACGATAATTTGAAAATAGACCTGTAAAAAACGGACAGACTATCGAATGAAATAACTGGAAAATACTCTCGCGAAGCGACACTTTCGCAAAACCTATTCGAATCATCGATTCGTTTCCAAACTATTCAATATGGCTAAGCAAATTTCCACAAAGTAACATCGAACGACTTTCCACGCCGTCAAGTTCCAAAAACAATCCAGCCGTTTTTCCATTAGCGGATCATCTTCGGTCCTCAACGAAAGCCGACCGATCGTTCGATCTCCGATGTAAATCGTTCGCGAGTCAGACGTTCATCGAACGGAATAATACATTTTGTCACAGCCGAGCGACTATACAAGCAGTTTTAAAACAACAGTGTATATGGTTTCTCGAAACGCTAAATGTTTACAAAACGAACGACCTCGTTGATTTCAACGGTGTTGAGATATATTGTCAAAGTCAACATTCAGAACAACTCTTTTTTACACATACAGAGCGTGGCTGAATAACACGTACAAGCGTGCACAAGGTGATTTCCTCGTGAAAAGATAAAAACAAAATATGGGATAAAATTTTGTCATTTAAGGTTTAGTTTTCGAGTAAAATCGAGTTTGAAAATTTATCAAGTATACTCGAACGTATACCAGGACTGGATAGTACTAATTAGTCGACGGCAGATTATTCTACGTACAAAGATAAGTCAAAAGCGTAGAATAAAAAACCGATTTTCAACTATATCGTTTCATTTCAACTGTATCGTTTATATTTACAAGCGAAGGTTTATGTTTAAGTTATGTTATGTCAATGCTTGTGTAACTAATTATTCGACAATTGAAAAACTGAAACGATTTTATATACTCGTTCATCCCAGAACTAGAAGACTGAAACGATTCTGTATATTTCTTCCAGCTGTTCGCCGCACCATGTTACTTGGCGTTCGGCCGTCACCTAAACAAACCCGTGATTGGTATAGTCACCTCGGCTTTTCACGAATGGCTCAGCACCTTGACAGGAAATCCGAATAATCCCTCCTTTATGCCTGGCCTATTCTCGTCGTTCGGCCAGCGAATGACTTTTTGGGAGAGGCTACATAATACCTTCCTAACAAACCTAATATCATGGCAGATGAACTACTATCTGGACGAGCAGGGTGTTTATGTGAAAAAGTTCTTTAATATAGACGCTGGCATCCCGGAACTTTATCAAGATATAGCGGCTATCTTGGTCAATTCGCATCATAGCATAAACGGAGTCAGGCCGATGACTACTGGGGTCATCGAGGTCGGTGGACTACACATTAATGAAAATTCGGATCCGTTGACACCGGTGAGTGAAACATGGCTTCTTTTTCTCTTTATGTTTTCTTTTTACTCTGACCATAAACAGAAAAGGTTGAAAGCACTTTAAGGAATATTTAAAAAAAAAGAATTGGATCGTTGGTGATGCAAACGAAATCCCATCCTGAATTTCCTACCTCACGAACATTTATTTTTCTTGAAAATATTTCGAATAGTTGATTTAACAGATATTCGTATAGTGCGGTAAAGGTATTGAAAATATTGTAGAAAAAATAGATTCTTGAGGATGCAAAAAGTATTTTTACATTTACATACTGAATTTACTTTCCCCGATTTTTATCTTTATCGAAATATATTTTCAACGTTTGACTTAACCAGTGGATGGGATTAGTGTGGCGGAGTGTTTATATATAAAATAATTATTATTTTATGTGTTATATTGAAAAAAGATGTAATGTACTCCTAGATATATTTGCCAGAGACATGGAATTTGGGAAAATAGAAAATCGTGTCAACTGCTCTCGATATTATCGAGCGAGTACCGAAGATTACAATCCAAGAGATTAAAGATACACCAAATTTAAAAACTTTGTAGCTATAATCTTTCGTAAAATGTATTCGACCGAAGCTTTTCACCAGACACGGAAGAGAAAAACAGAGAAATTAAAGTACAACGACAAAGTACCTTGTCCAAAGTGTAATAATCTCGAGGTACTATTAAGATGATTGGCCAAGATTATGATGCAACGTGTAATTACCATAATGCATTCGAAGTTCTAAAAAAGACTTCGTGTCCGGTAGGCACGCAACTAGTAATCAATTCGCTACACAAGAATTATTATTTCTTCGTTCACGATGCTTAATTACTCTTTAATTCATCACCAATTGGCTACTAATTTTTCTTTTCTTAATGAGATCAAATTATTTCAATATGACGACTCGTATGTACCCTGACAAACGATTACCATGGAAAAGTTTTATGTGCATATTCTACGGTATGAAAGATATCTTGGAATTTCATTGGCACTGTAACGAAACACGAGCGTCACGATTATATCGATAAAATTTGAAACCAACACGAAAATGTATATAGAAAGTGCAAGATATTTATTGCAAACATGTAATCAATAAAAAATTCGTATACGTCCGAATCTTAAGCTTATAAAAAGCTTCAAATTAGTATGGCAACTCTGAATATCGAAGTTCATTAATATAACAGATATTTGAAATGCAAATCCACTTTTGTGATTTCTGTGGAGCACCATATACTCATACTGTAATTTTTATACGTATTTCCAGATTGGTTTCGCCAATTCTACCAATATAATCATAATAGTCTCATAGTGCCATGATCTCATAGTGACAATCGAAACGTTTCGAATGGCACGCATAGTATATTCATGAAAGACGTCCACGGATGTTCGAATACTTTTATGAGCCTGTGAAAAAGTGAAAAATTCCTCGCAATCCGCGCCAAAAGAAGGTACATCTTCATACATTTATCTTGAACCAACAGGAGCTGAAGAAATGGCTAGACGAAAGTACACACGGTTGCATATTCTTCACGTTTGGATCGATGGTGAGGATCGAGACGTTCCCTAAACCTCTTCTCGAAACTTTCTACAAAGTTTTCGAGAGAATCGCACCTGTTCGAGTGCTCATGAAGGTGGCGCAAAAGAAGGACCTGTTACCTGGATTGCCAAAGAACGTGATGATACAATCCTGGTTCCCTCAAACGACTGTATTCAGTGAGTAATTTAATAAATTGAATTTTTTATTCCTTTAGTATATTTTTAATTCTTTTAGTATAATGATCGTATATACGCTAGCAAATATTAAATAAACATCTGTTAAATAGTAAGATACATATGTACATATGTATGTCGTCTATGACATGGAATGATTTTTATGTTCGTGTATTCGCGTTGCGTATTTTCCTTATTAACGAAAATTGCATCGACTCGCGTGCCAAAAACGCTCGATTATTATATCGTATGGAAATAAAAATTTTGATCAAATTCAGCGATATCGTAAATTTAATTAAAATACTTCGAATATAAAATTTCCTGCTGTAGTTACGCGGCTAATTTTATTTTGTCATATAAAAATAGATATTTGGATCGAACCTGATCACCTATCGATGGTGTCATCGCGAAGGAGTTGATAGTCATCAATCTCGTGGACGATGTTTTCGAAAAAGCATCGAAAAGATCGCCATATTTTATTACCACCAAAATCGTCGCGTGTAATCATTTTAAAGATCGCGCATATATTTCTCGATTTTGGAAATTGCCGTATATACGATAATTAGACGAGAAGAGAATAACATCTCGTTTTCTTCAATTTCAGAGCACAAAAACGTAAAGGCGTTCATAACGCACGGAGGTCTAATGGGTACGCTAGAAGCGATCTACTTTGGCATCCCCATGATTGGAATTCCTCTGTTCGGTGATCAGATCACGAATATGAGAAACGCAGCTAATAAAAATATTGCCGTGAACCTTGGCTCTGTGGAGAATATCACAGAGGAGAACCTTTACAGTGCGATTGATACGATCTTGCACGATGAAACGTATAGGTAAGTACGCGTGCTTTTATCAGTAATATCGAATGTTTACTATACTCGTAACGTGCAACGTGATTAGAGAACGACGTTAACAAGTTTAAACACAAAATGACCGTATACCGAAGAAAAGTTGTAAATTTATTTCCATATTCTTCTGCGTATTTCTAATAACGTTTGATTATTTTTTATCGATTTTTCAAATAAGGATTTCTTTAATTTCAATCGTATAAAGAGTTAAGTATTTTAATATATCTAACGTTGGACAATACGCACTAAAAAATGAGATCTATAAATCTGAAGGTGAAACGTGTACGATAGAAAGGATTGAAATCTTCTTACTAATTTCATGACACTGTTTTTTGATTTATCTTATACTTCTAATAACATTTGATCGACCTTAATGGATTTTAACATGAGTTTCTTAAATCTCAATTAATCGAACAACCTTACTGTAATTTCGTTATATCGTTCTCTGGTATCTCACTATTTTTGTATACACGTCTAATACTTTTGTTCTTAGCTATTTGCACGACTGCAGAATTTATTTTTGAAGATTCCAGCAGTTACCGAACTTCACGCTGAACTTTCTCAATTTCGAAACTTCACATACGCAAACATCGGTTCCAAAGATTTTCCCAAGTTAGAAGACGCGAGATTCACAAATTCACAGCTGTTCAAACTTTAAATTTACATAACTACACGCACATATCCTAATTTCTCAGCTTCTTATTTATTGCCACCTAACTTGCTATACGTTTCTCGCCCTTTCCTTCCATCCTTTCCATTTCCATATTTTTCACTATGCAACACCTCTTTCTTACATATCTTCCTACTTTGCGTTCACCATTTTTCGTCTACTTCTTCGTCGTTCGTAGCCTTTTATTATCATCTTCTCCTAACTCTTAAAAATTTGTTCCCCGTAACTGTGCCTCGCTATTGCAGTTCTATGCTCGCCATTTGCTTCTACCTTTCCTCCTCTTGCCGTAACTACCCCCTTTTTACTGTCTATTTTGTAGTTCCTTCCTTTGCAATAATTACCTCTCATCGTTGCCAATTTATGGCTCGCCGTGCCATTTCGTTTTATCCATCGTTCCTCGTCTTATCATCTTCAACTATTACAATTTTACAGTTTCTTTCCTTATCACAATTATCCCTTGTTAGCGTAATTTTATCGTTTGAACCACTCGGAAGTGAAATTGGAAAATATAGAGAAACATTCATTTTTACGGCATTACTTTGTAGAAATATGTCGCGTCGAGAAATGAAATTCTCGAAAATTACATCGATGCTAACAACAATTAAATCTTCGAAATTGATGTGATAAAAACGAAGCCTCCAAAGTAATTTCCACGTTCCTCATCTTTGTCTTACTTCCAGCCATATACAGCGTAGAATCTTCTCGCTTCTATTCCTACCACGAATTTATAAATTTAGTGTCACAGGGTATATCTCCCTTAAATTTTTCCCAACATTCGCAGCGAACTTTTCCAGCAACGTCCACCTTACGGTTCTCTCTCTTTCGCCGCTGTTCTCCGCCAAAAATATCACGTTTCTCTACGTCATTTTCTTCTAATACCTTCGATTTACGAATTTTCAGATCGAGCATGCAAACAGTATCGAAGATATTCAAAGACAGACCCATGAGCGCCATAGACACCGCTGTCTATTGGGTCGAGTACGTTGCTAGAAACGGATTCGCTCTGCAATCACCGGCTATCCATCTTAACTGGTGGCAACAGAATTTGATCGACGTTTACGGTTTCCTACTCGTCTGTCTGCTGGTTGTTCTCTATGTCACCGTTCTTCTGGTTAAGAAACTGAAGAACTGTATATTTGGATGTAAACCTTGTATAGAAAAGCAAACTTCTGAGTCGAAAAAGAAGAAATAAATTGCCTTAACGCGTGAGTGTGTGTAGGTGTGAATGTGTGAATCTTCTTACGCGTCGTTTATACTGTAACTATTTTCTACATTCCATTCGATTTGCCTTTCTCAAGAGATCTTCCATAACAGGTATCTCCGTTATACATCTGTGTAATTTTTGTAAAATATTAAAATATCGTTCAGATATATATAAATATGTACATATATATATTTTACCGTAATAATTATATTATTTCTACTTGCACTATATCATTAATTAATAATTAGACGCGTTAGCTTGGATTGTTTTTGATTTATATTTTGCCCCCCCCCCCAAATGATACGGATATTTTTAATTGTAATTCTTTTTAAATGGCGAGGAGAAAGGAAAATTTTTGATTTCAAAAAATTTCACCTTAAAGTGTACTGGATTCGCTGATCAACCGTATCGTGAAAATCGCCCGAGTACGAACGATTAAGAAAATATCCACAAATTTACTCCTTTACATTACTCGAGAAAATGTCGCGATCGTCTAAAAATATGCGCTGTTTTAGAATGTTCGCTTTCCTTTTACGTCGCATAGGGCTCGGATGTCGTAGACTCGCGAACACGTCGGATAAAGTTAAAAATATATTCCGCGCTTAAACAAAGAAAACACGAAAATAACATTTCGAGTGTTGACCTGGGTTTATTACGTTGCCGCACGCGACAAATTTCAATAAACCTTGTCAACTTGAAATTCGCGTTCTCAGTGAGCGGCGCGTGCAAGAATTTGCGTTTTTATATCGGGATTATTCCCGTGATTTTTAATTTATCGCCAGAAAATCCGATAGTACCGCAATTTGACTTAATGAGTTCTCAGAGGCGAATGTTTCAAGGATGAAATGTATATCGCCAAGTAACCAAACACGAATGAATCCTACCTGGTGGTGGCGTGGAATTCATGGCCTGCAACTGCAAACATTCCAGCTCCCTTTCCTGCAAAATACGCCGAAGCTCCTCGTCCAAAAGGGTAGTGCCTACGGTCGTATTCACTGGCATCTACAACGAAGCAATTTCTTAATGATTCGTAATCTACTTCTTCGTTGAATTTCATTCTTTCACGGTGCAACGAACACGCGAACGATTCGCGAGCTTCTTGTATTTCTGACGTCGGATACACGTACGTAAAAACACGTAAATACTATCAGTTTTTCGTGGGCAATAAATTTCAATAATTACGTGATATGCATATGTACAATAATATGTAAGATTTAGAATATTATACTTTTCTTTAATGCTACACATGTGCAAGGGTTAAAGCGAACGAGATAGAAAATAAGCACGTGAAAGTAACTACGACGCGATCGAGTTTTACGTGATTTCAAATTGGTAAATATAATTTGATCGAAATGCTTGAGAGATGATGCTTCAAATAAAGTACCGTGCTATTTGATTTGTAATTATCTTGGAAGTTGTTTCGACAAACAAATACACTTTCCCGTAAATTATTTTATTGCCCGTCTATCAAACGAATATCTCCTTTGATTTCGTTTGTTTAAATAAACATTTGGCGAGATAATTTCTCAGATAATTTCTAACTCCGTTATGTGAACTGCGTCAGAAGTACAAATTTCCTCACTCGCACAAGCGTAACATACACAGCTATCATTCGAGGATGATCGAGAACAGTTCTGAGAATAAATCTTATTGCGTTGTAAAATAATCTACGTTTGTCCTTTAAAGTATAACGTTGAAAGTTAGTTGAAAGCGTTAATTCGAGAGAAAAGACATTATTTGAGAATGATTTTGATACGGAAGGTCCTTCGCGTAAATTATTTTTTATTCATGATTAAAAGTGACACGTTGTTTCAACCTGTTATATCTTATTTTTATCTCGAATAAAATTCATCTAGTTATTATTTATATTTATAGTTTAGTCATTTTAACGCATTAGCGAATTGTTAAGACGTAATTTCAAACTTAGATAAATCACGCACATTATGTGCATTGTTGCGCCTTGACATTTTTCATAAATGCATAAAAATTCATCGTTCGCGCGCTATAAATCAAAGAGAAAATTGTTACCGGAAGCCTGGAGAATCTGTTAATCAAGATGGGACAAGCAAATCGTGTCTTCAGCCCAAGATTAACGATGCGCGTTTCCCGAGCAGCTCGATCAATGTCGACAATAAAAAAGGCGATGAAAATTCTCGATGATAAAAAAAAAATTGCAAATTTCTTGGGAAATTGTGATATCCCAACCTGACGTAATTAAAATAATACGTATTTCGTGCGACTAATCACGACCCACTTGTCATTCGATGATATTCAACAATGGCATTTCACGATTAAATATGTCGATAAACGTCTGGGCATATTTTACAATGTCGATGCGGCGGTGATAATTAAATTTCGTATAATTCAAACGTGAAATTGGAATAGAATATCAATCAACGTAGAAGCTTTCACGATTTCTGAATAGAGATCGTTTCAACCGATATACCATGGCTGTAACGAGTTCATTGGCGAAGCGAGTTATTGCGTTCATTCTGACGACAGAGCAGGAAACAATAAGTTACGTTTTGCAAAGCAACCAGATTCGATTCCGCAGAGAAATCGCGTCTGCTTATCGTTTCTTTGATAGATCTATCGCGAAACTTAATATTATTTTAATAGAAATGGATATTTAATGTTTTAACATTGAAATTTCTGAAAGGCGTATTCGTTCGTTGATTAAAATGACTTGCAATTATCGGAGGATAATATTTCTGAAGAAGAGAAAACGAAATAAATTGTCGAACGACGTACCGTTTATCGAATACAATTTTGGTTGACATTGATCCTCTTATTAAAACGAGAAGTGAAGTAAAATCAATAATTTTATAGCCGAGCGCAGTGATTACACATTCCTCGAGTCTATTGAAGAACTTTAAATATGAAACTCGTAACGAGCGATGATGTGTGGTAAAGAAAAGCAAAGAACGAACAAAGTGTTTATCGACATTGATCGATCATGTTTAACGCGACTAAACATCAGAATTCTACGCTAAACATACAACTTCATAATTCGTTATTTTCCACGTCGATTCACTCTGTTGCACGTTTCTTTTCCATTTTAATGATTCGGATACTTGCGAATAAGACGCTCTCAGTCTCGCCTCTATTCATCATGGCATAGATAGAAATAAATGTAACAATATTAGTAAAAGAAGGTTAATTTCTGCGTGAAATGTTAGAAAACATAATTAATAATAAAGTAAAATTAGCCACTCTCAGTCTCGCCTCTATTCATCATAGCATAGATAGAAATAATTGTAACAAGATTAGTAAAAGAAGGTTAATTTCTGCGTGAAATGTTAGAAAGCATAATTAATAATAAAGTGAAATTAGCCACGGTAAATTCGTAACAGTTGATCCGCATTGGTCAATAAAGAGAAGAAAATTAATCATTGCGTTAGTAATGAAAACAGAAGTTGCTTGTCATTCTGTTTAGTGAAAAAGTAGAGAGAAGAGTATTAACGAAGTTCACGGAAAGCAAAAGAAAACTAATATCGAAGAAATGAATTACCGTTTAATCCGTAACAGCGGCTCACTTAAATATCCCGTGAACGTAAGGCACGCGTGCAAAGAATTGAAACTAGAAAAAGAAACAAAGCGAAAAAATTAAAAAGAGAACGCTGTCGAACTGAACAGCGGACACGAACCGGGTCTCTACATCCACGTTCATAATCGATCTTTTCTTCAGCCCGATCCCTAAATCACAGTTTCAGAATTTCTAACGAGAATTCGATTTCCTTCCAAAGCAAACAGAAACGTTAGTACTTGATGTGCGCTTTGAACGAAATTTGATGGCTGTTACCATCTTTCATCATTTCCACGTTTCGCTCTTTCTTTATAATCGCTCAACCAACTCGACGATCTTTGCTTCCACCGTGCGAAATATTAGTTTCGAGAATGAACCATCAATAACGACGAATTGCTGATTTCTGCTAGATTTAATAAATTTTCCTGACAACTATACAGAGCGATTCGCGTAAGCGTCCCAGTTGAAGTTAGACAAAAAATGACAAGGAAAAAAGATAAATGACGTAGAGAAATCCATTTTTCTACGCTTTGGCATTTTTCGTAAATACAACGATTCACAAAAGAAAAGTAAAAACGCATGTACATCTTCTTTTTAAAGTTCTAATTTAAGTTACTATGGTACGTCGTTTATTATAGAAATTTTCTGTTTCTCTATTTTTTCATCGGACAATATCGCGCGATTTCGCGTTTCTAACGCAGACGTGGATTCTGCCCATAACAGCGGTTTCGCGTGAAACACATCGGGGAATGCCATCCTGTTAAAGCAGTTCCAAAGGACTTGCGGACTATGCATCGCTCTTCATTTACATGGCAAAATAGAGGGCGAAGCGCTTCGCGAAACTTGCCCGGCCACGAAAATTGAATAGCAAGTTCCGCAAGTTCTCGCCTCCTGCTTCGCCTCCATCCCAATTTCGATACACTCGATCGGGGACCACTTTTCCCCACGAAAGTTTCCGTACAGAGGAAAGAAGAACGACGACTCGCGGGACCAGTTTGTAAAAGGATAACGTTCTTGGTCCTGGAATATTTTGCCTGCTGCGACAAACAGGCGGAATTTAACTGGTGAACATTTGGAATTTGTTGCTCCTCAAAAGTAGGTAGCTTAAGGTGTTTGCATACTTAGCAAAGAGATGAGTTTTCGACGTTTGTTTAAAATCTCGTATTCGATAGGAATCGATGAAATTGACAATTTCGTTTGCAGATGAAGGAATTTCCCCGTTTTACAACTTTGCCAATTTTAACGTTTAATTTTGGAAGTTCAGTTAAGTGGATGAAACGAATGCATAGGTTCCATTTCTTCGTGTTAGAAAAATATTAATTTGCAGAAATATTTACAGTCTGCTAATTACTTATCGTAATGATTAAAACGAAATAAGCGAGTACTTATAAAAAAGAAATGAAAGAATATTCCTCAGTCGTTCCATTTTAAAGAAATATATCTACGTGTTCATCTAACTTCCACCGTAATTAATTTCATTGATTTCGACATAATCGTGTAACGAGCCGCGAATGGTAATTTAATGCAGCTTTATGCTCTAATGCAGCTTTCAATTCGAATAGAGAAATGCTATTTGCTTGACGAGACAAAAGGGACAAGGAGGAAGAAACCTTTAGTGTGTTTAACAAACAAAAGAACATTTCACTCGAAATGGAAGAAGATTCTTAACCAACGAAACTCGCTTTCCGCTCAAACTACGTCTGAAAGGGAATTTCGAATCCCTTAAGTTCCCAGCTGAACACCTTGGTAATTAAAACGCAAAAGCGTCGTTGAAACTGACTTAACGCCTTTTTTATTTATCTTTGTCACCCTCAAATAGTATTTATTTCGTTCGATCTATAATAGAAACGATCGATGCAAGAGATTGATTGGATTTAACGAGATTGACAAATTTTCATTGCGCTTTACCTCGGCACGACATTTTTATTAAATCGCGTGTCACAAAAACGAAGATGGTTCGAGAACGACAATAACATACGATAGCAATTTCGAAGAAACGATCTTTAAGGATAGAACGATTTGCATGGCGAAAAAAGTAGCGAGATAAATTGTTACAGCGTACGAGTTGCACAAAAGAGTTGCTGAATGTTCGCCTTGAACGTACTATAGTTTTCGTTTTTGCACTTGCACGCCACATGCGTCCCAATTTTGCTATTATATCCGCGGTAATACGCTAGTAAGTCGCCGTAGAGCGTATTGTAATTAACTACCTCGTCAACATTTTGCATAATGGCATTGAAAGTTGCTGAAATTTTATCGAGAGATCAAAGATAAATGTTAATAAATGGTAATCACAGATTCGTCATTTTAACACTCAAACTATTTCTCTTTACGAAAGAAACTCGTATCATCGAAGAAAATATGTTCTAGCTGGAAAGAGATTTCGATGTTAGACGCGTGTACTTCGTAAAACTATCCGTAAGAAAAAATGTAGATTGGACGTACGTGTTTGTAGATTCGTTGGTTCTAAAAAGTAATTAATTTCGGCCCACGTATGGCTGAGAATCGAATCACTATTCAATGGAAACGAAAGCGCATCCCGTACTACTTTGTCAGACCGGTAACGGATTATTTTACTAAAATTCAGTATCGTTCTTGCAGCGTATAAATTTCTTAGCGGAAACTCGCGAATCATTAACTTGCAACGAATACACGTATACGCTATACACCGTATCAACCGTGAAAAACATGCTACTACATTCGTTCAGCGGAACGACGACGAATAGTAAACATTTCTGCGTTTCAGTTTCATCCGACAACCACGTCAGATAGACGCACACCGTACTTAGTATGGCACGCTCGATAGATTCAAATCGTCGGGACGTACAAATTGACCGTACGATTGGATGTTGGCAAATCGTCGGATAAGTGATATCGTGGAATTTCCAACACCTAGAAACCGACTATCACGATACGCATGTATTTCCGCAGTGACAACTTCAAATTTCATCTACTCGATAGAATCGTGCTTGACAAATCGAACGCCTCTCGTGAATTTTTCTGTTGGATAACTGAAACACAGTTTTACCTTCTCTTCCCTTAAATGTTCACCTGTGTTAACGCTAGAAATAGACAAATTTCCATGTTCGTATACGCACCGGAAGTAAATGCGAATTATAATCGATATGAGATGGTGATTAAACGCGATGCGACTAAACGAACACGCGTTCCTATTTTAAAATCTCTCTATTTTAATCAAAGACGACGTTGAACTCGTCACAAGCATCGGCATAATTCTAGTAACTGTAAGAATATCGAAACTCTTCGTTTGAATTAGTTCGAGACGAGCCAGTCATTCCATTCGGTGTAAAATTGCAAAGTCGTAACAAACGAGTTGAGAAACTCGTCGGTTTACTGATATCGTCAGTGTAACATCGTAGAATTACAAATTTATAAAAAAACGCGTCTTATAAATTACGGCTTGTTATTATGCAAAGAGATCCAAATATAGGAATATTTACGGACAATAACGTACGTGCGAAGATTGAATTTAGAAGGAGTGCGAGACGCGCGTAGCATAATTGCAGCGTCGAGGCTCGATACCGGTAGAAAATGAAATTACACGGAGTGTGATTTAACAAAACCTGCTTCGTAGTTTTGCGCGCGATCCACGTGATCGATTCTGCTCTCACGTCCAGTGGAATTACGTTATCGATTCCCGGCATTCGCGTGTCACGCAAACGTCATACACACGACCACCGTATGCATTTACGTCGAAGCCGATGCAGCCGTATCAGGAGTCCGGTTTCATCTGATTTCCCACTGTGACTACAAAAGCAGACGAACCACCCTGTTGACTGCATCCTGTTTTCCCCGGCGCCGATCGAATCGCCACGCTATCCCTTCAGCGCCATGCCCTATAATCACTGTAGCTCGCGCACGCATTTTCAGATCCAACGATAAAACAATTCGTACAGGGTGTTTCGCAATATTTCCGTACAATACGTACGAAGGAAGATTCGATAGGGACGTTACGAAGCTCGGCTATCGAGCTGCAAATCTACACATTTCCATGTCGTTTAGCGTTTTGTTAAAGTCGAAACGTCCCGGCGAATTTTAACGCTGCAACTACCAAAATGACGCGGAATCTCGGATTTTCTTTCCTTATAATTACTGGAAATATTAGCTTGTCCGAAGAGCGTCTTCCTTTCGCAAACGTGTCTTTTACAACAGTGCACATTTATACAAACGTGAAACCAAGTCTGTGAAATGTCGCGGTGTTTATCTCAACGGAACAAAATGGATCGCACGTAATTCGACAAGATAATATAAAACAAAAAACCTTGTACGTTTATTATTTCCTCACAAAACGGAAGAAACTTTCCGGACAACTTAATATGTACAGATATTTTCGCCAGAATTAAAATTGATTTTTATTTAGACAGAGACATAATTATATAGATCTATCTACTTTAACTTTAATAATATCATCTGAATTAATAATAATAATAATATATGAACGCGCGTAGCATAATATACAAACATACGGCTATCGCGTTGTGTTTTAGTCAACACAGGTGTAATATTCCGTTTACGAGAAACTTATTACCATATGCCCTATTTCTAAGCTTATGTTCTATTCATGTAGGCAAAACGCCCCTGTTTTTAATGCGATTCGAACGCAGCAGTAAATCGATTTGGTTTGTTGTTCGTTTAAATTTCGTAAGAACCGTGGGTACGGTCCTCTGATATGGCGTCTGGAAGCTCGTTACCGAACGCAGTTGAACAGAAAACGTTACGCATTTTCCAACTCCTGATCACTGCAGATCGAGCATTGATCGGTGGTGTTGATCCTAAAAAAACATGTTCTCTTTGTTGCTCGGAAACAGCATCTGGCAATCTGGTTTGCCAATCTGAGTCGAACTATCGTATTCTGATAACGTGTATCGATAACGTTGACTGTATATGCATAGTTCTGGCGTACAAAAGTTTCTAGGTTTTCCATGTCTTTGTAGAAGGAAATATCGTTTGAATTATATCGATTTATATACGAAACATTTAGATACGTATTACAGACTGATAATCACAGTATTAAAGACAAAGTTTGTTAAATATACTAAAATGTAACAACGTAATAATAATATACAGTAGCTGCAAAAAGTATCGACGCTCCGTTTTATTTATTATAACGTGTTCAAAAATCTCGATTAATTACATCGAAAGATATTAAAAGTAGAAGTTAAGCGATCGTGAATCCCTAAACTACGCGACAGATAAAAACACGTCGATTATCTAACTCGTACGTTATCTCTGGTAGCATTTTGTTTATCTTTCATGAGCTCTTAATCGTCTAGTTTTATCCTCGGAGGAACAACGTGAAGCTTCAACAAACTGCCGTTGTTGATGCACGCTAAGTACATCAATTACATCGTAAGACGTGAAATCCCTAACGCTACGTGTTTTTGCAATGTCTACATCGACTCCGGCGTTATCTCGGTAACCCAAAACGGACAGACCATTAATCTTCTCGTTTGTGATGTTTTGTCGACGAGCTCTATCGATTTGCGTTCCATTTCCTACATATTTTTACATTCTATTTGCTAAATTGTATAAACTGTATCGAATAAAATACGATAGAATTTCGTTGGAAAATTAGTGAGTTACATGCCAACACGACTAAGATGTTCTCTGTTAATTTTATACATTAAAAAATAAATATCTTCTTACATATGTCCTACATATTTCTACATTTTATTCGCTAAATTGTATAAACTGTATCGAATAAAATACGACAGAAGTTCGTTAGAAATTTAGTGCGTTACATGCCAAGACTATTAAGACGTTCTTTATTAATTTTATACATTAAAAAATAAATATGTTATTACATATATTACTTTATATATACAGGGTGGTTGGTAACTGGTGGTACAAGCGGAAAGGGGGTGATTCTACGCGAAAAAAGAAGTCGAAAATATAGAATAAAAATTTAAAAATTTAAAAATTTAAAAATTTAAAATTTTAAAAATTTAAAAATTTTAAAATTTTAAAATTTTAAAATTTAAATAATTAAAAAAATAACGTCAATTGAGACAACGATCTACAGTGAGACCCGTTATAACGAGACGCGATAAAGTGCACGCGTACCGAGCCAAAATTCAAAGTCGATTTTCTCGAAAACAAAGCCTCGAACGAAAAATTTTTATTCTATATTTTCGACTTCTTTTTTCGCATAGATTCACCCCCTTTCCGCTTGTACCACCAGTTACCAACCATCCTGTATAATCGTTTATATGAAAATGTTTAATGCTTTATAAGTGACGGTATATTTTGGAATAAAATACAGCAAAGATTAGGGAGCATCTTGAGAATTTAATGTACGATATTTAATGTTCATAACTTGCGTCACTAAATTTTATCGATAAAGTTGAAAATAATTATCAACGAAATGTCTGTGTAACGATGAAAATGTAAAAATCGAAATATAAACTGTCCGATATTTTTATGCCGCTTTGAAAATCCTAGAAATTTGTTCTCCCTCTCGGAATTTACATATCCATCAATAACGATGATCGTCCCAATTTTTCAGAGGCGGCGGTAATCGAATCGAGAAGCAACAGATGCCACGTATAACCTGTTGCCATTTGCATGCTTGTCCAAACATTCGGTTTAGCAATGATGCACTCTGACCCGAATGAAATTGATGTTGGTGCCCTCTAAAACCACGGGGTTTTCGTTGCTGTTTCCACTTTGCAACGCCTATACATCGGCGTCTTGCGTGCAAATTTATCACTGCAACCGCAGCTTAACAAGATGAAAAATTAATTTCAGTCGATACGCGATGAAGCGACTCGATATATTATTTTGTACATTCTCAGGTATCTTACGCAAAAGGTAACGCGTGAGACGAGATCTGAGCATAATTTTGATACAATAAAATTGCACGAAAATTCTAATTTGTTTGGATGTATTTTAACACTAATCGATAAATAAACAATATCAGAATAACGATAAGTTACGCAATTTTATATTTCTATTATTACGTAATTGCTTTCTCTCGCTCATATACAGCCACTGTTCTATTTGAACAAACTAATTAAAACAATTTTAATGCACTTCCTCTAGATCGTAGCATCTTAATTTCATAGTTTCTGCAACAGCGCCGCAAACACTTTAATTAAAATTTTTCGAATTCCATGCATACTAAAATAGGTAGGGAAATGTACGTAGCATGTGAAACAAATTTTGGCGGTAATCCAAATGTTTGATGGATTTTAACACAATACATGGATGCTAACAGATGCTCCTCTTACTACGACAAATACCAAAATTAATTCCCTCTAAGCTCTTTGAACTAGTCTCTCTGTTGTATTAAAGCTTTTATCCTCTAACTGATATTCCATTTAGAACCCCTTCTACTTATGCAATTTAAAGCCTCACAAACACTCATTGCCTCTTTAGGAAAATAATCACAGTTGATGAACTGTATTCCCTGTATGATACAGTTCCCCTTAACATCGTATCTAATACTTAATATCCAAAGTTATCTCTAAACTAGTATATTTAGAGGTCTGAAATATTATTATATTTTAATATAACAATCGTTTCGACCAGTTCATAACTCTTCATAGGAATTTTATAGATTCACAAGGGTGAGTTCTTGCCAATTTAAATGATCTCTAATTAAGTATGAAAGACCGATCTTCTTTATCGCGTATCTTCCCTACTTTTCACTTTCTTATAATTCTTCTACTTTCCTATAATTGTCATACGTCGGTTTTAAGTTTGTTATACAGAGTATTTTAATATTTAACGCATTTCCCAGAACATTCGGAGTATCTTTGTCGTGAAAGCGATTAATCCGTCGAGCCGATGATCAGATATACTTCACTCGTTCGTAGTTCTAACGTTGCAACGAATTCCAGAACTAAAATTAGATCGGCAATGGAAAGTAGACAGGAGGTGTAGTTTTACTCGCCAGTAACATAATACAACGTCAACATCGGATTACAAACAAAAGTATCTGGTTAGCAGAGAGACCATAAAGCACGGAGCTTTTTGACGAGAATGATCATTAGCGAAACACGACACCGCATTCCGAGCGACGCTCATTTCCACCAGCGAAATTTCGCCACTGAATTGGTACGGTGAAAAACGAGCAAAGGGAAAACCTATGGAACATCCGCGATTCTCCGGATGTCTACATCGATGATACGAAGTTAGAACGTCACTTCGTTGTTGGCTCATGACGAATTATCGCAGAAAGAGCCAAACGTCTGTCAGGCGTCTCCCTTCGATACGAGTTTCCGTGATATTCGTTGGGTCGGAAAATAACGAGGAGAAAAAATCGAGTATCGAGAAAATGTGAGAAAGCTTCGCTCTTACTCGTAATCAAAAATTACGCAAATATTCCTCGATCTGGCTCAGGAACGAACGAAAACGACTATCCATTAGAGAGATCCTCTTCAAACTCAATTATAATCGTGTTTTTATCCCAGCTCAATGTCTCTCGATTGCCGGCGATTTTCGAACAAGAACGTCATCCATAACCCACAATGAAATTCCATTACGCCGAGCAAAGTAAGCTTCGTCGTTTCACCCTTCCTTTTGTCCGCAGGATCTCGGACATCCAACATCCATATTCCTATAACCTTCGAGTTTCCTTGTACGTAAATTCTCTCGATAGCTGTCATTCTTCAACGCGTTTGTTGATTCGACGCGTTGATTGCCATCGACGATCTACGTTATCAAATTTTCTAGAACGGTTGCAACGAGATAGATTTCATGGACTAGAAATGTTTCGGCATTTCACGGATTAGAAATAGTGAAATAACGTATTTTGCAACATTTAAATGTTCCGTAATGTAAATGTAACGAGATCGTAATGAGAAATTAATATGTATGAAATTGTATTGGATGCGAATGGAAATCAGTGGACGTGTGAAGATGTGGTTGCCAATGAGCTGCAGGTTTATCGTACGATTCTAACACGTAATATGTAAAATAGTACATAGTACGCGGATTTCTATGCATCTATAGGAAATTTATATGTCTACGATTTGCATATGTAAATATACAAAAATGTATAAAATCTTCAAGATTCTTTTACCGTCTTGGTTACGTGATTCGACCGTACAAGCATTTTAACGACGCTCGTTCCACGATAGCAACGTCACTGTTGTTGTTTCAGTCGGGATTTTTATCGATTGATTATCACGAATTTGGTTGAGTTACACTGCCTTCGTTGTGGATTTTGGACATCAAAGCAGAGGGTGGTATGATGGATTAATACTTCGATACTCGTGTCACCCATATTTGATGACACGCGATATGCGAGTTTTTATGGATGTTCCATCATTTACGGATGAAGGACGAATTTAATATACGTCTCTTGCCTTTAATGGAAGGTGCATTTAATGGAAGGATTAATACGATCAGGTGAGAATTAATCAATCGTTATACAATGTGTACTTACGAATGAATGGCAAACGTCGTAATGGCCGATAGAGAATAATTATTTTTAATCTTGGAATTGTAAAATGCAACGATCTTTCTCCGAAGAATAAGGAATAAGATATCAACGTTTGTATTAAATTCGAAGAATAACATCTAGACTTTATTAAACTTGATAAGCAAAAGGAGAACTCGTCTCTTATTCGAGACGTACGCGATTTCCCAGCAAAGGGACAGGAAAGTATAATTCGTGCGCGACAGTAGCGAAGAGACAGGAGAGACACGCGCACACACTTACAACTCATCACTCCACTGACAGAATCAATTTTCTTCTTCCGAGATGTTTTCCACAAAGAAGAACGCGAATCCTTTGCGCGTGCTTCTGCTCATTCACTTTGCCAGAGAGTTTAAAGAACGCGATAGCGGTTAAGCTCGCATGTTTCCAAGGAACACTTGCACGATATTATGGAAACAGTTATAATTCAAAGTATAAAAATACTTCTTTAGGGAAGCGAGTCACGTTGCTGATGAAAATATTAAGAAGAGGGAGAATCGATCCTGTCATCCTTTCGTTAACTGATCGTTCTTATTTCTCTGATCGAGGCATATGGTTTCATTCGAGAAAGGCGAAAATGTGTTCTAAATTCTCACACGAAGATAAAAAATTAATTAAATGACAAATAGCACTTGACACACAACTATGAATATTAACCCTTTGCACTCTGAGTTTCATTTCATTGTCGTTACCAGCAGCTTTTAAATATTTCATTTGAAGTTTACTTTAACTGAAAAATAAGAATTTAAATAAACGAAGGAAGAAAGAAATTCACTTAAATACCAGTTTTATTCGCACTATCGTTGTATTTTGTAATTTTTAAGCGTATGATATATTTTGAAACAATTTCCAGGATGCAATCCTGCTTTTCATTCGCACGTTTCACAAAAAAAGGTGGCACTGAAAGAACTTCGAGTGAAACTCGACGAAGGAGCTGCTGAGATAAAAACTGACGTCGAGTCACACTCGACTTAGGAGTGCAAAGGGTTAAAGACGTAATTATCGAGACCTATGCGCTAAACTCACGTGACAAAAGCTATCACATCGATTCAATACGATCTATACAACGAGCTTCCAAGGAAGAATGATATTTAATAAGATAAGAATGTTTATTTGCTTTATTGGAAATCGCGATACGAAACGGCCACGATGACCGTCTATGGGAATATTACAATATTTGTGGAACAAAGTTGATCAAGGCTATCTTCGTGTCTCGATAAATCTTAAATTTCATCGCGCGTTTAATCGAAATTCAGGATGGAAGAATCTGCGCAATACAAAGCGTTGGTGGTAAATAATAAATACTTGCATGATCCCACTTAATTATACATTCGTGCGTGAAATGATCTGGAATTAACGTCGATTGAAAGAGTATCGAATTGATTGGCGGGCGAAAGAATGTGGAAAAATGACGTACGATTGCGTGGAACAAATAGGAAATCAAGCGAGTGTCAGCGGAAGCAAATCGCCGTGAAATATTTCGCGGGAAGAAGCTTCGATTCCGTATTCCACGTAGCACGTTAGAATCCTGGGATCAGATTACCTGGAAATATCGCGTCTTCGCGTCTAAAAGTGGCGATAATCGAATGAAAAGCGAAGAATTTCACTTGCCACTGTATTGCGAAATTGTTTTCAAAAGTGACAGAAAATTGTAGAATTATTATAGGAATATTCCCCGTACATTTATTTACTTTATTGCAATTACGAAGTGCGCTAATAACGCAATGTTCGAGATAATCATTCTATCAAAAGGTCTCTTCCATATTTTCCAGTTGTCGTATTAATCCTGTCATGTAATATTTGATAATTCGATCAAGAATATTAGGAACGTAAAAGAACCGATTAACAAGACAACATTTCACTCGCGATCTCTCTTTCAAATAATTTCCAGTTCATCGAACTCTGGTTTCTGACATCGTGGTCACGAGAAGCAATTCCTACTAGCGTCTGTCTAAATTCTACAATTTTTGGAAGCTGAAGAAATTGAAATATTTAGGCAAATAACGACAAGAATAATGTTTCCCTTGTCGCAAAATCATCGACAGAGGCAACGAGATCAAACTAATATGATTCCAGGCCACATCGGTATCCAAGGTAACGAGGAGGTCGCCAACCAGGTCGCTAAACAGGCCGCCACGTCCTCAAATTCGAATGAATATTCTATGACCTCCTTCGTGGAACACTTCGTTATAGATCCTAAAAACTGATTAATCCAGCGATGACAAAGAGATTGGAGACTATAACGGCACACGCCCACGTTAAAAACATCAGCGACTCGCTCTTCCAAAAATACGATTTAACCCTCTCGTTGTTCAGAACAAACCAAGTCGCTGTTACTCGCACGCGAATAGGCCAGGCAAAAATCGCCTACTTTTATTTATCGCTAAAGGATCTATGCGAAGATTGCTACGTACCAGTCACAGGGGAAAATCTTATTTTATCCTACCACAAGTATAACACGCGTCGCATGAAGCAGAAACTGAATCCGTGTACCAAAGACAATGTCAAGAAGAACAACATCCACAAACTGCTAAGATTCATTAAAGAAATCAAAATAATCGACGGGATACTTTAAGCACATTCGCCTGCATCGTCAACAGCCTCGCAGTTGACGTTAAATCTGCTTATACAGGGTGGTTGGTAACTGGTGGTACAAGCGGAAAGGGGGCGATTCTACGCGAAAAAAGAAGTCGAAAATATAGAATAACAATTTTTCGTTCGAGGCTTTGTTTTCGAGAAAATCGACTTTGAATTTTCGCTCGGTACGCGTGCTCTTTATCGCGTCTCGTTATAACGGGTCTCACTGTAGATCGTTGTCTCAATTGACGTTATTTTTTTAATTATTTAAATTTTAAAATTTTTAAATTTTTAAATTTTTAAATTTTTAAATTTTCAAATTTTTAAATTTTCAAATTTTTAAATTTTTAAATTTTTAAATTTTTATTCTATATTTTCGACTTCTTTTTTCGCGTAGAATCACCCCCTTTCCGCTTGTACCACCAGTTACCAACCACCCTGTATAAAAATAATTCTTTTATTTCTGCCTCGAATTTTTTGTATAGCTTTATAAAGTATTATGTACATGCTGAATTGTTTTATTTATGTTCCTTAAAAATATCGCGTTTACGCAATTTCTACTCATTAGCAGATAATCCTACTTGGCTTCATGACACTTCTCAACCTTTAATCGTCGAACGAAATTTTAAAAAGATCCGTAAATGTTCGAAAACTCTGATTCTCCGCCTGTGTGATTCTGTTTCTCGTGAAACAGCGAAAATCGTTTTACGTAAAAATAATAGGGCAGATACAGGCGTTAGAACGAGGTGGTAGAAAGGTGTGCAGTGGAAATTCAGTCGGTTAACTGGGTGCAAGGACGCTCTCCCGTCAGATTTCCCGTGGTAACGTGCTGGAACCAGGAAATGAAGAGGATTCGAAGAAGAGAGAATGGTTTACGAGGAGGCACGTAGTTACAAGTTCCGCGCTCGCTTAAACCGGGCGAGTTTCCTTTTACGAGACTTCACCGTGGAAATATCGCTCCTCGTGTCCCAACGAAAGCTCAGCTCTACGATTTCGCCAGCCTTTTGGCGTTAGAAAAATATTTCTGTACTTTGAGAGAAGAACGTTCAACGACACTTTCTTTTTTAATATTCCAAACTAATTTTAATACCACAGAATCTTATCGTTGCCACTTTGGACGATATGTTCGACTCGATAATTACTTGCACTGGTTTCTCAATGTAATAGTTAAGCTTTAAAAATAAGGAACAACGTTCTCGTAATTTGCTTGAAATGTTTCTTCCGATAAAATCGAATTTTCTCTCCGAGTTCACCAAGTCGGGGTCAATTTATTTCTTTTATTGGGCCGACATTATCAAGAGAGTGTATCTTATTCCTTCGGCTGTTCAATTCGATTCGATTTGATAAATTGTAGCTTTCGACACGAGCTATCGTCAGGTATCGTCCGAAAGAGAAACGAAGAAAAATAAACCGGCAATGGTGAAACTAATAAATAGAGAGCGGATATTTATGCGAATACATATTTTTATCGACGCAGCTAAAGAGATTGAACCCGAGAAAAGATTTTTCGTCCATCAAATATTATAACTAGATTGCGAATACTTATTCAAATTAATTTTTTTTTTCATTTTATTCATTTACCTTTTTCTCTTTTTTTTTTTTTTTTTGGATATGATTAAAAAAAGGGAGGAATCTAGAAATTAGTTTCGTTCGCTAAATATTGCTGAGAGTATTACATTTCGGATATTTTGTATATTTTTGCGCATCGAGTGCACTGTCCGTATTTTCAATTTCTCTGAACTTTACTGGCAAACGCATAAATATCCG
This sequence comes from Bombus huntii, assembly GCF_024542735.1. Classification (NCBI taxonomy): domain Eukaryota; kingdom Metazoa; phylum Arthropoda; class Insecta; order Hymenoptera; family Apidae; genus Bombus; species Bombus huntii. The sequence continues at coordinate 11,945,015 of NC_066240.1, forward strand.
CAACCTATTTATAGAGTAAAGTACATAAAACACGAAACGTACAAAGCGAGCATCGTCCAACGAAACTACGTAAAACGAATTTTTGAAGAAACTTTATTAAAATAGCGAAACGAGTGAAACAGCTGCTTGCAAGTGTGTATTCTCTCGAAATCGATTTTTATAGGCAAGAAGAAACGCAATTACCGGACAAATTCGTGTCGCAGATGCGTGTAACTCATCGATCCAAGAAATTATTTCACGGAAATCGATTAACGAGATTGAGCAGGATTCGCGCGTGAAAATTCTCAGACTGATGAACTATTCAAGATATAAAATAAAAGAAATAGTTAAAAATAGAAGAAATAGTTAAAAAAGTATATCTAATATACCGATAATGGCTAAAAAAATTCTCTTTAATATCGTTATTTTTTTTTTTTTTTTTTTTAGAAAAATACCTAAACCGCAACTATCTTTTTGCAAACGAATCTCTTTGTACGATTTCGATGAAATAAGAGCTATGTGACACACGGTAATATCTAAATGTTCAAATTACGATTACGTTCTCGGAATCTTTACCGAGCTCGTTGCACTTCTGCTTTTCTTCAAGACAAAAACTAAAACATTACTTCCGTATACAACGTTCGATATGATGCACTTTATTAATAGATCGACAAACTGTTTCCGTACGCCTAAAGTTCTCGACGTCAATACGATTTCGATTCAAGAAGATAAATTACTGGAACAAATTTATACAATTCCTACTGTAACTACGAATCTTCATTTTGTAATGAAATAAGCAGCACTTATCTTTCCATCTAATATTTAAATTCTGTATCATCACGATTAGCGTGATAATACAGAATTATCCACCAGAAGTTTCTTTCGTTTTATAAAGTGATAATAGATGAACAAGGATTTCTGTTTTATATTATTTTATTGAATTAGGTATGATCCATTTCGTTCTATTTTTCTATTATTATGTTCGTGCATAATTCGATAAACTAATATAAAACAAAAAACATTGTGCGTCTATTATTTCCTTATGAAACGAAAGAAACTTTTCGGACAACCTGATACTTTAGTCCGTGTTGCATGATGTATTTCGTGCCGAATTTACTTTTTAGTATTAAGTAATTGAATTACTTGTGCGTAGAATGCGTAGAATGACGTGTTTGTTGCCAAATTCACGTAGCATTACAAAATATTCTATAACACGGGATATTTCAAATAAATCGATTTTTACACTTTCTGCCTTCTTTGCCAATTTCTTGCAGCTAAAATATAACTTCGTTCCTCGATGCTTATCTATTCATAATTATCCACTTTTACTTCCGTCCATTCTATATAAAGAGATAGACTATTCTATCCTATGTAAATAAGTTTTACATTAAATTATCATCTAGAGGAAAATATTCGTTGTTTTGCGATATAATGCGTTTTGTTTAGACTTCCTAAGATATAATTTCGTAGCTGTTTTAATTTCATTTAACTCTCTTTGTTGCAAAAGTTTCTTCTTAGAAACTTCGTTGGATCTGAAATTGTTCGGTTACACTTGTTTCATTTGTATTCGTTCCGTAATCGAAGAGTATTCCACGATACGTACACATATCCCTTTTCAAATGCTGTTGTCGCGTAGCAAATGAATAATTTATAGAGCAACTCATCACGACCATAAATTCATCGGTGCTGTTACGTAATGCTGTCACAGGCTGCCTTGCTTGGGATCAAGTCATGGAACATATTGTGCATATAATTGCAATGACTATCACGCGAATCTTCCGATCTGGTACCTCATCTAACATATTATGTGCTTCGATACATTTGTAACAATTTATTGGAAAATTCGCAATGATTTCGTGCTAATTGTATCGATTTACTATCGCGTTTATTTATTAGAATTCTGGTCTGCTAGACCAGTGACCGAAAATCATGGATTATAAAAATTGCACGGTTCCATCGATCACGCGATGCAGAAACCGAAGAATATGAAAGATTCGAAATTGTGGAACAACGAGAGGAGAAAGAGAAAAATAAGAATATATAAATTTTATGATTCCGGCGTCTCCGTCGATGAATTTTATAATCCAAAAGTTATAAAGTAGCAGATTCCACAGTTGCGATCGAGTCTCTGCTTGTAGAAGAACTTATTATTCAAAAATCACGGCGCGTAGATTTCCGCGGCTCCATTGTCCTCTCTGTACCTAATTTCGTACGTACTTCAGAATTCACTGAATGTACAATTCTATTATATTACTTTGCAGACACTGTAAAATCCGATATCGCTTCCTCGTGTGCAACGAATTGAACGTACGATCCAAGACGAATTCCAAGCCAATAATAACAGCTAATAAACTCTGAAATAGCTGGAACTGTGTTTTACAAATTCCAAAACCATCATCCAGATCGTTCATTGATAATATGACACGCGTCTCGTTTTATCCTTTGGATGCGACGCGAGACAGCCTTTACGTTTCCAGTTCATGAAATACAACCTTTCACGGGATTTCGTTATTTCGAAGAGCATTTTATGGTTCTACTATGGTCGTAAACAGATTCTACGACTGGAAAATAACTCCTACTGAATTCTACAACCACGATGCTCCTACGTCTTCTTTTCACTTCGATCTCCTCAAAGCTTCTACTTATTTCATCCGCAATATTTTTATTAAACGTCAATATAAGCGAAGAATTGACGAAGATCTAATTTTAATTCCATCTGTTGCATGCTTCCTCCTGTTGCTTTCCTTCCATCTTTTCTTGCGTTCGTCCTCGTTATAGCGATTCCGTGTGAAAATTCACCAACCTTATCCGAACGATTCCTCGTCGTCGGAGCTTCGACTATCGAAGGAGAAGACTTTAAGGACCGTATCTTGGCAACCATGAACGAGAATCAATTAAAGCTAAAACGCGAAGCTCCGTTGCCAGAAATAGCGTAACAGCGGTTAATCATTGAGAGTCATCACGAGGCCATATGCGGAATAAATGCTTATGAACACACCGGTAAAACTCCATCGGTATATTTTTATCGACGAGTCTATTTCTTTGGCCACTTTATAGCGGCCGAAATAAAATCTTTTATACGCTTCTCGCGATAATAAACGTATCTCGAAATCGATCAAGGCGTATGAAATATATGTTACAGAGGAGAATTCTGGATAATTCGCGTCATTCGAGATGAGGTAATTTCAGCTTGCAATCGTGCAAACGAGGACCAGCGATGCGAGCTTTAATTAATAAGCTAGAGAAATGCTTTCGGTGCGACGGTAGGTGGAAATTGTATAGCGCGGGTGAAGTGGCGTTAAACTGTAATGGAGATTTTTAGGCTGGTTCTATGTGCATGAAAATGAGAATTATATTTCAACAGATATCAAAACATGGACAGTAGCTGAATATTTGGTTTAGATTTTTAGCTTTCTATTACAAGGTAATGGAAAGAGTGGATTTTTGAGATAAGATGTGAAACGTTAAAAATACAATATTATTAAAGTAATATCAAATTAATACTAAACAACATTTGCAACTGCATTTTGGATTTTGTAACTGCAAAAACAGGTTGTACTTCGATGCAATCTTTTACGTACGAAATAATAGGAGTAGATTTTTGAAACATTTCCATGAATTTTTCAAGAACGCGATGATCACGTTTGCCTCGTAACACGGTGCGGTTGTGCGCGTATCACTATCCATCAGAGTGTTCCTGGTTTAATGAGGAATCACGTTCGAATATTCTCTCTGATAGCGACATTTCTGACAACGTTCGCAGACTGCTAAGTGAGCTGACCATACTTCGTCGATGTCGTAATTAATGGAACACACAGAGGATCGGTAAATCTCGTTAAATGCATCGACGTTCAGCAGTATCGCTCGTCGTTCGACTGAGATGGCATCGGATTTCTCGAACGAGAGAGATTCCACTTTTAGAGAAATTGTTTGCTAGAGAAGATCCGCGTTGCTAATTAAATCCCTCAGTTCGTTGATTAAGCACGAATTCTGAATAATCATGGCGACATTGCTTACAGCCTGTTAACGAGCTAAACGAAGAATTGAAGAATTACAACGAAGGAATTTATTTTTCCAATTTTCACGCGCGATATGTTCTCGATGAGATATTTAATTTTGTAAGAAAACACTGTAGTTAAACGCTCGTAAGATTATGTTAACGTGACCGAAGTGGACGTAACATTCTTAAGTGCCGTTTTATGGAACGTAAACGAAAAAGAATAAAAGAAACGCATGAAAGATGCAAAGACGCCGGAACTGATAGTAAGCCAGAACTGGTATTCATATTTACTTAAACTCGAGGCTAAGAATCGTGAACAAGGACGTGGTTATTCGTTAACGTTTTACTTCGGGATACTTCGTCGTGTTGTTGACTCAAACACGAAAAGTTTCACTTTTTTCGGTGCATTCAGATATATAGATATATCAAACTATAAAATTATAAAACTTGATTATATAAAACTCTATTTTGATATTGGGGAGATTCATTGCCATTTGGAAAATTCTAATATCTTTTATTCCTATAATGTATAGTTTATTATCAGATGATGTAACAACTTTTCTGATTTATTTACTCAATGATAAGTTGTCGCAATGATTTTTTATCGAATAAAATAAATTTGCAAAGTTTTTAGAATTCCACTGAAATATTTATTTGTGTCATTATTCTCAAACTTTTATAGTTTCGAGCGACTGAATTTCACACACGTTCAGTGACATTATAAATCAAGAAATATCACGAGGTTCACGATCGCCAAACAGATTTATAGTAACCTATTTGAATTTCATGCGAATGCACACCGAATACAATGTTCTTCTGAATACGGTATTTAATATATTTTGAAGTTCAATTCGTCGAAAATTGTATTTGTTATACAATTATCTATTGTATTATATTTTTATCGTATTATCATATTATTATACACTTATTTCGCTTCGTGATCCTGTTAACCAAGAATATTATTATTTACAAATCGATTTCGCATTGTTTTATCGATTTCCGTCGGTATCTGAAAAGCGTTATTTTTCTTTTTTCCATTGCGAGCAAGTGCATTTTCATTAAATCTCTCTGGTGATACGTTTTCATCGAAGAATCGCATCGAATTAAAATGTTCGGGAGCATTTTGAAAATAAATGAAAAATATTTATATCTGTCGGAACGTTCGTAATAAATCGCTTTTGTACGAACGAATAGAAGGATTCTGAAGAAACGTGAAATATGCATAAATCGATCACCTAACGTTAGAACGCGTTTTGTTAAATTTTCGTTTCTATTTCGAAAAAATATTAGTCACTTTCAAATCTCTGTTCACTTTGAAATTTACAGGCGGAGAGAGACTGGAATATATTAAAAGAATGACAAGCCTTAACAAAAGACACCGTTGCTTTCTATTTCGAACTGATTCATTTTTCACACGGATTTTCTTCAACTCGTACACCTTGCGTATTCAAAAAATAACCGCGAAACGTTTCTGTGCTTCGCATAAAGAAAATTACGTCTTTTTACACTTAGGTAAATCAATTTTTCAACTTTCAAAAAGATCAACCAGGCTAGAATAATACAAACTCGAATAGTCAAAGTCGCGTTACCATTAACAATGCAATTTCTACAATTTATTTTTCTAGTCTATCCTTCGTTCAGTTTCGGTTTTTTTATTTTCCTGTCGTTCTTCTTTATATTTCGATCGCTAATCTTGCAACAAATATTTCTCTCAAAAGAGTAACGAAATATTTCGAACATCTGCACCGTGATACTCCTACTTCGCTGAGTGGCAGTCAAAGTGTTAACCACGATCGAGTAACTCAAATTTGATCGAATAGCAGAGTATTGTGTTGTAATATACAGGGTGGTTGGTAACTGGTGGTACAAGAGGAAAGGGGGTGATTCTACGCGAAAAAAGAAGTCGAAAATACAGAATAAAAATTTTTCTTTTTAATTTTTCCATCGAGACAACGATCTACAGTGAGATCCGTTATAACGTACCGCACGCGTATCGAGCGAAAATTCAGTCGATTTTCTCGAAAACAAAGCCTCAACCCCCCCCCCCCTGCTTCTACCACCAGTTACCAACCAGCCTATATAATATAATAACATAGATTCGTCCTGTATTTATATTTATTATATAAATGAGAAAACGAAACGAATATCATGTTACAATTTAATATTTTCCATATACCATTCATTTCAATTTCTTTTAATATACATACGAATTTCGTACTATTCGGTCGTAAGGTAAATTTATCTTCTTCTCATATTTATTTTTGCTAATATATATGTGTGTGTGTGTGTGTGTGTTCATGTGACTATGTAATATATGTATACAGGACGACTCTATGTTACAACGTAGTGATCTTCTGGGAGCACGATGATGGTAGATGTAAAGATTTCGTCAAAAAGTCTACTCACCTCAGTTTGCATATCCATATTAACCATTTTTAATGAAGCAGAACACGTAACGTCTTCGAACTGTGGCGGTCTCTGTAACAAACAGAGATGAAAATACATATTAGAACGAAAAATCGGAAATTATTTGTACGTTATATCGTCGAGAAGGTTCACAAACGAATTTAGGAAATATTTAAAGCTAACGTATCTTTGCAGAGCTCGCGCTTTATCAAGTAATACGCGCATCATTTTTCTCGGGAATTTTTATTGCTTATTACGTAGCTTCATGATCACTTTTGCGAAAAACTTGTTTTTTTTCGGTATTTAATACGTTGAAGGTATTTCTGCAAGCTTTCGAAGTACTCACTCTCTCGTTATAAAAAGATTTCGTAAAAGCCAAGATAAATAATAGTCCGCTTTTTATTATCCGCTTTTCACCAAAGTATAAGATACAACGTTTTTGTTGGAAACTGGCACCAATGCCGAATTTTTTTCTCTGGTTCGTGCGTTTAACATTCAACGGTACTCAGCAGCTGCCAAAGAAAAAGAAGGTATTTTGCAAAATTTTATGAAAGTTTACGAATCTTCCAGTCCCATCAAACACGAGACATATGGAGTGTATTAACTGACAAAGACGTTACGTATTTTTCGAACAATCCAATATATCAAAAATTATTTCGTTCGCGTAGAGAAATTATCACATAGCCAAAGGGAAACATTTTGTCCGATCGCCATACATAAGCAGCTGTGCTTACTATCATCGAAGAAACATATGTAAATATATATTATAAATAAATGAATAAATAACACGCTATTAAAGAAAGGTGATTACTATACTGAGCATAAAAGCGAAAATGTCTATAGGTCGAAAGCAAAATTAAATAAATCAACCACATTCTTTATTTTTACTATAATTGCAAATTCCATACATATTTATGGAACACATTCAGTTACGCATAATCAGAATGAACGAAAAATTGCGACGAATACAAGCAACGACGAGTCTACTGAAAGGGATTAAAAAGGAGGCAATCCCCAACGTCTCTCCCTCGATTTCCTCCATAAATTTAATGAATATGAAACGTCTACACGATCCTGTTTAACTTTAAACTGTTTACACTTCAATTATCAATATCGTCGTTACGTTCTATCAACGTGATTAAACTCGGATATCTCGCGCAAACGGATAGTAAATTACAGGGAATTTCCTCGATAAATCTGCTGATGCTTTTTACACTCCCGAGAGTTTGCTCGATAACAAATTGTTTACACTTCGGTTATCGTCATTACGTTCTATTAACATCGATAAGCTCGAAAATCTTACGCAAACGGAAGAGAAGTCAACTCCAAACTTTCGCTCGATATCGGCTGCAAAGGATTCAGGAGAGGCGGTGATGGCGAGGGGGGATGGAGGGAGCGAATGAAAAAATCTTCTATTTAAAAAATTACGAATAAGGCTAAACTTTAATAGAAATACAGATAATGGACAATAGACGATCCGTAAAGAGATCGCGCGTATGATATCGTACGTACTTAAGCAAAGGGCTGGGAACTTTGCCAGAATTTAAAGAAACGTGGAAAATGACAAATTTTGTTTGATGCGGGGCGCTACGAGAGACATTCCGATAAATTACGATGCGAATCCATGAAATACGCGAGGGGAGAAAATGTTCGCTAAGAAGATTTGTCGAAGGAATTTTTAGAAATGAATTACGTTACGCTACCTTCATCTGGCGATTTATCTTCAGATATTCGATATTTCTTTAAATCCCATCTCGAGCTATAAAAAGAAATCCAATCTCTGGCGCTCTTCGTATTATGTTTTTCAGCTTTATTCTTTGTCGCTATTTCCGCGAGTCCGAGTTCCATCGATACATATCGAAGATTGAGTAGAAAAATTCGATAATCCAAAATCCACTTTCTCTGCAATTTCTCTGCAATGTGTTTTGAACGATACAAGAAAACAAACGGTAATAAGAGAAAGAAAAAAAGAAAAGGAACGACAGTCGATAGAACAGATACGGATTACTATCGGAATAAGCCTCCGTTCTCTTTCACACTGTGAAAAATGCTCGTACGCTGTTAACGCAATAGCTTACGACATCGGGGCAATTCGTTTGACGAACAGATAAAAATGCAAATTCATCGACACAACGATGATAACATCTCGATAGAAACTTTGACCCGAATTCGAAGGTTTATTTAAATTTGAGAAATATGCCGTATTCTGTTTAATTAACTTATGAAAGATGAAACGGTGGAAAAATATGCAACAACTGCGTAAACTGAAAATTATTGAGCAACATAAATAGAGTCATTAGATACAAAGGTATGTTAGGGTAATAGACAGTTTACAGAAACCAACTATACAAACGACGGATACGAGAAATATTTCTACGCTTTAAAAAAGAATAGTTTTCATCATAGTACTATAAATAAAATAGAAAAACCAACGCGCTAGAAAGAATTGTGAGAAAAAAAGATACCGAGAGAATCTCCGCAATCTCCTTACGATCGCCACGTTCAAGGACAAAATTCAACGACGTAAATTCATTGAAAAATATTCCAAATGAAACGTTAACGAGTGTCAACTACCTTGAGAATTGTCAGAGGCAATTGAAAGAATTGCACATATTTTTCTTTGTCCCTGGTAGTAATTCATTTTGTTTTCAACTTTTACGAAATTACATGCTATATCAAAATCAAATCGTCGCAGACCATTTTATGTGAAAAACAAACAAATCTAGATCTAAGCTGTGTTATTCCTGGAAGGACTAGGGTAAGCAATTCTTTCCCGGCTCAACCGCTTCTTTCAAGGCAGCAGATCTATCGAAGACTATCACGAACACGGTTTAATCCCAAATATTCTCCACAAAGACTAGTAGTCACGTTTCAAGCAACATCGTTTCCACGAACACTGCGCGATCTTCGATTTAACCTAGGAACAGCATCGGTAGAAGCGTCTGGCTGTCTGCCAGCTTCCGACGAGTTAACCACCGACCGCAACTTTCCACTGCCAGTCCATGTCAGTCGCCACTATGACGCAACTAACACATTACCGACGATTAAATACTTTTCTAAACGTACATTCAAAACCACCATATGTTACGTAATTTTACCACGTTAAAGTTTTCATCGATACGGGTACAGTGAAGTATGCTAAAACGATCTCGATGAACTTTAAATGTCCTTATTTGTTACAACAGCAGCCTGTTCTATCATACACCGAGATACGAAAATACACTTTTAGCCATAAGTACTGCAAAACAACAGCCAGTATTTCATACGAATTAAACGCATTCCACTGCTTGCATTTTCTAGTTATTTTTCACAATTTTGTTATTTCGTTCGCATCGCGTACGTCCATTGTAATATAAAATACCAAATAAAGAAAAGCGTTCGAGCTTCGTCTAATAAATGTAACGAGTTGGTGAGTAGAAAGCTTCAATGAAAGATAAAAGAACACAGGCGTACGAATGATATAAAATTACTTTATATAATTTTTACACATTGTGGTCTCACGTTTATACTCTTTTACTCGTCCAGGTCTCAGTCAATTAGCTTTTCTATTATATTTTACTGGCTCGTGGCTAATGCTGTAAAGCAAAATAATTGAAAAGAACACGTTTAACTGAGATTTCCGAGATTATTAAAATATGAATAAATACACGATGAACTTTACAAGTTTACAAAGGATAAGAAATGATAATCTAACGATAAAGTTCTGGTTACAACTGAGAAGCTTAGCTTTTAAAGTACAACCATCATTTTTATTCGTCGCTGTATGTTTTATCATCCGTCTTTGTCGTGGTATTCTGATTTTAATCGTAAGAATTATTCGGCACAGCGTTCGTTTGTTGTACACGCTCCATTCACGTTTCACGAATCTAATCCTTGGCATCGTTTCTAGCAGTCGAACTATCGACAAATTGGACAGAATGTAACACGATGTTTTCTCATCGCGTTTAAAAGCTGTGGACGTTCTTTCCGTTTAACTGGACGTGTATTTTCTCGAGTTAAGTTCGATGGGCGAAAGAACATATCAGCAACAAGTTGAATGATAAAGCAAGGTTACAAGCGTTGTAAACAATATTGCGATAACGAGAAGCGATGAAGGGAGGTTCCGTGGAAAAAAGCTCGCGGTTGTAGTTCATCAATAAACGTCCGGAGTATGTATGTTAAAATAGATTTATAGCAACAGCTGCGCCAAGAAGTTGAACCGATACGAAAACCTTCGAGTTTACGGAGTTTCTGGTCAGCGATTTGTGGTTCTTTGTCGAAAATTAATTTACTTCGCCTGGATTTGATGGTCTAATTATACCCATGGATTTATTTATCGAGCCAATTATATTTTACAAGTATACTTTTACAGATGTAACGTTCGCATACAATTTCGAAAATGAGGATAATTATACGTGATATCGCTACGCGTGAGAATATACGTATTTGTTAAATTGAGAAATAGTTATACGTATTTCCTTCGAAGTAAGTGTAAAAGTTAATTCTCTCAAAGTTTAATAAAATTTAGTCGTAATAGGTTTCATTTAAATTTGATTGTAATTTTATTCGTTCGCCGATATAGGTCATTCTTGATTTAAAGATATATTATTATCTCCAAGTTTAAGGCAATTTAGTCATAATGACTTTTACAGAATTGAAATAAAGGGCTGAAAGTGGGAAAATTAAGATAACGATTTAAAGCTTCGTGGAACGATATTTCGAGCTTCCATTAATCTAAAAATCTAGGCGAAACACAGTTTGCAGCAGTGAAGGAAGTTTACTATAAATTATGCCATGTCTAAAAGCTTGTACGTAAATTCGCGATAAATCAGCCAATGGGGTTACTACATGGGGTTAAAGTTTTCTCACTTTACTTGAAACCATGGAAAAGATTTGAATAACTGAATAACTAAAAAAAAAGAGGGGAAACAATGAGAAATATGCGTTTGTTGAAGGTTTATAAGACAAAACTGTTTATAAGAGTAAAGCTGAATCTTTAGAACAGGCTATCTACCTAGCAAATGTACGGAGAAAATATTATAAATTTGTTTGGAACGAGAGCATATTAAAGCTGAAAGCTCAATAAAAATAAATAAAGAAAACGAAAGGAGACAAATTTGCAAACTGAATTGATCTACGTCCTACAAATTTTTTATCTCACGATAGTATTTCAATTTATAGGATCGTAGTTACAGCGAAAGCTGTTCTCTGCAGCTGCGTCTAAATGATTTTCGTCTGCGTGCAAATTCTATGAACGAAAATCGTTTGACATCGAACGAAGCTATCGTTTTGTTAAAAAGCAGTGAGATTTAGCAGACTTCGTGCTGGTGACTTTAATGTAGTTCTTTTTTTTTCGACTCTAAATAAATCTCGTCAAGTCCAGAAACACCGAGAGAAATTGCGGTTCCAGAAGTAATTGCAAGGCCGTTTAAACGCGTCATTGTTTTCCTATACGATTTCTTTGGACTAAAACGACTTTACCTCGAGTCACAAATAAAAATCGTAAATGAAGAATTTCCTCCGATACAACTAAACTTATACCGCGTTTTCTGCACTGCGATAAAATAAACGTTTCAATGTCACCACTGATTTTATTACAAACTCGATAATCGAAGAACGCGTCGGATACGTAAAACCAATTATAGAAAAGTGTAATTTCTCACGTAATTCGAAAACACTATAATTTCCTTGAGTAATATATCCTGTAATTAATATCGCCAATTAAATATTCATCAATTCCATTTTATATGTATGATACTTGTATCGTAATCCTATCGATTAATATCCCCACAAAATTGCTAATTTCAAACAACCCTATTTAAATACCAATTAACCGGTCTGCTCATTAACGAGACAGAGTCACTCGAATCTATCGTTCATTCTAATTACGCGGCAACTTCATCAGCGACATTTTATCTTAAATGCAGACGAGCGGCATTTTTCTGCGCGATATCGTTGCCATCGTGTACCTGTCTTTTCTTTCTTCTTATTCGGAAAACGAAGAAACACGTATAGTCGCTGATACGCGTACAACCTCGCACCTTTCGAGTTTATTTTTCTCGAAAACGAAGCTTCGAACGAAGAAGGTTATTCTCTTTCTCCACTCATCTTTCTATGTGCAATTAACACTCGACCGCTTGTGTCGCGATTTTGGAGACACCCTATATATACAACAACGGTATACCATCCTTGAACAAGTAACGCAACTTTGCCACTCGTTTCGGCTAATAAACTAAATGCTCGGTCCATGAGTAGTATTTAATACTAGTATTTATGTTCTAGTAACAGTTCCAATACGCGGCTAACGTGCCATTTTAATACTAACACGGCTTTGATCTGTTAAGATCGAACATCATCGACGATTAAAAATGACCGAAAGATGAAACGTGAAATTGCGACAATCGCAGTCAGCTTTTTTCGTTGGACGTTGACCAAATGGTCTATTATTGAAAGTAAAATACTGAATAAAATGGAATCGAGTTAGAACGCGGAAAACTTTTTTTGGAAACAAATTGGTTTCGGCGAGGAGATTTTTTCTCTTTTTTTTTTTTACTGCCGAAATCAGCCAGATCGACACTCTTCTTCTTTAAAATTTGGCACAGAATAAATTGGGATTTTTTTAGGTGTCGGTCGGGCCGACTGGAATCTCTTTTTCAGAAATCAGATTAACGTAAAACAGGTGTCTTCTTAAAATTAGGTTTCGACTAAATTAAGGATGCTTTTTAGGAACTCCTTTTGATGAAAACGGGAATCTTTCGTTTAAACAGTTTAACTGATTTTTTTCCTTTGTTAGAAATCGGTTTGCGCTGGCTAGAGAATATTTTTCTGAATCAAATTGCCAATGAAACAGGACCTTTTTCAGGATTAAACTAGATCAAAAATACCTTTAGCAATAATATTTGTTAAATTGGAGATTCTTTTTTTAATCGGTATAATCTGTAATGGCTTTTTTCTAGAAATTAAACTGACTATAGATTTTTTTTTCAAAACAGCTTAGGAACAAAAATGTTTTGTAATCATCCGCTTTTTTTTAAAAAAAAGTTTACTTCTTTTACCAGAAAAGGTGGCCATCTTTTTCGTATATTACGATTCATTACAAAACATTGTAATATTCGCGAGCGTCTAAATTCACATGTCATACGACGCGTGTCTTTAATTACTTTAGTTCGCTCAATTGGATCCATATACGTCTCTTCGAATTACAGGATTTAGAAGTTACATCTAATCTCGCCACTTGACACGCGGCAGAGCAAATCTCCAGCAACACGCTAACGTTTAACGTGTTTACTTCAACGAAGTGACAAACAGGTGCTACAGCCGTTTACAACTACGGGTTATATGCCATGTCTTGATGATTATCGAGGATGTCTGAAGCTTGTTCTGACAAGCAGCTAACTGTTTTTCCAGCCAACTAACGTTCAACTGAGAAGTTGATTGCTCCGTGAAATAAACCATTGAAACCTTGATTACTTCGATTGCCAACGATTTCCGATTGTCAAGGCGATCGATACCTAACTGGTCATTAAGATGAAAAGTATTCTCCCTTCCCTTCGACTCGTTCAATGACGGACGAAGCATTCTCTAAGAAATTGTGCAACTAGTACGAAGAAATTGTGTATCCGTTCGATTAAAAAGTTAATCGTTCTACAGCTCTTGTTAAAGACAAAGCGGATTATGAGATTTCATTTCGTATCAACGGTATTAAGACGCGTACCGATCTCGTACGAAAGGCGATAATTGACACAGGTTACTAGTAAGACGATTAGTCGGATAGAAATTTACACGTATGCAAGAGTTACAGAAAATATAGTAAATTAAGAATTACGTGCCGGTTCTTAGAATCTTCCAGTGGATCGTTTAGATACGAGGGAAAATTGAAATTCGATTTAAGGAATTATTCAGAGAAAGAACGTTTTAGGATTTTGTTCGTATGTAAGTTTAAGCTATTTAGCTAGCCACTGGCTGCATTGTGTCAGTTGCAAAGTACCAAAACATTATGCATAATTTATATTTAACGTTGCTCTGTCGGGAGAATTGAAACTAAGATTGAAGTTTAAATTAAACTTTGTTGCACGAGAACCATAAATCACGCAACGAGTCAGACTCTATGTAAAAGATTTAAATAATCGATAATATACAAAGGAAAGTAGATTCGCTATATAAATTGATATCGTAAGAAATTATAATAAGAATGAATTCCCTAAAGATTCTTCAGGATTGGACTATCGTAAGCGTGCCGATACTTACGAACAATAGCCTTAACGATTCCCGATATCAATCATTCCTCTGCTGAAACTATTACAGTCGATGTCTTTCGAAGAATTCCAATGAAAGCCTCAATGGAAGTTTTAATGGGAATTTTCAAGTATTTCGAAGAACTTCAACGTCGCAAATAACACTCAAAACGTGGAAAACAGTATCCAGCTTACAGAATGAGTCGTTATCTTGTGGTACAGTAAATTCAAGAGAAAAGATCAGTTAGGATATTGTCTTGCGTAATCAAAACCGAACATGCATCTAGTTAGAACGAATAATGACGCAATGTGCTCAAAATACGCGAACAATTGTATCAGTTCCGATGCAGCTGCCCACACATTACATCCTTTATCCACGTAAACCATGGACGTTCGCAATTGTTCGTTTATACAACGGGAATACTATGGTTTCCTTGAAAAAGCACCGAGCGTGCACCAACTCCTCGACCCGATAAAACGCTCGGTTTTAATTCCTCCGTTTGCATCGTTATCGCGTGAATGATAAATGCGACGCGATGTTTCGTACATTTCAAGAAGGTGGTCGATTATTAGAATGTCAAGAAATCGTCGTAAAAAAGATGCGGAAGGAAAAGCGAATTTTTGATGGAATTTCTAACGTCTGCCTTGCGATCTTCATAAAACTTTATATTAAATTGCGTTACATGTATTACGAGGAATCGATAAAGGAAAAAATCATCAAAAGTATATCGTAGCGTAAGAAACGAATTTTTGATGCAGTTTTTTATTAAGTTGTGTTTCGTATTGAAATATGGAGGAAGCAGCTCCAAAAAAGGCTTTACAACGAAAAATCAATTTCTAATGTTTAAATTATAGTCTGCTTAATAATAATTTTTCCTGAATCGATATTTTGATATCTCGTCGAATTTCCTAAGTTCGGTATCTTGTCTTAAAAGTAACTCCGTTAAATGCTGGAGTTCACGGAGTTAAGAGTCTACGAAATTTCTCAAGTTTTGAATTATGAAGCTCGAAGTTGAGAGATCGACCCAGTCTCAGTGTTTGAAGTACGAGGGAAGCGTTGGCTATATCGAGGCGGTCTGTCCTATCATTAGCTTCATCATTCTCTTTGTTTATCTTTACATCTGTAATGAAACGCAATTTCATTTGAAAAGACACTCGATAAACACAATAAAGACACATCTTGATAAACGTGAAAAATAGAACCTTGAGAAATAACATGGTAAAAATGTGCGTAAGAGTGAACCAAGTACAGAACAAGAAACCAGAAACAAAATAGAGACTCGATATTCAAGATTCAATATATATATATATACAAATAATAATTGTAGATAATAATAATTAGATTTGTACGCCAGGTAAATATTAACAGTTCTCGATAATATTCTCATTCAGTTTAATGGCAACGTTTTTGTAATAAAAATGCGATGTTGCGAAATAATAAAAAATACTACGAGATCGTTCGGAACCTCATCTTGATAAAGAACATCGATCACCCAACTTTGTATTACTAAAGTTTAATAGAATTCGAATTTAAATATTCATTTTTTTTTCCTTGCAGCCCTCAAGAGAAAGTTCGAAGTTCAATTAAGCATACGAGACACGTTTTACATTTTATGTTGCTAAATAATATATCAATTTATATTATACGATGACTGTATGAAAAGTTCGTTAGCGGATAATAGGGTCAGATATCAATCTACACGTTAGGTCAGCAACTTTGTAAAACGCTATTGTAATAAACGATATTGCAACGTCACTAATGATCCGTCGTTCAAAATTGAGTTCAAAGCGAGTAAATTTCTTGCGCGATAAAAAAAAATCTAATTACAAAGTATTCGTATACGAGCAAATCGTTATAATTACAGATACGTATCGGTGGAAGTGAATGGCGAGAGAGCTCGATCGAAGGACAGGAATTAATTGATATCGTGGTTGGTCAAAAATGATATTTAAGGGGCTGGACACGAAAAATTCCTAACGTAAATTGATTTGCGTCCACGAAACAATTTATGGTAGCGGATATCATCGATAACAAATATTTAATGGCCCTCGCTGTTCGTACGACGCGTACATCATCCACACGATGAAATCCGGATAATCACCGATATACAGAATTTTTTATCCATCGAGTGGCTCGTTCGAACAATTTCCATATTATATTTCCATTTTATAATATCGAATTTTCTTCGTCTTTTTTTTTTTAATTCTTTACTCTGCATACAAATTACATTACAAATTTCGACCGAACGATTAACCGATCAAACGATCTCGAAATTGCCTTGAATTATCCTTAGGGCAACGTTCACGTGGTCTTCCAGTGACTTTGATTGCTCCTCGGTGACCTCAAATAACCTTGAGTGACCTCGCCTTCAAACTAATAGCGCGTAACCTTCGAATGACTTTGTATAACTTTATGCGACTTTGGAATAACTCGTATAATAATAATAATTATAGCTTTATTATAATTTCTAATTTCCAATTTATAATTAGAGTAACTTCGAACGTTTATCTTGATTAGCTATAAATAGCCTTCGAATTGTATCGATGATCTATATTCCATGGTGCTTTTGTTATACGTATTAACAAAGGCGAATAGATTAAGTATAATTGCTTCCTAATTTAATTGATTTAAAATATTACATTTCGACGTAATTATACCGTTGAAAACGAACAGACAGAAATGTGGAAATCATAACAATTAATGGGAAATCTATCGGCGAATTTTATGTGGGTCATAATAAATTGAAACTCGTCGCTCATTTACTAATCCATAACAGGAAATTGATTATTCTATTATTCACCGAAAAACATCTCGTTTTAGGCGCAAACAAATGGACATTAATCTTGCGAAAGGAGTGGATAGTATAATTTCATAATTATTGTGGAAATGGTGGTCGTTGCCTGACACGATGGCGAGTAAATTAATTAACGAGTCCAGTAATTAGCCCTACTAAATTATGAAACTCCTATCAAATATCACACTCGCAGCTTAATTCATTCACCATATTCATCGCTTTAAACGACCGTACATCTTGAATATGCATTGTTCTAATTTCCATGGTTAGCCTCTTTATGGAAATATACGTATTGCTACAGTAACTTGCTTTCAATGTGAACTATCGAAATTAATAATTTCCAAACTCCTTTAATTATTCAACCACGCTAAGTTCAATGCTATCGATTCGCCGAGAGAACTGAAATAATTCTTCCAATTCAGTTTTACGATTCTTACGATATAAATAGGAAGCTTACCATAAAAAATGTCACGGAAATATATTTTTCACAAAAATTGAGCAATTTCAAAAGTCGATAAATAAGATTCGTATTTTTAGCAAGAAGATATCGTTATAAAATTCCAAGCTTCAAAATTTATACATATAGAAATGGATTTCAACGCTGCGAAGCATACGGATTTTTAAATTTCTAACTTCTGTAACTTTTAGGATACCCTCGACGTATCGTCAATGTTTCGAAGCATATTGATCGTTTTGAAGTTGAGAATCATGAAATATCGACGAACGAAGAAACAATTGACATTTTCGTAGCAAGATCAAGAAAAGATGCGAGTTTCGCGCGTGAACAAATGTTCCTCGGACCAAACAAAATTCCTATACCGTAAAGAGACAAAAGGGAGAAATGGCAGATCGCGATAGAGCGAAAGAAGGAATTTAAACAGCGGTCTCGAGAAATTGTACGCCGCGGAATTCTAAAAATTACAAATTGAAATCGAAGTTCCCTTGCAACGACGACACACGAAATGAAATACGAAGGAAATATGAGAGGGGGAATTGCAGGTGTAAAATAAACATCACGCGCGATGAAATGTTCACTTGGAAATGCCAGCGAATCTAGTCGACTGGGCGAATAAAACGAAACGAAACGGCTGATGAAACAAAATTACCGAATCATATCGAACACGTCGAATCGAAAGGAACATCGTCGACTCGTGGATCACTGTTTTCCTATCAGCTGGATAAAACATACAGAACCGGCGTGTATTATTATTTCAGCCGCGGTCGAACGACGTCAACGATGTAATTCACGGATTTATCGCATCGTGAACAACCTCGAGATGCAGTTTGGCTCGTGACCATTGAATTCAACCGACCGGCTCTCGGCGTTCGTTCAATCTCTTTGATAGTGAAACGTTTCACCTGTAATTTAATAACTGCGCGTTTCCATAGTCGATTTAGTAAACTGTGTAAAATGCGTACGAAACGAATGACTTCGACAGGCAACTTTTCACGCAATATTTCATTGTTTAAATATTTCTTCGCGCTATAGGCATTTTAATCGTTAGCCAACGGTATAATAATTTTTACACGCCAACACAGATACGAATAAATATGCGATTTAATGGAGCAACACAGTTCTTATTTTTACTTGCAACCTACTGTTACGCTACGAAGACTGCAACACGATAAGTCACGTTTATCTACGTTTTGCCGGGAAGAAGGTTTAAGATTCGGTACGTTTCCATCAAAATTCCTGCTGGAAATTAAAGTGTATGTAATATCTTGAGAAATATGGGATTCATATTCGGGGAAATTCGCTGTAAGAGAAGCTCGTTTACACATGGTAAAACCGACAAGGAAATATTTTATTTCCAGCCATCTTATACGGTAGAACTCTCCTCGGGGATCGTTTAATACGACAAGTAGTTTGAAATACTATGATACGATTCTACATTCTCCTTTTATTTTCTCTACCTTTAAAAGATAGTAGTTCTTTCTTATTTATATTCCACATTGCAATTACAATTAATCTAAACATAAGATGCAATTACATCAAATAGTATGTATAATATTAAATGAACAATATAGAAATAATAATCGAAGTGTCTATAGTATATCCTTAAACTTTCACGTCGATATCGTAATTATTTTAAAAGATATTCAAACGAACATATTTTCAGAACATACCTCGACAAAATTATTATTAATCGCGTTAAAAGCGTTGCAATTATCCGCTAGTGAAATTGCGTTATTGGACCATCTGTTCCTTCTATTCTAATTATTTTCATTTCGTTTGAAATATTCCGTACTATAGTGCAGTGTTAACGAGATTCTGCATAGGGCGTAACATCGCAGGCTTAAAAAGAATAACATGTATCATTGTGTCAACGTGACAGCGTGCTACGCAGGCAAAGAGTATAGGAAAAGACTCATCGTGGCCATTGTCTGATACAAACTACGTTCTCGTCGAGCTTAAAATCCCCGAGACATATTTCATCGTCGCCCTCTGGTTGCGCGCAAGTACGTGCATTCATTTTCCAGACATTTTCAATCTCGGTATATATATATATATATATTCCCGGCAAAACGAGACCCGCTGCTGTAAATCGAATCGAGGGAAAAGTAAGCAGCGTACAACCAATGAAAACATCAACGAAACAGCGTGCGTGCTTCCCACCGTTCGAATCAATTTATCGCGCGCTATTTTCTACGGTAAAAGTCGTGCAGGCCGATCGAGCCGCGTCCAATGAAATTTATGTTGTATTCTATAAAAGATACGGATCGATTTTCCCGTCGATAATACCGTCAACAAATCGATCATTTTCGCCGGTTCCCCGTTTTTTGGAAAATAATTGTTATTTCTTTATTTTCTGACACCAGAAACTTTTATATAATGAAAAACAAATAGCCATATTTGTACGTTAATTCGTTAGCATCAGGACACTTATAACGGAAAAACGAATAAATCTCGCATATGATTTTTATTTATATTGATTATTATTATTCAAATCTGACAATTATTATTTGATTTAAAAGTTCGGTCGGGAGATCGTAGCCGACACGTGCGATACTCAACTCGTCGTGGTTTCTCTTGTAACTCGTACAAATAGTTTTTCTCAATTTTTCCGTTTCGCGTAAATGCAGAATCATATTCGATCCGTAAGATATCGTGGTTCGAAGGTATAAAATTCAATGGCTGAAACGATCGGCTAAACTCGTCCTAAGAGTTTGAGAAATAACGTAAATAGAATCGATGACCATTGTTGATCAAACACCAGACAGTATAAAATATCCTAATTCAGGTGGAAGTTTTCTTTAATTGATTTTGAAACTGCGCGCTATGATATAACGCCTTTCGATGTTCAATTATAGCAACACCTCTACCGATTCGGTGCGCGACAAAATCGAATCGTCGACTTTTGCTCGAATAATTTTACGCGCCACATTTTGCATTTCATTTAATTCCCATCAATCAAACGCATTTGCATTTCGCTCGATTTGGAAATTAAATTTCATTTATCGTTAGTCGATGGTTCCCCCGCTAACCGATATCTTCACAGTCGAATAAATTCTCAAAATAAATACAAAACATAAAATACACAAAAGCGTGGAAACGTTTCTAGCTGGAAACATTCGTGCTTGGAAACGCGTAAATACTCCAATTAAACGTCCGCCAAGGTAACTTCGTTTAATTAAACTTTCTACTTTTGAAATTACAGCGCTTCGCCACGGCACACCGTTTCATTCGATTCAAAATCGCGCCTTATATCACGCAGACTGTACCAAAGGGACTATTCGTCTCTTGCCTTTTGCAACGTAGTCGAAGTTTATCGAGAAACAACGATATCACGAAACGAATATCTTTCCCGTAATAACTTACATCCTCTTGTAATGTTTTCGTTCGATTACATAGAAACTTTATGATTAACCTTTCGCAAAAAATGTACTAAAATATGTACGGAAATATTCTATAAAATCATCCAATATATCGCTTTTGCCGAGCAAGCAATAAAAAAATGTATATTCTATCGTTTTCGGTTCGATCGTTTCAGGATCGGTGCTTTAATAAAATTTTTATTCCACTCGTTGTCATGCACAATGCGCAATCGCCCGCCAGAAAAAAAAAGAGCCCATTTTAGAATAAAAGTTTATTAAGTTCGTCAACCCATCAGTGACTACCGTTCGCCATTTTCCACTGGGAAAAATTAGTTTAGTGAAAGAATTGATATTAAGAGTTAATTAATATGATTCATATTTAATTCTACGCTGGTGATTATGACCATTTCGTCTCTTTCATTATAGAATTATAACACGTTTGACTAATTTCCGACAAATTTACTATAAACCCATCCTGTTAATTGCTGCAAATCAGTTTCATATCCAAGTTAACGCGTGCAAAAAAATGTGCGTCTGTGTAAGGTTTGGTATTTCGAAATAAACGACAGACCTCTTAGTTATTGGCGTTGATCGCCACCTCAAATTCTCTTCAAAGGGAGGAGAAATACTGATGTATGTCAGTTTCGACGCAATGATTTTGCATTTTACGAGACTTTGCCTTCTTATCGATCACCGGTGAATACGGTATCGTGATACCCGAATAATACTTTACGAAGCGTTTCGTGTCAGCTAAAATAGCAGCCCGAAGAGCGTAACATATCCTGCCACAAGTATAATTGCCGGTCGTGTTCCCCGTCAAGACAAGTACGAGATTTTAAAGCGTAAACTTCACGCGAACTTTAACGAGTTTTAATGCAGCGATATGCCTATCTAAGTACATAGCGTCTAGATATGAAAATGACGATGAAGATTAGAAAACGGTAATGAAGATTAAGTATAATCATAGCCCCAGAAAGTTCGTAATTTCTCATTCGCCGCGATTTTAATTTAGGGCATTGGATTTCTTTATGTTTTAGATTCGAAGACTTTTATTTTAAATTTTAAAAAGTCGAAAATTTCTTAATTACTTATAACGGTAATGAAGATTCAGTATAATCATAGCCCCAGAAAGTTCGTAATTTCTCATTAGCCGCGATTTTAATTTAGGGCATTGGATTTCTTTATGTTTTAGATTCGAAGACTTTTATTTTAAATTTTAAAAAGTCGAAAATTTCTTAATTACTTATAACGGTAATGAAGATTCAGTATAATCATAGCCCCAGAAAGTTCGTAATTTCTCATTAGCCGCGATTTTAATTTAGGGCATTGGATTTCTTTATGTTCTAGATTCGAAGACTTTTATTTTAAATTTGAGAAGGTCGAAAATTTCTTAATTATTTATAACGGTAATGAAGATTAAGTATAATCATAGCTCCAGAAAGTTTGTAATTTCTCATTCGCCGCGATTTTAATTTAGGGCATTGGATTTCTTTATGTTTTAGATTCGAAGACTTTTATTTTAAATTTGAGAAGGTCGAAAATTTCTTAATTATTTATAACGGTAATGAAGATTAAGTATAATCATAGCTCCAGAAAGTTTGTAATTTCTCATTCGCCGCGATTTTAATTTAGGGCATTGGATTTCTTTATGTTTTAGATTCGAAGACTTTTATTTTAAGTTTAAAAAGTCGAAAATTTCCTAATTATTTATATCTTAAACGCGAAGTTCTTGTTATTACTCACGTCTGAGATTAAAAATATCTTACTCTTCTATATTTTAAACTCTAAATCTTCCAAGCTTCCGTATTTAAAATTTGGAAGCTTCACTTCTTCGCAGTCTTCAAATTTTCAAATTCGAAAGTTCTCGATTCGTGGAAAATTCGGAAATCTCCGTCGATGGAAAATTTGTAGATTCGTTACGATTGAAATTTAGAACGTTTCTATTGAGAACGAACTATTTGACATTCAAAATCTTTCCACCCGTTACGATCGAAATTCAAACTTCTTCGAGTTTCTACAATTTAATATCGAAATCCTTCGGTCCGTTATCTTTTGAATGGAATTTCTGTTTAACATCGCGACGTTCAACATCCAGAAATGAAACGAATCGTAAAAGAACGTAACGACGTATCTTTCCTTAACGTCGAACTCACGAAAACGCGACGCGATCCTAATTGTAAACGACTGCTTTGACGGGGATATGACATAATTTTATCAGGCGACAAGGAAACAAGCCAAGCGTCACAAATGAATTTCATAATTCGATACAGCGACGATCGATCGACGACTTTCAATTTAGATACGCCGATAGAACAACGTTCCATTAACCCTGACCATAAAATAAAGAGAATTTAATTAATAAAAAGACTCATTCTACAGTTTCACGTAATCCTGTAAATCGTTTCAAATTTTCAACCACTCAATTTATTTATGTAAAAAGAATACTAAGTTGCCGATACTTTTGCCAGAGAATAATATTAATATTGATAATACAAGTTCCAAATTTCATGATATTTCATTACTAAATTTTTGAAATTCATTAAAGTTAGGATAAAACTGCTATTATACTTATCGTTCATAGCTTGAGATCGTTCAGTTGGTTTCGAGTTCGAAGATTTCCTATTTCCATATATTAAATCCAAAATCTTTCGATGGATTGCACAATAAAATCTCGATTATTCGAATTTTTCATATAATCGAACGATACGCATCCAACTACATTCCACGTGATAAATTACAATTTTTTTACATATTGCACGTATCAAATACATACGTCTTAATCGTCTTTCTTCTTCCAATCGACTGAGCACTTTCTGGGGAAATACTTTCTTGCCGTGTTTCACATCACCCGATGACTATCTCTGATGCTGCAAATGTTCGTAATTGCAAAAATTACAGATTCAACACTACTTGCGTCTACGTCAAAATTTCACACTTTCGCCTTTTAATGTCGTACACTATCGATTCACCAGTGCCGCAAGATGCTGCTATTTAATATTAGTTATGGTTCCATCAGTGCCTTAATCGAGTCAGTATTTCACGTTCCTCCTGAATTGAGAAAACGGTACACTTAGGTTTTGGCATATTGTCGCGCAACATAAAGATCAACTGACAACGACGTGTTGAAAACACAGACGATATGTGTCTCACTTGGACAAACGTATATCCACAGCGCAAATTTACCAGGATAATCGAGGTTCTATTTGTGTGTTTGAAATTCCAAAGTGTCCAATGTTTTACACTTTGTAATGAAAAGTCTTTCGATTTGTCGTGATCAAAACTCGAAATATTTTCACCCTCTATATTTGTTTGGATAGAGCGTCCCGCAATTTATTAAGAACTGAATTTTAGATCGAAAGTCTCTGGTCTCGTTATTTTTCAAATTCTAAATGTTTGGTAGTCCGCTGTATCTGAAATTCGTGTCGTACACCGTCAACGTAATTTCAAACCGCCTCTCATAAATTTCTGCCATAAAATTAGGACATGATACGTGGTATGCGCAAATTTGCATCGTATGTCCTGAAATACGTTATTACGAACGTCTGGTTAATTTCACTGTCGATCCAGGTCTATTTAAATTTAAATACGACTTCTCGCCGAAAGCTCATTCATATAAATGTCAGCTATATTTTTATAAATAACAGTAACGTTCTTCTATTTTGTATCACGCATATGCAACTATGCCAATAAATATACAATACAAATAGCCGTGTTAATAGAAACTCGTTGATAGAAGGATCGTAATTTTTATTCAGTTTCGCGACGCAAAACAACTTCTTCTTTCACGTCTAAGAAAATCCTCAACCTCGACAAGGAGAATGAAGCGAGACGTAATTTAAGAGCTTCGAATAGAATTCCTGAAACGCTTCACGTTCTTCTATGCGGTATATTCCATCTCTCTCATACATGCAAACATTCCAAATTTTGTTCCACTTAAAACGCGTTCTACGTGGCTAGCAAATGCGGAATTAACCTTCGCGTAGTCAAAGAACAAAAGCGCAATTCGTCATTACCGAATGTAATCGTTCGTTGATAGCTAAGTCAATAGATCTATTCTTCGTGGAGAAGCTCCGTTCGTGTGAATTTATTTGCTTCCCAATTTGCTTCTTTGTTTGCTTTTTCTTGTCCGTCTTAAAACATAGGCATTCGCAGTTATATATGTATTAACCATTACATCACATTTTCCATTACCACAGATATCTAACCAAATTATTTGATCATTCAATTTGTTCGATCGATGTTATGGAACGTAAATTTGTTCAAGTAACGTTATAAAAATTAATCTAACGGAATTATTTGATTTAATGATATATATGCCACTGAAAATAATTGGAGAAATTTTTCCGAAGCATCCGCTTCTTATTTCCATTGGAGGGTTTTTCTCGCCTTTATTCGTTCGAATAGTGCGATAAAATCATCCTTGGCGATCCTTTAATCCTAGTAACTGGGTAATTGCTTCGTAACATTTTTTTACAATCGAAAGCACTCAAATGTAAAAGCTGCCGAAACTCCCCGTTAGTTTGTGATAACGAAATAAAAATTCAGGCTAAAGCTATTAATATTTTTCTCCAGAAGTTAAAGGGAAAACGAAATAGGTTAATAGTTCTTTAATTACATACTATTCTATTTTTACTATATCGCTCCATCGGTTGCAGTAAACGAGTTCCATTGTGGATCGGTCGAACTGTATGCACGAACTTTAATTACGAACTTTCAAACGGTAGAATAATATAATATAAAATTGATTACACCGAATTCTACCGATAGCAGAGCGAAACGAGATACAAACATTGACTCGGCCAAACAGGTCTTACGTACATCGCTTTTTTACCAACCGATTAATTCGTAATCTACCTGTCGTCAAATATCAAAGAATGGCTTGACACGGTTGCGGTTCAAAGCAACGAGGCAAGAGTTGCTTCTGAACGTCAGAAGGAAAATTATGCTTCCAGTTACCCCTCTAAACATCGGACGTTATTCATGGAAGTCGATTCAAGTAACATTTAAATCCCATCGCCATTTATTTACTATTTATTTGTTATTTATCCTACATCTATTTATGCCTCGAAGTATAAGTCGTAAGATATTTCATGAATTTTTTTAATTTTTTTGCCTCTACGAACGCGTTGGAGTTTCATACAAAGTGATAAAAAGGTAACTCAATATGTCTGTATACATGTGCTCTTTCTTTCTAAGCTTTCTATGAATTTTCACGTTATTCCCTAAAATTGTTTATACTTTGCTTTCAAGTTACGTTACATTCATCGCGTCGAGATTATTCTACGAACAAAATGTGAGAATTAAACAAATGTGTTTTGCTTTACCGATACCTGAACTTCGTACATTCGTTCCTATTATATATAAAGAATTAAAATAAATAATCTTCTAATAGTCGCTGCGTTTCTTTCAGCTTCCAAGTATTAGGTTGTCCGAAAAGTTTCTTTCGTTTTATGAGGAAACAATAGACGCACAACGTTTTTTGTTTTATATTGTTTTGTCGAACTACGTACGATCCATTTTGTTCTGTCGAGATAAACAGCGTGACATTTCACAGACTTGGTTTCACGTTTGTACGAAAGTGCACTGTTGCAAAAGAGCACGTTTGCGAAAGAAAGACACTTTCCGAACAACCTAAGAAATACGCTAACTGTCCTAAAACTTTCGAATCGTATCATACGTATCACACAGCCTACGTAATATTTATCCAACCGCTGCTACGACTTTCGCCAAAGATGAAGAACCGCGCGGTAATAAAACTTTTCCGTATTTAATCCAATAAAAAGCTACGGCGTAGAAAACCATCGGAATTATTTGTGTTCCTTTGCCCAGCTAGTTATCGATACAATACTCGACAGTAACCGATTTACTTTGGAAAACAAACAGAACCGCACGGTATAACGCGAATTAAGCGATTCCTCGCCTCCTTTTCGCCCTACTTTTTTCATTACATACGAGCCAGACATTCGAGGTTGCTATCGTTTCCCGCTGGGCTTGCAGTTCAGCTCCCAAAACCGCCCGAAAAGTCAAATAAACAATTCCAAACAGAATTGGGAAAAATATTGGCAAACAGAGAAGTCCATACGAGCCTGTCTCGAAGCTCGGTTTATTTCCATTTCTCGCCCCTCAAAGACGCTCAGATCACCCAGCAAAATTTCTCAAAGGCAAATAAAGGAAGCTTTTACGATCTCTTGACGTGTTATCGCAGTTTCCCGCTCTTTCTTTCCCTGTTTCTTCTCTTCGTCTGTCGGACATTCTTTCCACGTATACACAGGGCAAACGCTCTTTTTTTTCGCACGGACGAGGGTCTCTCGAAGGAGAAAACGGCTGAAAGTAAAGGATTTTCAGTCGGCTTCGTTCTGGCTCGATAGCACGCGACCGCATGTGCAACAATCGTATCGAAACCAGGCTATCGATTAACCGTGTATCGTAGCGCGGGTAAAATCACGAGCTTTCGGTAACCAAATTCGGCTGGCATCGAGTTTTATACGAGATTCGTGTATCTAGCGAATACGTGCAACGAAATGTTCTCCGGTTTCGTTTCGGTGAAATCAGTACGAGTACGATACAGCGGTAAATCAATGTTCAAACATCGCAACTCCGCAAACCTTATCTATACGTCGAATCTATAATGCGCTGACTTATCTCGTAATAATTATATCTCGTGCTCGATGTAGATTCGACACGGAGATAAGATTCGCGAGTTTGAGACGTTTGAACATGCGAATTGACAGTAATTTGAGACACTGTTATTCGAAGTATAATCTAACCCGTGATTCGATATTCCCAGCTTAATGCTTCCGTGCTATTTACCTTCTGGTCGTTGCAATTCCTCTTTGCTATCGCAAGCTACGTAGATAGATAGATAATAGGTAAAATCATCTCTCTCGTTGTCCTTGCGTTGTGCTCCTTTTTGTTACTGTAAGTTCGTTTTCGAAAATTCTTTTTGATATATTTCAGTAATTTTTTATTACTGAAATTCCTTTCGCGCTGCCCTCGGTTCTTTTCACTGCTGCAACTTATTTTCAAATATCTTTGTAAACTACTCTTCTTTTATTACTGGGAATAAAATTTCCGATGAATTTGAATCATTCTCTATATTACTGAAATTCCTTTTTTAGGTATTCGTTTTCTTTCTCCCTTTTCTTTTTTTTTTTTTCTTTTTTACCGCAACCTGCTTTTGAACATTCTTTAACTGCTTTCTCGTTATTGGATTTCAATGCATCTGCATCGTCATTCTTTAATCTATGAAATTCTTTCGCCGGTGTTGCCCTTGAAACGTTCAATTCTTTTTCATCGCTGTAATTCCTCATTAATGCCTTCTCGTGGCAGTTCTCAGCGTGTGGAAGTTTTCCTAAACCCTAATTGCATCGCGGTAGGAATCCATCGTCGAAAGGAAGCTCGTGGGGTGATAGATAATTATATTATTTCTCGCTATTGATTCGCAATGGGTATCGTCCGTGACAGTAGTTGAAGCCGAATGAAATTATTCCTAGCAAGATCCACAGAAACTAGAAAATAGACGTTTATGGAATATCAGACAACGTATGGTTACATCCGACATGTGAAATTCATAATACTATATCTGACGGCTTGTTCGAGTCTCTCTCATGATATTCTGTGAAAACGGCCGAGTACTCGTTATAAATTGATTACCTTAATTTATGATGGAGAGATAACAAAATTGCACTAGCATTTTCTCATGCAAAGTGCGCCACACATCGTTGATCCTACTTGTTCGAGAAATTCAACATATTCCCTCAACGTGTGTGTATTTTTAATAATTTGCCTCGGTAGTTTTATCGCGTCAAAGAACATTAACACAGTATAAATACTATTATCGATTCACCTATAATGGTAGTCCCTAATTCGTAAGATTCAAGGATATCGAATAAGTTACGGCCAAATTAAATGGAAAATAAGTCTGATTAAACGTAACACGGGTATTGAGGATAAGAGAATAATTTAGCGTTCTACATCACCCTAAATCCGATTTATCCAGATATATTTCAGAATCTAAATTACAGACTCTATCCACGTATTTTCACGCAAACTGTATTATTCAAATCCGGTTGTTTCTAGAGTTTGACCTTTCTTAATTTCCTTAACTTCTTCCCCACCTACAAATTACTAATATTTCCACCTACAACTCATTGGATTAATCTATCAACCAGGTGATCCTTTAATCAAGAATTTCTGCAACTCTAAAATTACAATAAGTGAAATGAATTAAATTATGTGTAAGAACTCATCTTCCACGGTTAACGACATGCAAATATCCTTATTCGTTTCTAATTCAATATTTGCTGTAGCTTTATTATCGGTCGCGCGTTAATTAACACGCTAATTGCGAAAAGAAACAAATTTCTACTACTCCGATAATCCTAGTATCCCCTTGCCTAACTGATTTTTTCAACAAATATATTCATCGACGTTGACTATTTATTATTTATCGCCTCGACGTTATGCTTGAGGAGAAACACTGAAATATTGCACGCGAATTATTATCGATATAGATACAATCTTTTGCATAACACACAATACGGAACTAAAGTTACAGTTAAGGTTGGAATTTAATGCAAATACAGCTCGCCTCTGTTGCTCTTGATTCGTAATCTACGCCGCGTAGTATCGCGAGATATTATAAAGCGAAGGCTTAAGTAACAAAGAGCTACGAAAGCCTAGAAGTAGCTAAAAGAAAAATAAGTGAAAAATGCAATATCCTGCTATAATATTCCCGAGAATGAAAGACATACTACTATAATATTCCAGTCACAAATTCTTCGCAAATGGTCTTCTCATCTTTTTCAGATCCGCTAGACGACCTTAAATCTTGCTACGCATTTAATCACCGATAGCTTCGGAATAATTTATTCAAACGCTATATATCGATACTTGACTAGCCTAATTTGATATTCGAAATTACCGATGATTAATCGAAGATATATTAGCTAGCCGTGTTAAACTTTAAATTGTAGACGGACTTGCTTCCTAATTTCCTTCGTAAATTATTCGTATCGGAACAGGCTGGGGCTCGAAACTTTCCGATCGATCGACTCGTTTATTTCGATCACAGAAATACACGTCGCACGAACGAAGACGATGCTGGTACAGGTCAAGGAAAGCTACCGAATAATACTCTTAACGTGGCCATTAGCCATCAAGGAGTAACTCTCTCGGTATCATAACGTACGACGTACATAGGCGGTTGCAACTATGGTACATGTGTGTCACCAGAATATCTCTATGGCACGCTAAAACCACGAACCTGTAAGGCACAACGCCGCGCCCACGCTGGTGCATTTCTATCAGACAAGTGTATTTGCTTTCGTGGTTATCCTGAGATAGAACGCGACGCAGCACTGGACATAGCAATTTTCACAAGTTGCTCGTCTTTTGAAAGTACGCAAGGTTAATTAAGATTATCGTTATCAAAACGAAGTTATTTCCAAAGCAATGGGAATATTTTCATCGTATTGCGTTGGCAACTAAGTGATTGCGAATTTTGTCGATACCACCTAATGACAAAATCCGCAATCACTTAGTTGCCTATCTAATAGATTGAAAAGTATTAATCACGTACGCTATATATAAAATATTTAGGCTTGCGATTTGTAGGAATTTCTTTTTTTGTTTCCTTTTTATGATCCTCAAATAGGAACCACGGTGAAGGAAAATAATTATTAACATTTTATTTTCAATTTTCGAAACAAAGTTATTTCCCAAGCAATGGGAATATTTTCATCGTATTGCGTTGGCAACTAAGTGATTGCGGATTTTGTCGATACCATCTAATGACAAAATCCGCAATCACTTAGTTGCCTATCCAATAGATTGAAAAGTATTAATCACGTACGCTATATATAAAATATTTAGGCTTGCGATTTGTAGGAATTTCTTTTTTTGTGTCTTTTTTATGGTCCTCAAATAGGAACCACGGTGAAGGAAAACAATTATTGAAATTTTATTTTCAATACTATACCAAACAAGTTTTGACGAATAGTAGGAAATTCGAAGAAATGTTATCTGACCGTGACTTCTACGAATTTTGGAAATTCCGATTAAAACAATGTAGCTAATCCGGGTTTTAGGATGCAACGATGTAACTTCGTATAGGGCCGAGATTCAACTGGTATCTAATTAGGACCTAACGAAGACTGAGCCAGAGGTTAACCATGATTCGACCAAACGCTATAGTTGAGAGGCAATCGAAATTTAATTGAAGCCTAACCGAGAGGCAATCAACGACGAACAAACTGCTTCAGTCCTTCGATTAAAAACTAAGTCTTACGCAATTCTGTTAATGTTGGCAAGTTAAAAACTTTTTTGACAAAGCAAAGGGCAACGTACGAAGTATATTTTGCAAAGGATCATTCATCTAATATTAAACATATCGTTCGAATAATAGTAAAAAATAATTAGAATAAGACAAATTCTTTCAAGAAATTCGCTGAATGGCTTTCTTGAGTATTTCACGTATAGCCGTCTCGTCAAGTTATTCTCAAGGTAATATTAACTACTGTATTATGTAATATTCTATTTTAAGAGATGCTAAAATAGAAGAAAAGAAGGCAAAAGCGAAAGCCGAAGCTTAATGATAAGAAGCCACATGCGACAGACTTTCGATCTGGGAATTAACTCTTGTCTATGATCCGAATAACCCATTTTCGATTCAATGAACTCCCACGAGCAGGAAATAGAGAAATCTAAACCCTCCTTACTTCGCATCTGAATAATACAAATTAAATAAATCGTTTCATTAAAAATAAACACTTCGATCTATCGCGTCCGACGACCGAACAAAATGAAATTCTACTTTTCATCGAGGATTTTCTACTGAAAGTAAAATAAGAATCTATTACATTTTCTACGAGAAATAAAACGAATAAATAGAAATTAAGCGGCACTTTTTGTTTCAGAAATATCTCTTCTAAAATAAAGAGATCTCGAAAAACAACTGTATATTCCCGTTTCACCCGTGGGAATAAATTTTATTTTCCATTTCGATATTCATACCTGCACGCTTCAAGCTTGTTCTTCGGGCACTTCGATACTTCGAACAACATCTTCGTGCCTTTACGCGTAAATAACCGTGATGGATCACCATGAAAACGGAGCATCCACCATAAAATCCAGCATAATATTACACGGTCGATTTACAAACAACAACGAGAATTTCAATTTCGATGATGTGGTTGCTATAACGTTGAGATATTCGCAAGCTTCGTTCGCTCCTTGCAAGTCTTACCACGCAGTCCTCCAAATTTTATTTTCCAATCTCGAGCTTCTTCCAATAGATAAAACGGCTTCTATTATTTGAAGCATCGATTCGTTAGCCAAAGAAACGTTCGTTTAGAGTTGTCCTAATCGGAGAAGTTCGCATGTTTTCTGATAATTAAGATTCAATCTCGATCGAAGAAACTTTAACAAGGAACAACAAGTTAACAAGTATAAATTTGCACGCAAATTTGTCAAATAAGAAACATCAATTTCACTCTAGAAATTAGCAACGAGATAAGAAAATGTATTATTCATGGCACAGGGAAAGATCATGCGAGTAATCGTTCTCGTCCAGAGTAGAAAGAGAAATAGAAAAATATTCCAAGGACATTTCAATAAGAGTTTTCAATAAGTATTTAATAGCAAACATTCTTTGGATTTTACACGCGAGACTGAATACGGAACCAAGAGAATATGAAACAAGTGAGTAGCGACCTCGTGAAACTTTCCTGGTTTTCTTTCGTTGCTCGCGTTTCAATGTCCACTGTCCACGAGGGATTCAAAGGCAGCACATACATATATTTCACGCAACGATAGCGTTCTCATTTCTGCGTGTAACAAGTATCGTTCTTCTCTCTTTTTCCTCTTCTGTTTGAACGTCGAACGTTCAAACGCACACCGGAAATGGGTTTTCGAAACGCCGATTTCTCATACCAACGAAACGCTGCTCCTGGGACCGAACACCAGCGGGATCTTCCTAAAATTTCTTTAGTCGCTTTAGAACTTTTCGTTTTCTACGCGACGACGAATTTTCTATTCTCAATGCAGGAATTTATGATAACTGCGTAAGGATTAAACCATGAAACATTTGATCGCTGGCTTTGTGAAAACCACAAAATTATTGGAATTTTCCAGATTCTTTCATATTGTATGAGATTACTCGCTCAGATTAAAACGATCTTTCCCATTGAATATTTTATAGGATTCGTCGCTGGCAAACGCGCCAAAGGCTTCATGAAAATCCACCGCTGCAGATTTTCCTGCATCGATGTTCTTCCAATCGAATAACATACGAGCGGAATACGATTTCCTCTTTTTACTGCTGCCTTTATAAAAAATGATTGGCGGATCTTCCCTTTTAAAATGATCTACGGCGATCGATAAACGGAATTTGGTAGTTGACGATTTATAAATGACAATTCGTAACTAATTTCTTAGTCGATACATTCATTCCAAAGTGAATTAGAGCAATGAACGAAAAAAACGAATTTCAGCAATTCGAGCGTTGTGTCATGAAATCGAACGTTTCAAGGTTTCTCTTCGCGATATTTTATTCTTCGCGATATTTTCGCGGTTAAATACTCCCGATTAATTATTTCTTCTTCTATCGCCAGAAAACATCATAACGAATATAAACCGAAATAACGAACTTCCTACTCTTTAGTTTATTTTTAACAAGCCGAAATTCTGTTGCTAAACTCGAATCGCTAAATTTCGATTCCGGTTCAACGTGCGACCCTCTCAAATTTCGCGTACATTTCGAAATAAAAAGACCTCCTCGGTCGCGGATATTTTCCAAATTGGAAATTATCGTTTCACCGTGGAAAGCTAATGTACATTAGTCGGCGCGGATCAACACAATGAGAGGTGCAGACGGGAAATAATTGACCGAATCTGTGAGAATAATTGCTGTCGGAGTGTCAGGGCTATACGGTTCGCAGAGATTCAATATCATTGGAATAATAAAACAAGGTACTTACCAAGGACACGATGATCAACCGGTGTACAGACAACAGAAATATGCGCGGAAGCTGCGATTCATTATCATTCACTGCATTTTAATCGCGACTAGATTAACCGAACTGATTTAATTGATCTGCAGCCGCGATCAACCGATTCTCCTTTAGATCAAAGCATTTTCAGTTCGACGAAAGAAACCAGCATCTTACATTCACGGAGTATCCACGTGTTTTCATTGAGAGTAGCTCAATTTCAGAGTAGTTTAATTTCATTGGTAATTGTAATAATTGCAATTAATCGAATTCATATTATCAGTCACATTCGATTGTTCGTCAAACCATCGAATTTCTTTTTATTTTATTTTTCCCATTGCCTTTCCTAGTTCATTTCTCCGGCGATTTTATCTCGACAAAATGCGCAATCATTATCGAATTTGCTATGATATTATATCGGGAAAGTGGAGAATCTTGTTGCCCGTCGCAAAGTAGATACACATCAAGTATTAAAACACGCTTCTCTCTATTCTGAAGAACGAGGCAAGTGAATTTATAGTTGTGCGCATCGCGATGCAATTTATTCATGATATTTTATCTTTTTACAGAAGAATCTTTTCCGAATAATCGCCGAGTAATTTACGTGTGATAGAATCGCGCGAATAATCTAACAAATAATTTACATGTAATACAATCTCAGGAATAATCCATGGATATGTTTCAAATGTACGATATGTTCCAAATAATAGACAAATATTGGAATCTTGGAAATAATCTACGAACGATTTATGACAATCTGTGCATAATAAAATCGTATGATTATTCTATAAATAATCTGTAAATAATCTACGAGTCTAATTCTATTAATCCTATTGATAATCTATCGTTTAAAGGTTTTTGCGGGATAATAAAATTTCTGTATAAACTTTCTTATTTTTGTCTTTGCGTAAAAAAACGTAAAATTTCGAACTTACGTCGGAACCTCGTTGAATAAAAAGATTTGATGCGTGGAACAATCGTGCCTTGTTACGACTGAGATTTTGATCGGATTCGTTCAATTTAACTTTCTGAATTACGACATGAATCGTCTAATTTATTTTTTACGAAAGCATTCTCAGTAAATATATGTTAAACGTTTAATAGCGGTTGAACGTTCGACAATGGAAAAAGTGAGCACAACAAACGGCAATCAACCGTGGAATAGATCCCGTTGTTCTCAAGCATTTCCGGTTTATTGTTAGCAGTTCGAAAGCTACATTGATGCAAAGAAGTTCGGAATACTTGGCAAATAAGGTACAGTTAACCCGTATGAAATCTCACGGACGCGACGGCATGGTAGTTCGGTTATTTTGATTAAAGTTTTACTACGTGAAATTTGTTTTCTTATAGAAAGTACAAACCTAAAGTAACGAGCAAATTCTGTGAACATTCGGTAGGGTAATATATTGCAATACTTACAATCATTAATTGAAACAAAATGAATATAAAAGCAAGAAATTTACGATAACTTAATAAAATATTTCAATTTCAAATTCCAAATTCCGATTTGCTAACACGCAGCTTTAAAAAATAACCTTTTCAACAAGCAATCTTGCAAAGATTTACATTTTTATATATAACATTAAATTTGCCAAATGTAATTTACGATATATTAACTTAATGCGTCTTGCATAAAACTATCTAGAAACTATACTAAAAATAATTTCATAGAAAACATTTCATAGCAAAAATACTACCAAATCAAATATCTTCGCAAAAAAGTAACTGTTAGGGATATCCCCTAGAAGCAACCGCTACTTTTTTAAACACAATCACTTTATTGTATCAATCTACATTTAATCCTAACCTAAGAAAACTAATAAGAATCGAGCAAAATCTGTTTCTATTCTATAACGATGTTTTGTTACAATGTCCTGTGGAAACATCGATATGTTGCGTTTACCTTCGTCCTGTTCGAATATTTAAGTTTATGCGAGGAGGAAAATTTACTTCGCGAAGAATTATAAACAAGACTCCTTAAATTAGAAGCAGCAGAAAATAAGCAAAGAATCAGTAAAAGAGAAACAGTATTTGAAAATATGTCACAACGGTCTAATAGCACATTCATAGAGGTCGTTAAAAGTACATTCATACTTAAATGGCGTCTAAATCAAAGTTTATATGCCTGCCAATATTCACATGCCGATGCAAATCTTCAATTACTTCGTACCAATATACTTTTTACGAATCATTTACCATGACACGACGTAGTACAGTAACATGTTACGAAAAGTTTAATTAACAAAAGTTATAATACTTGAAATGAAAACTAAGATTTCTTTACAATGGTTATTTTACCGCGAATTATTTAGCGTCGTTACCAGATTTATATGAGATGTGTCAGATTTAAAGAGGCTGGGATTTGATGAATCACCGTTTTGTCACACGAAGCTTCTGTCATTATTTCGTAGCCGAACCGAAGCACGAGTACACAAACACCAAAACTGAGAAACTTTTTCGAACAAGAACTTTAAAAACTGCGAATCACGCGGCCGCGCATCGGCAACTGAACACTTCTAGTGATAGAAAACGTGACTCGAAGTGCGCGCGCAACCACTACCGGCATGATGGCGCTGCTGATGCTTCAACCCTTACCGCGCACACTCTGCGATTCAATTGGATTCAAATTGCCGTCATAAATATACGCATAACCAAAATCAAAAATTCTTAATTTTATACGCAATCTGTTAGGAAACTACAATATTTAACAATATCGTACTAACACGTTCATTGCCATAAGACTGGTAATGCTGGAATTAATTAAAATATTTAAATTTAAGATATGGTCATATTTTCGTAAAATTTATAATATTTCTATTACAAATTTTGAGATTTTTAATATTATAGTAACAACTTAACTTAGTAAATGCACCATAAAATACTTAAATAATTTTATTCTGTCAATAAGATACATATTATACATTATATATACAAATAACAATATATCGTATCGAAATGTGTATGCGGCAACCAACAGCATTTTGGCGCTGCAAACAAATATACGAAATTCAAACATATTAACCCGCCAAACATATTAGCAAACAACAACCAAATTGTATTTAATTGTCTCGATTATTTAAATGATATTTATCGAGCACTTAGAAATGTACATGAAATAAAAGTTTTCGAAAAATAACGTAAATAATAATTTAACAAAGAGGCAATGTTTAAATTTATAGAACGTGTAGCTTGCTAGTAACATTCACGCTTAATAACAAATCGTGTTTCAAGTCTTTAACGTTTTTAAACTGCAGTTAAGTAGTATTATCGAGTCGCAAGAATCTTTTTAACTGGCGCTGTTCGTACAAAGGCATGTTCTCGAGGGTGACAATTTAACTGCATAAATTTATATGTCGAGTCATTGTCGTTACTGTCAAATCTGAGCCGTTTGTTATTACAGGAACACGTGAGGCGTGCTACTAATAGTCACGTGAATAACGGCAATCTTTTTTCACAGCTGTATAAGCAGATACACGTGTCAGCGTGTTCTTTATTAGATACATGGTTCGATTGTTCGCGTGACGCAATTGTGACCCTATATATAGTTTGGGATTGACTTTATATACATAAATATTATACTATTATACTATACATATTATACATAAGTATACAAATACCTACTTGTTACATATATTTGAAAATCTAATAAAGTTTACTGTATTTAATATATTACATCATAATAAAATAACTAGCAAAGTAGAAGTAGTAAGAAACGTTCAATTTATACTAAGCATCAATAGGTATTCTAATACCTGTAACCGGCAATGTACGTACTATGAAAATTGGATCAGTTTCCGGAACGAGATAAAAACAGCTACGGTAAAAACTGAGAGCACGCTTGTGATTCGTTATTTAGCAACGTTTCACAGTCGAAATTTTATATTGCGTGAAAATTGATCCCCCTCTTTTTATTTTTAGTTTGGTTAGTTTTTATTATATATGTATATATATAAGGCAAAACATAGAAACATAGAAACATAGAAACATAGAAAGAAATGAAGGAATCATAAATGAACAAGTGGAGATACAGAGCGTGAAAGAACTTTCATAAGCATCGTTAGTTTATTAACAATGTTACACGCACAATCATACATAAAACAACCTTGATTATAGATATTATATGCCGCTCGTTTACAGAAACGAGTCTCGCTATATTATTTTAAGTCGTTATCTGTATGTCATGTCCGTGCTGTGTACCGGTAAATCGTGTCGATTATACAAAACCGACGATATTACTTTACAAAACACAGAATAATTTAACTTACAAAACAAAAAAAAGAAAGAAAGAAGAGGGAGATATGAAAGACCGGAAGGAAGTCAGCGGAAGAAGTAGAAGGTAGTAGAAAGATAGAATAGAGAACATAAAAAAATCACTAACGCGTCCCCCTCCACATATAAAAATTACAAATTACATCCAGACACGCTGGATCTTTAATATTATACATCTTATAAAAGTGTTTTCTTCCCCTTCTTTTCCTTTTTTCTCCTTACAGTAAGGAACAAATTAATATCTACATATCCTTAGTATCGTTGAAATTTACATGGTATTCTTCACTATCCCGTAGACGATTCTGTAATAATAGTTCACAGAAAGGGAAAAGAAATTATCGACAAATATCGTCTACGCATCGACACTAAAATTTTAATACTTCTTCCTCCTTTTTGAATCATAGACTATAATATTACCTTCTTTCTTCTAAGGCTCTTTTGTCTCTTTCTCTCTCTTTTGCTCTCGCTTATTTAAAAAATCGATCGTATTGGAAAGATTAAGAGAATTGGTAGTTGACGATTTTTTTCTTTTTTACAATTGCATTTCGACATCGCGCGCACGCGTATGTATATAGGTATTCGTATATAGGTAAATAGGTAAATAAGTATGTCTATGGGGGTGGGATAAAAGGATAGAAACAATGAAGATAGATGCAATGGAAGTTCATTCGTTCGCAAAATATTTTCGAAAATGTACCTTTCAATCTACAGAAATTTCTTCGTTTCATTTTAATTTCCTTTGTATGCAAAATCGTTACAAAACGCAGCAGCGCTTAAACAGTAAAATCATAAGTAAAATATATAGTCGTTTCGTGTTGGCTTAATTTCAATTTATTTTTTACTTAATACACGAGACTCGACGAATCCCGTTGAAAGATGCTAATAAACCTTTCTTTTCCTCTTTCATTTTTTTTTATTCGTCCACTGACTTCAAAAGTCATTGGAAATCAAGTTCTTCTTTTGCGCAGCTTAAAAGGCCGCTTCCGTGGTAAAGGATACGAACGAGAAAAGAGAAACGGAGTATATATATGTATGTATATATAATATAATATCATGATAGACGTGATGGACAAAAAGAAAGTATTATATTGACTATATTCTCGTGGATCGAATCGAAAGCATCTCGTCCCCTTTTCTCGTTCCTAGGTTGGTCCACGAAGAAGTGCTTCCCCGTAGTCGAAGAAGGTGGGAAGTCTATTTTTCTCTCTCTATTATAATATTTTGTCTCATTATGCATCACAATATTTCCTGCATTATGCTTTTAATTCGCTATTTGATAGCCAGATCGCACGCTAATTTTTTTTCGCTCGAAATTATCGTCCCCTCCCTTTAAACAACAGAATATCAAGCGATGTCTAGGTACGATAAATCGACGCTTTGTTTTTCTTCTTTTTCGTTTATTTTTTGAAGTAGTTAATCGAATCGACTAATTTTCTTCAAACAAACTAATCGCGTCGATTAACAATTTTTGATCGATGGATCGACTCGATCTTTAAACGCTCTCGGAGATTCTCCTGGTATTCGCAGTACAGAAAACTAAAGCGAAATCGAGAAAGATCGACGAGGCGTTTCGATTACGATCAACGGTTTAGAAAAATTTTTCCAATTTTATTTCAAGGGTGCATATATCACTGTAAAATGCGAAGAATTTTACTGTATCACCTTTTTTTTGTATACGTAAAAAATACATACAGCACTGATTTTTACCATAAACAAAGAAAATAAAGAACAAGTTACGACTTTGCGTAATTGAAAACAAAAATAAAAAATTCTTCTTCGGAAAAAGAATGTACATCAAAAAATTTGTACCGCCATCAATTCGAAATTTCTCTGATAAACAAAAATATACAAAACTTCTCGTTTAATAGAAAGAGCGATTCTTCTGACAAATATACAATATATCATTTTCTTCCAATTTTACATTATGTGTTGATATGTTCCCTTGCGAACTGGCAAGTTTCAACAACTTTTCTATAACGCCTTTCGGCGATGAGGCGCTGTTTGGTATTGTATCCGTTTTACCATCTGAAGTCAGATCTCGCAACGAATTAATCTCGATTGGCACAGAAAACTGCTTACAAGTGGAGGATACACATGAAACTGTAGTCAAACTTTCAATACGCGAAGCAGCGCTTTATAGTTTGAAACAAAAAAAAGGAAAAAAAATTATTAAAAAATTAAAAAATATCTCATGATAAATGGAATCGAACGTCAAAACAGAAGACATGACGAATTTTCTAATTCCATGTATACATTCTAAAAAAATAAATATAATAATTACAGAAAATTATCATCACCCGTAGTAGCAATTAAGCGTTTCAGAAGAAATTTCGTTAGTTTTAACGATTACGATCCGCAAAACGAATCGCTGTGTTCTATAATGCTTCTGTTTTTTCTACAATGAATTTCTACTTTTCTCTCATTTCTTTCTTATCGCTTTTTTGTATCCTTAAAGAAATAACTGATTGCGGTATCAATCTAGCAGTGTACTTTCGTTTACACGCATACACATTCTATACTTTGCATGTAAGTAATGCCTATTTTCCAAATGTATGAAATATGCCCGACCAGAAAATTATGTCGCAATTCTTGAGACATCACCTTAGGCTTAGGGTTTCATTAATTTTCCTTTATCTCCTCCGGATACTCATGTCGTCGAGGCACATTATCGTTTCGCTCACTCACTCGCTTCTATTATTTATCTCGCTCTCGCTCTTTCTCTCTCTCTCTCTCTCTCTCTTACTCGTGCGCGCTTGCGCTCGCTCGCTCTCTCTCTCTTACTCGTGCGCGCTTGCGCTCGCTCGCTCTCTCTCTCTCTCTCTCTCTTTCTCTCTCTTTCTCTCTCTTTCACGCAATTCTACGCATTTCCGTGGTACCCTGACCCGCAATGCGATTTATCCTTACAGGAAATGAACTTTTTGTACTATCAATAACGTCGAATGCGCGGGCAAGGTATCGCAGTTATGCGCGGCTATCCATGGGCTTGTTATTGCACCACTATATCGAATCGATGATTAATGCAGTATGCATACACTATTTCATACATGACATTTTTACACGGAAAATTTCACATTTTATTTGCATTTCACTTTCCATCCTATTGTTATATTCGATACTTCATAAATTAACAATAATTATAATACGCATTAATCTTTCCAATGAGAAATACGGGAAAGTAAGACAGTATGTGAATAAATTCGTTTTCATCCCCGAATTTTCGAGACATAAATATAATTTATCTCTATCTAATATCTAATAATAGTACTAGACCACTGGTAATCAACGAAATTCGTTTCTTGCGAATGAACGGGGATAAAAATCATCGCTGAACGAAATTGCGTATGCACACACAGATTCCTGTTACACGGGAATAATAATCGAACGCAAGATAAAAATTCGCACTGTCCGTCGATCGATGTTACAACGAACGTTTTCTCGCTTACTCTCTTGATTCATTGGAAAAGCAATAATTCTTTTTCGTATTCCACATTATTCACAAACAGGATGATGATCCACGGTTAAAAATTGCATTGTTACGCAATATGTCTACCGTTTCTTTTTATTTCGTTTTCCTCTTTTTTCCCGTCTTACCTTCACTTTTCTTCTTTTCCTTTCTTTTTTCTTTTTGTTTCCTGATCGTATCCTCTTGACGGTATATATGTCCACACGCGATATTGTTGTTCTCTTTTCCGTTTAGTATAAATGTCTTATCCGGTGACGTCGACGCACGTAGACAATTTAAAAATTCAATACATACGAATATATAGTTTCGTTTAATACGAAATGCGTACTTAATGAGGATTTCCCTTAACGATTAATTTTACGCGTATTAATATGTGATGCTTATGAGTTTATGAGCTACCATACTAAAGGAAAAACATACACCACTGAAAGATTATATCGTTACTTTATCGCGATCGCCTTCATTATATTCGGATCGCCGAAAGCTACGTTTGCACTGTGCATACGTTCAATGGAGACACGATGTTCAAATTAAGCGAGTTACTTGACATTATATGTTAAACGTTAGCCTTTCCACTTTCTTTTTCCTATTAGAAATGAATCATCCTTGCATGCGGTCGCATTGCAATGAACATCGTTACACCGCCATTCCATATATAAATAGTGAAGCACATTAAAAACATAGCAGTAAGCTAAGTAATATGCAAATATTGGAAAACCTCCACTAATTCTATGCAAAGTATAGCTTGTAGGATACCATTCATTAAAACTAGGACTTATCGTTATTATAATTATAATTCAGTTGCTTTTCTCTTTTCTTTTTATTTCACAAATCTTTCTTCGTTTCTATCGATTTTTATGTGCAACATGGCTATGGGTTCTGCTCCATTTACTAACAAATTTGCTTTCTTCGATTGACCGAAAACAAATTTGTCCAGAACCATATTTCCGCGAATACTATATATTTATAGAAATGAAACTATTCTTATCAATAGTTATAATTTATGTACAATTTAACAATCTGGTTGCAATAACTTTTCTTTTTCTCTCTCTCTTTCTCCATCTTTTTCCCCTTCTCTTCTTTCTCTCTGTCTCAAATTTCAATGATATTAGATAAATTACGTCACAAAATTATATCGAGCCAACTTATTATGCCCTGCCGTGTCACTTTTAATGATGGAAACAAGTCAAAATGATTTTTTCTTCTCTCTTCGCTGCGTAATACGTTTCTGCTTTGTACATGTATTTACGTATCAAACCATTTCAAACAGAATTTCTTCGAACGACTACTAATAACGCTAACCGTGCATCTCGTGCAATTTTGCCAAAATACTAGTTATCACTTCCACGCGCGCATTAATTCGCATAGACTGGTTAAAATTTATTTCAAAATGGATCAGAAATTGAAATAACTTTTACCAAATCTCCTCCACTTAACATATCGATAGTTCAACCAAGTAGATTGGCAAATTTCCCGATTATTTCTGCACGCAAGATACACGTGGACGTTCTTCATTTCTATTGAAAGGTATAATACGATTCCATGAATTCGTGCCGTT
Organism: Bombus huntii; assembly: GCF_024542735.1. NCBI lineage: Eukaryota > Metazoa > Arthropoda > Insecta > Hymenoptera > Apidae > Bombus > Bombus huntii. The sequence continues at coordinate 11,988,503 of NC_066240.1, forward strand.
ATCATTCGATTTATGTTCCTCGTTTTCCTCCTTCCTTCATTTACGGCTACGAATTTTTATTCAAGAATATATTGTGTATGTATAATATATATATAATGTGTGCGTGTACGTGCATGTGTGTGTGTGTGTGTGTGTGTGTGTGTGCACGCGTGTGTGTGTGTGTGTGTGTGTGTGTGTGTGTGTGTGTGTGTGTGCACGCGTGTGTGTGTAAAAAATCATTTTTACTTGTTAAATCTTGGTGGCCTCCTCAATCGTGGTATCAATTCTGCCCTAACCGTTCTAGCATAATTTGAAGCAGCATACTGATCTGTTACGGCGATAGGACTTTGCAGGCTTTGTATGAACATTGGTGACTCTTGTAGTTGTCCTACACCCGCTTGATACTGATACTGACTATTCGCTATATCCGCAGTCGGATAATGATTAGGTTGCACGAATTGAGGAGGATTGTCGTATTGCGGATACGGAATAGAACTCTCTGCAGAGAATTGAGGGATTACTGGGTTCACATTCACTGGTGTAGTTGCAAAACTGCCAGGATCATATGTTTGATATTGATTCAGCTGTCCAATTTGCGTTGTACTGAATGGAGGTGATTGAGGAAACTGAGATGTGTCAGGAAATAGCACACTTGCAACGGTTGGCTGAGGGAAACTTTCCGGTCTGGCATAAGGTGACATATTCGCCGTGACATTGCTTAAATTTTGAACATTTGGAATACCAGCGATCTGTGATGTGCCATAGCTATGGAAGGTTTGCCTACTATGATCAAGATCCTTCACACCACTTTGCAAAGAACTCGTTACATTCAGTTTCGATTTGGAGTTTGGACCACCAATATCATTATGCTTGGTTCTTGCTTCTGTGACAAAAGGATGGCGAACATTCACAATGCTCTGTGGAGCACGCAGTGGTGGAAAATTGATCGGTGTCATCTTCGACGCAAAATTCTGTTGCTCCAATGCTTTCCTAGCTACGGCAAATGCGGTGTTATCGTTCCGTGACGCTGGCCGAGATTGATGTGTACTGGAAGCAGTTCCATGGTTTTCCCTGTGCAACGTTTGAACCGACGACTGGTTTACGAACCTCGATGATAAGTTGTTCATAGTTGTGCTATTTCTTGTTTTGTAATCCTGATTGTTTACAGATGATTCTTTGTATTCGGATTGTATTTGATAATTCTTCATTTTTGAATCAATTTCATTGGAAAACTTTTTAGCGGGGTAATCTTTAGACTTAGATGTACTCTCGTGAGAAACATTACCACCAACACATGTTGCAGTAACACCTCTTACACTACTGAAAGTAGAACTAGATTGATTTGCGGTTACGATTGACGTATTCTTTGTTAGTTGTTCGTTAGATTTTAAATTCTCGTTGTTTCCACTATTCTTTTTTATAGATGAATTCATCCTATTTGAAGAAACTGTAGCAGTTGATGTTGTGGTGATTGTACTCAATGTAGCATCTTTATTCCCCATTGCAGTGTTTACTGCTCTGACGGATGGCTTTGATAATCTATTTTTGTTCCCCACGTGATCGAGCTTTTGACTTTTACTCTTATCCGCTACTTGATTATTTGATAAAATTTTGGTATCTGCACTGCTATTTTGATTTTTGGACAGTAAATTATTATGTGATTTACAATTGATAGTGACAGCTGGCAGGAGCAAAGCGCTGGCTCACTTTTTGGTCATGATTTTAAGATATTCCAGAGCGTTTTGAGCAGCACTAGCTTGAGCATCTTTACTAGTAACACCACAACCATAGCAAACTGCTACTGGCAAGGTAGACAACTGCACAAGGCACTGGCATTTACCTGTAATAAGGAGGGAAACATTCATCTAATCTAATCCATATATATTTAGATATAATGGAAATAATAATCAAAACATTACTTTTTATTTATAATTCTTCAATTAATGCTCCAATTATAATGAACAATATGAAAGAAAGCAACGCAAGTATTAGAACATTCAGATAAATAAAATATGATATAGCTGATATATGAAGATAATTGGTAAACTTAAAAATTTTGAACATTTAAATAAGATAAAAGACTATTTTAAGAAAGATATATGAATAATACCTAAATATAGATTACAGATAATTGTGATGTATAATAAATATGTCATAGGTTATACACATGTTTTATAGAGTTCTTTTTTTGTAAGAGGTGCATATTGATAGAAATTATGGCTGGAATAAAATCTGCTAAAAGTACTTTACGTAAAAAAATGAAAGATATTATTACACAACTTAATACTGAAGAGAAACAAAGACAATCAATGAAGGTATTTGATAAAGTAAGTATATTAAAGAAATAATCAAGGTATTCATAATATAAAGAAGAGGTTATGTTACATCTTTATCTGAAACTCTTTATGACAAACATATTTCTGCATGCACAGCTATGTTCTCTACCACAGTTTCGAGAAAGCACAAGAATTTCCTTATATCTAAGCACAAAAGATGAAATTGACACAATTGAAATATTAAAATATATATTTGAAAGAAAAAAGGTCGTATTTATTCCTAGGTATAAAGGAAAAGAAATGGAAATGGTTAAACTACTTTCGATGCAAGATTATGAAACACTACCATTAACCAAATGGAATATTAAACAACCAAATGTTAATGAACTTAGGGAAAACGCATTACAAACTGGTAAAACCTGAAATAATTAATGTATACAATCATGCTCCATTTTAGATTATAATATTATTGATATTTTCTAAATTCATTAAAACTAACAAGATACAAAATTTAATATTCTATAAAATTATATATTTTAGGTGGATTAGATTTAATACTTATACCAGGTGTTGCATTTACTGCTAATGGTAAGTAAGCTTAGTTTGTATAGATTATTTGGAAAAGCTTTAATTTTTAAAGATTACAGTAATATGTATTATCAATTAGGAAAACGTTTGGGACATGGAATGGGTTATTATGATAAATTTTTGGACTTATGTTTAAAGAAACAACAAAAAATACCGCACTTAATTGCACTGGCATTTAATGAACAATTGTGTGAAGATATTCCTACATCTGAAAATGATATACTTTTGGATCTTGTACTTACAGAAAAATAATTTATTATGAGAAAATTTACGTTTTGTATTCATGTTCTTAATTTAACTGTATTTTCTAATAAATAAGTTAAATATAAAAATACATTAACTAATATAAATTGATGAAATTTGATTTAACAAAAAGAAAAATGAATAACTTACCACTGATAGACTTTTCCTCAATATCAACATAAGTTACTTCAAATTGCTGCTCTGAAGCAATTTCTTGCAAGAACTGTACCAAATTTACATCACCATCATTCAAACATGTATTCTATAACAAAAAAGAAACAATGAAGCAAATTTAATGAAATTAAAAAATCTAATCAAATTGCTTTTTTATTTTTATACTTTGAAACAGAGTAAAACCAATGTGTTTGAATTAATTGTATTACAAACCTGTAATTCAAAAAGTTTAACACCAGTGGATGACTTCAGACTTTTATGAAATTGTGAAACCTTAAGGCTATGAATAGTAGTTAATGTTGAAATTTTGCTACCTCTCAAATCAGCATAACGGGCATTCACATTTGCATTTCTTTGTAAAAGCTATAACGGACAATTAATATACGTAAGAGTTTATTTAAATGCGTATCATTGAAGAAAGTTCTCCAATGACCGCACATATATTAAGAGTAAAATGAAGTGGAAATGATCCAAGCATGTTATTGTTAAAAACATTATGCTGTTGTGTAAATGACTTACGATACAAATACACATATAAAATGTGTAATTGAAATATTAATAATTATCCGTTATAGATTCAGGGTGATCAGAAAGGTAGCTCATATTTCATAATACTGTTTCCAGTGCCAAATCACTTCCACTTCACTAAACATACACACACACACAACAAAAACAATACACATACAGATACACAACTTATATAAACAATATTTTAATATTATTGCATCATACCAAATGTATAAAAAATATATAAAACTATACTTTATAATTTTATAATAAATTTATTTTATATATACATAAGTAAACAAAATAGTCTTACCTCATCTTCATCTATATTAGAGTTTTCTGTGTTCATATAATGTAAGGCTTGCCACATTTTGTGAGCTGCATGCCTTTTTGCAACTTTCTTACTTTTTCCTTGGCCAACTTCCCGATATTTTAAAACAGAACAGACAATTGTAAATTGCCTCTCATGTGGCAAGCCCTCTTCATTTTCTATTGTATATTTTGGTGGAGGCCAGTGACGTGACATGCACATTTCTTGTAATGCTCCAATTGGATTTGTAATTATTTTTTCTTCTCCATATCCAGATAATTCTTGTAAGTTCTCAGAACTGTATAAAATAAACTATATTAAACACATAAATATATAAAAAATTATATACAAAAAATATATGTTTGTTAATATATATTTGTTACTCTGATAGATTATTTGGAAGTGGAGAATCTGGTGATTCACTATTTAGTCTACACAGTTTATCCAATACAGCCCTTGCAGCAGCATGCTTTGCCTCCTTTTTTGATTTTCCAGTCCCCATTGCTGAAACAATTGGATCTACTTCAATCATCAGATACTTATCATTTTACACTTTTGCTCGATGTAAATGTGTAATTAATTTCTATATAAAAGTAAATTTATAATACTACACTAAATAATACTAAAATAAATAAAACAAACATTAACTTAACCTCTATTGAAACTACGTATTCAACTCAAAGTTATAGTTTACTTATATTTAACGATTATGACTTATAATTAAGTAAAAATATATATTATAATGCTAGTTTCAATTGCTATCTTAGAATGGATCTATCCTGATTTAAATCAATAAGTTGAAAAATAAATATTGCATTATCAAAATTAGATACAAACCAACAACATCAGCAACAGTAACACGGTAACGAAAAATAGGCTCATGGATAGCACCCTCTACTTGTATTAACTCATACTTTGGTGTCGTGCCCCTACGAGAAAGCAATTCCTGAAGAATAGAAACTGGTGTTTTGTTGGACAATGATTTCATCTCCAATTGAGCGGCCTCACTTATTGGACGTTTTCCTATCATCAAACTGTGTAATGATGATCGAACTCGATTACGCCGACTAACATTATTTGAGTGGTTAGGAATCCCACCTACACTGGCCATCATATTAGGCCCAACCTGTTGCGGTTGATGTATTTCCTCCATTTCTGCAATCTATAAATTACAACATATTTTTATATATATAATCTTTAATAAAAGTTCGATTTAAAAACTTAATAAGTGATAAAATCATATCTTTTATTTATAACATATTACAATTATCAAACATGAAATTGTGTATTCATTCAATTATACAGTTTCCTTTAAAACATTACTTATTATCATTCCATTAAGTTCTATATCATAAACTTCATATTATGAAACAAACAATCAAAGGGTTTTAGATTAATGAAAGATGTCAAGCATTGGAAATCATCCAAATTATTTTTATTTACTAAATGTTCAAATCAATAACCCTTATTGTAAAGTCATAACATAAGGAGATTTTCTTTGTGAAAATGCAAACTTTCTGATAATATGTCATATCATATTATTAATATATATTTTGTTCATCTATCCTTTATATAATAACCTTACAATCAACGAAAAATAAAATAATAAGTTATTACTAACGTGTGAATCCATATTGATATTTTAGTAAGCTACTTAACGACGAGCACAAGATCTATGCAGTATAAAACGGTAGGAAAACCGGCTGGCGGCCATGATTGTTATAAAATTCATTGATTAATTCTAGTATGTAAAGCATAGAAAATTCAATAACGAAATACGAAGGTTAAGCTTTATTGCGATTTCACCGAGAACGGAGCCAATGACGACTTTCATCACTGACAGGGTTCTATTTAAAACGATGATAAAGAAGAACATAGAGCAATCGGTCACAGTATCGTCCGCTACACAAAATCTAAAAAGTCACTACCTTTACTCACAATTTTCAAACGTTCTATATATATTAACTGGCTCCTTAACAGGCCAATTCCTATACGAAAAGCGAATCCCGCTTTTTGTGACCGATCCAAGTCTCACAAAAAGCTTGATCCGTTTGACGACAGAAAAATGGTTTACTGACTACCGGAGAATCTTCCTCGTTTCTGATTCTGCCGCAGTATGCAATCTGAACAGTTTTTATAGACGCAGGAAACACGCGCATCTTTCTGCGCAGGTGCATTACTGGTGTGGTTTTATAGAAACAAATGCACGTTTTACCGTATTTAAAATACAATAAGTTTTTTTTATCTAGAATGTAAAAATACTAGAATATCTCTCTTTCAACTATACAATATAATATAATACATAACATATATAAGAGGAGATACAATAAACATACAAAATATACTATTCCAATGAAAAATATAATGAATCTTTCTTTTTCCGAAATTCCCATTAATGACTTTTTAATTTGATATTTACTGTAATTTGAACTTATATATGATTTAAATATAATAGTTTCATATATTTTAGTGCGTTTTATTAATACAATGCGAATTTTAACGAAATTCCTTGAAGTTTGAGTCAAATGTCTTTATAAATAATAATTCATACGTTTGGTAAATTTCATTTAATATACTATGAAGTAAAAACAAAAATCTGCACATTATACAACAATCTGTAGGGACACTGAATCTACAATATCATTTATGTTTGAATTGGCGCTATTTTGAGAAATACACCGCCATTTTCAATTTTCACTATCGTTTCTTGGCAACACCGGATGTTGGTATGTTTCGCATTTGTATACCACCTAGTATCATCACTTCCGGCTGTTACCCGCTGAAACGGTCTAAAGACTATACGCCATTATTGCATACGGACGCTACGGTGCACTATTCCAAACATTTGGCCGGTTTTTGCTACATTTATCCTATTCATTCATAGTTGAAGATCTATAATGAGTGATATCGAGGTAAATATTACATTTGCCTTTTTTAAATATTACTTTTACGTGTAATTTTATACATATTGTGGCCGTAACGACATGCGGCTGATCACAGCCATTATCGATCCATCAACGTTCAACTATGTTTCACATTTATATTACCATTTTAATGCTCTTATTTTACTTTTAAACCATTAAAAATTTGCAGATTTATTGATGGTGGTGTTATTAACCTTTTTATTTTTATAAAATATATTTGTTGACCCAACTAATTTATTGTAATTCTGTTTTAACTATAATTTAGAAGGTTAAGCGTTTGAATCTCCATGATTATTAAAATTAACAATATTCGGAAAATTCAAAATGTAGTTCAATTAATTTACAATATAAATTATTTTTTTATTTCATTTCTATATAACATTCTTGAATTTATAGTTTAAAAAGTAAAAGAAACAAATAAATTAAAATACTTGCAGAGAACTAAAATTATATTCTTTATTCCAGCGGAGTGGTAGTCGTAGTGCAAGTCCTAGAAGACCAAGAACAGCAGATGGAGGTTTAAGAGACTCACGTTCACATTCAAGATCACGTAAATCACGGGAACGTAAAGAATCTCACCGACCAGTGAAAGAATATTCACGATCACGAAGTCGTTCAGTTTCAAGAGGAAGAAAGTCATATCGCAGTAGCAAATATGCTAGTGCAGGTCACCGTGGTAGTAGTCGCAGTCGTAGTCGTTCTCCTTATAGGGGTGGTCGATATTCTAGAAGCAGGTCTCGATCATACTCTCGTTCCCGTTACTCTCGTGAACATGATAGGAACATTTATCGTTCACACTCTCGGAGTCCAATGTCATCTAGACGACGTCATGTTGGAAACAGAGATAATCCATGTCCTTCCAGATGCTTGGGTGTTTTTGGGCTTTCCATTTTTACAACTGAACAACAAATACATCACATTTTCTCCAAATATGGACCTGTTGAACGTGTACAAGTTGTAATTGATGCAAAGGTACTTGAATATTAATGTTTTATAAACTACAATATAATATTTACATACTAACATACGTTAGTTGTAAAAAGATCTAACATTAATGTTTACATATACAACCCCATAACTATTAAAAAAAAGAAAAGGGGAATAGTAAATTATACCAGAGATTTAGAACGTTCATGCATTAAGTTTGTGTAAAACGTTAAAGGCCTCTGGTTACATTTTATTTTATCTAAAAACCAAACAGAACAAAATTTTATATATATTTATTTTCCATATTTTTATTAAAAGTCGTATAACATATTGATGCATAAATATTTATATTTTAGACTGGACGATCCAGAGGGTTCTGTTTTGTGTATTTTGAATCATCTGAAGATGCTAAAGTAGCGAAAGAACAGTGCACAGGGATGGATATTGATGGTCGAAGAATAAGGGTAGATTTTTCGATTACACAAAGAGCTCACACACCAACTCCAGGAATTTACATGGGAAAACCTACACATTTACATGATAGAGGATGGGATGGACCCCGAAGACGAGAGTGAGTTTGTATTTTTCAAGATATAATTCCTAAATGAAACTTACAGAAAGACTATTATTTTTCTTTCATTAAACAGTAGTTACAGAGGAAGCTATCGACGTTCACCTAGCCCATACTACAATCGCCGTCGCTCACGCTACGATAGATCTCGATCACGCTCTTATTCACCACGTAAGTTTACTTTTTGTTCTGTCACACGACCTAATATAAGCAGTCTACATGGATATGTGTCTCCTTTAAAAATATTTACATAGCATTTAATCAATTAAGATAACTAGATCTAACAAAATACAAAAACTCATTGATTTGATATTGTATAATTCGCCAGAATTCGCACTTATGAACCTAAAAATACATTAAATTATAAAAATACTTTAAACCTATTCATAAAAAATTAATTAAATGTCAGTCACATATGCTAATATATACATATACAGTATATAATATTGAATTTATTGTAAAATTTTAAATAATATTAGTATATTTATCAACTATGAAATCTAACGTTTTACTTGAGTTTTTTATTTTAGTTTAAATTATTTTCAGAATTTTCAGAACTATTAATATACAAAACATTAACATGTTTTAAAGAGTTGCATGCAATAAAATTTTACTGTTTGAAGTGCTTTCTCACAAAGATTAGCTTTCTTTGACTAAACTGAAGATACTAAACAGTCTGTTAATATACTTCTCCTATTCAGTGTTATATATATATAGCTACATTTTAATGAATGAAAACTGTATATTTACATATACAGAATACACATATGAACACAATTATAAGTGATTTCGAAATTTATATAATCATTCACTTATAACTGAAGTTCTTAATTTAGATTCATATTTTCGTAGACCGCTTATATTTACTTCAAGAAAAATGTTTAAGTACAAATAAGTAGTTAAATTAGCAAGAATGGAAGACAGGAGCATCAAGGAATGCATCCGATAAATCGTACGGTAGTAACTAAGTGTAACCCGTAACATGGGTCAAACAATCATAGTTTTTGTTGCTTAATGAATTTCAGGTCGATATTAAGTGACACGAGTGTGATGCGAGAGGCCAGGTGTTTGGGAGACCATTTGTGTGACTTGACCCTTTGACCTCAAATTTCTTCTAACAATACTGTACCGGGTCAAAAAATGCAAACGCTACATTCTTACTACTATTCTTACCTTACCTAGTTCTGCATTATATGCAATTAATATACGGCATTTAAATTACGATCATACAATATCAGTTAATCAGATAATCTAATATGCAAAGAAGTGTAGTATATTCTTTGCATGGAAGAGTAAGGTTAGAATGGACGCAGACAAAACCTTATTTTCACAATGTTTCATTTCCTAAGAAATTGTTATGAAGATAAGGTTTACGTATTGTAATATGATGCTAATATGTGAAGGTTGGAATATAATTGTTTCTATCTTTCTTTGATTTAAATTTTGCTTAAAAATTATATTCCAGCCATTCTGTTTTTTAACACAACTGCTAAAATGTGTTATGAATCAGGAAAAAATGTGGTATTCCTAAATGTTTATATAAAAAAGAAAAATATAAAAAGACCGAAAGACATACAGAAAAGAATGAAACAAAAAAATAAACTTAAAAATAGAAGTAAGTTCTCTAACCTGTTTGTTTGTTTATAAGGTTTTGAATCAAGAGGTATTGGATGATAGAGGGAAGTTTGAAGTTTCACTCTGAAAAAATGAAAGTTTTGAAAAGTTGAAGACAAGATATCTGAAGATGTTTGTCTTGCTCGAATTTCGAAGATCCGAAGGTTTTTCGCGCTTGTGACAAAGAATATGATCCGAATCGCATTCCTTACCGGCTGAGAAGTCTCAAGCCTAGAAGAACTGCAAGCCTCAAGACAGTAAGAAATCGTTGATCGTCAGGCCCCCGACCTGGACAAGCCAGTGGTTGGGGGTGAAACTGGTCGAACGTTTCAGAAAATGTTCAAGAAGCATCGAAATCTTTTATGAGTAGGGAAGAGCGTAAGCTGCTCCAAGGTTTATACCGATCATATTCTTTATCAGTTGATTTGGTTAAATAATATATCCGTAAATAGGTGTTATATAATAAATAAACATATATACCTTCGCCCTTATTCCCTCCACCATCCTAAAACCTCCTATTTATCCTTAAGGGTAACATCCTATTGTTTTCACTTTGTATAGGAATAAGCAGCGGCAATTCGAATTGAAACAATTAATAAACAGTGTTTTTTTAATATAAATTATTTACCTGTCATTTATTACCTCCAAAACCATAAGTAATTATGGTAATTAGTAATCCACAAAAATTTTTTTGAACTTTTATCTGTATCTTATGAAAACTAACAATTATAAATATATAACAAATTCATGACTTGAACTAGTAATAAAAATAGAATATGAAGTTTTATAAATTAGAGAGTATTTATAAGAAAACCTTAGAATTATCATTTCATTTTGATATGAATTATAACTGCAAAGGTTTCTATAGTATAATATGCATAATCTTAAAAAAGTTTGTTAATAATATAAAAGAAGCCTTCCTATATACTAATATTATTGCACCTACAAAATCAGTTTTTATAGAGACATAACCATTTAATATATTAGTACTTGCTAATAGTTATGTATCTATTTATGTACTCACAGACACTTATCAATATTTTGTTAGTGATATTTTTCATGAGAACGTACCTTATGTAGAAATCATACATACATATATTGAATCTTGATAAAAGTATTGCTAGCACTTGGTAGCACATTAGTATCACGTCGTATACGACGGTGATTAGTAGAAGTTCGACTTGACAAAAGAAAACATGGATCGTTTTGACGTTAGTTTGTTATGGAAATTATGGTTAATCAGTATAATAATAGTGAATTGTAATGCTGCCGTAGCAAAGGAACCATATCAAAGTCAAATACCTACACAAGGATTGTATAATACTAGCGATAATGTCGTTATTTTAAACGTTACTAATTTTAAGTCATCCGTTTACGAAGATACAAAGGGTTGGTTAGTTGAATTTTACAACAGTTGGTGTGGTTACTGTCTTCGATTTGCACCGTTGTGGAAAGATTTTGCTAATGATATCTACGGTAAGTAAAATCAATTTTAACGATTATAAAATAATTAATAATTCACATAAAAATGTATCACTATCGCTTAACTTATTTATTCGTATGAACTTATCTTACTTAATATAATTCTTAAAACATATCGCTTTTTATATTTGCTGTATATCATAATAATCTATGAAAGCACTTTAAGTAAATATAACAATCGTGAATTTATTATTATTAAGCAAGTATGTTTTTAAGAAACCTTTGGCAAATCTAAATATGTATTATCTAAGATCTTTAAGTATGTATTATAGATGAGATTAATCATATGTTCCAAATAATTTATTTCAATAATATTTTTAGCATGGAAAGATATTGTAGTAATTGCTGCAATAGATTGTGCCGATGATGATAATAACCCAATTTGTCGAGAGTATGAAATTATGCATTATCCCATGCTTAAATACTTTTCTGTAAATGCACATCCACCATCATTAGGATTATTGATGGAGAAGTATGATGATATTAATGAACTTAGACATAGTTTAATAGATTTGTTAGGAAGAGAACAACAAGAAGGAAGAGGTATTTCATGGCCTAATATAGCACCATACAGGTATATCAATTTATACTTCTTTATTTTTTATATTTACTCTTTTAAATAATAAGAGCTAATTATTGTTATGTTTTGATATTATAGAAATTATGAAACTACAAATATTTGGAAGGCTATACCAAACGCTATAAAATATGTCTTCTTACTATTTGAAAGGACAGATTCACATTTGGGTGCTGAAGTTATATTAGATATGCACAAAATTACAACATTACAAATAAGAAGGGTATTATCTGATAATGAATTATTATGTGAGACAAACAAAGTCACAAATTTTCCAAGTCTGATAGTTTTAGCTCGCAATGAGACACAAAAGGTTCTTAAAATCAGAATACCTACAAGAGAAGGTGTTTTCAATGCAATTAAAGAATTTATGATTTCAAAAGCAGAAACTATTCATGAGCTAAATCCTATTAAGAATCATTCAATAAAGAATGAAAATCATAAATTAAATGCTAGCACTCCAAAACAATTACAAGCAACACCACAGCCAGAAAGTACAGACATAAGTGGAGATCATTTATACCAACTTGATTTGGAAAATGCCTTAAGATATTCAATCTCTCATGAAATTCCATTACATAAAATAATAAAAGATAAAAAAATGGATGCATTGAAAAGATATTTAAATGTATTGGCAGACTATTTTCCTCTGAGATATGGTAACATTTTTCTAGAAATCACTAGAGATATTATTAAAAAAAGAAATAATATATCTGGGGAGGAATTTAGTCAAATAGTAAAATCTATAGAAGAAGAAATGTCACCTGTGTACTCTGGACCTTCAAAGTGGGTTGGATGTAAAGGCAGTAAAGAAGGATATCGTGGGTATCCCTGTGGTCTGTGGACAATGTTTCATATGTTGACAGTTAATTTTGCTATCCTAAATAAGGATGTTGAACGTGAACCAAGAAAAATATTAGAAGCAATGCATGGGTATATACAAAACTTTTTTGGATGTGCTGATTGTGCTCAACATTTTGTCCAAATGGCTTCAAAAAACAAAATGTTTGATGTGTCTAATGCTAATGACAGTATCTTATGGTTGTGGTCAGCTCATAATGAAGTAAATGCAAGACTGTCAGGTGATGATACAGAAGACCCAAAACATAAAAAAATTCAATATCCAGCAGTTGAACATTGTCCAAATTGTAGATATGAAAATGGTACTTGGAATGAAGAACATGTTTTATATTACCTTAAAACAAAGTATAGTTATAAAGGAATAAATTATTATGATTCAGTCAACACACATAAGGATAGTAATGACAATAAGTTAAAAATAAGACAAGAAAGACTAGTATTGAGTAAATATACAAATAATAAGAAAATTGGATGGGATTTTACAATTTTTGATATAAGTATTTGTGTTGTGTTATATGTTGCATCTGCTATCATACTTATATTAGTCTGTATAAAATTTGCAGTCAAAAGAACTTATAGAAAACGACATTACGTTAGCTTACTTGCAAAATGTGATTTTTATTTTTGTTAATTGAGATATATAAAACTTAAAAAACTTACATCTTTAAAAAATTAATAACAAAGTTATGAAAATATAGTTATGCTTATAAATATATTGTACATATATCATTTCTAATCATACAATTTTTTTACAAGAATATAATATTGGTAGATATACAATCTTAATTACTTCTTCAAATGATGTTGACTAAAATCATTATTCATACAGCATATTATGTATTTATTCTTATTTGTTATAAATGTATTGTATTTGAGATTATAGTGGAAAAGACATAGTGATAATTATGTAAGTTTAATGTATAAAATTTTATAACGAGATTATTCTTTTTTGCCATAGGACACTTTTTTACAATTTAACGTTCATTGACAAATACGATATATTTGTACATTTAATATTATTGTATTAAATTGAAAAATATGTAGTAAAAGATATTTAAGTTCACTATATAACATCATATAATAATAATAATTATAAAACTAGTCCTACCAATGTACAATTATATTATGTTTAATATAAATTATTACAATTATTAAATCTTTATGTATGTAAAATCGACAATCCTTAGACAAATATATTATGAACTGAATCAAACTTTTATGTGTAGATATTAAAATCAAATTCTTCCACTATTTTGTTAAAAGGCATTTATTGTAATATTTTCTTGAATTTGTATAATTTATCTAATAATAAGAATAAAAATTAAGTACTGATTTACTATGTATAATTAAGTTCATATATTTATAATAAATTGTCAAAGTACAATTGTAAACAATAATCTGACTTTTAATCTATTCCAATAGTACGCTTTTAAATGTATTACATCAATGTAATAAAATATACATGCTTTGTGATATATACAGTATATAATACAAATTAATCAGTTTAACAAATTTGCTTTTATAAGCTGTACAAAATTTTTACAATTTATATTTATTTGTTTTTAAAGTCTGTATATTGCCATGAATTTGATGTATCCCATATTACACCATTATGGGGTAATTGAGATTTTATATAAGGAAGTGTCCATGTAAGGTACCATCGGTTGCCTAATACTTCCTTTACATTTTGTTTCCAACCTAAGTTATATATGTGTATTTTCTTATTACTCTCATTAGCTATATTACCATTAAGCACTAGACAAAAATGATAAATGCACAGAACTCCTGTGTACAACATTCCCACTGCAGATACAATATACAGAATGAGATAAAACTGATTTGTAGAACCATCAAATCCAAAAATGAATATTGCTAAGGGAAAAATGATTTTAATAAGTGACATAGGAAATTCAAAATGCATTTTACTCCAAATAAAGAGATTATTGTAACAAAAACTATATGTTGTCGCTACAAATAAATATAAAAGAAACATTATAAAGTATCTGTGATTATAATGACCAATACAACATCCAGTAAAAATACAATGATGATCCCTCTTTAAAATACATATATTACATGTAGGACAATGCCATGAACGTGGAGGTGCAAGAGTTTCACATGAAGCACACAATCTCCAACCATCTTTAGTATTTGCAGCACTTATTGGCATAATATCTCTTCTAGTGCTAGTATCGCAAAATATTATATATGTAAAATTCCCGACTATGTTTAACATGATAAAATTTCCAAAAAGGAAATGCAAAATATACGGCAATGATCCATGTTCGTGTATTGCCGGTAAAACCACCCATAGTTGGAACCAATATATTATTGGTATAATTGTTAATATAAAAGTCATTGAAAAAAAGTCGCTTAAAGTGCGAGGCCAAATTCTTTTTCGGATTATCATTTTTAACAATTTTATACTTTTATTAAACACGTGATTCTATTCAGTAGATAATATCTACTTAATATGTATATACACTTCTCACCAATACTGGTTTATTCTACAGTGATACTATTTCGTTATAACCTAAAAATTTGAAATCTTTTTAAATATTTTTTTTAATTAACTAATTTCGTATATTATATATTTACCGGATCACATTGTACATTCTGTTAAATTCGTCATTTTAAGCGTGCATGGAAATCTGTTCCTGTTATCACTATTCGTAAATTTTGTATACGCGCGAAGTTTGATTCTTCAGTCAATGTACATATTAACTCACTTCATAGCATTCTTCTGTGATTTGATTTGAAAGTGCCATTCATATACGCATATGTAAGTACGCTACATGTAACTTTCCGCAAATACACTTCCCGTAACAATACTTTATTAAACAATTTTATTTTTTATTATTTTATTGTGTATTTTAGTTACTTGAAGATATTTAAAAAAGTAATAAAAATAGCATAAGTAGCATAAATAGTATGTAGTAGAAAATCTTATCATATTAATTTGCAACTTATTAATTTTATATTACAAATATGGAAACTACAGAAGAATTTCCTTTTCCTTTCCCTCCATATCCAATACAAACTCAGTTTATGAAAGAGTTATATAAATGTTTCGAAAATTCTAAGTTGGGAATCTTTGAAAGTCCAACTGGTACTGGTAAATCCATGTCAATTATTTGTGGTGCTTTAAAATGGTTACTTGATTATGAAGAACTGCAAAAAGATGAACTGACAAGTGCAATTTCTGAACTTGATGAACAAATTAAACAATATATTAACTCCACTGATAATTGGTTTTATGTACAAACTCAACAAATAGAATTAAACCGCAAAAGGCAAGCGTTACAAACAAAATTAAACAATATTGTTCAGTATGAGCAAAAAAAGAATAGTCTGAAAGAAAGAACTAAAGGTGTAAATAGTAAGAAAAAGGATTCATCTACTAAATTTGCAACAAGTTCTGCAAAAGACAGAAGTGAAATAGACAAAAATTCAGTTGATACAAATAACGAAAAGGGAAGTATTGAGGAAGAATTACTTTTAGAAGATGTTGAACATTCAGAAAGTTCTGAAGATGAAGACAAAGAAGAAATTTATGAAAATATAAAAATTTTCTTTTGCTCTAGGACCCATTCTCAATTATCTCAATTTATAGGAGAACTCAGAAAGAGTCCTTATTCAAAAAATGTATCTGTAATAACATTAACGTCCAGGTGGTTTTTAAGTATTGTGTTATGAAAATGAAATAAAATATAAATTAATTCTTTTTTTAATTTTGTTAATAATTTTAGGCAAAATTATTGCATTAATAAAAATGTAAAAAAATTGAAACATTTAAATTTAATAAATGAATGCTGTTTGCAATTACAAAGGAAAAAGACAACTGCTAAGGATGAAAAAGATCTTAAAAGAAAGAAAATGACAAGTAGTTGCCCTTTTGTGCCAGGAAACCAAGATTTACTAATAAGAGAAAGCTTAGTGCAGATTCGGGATATTGAAGAAATTGTGCAAAAAGGAGAAAATCTTAAAACTTGTGCGTATTATGCATCAAGAAAAGCTGTTTCATATGGTCAATTAATACTGGTGCCATACAATACCATATTGCATAAAAACACTAGAATTAGTTCAGGAATAAATTTAAAAGGAAATATATTAATAATTGATGAAGCACATAATTTACTTGAAGCCATTGAAAATATGCATAGTGTTATAATTACAGGCAGAAATTTATTGCATTGTTATAGCCAACTTTCCCAATATCAAAACAGGTAACATATTTCATTTTGAGCATCATTATTATTATTATTGTTATTATTATTATTATTATTATTGTATTACACATTTTATTAATATATCTGGGAATATAAATAATATTAATTTTAGATTTCAAACTTTATTCTCAGCAAAAAATATTCTAAGCTTAACTCAGTTGAGCTTTTGTTTGAGAAAACTTATAACAGTTTTGGGAGCTACTATAAAATCAAATCCTGATGATGTTATAAATATAGAAGCATCTCCAAAATTATATAAGATAGAAGAATTTGCAATTATGACAAACATTGACACAGTAAATATGTTTGAATTGTTGAAATTCATTAAAAATTCTCGACTGAATCATAAATTACAAGGTTTCATAGAACAGTATGACACAAATTTAAAAATTCATAATTATAACACAAAGACATGTGGTGTAAAACAGTTTTTAAATTCAATTAAGACAAAAAGCACAGAGTTTGATACAATCACAGACATTCAATTAGATGAAGATCGCTCAAATAATCCAATGATGACAATTATAAGTTTCTTAGAATGTTTACGAAGCAACTGTAGTGATGGGCGCATATTTATTATTCCAGGTCCAACTGTTGGACAAAGTATCATAAAATTTCTTTTATTAAATCCAGCAGCGCACTTCCATGATATTAGTATGCAGATTAATTTAATTTAATTTATTTTATTTTATTTTATTTTAATATTTCATATTAATTTATTAAGTATTTTTATTTTTAATTTTTGTTTATATGTATAATTATTAACAGTTCGGGATGCTAGAGCTGTGATATTAGCTGGTGGAACAATGGCACCAATGAATGAATTTACAGATCAGTTATTCATAGCAGCAGGTGCTTCATCTGAAAGAATTGTCACATATTCCTGTGACCATGTAATTCCTGAAGAAAACATAGTATGTAGCATAACAACTCATGGCCCAACTGGTATTGAATTTGAATTTAATTTTCAAAATCGAGAAAATACAAAATTGGTAAATATGATATTTTAATAATAATTAAATAATAATATAAATAATTCCAATGATTAAAATAAATGATAGAAAATATGATGAATTTCACAATAAAAATATTTCAGTTAGATGAATTAGGGAGGGCATTATTAAATTTATGTAATATCATACCAGCTGGTATTATAGTCTTTTTACCCTCCTATAATTTTGAAGAATTAATATATAAACATTTAGAAAATTCTGGTATTATTAAGAAACTGTCTTTAAAAAAACATATTCTTCGAGAACCTAAATCAGCTTCTCAGGTACTAATAACATAATCTTTTTACAAATTTTGTTGTAAAATTTTTATACAAATCTAAAATAAATTATACATTATAGGTACATGAAATTTTAAAAGAATATTCGCTTCACGTAAAAAATCCAAAAAATTCACAGAATGGATCATTATTGTTTAGTGTGGTGGGAGGAAAATTAAGCGAAGGATTAAATTTTTCTGATGATTTGGGAAGATGTGTTATAGTTGTGGGAATGCCTTATCCTAATATCCAATCATTGGAATTACAAGAGAAGATGAAATATTTAAACGAAAATATTGTATGTATTTATTTTGTCTCATTATTATGGCAAGAAAAACCACTTAGTGTCATATAATTTATATGCATGTACATCAATTTATTTTTTGTTTATTAGAAATCAGATGCTGGTCAAAATTTCTATGAAAATTCATGCATGAAAGCAGTAAACCAATGTATTGGACGAGCTATTCGACACATTAATGATTATTCAACAGTAATATTATTAGATAAACGTTATAGTTATAAAATAAAAGCACTCCCACAGTGGATTCAACGTACATTAATCATTCATAAAAGTTTTGGTAGCACAATTGGTGCTATATCTAAATTTTTCAATAAAAAAAAAATTAAATCCAATAAAAAAATAACATAAACAGAACAAAAGATATCTAAACATTATTATATGTATTATTAATGTATTTACTGTTACTATTACATTTATTAAAAGTAAGTTTTGTTAACATAGATATAAAATTCTGCATATAGTTTCTACATATAATTTGCAAGATGCACTTCAAATTTATATGTCAGATCATGATAATAAACTTGACCAGGATATAATATAGAACATGGGAAATGTGACTGAAAACAATTCATCTATTATGTCAATCTTTATAACTTTACTAAAAAAGCCAAAGTGCTATCATCATTTATATGTACAGAAGAAATACTTACATAATATATTGCATTAGGATAATTTTGTGGTTGAATACTAAAAGCACAATACTTTTTATAATGAGCTCCATGTTTTCCTAAGATAAATTCTATCTTTTTAGGTACAGTCGTTACTTTTTTATAATGTTTTTCAACTTTTATTTCTTCTTCCTCATCTTCATGATCATTTTTATAAACTTCACCAATTTCTTCGGCTTCTTCAATGTCCTATAGTCGAATCAAATTTATGATATACAAGTTATTACTTACATAAATAACATGTTGTTGATAATTAAAACATTGATTTACTTCTAATAAATCATAACTAGATAAAAATTCTGGAATAGTATAAGGTGGCAAACGGCCTCCAGTGTAGAACTGTACCCCACATTGGTCTGAATAAATTTCTAAAGCACTAAACACCAATATATTTAAAACAACTGTATTACTCAATAAACAACTAATATATTTGTTTATATATACCGTCCACTTTTTACATGCCATACTTTGGCAACAAATGAACTACCAGATTGTCTACCTTTTGTAACACATAAATTATGATCGAAACCTTCTCCAGGTGGAACCTAGCAATAATTAAAGGAAAGAGTTCAATATCTTTAAAATATGCAGTTATTTTATACCTTCTCCATGTATTCTCCTAAAATTCGAGGTATTCGAAAGTCCATCACTGTTCCACCTACACCACGTATAGCACCTGTTGGAACTGGATCTGTGTAATCCGCAAATGTCCAACGATCACAATTGAATAGTACTTTATGTTTTCGTAACTCAGATTCTCCAGAATCCTATTACATTTTATACATTTAACTAAATGTATATTTAAAAATATATTACTTACATGTCCAGCTAAATTAAACATAGAACCATGTGATAAATTCACTATTGTTGGTTTTGAAGTTGTTGCTCTCATACATATATCAAGCTTATTTTCTGGAGTTAACTTAAACTTTATTGTAGTTAACACTGCACCTGGATACCCTTCTTCACCATCTTGACTTAAGTAACTCATAATAACTGAACATCCAGTAATATATGAATCCCAAACTTTACGCCCAAATCCATTTGTCTAGTGAGAGCATTGATTATTATTTATATAATATAATATTGTTTATTATTTATATGATGTAACTAATCAATTTACTCCTCCATGTAAATGATGTTTCCCATTAAAATCATTTTTTGTTAATTCATAATCTCTACCTCTAATAGTAATATGTCCATTTTTAATACGGTTTGCACATCTGCCTAATATACAACCAATAAATGGGTTTGTTATAGGATTTGAGTATCCTGTAATAGTTGTATTTTAATAATGACTATTAGCTTTGTTATTATAATGTTAAGAAATGAATACTCTAAAATTATACCTTTTACATCGTCAAAACCAAGGACAACATCAGCAGAATGTCCATATTTATCTGGACATTTTAGAGATATAATTGTAGCACCCCAAGTAATGACAACAACTTCCATTCGATTAGTATTTATCATAGTGTATGATTTTATAGTCTTTGGTATGGGGTCATTAAAAATTTGATCTTGATTATCTGATTACAAAAATCTATTGTTACTTTAAATATTACAAGTAAATTACATTAATTTTACATAATAAACTAAAGAGAGAGAGAGAAAGATCATATCAACCACAGCTTACCAACCCAGACTTCTCCAAATATTCCTTCTGTAATTGTTATATTTTTACAATTACATTCATGAAAATCCATATTTAATAGCATAATTATGATTGCGACAATACCTTATTCAATAATTATTGAATATAACAAAATGATATTAAAATTTATAATAAAACAATAATTTTCACCTTTTAAATATAAAAAATAAAAAATATTTTACTATATTCTTTTTTTGTTTAGACAATAGAAAATCATTTACTGGTTTTCAAATATACAAAAGCAGTTTTTACTATAAAAATACATTAATACAAGGAATTTTATTTTATTTTAAATGATTTATTATTAATAATAATAAGGCATCACCTACAATTTGTGATGCTTTAATGTTACAATAATTATAGTACTTAATGTAATATATATACTCCGGTTACTATTTATAATTTATATAATTAATATTTATAGAATAATGTACAATGCTTGGAAAAATACATGAATTTTTAGTGCAAATCAGACACCGCATCAATACATTTCCCATTCAATTTTCGTATGCTTTATTACATTTAAATTTGTTGAGTAAAAAATCGAAGACAATAATATATCTTATTGCATTTCTTCAACGAAATCACATTTTTTTTGTTTTGTAATTTTGTATAATAAATCGGATAGATGTTTCTTTTTCTCATATATCATTCTGATTTTTAGAATTTCTCATAAATATTAGTGATTATGCAGTGCCCAATATCTTTGTTTGGCAAACTATTTTTATCGCAGAAAATTCTTTGAAATTCCTACCATCTTCGTACAATTGTTATTAGAGTTATATTACATAAAAGATTCGTTTCTCAAGCTTTGGGTTCTGCATTACATTACTTTTTAAGGCGCACACCAAAGCAGTCACTTGTTACTTAAATACACGTGGAACACATTGCACTTAGCTTATTAGTATATTCTTACAACTACAGAGTAATTTAAAATTTAAATAAATCGTCAGTAATTACGGATTTACGAGTTGCAGTACATTCTACGTCCTCTAAGTCTATATATTACAAAAAAAATACTGACAAAAGATTAATTTCACACATGAATATCGAATAATTAAAAATTATGATAAAATTGCGATAAACTCCGCAATATTAATTATCTTCAAATATAATTGAGGATAATAAAATTGCTTAATATATTTTGCAACAAATAAACATACAAATAATGGAGAAAATACCACAGCAAACACTTCGTGTACATTAAAAGCACACTCATCTCATAATTATCATCTTGGTCATAGGTGTTATTGTACAAATTACTATTTATAAGTAGCATGCAGTTTTAGTGTAACTTCAACAAGAAAATATTTACAATTTAAGTTTATATTGAAAGAAACATGTTTAGAATAACAATATTTGGTCATACTAAATTGTTTAAGTAAAGAAATGATTCGATTTATTAAAAATAATCATCTTATCTGTATAAATTAAATTTTTTAACATATCAATTAGGGAATATATTTACTGGCAATATATATATATGAAGTTATATTTTTTTTTGTAGTTATTCTGAATGTTTCTTCATACATGTTGTCTAATTAACAAAACATATAATATATAAATGATCTTTAATGAAATATAAAACTGGATTTGTTCTATTTTAAGCTAAAAAAGTTATGATATATAAAAAATAAATATAGCTTAGACTAGCACTGTTGGCAATCATATGCCATTACACAATTGATAATTAATAGCTGCCTAATATTACATTCGGTATAAGTAAGTTACGGTTACTATAAACAAGTATTGATATTAGCATTCTAAGATTTCATTAAATATTTTTCAATTACCTTGGAAGCATTTTCAACTTTTTTGTCTCTCTTAACATATTAAGTACATGATACTAGCACCGCAGAATATCTTTGTACAACATAGAAAGGCATATCCATGAAATATTTATTCTATAGGTCTCTAATAACATCATAAATATTTCAGTCAACCGATTAATTAATTTTAATTATATGCAAGATTTCACAAATTGAACTTTGAAAAAGTATAAGTGTGATTCAGATGAAATATATAATATTATATGCATTTAATAAATTTGTATATGTATAAATGCCAATTTAATGCATCCAATATTTCTATTTCAAAAACATTTAAATATATATGTTCAATACTCGGTTGGTTTTATCTTGAAAAGAATTTTTTAGTGAGGCAGTACAAAAACTTTTAAGTGGATAAAAGAAATTATTTATACAAAGAAATGAATTAGAAGATAAAAATGACCAGGAAATACTTCTTCAAAGTTTATCCTTTTCTCTTTCATTAATTCTATATTTTATATATATTGAGACATATCCTACAATACTGATTATTACTCAGGAAATCATTATAAAAACATATAAGTTTTGAAATAAAGATTTGTTTTTTTTCTCATATTTAATATTTCATATGAGGCAAAGAATAAAAAGAAAGAATTATTTTGATTCACCATAAAATAGCGTAGAACATACGCAACATGTAAATAAGTTTTGATTACCTTTTGTAAGTTTAATCTAACTCATATGTTAGTTGTTATTTAGTATAGAATCAATAAATTAAACACATACACACGTAAAAATCAAGATTAGTTCAGTTTGTTTTAGCAATTATAAAAATGCAAAATATAAACCATCATAGAGAGTTTCATAAATTAATTTCCTTTCTATTTTCTATCCAAGTGATTGAAAAAAGATAGGAAATAAATTTGCATAACTCTCGGTATTCTGATCATGTATTAGCATTTTAAGTAAATACAAAATAATTTCTAGGGCACTCATACACATACTTTATACAATGAAACCAATATAAAGGAATGTATTGATCATTATTACATTGTTAAACAAACAATAACTGTCCAATATATGTATACTTGTATATACAATAGTGATTATGTATATGGAGTGTCCTTGTTCTAAACTTTTTGAAAGTATATCACATAATAGATGGCTATATAAATGAACTAAGTATGTCAAACATTTTGCTACATGTATGCCAATTGTTTCAATGCATACTGTTTTCATATATAAAAGAAGTATTGTTTTAACTGCACATGGTATACTAAATTAAACCTATTATTCTAGTAGCATACAAATGCATTAAAATTGCTACTGTACAAACTTTTCACACGTGTATCTAGTGCCATGGTACTTGTATAAAGATTAAACATTAATAAAATAATATATGAGACCTGATAATTTAATATCAAAAGAAAACGTATATCTATTATAATTCTTATGAATTTCTTATGTTTCATACCTAAGCATATGCAGGAAAACACTGTGACTTTAGGAAAGGTTACTATTATCTATTGCTCACAATATAAAATTACTCTACAAATATACATACATATATTGTCATAAAGTAATGTTGAAAAAAATCATAAACAATCCTATTAAGTAATCATCAATGTTTTCCTGATTATATGTTTCATTTTGTTATGCAATAATTAGTTTCAACATTTAACTATCTTTTTCAGTCACAAAATTTTGATGGAATGTAAATTATGATTAGCATTAATATTTGTAATAAATATGAGCAGACAGTTGTAGAACTAAAGGAACAACAAAGTCTCATTTCTCTAAGGTGGTATTAGACAAACAAATAAATGTATAGAATTCAATCTTTAATATTCTGAAAAAGGAGCTAATATTTTAAATTGTATAATATAACAAGTATGTATATACGATTTTATATACGTTTTTTCAGAGTATTTGAATTAAAATATTTATCCTTTTCCAAAGTTTTTCAAGTACTCATGCAAATAATAGAAATATATGATATTTGTATGCTAGATGCTAACAGCAGATGCAGGATGTGCGGAATGTATGAATAAAACATTTATAATACATAAAATATGATTTAAAAACATTGTGTAGTACAGAATGATCAATGCAAATTTGTCATCTTGGTAATTATACTATTTCTACAAAACATACATGAGACATATCAGTTCTTTATCAAATTAAAAATAGTCTAATTGAATACAAGAGTCTTTTATAAGAATGTCTCAGTATATGGAATGTTACATTCTTACTGTATTTGATGACCAATACATGATAAAATGTTTTGCAGGAGGCAGTGCTTTGACAACGTGCATCGCTGTATTTTCTAGTTATGATTCGATAAATTTCTGCCGCATCATAAACTGTTTGATTCGTGTGATTGCAATTAAGTGTTACTTTCAAGATTGACAAAACTTTTCAAATCCCTAATTTTTATCATTTTTTTTTTCATTTTAAATAAGCCAATGCTATGACAAAAATTCTCTTTCTAATTCAGAAATACTTGGTTTTCTACTTCTATTCATTCGTCGATTAGCTTGTAAGGGTATGGTAGCATCTTGATTTTGTCCATGTACGGGAATATCAAGTAACGTTTCTCTATGTTCACGCGAAACTCCATCTCGATCAAATGTTACTGGAGAAAATCGAACCCTACTTATAGAGATCTGACTATCCTTAGCTGAAACATAACTTGAATCCTCAGATGTTAAAGAATCTGGTGGAGTAGGATTTGTTGGAGTACCCGAACCGGAATTATTTTTACTTACGCTTTTATTTGGAGAATTATACGAGTAATTAGATCGTTTTAAACTTGACCGTAATCGACTAACTACCTCTAAATTACTGGGTCTTTCTCCAGAATTTGAATTCGAATCATGCGAGTTCTGACGCGTCAGTAATTGAGAACCATATTCATGATTAAGCATACTAGGACTATACGTTCCAACATTTGAGACAATATTTGAAGATCGTTGGTAATAATGTCCAGGTGAATATAAAGAATAATCATCCTCGTCTTCTAAACGAAATGTTGGATTAATGTTACTTTGACTCGATGTACTCGCGTTTGAGACATTTGATGAAGTACGATGATGAGTATACGAAGGAAGTCTTGAAACTGGTCGAGCTGGACTATTTATGCTGCTTGGATTATCATAAGCATGTGGAAATTCGGAACACTCAAGCATTCTATCACTGAAGGAGAAAAAGATTTAAGTGTAATATTTAAAAATCCATATCTGAAAATAATTACTTACTGATAATCTGTAGGTACAAAATATGTTGGTTCTGGTGATCTGTAATATTCTGGTGGAACGACTGTATATACTGGAGGTCCATAGTCTGGAAAAGGAGCAACATTGCCCATGTATATTGTTGGTACTCTTTCCATCCGATCAACTCTTCCTGCATCATGTATGTAGACATCTTCATTACTAGTGCTGCTACTTTTTCTTCTAGGACTTGGTGTTGGTGCATTAGAACTTGTATTGCTTGCATAATGTTGTGGCGAATCAGTGAATCTTAGAGGTTTGTCAGGCATCACACTGGGTGGAAGACCAGGTGCTATAGCACCCATATTACTTAAGAATGGCCTGTATAATAATTGTCTTATTTATAACATGAATATATAAAGAACATGTTAATATATGTATATATATATAAAAAAAGAAAATATTATTACAAATTTAATGTTCTAATTTCATACCTGTAATGTCTAGCTGGTCCATGATACGTGTTATGAGGATAACCACTACTTGAACTAAATTCATAATCAGGTCCAAGATAACCAGAGTTACGATTTGATCCAGTATCTGCTTGAAACCACCACCGTGGAGGCTCATCTTCACACTCACCAAGCCGTGGATATAGTCTTGGATGAATTGGAGATATGTTTGACATTCTTACATCATATCCAGTAGCTACTCCAGCTAACATAGCTGCGATATTGTATAAAACCAATTCTATTATGCTTAACTTTGGCTTCTTCATTTCCCCATTGTAAAGAGTTGGCATTGGTACAGGCATTGGCATAATGTAAGGTCCAGTCAACCCAGGCTTCAAAGGATAATCTGATGTTATCCAGTCAGTTGAGAGATCAGGTGGTAAGGTTGTATAATCTACAAAAACAATCAGATTTCTACAATAATAATGGTGATATTGCTACATATCTATAAAAATATGTGTACGTAGAATTACAAAATATGATTAAAGTATTTACTTTCCTTTTCATAATATTAAATTGATTAAGACACTATGTTACTATTATTATTTTTTATTCCTTACCTTTATGTGCAAATTTTACAAGCCTTTTAATATTATACATGTTTATTATATTAAATTTAACATAAACAGTTTAGTATCAAAGTTATAACATGCTTACTTGTTATTGCATTACTTACAATTATTTATATGTATAAGCACAATGTATTACGTGCATTATATTAAAATATTACATGCCACGAACTTTGAACCATTTCTTGTTATCAATAATTTTCAAAAAGCTTGTACATTATTATCTAAAATACATTCATGTTAAATGCATAAAACCCATATTTTGAAAGTAAACCAAAAATGTTGAAAAATGTTGAAACTTTGAAAGTAAAGCAGAGTGTAAAGAAAGAAGAAGGTAAAAACTATTTTTAAGACAATATGTATAAGCACTAATTTTAACTAATCTTAAATAAAATTTTCTTTACCCTATATAATTTTCATTTCCTCATTTCAGAATGTTCTTTTCTCTCTTAATATTTATTTATTATAAATTTTGCCTGTTCATTAATAAATAAATAAATAGTCGTACAATACTGCTATAAAAATGTTTTATACATATATTATACTCAAATCAATATATGATAAGAATATATAAAATCAATGGTGTGCTTATTACAAATAAAATTGGAATTTTAAGACAAGAAAAAGACCAAACCCAAATGGCCTTAACTGTTAGGATCCTACTGGAAGCATGCAAAAGGATTTTTTTACGCTCGATTATAAGTAGTTATATAAAAAATTGATTTATATAGAAAAAATAATATAAAATATTTATTGTTTATTTCATTCTTAGTTAGTAAATTATTTAAAACAAATATGTTAAAAATTGTTGATCTATATAGATAATATTTAAAATATATTGTTTCAATATATAGGTGTAGTAATCAAAATATATATACATATTTGTTTAATATTATAAATATAACCACAAACCGAGCGTAAAAATTCAGAAAACGAAAAAACAAAATTCAATGTGTCCAACTGAAAAGGTTTTATTGAAAAAATTTCTATTTCTAAATACAAGTGTGCGTGTTGCTTCATGTGTTGTATGTAACGTGTGCAAAATTTCAGAATCTAAAAATATCGAAAGTCTATGATAATACAAAAATGAAATCGCTGTTAAATTAGGTTGAATAATTAACAAAATCTGAAATTGATCTAGATGCATATAAAGCAATGAAGAAAAGATACAACTCTACTCTCGCAACTGATATATGGTACTTTGCATAATAATTTTTTAATTTTGATGTAATTTCTTTCTAATTTGGGGATTGTATAATTATATAAAAACACTCTTTTCCATAAACGCCTCTAATTGAAGGCATTAATTTTAATGTAGAACTTTTTGTTGTAGTGGCAGAAGCACATGATTTCTTTTGACATAGTAAGAGGCTGTTAGCTCTGCTTTGTTAGAATGTTATATACTCCAGATAACATCAGAAAAGAACCAACACCAGAAAGACTGCATTTACATTTTATATACTCATTAAATTACAGTTCAAAATATGAAGTTTTTATCAATTTAAATTAGGATAAATAGTTTTTAGATTATTGCAGGGTACTGACTACCCTTTATTAAAATATCCTAAAATGATATATCTATTATGTAATTTGATAGACATCAATTAAAATTAATTAACAAGGCTATCAATTTATGCAGATAAAACGAATTTCAATTCTTCATCTGGTAAAATTAAAAAATTAAATTCTTATAAGATACATAGCAATAATATGTACCATTCCAAAAATTCAACAGAATAAAATAATCTTAAACATATTATCAACATAAAAAAGGAAAACAGAGTTTATCATTAAATGTATGCAACTGTACATGTATCACTAAAAATATATCTATATATTAAAGATATCCTTTTTAGATAATCAGCAAATAAAAAATTTAACTGAACTGCATATTCATGCATTCTAATAAAAATAGTTCTAAGCACAATCTACTTAAATACAATTTAGCAAAAGAAAAATAAAGAAGGAAAATATAAACATATAAAGGCACTATCCATCTGAGATCTTTACTTTTGTAATAATGTAAAAGGAAAAAATAAAAATATCATTAACCAATGATATAGAAGAAAAACAATCAGGTCTCTTATAAAATGTGAAACAATTGCACAGCAATATAAAGAGACTTACGAGTGGGATAGATGTTTTCCTCAGAAAGGCCTGCAGTAAAGAAAATATAGGACTGTTACTAAAACATATAAAACAAAAAGAAGACATTTTCGTGAAACGCGTCTAAGAGTGATATGCACATCTTTATCTTTGTGAAATGCAATGTTACTTATCATTCTTCTTTAAAAATTTCTCTGCAATCGAAGTCTTAGGTGAGTTGTAAATAATTGTATTCACATCTTCTGAACTTCTATGGGAAGGAGCATTTCTTAAGGATTCGATTAAATTCTTTTTCCCTTCATAATTGATTTGGGAATTCTGACATTCACAATCCTGTATATAACCAGATGCATGTATAACTGAATTTATAGTATCAACATGATCTTCACAACTACGCAAGTATTCGTTACTCTTTGATTTTTTACTTAAAGAGGAATTCAATTTGAAACTTTGATCTACTTGCGGAGCGCGTTGTTTGAAACACGCATCTGATATACCACTAACATAGTCAAAAGAGGTAGGGGATTTTTTGCATTTATTATCTGAGAATAAACCTAAAGAATTTTTTGAAATAGAACTATCATTTGAATGTTCCGAATCAAAATTACAAAGTTCTGATTCGAGACTCTCGAAATCTATTCCTTCGCGTGAATTAGCAGTCAAGAATTTAGGTATTGCACTACTTTGATCGGAATCACGTCGATTAAATTGTGGTATAGATATCGTATTGTCTAGAGCACTATATTCTACTTTAACAACAGCAGTTTTATCATCTAAAGCATCTCGACTTCCCCAAGCTTTCATCTTATTGAAGACTCTTAATGGACTCTTAGAAATTCTGGATTTATGGTGAAACTTTTTACCTATTGAATTTTCAGGGCTTGACTCTAATCCATCTGTATCATTAATTTTAATGGTAACAGAATTTTTTCGCTCCGTACTATGCGGAGAATTTAAAGAGCTTTTCCTTGATCCAGAAGGGGAACGAAAGAAATCAGCAAAAGCAGCTAATCGTGATTCTGAGCTATCTCTGCGCTTTGATTCTTTCGATTTACTTCTCTCGCGTTTCTTCTTTTTTACACGTTTCGCAGTACCAACCAAACTAGACGCTACGCTTTGTACAAAATTTGAAGAATACGACTGTTCCCAGTCACCAATCACATGTTTTTGACTCCTAGGAGGTGAAGCTTTTAAATTATTTCCAACTGTAGATTTTGTGTAATTGTCCATGACTGAATGATCATCCGAGAAATGAGTTTTAAGATTATCTGCCGATTTGTTATGTAAGACCACAGACTCATAAATATCGTTGTCCACAATAACTGAGTCTTCGCCTATATTGCAAGGTGAACAGCTCGAGCTTTGCACAATGTTGTTAGAATTTTCTGGAATGTTGTTATAGCTAATCCTAGTGTGACAGTTAAATCCTGGTTGACTGTCTATCAAATTATTTGCTGAGGAGTACAACTTTCTGGAGGAGGGGTTACCTATTTCTTGAAGAAGCGGGGAACGATGTGCCAACAGGGCGGTACGCAGGGGTGTCTTTTCAAGATCTGGAGCAGAGCGAGACCACCGTTTGCCACCTGGAGATGCAGGATTTGGTGGTTGCGTGATAATAGCCCCACGTTCGCGTTGGTGGAGTGTTGATGGTCCCCAAGTCTTACCCTTTACTCCATCTGCCGGTACTAAAGGAGGAAGACAAAAAACAAAACGCTACTCACTACAGTACTAAGTTTCCCTCCTACCCTAGACTCTGTTAAACTTTATGCGCGCTTCAAAAAGATAAAGGTGTTTCATGAGGACTATTAGTAATATTCATTATTAAGAAATTCTTTTATCTAGAAGTTACAAAAAATATTTCAATATCATAAAATGTTTTGCATTTGGTTTTCTACATTAAATGACTACAATCATATAATTCTTCTAATCTTCAAATTATCATTCTTTTCTACATTCTTACAAAAGAGTAAAAAA
Organism: Bombus huntii; assembly: GCF_024542735.1. Classification (NCBI taxonomy): domain Eukaryota; kingdom Metazoa; phylum Arthropoda; class Insecta; order Hymenoptera; family Apidae; genus Bombus; species Bombus huntii. Next base: position 12,019,803 of record NC_066240.1, read on the forward strand.
AGAAAAAGGAAACGAAAAACACAACATAGATTATATGCATATATATGTAATTTTTCAAAAATATATCAAAATATATCCAATTATTCACACCATGCTAATAAAAATCGTTGTTAAATTAATACAATGTGACTACAAAGCACAAACAGTGTAATTTAAATTTCTTGAAAATACTAAAAAAATTTCTTAGAGCAAAATCATTCATTATTCATTGAAATTGTGAACTACTGAAAATCTTGGAAACAAAGTACTCACATGCAATTGCACGAAGTCGTGGAATACTAGGCGAGCCTGGTGGACTATTAGGTCTCGATGGATTTCGTACTTTTCCTCGATCTAACGCTGTATGTTGAACAGTTATTGTATGACGAAAATCTATAGGGATAAAAACATATGGTGGTTATTTAACTTTATAATTAGAGCATTCTAAATTTTATGCAAAATTGTTAAGATAAATTATAACAGTATACTTGCCAGAAGGAGCGCTTATATTGCTTCCTGGCTCCTTTTTATTCAGTTTTAACCTCGATTTCTTAAATTTCCCGCGTCTTTTGTTTGGTGTAGGAGTATTTTGTTGCTGAATTATCATTACAGTAAGTTCACGTTCTAATAAATCTATTTCTCGGGCAGCTAATTCTTGTTCCCGTTGCCTTAAGTTTTCTTCATGTTGTCGTTGTTGCACTTGTGCTTTCGTTAATTCTTCTTCTCTGCAGCGCAGTTCCTAATAAACAAACATATAAAAAAGGTTATAATAATGTGTTTGATAAACAAATGCGTTTTCGCAAACAAAAAATTTGTGTAGTGATAATATAGTATAGATAGGTACATATATTTGTTATAGACCAAAATAATTATTAGCGTCAATAACTGTAGTTACACATTATCTTACCTCTTCTAATGAACGGCATGCCTTTGCATAAGCATATAAAAGAAGGATTATAAACATTATTTATACTGATATAAATGATGCGTATGCTAATTACAGTAATGAAAAGATTTTATTTTTGTAGAAGTCCTTTTTTGCAAGGCAAAGAAATTTCGAATTTATACCTTTTCCTTCATGCGCAATCCATGAAGAACTTGTTCAATCTCAAGCCTCCAGTCTTCTTGCATTGTGTGAAATGACTCATGTGGTGTAGCTGCAAATGCACTACGCACTTCATCTAATGCTACTAAAATTTCAGCAAATCCTGGTCTCGAATGACTGTCAGATGCCCAACAAGCTAAATGGTAAAGCATTTTTTATTTTAAAGGTTATACAAATTAAAATAATTCATGATTATATAAATGATTATATAATTATATACCTTCCATTAAAAACCTCCAAGGTTGAGGACAAGTTGATGGAATAGGCAATGTGAGTTTATTTACTGCAACACCATATGCTACTGCCAAAGCATCTATTCCTTTATAAGGTGTTTCACCAGTTAGAAGTTCCCATAGAAGCACGCCATAACTGTAGATGTATTCATGTGTTAAAAAGAAAAAATTTTTTACTATTTATATAGATACATTTATTACAATTAAAGTGATATAGGAGGTACATAAAACTGACCTCCAAACATCACTGGCTTTACTGAAAGTACTCTTTTTAATAACCTCTGGTGCCATCCAAGCATATGTGCCGGCTGCTGACATGCGAGTTGTTTTATAAACTTCCCTTGCTAATCCAAAGTCAGTTATTTTTAAAGTTTTATATTGTAGATCATCATTTTCTATAGGTTCGCTCAATAATACTGTTATAAAAAAAATAATATGTATTACTCTAACACATCTCATGTAAAAATATATATATTCAAATAATAATATATATATTCAACTAATAATGATGTAATGATATTTTATTTACAATTAATATGTTAATTGCTTTACCATTAGAACTTTTTAGGTCCCTATGAATAAGACTTATAGGTGCTTTATTATGAAGGTAATCCATGCCACGAGCAATTTGTATTGCCCAATCAACAAGTACGTCAGGCCTGATTTTTCTACCACTAAGAACCCTGTTCAGACTACCACCTCGTGCATATTCCATTACGAGACACATATTTGGCATTTTTAAACAAACTCCTTCTAATTGCACAATATTTTCATGTTTTAATAACCAAAATAATTTAGCTTCTTGTCGAACATTTTCTAATGTAACACTTGGTTCTTCATCTGGATCTTGGCGGGCTGCTTTAACAGCCACTTCATGTTTCTGCCAGAATCCTCTAAAATGTTACAAATTATTATAAATATTGTTCTAAAGAACTATTAACAAATTTAACTATAATATTTTATAATATTTTATATACCTATAAACCTTTCCAAATCCACCAACACCTATCACTTCTTCTAATTGTAATTCTTCAAAGTCAATTTCAACCGGTTGAACTTTATCAATCACCGATGAAACTCGATCAATACTTTCTGCTTCTGCAACAAAATTGGCTGGAAAAATACCAACCTTTCCATGGATTTTTCCAGTCCACCATCCTTCATCACCTGAGATTTTTGAGTCCTTCGATAAGACCTAGCATATAAAATAAAATATATATATGCATCCTAATCAAAGATATTTAATTTTACAGATATTTATAATAAACAATTTACCTCAACTGTTTCACCTCTTTGTAAAGATAATTCATCTTCGCCTTGGGCAACATAATCAAATAATGCTGTGAAAATTGTCGAACTATTGTCTTGCCTTGACTGGGAAGAGGAATGTGTACCGTGAGATGGACTAGTCTGTTGAGAAACAGTTCTTGCTGTACCACCACTATGTGTATCAGAAACACTGCTATCAGACATATTGTTGCTAGATGTACGCCCATATAAATATCCGTAACTAAAATGCACAAAATTTAAGTGAGATATATTTTATTTCACTATCATAAGTGTGTAAAACATTACACATTTATGGGCCTATAATAATAACACACTTTATACCTTGTGGAATGATTATTTGTTCTACTATTATGTTGATATCGTGGAGATGAGTTGGCTGTGTTAGGACTATGAGAATTAGAGGATCCATTCTCTGGATGAAGTAGAAATCGCTCGCTCCGATGACGAGCATCTGGTTGTCCGTGGTCCATCAAGGTAGACAAGCCTCTTGCCGATAGCCCGGCTGGCGGCATATGGCCTTACACTCTTCTTAGTCTTCCACTTTTTGGAAATTACACCCTCTTGTTTTGTAACCTTAGCGTAATATTCTATTAATAGAATCACAAATAACATAGAACACTTTAAATGTATTGTTAGTTTGTCTCAAATAAACTAAAGAAACATATATAAGAAGTGGTGAAAGTTTAATATACACCTTGCATTATTTTTTCAACACTGTACACATCCTTACACAATTCATGTTCATTTAACACACGTTTCTTCTTCAATCATAATCAATACACGAATGTAAACCAATTATGAAATATTTTGACAATAATTTAATTTTACGCACAAATTTTACAAGAAAAACAAGATGAGAAGAGGTGATCACTAACACCCCTTGCATAAAAACACTTTAACGGTGACCGGCATTTTGATTCGTGAGTCCGGCAATAAAGCGACGAAGATCTTGTGATTTTTCGTCGACCATACTCCTATGTAGAGTAGTGGAGAAAAAATTCTAGGAGAGTAGAAAAAAGCTCGATATGCCATAAAACCACTTTGGAGTCTCGCGTCGGGGTGTGTATACCCACAAGCCACTATTGGTAAGGCCGATTCTTTTCATTGAATCGGCACTAGGAGTAATGTACGAGAGACATGCAGGGTTGAAAGCGACGTGTTTGCCTCCCCGAGGACACGACGCTTTGCGTCAGCCCGCAAAACGCACGATGATTCCACATTTAATGATAGAAAACGAACCAGCACTCATAGCAATAACCTAACGGACGCCATGTTTCGTTTTGACGGCCCCACCGTTGACGTGATATATTGGACCACGATTCATAGAAAGAATGTTCGAAAGGTTGCTTATGATATTTGAATTATATAAGGTTTATCCGCAACATGATGATCGCGAATTAGTCCAACAAGAAACTATATTTACCACGGACAATTAATCAATTAAAGCATATATTTTAACGAATATTGGAAATATTTGAACAATACTAGATGAGTTTCACTTGTATTATTGCCAATTATAATAAGTGTCGATAAACGACTCGTGTAAAGTAATTTTGCAAAACATCATAGAAGCTTGATCATATATGTAATCATATTGTTCATGTTCAAAATCATCTGAGATGTGAAGATGGCTGCAAAGTCAGTAAGTCGTGTGCGCGAAATCCATTGATTAAGAAGCCAAGATAAAATGTATCGCCTTATTGTTTGCCACGCAATTTTTCAAATAGAAAAGACAGACTACGAATAAAGCTGTAAAACAGCAAGTGATGGGAAGATGGTGAGGGAGCACTTTTGCAATTGGTATGGGTTCTCAAATGCTGGAAATTTTAAGACAAGGCGTCTGGGCGAGCCTGACAGGAGGCTGGTTTTACGATCCTCGTCTCGACGTTTTTTCAAATACATTTCACTTGTACATTTGGCTTTTCTTACTTTGTTTACCGTTTATTATATATCTTGTAAGTATATTTATATGTGTGCATTAATTTTAGTTGCAAGTCATTCATTTTAGTTAAATAACATAAACTGTATGTGTTTACATTAACTGCGGGTAGATTTACATAACATGTGTTGAGTTTTGTTATTTGGACTTTATGAATTTTGATTTGTGTACATATACATGCATATGTATATATCATATGTATACAAATGCATATGTATGTATATAAGTTTTTCATAATCGTACGCTTAAAGATACCATATAATTGTTATATAAACTTTGAAGATGACAATTCTTTATTTTATAGTATTTTCCACCAACGTTATATGTTTGGATAGCATATTGTTCTTCAATTGGAGCACTTTTTGGTACGATAAAGTATGTTAACCATACACTTCATTGCATGTATGATACAACTGAGTGTTTAGAAGAATCAGGTCAAGCTATTAGCCAACAAAGATCAGAAAGTGAAAAAAGACGCACAGTGCATAATAAATGCAGGGAACAATCACAGGAACAAGTAGATCATGGAATAGAACTGCAAGTCTTAAGTGGTATTATAGACTATATCTTTTATTTTTTAAATCTATCTATTAACTTTACCATTTACATGTTAAAATTAATCTTTACATTTGATACAATTAACTTTTAAAACTATATCAATTATATTTTAAAAATTTTGCTATCAATTTATTATTTTTACACATAGGAAAAACAGATACACCACCTGTAGAATGCTCATCACGTAACTCTTTTATTGAATCAAATGTGCAAAATGCAGATGCAGATAGTATAACATCTGAATATAATCGAGATAAGCCTAGTTCAACTATAGATTTAAAAGTAGAAATTCATAGAAAAAATAGCTCAGAAAGTTCAGAAGAAGCACAACAGCTAACTAAACCAATGGTATCTAGCATAAATATACACGAAACAGAATTAGGTTCTGCACAATATCATGAACCATGTTTTCGAAATATAATAAATGGTATTAATTTTGTAATTTTTATGATATAACGTCTATAATGCAATATTACCCTATTTTTATACATATTAATATTTCTTTTGGAAAATTTCAAATACATATAGAAAGAAGATTAAAAAGACAGAAATGTGTTGTAATTACTGAAGAGGATCGACAAGGTTCAAGAAAATTATGCAGACATGCATCTGAAGATTCACGAAATCGTCATTCCAAACAGGGTAGTCTTGGTAAAACAGGTTCTGAAAGTCAAATAAAACAAACAAGTTCGTTAGAATTGGAACACCATGGAGATGATTATCCTTACTGGAAATCAAACCAAAGTGTTCGGCGTCTCAATTCTAACTCAATTCCAATGGAAACACATTTAATGAATGATCATCCACAGAGTTTAGAAATTATATCCAAAAAAGAAGATACGGAAAAAAATAAAATTTCCTCACATCCACAATCTTTAGAGGTAAAAATGAAGGAATTTTCTATTTGGAAAAACGAATAATTAAGTAATTATTTAAAATACTTTCTTCGTTTACAAGGTTATTACAAAAAAGCCACATCAACAACTTATTCATCCACAAAGTCTTGAAACAATTGGTGCTACTAATAAAAATATAAACACTACAGATGACAATAATTTACCTCTCCATCCGCAAAGTCTTGAAACAATTAATACTAAAAAGGTATCAATATGATAATATGATTGTAGTAATATATGTGTTTATATGAAAAATTATATTAAAAAAACTGTATATATTTTAAAGGTATTACCTCAAAATACATTAAAAAAAAACCAATTACAATTATTACCATATCTTAGTTATGGATCAGAAATAGTACATCCTATAGAAGAACAAAGTGATGAACAGTTTGCTAATGAAAGTTCTGGAGGATTTAGTCTTCAGGATTCTTATAGTCCATTACTTACTCGGAAGACTTGTGAAACTAATGCTACCTCTAATCGGGACAGAAGTCTTAGTACTAGCCGATTTGAAGATAGATTTTCAAGGTAAATTAAACATAATAAAAGTAAATATTAAACGATTAATCCATAAATTTCTTAAATTTGACCTCATATTTAGACGTAATGAAGATGGTGGTGTAGATAATGATTCTGCAAATTCTCGTGATGCATTAATTGAAGAACCAAAGTCCAGTGTTAAAAGAAGATACAGTAATGCAAGCCAAAGCAGTCGTGAATTCTCGGATTTAGAAAACTTGTTTAAAGATAAACAAGATAAATCGAAAAATATAGATGATCCTTTAAACGTTGGAAGTATAGTTGGAATAGATCAATTATTTGAAGGTGGAGATTGTACAATAGAATCGCGAACAAATAAAGGTAAGTTCTAACTTTTAAGTTTTTATATCAAATGGGTATTTATTTTTAAAAAAATTGCGAGAAAAAGTAATAATATTTGTAAATTTTTATTCCACAGGATTACATAGTAAAGAACCAGATTCTGGTTCATCTAATATGATGCCTTTTGAATATACAACATACTCATCGAATATGGAAAATGAGGCAAAAAGAATGTTACTTCCACAAGTAGAAACAGATAACAAACGTCATCAAGGTGCAATACCTAAACAAAGCCGTCCAAAACCTGCAATAGAAGCTATAGATGATAATATTACAACTACTGAACAAACCCGACAGAAATTAAAACGAACATTAGAAGTCAAAAGAGAGAAAGATAGAAGAAGAGATGGAAGATTTGATAGATTTGAGCAAACTAGCGGTTCAAACAACGAGTTAAGTACACTTAGTCTTGCATCTTCCTTGTTAGCTACATTATTGACATCTGGCAGAGAATTACCAGGTCAATCTAGCACCGTCTCAGATTTAAGATTAAGCCGCAATTCAGAGACTCGAACGGCACGAAAAAGACGTGTTCCTTTGAAATGTTCGATTCGATCGACTCGTGTACCACGAGATCGGAATCGAGATGATAACGTCGTTCCACTTACTGCTTTATTTGGATTGATATCAAACGAAGAATGTCATTTAGTTGCTAATCATAACGATGCTGTAGAAGCAACTGTACCTTATTTTCGAGATGAAAACGGCCGCTGGCTAGCTTACACCTTCGATGAGAAAGGATCTGGTGTTGCTGCAGCTGCGCAAGTTTCTTCTAACAATAACGATAAATTGTTAAATACATTATTACGTCAGCAACTTAATCAAAATTTACATTATGATGCGAATTGGGAATTAATAGACTCTTTGAGTAATAGTTATAGTAGTTTATCTTTGAATTCTCCTGACTTGAGTGTTATAATAGATACACCACCTGTTCTGTCCAGTCCAGAAAGCAATCAAACCAAAGCACAAAATTCATTATCGTCAAATCCAGTGGAAACTTCGGAACGTGATCAAATTCATCAAAATAATGGAAATTCTATTCAATACGAACTCGAAACCTTAGAACGAGATCAGTTCCATCAAGACATATTATCACGTATAGAATCAATGACAGAGAGAAATCAAAGATTACGAAATTTATTGGGATATTTCAATTTGAATATTTACCCAACAGATTCAAATCGCCGAGATAGGCCTGCCTTAACATTACAGACGTGTGCAGTGGGTGACATAAATACAAGTCTATCTTGGAATCGATTTATTGGTGGCTTAGATGGATCTGAATCCAAACCTAAACAATCAAGACAAGACAAGCAATATTACTATAAATGGAAAATTGGCAAATTACCGCATATCAAAGTGCGATTCGATCGTTTATTTTTGTTGGCCTTATTAGATCGAAATTTGACAATATTTGAGATTATTATTTCGACATTTTTAGCAGTTGCTGTTGCGGGATTGGGTCTCGTATTGCTCCAGCAAGGATTTTACCGAGATATATTTGCTTTCATGCTTTGTTTTGTAACTGCTGGCTGTCAATATTCATTATTAAAATCCGTTCAGCCTGATGCAGCTTCCCCAATACATGGCTTCAATCGCATTATAGTATTTTCTCGGCCTGTTTATTATATATTGTGTTCAGGATTCATATTAATCTTTAATGAATCCTTGAGAAATTTTAAAGCATCTGAATTTCGAATATATGGTTTACGGGTTACTGATTATGATGTTTTATTACAGATCCGTAATATTTTATTAATTTTTCTTTTATGCTTTCCTATTATATTTTCCTTCGGATTACTTCCACAAATTAATACTTTTCTAATGTATCTCTGTGAACATATAGATATCCATTTATTTGGTGGAAATGCAACCACAAGTTTAATTTCTTCAATATATTGTCTCTCTCGCAGCATAGTCACTGTTGTTATATTGTATGGATTTGCTTACGGAGCACTTACAGAGCCTAAATCTTCACAGCATATTTTATTCTCTATTTTTGCGGGTTTATTAGTCGCTATATCTTACCATTTAAGTAGATCATCTTCAGATCCTACAGTAATATGGGACATTGTTAAAACAAATTTGTGGCCTCCAGAAATTTATACAGAAGAAAAAGAAGCTAAAATCATTGAGAATACATCTCATAGAGATACTGTACCTACAACATACAAAGAAGTAAAACTTAGAATTTATGAAAGAAAAAAACATGTAAAAATTAAATTTACTGAACAAATGTCAGATACAGAATTGGTAGATCCATTACCTGAAAAATTAAAAGCAACAGTGAATGCAAGATTAAAAAATGATTTAATAGTTTGTGCAGTGATAGGTACTCTATCTTTTGGAATCCATTGTTCAACTGTGTTTACAGCCTTACAACCAGAACTGAATCCAGTTTTATGGGGTATTGCAAGTTGCCTTGGACTTTTGCTACATTACATTGTACCACAACTTCGAAAACAATTGCCATGGCTGTGCTTATCAAGACCGGTATTACGTAGCCATGAATATGCACAATTTGAAGTTCGTGAACCTGTGAAGATTATGTGGTTTGAAAAGGCATATGTTTGTCTGTGCTTTTTAGAAAGAAACATTCTCTATCCAGTTGTATTTTTGGGAGCACTTACAGAATGTTCATCAAAAATTGTAGCTAAGTTTGGAGAAAGTGTGGGAGCATTGATTATAGTTGTGTGTGGATTAAAATCTTTAAGATCTGCATACTCTGATCCATCAACGCGTTATTTGGTTTTGATTTTTGCTGTTCTGTTCTTCAAACTAGATTTTCGAAATCTCAGTGAAACATTTTTGGTGGACTATTTTATCACAGGAATAGTTTTCGCAAAAGTTTATGAACTACTGTTGAAAATACGATTTGTAGTCACATATATTGCACCTTGGCAAATTACTTGGGGTAGTGCATTTCATGCATTTGCCCAACCTTTCTCCGTTCCGCATTCTGCTATGCTGTTCCTACAAGCAGGGATATCTGCACTTTTAAGTACTCCTTTAAATCCTCTTTTGGGCAGTGCAATATTTATATCATCATATGTACGTCCAGTGAAATTTTGGGAACGAGATTATAAGACAAGAAGAGTAGATCACTCGAATACCCGAATGTCTTCGCATTTAGATCGAAACATAGGGGCAGATGATAATAATTTGAATTCAATTTTCTATGAACAATTAACAAGATCTCTGCAACATAGCCTGTATGGAGACCTTGCCCTTGGTCGGTGGGGAAATGTGGAACAAGGCGATTGTTTTCTACTAGCATCTGATTACTTGAATTGCTTGGTACATATTGTTCAATTAGGAAACGGTCTAGTAACCTTTCAATTAAGAGGTCTTGAATTCAGGGGAACATATTGTCAGCAAAGAGAAGTATATATATATTATTTTAGATATTGAAAATTCTAAACAAAATAACAAACACGCTCAAATTTGCAAATGCTTTGATTTTTAGGTAGAAGCAATCACTGAAGGAATTGAAGATAATGACAATTGTTGTTGTTGTGAAATGGGTCATTTTTCAAACGTATTAAGTGTAAACGCAGCTTTTAGTCAACGCTGGTTAGCTTGGGAAGTTGCAAGTGCTAAATACGTTTTAGAAGGATACTCGATCTCAGATAATTCAGCAGTTTCTATGCTCCAAGTGTTTGAATTTCGTAAAGTACTAGTTACTTACTATGTGAAAAGTATTGTTTTCTATGCTGTTAAATCACCAAAACTGAAATATTGGTTGGAGAATTCTGATATTTCGGACGCCCTAAAAATAACGCTTGACAAAAATTTCGTTGATTTGGATCCAGTTTTTAACTTGAGCATTCATGAAGATTACGATATCCGAACATGCGGCATCACAAGAAGTAGTTTCTGTAATGTTTATTTGGATTGGATACAGTATTGCGTTACTAAACAAGACAAGGTAGTTTTTCAAATATATATACATTATATTAACATTTGTATAGCATTATTTATTTATAACTGTTTTAGACATTAGACAAATCAAGAAATTCGTCATTGGTATCTTTATGTCTTGCTTTAAGTCTTTTGGGAAGACGTGTTTTAGGAGCATTATCTCATAACACGGTTTCCAGTGTTGAATTTTTTTTATATGGATTACATGCTCTTTTTAAAGGTACATTATTTTATAATAAATAATGAAAAAATTGATTACATTTAAGAGCAATGTTTAAAAAGTACATTTATATATTTAGGAGATTTTCGTATAACATCTGTTCGAGATGAATGGGTTTTATATGACGTAGATTTATTACGAAATGTCGTGGCAAAAGGTGTAAGAATGGCATTAAAACTACATCAAGATCATTTCATGAGTCCAGAGCAGTATGGTGAACCGTCTGCTCTTTATGAAGCTATAGATAGCCATGATAAAAATCTCGTGATTAGTCATGAAGCGGATCCACTGTGGAGAAATGCTGTCTTAAATGGTGCACCCAGTCTTTTAGCTCTCAGGTATTTTAACAATGCGATATTTATAAAATGTTGATTTATTACATTATTAATATTCATTATTTCTATTTATAGACATGTACTTGATGACGGTATTGATGAATATAAGGTGATAATGCTTAACAAACGCTTTTTAAGTTTTCGGGTGATTAAAATGAATCGTGAATGTGTTCGTGGCTTATGGGCTGGGCAGCAACAAGAGTTAGTTTACTTGAGAAATAGGAATCCTGAGCGAGGCTCTATACAAAATGCTAAACAAGCTCTTAGGAACATCATAAATAGTTCCTGTGATCAACCAATTGGGTACCCGATTTACGTTTCACCATTAATAACTAGTTATGCAGAGACTAATGAACAATTATGTTCCATAATCGGTGGACCTTTGAGTCTCGATATAATTAAAAGCAATATCTTAAAACTATGGCAAAGGTATGTCTTATTATTATGTCATATAATTATATAAACCATAATTTATTAATGAAAAGTTCATAAAATTTATTATTATTACAAGTATTATTTATAGAATCAGAAGAAGGTGTGGTCAGGGTTGTTCGTCAGGAGGGACAGGATCTCAAGATGATGGGGGCTTTGGAAATGATGGAGTGTATGCAATGACTACATATAATATTCATTTAGGTATTTCCAATTATCATACATCATCTACATTGATGACTTTACAATATAAAAATAAAATTTTTTATGTAGGTTATGGACAATCAACAGGTCATAATACATCTGGTTCACAATCCATAGACTCTGGGTGTCAAATTGGTGGATCGACTGGACGTGGTTCTTTAGGAAGAGCAAACACTGGATCTTTAGGTGGAAACAGAGGATCTTTGGCTTCAGTTGGAAAACCTACAACTTCGACACTTGCTAGTTTGGCCGGTCTTCTTAGCAATAGTGATATTAAAACTGAAACGAAATGTGAAACGAGTTTCATAAATAAACCCGAAAAGGATGAAATCTTACAACGAGTACGTGTAAGTAGAAAACAAAATTTATTTTGAGACACATCTCTCTCTTTAGTTCATAAAAAATTATGTATATTTATCTGTTATCAGATCATAGATCCTAACCAAGTCTATGATGCTATTAATTTGGGTCGCCGCATAGACGTAATTTGGCCAGATGAGAGAATGAGACAACAGGGTGGTAGATCTGGATGGCAGCATTGGGTACCTGAAAGAGGTATGGAAGGATGCGTTGTTCATTGTTGGTCTCCAAATCATCGTGATCCCAATCGGCGGTCTCACGTAGATAAAGTTATCTTACTTGTCAAAATTGATGATAAATATGTTCCAATAGCGGAACAAGGTGTAAAAGATTTGGGGGCAGAAGTATGATGAAGTATTTTTTAATTTTCTGCAGTAATATACATTAAGGCGATTTTCATACAGTCACTTTTTGAATCTACGTCATACATCGTAAATACTGATAAGAATGCATTAAAAATAAAGAATTCATTCCAGTTACAAAATAATAAATACAAAGGTTTTTGATGAAAGATTGTTCTTGAAATTGTAAATACTGAAAAGCGACGAATTTTAACACTAGTTTCTTAATTCTAATATATAAGAGAGAAAGGGAGAATGCGTTCGTGCGTCAGCGCATGTATGTCACAACACATATACATATACATATACATATAGCTACAGAGTACTCTTCATTACACGATTTTTCTAAAATTTCCATTTTCTCGATATCTCTTTTCTAACCATTCGTATTTGTGTTGTTTTCATTGTAATGATTTTCCAATAGATACAGTTCTTTTAAAATATTCTCAGAAAAGATGAATTTCCAAAACTTATACAAGAAGCAGTTAATATTTACTATAGTAATTAAAGAATTATTACTTCTTACACATTTACTGAGAAGACTAATGTCAATCGCCAAGTTATTCAATGCAAAGTAAATTGTATCATGTTGTATTATATTCTGTATTATATAATGATTAGATGATTTACTAGCGATGAAAACTAGATATTACTTGTTGTTAACTAGCTAAACTATTATTTTTGTTAGTATAAAATGTAATAATATTGAATATATTTAAATATTAATTTTGCTATATTTGCGTTCTGTTTTATATCATTGTTAATAATTTTATAAAATGAAATCATAAACCTTCAATTTGCAAAGTTATTATTTCAATTACCAACAATCTAAGGTAAAGTTAAAAAAGATAAACCCAATAATTGCTATTGTTAAAACTTTTAACAATATTATTCAATGAACAGTATCTTTATTTTGAATTTATAATAGTACGATTTATAACGAATCTCTAAGAGTCAATTAGAATGTAAGAATAAAAGTTATTACAAATTATATTATTTATTAAAAAATGAAAAACGTATTTCTATATTACTAGTATCGAATATGCTCAATAACAACAAGTAACATCAGAAGAAATTTGTATATATCATTCGTGTTTTTCTACATTTTGTTACATTTTTTTTAAACTATTTGATATATAAGTTGTAAATATATATATGCATAACATTTCTGCAAGATTAAAGCGTCCAAATGTATTTACTGAATGTGTAATTTTGTGGGGCCATGAGATTGCCTCTACAAAACATATCGGTGCATTAATACTAGTGTTAAATGTAACTCCACAATCTTTCACTTGTATATCTTTATTGTATAACAATCCGGATAACTATGATGGTGTATTTATATTTGATATATGCCTCTTATAATTTTCATTGGGAATAATAATTAATAATAATAAAGCCAAACAAAACCAAATATCGTAATAAATATTATTGCGGACAAATACACCACAATATTTATCCGGAGAAGAAAAATAAATTTATTATCATTTCTTCTCTTACGAAAGTGATTCATTGAAAGTTTTCACCTAATTTTGTACATATTAAAATATATACTGATTACTAAACTAATAAGAATGATAGGGTTGCTTGCAAAAGTATAAAGTACTCTTTTGCTTAAAAAAAAAAAAAAAAAAAAAAAAAAAATAGAGAAAGATTTAAATATGTTTAACACAAAAGATAAAAAGTTTTGCAAGTAACCAAGGAATCACAGCATTGCCTTATTATGGTGTTTTTTGAAAGCATCTGACTGATAAAAAAATTTTAGCTAGTCTTTTAATTGTTGGTACACATTTATGTATCGCTTGCTGCCAAGGGACAAAAAAATCTATTTTACCAGGGAATACATGAATTAAATGTTTTTTATTAAATCTTTGGCCTACTATCTGTAATTAACAGTAATTTCATACATAGATTGTACAGAATTGCTTCAAAATTAAAAATAAATATAAAATTAGAAGTCAAACTAAATAACAGTTTGTTTTAAATCCTTGCATTACTTATGCTTTATCATCTTAGATTTGCATTCATTATTTAATGAGCCATTGTTAACTTTATTGCATAACGTGCTTTAAACGAATTTTATTGAAATCACGTTAATCTCATTAACTGTATTCCAATAAGAGATATACAGATAGCGATAGCGATTATACAAAGAAAGTAAGTTCCTTGAAATATACTTCAGTTTTAAACTAGGATTAGATCAATAAGTACAGTTAATGTCACGAAATGGTAGACTAAAAAAGGCCATTAATATTAATTAATATAGCATATTGTATGTAATACACAATCAGTTCAAAAATCATTTTATAACCATGTTATAATATTATTGATATATATAACAAATTACTAAGTGTTTGTAAAATAATTAACACAAGATATTATAAAAATTATAAATAAAAAAATAAAAATGTTATCTTTTTTGAAATTACTATTTCATATTTTTACCCTAGCATCGCATAATATTATTGCTCAATGAAACAAAATTGCATAGCTCAATTCAAACTAAAAAAATGTATTAAATTATTTATTTTAATAATTTTATATAATATATGAGATGCATATTAAATTTTTCCCTTGTCATTTTCAGAATTCTTCGGTGTATTCGTAAGTTTTTGTATTAAATTTTCTATGATATCTAAGTCAGTTAAACCTACAAATTTATCAACTACTAATCCGCTTGAAATTGCTATAATAGCTGGCACGGCTTTTACTTCAAAAATATGTACTAATTCTGGATTTGATTCCAAATTTACAATAGCAAGATTCAGTTTATCCATTGGTCCTATGAGTTCTATTAATTTAGGTGTCAATATTTTACAAGGATCACACCACTCAGCATGAAAATTTACAATGACTGGTACTGAACTGTTCATTACCTTGCTAACAAATTCACTATTATTATTTATTTCAAATTGCTTATTCTTCTGGCATGACGAAGAAACAAATCTCACTAGACTTGATGAAAGCTTAGTAATGCTACGCAACATTTTATAATTTTTTAAATGTTATTATATCACAAACTAAGCAAAGATATTAAATATAAAAAGATCAGGCTAAACCAATCTTTTCCAATTATCTCATATAGTTAGTAAGAAATACTTCTGTTTTATTAGTAAATTCTGAAAATTCATAGAAATGGAAACAATTAATAATGTACTTTTAAACTTGCTTTAACTGAATATCATTATTGTAATAATTATAACAAAGGAATAATACTTACTACAGGTTTTTAAAAGATCCAATTAGTTATTCGAACTGGTCTGATAGATTTTGTTATCTCAAATTTTACATATCCCACTAAACTAATAATAGATGATATTACTAATAATATCAGTAATAAGATACGCCAGATGTATAGATGATCATATATCTGTAACAAATTATGTATCTAATATAAATAAATATTAAAACTTCATATTAAAATAATTATTTACCTTTTTGTCACTGGTATTAGATTTCTCTGATGCCCTTGGCAATATAAGTAAAACGATTGTGCATATACTAACTATAAATATAGCAAGAGTACCAATTTTCTTTTCAATTTTTAAAGAAATAATAAATACTAATAGAGCCAAAGCCCAAAGAATTAAAATAAGAAACAATCCTATACCAACTCCAAATATCAAATTAGTCATGCCACTAAAAGCAAGAAATTCATAAATTTATATATATAAATACATGGTTTAATATAATTTAATGAATTAATAATACGAGAATTATAGAACATATAGATGTTAAATAATGATTTTGATAAGATAAGAAAGCTAAAAGAAACTTAATAAAGATATATAAATATAAAAACTTAAATTCTTATTGTAATAATGAATGTTTATCATTATTTTTCGTTATTTAAATAATATATGCATAAAATCCATAATAAATATGAATATTTTCTTGTATATATATTACCTTTATCTATTTATATTTTACAATTTTTTGAAAATATCACAATTATATTATATTATAATATTATATATCAATAACTTATTTATAAAAAATATTAGAAAATCATTTATTACGTACTGACAGAAAAAGATAATTAAACATTAACAAACAATTACATTATAATCTGTACCTTTCAGTTATAAATTGTTGCAAACAAGTTTATAACATAAGTTGACTACTTATATTTTAATAAGATAATATGTATATACGAGTTCACATTCATATTTACACATATTTACGAGAGCGAAAAATTAAAATTAGAAATAACCAACTTATTCTATAGACATTTTACATTGTTAATTTTTATAAACTTTGTATTGTTCATTAAAAAATAGCAAAAATTTAGCAAGTTTAGGGACTTTAAGTAAATATATATGCAGTATGTAGGGATATTTTTATAATAATATAAATAGGCAGCCTAACCTGCAAAGTGAAGCAAGCAGTGAATATTTGAAATTAAACGTACCTTCAATGGAACGTTAAAAGTATACGTCGAAGGAGCGCATAAGTTCTAACTATTATTATTTTTACAAGCGTAAATAAGTAATTGCCTTTTTTATATCATGAAACTATGGATCGGAGTTTTATTGGAATGGGTTAGTATTAATGCCATATAAAAAGAAATTTATAAACAACCAATAACTAATATTTCAATGAGTCATTCCAAATTATATTATAATACGATTATTTAATTAAGATGAACAAATTAAATTTTAGTTTTTGTTACACTATTACAGATATTCATTAATAAATATTTTGATATACAATTAAAATATAATAAAATACTTATTAAATAATAAATATTTTGGTTATATTTATAAAATGTTTGGAAGTGTTTACTTATAAATAATGTAAGTGTAATGTAAATATTTACATTATAATTTATTCTAACAAAAATTCATATTTTTTCAGCTAAATTGTTTAGATATATTAGAAACAAATGTTAAAGACTTGAAAGAATTGGATAATGGGAAGGTTTACAAGAAATTAATAAAATCATTGTAAGTAATTTTTTATATATTTACACTTAAATTTTTAATGAAATATTTAATGAATTTCTTTTTTAATGTAAATAATGTGCATTCATAATATTCATTCTATTAGAATATATTTATTCTTGTCAAACATATTTTGCTTTATAGTTCATGGACTGGTACTAAAGATAGTACAGACACAGAAAATATTATAGTAAAATACTTACAAGGTATGTAAATATGTGATAAGTATTTCCTGTATTATATAATTATTTTATAAGAATATATTATATGCTTTTTATATCTTTTTTACAGATGAATATCCAAAATATAAATTTGATAAAAATTTGGAGGAAATGGAACACATTTATATTGCATCTTTATTTTTATTGCTTGTACCTCAAGAACCATCATTTCATCATCAAATGTGTTTTAATTTGCAACATGAAACGCAACTTAAGATTAAATCATTTCTTGAAATGACTATTCCATATAAGAAAGACATAAACAAAGAAACATTAAAAGAAATAATTGCTAGAATAGAGAATGATGCATCAAAAATACCTGTCACGCCTAAAGGAAAAGCTCTTAAGAACTTTTTTGATTCTCCTGTAACATGGTCTGCTCAAAATCATAAGTTATTGAATGACAGAAATAGGGAATTAAGAATGTTAAAAAGTGAATTAGAAGTAGAGAGATTTGAGAAAATTGATTTACAGGAAGATATACGAATTCAACAAAACAAAATACAAAGTCTACAGAAGAAATTACAGGAAAAGACTGCAGAAATAAAAGTTTTAAGAGAAGAAAAAATGAAACCGACTACTCCACAATCTTGTGAAAAGAATAAGGGCACAATAGATTATGAACAATATTACAGGAAGGAAATAGATCATTTAGAAGATCAGCTATTGCAGAAGCAATGTAACATAGATAAACTTGAAGCAGATGCTGACACATTGACAAAAAAGTTAACATCTATACAAATGCAATATATATATTTTAGAGACAAAGTAGAAAATTGTGAAAAGTCTTTAGAAAACATGCAGATTCAGGGAGAAATTAAGGATAGGGAACTAGTAAATTTAAAAAAGACCAATGAAGAGTTGCGTACTCATTTAAAAGAACTTAGAAAAACAACAATTGAAGAACAAAGTTTTGAAATTGATGATATAGTACCCTTAAATTCATCTTCAGCATCTTTAAATACCAGTGAAGTTTTAAGTTCTGTAATTGATATTCAATTACAAGAAGCGAAAGAAGAATCTGCTTTACTAAAGACACAACTTGATGTTGTAAATGAAAAACTGAAATCTGCAAATCAAGAGTATGAAAGTACAACACAACTTTTAAAGAAAGAGAGGCAAATATTACAAAGTACGGAAACTAAATTAAATGTAATCATAAGTGAATCGACTAAACAAATTGAAACCTTACAACAAGAGAAAGAATCTCTAATAAAACAAAATAAAAATTTGGAAATGTTATATACTTCTCAAAAAGAAACTTTGTCAGTCGTTGAAAAATCCAAAGGTGTATTAATTACTGAAAAGAATTCTCTGTTAGGAAAAATTAAAGATTTGGAAGAATCTTTAAACAAAGAAAATATAAATAATGTTAAATTAAACACTGAGCTTACTGAAGTTAAAGCACAAATATCTGAAAATCTTAAATATATTCAAGATATCAAAGATCAAAATAGTTCATATAAAACTTCTGTTGATCTATATAACACAAATTTGAAAGAGATTATATTACATAATTTAGAAACTGATTGTGTAGAAGATAAATTAGACAACAAAACAACTACAGAACTAATAGAATGTTTACGAATAATATTGTATAATTTTAATCAGAAGTATACTTTGAAGCAACTAGAATTGGAATCATTAAGTAATAACATGAATGAAGCTAAATTAAAACTTGAAAATTTTCAATTACAAATATCTAAATTAGAACAAAAGGATGAACAGAATACTACAGAGATATCAAAATTAAGAAAAACTGTTGCAGAAAGTACAACCAAAATTAACGAGCTTACTAATGTTACAGAAAAATATTCTGAAGAAATTTCGTATTTAAAACAAATTGAACTCCAAAAACAAACTTTAGAAAAAGTCATATATGTATATGAAGAAAAAGTAAATAAAAAAGATGCACTCTTACAAGCTTCTTCTATGTATATAGAAACATTAAAGAAAAATATTCGAACTTTTGAATCAGAATTTTATTTAATGAAAAAAGATATATTAAATCAGATAAATGAGTATAAAAAATATAATGAAAAAACTACTAAGGGTATTTTAAATGCTTATAAAATATTATATACTAATTACACGAAAGAACAGCTTGCCATGTACCAACTGAAAGATGAACTTACAGATAATAAAAAGAAATTAGAAGATAGTATAAGTTTTAATGTTATGTTAGAAAATGATTTAATAAAAAATAAGGAAATAACAAATCATTTGGAGACAGAATTAATTTGTACTAAACAAAAATTAACAGAGTTTACACAAAAATTGGAAAAATTTGAAGAGATACAAGAAGTATTTCAGAAACAACATAAAGATCTTAAATCTGAGAATAACAAAATTCTACTGGATTTAAATAATGTAAATGATAAATTTGAAAAATCTCAACAAGAAGTATGTAATATGTTAGATGAATTCAAATTTAAAGACAAAAAAATAGAAAATCTAACTGATGAAATTACTTCCTTAAAGTTAGAAAAAGATCATATAATGCATTTACAAACAGAAGGAGAAATTAAGATGAAAAATTTTATAAAAGAACTGGAAACAAAATTATTGGAAAAACAATGTCACTTAGATAAACTAAATATAGAAGTAAAATTAAAACAGGAAACATTGGAACTTGTGGAAAATAAATTTGAAAAATTATCAAAAGAAACAATTGCTTCTGAAGTTAAACTGAAAGAAGTAATTATAAATCTACAGGAAGTAAGAACGAATCAAGATGCAGTTTTAAAAACTCAAGAGAAAGCTTTAAAGGAAAAATGTTTACAATTAGAAGAATTACAAAAAGAATTCAATGAATCCAAAAGAGTACTTTGTAAACAACTTGAAGACCAAAAATTATTATGTCAAAATTTGCAAAGTACAAATTTTAAATTACAAACAGAGTCTTATAAACAAAACAAAATTATAGAAGAATTGCAACAAATATTAAAGAAAGAAAAGGACGAACTTAATAAAAATAGGGAATATTGTAAAATTGAAGATGCAAAAAGATTAGAAGTTATACAAATTTGTGAAGAATTACAACATTCAGCAAATGGCTTAAAATTTACAATTGCAGAAGTTACTAAGAATGAAAATTCTTATATTAATACTACAGATAATGTACAAGACATAAATAATGATGATACAAATAAAAATATTTTAAGAACTTTAAAGGAGTCCATTAATGAAATACAGGTATCACGTGAATTAATTTTACAACTTTCAAATGAAAATACAAACTTAAATAAAACTCTAAAAAATCAAACAGTAATGGTAGATAACTATATTACAAAATGTGAAGAAATAAAATTATTGGAAATTAAGATACAAGAACTAAATAATTTACAAGAAGACCATATAAAACGAATAAATACTTTCATCAAATATAAGGAATCATTAAAAGATTATTTAAATAACATTATAAAGTCAAGAGAAAATTTAGATACATCTTTAAATACATTAAAACAAAAATGGGACAATTTATTAACAAGTTCCTATAGTGTTCTCATGATAGATAAATCTGTGTGTGATGAATTAAAGCATATACAAAGCAAACAAACATATTTAGAAAATACATTACTTAAGTATCATATTCATCATTTTCAAAATATAAAACCCTTACAGAATATCTTATGGGACCAATTTTTATGGTTTGAACAGAAAATAAAAGATATTTCCTTGAAAGAAGAGAGTGAACAGATATTAGATATTTCTTCAGACATCTTTTTTGACCAGAAAACAATTATTGAAGCAGAATTAGATAAAAATAAAATATTACAAGAAAACATTACTCAATTGCAAAATGAAATAGATGATTTTTCAAAATTGGTTATTTCTTTTGAAAATGATTTTAAATGTGATGAAACAAAATTCCAATCTGAGTCAGAGAAAAAGTTACAATTCCAAATTAATGAACTGACAGAAGCTAAGAATAACTTAGAAAGTAAATTAAACTGTGCACACACAAACAATGTAAGATTAAAAGGTGATATTGGTGAACTTAGTATTAAGGTGCAAGAAATGGAAACATCATTAAAAGAGATAGAAAACTTAAAGAAAGAAGCAACACAATTAAAAGAGCAGAATTTAAAACTGCAAGAAGAAAGGAATGAGTTAAGCAAACGATCAAAGAAAGAAGATATTGATATTCAACTAAAAGATATTCATGATAAATATAAAGTTAAAATAGATGAAATTAAACAAAACATGGTAGGTATATTAATATTTGTACATATTGCACTTCTCGTAACTTACTTATTTTTGTATCAAATATTACAGAAAATGCTATATAATGAACAAATAACGAAGCTAAATAGAGAACAAGAACAATGTGTACAAGAAAAATTAGAGTCATTACAAAGAAAAATGGAACTACAATGTCGTAAACAGGCAGATGAATTAAGTAAATATAAGGCACATGTTGCTAACTTAAGTTCACAGCTTTGGAATGTTGGAGAGAGACTGTTAAGTGAAAAACAAGAAAAGGAAAAATTGCAGAAGGAATTAATTGAATTAAAAACTAAATATCAAAATTTAGATCAAAATATAGTTTCTTTAATGGAACATAAAAATCCTAAGTAAGACTGATTTTATAATAATGAATAATGATTAAAAATTACTTCATCCTTTTAGATATTTGCAGATCTATCTATTTTTAGATATCCTAGCAGATATTGTTCAAATCTTTTCTTTTTCAGATGTGAGAAAAAATACTTATTAGGAGAAACTAAAGAAGATGTTTTACATAAAATTTCAGTAATACAAGAAAGAACAACATACGAAAAAAGATGTAGTATTAAGAGTATACAAACAATGGGCAATGCATTTAATGCAGAGGATGAAGAAGGAGAAGTACTTGATAATATTTATTTAGGTAAATTAAAAATAATTTATTAAATAAAACTAATTCCAAATAATTTAAACCATTAATTATATAAATTCAAATTATTAGCTGACATGAAAGATGGTAATTCTTCGCAAATCATTGATGCAGATAGATTATCTATTTTGAAAAAAAGAAATGCTCTTTGCAAACCTCATTTAAAGTCATCTTATCCTGTTGAAATGCAATTTCATTCTCTACCATTTACAGAAGAAGAGATTAAAGTAAGCATATATATGTATCATATATAATATATTTATATTTATATAACTGCAATTCTGAATTCATTGCTATATTAATTTTACTTGTATATATATATATATATATATATATATATATATATATATATATATATATATATATATATAAAGATGTATATATTTTATTGTTTTTAATTCAATCATAGGCAGGTTCAGTTCCAGATGATATATTTAATGATAGTTTGAGTCAAAGTTTGCTTCCTGAACAAAAAGCTAAGAAAAAGGATAGAACTCAGGTATGTACCTAAGATAATTTTACAAACAAATAATGAATTTTTAGGGCATAACATTATTTTTAGAACTCCCGTTATTCGCGTCACATTATAACATTTTAATATTTATTTTGCAGACATCATATAAAAAGCCTGGGCCTCCAACTCCTAGTAAAAACGGAGGAAGATTATCAATACAGGTAAGTGTAATGAGTGATACTAGTATATTTGTATATCAATATATTTATATCATTTGACCTGAAGATTTATTTCTAACATATACTTAAAAATTGAAGGGTAATGAATTAAGAAGCCCAAATTCAAGAATATTAAGGGAAAGAAACGGCAAAGAGAGGGCAACGACTACACCACGAACACTGAGAAGTTTATTCCTTCCACGAGGTCAAGACGAGGTAAGTTATTCATATCGTTTAAAAATAATTTATTACTTTCATACTTCTTGTTTCTTACATTTAATAACATAATAAATAAAAAATTTTTACATAGATTATGTAAATATTAAATTACATTTTTTATAGAAAGTTATTGTTACACCAAGAGGTCGTAGAAGAAGTAGCATATTCCGAAAATATCGTAACGCAAATGATAGATGAGAGTACGTACGTACGTAATATAAAATGTTTAATAATAATTATTATTATAATTGTAAAAAAGAAATGTATTTTCATTAAGGCTCTCACATCTAATTATATAATAGTTGTATAATATATATATATGTAACAAATATAATATAATATAATAATACAAATTAGAATAGAATACAACAGCAGACAAATCGAAAAAGCAAATGGTATACAAAAAAATATTTATATTCATATGTTATTTGGACAGTCATTAAATAATTTTTTAATAACAATAACGTTCAAAAGTTTTATGCATAGAAGAATACCACCATTATAAAATGTACTACTGTTATGTCTAGTAAATTCTAAAGAAAATATATGGCTTTAAATAATGAAAATAATATCTTAAGAAAATGACATTAAAAATGCAATAGTCTCAAAACGTAAAATGGAACGTAATAATTGAATGTGAATTAACGTCGATTGAACAAGTTTTTATTTTTAACGTTTAAAACTTATTCAGTACGACATGTATATTATAAAGTATCACAAATCATTTCCTCTTAGTTTTATCTTGAATGGATATATTCTTTTTTATTGTACTTCATTATTCGGAATCGGATTCCTATAACAGAAAAGCATTTTATTACTTTGTGCTGATATAAACTATATTTATTTCGATACTATATTCAACTGTTTGCCTGTAAATGTTTTATCATTGAATAAGGACGAAATTGTGACACAATATCTGCATGCAATGTGTGTGCACAATCTTTCTATTAATGTAAATATTGTAGATATATTTAAATTTTATTTCATGTAAATACATTTACACACATATCAAGGGTTTTAAGTGTTTTAGAAAAATGTTATAGAGCTACATCTTTAGCACTATATCGCGCTTCTTTATATTATTGTATTATATACATAAAATTTAATCTTCTTACTCTAGATAGGTGAGTCAAATCGCAATATTAAGCTAACAACCATCACAGTTTTAGACAATTGCAGACAAGGAATGGAATTAAAACTTTAAGTTAATGTAGTTTTTAAATTATGATATTCTTTGACTCCATATTATGTAATTATACGTTATTAAAAAAATTAATTTATCAAAGTTTTGAAGTTAATAAGCTTTAAATTTCAGTGATGACCACGTAGGTGAAGATTGATTAAATAATGTTTAAATATTTAACGTATAACATTATGAATGAAAGATTATTATAACTTACCATATATTGCCCTTCTACATAACGACCAGAATTTCTAGAAGTTCTTCTTAATTCTCTTGGTTCTATATTATCTTGACTTCTTCGTCTAAGAAAATATTTTCGTTACAAATAGTTCTAACTTGAAAAAATACTTGGATTTATCAAACTTAAGGATTCATTACTTACGACCTCGATTGAATTTGTAATGTCTTAAGTTTATTATCTATGTCTTGAGAAGGACTGGTCGATGCATCTTCAATAATTGCTGATGGAGATGTCTGCATCTGTGTAGCTTCGTTGGTTTCATAAATTCCAGTTGCCCTAGATCCACGAGTTATTGATACTTTATTAACGGCTAATCTGCAATAAAGATTTAAACTAATAATACTACAAAAAAAGCAGATATTCAAATTTATTTTATAAAATTAATTTTTTTAATTAAACAGAAGAAATTTATATTTTTATTTGAATATATATATTTTGCAAACTTATTTCTTTCAACAAATACGTAAATCTAAATTTGATCTACTTTTGTAACTATGGACAAAAAAATGTGTGAATTTACTCACTGATGTTTCCTTGCACCACGTTTCTTCTTGTGTTTACTGAAAGAAAAAGCTTTTATTGATGGAAATATATTAGAATTAATATTATAAATAAAGGGACAAAAATTTATGTTAAATAACTCTGAAGTTTCACATACATTTCCCATATAATACGAACATATGCATATATTATAAAATTTCGCATCGCGTACATACATATTAATGTGTCTGGTCATTACATTCGAAAAATGATAAATTACTCGAATAAAGTACACAGAATTAACCCAAGTATTAACAAACCAAATACCTAAAAACATTTCTATAATATTGCGGTGATAATAGAGAACGGCGTGTTAAAAAATGTAAAATATAGAAATCCGATATTAAGCAGGAAATGTGAAACGATGGGTTAATTCTGTCACATTTCCTGCAAATTTTAATGAGGAAAAAGCTTTACAAAGTATAATATTACTTATTCGCTATGGATCTAAAATTTTGATAGTAGGATTTGGGAACTCATAGGAGAAGAGGGTTTTATTTTAATTAATATCACATGTTCATTATATCTATCACCAATTTGTATATTATCAATATATAAACAGAATACAAGATATTTTAAACTTACTTGGTTTTAAGTTCTTAGGTTCAATAGAACACACATCGTTCTCTATGTACTTTTTTGTCAGGTGTTCCAAAAATATTATCATTTCATAATATCATTGTTCATTTTTTTATCTTATTTTCCTTACACTAGTTTATAGAAGATGAGTTCTTTAGTAGCCAAATTAGGCACTAAGAATAACAGATTTCATCAATTCCTCACATAACATTTGCTCTTTACATTATTTAGGTATGTGTTTGATACTTAATTTGATATTTTGACAATATTACATATAATTCCTTACACTAGTTTGAAAGTTGATTTTAAAACAGGCACCAAGAATAATAGACCTCATTAATTCCTTATACAATTTTTGCCCCTTATATGATTATAATATATTATAGATTTTGCTAAAAACTAAGTCTTAGCTTGAATAACGATCAGGTAGCCTGCAACAAGCGATTCATAAAAGATTACTACTCATGCAAACACAACAGATTTATAATTTACATAAAGACGCCAATGGCAATAAGTATTTATTAGCACAAGCATGCAATTAAATGATAAATATATAAAGGATAGTGTATTAAAAAAAGTTTTATTCCTAAAAATTTTGGGCTATAAAAAAATATTTGTTTAATAATACACATAAAACAAAACTTAAAATATCAATAAGCTTACAATATATTTATTGCATTCAAAATTATATCACATATATTTTTGCATAAAACACTTTTAAATTAATAAAATTATTTTACAATTTTTTATATTTTACGTTTTTAGAATATCTTTTGCACTTTTAATTCTTAATAGTAATATCTTATTGTACATTTCAATAAAGCATACTATAAAGCAAAATAAATATTAAGTATAATGAGAGAAGAGTATTTATATTAGTAATTAAACTACGCACAAATTTACGCATAGTACGATTTTGGCATTCATTAACACGAGAATGCAACACTAATAATACTGAAAAGAAATGTGCACATTATACACATGTGCATTAATATCTACATAAGCGTGTAAATCTAATAGCTAATTTTGCAATATTTTCTAGAACTAAATACTTGTCATTCATAGCATAACTTGTATTTTAAAAGCAATAAAGCGTGTGTTGCG
Organism: Bombus huntii; assembly: GCF_024542735.1. Lineage (NCBI taxonomy): Eukaryota > Metazoa > Arthropoda > Insecta > Hymenoptera > Apidae > Bombus > Bombus huntii. The sequence goes on from NC_066240.1 coordinate 12,047,085, forward strand.
TATAAGTATACATAGATTTAAATTATAGATTGATTTTATTATGAATTTTTATCGAAAAAAATATTCTACTTCTATAATTATTTTAGTAAATAAAATATAAAAAATATGTTATTCTTTACTAGCTTCATATGAACACCTAACTTACCCGGAAAACTCATGATCAGAACCTTCTTCAGGCTCATCTGCTTCTTCTTCTTCTGCAAACATTTTATATAAATTGTTACAAGTATCGTTAAAAGCTAAAATATTTATTAATATTTCTAATATAGATTATTAAAAATTTCAATTAAGACATAATATATTGATTAACATACCAGCTAAATGATCCTTCTTACGTCTTGTATATGCGCGCTTACTTGTTACTGGAACTTGATCTGTTTCGCCATGTAATAAGCTGTTCCTGTACAAAAGTAAAGGTTGCCAATCCTCTCCCCGTGAGGATGGCATTCCAGCTTGTAATCTTCTGTCAAGGAAATTTAATCTGTGACACAAATGCATATAAAATTAACTAATTAAATAAATATATAATATATACATATGTTATATTATAATTAAATATTAATTAAGATAACAAATTCGTTAAGAAAGAAATATATAAATAAAAAGTTTTGAATAAAGATTATACCTACACGACTCGTTTATCTTGTTTAAGAAGCTTATTCGTAAATTCAGATAAGATTTCAAGAAAGGATAAATTAGGTGGTGGCCCTGTAGGATCTTGTTCGATACCATCTGGTGGTGTAATTGCAAAAAGAACACCTGCTCGATGTAAAGCAGTAATTGCTTCACGATTTTTTACTGCATCTAAGCCAAATGACAAAGCAAATCGTTTTGCGAGTTCCTGAAGATATTAATACATATCTTTATTTCAAAACAGATTTTCTATATATTTTTTGAATTGTAAAATATTGATATATATATGTAAACAAACCTTAATTGCAGTAAATTCCTCACTGTTTCTATTAACTTTGCCTTTCTCTGTTACTATTTCATTATACAAAATATTTAAACTATGTTGCATAGTTAAAGCACAATTTGTTTTATTAATGTCCCTAGCTTTCCCTAATGTAGTTTTGATAATATCACCATAGTCATTATAATATTTTACATAATGTTTAAAGACATCAGCCGCTGCTTTTGTAGGTATCATATTATATACAATTAATTTGCAATAACCAGCCAAAAAATTTCTTCTTTTATGTAATTCTTCAATCTTTGAATGTTCATCATGTTCATCTACAATTACAATATTTTATGTCAGAAATTAATCTTTGTGAGACAAAAGATGTGTATATTCAATAAATTAATATAGCATACCATCTTCCTCTTCAAAAAATACGTATTCTTGAATAAATCGATTAAGCATGTTTTGCATTGCTTGATCAGGTTCATATACTAACTGATGCATTAAAGGATTAGAATGTGTTGTTAATTGATTACAAAACACTACTAATAAATCGCATATTGTATTATATGCTTCTTCTCTTAAAATAGGTGGAGTAGGCTGAAACAACATTGACAAATACATACAATCGACATATTAAAAACAGTAAAAAATATGAATAAAGTAATTACCGTAGCGTTTACATCACCACTAACAAAATAACGCATTGAACCCATAAAAGAATGCAAACGCTCTTTTAATTGCCGACATTCATCTTCACCTTGATTTCCAGAATCTGCAGCTTCCATAAGATGATTTTGTCCCCATAAAATAGCAAAAAAGCATGCACTTATGCAATACTTAACTGCCTCATGTGGTAAACATCTGTAATAAGATATTTATATACATATATGAATAAAATTCCCAGCAAATATATAATACAAAATATGTAATGGTACTACTTAGATGGATCTTTGGCATCTTCAATGTCCTTATATAAAGAATCCCATATTCCCCACGGATTCATATTGTGACAAGAGTAAAATATGGAAACTTTTTTTAAAGATTGTACAACATTGAAAATTTCATCTTCATCTGGATCTTCATTCCCTTCTATTAAATTTCTATATTCATCAATAGCTTCTTTATATTTATTTACAATGGAATCGATTAACGTTGAGCGTGCTACATCACACCTGAATTGAAACATCAAGTAATAAATATTCTCTCATAAAAACTTCAATATATACCGCCATAAAATTTTACCTGGTAAAAATAGCATGTCCTTCTATACACATATGTTCTAATGTTTTTGCAGCCGTATCTAAAACTTCGGTGTCATGCATTTTTTCCACAATTGTATGAATTTTATTCAACAACGAATCCAAATTTTGCTCTTGTCGAGATTTTGTATAGATATCCAAATCAAAATATTGAGGAATAGCAAGTAAATTTGCGAGTTTTTCCGGATCTGCCCTGTATTTATCAAGCAAAAGCGGTAGTGTTTGTATAAAATGTTCCGTTAACCGTTGTTTATCATCATGAACTTGTTTCATTTCTTTTGCTGATAAAATTTTTCTAGTTGGTCCCCGACCAACTGGAGCTTCACCTATTTTGAAAATTACAGGAGGTTTATATTTGTCATACAATTCCATAAAAATACAAGAACACAAAAACTTACCTGTAGCAGCTTGTTTTATACAACAAACCATTAATTCAATCAAAGATGTCTCTTTCTGGTTATCTAAAGCTTCTTCTTCAGGTCCAGCCTCTTCTAATAGTAAATCTGTCATACATTCCCAATCTTTCATCATTTGATTCGTTTCAATTAAAGAATCTACTAAATATGCTCCATGTTCATGAAGTTCGGATTCAATAAAAAATAATACGAGATCTCGAATAAGTGGAGTATTCGGTAAACGCTTCTTTCCACGTTTAGTTTTAACGCCAGCTACTGCTTCATCATCAGGGCGAAATAGACGTTCGTTTAAGAATTCACCGGCTGCTTGTGCAACAGCACGATGGGAGGAATAGACAAGTTCATATACATGTTCACAATCTTTATCAGTAAGAATTTCTCTATGATGTTTTAAAATAGAAATGACAAGTTTAACAGCTTGTACTGCTACATCATACTCTTTATCTAATGTCATTGCAACAATTCTATCTTTAAATTTACTTGTAAAAAGTTCGAGTTTAGTTTTTAATTCTTCTGATGCATATAATGGTTGCAATGCTTGGAGACATTTTAATCGAACTTCACCAACTTTATCATGCAACGTCCAACCTAGAAAATTATAACAAATTTACTTATATTATAAAATGAATATAAGTCCATCATATTAATGTTATACGTTAATATATATTACCTATGTATTTTAAATAAGAATCATCTAAAAAATTTTGATGAAATTTTTTCATCCATACTCCTATTTCTGCCATACAAATGGCGCGAATTTCTGGCAAAGTATCTCTATAGCGATGTACAAATACAGATTTGAACATATATGTAAGCATATTTTTTATCTCATCCATATTTTCTTCAAGTTCTTTTCGTTTGGCCATTAATGATTCTAATCTATCTGCAGCTCTCTTTTCTCTAGCTTTCTGCCTTTCAGCTTCATACTGTCGTTGTGTATTATCCAAATTTATTGATACAGTTAGAGCTACATCTACTAATGCTGTCATGAGTTTCATAGCTATGAAGAATAGCACAACATATTATTAATTTAGTTAATTGATTAATATAAATATAATTTCTTTTATATTTAAATATAAATGTAGCTATATAAGTATGAACATGTATAAAAATATATCTTACCAGCAAGAGTAGCAGTATGCCTAAAAGCTCTTACTTGTGAATCAGAAAGACCAGTTAATAACGAAATTACATTATCCATTAAAAACTGATCATAAATGATTGAATACTGACATTGCCTAACTAAAATTTGGACAAATTCACAGAAATTTGCACGAAATTTTTTCCACTGTTGACCAGTCATTATCAATGGATATTCTCCACTTTCCTATTTTGCAAATTATTATGAATTATATGAGAAAACTATTTATTTATAAAAAATAGATATTAACATACCTCATCAAATTCTTCAGTCATTTTACGAATTATTGCCACATGCTCCATTGTTGCTTGCATCTCAGAAGTAATACGTCCTTTACATCCACTTGCATTAATAAAAAATTGCATTAACATAAGAAGAGCATTTTCTCTATTACTTTTGTATTTTTCTATCCAATCATCAACAATAGTCTACAAAAAAGGTATACGTGTATATATGTATATATAAATATATATATATACATAAAAATATCTATCCACGAATTTATTATTTATTATAATTCAAATACTTTTAACAAACTTTTCTTTGAACATGACAGTCAACATACAGTTAATGAAGACCGATTGTTTCTAATGACATAATAGAGACTAGCTTCATCTTCCAAACTATGTGAATGATGTGTTCGCTTCCCTCTTCCACGTCCACTACCTCCTCTTCCTCTACCACTAGTAGTTGGAATGTAATCCGTATCTATCTCTTTATACTTTGGTTGCTGTATAGGTCCTCCTGCAGAAGAATCATTATTTAGAAATAGATAACAAAGAAATATCATTTTGAGTCATACCACGTAATCTTGCACGTGTATTCCTCGTAATTCTCATATTAGTTGGAGTTGCTGGTGTCATAGGTTGTTCAAATTGGGATTGGTTCTCAAAATTTGTCTGTTCCTGATATTGTGGTTGTGATGTACTTGGAGAACTATAGCTTTCGGATGGATAATGTTCAGGGCTAAACAAACAATACATTATAATATACTGTAAATATCTTACATATATATTTTTTTACTAGAAGCATATATATTTAATATTTAAATAATATAACTTACAATTTTTGAATTGAAGTAAACATATTATATAAATTATATTATGATATATAAATTAATGAAGATATTTATATAAAAATGTATTTAAACGTATTTACGTTGGATTATGCATGGATCATGTATTTAAGTTGATTTGCTATTTTCACGTTCCGGGATATGTGTGTCTCACTGATTGTTTGGCACTCTCACCGCTAGGTGTCTATCATTTTCCCGCAAATTCATTTTTATAAAATATAAACTCCAAACTTATGTCCATATCCATTAACCGGTTTGATTCATCTAAACCTAAAAGAGCTCCCATCAAACGTGGAAATTAGGAATGAATTCTTATATTCCTATAGAATAAAATTAAGAACATATTAATAGAATTTGTCAAATAATCCCGCGCATTTTATGAATATAAATAGTTGGTCTTATAATAAACGTAAATATGTACCAATGAACATAATCATTTATCAAATGATATGAACAAATGATATGAACAGACCTTTTTAAATTAATTTTTCAGTATATTTATACTCATAAATCTAAATTTCAAATTGAATCCTTATAAAAAACATCCGTATAAAGAATAAATTTTAAAAAATAGATAAACTATCTAATTTTTATTAGTGCCTATGTAATTGTCTATCTAGTAAACTATCTAATATTATTAGCAGGAAGATATTAAAAATACCTTTGATATTTCTATTAATAATTTATATTTGAAATAATATAATTATAATGTTTTCTACACATATTATGAGAAATTTTATTTTCTGTAATAAATATTGGCATTAGTACTTGCAAGATGTTATCTTAGAGTAACATTTCAATAAGTAAAGAATGAATATATAAAAATTGACCCTCTTTATTTTAATTCAAATTACAAATATGTTCTACGCAAAAACTGACATTGGACCAGTGCCACTGGCAGAAGAGAATCTATTATCACTAGTGAAATAATCCATGGTTAACGGTCTTTGTGTGGGGGATAGGAGGCGTGACTGGAGATAAAGTTATCAAATCACGGCAGAGATCCGTCACAAAATATAAACGAATTTTGAAATAGCACTTCGTTAAGTTTCAACTCTCGAACGTAAGCACTTTCTCTGTGATTTGTCAAAAAATACAATGGATACATATGAAAGTGTATTACTTGTGAAATCTGAAGTCTTTGTATTTAAAATACCGCCAAGGTCAACGAATAGGGGTTATCGGTACGATTGATTCTTTTTGACAGTATTTTCCTCAAAAATATTTCATTTTATAAAACGACAATGTATGCAAAGATATATTTAAATATGATATTTTGTTCACTGCCATTTAAAAGATCTCATATTTTCTTGCCATTTTAAATACGTTTTTTCTATTAATTTTAGCTGTGACGTTTAATACGTCAGCAAAAGTTATACCGGAAATCGTTAAAAGTATAATATTAGTACTACATCTGGAATACAATATCATAAAGTTTTATAAGATTTAGACTTGTAAAACTTTTAAAGTTATGGAAATCTAATTCCAAATTTTTATGTTACAAAATGTCTGTGTTAAAGATCTCTTTTTTAAATACTAAATATTTATAACATAAAAAATATGCATCTTTTTTAGTTCAATTAAATGTAAATTTATTTATATTAAAATAATATAAAAAATGTTAATTTTGATGTTGACAAATTAATGAGAGTGAATAAATATTTTATTTTTAAATACATATTATATTTTAGAGCAGCTGACTGGAATCTCCAAGAACCTACATGGACTGGACGTATGCGTCTTGTCTCTCAGGGAGACTCAATTACTATTAAATTGGAAGATAAAGTTACTGGAGAATTATTTGCAAAATGTCCAATTGAACAATATCCAGGAATTGCAGTTGAACCAGTTACAGATTCTTCTCGTTATTTTGTTCTAAGAATTCAAGATGATAATGGAAGATCAGCTTTTATTGGTGTTGGATTTTTGGATAGATCTGATAGTTTTGATTTAAATGTTGCCCTTCAAGATCATTTTAAATGGCTCAGAAATCAAGAACAAATTGAAAAGGAAAAAGATACACCAAAACAAGAATTAGACCTCAGATTTAAAGAAGGAGAAACAATAAAAATAAACATGAAAATCACTGTAAGGATTTTTTTATAGTATTGGATGTTATAAAAATTTAGATATTAAATTATGTAATGAATTTCAAAGTTCTTATATTTATAATATATAGAAGAAGGATGGTAGTGAAGTTACTGCTAAAACAAAACAGCGTGCCAACACAAACTTGGGTTTACCACCTCCACCAGGTGGTGTAAAAATTGCACCACCACCTGCAAAAACTCCAACGTCATCTCCTGCACACAAACCTGCTCAGAATCAAAATCAACCAAGTTCTGAATGGGGAGAATTTGCAAGTGCATCACAGCAATCTCAAACTCAACAACCACCAACAGTAGGAAATGCCAGTTGGGTTCAATTTTAACTTGCAAGGTGTATTAAAATTTAATATAGCAGTGCTGTAGAATCATAGACTATATATGCATATTGTAATTTGTATATTCACTGTGTGCACATGTATATTAATATGCATGTATGTTGCATATAGATATCTTTTAAGGGTAATTATTGACAAAGATGTTTCTATGTACATGGTGAATAGTAAATCAACTACATATATTTTACTATATTATGATATAGTATTTACATATTTTTTAAATTTATATTTTGATTCAATTACAAAATGAATTATATCAAAAGGAGTTTCACTTGAATTAATGAAATATTCTGTTTAAGAATTAACTAAAATTCTTCAATGGAACTTATTTACTGAAATTAGTATGTTTTTATAAAACATTAAGATAGACTAAAAAGTTCACACGGATATTTAATTTCTCTTCTTTTCTTCTTCACAAATGTTAGAAGATGTACATATTATATCTCTGATTTAAACAAATTATATAAAGTGTGTGAAATACTCATATTTTTTATATAAATAGTTAACAAATAAGTTTATTGTCTTGTACAAATTGAAAAGGGAGGTAGTTTGAACTATAAGCAATGTATTAAGTGATTAAAGAATAATAAGAATACGTTTATGATATCAAATATAAAATTTTGCTAATAACAAAGACGTTTATCAGTAGTACAGTATTAAATACAAAATACACTGAAACTATTTCTGGTATTGTCTATTGCATGGATACATTCTTTGTGAAAACCCTTAAAGGAATATGAATTAAATTATAGTATATAGTTTTAATTAATATTAATTTACGGTATTTGTACATAAAGCAGGAATTGTGCAAATGTACGGCCTAATTTTCTAGATTATATTTCGATTTTTTTTCACTAATAATCTACAAAATGATATTTCACATTATTGTGCTATCACGTAGTTGTTATGAAATATGTAAGATCTTTATATTACATACTTTTATTTTTAAAAGTGACACTAAAATTTTATCTCATATTGATGCTATTGATATAAATTTTGTTTGAACATTTTTGTTGGCCAAATATAAATTTAGAAACAATTTGAAGAAATTATATACTAAAGTGAATTATTTTAGAATAAAAGAGAAAATTATTGTTTTACATCTAAAAATATTGTTGTATAAAACTCAGAAAATATTATACTAAATGAACGAGAAGTTAATATATATTCGGAATAATAAAAAATAAATTTATTAGATATTTTTATTTGCAGAAGTAAAAGAACTTCATTGTTTCATGTATATATTAAAAATTATTATTTAAAGATGATATTAAATTATATTTGTAAATTATTCACAGATAAAAAAAAAGTTCGTTAGACCTTGTGAGTAGGTACATAAAATGATTACTTATATATTCTAATATTACTGTATATTGTAAATGATGCTAAGTGATATTGTTAATAATACCTATGTTAATATTTAATGTAACAACAAAAATATTTTATAATTCCGTAAATGACATTCCATTCTTAGTCATGAAAATATTTTAATATTAAATCACGTGCGCATATGTGTGTATATAGTTACACACTTTAAAAAGTTTGCACTCGAATATGTAGTCATTAACGCTATTTTTCTTTTTGTAGTAAATGAAAAATGGTGTTGCTTTTTATTGTATATTTTCATTTATAATTATAATAAATTGCATAATTATTAATATATTAAATAATTATTAAAAATCATATTACAAATAATACTTCGTAGTTAGATAAATGATAATAGTAGCTGAAATTTTCTTCTATCACAAGGTTATTCATTTTTTTTTTAATAATCAACAACGTTTATTACGAGAAACATTAAGTCGTAAACTGCGCATAGCCATAGCGCGACTAAAGTGACGTTGAACTGGACGTTGAAATTGTCCATTAACTAGACTAGAATCTTCATCACACTCTACACTGCTTAAAACTACTAACAGTACTCCAAGTACCTGCAACATAAATGTATTGAAAGTTCTTTCAATATATTATGAATAACAATTATTTATATTTTTTTAACGTAAAATGCACTAATGAAGCAATACAATGATATATTTTTTATCTTACATACCAGACATATTATTATCAGTAATGTATAGATATGTATGCTTGCAGCCGGAATTGATTCTACCTCTCTTAAAGCTTCTGCTGCTTCAGAGAGGTCTGGTTTTAATTCTAAAGCATGTCGTAAATGTACAGCTGCTTCTTGATAATGACCATATGCCTACAAACAAAATAATAAACATTGTAGTGATAAATTATGTCTTGATAATATTTCAAAACAAATTTAAATAATATTGTATTATAAATAATAATCAAATAGAATATATATTTAAATGCACTGTGATTATATGAAACAGATTATATTTCTACAACTTTCAATTACCTTAAATATTTGACCAAGTGTAAGATATTGTTCCCAAGCATTACGATCTGGAGGTTGTAATTCCAAAGAACGTCTTGCTAAATATGTTGCATCATCCAAATATTGTTGAACTAATAATACTCGAGCTAAATTTAACAAAACTTCTGCATTATGTGGTGATACAGCAAGCGCTCTTCGAAAGCATTCAATTGATCTTTGTGCATCACCTTTTATACGCCAAAAATTTCCTATTTGATTGTAAAGTTGGACAGATTTTGGTTTCTACAACAAATTGGATAAAGTGTATATATATATACAGTTTTGCACTAGGTCTCCCTATTTGTTTATTTATAAACAAAGTATTCTGTAATAATCGTACCTCTCTTTTTGCTTTCATTAAGCGTTTCTCTAACAGATCAATGTCAACATCCATAGTCTTGCCACCATTCTTCTTAAACATGAGTGCTACATTAGGTTCTGGAACCAGTGGATGCTTATCTCTATTTGCAACACCAAGCAAGTTGTCATAATAAGTGAAATTGACAGGCTTTCCACAGTCTAGAATTATATCCTCACATTGTTGACCAGAAGAGCACATGACTTGCTCGTTTGACAGTTGAGATGATAGAGGGAAAGATTCAGTAGCATTTGGTGTATCCTTCAACACGTATGACGAGAATCGTCTGCCAAGGGGACCAAAGTTAGGGCTTTTTTAACGCTGAAAGAACAGTAAGCCACACACAAATACTAACTACAGGAAGAAACAGAAAATTGCATCAGGTTATTTATAATAATTATTAGGGACAAAATCTAAAATATAAGAATAATGATAATAATTAAAATATACAAGTATATAAAAAGATTTATATATATAAAAATATGTTTATATAATTTTTTTTAAATCAACTAATTACAGATTCTTATATATTTTATGTATTCATACTTTTTCATACAGTTTAAATATTTAGTTTTGTACTTTTTTGAAAATATGACAGGTGAAACATACACTATAATAATAAATTGGATACTGATAATTATATAAAACATGCAAAACATGCAATGTAATATAGAAAACAATGTCAAATACCAACTACAATGTTTTTGTTAAAATCTCATTGATATTGTTATATGTGTGCTAAACATTGATATAAGTTACATTAAATAAATACAAAAATGGAACAAAAGCTTTTATCCCTGAGGAATATATCCTTTCAGACCTTTAAATATTGTTCAACTAAATAGAATGTTATTATAAAAGTGTGCATCATTCTATTGTAAGAATACTATAGGTATTATGTATACAAAAAAATCATAAAACATCAAATCTTAATATAATTTATTCCGGGTATTTATAAATTCTTGAATTATATATTTGAAAAATACAAGTTCAATATATACATATAATCCAGTTTATTTCAAAAGGTACTAAAAGTATCAATTTGACATTCTGAAACAAGATATATGACATAGCTCTTACCCAAGATGAACCAAACTCCTGTGATTTCTTACCGTTCATGGTTTCCAGAAACAACACTTTTACAATCTTGGCAATAGGGTTGTATCTTTTCGTATTTTTCAGAAATAGCTGTTCTACTCCAACTGTGTCCATTTCCGATACTAATGCTGCTCGCCAGGATATCGAGGATAGGATCATCCTCAACTGTGCTCACGAAGTCTGTTGTTTTGACGACTTTGTCAGCACTGAGCCTCCAAGAGGTTCTTGAGTTCGTTAGTTTCGCTTGCAGTATCAGAAAACAAAAAAGATAACCGACGACACGACCGTCAACCCCAATAACTTGCATTCTCTCACTTCACAAAAACCGATCAAACACGTTTCGGATCTATATAAAATCGTCTGCTTTCACTACGGAAAGATAATTTAGATTTTCATCCAGATGACTCTATTCTTTAGGGATTATTGAACTAATTGCCAACAGTTATTTTCACTACTATAATTTCCCCAGAAATTTTAGATTAGTTTATTTAATTTTTCAAATAGAATTGAATGTCGATATTTACATCCCCTAAAAAAATAATAAACTATCTAAAAATTTATATATTATTATAATTGATAGAATAATAAATATATTAAATATAAATTTATATAAATAAAATAATAGTTATTTTTGAATTAAGGAATAATTAGATGTAAATAAACAGAAATAATTGATGACGTACGATTTTGTTATGAAGTGTACAGTATCAGTTTAGATTTATTGTAATTTCTCAAGTGTGTTTTAAGTGCAGTTTGCGTCTGAATGAAACGAGATTTTTTTTAGGCAACTGTACTACAACTCTTAGTGGATCCTTTCGCAAAAACAGAACGCGAGTTTCATTTCCATATTTTTTGTGAAAATATGGAGAATGAGAACGATACAAATACCATTGGAAATGATACACAATATGTAAAAATTTGTGAACAGAAAACATGTTTCAATACAGATAAAAAGTTATCAGAATTACATCCAAATTTGAGTAAACATCAGCTGAAGAAAGTAAAAAAAAGGGAAAAATGGTTGACACGAAAGGTTGAACGAAGGTTTTTATTTCTCTTTAATAAATTAAAGAATTATGTGATTTTACAATGTATTCGATAATTTCGCTATATAAGGGGATACAAAATTTATTAAATTATATCAAATTACATTTGACAATAATGTTATTAGGTAAAAGTTATTTTAATTTCATAGATTACGTGAGCGAGAAAAAACAAGACAGAAACGAGCATTCGCTCGTGCAAATAATATAGATCTTGGACCATCCAGGAAAGCTTTAAAGAAAAGTACAATGGCAGATAGCAGTTGTAAAATTGGGATAACAGTCGATTTATCTTTCGATGATTTAATGATTGATAAGGATATTGCAAAGTTAACTAAACAAATACTAAGGTGTTATACTTTGAATAGACGAGCTATTGCACCAATGCAATTTTCCCTTACTAGTTTTAATGGGAAGTCAAAAGCTGATATGCAAAAGCACAATGGATATGAACATTGGGATGTATGTTATTTTAATGATATTATAATAAGTTTAGAAAGATAAAAATTGTTAAGTATGATTAAGATAATTTATATCTTAACTTTTATGGAATCTAATCTAATATGGAAATAATTTAAATGTTTGATTTAAAGTTAACAACCTGTATATAATATATAATAATGTATAGGTAAAATTTCATGCAGAACCTTATTTGGATGTTTATCCAAAGGAAAAAATTATATATCTTACTAGTGAATCAGAAAATATTATTACGCAGTTAAAATGTGATTATGTGTACGTTATAGGTGGTCTTGTTGATCATAACAGTCATAAGGTAAGCTAAGGTTTATAACCAAAATTAGATGAGTTCATATAAATTTCTTATACAATACTTATGTTTTAGGGTCTCTGTCATAAATTAGCTATACAAGCTGGTATAACACATGGCAGATTACCTCTAGATAAATTCTTAAGTATGAAAGCAAGGAAAGTTTTGACTGTTGATCATGGTATGTCTGATATACAGCTAAATTCATTAATTAGCATATAAAATTTATGTATATATATACACAAACCTTTTTAGTGTTTGAAATTTTACTTAGAGTCAGTGAAGGAAAAACATGGCAGGAAGCATTTCTACAAGTTTTACCAGAAAGGAAGAATGCACAATTAATTGTACCATTAGAAAACAATAAAGATACATTACATATTTATAATGACAAGAAAGACATTTTTCAGGCAAATGATAAAATAGAATCAAATGTTAAAATTAATGAATTTGAAAACATGAATAATGTGTGTACATAACAAAAATATGTTGTAAATAAAAAAGTAAATGTAATATTGTAGTATATGTACTCTGTTTTATTTTTTTATCAATTATTTTATTATCGTAGTATATTTTATAAAAGATACATATATATACACGAGTTGATGTACACATATGTAAATTATTATAAATAAAAAATACATAAATTCAAATGTACTAATAAAAAGAGACAAATTTTGTTTCTAAGAAATTAGACATTAAGTACATTAAGTGTAGATGTGGGATACAATCTAGAAATAGAGTAATACAAATTACAAAGCATCAATACACATGATCTAAATAAATTAAAGATATCTGCTTTTATTTAAGGTAATTTAACAGATTCACTTTAAATATGATATCTCTAATGCAAAATAAAAATGTGGAGGTAAAACAAAAAATTGTTACACTTTAAAAAAGATGAATTAATTTTTCTCAAATTTTGCAAGAAAATTTCAAAAATATTCTATATTTATGTAAAATTTACACATACATATATCATTTACACTAATTATTTTTGATTGACCCGGAGTTATAAGAATAAATTAGATTTGTATAAAATTAAGTTTTATATTATTCTAGCTTTATTATTGTATTATTACTTCAAATATTATAATTTTATACTTTGTATGACATAATAGAGTTATCATGACTGGAAAATAACTTTCAATATTTAGAAATTGTTTTTTTTTTAAATCATATATTCCTCAAAACACGAAACTTTTCAATAATGATTTATCATTTAATAATTTCTAATGTTCACTGTTTGTCCACATTAAAGTTCATTCTTATACTTTATGAATAAAATATTACTTATGAAATACAGTTAAATGCTTTTTGCAAAATTTGGGCAAAATTAACAATAAATTTAAAAATTTGATATTAATTTTTCACCTATCAATTCTATCAATAAAATTGTCTACGTAAGTGGTATTTTTAATAGCAACCTTATACCAAAATATGTGTAACCAATTTGAAGATAGAGAATATATGCTATTTTGTAATTTAATTTAGACCTTATTATACGGAAATTCTCTTTGTTTGTTAAAAAATTATTTTAAATATTCTTTTTAATAAATTTATGACTAATTCTTTAAGTTTTAAATAGAGTTTTAATGTGAGATTTTTGTAATGAATAAAATATATTATTGATGCATACATATTATTTACATTCTATTTAATACTTAAAGCTGTTTTGCAAAAATTAAATTATGTAATTGATTTGAAACACAAAACAATATTTCAATATTTATGCAGTAGAAAAAATTGATTCCTGATAGATAAAATCATTTTTACATGTCATTTTTGTAATATCAAAAACGGAGTAAATATTTACTATGATAATATTTATCTATTTTCTACCTGCTGCACAATGGATATTGTAGTTTCTAATTTCTTAATTATAATTCGCAGGTAACTATTTTCTGTGTGTGATACATATATACAAAACCATTTTTGGCCATGAAGGTCAAAGCGACATTGAAATTGACAATCGTTATTTGCTCATCTCTATCTCTTTCCCTCAAAGTTTTTTGACAATTGATCTCTTATATATATATACATCAAAAATCGTATATCTTCAAAAATAAAAATTAAGATAATTCTCTCTGTTGCACATAATATGTACAATTTCATGAATATACTTTAGTATAAGTATACATCAATGTAACTATTGAGAAGCTATCATTTGCACGACATAAGAAGAATATCTAAATTTTACTGATAAATTTTTTAGTTTTTATAAATTTAAAGAAGTAATTTGTATCATTTCTGTAGTAACAAAAATAATATCCTTTTAGCTTATCCAAAACTGTGTTATGTTAGATTTGCACAAATATTTGTAAATAAGCAAATAGCTAAAATTATAATAAAATAATTATTTTACTTAATCGTTATCCAAAGTCACCTCTCAACTTAATCCTATTCTGCATAATAACTTCACAGTTCATGTATCAGTTATTTTCATGCAACGTCTAAATTATCAATATCTTGACCATCAATTATTTCAAATTCGCTACCACTTTCATCACTATGAATAACTAGTTTACTTGATATTGGTTCAAGTTCTGCTTCTTCTTCAGAAGATGATCCTTTTTCAAAATGGCCACTTTGAAATTTAATACCATCCACATCAGTTTCTTCAGCACTAAGGTCTAATTCAGAAACTTCTACACCATCAGTACTTCCATCTTCATGTGATGGTATCTTAAGACCCAGAAGATCTTCATCAATAAGAAACTCTATAATCAAAAAATTCTTTTTAATAAGATTTGATAAAAACAGGTATTTATTAAATAGGTATGAAATAGCTCTTTAAATAAATAATATTTAACAATACTAGTATTGAATAATTAGTTATACCATTTTGAGCATCAGACAATACACTTGTCGGTGTTGGAGATTGATCCCCTGATTCTCCAGCTCTTGTAAGAACTTGAAGATTGTCTTCAGTTACTGCTGGTAAAAATTCTTCAATTTCACTATCCCACTCTATAATAAAATGAAAATAATAACATTTAGAATTATCATATACAGAATTAACATTATACTCATTATTAGCTCTTGCTATTAATAAAAATAAAATTTTTTATATTTGACATTATATTAATCACCTTTTTGTACTACCATTTTGCTAGGTAACTTCAACAGTAATGGAGGTCCAAGTAAAATGCTCATACATATTGTATATGTAAGAAGTATACCATTTATAGTACGACCAATAATCCATAGGCCCAAAGAAAGAGAGCATACTGCAGTACAAAACTGAAATCATTTTCAATATTTAGAGTTAATTTTATAGTTATAGTGTAGTCATACTACACTATATATATATTGTAGATATAGTGTAGTCAAAATAAATATATATTAGTTAAATATATTTTACTATTTCTATATTATAAAATATATTTATAAATAAATCATTACCACCCCTGGTTGCTCTTTCCTTAACTGTTTCAACCAATGAATTGCAGATTTTATTATTTTTCCTATTTTTTCAATCTGTTCTGCTTTTGCATAGGAGCTATAAATACATTATACATTTTAATTGAATTAACTGTATATATAAGATAATTATAAGTATATGAGCATAATGTTTTGGAAACTTTAACACATACGCAGCTGTGTCCAATGCTTTATTCTCCTTCTGAACATGAGCTTCCAGGGTACTATAACAGAGCACAGTGAATAGTGCAGCACTACTAGCTGCAGCAAACCCTCGAATTTCTAATACAATAATACCCCTGAAAAATGTATAAAAATTTAATACCTTTTAAAACTTTTTTGTATAGATATATGATTAAATATTTTTTAATTTTCAAAAATATATAATTATGAAATTATTTCTAATTTTTTCTATTCACAGTTTCATTATAAAGTGTATAAATAATTAAATATATAATCAATCATAATTACGAAATAAATATTGCATTTATATGTAATATGGACTGGTCGATTTTCAATCAGACGTTACTTTTTTAATTGTCAACACCTACTGCCATCTAGAATAGTGCTGTAGATCCGGTGGGAAAATACGCAGAAAACATGCAATTCATTCAACAAAGCAAATATGAATGTCACGAAGAAATATAATCGTGGAAAAAGAGATTTTAGAATGTACTACTCGGAACTGCGGAAACCCATCAATGACCGCTTATCTCAACTTGTTTTTGTAACATGCATAAAAAAACATCATATAGTTGACGTTATTTGTACCCTTTTATGAAGAAACACGTACAAAAAATGATGTAAAGTATCAGAATGCTTAAACAGTGACACTGTTATTTACTACTAACAAGTTAAATGCCGAAACACGCACACTTTTACAAACCTTGACCTAGAAGACAAATTACATCGAAGACGTTTAGAAACAGCTGAACGCCTCGCAATAACTTCTACTAATGCGCATAAAATTTTTATTAAGTGTCACTATAGTAAGCTTGTTTACTAGAAAAAGAAAAACATTACAGAGCTTTACGTATAACGAGAAAAAACACGCGTTATATATACTGATTCTTCGGCATTGTGTTAAATGTTACAAGGTTCTTTATTTTGTAATCTAGCTGAAATGAAAATTTAACTTTACAATGAAAAAGCGTGTATCGGTACAGTAGTAATCAAATTTCGCGAAATCACGCATAACATCATATCTTAGTAGTGACGCATATGATATTACAATGCTATACGGACTTACCAAAACAGTATATTGAATATGATGAGGACGGAGATACTGTTCACAGAATTTTCCCACAGAAGGATACTCTCCAAAATGCTACAAAGTCGGCTAGAGGCTTCGAAATTGCACCCGACATTCCGATACCGTTCATCCTCGATAGTTTTATGTTCGTCCTCCGCTTCACTTGCATCATGAGGTGTTGCGTTCCTCATCCATCGAAAATAACATGCCACTCTCGAAAGCAGTTCCATGACAGTTCCAGGTCGACGTTGACTGCTTTTGTCGTCCTAATTTTTGTACTCCTTTGGCATGGTACACCCTCGGAAGACTGTGCGGGAGTATTTTTAGCGCGTGACAACGAGAGTAAGACTTTTGAGAACGAACGAGCAACCGCGGGGGTTTCTTCTGCTTTGCATCGAAGAACAGAGTGAGAAAGAAAGAAAGACTGAGAAAGAAGGAGATGACCTGATAAGACAGAGAAGAAAGAACGGAAAGCGAGAAAGATAGAAATGAATATAAACGAAAGGATGGATTAAGACTATGACTATGACCACGGCTGATACAGTACAAACGAGTGCAACGTGAATGAGTCAGAGAAAGAGAGAGAAAGGGAGGAGAGAAAGAGATAGATAGAGAGAGGGGAAAAGAAAGAGAGAAAGAACAAAGTAAGGGAAAGAAACACAAATGAGAAAGAGACGAAATATATATAAGAACTGAGTGTATACCCTCGCGGTACTTTACAATCGTTCTTGTTAATTTTATGAATATGTACCTTTTTCTTAATCACACGTTTTGTCTTTTTTCGTATCTCTCTAGAAGCACTAGTTCATGGCTAGTTAATGTAACGTGCTACTGATACGACGTACGTACGCCCTCAAGCGTTATTTCACGTACCCTACCTTCACCTACCAGCTCCAACACGTGACTGTGAGACACGAGACGTGGTTGCACCGCGTACAAACAGCAGGAAACGCAGCAATGAAATTTCAAAATTTTAGTCATTCCGCTAATATTTGATACAACACTGCATTTTATATAATATTAAAAATTTGATTCTTAATTTATACTAGAATAGTTAATATCTAATTTATGAAATAAAAAATGATACATTTTATAATTAAGAAGATTAGAAAGAATTACACCGGAAGCTTAAAAAGTCATCTAATCACGAAACTTGTATATATATATATAAATACAATAAGATTCATATTATTTTATATCCTAATTACAAAATTCATTCAATTGTAATTTATATCTACTGTATTCAATAGTCAGACTTCTTTAAAGTTTTTATCTTATCATTTCTATAAAGATTATACAAAATTTCTATAAACTTATATATTTTTTAAAGTAAATTTAATTTCATTGTTGTTCTATATAAATTCACGTTATACTTATCTAGCAATTTTATCACTTAATATATTTATAATATAAAATTACGTTTAATATTTAAACGATATATCTGTATATATATGTATGTACATAAGCGTATGATATTGTATGCACTAATATTCTTTTAAAATGGCAATTTAACCCTTTTTCTTTCTTTTTCTTTTTATAAAATTATTCAATGAATTTACAAGTAAAAAATAAATTAATTAATAGATTGGTTAGTTAAGTGAAAATGTTTTACTTTATACAGGGTAGTTTGTAACTGGTGGTACAAGCGGAAAGGGGGTAATTCTGCGCGAAAAAAGTAGTCGAAAATATAGAATAAAAATTTTTTTTCTTAAAAAAAATTAAGAAAAAAAAATTTTTTTTTTTTAATTTTTCCATCGAGACAACGATCTACAGTGAGATCCGTTATAACGAGACGCGATAAAGTGCAAATGTACCGAGCGAAAATTCAAAGTCGATTTTCTCGAAAACGAAGTCTCAAACGAAAAATTTTTATTCTATATTTTCGACTTCTTTTTTCGCGTAGAATCACCCCCTTTCCGCTTGTACCACCAGTTACCAACCACCCTGTATACTAGAATTCTGTCTGATTAATAAAATCTTTGCTCTACTATCATTTCCTAATAATTTCATTCCACTTTAAATTATGCTAGGTCAGACTCTCTCAAGTTTTCACTTTTACTATATCATAGTAACGTAATAAATGATCTGGTATCCTATCTTCTGAAATTTGATGATATATACGTTAGATTTTGTTAAACAAAATGTTTAGTCTAGTTGTTCAATGTCATTATCATATAACTAGATTTTATTAACGATTTTTCGTAAATGAGGGTAAGTAAAAGTATATAGATTATTGTTTATACGTGATTTACTTGTGACAGTTACCAATAATTTGTAATTATTAAGTATGTATCGTCCTTCAATAAATTTTTTCAAAACTAGTCACTAGAAACTTCCCTAAAATTTTCCGCTATCGTAGTTAAATATATTTAAAATTCTGATATTAACAGGTTAAGGACATTCTACACATAATTCTCTTTTTTTTCATTCGACAACTATTCGATTCCGTTACAAAATCACGGATAATTTTCATTATATAGTTTGTTGGTATTAGAAAGTCTATCATATTATTGCTATCAAAAATTAATGAAAGATGATAATTAAATGAAATAAAGAGTACATTCTTTTAGTCATGCGCTAAAATTTTTATACGATGAATTGAACTAATATAATGATTACTCCAATATACAATGTTAATTATATTATAAATAATTCAAATAATATAGAATATAATTTCCCTATTCCAAAATAAGTAATTGTAATTTATAGTAAATAATAATTACAAATTACGTAATTAAAGATACATTTTATTTCCGTCGTGACCTCTATTCTGCACTTATCTTTGTATTATTTTTATGTATTTACATAATCACACAAGATAATTTGATTATGTATTACCAGGTATTACATTACAGATATTTTACCAGTGATAATTTGTACATATTTGAATACAATTTATGTTAAAATATAACGTATCCTATAAAATTACGTAGTTTATCATAAAATTGCAACTACAACATAATATTGTACTACGTTCTTGTCGCGACGCCAACTTTACGCGCAAATTGCTATCTGTATATTATAAGCAAATTTCTAACAAATTGTTACTATGCACGAGTATCATATTTCGATTAAAAATGTAACTACTTTTTAATTTTTGCAAATATAGTAATTTGAAAGAAATAAAAAAAATTAGAACAGAATTTAACGAAAACTTTGTATATTACATACGCAATTATCTATAAACAAAACTTGTATTTGTGATATCATTATTATTACTATATATAAATATGAAATTCTATTTCACTTTCTATAGTACTTTCTTCTTAGGAACAATACATTACCCTAATGTTGGAGCAGATCATATACGTACACGTAGCTTATTTGCGAAAACCAGGCTGTAAATGTACAAATGAACACATGAAAATATATTATTAACACATAAAAACACAATATTGTACAGTTGAGCCTCGATTATCCGAACAGGTTGGAGGATAAGGACAAGACAGTTCGGATAACCGACTAATTCTGATAATAGAAATTCAGTAGATAGCTATTCTTTCGAACTCTTCTTATTAGTTCAAATATTAGGATTTAAGTGTTACGATTTCAACTTTTCCTTCTTTGACGCAGAATTTATTTCGAATAAAAACAAATAATTGTATGTATTAATATACATACTCATTATAAAAGTGTTTATACGTATTACAAAATTACAATTGATCCTAGTTCAGATAAAAGATGCTCAGCATTAACTTGTTTGCATAAACTAGGTTCTACTATATTTATTTATCTTACAATGAAAATGTAAGATAAGCTGATCTTTTTATCATTATCAATGACAGTAAAACTTTCATTTCAAGTGTATGATTTATCAAATACATCATTTTTATCACGAAATAATTATTTCGTAATAATACTATTTACATACATCTGAAATATTTGTTTGGAAAATTTAGTTATTGTTATACTAAGTTTGTTTCTTTGTTCTGAACGCGAACATATAAATAACAATAAAGTAGTGTAAAAGTTATTAATACAATGTATTATAAAAGCATTAGTTTTTCGGTACATTTAAAATGTCGATTTATGTTGCTTTAACGAGCATTTCGTTAACTGCATATCTATCTATAGACACAATAAAGGAAAAAAATTCATAAACGTTTAGAATAAAAAATCTCGAGATTCGCTTTTGTTATAAATTGCAAAATGATTTATACTTATTACTATGCATTTTGCTATTCTTTACATTTATACAATTTTCTACATATATTTTTAGATTTTTTTTATAAAAAATAAAACATATATGAGACTCAGGAAGACTTAGGTGAAAAACAAGTGAACATTTTGTCAATAAAAACATTTTAGATCTTACAATATCACATATTAAAATGTACCTTATTTATATTTTCTATTTGAAATATTGTGGGTGTATGAAAAATGTCAATAAATATATTTAAAAGAAAAATTCATCACACTCTACTTTAATTTGGTAAGAGTGAATGAAGTTTTCTGAAAGAATTACATCTCATAAATTTTATATTAAAGTCGACAATTGGAAATTATATAAATATATTTTTGTCATAAAAGACAAAAAGGCACTTCTATATAAGTGTTACAATAAGATTAACATTTTAAATCTTTTAACCGTTTCGTATTTTCATGCAGATACCGATTTCTACGTTATAATTTTTCATTGTATACATTGTGTACATAATTTACACTTACATACATACGCACGCATTCATACATAGCAGTCTACGTTATATGGCAGTATTATAATATCATACTTAATGAATAATTTGATAACTTCATATTACATTAAATTCCATTAAATACTTATCAATTATAATGTTAATAATTATTTTAATTAGTGCTAAAGCTTCATTCGCTGCATAATAAAATTTGCTTATCATTTAAATATTAATCAATCAAAAATTTATATTTATGTATAAAAACACAATTTTCTGCAATGAAATAATTTCTTCCATTAAATAGGAATTATTTTCATGATTTTCATTTTCCAGCATATGTTGGATTTTTAAATGTTGAAGTTGCTTGTTTATAAATTGGATTTTCACCCTGTTTAAAGATAATTTAAATGAAAGGTTTTGTAGTATACAAAATATACAAAATTAAAGATAAATTAATATTTTTACCGTGTCCCATTTAGCCATCATTCTTTCCTTTTCAAATCTTGCAAATTCTCTTCTGTCGTGTATAGTTGTTAATAGTTTCCACAAAAGTAATAATGCAAGACCGATTAAAACAATAGCTGCAATTACACCTAATACTATACCGAGCATGTAAACTTGGGGTGGACATTCCCTTTCCTTCTGAGCTCTGACTTTTAGACAATTCGTTTCATTGTAATAATAAACAAAATTATATTTGCAGTCATCTTCATCTATACCGAAGCATGGAACTTCATCCTTATCCACATCTGGTATAACTGTATCAACTGGTTCAGGGACGAATTCTTTGCAATTTTTTGCACATTCCTCTTTATCAGTGAAATTACCAGTACCATACATTTGACATAATACACAATTTTTTAATTCTTCACAACGGCTTGGACAGGTTGGACACTTATTACAGTGTTTACCAGAATATCTAGTATTTCCTTCTTCATGACAAATACATTCACCACAAACACAATCTCCCTAAATGATAAAAGATTAATCGAAGTTAAACTTGTAAAACAAAATAAAGCTTTTTCTTCTCAAAGCAATAAAAATCTTACATGTCCTGAACATAACACTCCATTGGTAGTTCCTGGTGCAATACAAGTCTCATTTGAAGATCTACAATTGCAAGATGGACCAGTCCATCCTGCATTACAGACACATTGGCCACACTCGCATGTTCCATGATTTGAGCACAAATGACCTTGATCTCGATCACATGAGAAATTGTCACATTCACAAAAATGACCTGATATTATCTGTAAAAAAAAAAAAAAAACAACATCATATACTCAATCAAAAAAGATGTAAATTTTTATATTAAAATCATATATCTATATTTACTTCTTCAGGATTTTCTCTTTCTTCACATTCACATTGACCACAAGCACAAGTTCCTCTCCCTGAACAATCTACAAGAGAAGTATTATCAGGTCTACAAGATTGGAAATGTTTATCTAATCCTGTCATTTCTTGATGAGGACTGCATTCACAGCGTTTTCCGAAAAATCCATCATAACATTCACAAATGCCACATTTTAAAGTTCCTACACCGTTACATTCTGGTGATTTCGGTTCATACATAGCACCTTCGCGTTCGCATTCACAGTCACATAACATTTCCAAATTTACAGTAAGCGTTTCATTAATTCCAACCTAAAAAAAGATAAGAAAATTTGTTTGTTTAACTTCAAATATTAAATTATGTAGACAAATGCGAATGCTTTTATTCTTACTGGATAAATATCGAATTTTTGTTTCCATTCAGACCTATTTTCTGGGCAACTCGTGACTTCGATTTCTGCAGTAAATTCCACTTTTGTTCCAACTTTTAATCCGTCACATTTTGAAGTTTCAATAAGCGGACCCGTACCCAAACACTTTGAAAAGTATTTTACCTTCACAGCACTGCTAGCTGTATCTTTCATTTCAACTGAACTTGAAATTGCATCATACTGTTCACGAATTAATTCTACAACATTACTCGAGTCATCTGATAATTTACCAGCAAAAGATCCTTCTACATGTTTAGTCAGTCTTTTATATACATTTATTTGTTCTTCCGTAACAGCCCATATAACATTAATAGCATTTTGCTTAACTTTTAAATTAATTTGAGAAATACTTGGATAGTCTTGTAATGATGAATGCGTGTAAAGTCCTGTACCATCTAAGTGACATTCACCATCATTTGGTTTGACAATTCCACCCAATTTACCATCGCCTGCATAATGAAAACCAGCATCTGTAGAAAATACTAAAAGTCTACGAGCCTTTTCACGCCAGCCAATCTGCTGTCTACAAACTATAGCTTGCATTATTGCATCAAATCCTCCTTCTGGCGCATCTAAGTTTCCAGATACTGAAGCATTTCGCACTAAACTCTACACAGATAAGAAAAGTTGATAATTTTTATGGAATATTCATTGCAAAATTATATTATTATATACTTACTGCAAAATGACTTGTATCTTGAGACAATGTCATAATATTTTTGTAGCCATATGGTGCTGCACATCCATCACATGGTTCTATTAATCTAAAATACAAAACTGACTATAAATTTATCATTAAATGAAATGTAAAATAGTAATTTCAAATTATGCATGCAGAAAGATTATAATTTTTTATGGGAAACTTACGACTTAGGCATTGTACTAACATAAGGCATTACAACTTTATCAACAAAACTGCCAAAACCTAATCGAAAGTTACTTGTAATTTTACTCATACTTTCTACTAAGAGTTGACCTAAATCTGATAATTTTTTCTTGTCATCTTCCATAGATTTACTCAAATCCATAAGATAGTACAAATCAACAGGATAATCTTCAGCTTGTGAATAAGCAAAAGTCATTCTATGTGCCTCATCTAGAAGATTTATATCGTATATCTAATATTGTAAATATTGTTTTCTGCCAAAATAGTTTAATATATAATAACTACAGTAACTTACTTATTCGAAGTTTCAAATTAACTTCTTGTGGCCAAATTTGTACAGCTTCTTGTCTTCTGCTACCACTGCTACTGCTGCTGCTGCTGCTACCACTACTAGTGGACTGTGAACTAGAGCCATGTGTGCTAGAATTCATATATGAATATTCATAACTGTTGGCACCACCATATGCATAACCACCTTTTGTTAAATTTCTATGTCTTATCATACTAAAAACATTGTCTGGATTCCATGTATATTCACCAGGACATGTTGCAAATATTTTAGTATTAATATTTGGCAGAAAACACCGCTTTTCTGAAAATTTCTGTAAAGATTAATATATTTTAATTATTTACATAAAATATACTATATATGAATATTATTATTATTATATTATTAATATACATGTAATTATATTTTAACAAAAAAACTCACTGGTGCTGCACACCAGGCACAATGTGGTGTTTGTATACATTCATGACATGTTTGTTTGCTTATACAAGGATTCATTCCAGTCAATCTCTCTGGAGGTGAGTAATTTGCCTTTACTAATGATATAACAATTGCTATTGCTATTATCCATCTGAAGCTGCCAAACATTCTGCATATAAAATACAAATCTTTTTAGATTAATGCAGTTAATAGATTACATATAAATATACTTTTTAATGTAGTTTATAAATCATAGATAAGATACATTTCTGAAATAAAATAACAATTCTATTACTCTTGTATTAAATTTTAATGAAATTATGACTTTGTACAATCATTTCCACCAAGAATAAGGTAGGTATGAGGTAATATTCTTGTAATTGTTGACTCATCATATTCTTAAAATATACATTCTTAGTTCCCATTTTTATTCTCTAAGAATAAGTATGAAATATGGATTCACTTTCTATGGATAAAAAAATATTAAAAACTTTTAATGGTATTAGTTACTTATTTAAAAGTGGGACAAACTGTGCTTCATTTATAAATACATCATAAAATTTATTTGGCAAGTTACCCATAAATAACTCATGTTACCTTATCATTTTATTTTAACATTATGGCTATAAGTTTGAACCAAATAATAATTAAAATAATCAATTTTGATATCAAAATATTAAAAAATTTATTTTATAAAGTTTCCTTATGAAAACTGTTTCCTTATGAAATGTATATAAGTTATGTTAGATATATATACCTATATAGGAAAGCAAATTTAAAGAAAAAATAAAGTATTTACAAAATATAATTAATTATTTAATAGAAAATTGAGATTTGATTATAAAAGTTCTCCCATACTTTTATTCTTAACTTCAGTAACATTTTGTACATAATCCAAATATAAAAAAATGTTCACTTATAAAATTTCGAAGAATTCTTTTTATTTATATTTTAAAAGTATTCGATATCTTCAAAATACCATTATTCACGGCTTAAAACAGACGGCTTATTCATTCACCACGATGCCGTCATCTTTATATTTACAAAATGATATCTCTTCCTAAACGAAACCACAAATATAAAAACGAAAAAAACTGGATAAGGAATTCTGAGGGCTTACTTTTCCATCAGAAATATCTCTTTCAATTTGTTATTAGAACATCACAAGGTTGACCAATGTTTTCTTTTACTTGAATCGCCATAAAAGGTAACCCATCAAATGCACGCACTCCACAACCAACTGTCTATACCAGATCGTGATAGACTCACACTAGTTACACCACACTACACGTTTTCTGATTGTCTGACTGATCCTGATTCTGATTGTACGTATTGCACAAAGTATTTAATTATACCTAGAGAATACATCTCTTTCGAATAAAATGAACAAATAGAATGCTAGCGCTACATGTGTTCAATCTTAGAACTATCTTTCCTTTTGTGTACGATACACACAAAGCGGAATATTTGAAATCTTATTTAGATTTTGATGTAAATATAATGTTATACATTCTTATTACTGTAAATTAATCCTATAAATAATATTATTATATTAAGAGAAATGAAAAAGTAATTTTACTAATAACATAAAAAAAGCTAGCAACGTTAAATGATATTACCAAACTAGCATCATATATGTATATTCTGCTAAACGAGTTGAGTCCAGAAGACTAAATAAAACCAGACGATTAAAATTTTGGGGAAACAAAGATGAATTAATAATTTTGAAATATTATAAAATAGAAACTTTTGTGAATATTGATCCCATAAGCAGATTACTGTATGATTGTATTAATTATTGATAATGTATTATTTTGTAATAAAACAGGTTGTTCTCAAAGATCATAATTTACTAGCAACTATCAACCAATAGTTGGAGATCACGTGACCAATTGTCGTTATTTTCCTGACTTGTTGTTGAATAGAGTATAGCATCTTATATAGAATAATTTTAATGAAAAACTATAATTATTACATGATATTATGTAATCGAGAGTAAATTTTTTGATATTATAATATTAAATACATTAATATTAAAAACATATAGGTATATATAGTTGCAATTTAGAAAATTACGTAAGTGCAGTAAATAATATACTGAGTTGAATAACGTTGTCTGTTGCCTTCAAGTCAATCAAAATCGACTTTGTATTACATGCGCAGAGGACGAAAAGAGGTGTTTTCGGAGCTCTTGCGCATCCCCACTTTCGAATACGTTTGTCCCTGACATACGTCACATCCGGGTACATATTAAATTGTTCTTTCTGTTCCTGGATGTGGTGTAAGTAGGACGTTTGACCGTTGTTCGTAATTCACTTCTTTTTTTTTAAACTTGTAAATGTTGCATCGTAATCGATAATTCATTTACCCTTGTAATATTTTTGCATGTTTTAAATGTAAACGGACAATGATAAAAATTAATTATCATTTCAGGGTTCGTTACCTTGATCAATCGATTAAACACAAGTTATCATCTTCAACTGTAATTTAATTAGGAATTGAAAGTTTCTCTTGCTGTATCAAATATGTGAGTAACAACATCATTTTTAATTATAATTGTAGATTTATATTGTAGAATTTATATTTATATCTCAATGTTCTGTCTATCTCTCTCTTCAAAGTCATTCATGTTCGGCCATTATATGATATCCGCAATGCGTCGTTGCATTTCGCTATAATATCGTCCCGAAAATTTATTGACGTATAATGTTACATAATGGACTTTTTTTATGCAGGAATAAATGTTTTTACATTTATCTGCAAAAGTACCTTGTCAAAAATGCTTTTGATAAATTTTTAATTGCATATATATATAAAAACCGACATTGTCTATTGAAGGTTACGACATGTAATGGGAGCTATTGGATCCCTGAGAATTAGGTTTGTATATATACAAATATATATATTAACAGTTATAGGGAAATATAGGATCAAACACAATTTATTTCCAATGAAAATATAACTATTTTAATTATACCTCCCATTTTGGCATGCCTTCATTTTGTATATATCAATGGAGCATGAATGCTTGTGGGAGGAATAGTAATTTGGGAACATGCCTTCGGAATCCACATATTTTTTATCTGGAGCTGATTCTCTTTGTTCTCTACATCCATATGAAATACATAATATTGTGCTTTAATTATAATACTTGTCTAATTTTTATGTAGGACATACGGAGCTAGTTATCATGGTGGAAACTATAGAACAAAAGAAAGGGGATCTGCATATGGAAATAATGCTAATAATAGAAATGGACGATTTGAAAATCGCAACAAAAATAATATGCATGGCACTATGGGAGCCTTAAAAAAACCAAACTGGAGTTTTGAAAATTTAAAGCCTTTTAAAAAAGATTTTTATATACCACATCCTAATGTTCAATCACGTCATCCACAAGAAATAGATATATTTAGACAGGAGAATCAGATTACTCTTAAGGGAGAGAAAATTCCTAATCCTATACAACATTTTGAAGAAGGAAATTTTCCTGATCATGTAATGCAATGTATTAGAAAACAGGGGTTTAGTGAACCAACTGCTATTCAAGCTCAAGGATGGCCAATTGCAATGTCTGGACAAAATATGGTTGGAATAGCACAAACTGGATCTGGGAAAACTTTAGGATACATCCTACCTGCAATTGTACATATTAGCAGTCAACAACCATTAAATCATGGTGACGGGCCAATTGCTCTAGTTCTAGCACCAACAAGAGAATTGGCGCAGCAAATTCAAAAAGTTACTTATAATTTTGGCTACGTAAGAAGCACTTGTATTTTTGGTGGTGCGCCTAAAGGAAGTCAAGCTCGCGATTTAGAACAAGGAGTTGAGATTTGCATTGCCACACCAGGACGATTAATTGACTTCTTGGAACGAGGTATAACTAATTTACGTAGATGTACGTACTTGGTATTAGATGAAGCAGATAGAATGCTAGACATGGGTTTTGAACCTCAAATTCGAAAAATTATTGAACAAATTAGGCCAGATAGACAGGTATTGATGTGGTCTGCGACTTGGCCGAAAGAAGTTAGAAATCTTGCAGAGGAATACCTTGTAGACTATACACAATTGAACATTGGATCATTAACATTATCAGCTAATCACAATATTCTTCAGATTGTTGATGTCTGTGAAGAACATGAAAAACAAGCGAAGTATGTATTTTAAATATTTCGATTTACTAATAGTATAAATTATGTCAAAATAAAAATTTTTTATTTTATCGTTTATGATGAAAGTAATATATGATAGTTCGTGATTTTTCATAATATTTTATCTCTAAGAAGAACTGACTTTTTTATTCAATATATTAATATTTTACTTTTTAAAGGTTGCTTACAATTTAATATTTTATTCTTCTACTTTAGATTGCAAGATCTTCTTCAGGAGATTAGTAATGTTAGTCCAGAAGGTGGGAAGACAATAATTTTTGTAGAGACAAAGAAAAAGGTGGAGAGTATTACTAAAACTATTCGTCGATATGGGTGGCCAGCAGTATGTATACATGGTGACAAATCGCAACTAGAAAGAGATTTTGTTCTTACAGGTTTGTTGAGATATATATATATGTATATATATATGTCGGAGATGAAATGAAAACCGGAGCCTTCCCTATGCAATTTTGAGGAAGCCTTCTAATGCTTTAGCCTAGATTTTATCATAACTGTAATTAAGCAATTGTCATCTGTAATTGTTTGACATTTGTGAAAAGCGAAAGTGAGTTCGAGGTGACAACTGGTCGCTGAACGTAGTCACGGTCACGGGATAAACGTTTTGCTTGATGAAGGTGTGGATCGGTTGTATTGTTCTCCCTAGAAATCACATAGAATTGTACTTTAGAGATGCTGATATAATGGGACACGTTGTATTTGGAATCAATCTCCAGACAGAAATTGCCTAGTATCGGTGTTTGGATCTTTCTCAATGTTTCCAAAGAGTACACAACAAACTTTCGACAGATATTGCCTAGCAACAACGATTGGAACCTTCTCGATGTTTCCAGCGAGAATATAACAAACAAATGCAGTCGTATAACGAAAAAGATTTTAATCAGATTTTCATTCGAGTGATCGCCTTGGAAAGTGATACATCAAGTAATTTACCGAGTGATTCAGCAAACGTATTTTTGTGTTATAAAATTATTTAAAGATATCCCGTTGACCGTGGATTCGTTTGAAGCCCGGATCATTGTTAATAGCGTAAATTAAATTCATTATTTGTAAAATTTATCAATCGTTAATTTTCATTATTCGTTAAATTTGTTATTCGTAAGATATATTATTCGTTCCTTTTATTGTTCGATAAAACTTACTATTCTTTAATCTAATTATTAATTTAACTTATCATTTGTTAATTAATCATATTATTTATAAAATTCATTATTCATAATATTTTGTAAAGTCTTGTTTATTCGTGTAAATATATTTTCTGTTTTGTAAAACAATGGCTAATTCAAATGAAGAAACATTATGCGACTTAAATCCTAATGATAACCCGACATATATATATATGCTGATAACATTTTCATTGCATTATTCACATAATTACATTATGCTATATTAAATTTTAGAATTTAGAAGAAATAAGGATTCAATTCTTGTAGCAACAGATGTTGCTGCTCGTGGATTGGGTAAGTAATAGAGTTACTTGTTTAACATTTTTTATTTTTGTTAAAACATAGTAGATTTTGAAGAATTTATTGAAGTTTAGATCAGTTGTATTTGAGAAAATTTGTACTTAATTAAAAAGGGGTAGGGTAGGGTAAAGTGGCGATGTAGCACAGACTGGTTATATGAAGGTGATGCCCCACTGTTTTTGGAATAAAAATGATTAACATTAAATAACTTACCATGTTAATTAAGAAATAAGAAAAATTGATAAATAAGGACTTTTCAACAATGTGTTATTCTTTGTAGAATTCTATAGTTAATTATTGAAATTGTAGAACGATATAATAATATTAATGCAGTATAAAAAATAGTTTTAGTGTACATTCTCAAACTTTACATAAGCTTAATGTACTATAAATAGATGGCATTAGGTAGCTTCAACTTTTATTACTTATTCCTTTAAAATTTATATATATATATATTTATTATATTTGTATTAATATGAAAAGCGTTAAATTTTCGTAAGTTTTTATTTTTACTATTTAAGAAGAGGTGCTGCATTTTTTCTTTATTTTATATCGTATAATTGTGTTATATACTTCAGGTACTGTACAAAGTTTTTTGTTCATCCTAATTTTTCTATTAGCTTTATTGACGTGTAATGCTATCTATTTTATTTAAAAAAAAAA
This sequence comes from Bombus huntii, assembly GCF_024542735.1. Classification (NCBI taxonomy): domain Eukaryota; kingdom Metazoa; phylum Arthropoda; class Insecta; order Hymenoptera; family Apidae; genus Bombus; species Bombus huntii. The sequence goes on from NC_066240.1 coordinate 12,078,951, forward strand.
AAAAAAAATTGGAGAAAATGAAAAAAAAGGAGAAGAAAAGAAAAGAGGAATTAAATAATGTGCTTGTGTTAAAGAATTGAGAGTATAAAGATTGGAATATAAGAGAAGTGCTTTAGTAATATATGTGGGCATCCTGTAATTTATGTTAATCAGTCTGGTTGTCCTTTGTTTCAGAGGCACATGGTGCACAAATTGTATTGAGTGTGCGATGAAAAACGATCGTTCAATAAAGAAAACATGGCTCACTCATTGTACATACGCAATTCTGTTTTGCACATAATATTGTACTTAATGTGCCTCTGTGTTCAGCCTGTGTACCACGCAAGTAGTAGAGTGGTGCGCGGGTGGTGCCGTTATCGGCGCTGGTTGGTTGTGAGGTAAGACCGTTGGTTACGTTTTGGTACAACCATCACACTTCATAGCCAATGTTCAGCCCGTATGAGAGACAACAATCTATTGATTTTGCTACTATCGCTACTCGGTGGTGATGCTTAGGACACGACGTTGCGATGTGAAGTTGCATTTAAGAATAGCACACATCGTGAGGCGCTCTGTATGCAGTCATACGGAACGTGCATCAACGATAACAGGGTTTGTATTTAATTACTATGCAGCTAACTTACATTCATATACATTTATATGTACTGTAACTGATACAATTCTTAATTTATCTTCAATGTTTTAATAATTAGGAATGAAAGCGCCTTAATGTGAAATATTAGACAATATAAAACTGTAACAGTGTTTGAAAAAGAAGTTACTGTAAATCTTACTTAAAATCATTTTCATTATATTTGTTAAAGAAAAAGAATTTATAGGGAATACGATATACACTCCTTCTACTGTGACGGATTTCTTATTTAAATATCTACAATATTGATTCTTTTTATAAGTTCTTCGACTTTTTGTTCTATGTTATGAATACTTGTGTACAGAATATGCATAGAGAAAGGTAATACAAATATTCTATTGTTTATGTTACTAAGTAAGGTTTTAGAAGTTACTTATTAACTGTTATGAAGTTTTAATATTTAATATTGAAATTTGTGTATTTGATATGTGATGTAGTGTAGGCTTAGCTGCATATTCTCATGGAAAGATATGAAGATAAAAATAATTAGTTTTTCGCATTAATTTCTGTTATGACATTTAGCTTCGACTTTAACAAATAAATATAAAAATTTTAAAGAAGAACAGATCATGATAATATAATCTATATGGATTTCATATTATAGTTGGCATATTGAGTATATATTGCCAAAAAATTAATATTTTTATTAAATATAGCATATCTTACATCATATTTAACACACTCAATATTTTTATGTTAGTACATATTTTAATGAAACAACTTTAGATGTCGACGACGTAAAGTACGTGATCAACTTCGATTATCCGACTTCATCTGAAGACTACATTCATAGAATTGGTAGGACGGGCCGATCAAATAATTCAGGCACGAGTTATGCCTTCTTTACACCACAAAATAGCCGACAGGCTAAAGGTTTAATTAATGTACTTAAGGAAGCTAAACAAGTTATCAATCCAAAACTTATGGAACTTGCAGACAGAACTGGAAATGATCCTGCACGAAGTATTTATGAAAACTATGAAACTAAATTCATATAATATAATGATTTTGTTTAATATGCTTAAATGTTCTATGTGTAATTTTGCAGATCGTTGGGGCTATGGAAATTATCGCAGAAGAGAAACTGCTTTCCCTAAAACACATAAACGATTCGATAATCTAAGTTACTTTGACGCGTAGTTGGTTTAATTCAACTTCCAATCACAAACTTTCTGAACAAGTAACCTGCTGGAGATCTGAAACTTATTACAATTTGTTCCTCTGTGATTAGTAAAAGTTCTCCTTTAAGGCCCTATTGCTTTACGTTAGTTCCGTGCTCGGTTAATTTTTAAAATTTCTATTTATAATTTTATTGTTGTAGTTAGCGATAGTGTAAAACTTAGTAAACTACATACAATACCTTTGTCAAATTTCCATTATAATAATATTTTGCATTACATTTCTACTTTCTCATTCATTGAGGCACGCAAAGTGAAAAATATGCAGTAAGAAGTACGAAAAGAAATAGTTAATAGGAAATAATTGACAATTTCAAAAAATTAAGTTTGATCTAAAAAGTTTTCCTCCCTTTATTGACAATTGGTTGCTAATATCCATAATTGTTGTTAAAATTTTTTTAGTAAGGAAAAACTTAATTTATAATTATTTACGCGTCTTAGAAGTTGGAGCTCAGTAAGATATAAGTACGTAGTAAATGTAATCAGTATTCATTCCACTTCTTCAATGTGGCCAATTTGATACTTGGTCATACAGTGAAAATCATTTATTTGTTGGTGTCTGTGAAATTATGTGGGAGAACATACTGAATATTAACTGTGAAACTACACTTTGTTTAGTTGCATATGTATACTCTGTGTCAATATCATAGTATTAATTCGCCAAAAGAAATCTGCTCGATAAATCGATTTTGTAGTAAAGTTATGCATTATGAAAACATTTTCCATTGATTCAACAACTCTTACAAAAATACTATAGCACTTGAATAACTATTTCGGCAATTTTTTTATTATATATATTTAACCTGTTCAAAAGACAAAAATATCTCACATTAATGTATCATATTTGCAACTACAAAAATAAACCCGGTGTAAAAGAAAATAAAATGTTTATAATAATACACGTGGTTTAAATATATTCTCTCCTTTAACCCTTTCGCTACGTATAGGCGGCATCCGCGTGACTACCTGTGGGGACGAGTGTCGCCTATGGACGACGTCAGCGGGATACCACTTAATTATGAGCCCCGCGCAACATATGAACGCTTTCCGCCGCAGTGCTCCGTTCAGTACCGCTATTCCGGCGGCACGGTGGCCCGTACAGCGGTGTCACTCCGACGGAAAACACTGCAATAGTGAAAGGGTTAAAGAACAAAAATGCTTTGTCTACGATTGCATGTTTGCAAAATTTTCTATATTTGTAGTAGTTGTAATTCATGACATAACGAAATGTTCATTTCTATACTTAAAAACAATTAGAAAATCAAATAGATTTTACATTTCATACCTAGAAAAATTTAAACTTCAATTAAAATTTAAACTTTTAAAAATCACGCTTTAGCGTAATGCATGTTGCTTATTGATCAAACAACTTGTTCAAGGTAAGTGTACGTTATTATATTTCAAGAATGCATACGTTTGTGCATAGACTTATTTTTTGTGCAAAAATTACAGATTGTGAGAATATAGTACAAGTATTTGATAATTCAATAAAGAAAAATATTACACAACATATTACAGGATTACTGCTTGTTTATTCTGATTTTGTGATTCATTTAATCGAATCTTCAGAAGATGATGGATTTCGACTGTGTCACGAAGTACTTATTAACAATTCTGGCATAATGACGGATATTAAATGTTTGTACATACAAAATGATGCAAACAAAAGATTTTTTAAGAAATGGTATTTCCGGAGAATGAATGATGATGCATTAAAGAATGAGGAATTAGAAAAACTTGAGAGTAGCTTTGAAAATATTTGCTCTATATATGAAGTAATAATTTTAAATTTGTTTAAATTGTATATTGAATTATGGAATAAATGGAAATTGGAGAATTATGTGAGTATAGATCGTTGAATTGATTTTTAACGTATTTAAGGATTTAAATAAAGATGTAGTAAATTAAACAAAAATATTGTGGAATATATTTTTTACAGGAAAATTTTAATGAATATTTGGATTCAATAGCTGTAAACGGTCATTTGAACATTCCATCCAGGAGAAATATAAAACTTGTACTTCAAAGTGTCTGGGGATATAACTTAACATCACTGGTAAAGGATTATTATAGTTTAAACTATGCCTCCAATTTTGACGATTATTCGTCAGTCTCCGAAATAATACAGGACATTGATTATAATTATAACAAATAAGGAAATGTTAGTTATATAATAAAATATACGTCGAAAGGAAATTGTGAACTATATATATCAATAAATTCTTAGTTAAATATATTATTATATTTATAATTATATTAAAAGTATTCATCTAATCATTTATGTATTATCCATATACTCAAGGTTATATTTATTTTATGGGCATGATAATTATTGTGAACAGATGTGGATCCTGATTTTTCTAATGAGAATAATTTAGGTTATGTATAGTAAGAAAAATGATTTTATCCTTCCAAATAAATATTACATACATGTATTTTTTAAATACTGACTTGCCATTTATGAAAGTATTTTATTATTTGTATAAAAAGTCCTATTTTTAATTTTTCAGTTGTTATTATGCTATTTACAGTCTATTAAGTACCAAGTTTAGAAAATAATGGACACTTCATCAAAAGGTAATACTAATAATTTGGAACATGCTATAGCAGGAGGTGTTAGTGGTTTTGTAACACGATTTGCTTGTCAACCTTTCGATGTTGTGAAAATTAGATTTCAGGTAAAAGAACATATATCACAAGTAATACAACAACAATGTTTATAATGTTATACATAGACTTTAAAAAGAATTCTTTATCACTGTAGTTACAAGTTGAACCTATTGCTAACCATCATGTTAGTAAATATCACTCTTTACTACAAGCATTTTACTTAATATTTAAGGAAGAAGGTATTTCAGCTTTTTGGAAAGGACATGTACCTGCTCAATTACTATCAGTTATATATGGGACTAGCCAGGTAAATGTATATTTTATGAAACTTTCATGTAGCTTTTTAATTCTATTATATAATTCTTTCAGTTGAAATAAATATTATATAAAATAATCTCAAAAATTATTAATTTGTATTAGAGACATTATGGCTTTAAGTCTTACATCTGATACTGTATGTTGCATATTCTTGAAGTTTATAATTTATAAATTAAAACACAACAAAATTTAAGAAATATGAAAATATTTTTCCCTGAATAGGACAGTATCTACAAATTTTAAACAGTATCATTTGTAACACTGATCATTTGAATCTTGAATACCTTATCTAAATATGAAAATATTTTGAAGTTATTGTCAAAATATATAATTAAATATTAAAATGTTACAGTTTTATTCATATAATGTGCTTATGCATGAGTTTCATAATTTTTCATTACTAAATGAATGGAAATATTCAACAAAGTTTGTAGCTGGTGCAGGCGCTGGTTTTATAGCTACAACTGTATCATTTCCTTTCGATACATTAAGAACCAGATTAGTAGCACAATCAAATAATCATGTAATCTATAAAGGAATTTTTCATTCTTGCAGGCAAGTTAAATACTGTAAATACACCTTTCCATCGAATCAAACATTGTTTAATAAAATATATTTACAGCTGTATAATACGACATGAATCTCCAAAGGCTTTTTTTTATGGATTATTACCGACTGTATTGCAAATTGTGCCACATACAGGTTTACAATTTGCATTTTATGCATTTTTCAGTGATATGTATAAGAAATATTACAATGAAACTGATACTAGTTTTTTCAATTCTCTAATATCTGGTAGTACAGCTGGTCTATTAGCTAAAACTGCAGTATATCCGTTTGATCTTAGTAGGAAAAGGTTACAAATACAAGGATTCAAAAATGGTAGAAAAGGTTTTGGTACTTTTTTTGAATGTAAAGGACTTATAGATTGTTTAAAATTAACTATAAAAAAGGAAGGAGTAAAAGGACTATTTAAAGGTTTAGTACCATCTCAATTGAAAGCTAGTATGACAACGGCATTGCATTTTACGATATATGAGCAAAGCTTAGTAGTATTAAAAGCCTTGAGGTATATTTCAGAAAAGTGAAGTTATTATAATGCTAGTTTTAATATTAAAAGAGTACAGTATATAATATTCTCTCCATACTGTCATATGTACAAAATAATTTATACATATATGTTAAGTGTATAATATGTATGTATAAACATATAATCATACTTGTATAAAGAATCAAGTTATAATGGTAAATAACAATCTAAGCTTAAAGCTGATTTAGTCTCTCCTCACAAATTTATTTTTGCTTCAGTAATTTATTTGTGATATTTAACTTAAGTTATATTTATAATTGAAGTGGAGCAGGCATTTCAGCTGGAGTTCCTTTCAAGACTGCTATAATATTTTTAGCAGTAATTATTGACATTTCTTCTCGCGTTTCTGTAGCAGCACTACCAATATGAGGTAATGCAACTGAAACATAAGTAAATCATTATTTTTATTATATATTTTACTACAGATAGATCTTAGTTAACTTACCACAGTTATCTAACTTTAAAAGTTCACTATCTAATGGAATAGGTTCAGGAGTCATAACATCTAAACCAGCAGCTCTGATTATTCCACTTTTTAAAGCTTCTATCAGAGCAGATTGATCAACAACCTCTCCTCTACTGACATTTATAAATATAGCAGATCTTTTCATTTTTTTAAATGTATTTTTGTTAAACATTTGTCTTGTATCTTGAGTTAAAGCTGTTGTTACAATTACAAAATCACTTTTTTCCAATAACATATCAAGTTCTACTTTTTCTCCTCCAAATTCGGATGCTTCCTGCTTAATACTCCTACTTGTATACAATATTTTAGCAGTGTTAAAGCTGTTAAGACATCTTGCTACTTGAATACCAATACGACCTAATCCTACTATTCCAACAGTTGATCCAGATAATCCTGGTCCACACATCCAAGTTGGTGACCATGCTTTCCATTCACCCCTATATAAATTATATTTGAAATAAAATGTATGTTTAATTACACGATTTAATAAATAAAAAAATATGTTCTGTTTTATACTTGTAAATGGCTCTGTTTGCTTCTATTAATCTTCTAGACGTAGCTAGTAATAATGCTACAGCCAATTCAGCTGTCGCATCTGTTAGAATACCAGGAGTATAACCAACTTTAATATTTCTCTTCTTCAAAGCTTGCAAATCTAAGTGGTCAACACCAACTGACATAGAAGCCACAACTTTTAATTGTGGTCCGGCGGCATTTAAAACTTCTTCATCTATTTTGTCTGTCAATAAACAATAAACTCCATCCATATTTTGTATTTTTGATAATAATACAGATTTAGGAATTGGTTCAGGTTTTTCCCATAGAACAACATCACACCTAAAATATAAAATAAAAAGAAATAGAAATATTAATAAACAGTTTTTTTCATTGCAAGCACGTATAAATCAAAGACAAAAATATAATATTGGCACGAAATGTTTGAGATGTTAAAGTATAACATTATACATATGTATCTTTACGTAAACGCAACTTCATAGAATAAGATATGAAAAATTGGGTAATGTGTTTTACATGACTTAAGAGAATGAAATGTATTTTAAGTGTTCTTTAAATATTAAAAATATACTCACTGTTCTTTAAGTAAATTTAACCCGGCAGCTGGAATGTCCGGGCGGGTGATCAAAACTTTTGGTCGACTCATCTTAACTGGACTAGATGTGACAAATTTTTGATTGTTACGTCTTAAAAGTTTGAAAGCAATTAAAAGTAGCGACCTTTGATTTGATTTCGTGTAGAAAGTGAAGTTAGATAAAGACATTTTTTATTAAATAGATGGTTGTTATTATCTTATATATTTGTTCAGTCTCGACTGAACAGAAACATCAAATACGGGAAAATATAACCTTTACTTATCATTAATTAAATATTTTAATCTTTTTTTATGATTTTAAAGTTCAAACAGATTACTATATAAATCCATATGTATGTTAATTGTAATTTCAATATCCTTTAGTGGTTCGAAAATGTTAGAAAACTGTCTTCTTTATTAAAAATAATACTTTTATTATTTTATTATTATATATAATTCCCAATTTATTTTGTATACCTTTTTGCTTTTATTTCGTATATCAAAAGTAATAACATGCATTGGGAATTGTTCGATAACACGATATCAAGTTTTTATATGTGGGTAATAAAAGACATTTTCTGATGAAATGAGTAAACATAATAAAAAATAGAAAGTTTTATTATTTCCATTTTATTTCCGCAGGAAAACATAATATTTTATATATATATATCAATACTGTGCTGTGAATTATGTATGGTCCATATTCTTAAACATTAATATTTTAAAGTACAGATGATTTTGAGTTGTTATAATTTCTTTTAGCTGCTAAAATAGTATTTTTCATTAACATTACTACAGTCATAGGACCTACACCTCCTGGTACTGGAGTTATATGTCCAGCAATTGCCTGAACATTTTCAAAATCTACATCTCCTACTAATTTGTATTTATTGTCCATCTTTATTCTTGTAATCCCTACATCAATTACACATGCTCCTGGCTTTATCATTTCCTTAGTAATTAAGCCAGGAATACCAGCTGCAACGACTACCAAATCTGCCAATTTTGTAAATTTTTCTAATTCAGTATGGGGAGTATGGCGATGACATATTGTTGTAGTCATATCTAATGCACCTATTTCATCTGTGAATTAATTTGCTGTTATGATTTCATCGACTTTTTTCCAATGTTACATTCTATATATATAAAATTTCATTGAATTTGCTATTTTACATTTTATTATTATATTTACGTTTTATACCTTTGCTGTCAGCATGTAAAAGTAATGCAATTGGTAACCCAACATGTTTAGACCTTCCCACTACCACTGCATTTTTTCCAAAAGTTTCAATATTGCTCCTAATTATTAATTCTTTTACAGCCAAAGCAGTTGCCGGAATAAACCTACTGTTATTTAATGCTAAATTACCCAAATTCTCTAAATGGAAACCATCAACATCTTTATTTGGTATAATTGCTTGACATATTTCATGTTCATTCATGTGTTTTGGTAATGGCAATTGCACGATAATCCCATCTACATTTTCATCTTTATTTAAATGATCAATTTCTTTAATAAGATCTTGCTGCGAATTATTTTCTTTTAAATGAATAACATAATTTTCAATTCCTGAGTTATCAATAAAATAAATATGTTAGACATGTATTCAATGTATCAATTACATCTATCGAAGTTGTTTAAACATTAGCGTTATTTTACCAATGAAGTTTGCAGCTTTCATCTTTCTTTCAACATATACTTTACTAGCTGGATCATTTCCAACCTTTATGGCTACGAGTTTAGGTCTCTTTCTATTATCATTTATCCAATCCTGAATAGTTGCTTTTAATTCATTTTGAATCTCATCAGCTATTTCTTTACCATTTATTATAACAGCTTTTTGTCTAAAAAAAATATATGTTATGTACCTCATATCGAGTCAATTAGAAAATTATATTATATTATATTATAACTTTTTAAATCTTTAAAAATTGAATATGTATTACTTACAAAATTTTTGAAGTATGTAATTGTCTCAAAGATCCATGTAAATTAATTCCTAAGACTTTCTTCCAGTGAAACATGTTTTAAGTATAAAATCGTTTATATATTTAATTATTTTATAGTAAAATATTTGATCATTTATATACATAACAATATATAAATTGTTACTTGTAGTACTTAACATAACATAATGTAATATAACATATATATATATACTGTATTTTATGTAATTATAATTCGAAATTATGATATCTATCAGTTTTTATAAATAATGTGATAATGAAAAAACACAGTGAACCTGTTGTTGGTGAAAGTATACTAAATAGTTTGCAGCGATTACTGGTGAAAATCTTGCAATGTTTTGTAGTGAAAGGGAATGTTGATTTTTTACTTTCGAAACTAGTTTTGCCGGTACTGTTTTATTTGTAAAAAGAATTAACATTTAATCTATATTTTACATATTTATTTCAGGAAAATGACATTGTAATTTCACTTATATTATTTAAGAAAGTGATATATAATATCATAAACGAGATATAGAAATATTGCATATAAACTTTCTATGGGACTACTTTTCTTCAGGTAACGATAACGTTAATATACATATTTATACTATAGCAGACTGACTATAGCGATATTATAACAACAGTAACATTAATTTTACTTTCATCATTGACTAAGGATAAGATAGATCTGGCACTATATGAGTTTTCTTGCCTTACGTTCTAAAATACCGATTTGGGAAAAGCTTCTTATCAGTTTCGTGTCACATGTGACGATATCGATTCAGTATAGTACTGGTTTGAATAAAAACTAAAGTTTTGTATGAAATTAAATAAAATATAGAACAGAATATCCTATAATCAGAACGTAGTATAGAATTTTATGTTTTCACAATACTTCAGAAAGCATGACACACTATCAAAATATGGCGGACGTGTAGTTGGAGCTAGATGAAAAGAGAGTTTGCGTTTCGTCCCGGGACTACCGGTGGACTCGTCAGTAAGGCTATGCCCTGTAGTCCCAGCCTTAGACGTAGAGGGAGTTTTTCCGTGTTTCCTTACTTACCATTAAGTCATATGGTACGTTATCGATTCAGTGTAGAACTGGCACGTACAACGCTAGTAAGACGGTAGAATGTGTAATTAAATATCGCGATATTCGATTATTATCGATATAATTTTTGGCGGTCAATTTACGCGGGAATTCCACGAGCGATATTTTATCGTACGATATCGTTGTGATCGAGTACAATCATATGTCCATTTCGTTGTAATAGGAAAACAGTGAAAGACATGGTAGTATCGGGATCGCACGGTAAAATATCGCCCATGTGCATTCAGTCTTTATAGTATCGAAAGCAATAATTTTAAGAAGCTGGAAGTGCAGCAAAAAGATCCGTTATCCAGAAGTTATTAAATCAAAGTTAAAATCAATCGTGTTCAAGATTTATATTTGCATCATTGAATATCTCTACGATTTGAAGTAACAAGATGGGATAAGGTAAGGATAAACAAGTCAAGCAATCTTCAAAATAATTTATTAAAAATGTCGCATACTCGATATTCGAATCGGTAATCAATAATGGTATAATTAGTAACTATATGCATGTCGTGTGAGCATGTTTCCGGAGGTTCTGTTGAAATTTTTTACGTCTGACGGTGATCGATCCTCTTTCGTTCTCATTAACCATTCCATAGAAGTGTCTTTCAGACCAAACGATACGATCTTATTAATGTTAATCAATCAATTATCACGTTTACGTTATGAACAGTAATAGCTGTTAAAGTTTCTCACTTTAAACGTCACAGTAATGTTTCACAATTTGGATTAAAGTTCATTAATGCATTGAATTCATTTGTATGTCGAAAGTATCTCGTTAAGTGGGTAATGTAAGTACTCTTTCGTTTTACTTCACGTTCAATACATGTGATCGGCCTGATAGACGCATCTATAAACATTTTTAGGTAGTAGTACATCTTCGTAAACATGTACGGTGCACGAGCGCATGTGCACATATGTTATTGTCGGGCCTGTTCTTGATTCCACGCTCACCGTAAATTGGATAATTTATTCTTACATCGTAATGCATTCTTCCGTTTGTGTTTATGATTATTTTCTTGCAGTAATAGTGTCAGAAATCGTGAGTTTCGCTGTCTCGAGATATTGAGTGTATATTCCTTGTTGCATAATTTTGTATATTCGTGCCGTGGGCGATGTGTTAAAAAAAATTAGCGAATCGTTTAACTTCTATGTTAAGCTTTCGAACAATTTGGGTGCAAACTGTCGAGCGAATAGAAAGAAAAGAACCATCGTGCATAGAAAAAAAGAACGTTGAATGTAAGTATATAGATACATACATATCTATCGCGATGCGAACGAATCGTTCGAAGGGAATTTTAAACTCAAATATCGATATACCGACAGTCGGTAACATCCTGTTTCATAACAGATTCGCTCAACGTAGAATTATCCTACATTACAAAATCTGTTACTTATAACGTAGGAAAAAGTAAGACGAGGAAAGGAGGATATCGAATATCTTAAAAAAGAGAGTTACGCGAACGATTTACCAACTGCTATAAATGATCGTGTATGACTCTGCATGAAAACGACAGAGAAAGCGATACTTAATGCTTACTCGGTAATTTTCATCGCTCGAAGCGATGATTATTGCGGGGCGCCGAAGCGTTTCAAACAATAAGCGTTTTCGGCAGTCTTCGGGAAGAGTTCGGGAACTCGTACAACTTCTGTGCTACTAGATAAACCAGGCCTGTTCACAGGATACACTATAGTGTCCAAATCATTTCCCGCACTCTGTATCCATATAATTATCGTAGCATGTGAAAGTGCTCGATAACTCGATCGGTTAATTATATGTCGATTCTTCGACGAACAAAGTTAGAGCACAAAATGAGAAAACGATACCATTTCTAATTAAGGAACTAAGTTTCACATACTAAGCAGAAACGTAGATGCGGAACTAGGATCATGAATCTTGCTAGAGAGCTATAGCTTCCAATTCTTTTTTCTCTTATTTTGTACTGTAAATTTATCCTCTAAAGTATCGACGCTACACGATATGATTACTTTTACGCTATACTATTTTTCGAGAAGATCACGAGACTATGACGAAGAATAAACGATTTGGGAATCCTATACGTGGACAGGCCTGAGATAAACGCTGTACAAGTCAGTTCGCGGAGTTTTACAAACTTCCTATTTACGTCACGCTTTCTCACTTTCCGGTTTTTCTCCCTTCTGTTTTACCGGTCGTTCGTTCATTTATATCACGCTTTCGTTTCTTTTTACGTACAACAGTTTATCGAGAAATCATTATTAAACTTAATCGTCTTGTGCAGTTTCTCGGTTCTTGCCATTATCGCTTCGGCAACACTTACGCTTACTTATGTACATAGAACCGCGCAAATTTTTGTCGATTCGATGCGCGCCTATCGGAAGTCGCTTATACTCGTTACATCGTCCATTCGTTTGTTCTCTCGTTCATCGTGTCTCAACGGAGACTGGTGTCAATCGAGGGGATAACAAGCGTTCTTTCGTTTCATTTCTAATTAATTATTCCCTGACGATACTTACAATGATATATTGCAGACGGAATCAAAGAAATACAAGCACGTATCCGCGAGAATACAATCAAACGAATATAGCTGTCTCTGTCAACCACTCTTAACATTTGAATATTTTTCATAAACGTAATCGTCAATTTCATATCGCGGAGATTAAAGTTGAAATATAAGACAAGTATCGTTAAAGCGCGAGAATAACGCCTGTTCTTAAACGTCGACCTTTCCTTCCTTAATACCAGCGCGCTCATGGATATGATTTTATATCGTAATTAATAACGTCTAATCCTCTACATAGTTACTCGTTTAACTTAGATCATCATCTAGAATTAGTTAAAACTCGTACGTGTATTTTACCTTTATTTACAATCGAGTCGTTCGTAATCTATTTACACGTACACCCGTACGCGGTCATCGGCCTGTAATCGCCACGAATTCTCAAATTCCGAAAGTTACGGTTTCAAAATTCAACGATCCGAACGATTCGAGAATTAAAGGGAAGAATATTCGAAGAAATTGACAACCCAGAACATTTTTTTTTTTTTACAAACATAACGTAATCTAAATACTTAAGCGTTCGAAAATATGGAAATTTAGACGAAAAGTTTCGTTTCCTAACGTATTTATCGTAGTTTCGCTTTTCATTTTAACACGTTCGCTGCGTACGAAGCACGTTCCAGTCGGTCTATACCTTCATTGTTGTGTATCCTAACGATTCGAAGTGGCACGTGAACTGAAAATCCCGAAATTATGGAAAAGTATTTCATGCTAATTCCTATTAAACGCGTGTAATAAATAAAGATACGTATGACAATTTTTATTAACATGTACTCGCTGTACGAAAGGAAAAGTGGATTCAGAGAGCAGCGAACGTGTCAAGGCGAGAGCTGAACCGAATTTCGAGAAATTCGCGGAACACTCTTTGGTCGAATCTATAGCCAAGTGGTAAACGCGGAGCCAGCATGGTGTTCAGAGGATATGAGTTACTAGGGCCGGGTTGGTTTAACGTCGATGCGATTCCACGGCCGATGCCCTGTCGCCGTGCGGGTGTCTCTAAACACGCGGGCCGCGTTTTCATGCGCGACGTCAATAAAGGTTCGCCGATAAATTGCACCGTGCGGCTGGTTCGTTTGCGTATGGGTTTGATCCGGTCGTGGCAATAAACCTTTACTGTCCTCGTGCACGTGAACAACGCGGTCCCATTAGGGAAAACGTACTTTTTTTTTCCCCGCGCGTAATCTCGTTCATCGGCTGTCCGTATTCGATTCTCGTCTGGGAAGCTCGTGCTGGTTTTTGAAATATTAGAAATTCTGGCCGATTTACGCTTTTGCGCGATTTCCCAGTTTAACAGTTTATCGATATATACGACGAAGACGTTGTTTCCGTACGATAACGAGGAGTCGTTGGACTCGCGTTATCCGTCGTTGTTCGTCGAACAATTTGAAGAGAAGAGCGAAAAGAACGAATCGACGCGGAAAATTAATAGCTTGACGTCGGATTTGGACAAAGGTGCAATTCTGCTCGAAGGTCGCGGAACAAACGATTTAATGGCAATATTTGTATATTTGTATATTCGGTAAAGCCGAATGGCAAAGGACAAGTGAAAACGACGATCGATATCGAGAAGAGAAGAAAATATCGAGAGGAATCTTAGAAAATTAGCTTCTATACCGCGTACCATCGAGCACGATGAACAAAGTTACGCGCCGGAAACGGTGATTGGCGACAAAGCCGCGAGGTACAGCGTTCGCAGAGGCTTCAGGCCTCTTCGAAGCGATCGTTTCGTCGCGATATTTTATCTCGTGAAAGTCACACTCGAGGGAAAAAGAGAACCGCACCGTTGATTCATCAGGCGGATTGTTCTTCTTCTTTTTTAATCTTCTCGAACCTATTGTCCGCGAGCACGCGACTCCTTTATTTCCTTTTATCAGACCGATTCTCCGGAAGCTTAAGGTTCTTCGACCGGGGCGTAGGTGGCAACCAAAACGAGAACTCGACCGTGAGCGATCGTCTGGTAGTAAATCAAACAAGCTTCGCCATTCCGTGCGGAATCCTCTTGCGTATGGTTCAGAGGACTTTTCGACGTTGTCCTTCTTTCCTTTTCTCAGCTGCGGGATCTTCTCGGTTTCGTTATATGTATTTCGTATACCGATTTCGTTTTATCGTGAATCTTTCTTTTCTTGTTTCTTTCTCGTTCGTTTTTTCGGACAGATTATTGCTATTTCGTTAAACGTTCGATACGAGCAATCGATTCGTCGTAAATGATTGAAATTTTAAAGGCGATTATCTCTTCTTTGGCAGCCTTTTCGTGCGAAACGTTCCTTTTTTTTTCTCGTTCGATAATTTTTACTTTTCTAATGTCTGCGATCGGTGTCCGTTCTTCGCTGGTCGACCGAATCTCTCGAAAAATGCTTGAATCGCGTACAGATAAATGAAACGAAATGGCAGTGAACAGATATCACGTAACACTTTCGTCGTAAGAGCAACGATAGAACACGAAACTAAAGCGTCAGTCTTCGATTCTCTGGGGGTGTATCGCGGCGGCGAACCGGAATCACGCGAGCAAACTGAACAATCGAGACTAAAGAAACCGTGGAAACTCTTCCTTCCCCATTTTGGCACGGCCAACTCCGGCGGTCGTACGAATTTATTGGTCCCCGCAACGCAAGAAACGCGAGAATGATACATCGATAAATTGAGGGTGGGAGGGACGAGAAAATAATTGCAGAACGACAAGAATGGTTCGTTGCACGAGTTGGTTCTCGAGCGAGATCGACGGCTGTTGGCGCGTACAAGCGCCGCTTCGTCGATTCGTATCGAGTGGAACGCGAAATAACGCGGCGAGTCAACTATAATCAACTTCGGTATGAAATAAAGCATGCGTGCGTTTTCCTATATACTTTTTGCATCGTCCCGGTGGACAAGTCTTCTCGTAAGGACGAAATCCGGTGACAACTCGACGAGAAATTTCCTCCGTTCCCTCTTTTCTTTGCATCGTCGCGTCGATGTGGACGCGTCGGCCGACGTCGGTCGTCCCGTACGCCGAGGAATTCTTCAAAATTACTATAAAATCTTCCGAACGACTTAGACCTAAAGAACTGTACGGCCGAAATATCGAACGAATCGCGCGATTTCGTCCAACTTTATTTTCATTTTGTTCGTTTGCCGAGAATTATTCGCGTGGAGGGGGTGTGTCGGATGAGCCGATGAACGCCGCCGATGTGGCTCGTCGGTGGCTCGTTCAAAGCATATAGAATTAATAAATCGAGTGAAAAAGATGCGATTCCACGCGGAATACGTTAACGATTGTCTTTTCATGAACGTACAATGGAGGGCCGGTTACCGAACGGTCGTCGATTGTGGCTTTCGTAGCGCAGACGTCCCGTTCACGATTTTCCTTCACCGAGCGATGTGGTTGACGTGCACGCTGAACACAGCGGGAAACGATGGCGGTGCTTTCAGTTAGCTGACCGGTCGTTAGTTTTTTTTCTTGGATCGTTTTCGGTTTGCCTCTGGTTCCCTTCGCTTCGCCTCGTATCTTCCGTCGGCTTTGTTCCTTCGTTTTTGCTTCTGCGCTTCGCGAGCTCTACGCTTATCGGCTAGTAGTAAAGCGGCTTCGAACGGGTCTCCGTTCGCAGCGATCCATTACGAAAGAACAGAAGAGCAGAAGAAAATTATCGCGTTGCTCGATTCTTAAATCGCATTCGCCGGTACAACTTTCGAACACCAAACGATCCCGTCAAATCTCTTCATCTATCGTTCTACCGTTAGATTTATAGCAATTGAAATTGCGAATAAGTGGGCAGAATTTCCAAGGTCAAGTATACTTTCGATCAAAGTCGCGTCTTCCTTCACGCGCAGCCGGTGATACAATTCGAAATTTGAAATGCGGAAAGCGCGAAAGCTGCGAACGGACACGCGTGTACGAACGTGTCGTGTTACCCGATACAAATAGATAAATAATCAGTTATGTACAAGTATGAACATGGTGTACAAGTTATGGCGTCGGGTGTCGTCGCGGCGCCAATTCTACGAAAAAGAATTCGACGCTTCCCTCCTGGCGCTTACACATCGATTCTCGTCGCCGACGACCCCTTTCGCCAGGGTGTAACAATCATTATTAAACGGAGCACAGCTCCGTGAAAAACAGCATTATATATATCACATAATTTCAGGCTACCATACTTCTACGTCATTTTCTTCGTACTCGTTCTTCCCGAAGTCGTCTTATCGCTAGTGTGACAGTATCGTTAAGTCGTCTAAACGGTAATCACTCGAAACATTTGGTCAGTATCTATAGTTCCCGGATAGGCTTACTATCCATACTGTTCCATCGTGATCAACGTCGATCATCCTAAGTCGAATCATCTTCGTAGATCTCTCTCGCGTAAACGCTTCTTTTTCCCGATAACAAAATTCCAAAGACGATAGTTTCTGGCCACTCTTCTACGAATTGCACGAATAGACGTGCTAAACTCGCGTATAGAATTCGAAAAACTCTTTCTTTTCCAAAGTAATTCGCGAGAGAAAAAGAACGAAGCGAGAGCGAGATCATTCAATTTTTCTGCTCTCATTGTCCCCTGTTGACGTTGATATAGTCGATAGAGACGACAACGTTTCGCTCTCTTCTCAAAGACAGAGTCTCTATCGATTCGATGAAAAAAGAAGAAGAAGAAGAAGAAAAGAAAAGAAGAATCAGAGACGAAAATTTCATGGTTATCATCGATTTACGTGAATCACGATGAAAGCAGCGGTAGTTCATCCGAACACGCGCGACTTCGACCGAGCGTTTTACAGAGGATCTCGCGCGCTTACCAAAAGGGAGCATGAGAGCGGAGGAGAGAGAGGAGCCATTGTGGCTCGTGCTTAAAACCGCGTCTTCCGTCCTCATCGAGACATCACCTCGACGGACGATCGAACGACCATAGTGCGAGTATTTCTTGTTGGTTCCCTGCTCGATGCCACGGACCGACGTCTTCTTCTTCTCTTCGTTGGGTCGGCGTTTAATCGAGCGCGAAGTCCAACAGAGTTTCAGGCTCCTCTACCATGCCAATACGTACGAACCAGGTATCGATCGATCGGCCATCGTTCGATCGGCCATCGTTCGATCTACCGATGGGTCGATATCATCTGGTCGTCGGAGACAAAAAGTTAGCTACGCTACCAGCGAAACGATATCACTAGGATCTCATTACTTATTGTCCTCGTTCAAGCAACTCGATTCCTCGAGTTTCGATGACTTTCTAACCGAGAAATCCTCGGAAATGCGTCACCCTGTGCTCTCGGCGCAAATAATAATCAGCTCGGAGGAATGGACCGGGGCTGTTCAAGTTCTCGATCAACGTACGCGATACTCCTCGAACCAATCGACGAAAGATAGCGAACGAAGGCGATCGAAGAAAGCACGCGAGAAGGAACCAAGGCACGCGAGGAGCTCGGCAACTTATTCCGGTTAACCTGGATCGCGAAGAAGACAAAGACGCCATTCTCGTGGTCTCGTGATTTTGTTCTCGATAAAGAAAAATCCAGGAACGTTCTAAAATATCAGAAGCGAAAGCCAAAGGAAGCCTTAAAGTGTCAGAAAATACAGAAACGGATATGGCAAATATCAACAGCTCTGGTCCATCCTCCTAAAACATCTGCAAGCATTTATCCCGGAGTCCGCGCGTCTGTCGTCGAAGCTGAGAATTCGAGTCGATTCTCACTGAACCAAAGATGCCAAAAGAAGCGCGCAAACACCGTGAACCTATCCGTGTAGGAGAAAGAAAGCGCAAGCCGGTGCAGGTCATCGAGCAGCGAACCGTCCTTTTGGAGCAGAGTCTAGGTCTCCTGCGAAGTATACCGGTAGCAGAGCAGTTCTGCGCGTTACGCGGAGGCGGGCGTCGTCGTGGCGCCGGAACGGGCGACCCCTTCAAGAGGACGCGAAATGGGACGCGACGACGCCACGACGAGCGACGAATGGGACAACCGTGGGCGATCGTCACACGGTGGTCACCCGGTCGACCTCGACGTATCGCACAGAACTGTCGCTGTGTCAGCAAATCACTTCCTTCCCGTCGATGATCGCCGTCTCCGAGGAGATGCTCTTCAGCCGGTGCTGCGATATCGATCGGTTCGCCCGTTGCCTGCAGATCCGCCAGATCACGAAGCAGATCACGCCGATGATCGTGACGATCGCGAGGATGCCGATGGCCAGGTGCAGAGGCGGCAGCTGCAGGAGGACCGAGCAGTGGGTCAGAGCCTCGTCGTAGCCCGATGGACAATGGGAGATCCCGTCGCACCACAGCGACGCGTTTATGCACGCGTCCAGCTCGGGGCACCGCTGCTCGCAGTCGCGTGGCATCTGCAGCCCTGCGCTCGACGTCACCGATGGTCTGCACCGGAAAGTTGAGAATAGGGTTAGGAATCTCGGTGGATATCTTCCCGAAGACGCTTAAGCGTCGAATAGCTGTGAACATTTCTTACGTTGTGTAGTATCGTTCAGAGGCGAGCAAGGACGATTAGGTAAATGAGCGGTCTACTTATTTTCGATGAACTCGGTACGGTTGTAAAGATAAGCACGCGTATTAGCCGAAAGTGTTACGTACAGTGGCGGACAAAAGAAAGTTTATAAAATGAGAGGTAAAAGAAGATTACCGAAGAACTTTACCGAATGGATTTATATTTAATAAGTAATTGAATAATTAATTAAATATTTATATTTAAGACGTAATACTGCTTCCAATATTGCGCATGATACGTATATGGAAGCGGGACATTGTAATCCTGTTAAGGAAAGCGGTAAAGATATCTTTACCGCTTTACAATGTATACACTAAAATTCGTAGTGTACACAAGTAAAATCTATAGCCTGACGGCGAGCGATAGAGAGCTGTGCTTCCTGTGTGTCGGCCAACTTCTCATCTTTCTACGGTACATCGTGTGCTATTCGAAAGTAAAGTCATCGTTTCATTAGGAAGTTACGTTCCAGACGCGTAAAATAAAGAAAAGACCCTTCAACTTTAATCAAGAAGATTCTCGATTAAATTCCGAGGATAGTACTTTAACAGTTGTTAAGAAGATTAAAGACTTTCCGAATGAGTTTTTGGTTTTAAGCGAAGGGAAGATACTTTCCTTTAATGCTTTTGCAGTGAAATCTTTTTGAATTGTTCTAGTAGAAGACGAGGCAACCAAAAAGACATTTGGCAATTTTCTAAGCGGATTCGGTGAAGTACAGTTACAGCGGATAAGCAGTGGGAGAAGTAGCGAAATTTTGGGAACAACGTGCTAAAAGGAGGAAAGATCGTCAAGATTGGTTGTTAAGAGAGCTAACGATTTATTAGCACTTTGCAGAATGGGATTTTAGTATCAGAAGCAGAGGGCGAAGAGAAGACGTTTGGCATTTCTCCCAGTGAAATTTTGGGAACGTTGCTTTAAGGAAACCAGAGATTCCGTGCCACTTGACCAAACGAGTTTCTAAGAGTTTTAAAAGAAAGACGAACGGAGAATTGTTCGAGGTTTTTCCGAGTAGTGTGTAGAATGTGAAATGGTGGCTACTTCTTCTCTGTCGCGTTTTCGAACAAGACCTTAGAACTAGCGTTTTGTCAGGTGAAACGGGGGATCAGTGACAACTTTCTGAATGAGATACTGTCGGTGCTTTTTGTAGATACTCCGGCGAATTGAGGGCAAGGCTCTTGGCGAGGTTCGAAGGTAACGTGAAAGGACAGATTACTGCTTAGGTTCCTCGTTCAGGATCGTTCAAGCGAAAGAACGAAGATAACCAAGAGGTTTCTATCGCTAAATACACGGAGGGAGTAGCTGTGTAAATTTTGTTTAATCAAGGATCTACATGATTAATCCGTTCGAGGTTGATGTCTAATTAAAATATGAATTTCTTACGACACAAACAGCGTATTATCAGTTAGATTCAATTGGATATGTACTGCACGACGCTCTTAGTTTGATCGCATCGTTGAGTAGGCACCGTAAGACACGTAGGTACAAGAAGCAATATGGTTTATGTTATTGGTAAATTTAGAACATCGACTGCCACGATGATCATCGATGACCCGGGGTATATTAGATTTTTTAGAACGATTAAAATAAGATAAATTTCATGGACCGGCAAACTTTCAATGATACGAATAACTTGGATAAGATGGTTGGAGAAGAGCGTTCAAACACGATATAATATTTTGGAAAAATCAAATTGTATGGTATCCTGCCGCCCGTATGTCCTTGGGACTGAGGACTGTGCGCCCCTCTGCTTAGGCTGACCTCCTTTCGTTCGTGTAAGGAGGTTTGCCCGCGTGTAGGGATATTCTGGCCGATTTTTAATTGTCAATAATTAAAAAACAAGATCGAAAACGCAATTTTTTTATTCTTGACTTTTGTCTTATTTCGGCGTCAAGAATCACCCTTTAAATCGTGGAAAATCTTTATCCGAACACCCTGTATGTAAAATTCGTATGGCAGTTAACGTGTTAGAGGATTTGTAAAGAAAATATGAAAGGTATTTCGAATTACCAACCTTCTAGCGAGCTCGAGCCAGGTAACCGTGTAGGTTTCCGGTTCCTTGACGATAAATTCGACGGCTACAGTCCTGACGGGGTCTTGGCCCGGTGCTAGGATCATCGCGTTGCTGCTGACGGCCCAGCCGTCACTGAAAACCTCGACCACGTGGTGACTCGATTCCGCAGGTGGTTTCGGGCACACCGACACGTGGATAGCGCCACCGGTGTGCACGACGATCCGGTTCTTCGTCGCGCATTTGCTCGTGTTCGACATTATCGTGCCGTGCATTTTCACGTAGAGATATTGGTTCGGCCCTGGGTCGATCAGCCATGGATGCTTCTCGCAGTTTTTCTGAAAATAATCCACCCAGAACTCTTCGATTTCAAATATGGCATGTCCGAGTTATTTCGGCGAATATTTATTTCGTAAAACGGAAGTTTCTCTCCTCTCTCGTAGGAGGGTGAACAATTTTGAGAAAGTTCGAGTTCCACGATTCGAGCGATTGGAACCTTCGTCGCCATAGTCGTAGCCAGCCATTCGATTTGTCCTCCGTTACAGTAACTCAAATTTTATGTAACGGAGCTCTTAGAAGGTAATGCTCAATTTGAGACCACACGAAAGCAAATCTGAGCGATCTACCACCGGCGTCCGATATACTTCGTGTCCAAAATTCTCCTTGAACCTCTCGTAACACGTTCAATGTGAGATGTACGATTTTTATCTTTCGCGACGAAAGGAATGGAAAAAAGAATCTGTTCGTTTGATTTCCTTAAAGAATGACTAGATTTCGCATTGAACGCGTCGATCCAAGCTTTTTCGTCTGTTCCAAATTTCTCTAAAGCCATAAAAGTCTCACCTCATCCTCGTCTATAACCGGCACCTTATACTTGATCTCTCCGGATGGTCCCCTCACTCTTCGCTTCTGCATGCAAGGGCTGGTCTTGATAAAGTCCCAGGTTCCCTCGAAGAACAGATTATTATAGTCATCCAACGCGTCCATAGACCTGACGGTGAAGTGTACCTCGACTATATTCGAGGTGGACTTGACGTTCATCGGTAGGGATCGGTTGGAGCAGAGGCAATCCCGTTGGACAGGCGGAGCGTTCGGCCATGGAAGATCGAGCACCTGTAGATATCGAGCATGATTCGGTCCCCGGGGTCGCTTACGAATTAATCAGTCGACAGATTATTATAATTGCTACGGTGACGAACAAACGCGATCGGAGAACATTAGCGTGTGTAATTGCGCTTTAAATTCACGGACGCGAGTCCGTGCCCCTCGTAAATCCTGCGATCGATAACAAAATGGAAGGAACGACGGAGCGGGAAAATGGCCGGTGACGGTGACACGGTTTCGCTGCTCGATCGGAATTTCAGATTTATTTTGGTCACGCGAACGTTCGTTCGCCTCGGTTCGATTGTCGTACATCCCTCCGCGATCACACCGCCGTTTACACGCCGAATTTCTGATAAAGTTTTAATGAAAATGCGGTCTCGTTAATTACAGCCTTTACCCTCGCGCAATCGCCAACGGCGCAACTATCGACGGAGATTCTTTCGATCGTGGTTGGCAAACTTTAAATTAAAATCGTTGCTCGCTTGCCGCTGTGCTCCGGTCTTTCGACCGAATTAGTAGCGTCTTGGGAATTTATTATCCAATTAGTAAATCGTCCGATTGTTGTTTGCCTTTGATTCAATTTTACAGATTAATCGCGTTAGAGATATTTCCGGGAGCTTACGGAGTTTTGTAAATTTAACTCGAACGGGAATACGAATGTTCGATCTTCGAATATCGTTTACTCCGATTCTGTGATTAATCTTTAAACAGAACTGTATGACGGTATGATTGCTTGCGTTTATACGAACAACGGCAGGCTTACAGCTTTGTCGGAACCGTGCAGTTGTTCGTCGGGTTAACAACTGTATTCAGAAAAGATGAATGGCCCTTCTAGTGCTCTCGTGTCGCGCAAATATAAAATGGAGCAATGCCTGTTCGAAGATTAATTGGAACATGCGACTCTGGCTCGTTATTACGCGCGGGAAAAAGGGTGTGAAACGAAGAATCTGAAGCGCTTCGATGCGCTTTCAATGACCGTACAAAGAAAAAGGATATCGAACGAGCGAATAAACCGCGACCTGTAAGTACAATACGTACGTCGAAAGATATCACGCGCGATAAACGCTTCCCTTCGAAATTATGCAATTCGTATCGAAAACGCGCTGAATAAAAAAAGACAAGGAAAATCGAGAAACTGAATACGATTTCGCAATTCACGCGCCTTTGTCCAGAGACTCCCTCCAAGGTGCGAGCCAACGTATTCACGTCCAACGTCCTCTTATCTCCAAAAACTATCTTACGCCAGAGGTAGCGGAGATCTTGAAGGGACAGATAGAAATCTCGAATCACATTTTGGTTAAGATTGAACTAACAGTGAAATACGGTTCTACGTAGAATATGGCACGATAACACAGATATTTCGGCGGATGGCGATGCAACGTTGAACGCAAGTAGCGCGTTAGGTGTTTGATCATGGAAGAGCGTAGCAGCTTGACACTTTCACGGCCAGGCGTTTTCTGCACGTGATTTTTACAGCCAAAGTTTCTTATTTTCTCTGCGTAATTCTGTCGCGTTCTCCTCTAAATTAAGTTATTTTTTAAACGTTCCAACATTCCTCTATATTTTCTCAATGACTTGCAAACGTCTGTTTTATTTTGCGATAATTTTTCTACGACTCGTACGTTATCACAGTCATCCAGGCAGCCAAAGCGACGCGTATACACGCGTGACACCCGTCGTGAAAGCGTCGTGAAAATCGTCTTTCCCCAGGAAGTACGCATCAGACTCATATTCGAGATTTTCATTGAAATTTTCGAAACGTCGTTATACGACTCACCTTCACGGAGAAGTTGTCCGATCCGACGCAGAGCAGCCGATTAAAGTTCGGGCTGGAGACGCTGCGGCACGTCCGGTTTCCGTTCAACAGCTTGTTGAACCGCAGCTTCACGATCTCATCGTGCTCGCCCTCGAATCTGTACACGCAGCTGGAAAATCCGTTGTAGCCTGCACTCGTGTCACTTAATCGAATTTACATGGCCGGTCGGCCACGCAAAGGAATCGCTTTCCCGATCGATACCACGTCGAGGAGATTACGAGGAGGAAAGTGACCGGTCAACGACGTTTCTCCTTCGTTAATTGACCAGCGGTCAAAGCAATCATCGGTTTCTATTCCTTTGCAAACTTCGCGGACTCGTATCGAGCATTATCTCGACCAAGTTTTGCCTATTTTGTTTTCTTTGTTAATGCCGCTAATGGTATTGCACGGTTTTAAAGTTCTAGTAGATAAATAGAAAGCGGTAACATAAGGAAGTATGGCAAAAGAATCCGGCCAGATAGATTTTTCGCTTTATCGCACTAAAAAAGCGGTATTTTGAAAAAGTTTCGATTAAGGTAACAGCGTGTGTGTTAGTTTAGTTAGTTTTTTTTAGATAGCGTTTCCTTCTACTTGTCATACTCTGACATCCTCGATGTTATTTAAAATTCTTTCCGCGCTGTCACCTTTTGAAAAAATTATCTGGCTGTGAATTTTTCCACGCCACTGTATATCTGGCGAGTGTTCGGGACGATTTTTAAAATTTTTGCCAGCGATAGGTAGTAACGATGCAGATTGCAGGAGAAGATAAAACGATCGAGGGCAATTCCTGTGCATTCTATAAACGTAAAAGATATCGATAGAGAATTCGAAATTTTGCAATTTTCAAGGAAATATCGCGTCGAGAGAAATTCCAGAAAAACCTAATTCACCCTCGAAATATTACATCTCTCTCTCCCTCTCTTTCTAGAAAAAAAAAAGAAACAAATTGTACAAGTGTCTGGTGCAGTGCTTCCCAGATAGTTTTACAACATTGTACTGGCCGCTGCGTTTTGTCCCTTTCCGCGGACAACGAGTGTCGCGTAATCATAATTACGAATAAAGTAAACGAGCACGCGATACAGCCTGCCCACGCGTGAAGCAGCAGTGGAATTCTATTTGAACAGCAAATAACGACGCGAGCGACGATCGATAGGAAAAACCGGGCTGCATTTATTCACGATAACGACCGGGCCACCCCTTATGAACGAAGACTTTCCAAAGTAGGTGTAGTCACGGTCGTGCGAAAAGAGAAAGGACCAGCCGCGAAGACGTAAAGTCGATTTTATAGCCCCATAAAACAGGACGTCCGGCTTTAATGGCCGGCCAAGGGAACTTTCGGCGGGATAGGATCGATGAACGGTAACGGAATTGGAGAGTTGTTCTCGCGAGGTCGAAAGCAAACGGCGAAATTCAGTGTTAGTAGGACTTTCGACGATGTTTGTGTTTCCTTTTGGGAGTTTTGTTGATTGAGGCGGAGTTTAGAGGAAGCGGAGGAGGTTCGAAGGGTAAATAGAGGGAAATCTGTAATAGGGGAGGTTGGCAGGGATCTTGTACGACTGTTTCGAGGGCTGCGAGAAATCTAGAAGAATGGAAGAGAGAGAAAGATTGTAGCGGAAGAACAGGTGTTGTCGATTTGCTCGAGTTTACCGGGTGATTTGGAGAAATTTTAAAGAGGAGACGTCTTTATTTTACTTTGTCTGTATTACTTCGAGGAAGTTTGTTAAGTTTGTTAAGCTCGTGAAGTTGCAGCGGATAGGAAGAAGCTGTAAACGCTATTTGTAGCGCGTGCAAGTCTCAGTCGCGTACACTTTGATACCCGTCTTTTTTGCCTCGTTAAAAATTTTCCGACCTCGCGATTCCCGAAACGTTGGTCGGTTATATCTTCAGACGAGTCTAGATATATTGTAGGAGATGCAGCAGCAGCCAGAAAATAATCGCGTTTGACGAAGAGCGATCTACTGTGGCGACACTGTCGATGGTATTCTAAGAAAAGAAGACTCTTCCTCTTCCTCTTTTTCTCCCTCGATACCGAAACAGGGTCGAGGAACTTGGCGAGAGGCGACGAGACGCCAAGCGAAACTCTAAAAAAAAAAAAAAAAAAAAAAGAAAAAGAAAAGAAGAGAGAGAGGGGCCAAAGAAAAGAAGAAAAAGACGCGCACACTTTCGTCGCGATGCACAAAGGGTCTATTTACGGCTGGCTATCGCTTCTGTGAGGTGAAACGAAGAGGCGAGCAGCTACTGACGTGCGTCTCATTCGAAATCGCGGAATCGTTTGCGCGTAAAAGGAGCACCGTTCAAGCCGGATGCGGCCGACGGAAAGAGAAAGAGTTTGTCCTCGTTAGATCGTCCCGTCATTTTCTCCGGGCAGCCCTTTAAATGGACAGATCGTCGATTGAAACCTCGCGCGTCTTGCTTCTCTCCTTAACACTTTACCGACCGATAGTCTATTAATCGGTTTTTTGTCGCCGACACTTACCGACCGACGGCCTATTAATCGGTTTTTGTCGTCGACAATCTTTCTCATTATTTGAACAGTATTTTGTTACTTGGTACTAAGGTACCTTGCTCAGTTGCGTCAATTGCGTTGCTTTGTAAGCTCGCACAGTTTTATAGCAATTTGGAAAACTTACCGTTCGCGATAAACGAAAAGAATCGAAAGATTGGAGAGTCTAAACCAAAACAGAGTCCTGCCCTGAGATGCCGGTCGACGTGCGTGTGCTGTTGAATCGCTAGCGGTCGGTAAAGTGTTAACTTTTACATATTCCCATGGGACGAACCTGACTTCGTTGCCCCTACCATCGTTAAGCACACGATTATCGTTACTATAACGCTTTACTGTACCCTTTTACGTTCGTCTGTCTATTTGGGACTTATAGTTGCGCAAGACTCAAGATGCGGTGAAAAGCTACAGATATAAAGATGACGAGTATTTTTAACAAATTCTCCGTTCGATATCCAATACTTTTTAGATAACATCGAGAGGCGGAAACGACAGAATTATTCTATTTCTCGTCAGAGCAAAAAGCGCCCGAGATTTTATCTACTCGCGATCATTTCCTCATCCACGAATTTATTTTCCCAATTTTGCTGCCGAGTTCTTTGTTTATAATTTAAAATTTTCCTCTTTCATATAGGAACAACGATGAGAGAATATAAAGAGCAGGAATTGCCCCGAGCGACGTAAATCCTCGTCGAGGCTATAGCTGGCGTTCAGTGGCCCCGATCTTCGTCTTTCACCATGGCCTTAAGGACATTACGGTATCGAGAAAGCGTCTGGAACAATAGTTAAGTGGCGGCAAGGTGGACTCACCTCATATTTTTCGTGCCGCCACGGCCATAAAGGAAAATGTCGCGTGGCGCCTGGAATCTACGATCGGGATAATGATCCCGATTGCGGCTGTAGAAGATCCTCGAACACGGCCCGCTGCCGTAAGGATCGCCGTCCTGGTGTAGATCCACGAATTCGTAGAGCGCGCGAAAATTTACTGGCCTGTGGAATGGAGAAAAATTTCGTCATCGGTATGCGTCTGAAGCTCGTTAAAGGTACGTGGAACGTCGAGCCTCGACAATTTGAAAATTTTCACTGATCTTTTTACATATACATAGAGTAGATTGGGTCGAGTAATAAATTCACCGGCGCGTGAATTTTCGAAAATGTTATGAATATTATTCGAAGAATGTAAAAATACCTGTCGGAATCATGTCGAGATTTCTAAAGAACTGAAATACAATAGCTTTTCGATCGGATAGATTTTATAGCATTCGTTTAACCAAATATAAACTAACTTACGACTGGACCTAATAAAATATACGCTTCCATGTAAAAACATCGTGCAATTCGTTCCTTTCGAAAATTTCTTATTATACGATAACTATAATTACCGGAAAGGTGAATGCAACTCGTGCCAGGTACAAAGACCGCACTACACGTCTCTCGTATATAGAGAATATCCTCGTCATCGTGATCGTGATCGTAAAAGTATGGACGCGCTAAAAATACGGGATTATTCATCGAAACGCGTAACAGGTCATCAACGTTCGATACTATAGAGAGGAATTATCCCTCGTAGGTTGTCGACGTCTGTCGCTTATCGAAGCACGTCGCAAAAGGGGTTATTTACATTTTATTTTTCACTGCAAGCCCGACACGAAGACCGCGTATTCGAGCGTGATAGCCGTACGGAACGCGGATGCGTCGCACGGTCTAGTTAATCCTTTCCGCATGAAACGACCCTCCCTTTCCCCTAGCTTTATTAACCCGTTAAACGAGGCGATTCCTCGATCATCACCGCCCCCTTGTGCGGCCAATTAAAAAATGACTCGTGCTCGCATACGCGAATCCCGATGCTTTTCTTTTTATCCAGATCCGCTCGATTTAATTGAACTCCCTCGGTCGAGCTTGTATAATGGCATATCGGAAAGGCATTTCCAACGATGCGATCGCAAAGGGTGAAGGGATGAACAAGGCTGTTCGCGATGGGGATGAAAGTTACTCGGGATAGGTTGCTCTCTTCTTCCTTCTTTCTTCCCGAGAGAGTTTAGAAATTTGTTTGTCTTGTAGGGTAATCGCAATTTTCAGTTTATCGAACACGACCGCCGGTCGTAAATATCGCGACACTCGTCGCATCTCTGTTAAAACAATCTAACAATCTTTGCTTTACTTGGTATTTTATATTATAATTTCTTTTTTTATATTTAACATTATTAAGAACGGTATTTAACGTTTATAGGAGTAAAATATAGAATACAAACTGGACAAATTTTTATTCTATATTTTCGACTTCTTTTTTCGGGTAGAATCACCCCCTTTCCGCTTGTACCACCAGTTACCAATCACCCTGTATATATGTCAAATAAAAACAACAAAGAGCATGCAGTTTGTACAAAATATCAGCTGGTATCTTAATACTTGTAGCCGACTTTGTATACACGTGACGTGCTCCGGTAAAATGAGATTAACACGCGAAAATGACTTTCCGAGATAAACGCGTTTAAAGTTACGCACTCCGTGGTAAGTTTGTCTGCTTTGTTTTCAGCTATTTTAGGCCTTCGAGAAGAAAAGGGTAGAGGAAGGTAGCCTTTCTACCCCTTAAACGAAGATGGTTGATTTCTTCACTTTTTAAAAATGTTTTATAATTTTTCTTAACGCGATAAATACTTGTCTACTATTGTTACCAATACACGACGTTAATTGTTAACTTGCGAAGTCAATAATTATTCTAGAAAATTGGCTTGGTGCTTTTCCTCAGGAAATAACACAGGAGAAAGTCGAAACGATCTTAATCGACTTTTCAACGCTTTAAACTCTTTCCTTACCAGACCACGTCACATATTTCTTCGTTCACGTGCCATTTCGATTTCTTTGGTGAAATTCTTCTACTTCGGTTGCCTACAAGTTTCTACGGTTATTAACTCTAATCGCGTTGTTATAAATCAAATTCCATATACATCGACACGAAGGGAAACGAAATAATCAGAGAACGTAATCGCGAAGGAAACACTGCGACATCCGTTTGTTCCAGGATTGACTTTCAATTCACAGAGAAATTTCTAAAGACCTGGGCTCCGTGGAATCTGAGCGTTTCAGTGACTCGCAACGGTGCGGTCGACGCGCAGGAAAAATCGCTTCTTATAAATAACTGATATTGGGAGAACCGTGGCAGAGAAACGGAAGAAAAGAGGTTGACGACGGGAGGTCGGTAGCGAAAACGTGCAAGTGCGGCAGATATTGCGCTGCGTCGCCATAAAACCTCCGCATTCCTCGCGTGTAACGTTCTGTATCGATTCCACGAGCTCCATGTCACGAGCAAATTTCGTCTGAATTTATATTCAAAGCTTTCCACCCCTTGAGCGCGCAGAAAGGGAGGAAAAAAGAAAACGAGGAAAAGGAAAGAGTAGCACGACATCTCGAAATACCGGAACTTCGACCTCCGACTTCTCGAGGAAGCCGGTTCTGCGCGAAATATACGTTCAAAATCTTCGTTTCGAGTTCCGATCTTAATTTGCCTCGAGAAGTTTCGTTCCCTTTGACTTAAACGTCAGTCGATCGAAAGAAACGATTACTCGACGTTTCATCGAGCGAAGGATTAAAGGCTCTCTTCTTTCTCGTCATGGATTATCAGTCCGCGATAATCTTTGCTTCCCATTATCGAAGATTAAAGATATCGAATAAAACTCGTGAAACATTCAGCTCGCACGAAAATATCCAATAACTTCGATTCGTAGGTATTAATCTTCTACGATGCTGTGTGACTCTAATCTGGCCGTGATCCCTGTGTTATTTTCTTTCATCCCTACGTTATCGTATCGCTGCAAATAATTCGTTCGTAATGGTTATTTATTAAACCGTGGATATTAATGCAATTTAAATACAAACTGGTTTTCTACTTATCTTTACGCGTTATACTGTACCGTGTAAACTTTGACGCTTTGAAATATACTATAGATGTAGAAACAGTTGCTGTCGCGTATCGCAACCAAAAGGAAGTTCACAGTCGTGGAAGATTAAACGAGATATCTAAAGGATTCGTTCTCTAATCACCGATCGTTGCCGATAATTTTCGAGAAGCTCGGGAAAAGTCGGGGCCGATAAAAGCTCGCTTCCCGCGGATATTCCTGGCGAAATCTCATTACATCGTCGCTCGAGAGAAAACATAATACGCGGCCGTGTCGATCGATAACGCTCACGTGAAACAACGTCGAACAAAACGGCACGCGGCCTGTGTAATTGAAACGGAAACCGCTTTTCTCCACCCGTCCTTCTCCCCTTCTCTTCGTTCATCCCCATTTCGCTTTCCCTCTTCCCCCCCCCCCCCCCCCCCCCGTATCGTGCAATCGAGTTACACTCGCCTGAGAGCCGTCGACTCGACCATCCGCATCTCGATGGTCAAACTGCTTCCGCTGGATACGAAGCTCTCGCCAAGGGAACAGGGACGACTGGTGTTCTGTAGGATGGCGTGGTCGCAGGTTCGCGGCACCTTGTCCTTGCAATAACGCGCCAACAGGGTGGTGTTTCCAGCGGGGCGGGCTGCCTGAGGGTGCGATGGCTCGGCGGATCTGTCTCCGTGACGTTGGTGTTCTTTCTCGCTGTTCGAGATGGATTATGTTTGAGAGATCGAAGCAGATTAAAGTAGCCAGGGGCGTGGATAAAGCGGGTGGCGTCTGTGCGATGAAATTTGGAAGAGAGAAGGGCGACGATAGAATCTTCGCGAATATCGCGTCACGCGAGCTTTACAAGAGACTCGTCTAATTGGAAATCCCTTTTATCGGCGCGTTCTTTCGGTCATTCTCGATGTAATTGTATTTCTTTGAAAAATATCTCTGGTTCGAACGAAATACGAGAAAGCTATCGTCGATGCGTACGATTTCTCGTTTCAATATTGCCTTAAGTTGATCTTGTTAAACGATTATAAATCGTAATGAAAGGATGTTCGAGATGCGTATGAAGATTGGAGAATCGTTGCAGCGTCAATTTTCTCGCTAATCTCGTCATTTTCCTCGTATCCAATTTGACGTATCGCAACGAAACGAAGATCGTTATCTCGTAAGACGAGATTGAGATAAGAAACGCGGGACACCGGTCTACGGTTCATGGGCGAATCTACTTTCCACTAATTTCCGAGCTTCAAACACCGGGGGTCTACCTATAAATCATCCGAATCGCTGCATAGAAATTTCTGAACCGAGGGACAAGTTACCCGAAACCTCTTTACATAACCCAAACCCCTTCCAAACTCTCGGACAAGAAAAACCAAACTACATCCAGGCAAGAAGATCTGTTAACAGCATGGCGTAACAAGAAAGCAAACTCAACTAAACAGAAGCAAACACGAGGATCCCGCGGTTTAGCCGTTGGTCGTGCAGTATATAAAAGCAGCCCAGACTCTGCTACAGTGGAGTTCACGAATTTTGGTCAGACGGGAAGAACTCGATGATCTTTTTCTCGCGTGCGGTTCGCGTGGAAGAAATAGAACGTGGTTATAGACTCGACTAACGTTCGAGCATTTTGACGAGGGAATTTCGACAGATCCGAGGAAACGAGAGCCGTGGGAAATACATTTTGACGTTTCAAGAAAAACTGAGACCACGCAAGCGGTTGCCCGAGTCGTTACGTTGATTGATATTTGAAGCTTTCATCTACAAGTTGATCATATCGCAAAAGCTGTTAATATCTTAACTTTGGTTCGATTATTATTGGAAAACGTAGAATTCTGCGTGTAAGTCGTATGTCACTGCATCGATCGATGTTCCGTAAGGAGAATCGACGGATTAAAGGTCTCTGTTTTGTGTTTGTCAGAGGTCGACTCCTGTTTTCACGAGTCCTCTGGGAAATGGCGTCTCCACGGATCCGATGCCGTCGATGATATCAGTGACGAAAGTTGTGCAGATATCAATTGGCGATAACGGTGATGTTCTTGATTTAGGAATCGACTTTGTACGTTAACATATATCTAATCAAGCAAGATATCTTAAAAAGCGTTTTGGTCCGAATCGTACATGGCTGCGTCCCTGAATGTCACTGCATAGACGGATTTGTGGCTGCCTTGTATTTCAATTTAACATCTCGCTATATTTCTTCCAGCGAACGTTTCGCGTGAAGTTCTATGGTTACAGTGGATATGTGTTCCAATAAACTGTCGTTCCGACGAAGGAAACATCCAGCCACCGAAGTGCATATACATAGTCATAAGTAGGTCGCGGATTTTTACCAGGAATTTCCAGGAAATTGAAAGTTGCAAAAATGCACAAAATGTGCACTACGTTCAAACATATACGAAATATTCGAAATACACGGTGTCCTAGTATTGATGATACAATCGCCAAGCGGGTGATTGTAAATAAGAAAATAGGTCGAATATATATGGAATACGTATTTTTCACTCGAGGCTTTGTTATCGAGAAAATCGACTTTGAATTTCCTCCGAGCGCGTATGCGCTTGACTATCTCGTGGTTAAAAGTATCTCGTTACAAACCATTATTTACTTTATTCATTTATGTAGAAAGAAGCGTACATATTAAATCAAAAGTTTATTCCAAAGACAACACAAGTCTTGCACAGTTAACAGCGAGGATCGTTCTCGCGTTCGAGGAAAAAGGGGAAATACGGTGGAAAAAGCGTGCACGAAGATCTAACTCGGAGAACACTCCTGCGTATACGGTACCGGTGACCAGCATTTTCAACAATATTTGCATTAACGAGGTAAATGTTAAGAATCACGTTCCTTGTTATAACTCATAAACCTATGGCATACGGTTTGTGTTCCACGATATGGTCAAGTGCATGCGTGCTCGGAGGAAATTCAAAGTCCACTTTCTCGAAAACAAAGTCCCGAGTGAAAAAAATTTATTTCATATATTCGACCTATTTTCTCATGTACAATCGCCTCGTCGACGATTGTACCATCAATTCTGGGACAGCCTGTATTATATTTATTAAAACGTTCAGTGGATGAAATAAATTTCTACTTAGGTTTCATCCGTTTAAAATTAGATCTACGAAAGATCAGGAATTTGCACGAAAGCGCGTAGTTGAGTCATAAGATTGTTCTGACGTATCCATGGGGACACGTATCCACCATAATCGTAGTCTTGCTCGAAGAACATTCGAGTCACCGAACTGCTCGTCAGGAACTCGAACGAAATACGAAGACGAGGATCGGTTTTCCGGAAAAACCAGCGTAACAAGCGGAAGCTCGTCGGCTCTAACGAGGCATTCGCGATTAATCAAAGGGGATTAAACCGACCAGGCAAGATCGTAGCACTCGGAGAGTGGCATCATCTCGCCGTCCCACACCATAAGGGTGGTGGAGCAGTCCTCGTCGCTGCTCGACAAGCTGGTGCCTACGTGGAACTTGAGGATGGACAGCCAGACGCGGAACTGTGGCTGCGGTGGTCGCGGTGCCGGTCTC
Source organism: Bombus huntii (assembly GCF_024542735.1). Classification (NCBI taxonomy): domain Eukaryota; kingdom Metazoa; phylum Arthropoda; class Insecta; order Hymenoptera; family Apidae; genus Bombus; species Bombus huntii. The sequence continues at coordinate 12,113,177 of NC_066240.1, forward strand.
CTCCACACGGTTCCCGGCCTCTGCTCTGGAAACTTGGGCAAAGGACGCGGTGGCGTTGGACTTGGAAGCGCCGGCCCAGCGCCGCGAAGATGATACAGGCACGTGCTGTTTCGTGGCAAGGAATGCCGTGGAGATGCGAGCACACCACCCCCGCTGCCCTGCAGCCAGAACTCGCAATGCTTGTTCTTCGCGTACGTCGGCGAGTCGGCGTCCACGAACTTCACCTGCAAGCACAGTTCGTTGGGAAACAACGAGATAGGAACTAGAGGAAAAACGGAAGAATTATTTTGGTCTTGAAGACGTCCCAAGGTTTATACTTTAATTTCTCGAATTATTACGAATGAGGGGGCGGGGGTATTCACGTTGGAAACTCAAGGATAACCTACGTTGTACCAGGCACATCAGAACTTGGACGGTTTATCGTTCGAGCATATCGCTCGAGTTTGTTCTACTTCAGCAACGATAGTTGTTGCCGCTCCAACAGGAATTCGAGTTTTTAGACGATTAGCTGCTACGTAGAAAACAGAGGAATTTATTAATCCTTGTAAATGTTTATAGAAAAGAAAGTAAACAGATGAAGAAGGATGATGGAAGAAAGGGTATAATACGAGATTTAAAATTCGTTACTCAATTCTAAAGGAATTCATCGACATTAACGTCTCTTAACTGATTAGAAAAAAGGAAGAAATGAGAGGAAAAAAGGGAGGGAAGAAGAATCCCCGTCCTAAAATTCATTATCTCGTTGGCTCGTCGTTCCCGAAGAAAATTGTGGTAACGGTGGCTGCTCCGACCAACCATTTAAATGCGATCCGTGAACCGAGGGGGCGGTAGTTCGCCACCGTCAGGTGTAAAGCACGCTGTTCCGGCCCCATGAATGTTTGAACAGAATTACCACGTACTTGCACTTCTAATTGAAAGCCGTGGAGCGAATGCGGCGGCGTTGGATGCAGGAACGTGCCGTAAGGAGACGTGGTGAACTCGACCAGGATCTCGGTTCCGCTGCTAGTGGCTTCCGGCACCGGCTCACCACCTCCGCAGAACTTGAGGATCACCGGGTCCCGGGTCGTGTAGCCATCATACACGGTCACGTAGTCCTGTGGGCCAAAACGACGTTCTTTTTCTTATTATTATAATTAGTATCATTATATAATTATATAATTATTATAATTAGTATCATTCGGTGGGAAAAATAGTACGACGAAAAAAGGAACTGGAACTTTTTCCAGCCACGGTTAATCGAAAAGTTTTTGGCATATTTTGTATCGCACAGATGAAGTTTGCAGAACGGTGCGGTAATAACAAAGTTCTACAGAAATCCAAACATAAATATAAAGTAAAATACTAAGAGAGGAGCAAGAAAGGATGACAGCAGACCAAATTATAGAAGAAGGAAGAAAGAGAGAAACAGAAGAGAGGGGGAAAAGGATAAGGCAATCCAAGTATAACATACACTACAGAAACATAGCCAAAGAGAAATTACCAAAGTACTTAGAAGGGAAGATGAAGTGGAAGGATAGAAGAATACTGGCGAGATTCAGATGCGGAAACGAGACCAAAGCAAGGCAATACTGGAAAGAAGAGGGAGAAAAAAGATGCAGACTATGTAGGAGGAAAGAAGAAGACCTGAGACACGTAATAGAAGAATGTGAAATAACGGGGGGGGGGGGGGCAAAAGACATAGGAAAAACGCTGAACGTGACTGGAGAAGGTCTAGCAGAATTGAAAGCAATAATAGAGAAGAGAAGGGCAAACGACAAGGAGGAGGCGCAACAAGGAGGCTAAAGACCAAAGTGGCAATAGATTTTAGTCGTTAGTTGATAATTTATAGTTCCTAATGCTTAGTTTTTAGGGGTAGAATAAGCAAGGTAGTGCAATAGAATAGAGTGGGAAAGAGGGGAGGTAGACATGTAAGAAGGAAATTAGATGTGATTAGAGATGTAAACCCGAAAGTTCGTCCAAAGCCGAAAGGCACAAACAATAAGAAACAATAATAAATAAAATAAACATAAAGTAAAATACTAAATTACAAATATCAAATATGCGCATAAAAATATAAATAATCTTGTAACACCGGCTGGCTCTTATAGCGCTGCAAAAAGTATTTACACACCGTTGTACTTATCATAACATTTACGTATCAATTACATAAATTTTGTATCGTTTAGTAATACTTTCATGTGACTACGAAAAATGTCATACCGTGTAAATAAAACGGAAAACCCGCTAAGAAAACGTATCGGAACATAAGGCTACGAGCAAACACTTTTCGTAGCCACTGTAAATCTCGAGAAGATCGCGTTTCAATTTCTCAGAAAACAATTAATCGCTCGATCGGATGGGTCTTTCAGTAGTTTGACGTACGTCCGCAAACTTTCGTCGGCTATTTTGAAGCCACTCGCCAGGATTCTCGCGTTATCTTTCTTATCTGGTCTGGCCCTATAGTCCGCCAATAAATTTCGCTTATCAACTTAGAACACACGGCGATAGTTTCTCTTCTCCGCGGATCGATAAATTCGGCAGAGTGTTCGTGATTTAAGAAGCACATCCGCCGGAATTACCGTGCGAGCGTAACGACCGTTCGGCTTGGCCGATACCACGCCATCGGTCACGTGCGTGGCGTTTCGCCCTGGCTAGCCATCGTTCGACGTCTCGGATTTATCTCGATCCATGCAATTTTCGCCGTTTCGGGTTTTACTACGTACCTGAACCACATCGCAGTCCTTCCACAGGCGAAGTTCGCGAGGCGATGATTCCGCTTGGGTGGCTGGCCTCGCTCTTATGGCCACCAATTGGCCCCGAGGCTGTTTCACGGAGATTAAGGCGTGTTTCCCTGCTGGTACGTCGTGCTGCCTCACCTGTGTCGTAAGATTAATACGGAAGATACTTAGGAGGTGTTGTACCGAGCGGTCGGATAAGTTTTCAGCCTTTTCTAAATTATAAACTTTGATAAGAATGACGATTACGAAGAAGACTAATCCGGATCATAAAGTCCGATGAGAAATAAAAGCTGAATCATAAACTTTATTCCAACACTTTTCTACGATACGAATTAAATCAAATGTATATCGTTCTGTTCGGTGATCTTCTAACATCTATCGGGTAATGCCATTATTCCATCCCTGTAGAATTTCTCTTATCTGCGAGCAGAAACCCGACTTGAAAAAGGTTTAACACTCGTCCGATAACCCGATATGATAAAAGAAAAGAACGATCGTAAATACAAAGGGCGGACTGATTTCAGACGTCAGACTAAAAATGGATTATGCATGGGTCATATTCTGCGTTCTATCGCTAATATCGAATTAATAATAATCTTTATTTCTAGACTAAAAAAAGAGACTTTGGTTTGCGCAATTTTCTCGCTTTTATTTTACCCATACGTTTTTCCCGCGCTCTCGTTTCATCCATTCCTTTCGTAATCCTGTTCTTTTAGCCTGTTTATTAACGTTATCTCTACCGTTACGCTTATATCTATCTATCCATCTTCACGCGTGTTCGTGTCGCTCATATATTATCCGAAAAACAATTTATCGAACTTCGAATCAGAGAGGTGTATCGGTTAATCGAATGAACCACGTTCAGAGGAGGGTGGTAAATTAAATTACTTCTCGATCAAAGCACCGCCGCGATCGCGTATTTCCTATCGCGTACGTCCCTCGCAAAAGCATAAACGTTTACACACCATTGTGCGCGTGTCCTTCATTTTTTACTATATCGTAAAATCGTAGTCGTATCGATCGCTCTCGTGTCTCGATTCTATCGTCTTAATCAACGTTCCTTATCCAACGATTACACATCGAGCGTCATCCGTGCCATCTAACGTCCTCCTTTTATTTTCCCCTATTTCTAGACTAACCGACCTCTCTACTTCCCTGTTTACCACGCATTCCATACGATCCAATCTCCATTCCTCGTGTAACGAAAGTACCTCGTTGAGACTGTCGTGGAAACGACATTGAAATTGGCGCAACCTTCGCGAGCACCGGGTGCAGAAAATTTCAGTGGTCGTATCGAAGTGTATTTAGCGGGTCGTATCGGCTTTAGCGGGCAAAAGGAGAATAATGGTGCGCGGGTTGTACACTCGTGGCGGTGCCTCGTAAATTTTCGTCGGAATGCCAACGTTGGTTGCGTTCGTTCCTCTTCGTTTCGAAACCGAGCCCGTGCATCGACCCGTTCAATTTGCTCGGACCGTCGTGCGATTTCGACCTGAAATACCGTTCCTCGGATTAGCCTGCAACGTTTCGCGTGTCACGGAGAACATTCCAACGTCACACCCCTTTCCTTTCACGCTCCACAGAACAGCTTTGTTAATATTCATTAGAGCGTCGTCGAGATTTCGATCGGCCGACACCCTCTCATCGACTTCCTCGCGGATCATCGTTTAGTAATCATCGGCAATTAGTAATTTGTGATTTCAAATAATTTCGTGCAACCAGATCCTTCTTGCGCGATGATATTTTCTCTACGTGCACGATTTTGCTTCGTAGTATCTCTTACGAGAGTATTTGAACGCTTATCGCAGGAAACTTTCGTGTTTATATCGTGCGTGTTACGTTTTAGAGATTTGGAAATTTTATTAAGGTCTATGACGAGAAAGGAAGGCTACGATCACAGTGATAAGGTTCGAAAGCAATTTGGGAATGCATATAAAATTTGCGAGATACTATATAAGATATAATATAGTAGATGTAGTCGTGATAGTCGAGTCTGTTGTTTCGTATAATGTATTCGTAAAAGTTGTCTATGGATGTTCGAACATTTTCCATTATGCGTACATCAAAGTCGCTATTTCGAATGTGAATATCGTGAAAGTAAAAAGAACCACGTTGGTGACAGGCAAACACGTTAATCGTTTCTCTATCAGAATTTGCGTCTACTATTTTTATATAAATTTTCTTCTTTACCATAACAACTCGGATACCCACGGGGAACAGCGGGGAAGTTGGAAAAATTCACGAAGCCTCCAAGAATTACGTAAACACCAGAAATCGAGCCATTTCCAACGAAGGAGGATTCATCGTACCGCGCGACTTACTCGTTCCAACTTCATTCTTCCTTCGGACAGCTACATAAATTTTCAAATAACTCGCTAAGAAAGGCGGTCTCCGGAATCGTCGCCACGGACTGCGCGCTACAGATTTATGATCCCGTATTCGAGTTCTGCGGTACAAAATAAACAGCGAAGGCTTCTACAATTCGTACGGACTATTTTCTAGCTCGATATTAAGTACCGTGCGAGTTTACAGCTTAACATCCTAGGTCATTTGCTAAAAGGATTTTCCACGAATCCCATACAACCCCACGAAGCTAGGAAATCGTCGAGTCTCGAACTTTATTCCTCCGTCTATTAATTTTCGAAAGAAACGGTCTTCCAACTCGACGCGAGATGTTACGTAACATAAACTAAGAAGATAGTAACGCAGCGGGAGCACTCGTAAGTCTTCCATATTGGAAGAAAAGGATCTTCCAAGAAACAATTTTTCAAGAGAAGCTACCTCAGCCAGCGAACAATTTCTAATCGTCTCCTTGCGTGAAATATTATTTATATATGTACTTATATATAAAAAAAGGTAAATTATCGAACGAGACGAGAAACTTTTATCAAGTTCTATCAATCAAAGAAGGAAGGAACTTTTCAGAAAGCTATTTCTCCTCGAGAAGAATCCTATCCGGCAAACGGAAGAAGTTGCGAAAATTTTCTGCGCTGTTCTTCGGCGTTTCGTGTTTACAGGGCGGCAGGTGGTTATTCGAAAGTTTCCAGGGGTGGAAAATTTCGAACGGGCTTACCGCGTAGTAGCAGGTGAGATTGCGCGGGTACAATCCGGGAAAGTTGGGAGACTGCAGTCTGCACTTCTTCCGGTCGCAGTCGCTGAATATGCGGGAACAGTAGGTTCCGGATATCAGATCCCCGAGGTACTGCTCGCTGCTTGGTTTCGTCGTGGTCGATGGCTGTTCGACCATCTGCACCGGCATCGCCATCGAGCTGTTCGCGTAGTCGCTCGAGGACGTTGACAAAGTCAATTCCGTCGAAGATGGTGTTCCTGTCGGCTGCGTCATACCTGGAATCGTCATTTTTACTTCTTCTTTGTTCTATGTTCCTCGTTTATTTTGTAATCGTACGTCTTTGTATATATTTTACAAGATCGATGTTTGTACGTATCCATTTTAAATCGATGATTTTTTCCTGCAATTTCATATATCTTTATATATATATATTTTATAAAATACATGTTTTTGTACGTCTTTTTTTTTACATATAATCTCTTTTATAAAGAAGTTATTTTTGTCTTGGCAAAAATGGACGACGATTATTGACAATTAAACGAAATATAATCTACTTGGAAAATAGAATTGTCATCTCCATGGAACGTCGTTGAATCAAACGAGTATCTGAAAATTCAAACGAGCCAGGATAGAACTTCGTTTATATGAACGCAATGGACAAATTATTTAAGGGATAAACTATTTGTTGCTCGACAAGTTGATATAAACGAAGCTTCACCGTATCGTGAGAATAGTTCTTTAAAACACTTTACGATCTAGTTACATAATTAATTTAATAATCACTGTCGTTGACTATCAACGTTACTACAAGACGCCAGCCTCCACACAAGGATGCAGCAACAAGAAAGAAAAGATAGAAAAAAAGAAAGAACGACTAAATCCATCTGGACTTGAGACAAAGAAAATCTTTACAAGAAACTTCGATTTCCCTCCACGACAAACTCGACGACCTCGACACCGAAGAATTCGAACCGCGTTGTTTCCAAAAGTATCCAGCTTATGTAAATTCCGTCTCATCCGAGCGGCGAAGTTATCAACGTAAGAGCATCGGCATGGAAACAAATCATGATAGAGAGCGAAAGAAAACGGAGACGTACGTACCGACGAATGGATTCCCGTAGCGTGCCACGGCGTCCGACTTCCTGATCATCTTGTACACCATCCTGAAGTCGAAATTGAATCCCGTCTGATCCTTACTGAGCCTGAGCAGCTTCAGCGTGATGGAGACGGTCTGGGTTTCGCTGTAGTAAATCGCGGGACCCCAGGACGTTCCGCACCAGAGGCCACCAACGTCCGGCCGTTGGGCCTCCGAAATCTGCAGCGATCCGTCCGGGCAGCCCTCCGCCGTGAACGACACGAATTTCCCCAGGGTGAAGCTGTCGAACGTCAACTGAAATCGCCAGCACCGTAACGTCGATTAAACTTCCTACGACACTACGCTCTTTCTGTAATCTCTCAGTTTTTCGAGAAGTTAGAACATCGTGGAATTTATCGTGTTTCCTTTAGCGCGTTCGCGGCTGTAGAAATTATATTATTACGCGAAAGTGTTCAGAGCTTTGCGTTCACACGCATACACATGCAAATATGATCTATTTGGCAGATCGATTAACTCCGTAAAACAAAAAGCAGAGAAAATCGATGAGATTACAGTAGAACTCCAGTCGTTTGAACTTGTCAGGGGATAAATAGTTTATATAATCGGAGTTCGATACAAGAGGAGCTCGCCAATTTTCCTCATTATTTTTCTCCCACGTAATAAGAACTCGTACTCGGATAAGCGAATTCAGCCAGCTGACGTTCAGTTAGTTGCACGTTAACTGAAATTTCCTTTCGATCGCTGCAGTTCCATACGAGATAAGCATCGATCAGAAGTACTTGGATCGTTTAACAAATTTCGGGAAGCGCAGTTAGTCGCCATGGTCTGTGAATGACCGGTACTACGTCTCTGTATCATTCGACTTTCGTATCGTCACACGCTCAAGAATACCACCCGCTCAGAAACAGTAATAGGATAGGCTAGACATCCTGCATACCACGGTCATCGAAACAATAACCAAATAGTATCGGAATAGGCGTCTCTGAGATACACCAGACGACAATCCCTCCAGAGGGACTAAAACCACAGTACAAAAACCCTCCAAAATAAGCGCTCGAATCAGTCCGTTAAAACATTTTGACCCAGCCTCTCGTAACACTTTGAATCGTTCTCTAACACTTTAAACCGTCACTCGGTTGGATTCGCGTAATAAATTCTATTTTCACATACAAAGTCAAATTTCTTCGTATTATTCGTGAAACGTTCGAACTGCGACGCGAGGAGATCACCGGCGATCTATCGGTTTCGTGATTTATTGTGTCCCCGACGTGGCAGTATCATAGTGAGTATTCAGTGGTAAAAGATTACTTTCGTCAGACGTTCGTTTCTCTTTTTGCAATTGTTCGATGTAATATTCCATCGAGTAACGATAGAAATCCTCCGAGTTGTTGGATGCTCGAGAGATACCGGTTAGATATATCTGTTTGCTCGAAGCTCTCGGTAGTAACATTTTCCTTTCGAAACTTCCTATCGTGCGCCATTAAACGCTAATATCCGGCAATGCATTACCGCGTCGAATATTCTAACGGTAAGCACACGCGCGAACATCTCACAGAACAGCTCTTCGATCTCTTTCACCCCTCTAGCTTTCGGTTCTGCGCGAGTAATCGAGTTATCAAGTATCAATCCCGTGTGGAATGATCCGACGACGATTAAAGTATCGACGTTCGCCGAGGGGCGGGCATAGAGCATCGGAGAGAAAGAAAGAGCCGCGCGAGCAGTCGAGAGAGAATGGCTTTGATAAAAACGGCAAACACGCGGAAAAGAGCCGCGAGAGGCTGGCAAACAGGCCGTGTATAAATAAATTTGGCAGCGCGCGGAAGAAACTTTCGGACCGCTCGTTCGTTTCGTTTACGAAAGTATTCGAGGCCGCGAAACGACGTTCGGTTATGCTTCCCTCCGGCTAACTGGCGCAATCCAAGCAATTTGCGTTATTAAAAATTCCACCGTTAATTTCTGCTCGTCTGGCAGACCACGGTTCTGCCTTGTTTCCCGTAATTCTCTCTCTTTCCATCTGTCTTGTCGTTTCTTTTTTACTCCTTCTCCTTCTTCTACCTATTCTTCTTTTTTGCGTTTCCTTTTTTCTTTTTTTTTAATTTCTGGCGCGCCTTTTCAACGGAGAAAGCAGCAACGTTTCTCGGCTGTCTTTTTCGCCCTCGAAAGTATGCCGCGATTTAGCGAAAAGTTTCAGTCAGACGGATGTAAATTTCTTTGGTAGCTTCGATTATGCGATGGTGCATTTACGAGGTACCTCGTTACTCGTCTAATTACCCCACGCAGCCATTCATGCTGTATGTTAATTAGGAATACAGGTTCGGGTCTAGGTTAGGGTCTTTGTTACGGAGGATAATCAAAGAGGCTTTCGGGCAAACTTGCCTGTATGATGTCTCCCAGATCGCCGCCCGGTGCGCTGAAGGTGAGCTTGCAAATGTAAGGCACCTTGTCCTCCTTCGGTCGATGGAGCTCCAGGTCGTAAGTTTTACCCACGTCGCCGTAGTACGTTTTATTGCAGGCTGAAACACGAAGGACAAAGATCTCTCTGAAACAAACATTATCGATCGTCTTGTCGCCTAACTTACTTAGCTCCAGGTCGCTTGAACACGAGAAAATTGAGCTTCGATTCTAATGGCGCGGTCGAACGATCAACAAGTTGAGAAGCGCGCTCTTACGAATCTAAAGTTAGAGAAATACTGGTCGAATTACCGATATCCACGATTTTACGATTTATCACTGAAATTAATTCTCTAGATAGCGAGATTTGACTTTGCGATGTCTCCACACGTGCACGTTCTACCTTGGAGCTTTTAACCGAGCCATGTGACTGTACTTTCCTTTCGTTCGCTATGTCAAGTCAAGGAATCGCGCTCGATCGAACGTCCTTGGCAGAAATCTTCGGCCAAATTTCCGTGTAATCGGCATCGGCGACTCGATCAAAGGGTTTATCGAGGTGAATTTCGAGGTCGACCGGGCAAAGAATCGACTGGGGCGTTCGATGAATTATCGATGGCTCCGGGCTAGTTTCCTTTGCTCGATCGTTTTCCGCAGAAAAATTCGATTCGTCGCGATCTCCTCTATCTCGAGTTAAAAGGAGAACACCGGCTCTCGATCAAAGTCCGTCGTGAAAGGAAACGTATGTATGTACTCTTCCTTCGGGGCAACGCGACGTATCCAACGTATATCGATCAGGCGCTAATCATCGAACTATCATGGAAAAGCCGGATTCCTATAGCTTTTCATTCGTATAACTTCTATTCGTAAACACTCGTATTGTTTTTGAAATGCGTGCAACGATACGTCGATTGAAACGATGCCTCGAGGTCATGGACGTTTTGAGGTAACACGAACCGTCACTGAATTTGCGATAAATTGGACGCGTTGAATGGATACGAAGCTTTCACAAAAGCATCTTTAAAATCGCGGATCAAAGCGACTTCTGTAACTGGTTTCATTCGATTGTAATTACGGAATAACGCGAACGTGTTCACTTTTAAATTACCGATCAATGGATCTGAATTTTAATGGCCACTCGCGAATGTAGGAGGATGTTGAGTCGATGAATGGCGTATACAAACTGGCGATACCTTTTCATAAATTTCGTCGAAACGCGTGCTGGGCCGATTAATGGGGAAGAGCGATCAAATTCTCGCCAAAACTTATAATACGCTACAGTACACCGCGATAATAATTTGTAGACGAGTAACGGGGATAAATAATTATGGTAACGAATTTCACCGGTATAGTGGAAAAATAGGTATTCTTCTAAAAATTCAGTAATTAAAGTATATTCGTGGCGTACGCGTAGCGGCTCGCGAAAGTATTCGAACACCTACCGCTGGAAAATTTGCATGAATATATTATATGCATTGTATGAAACTTTTTGAAACTTTGTTAGCGGCGTAATGAGACACGACTATCGTGATTATACTGGTAAAATTGGAAACCAGTCTGAAAATCTACGTGGAAGTTACAACACGTTTATTGCACATATATACCATTATACAACGAAAAATTATAAACCATACAGAATGAACAGAGTGGTCTTAAACGTATAATTCGCGCTAAATATGGTCTCTGCATATTGTTACTTACATTATAGCGAATAATTAATCTCGTCATATTATTGCGAATAATTCAAATACCTTGGCGATCTCTACGAAGCGAGTACTTCCAATAAATATCTTGCAAATTTCATACATTTACAGTATACATTTTCAAATCATACAGTTTGTATACTATATGTATGTGGGAGATGAAAGGACATCGGGGCTTCCCTTTTGGAATGTTGGGAAAAATCCCAATACCCTAGTCCAGACTTTTACTATAGCTACACTTAAGTAAGAAAACTAAGAAACAGTTTTAATGTTCTAATCCGATTTTACGACGATGGGCTTGGGCTCGAAGTGACATAACGGGTCACTGAACGCAGCTACGGTCACGGGAGGGACGTGCACCTGACAGAGGTATAGAATAATTATATAGCTCTCCTTAAAAACAAAGATCGACCCGAGAGGTGGGGAGAAGAATATATAAGGGCAGTTCCACTTGGACTGCGGGTCGGTTCATTCAGATAAGTTTTACTTGTACGTTGAGTCATACGTGTATCACATCGCATTCGTCATCCCGTTGACCGTGGATTCGTTGTCGAACCTGAATTCGTTGTTATCGACGTCTCGACCATCCGATCGCCGCTATTACTTGCAACCTCTTGTAATAACCACATTTGTACCAATAAATATCAGCTATACCCGCGATAGTAAATTCGAGCGAAGGTTCGTCGAACGCCCAAAATTCCAACCTCAACTCGACATATATGTAGTATCGTGGACGAAGAGATATCGAGCGAACTATAAACAATGTCGCGAGAAAGCCGAAATGGAAAGCCGACAGGCCCAACAAACCTATCGTCGGCGAATAGTTTCGCGGAAAAGACCTGCGTGATCCTGGCCACGAGCTGTTGCGGAACACGTGCGTGGTGGGGTAAGACAAAAGACAAAGGGATGCTAAGGAAAGAAGACGAATTAACAGTCAGTGTCAGTTGAGAAGTCAGAGAGCGCGAACTGCGTTGTCGAGAGGCTGTGGTCCGCGTGAAAGAGAGCGTTGGATCCGTGGTGACGAGATTTGCAAATGAACTATCTAGTTGTCTTAATTATAATACGTTATTGCGATTAGTTTACGTTAAACAACCATCGTTTCTTGTTTAACCAACATCTGTTTAATCCATTTATTGTAAATAAACTAATTGTAGTAAGGATGCTACATATACATAGAAAGTTTCTAAGACTGTTGGAATACTTTCGCGAGCGTTGCGCGTATTTATTTTTTCCTCTGTAACGAACGATTCCCGAGTTCATCGCCGAGGACGGATTTTCCAGAGCGATAGCATAATCGTTGAAAAATTTGTATCGTGTATGTCAAAGAAACCGAAACTCGCTCGCTGATTAAGTTACTTTGGCTTCCTCTATCGCATGCTCCGTGCAGAATTACATTGTGCAGGACGGCTACGTTACAATACTAGTTCATTGTGGGGCTTCAAGGGCTCATCATGCTCGTATGTATAGGATGGAAATCGAGGCTAACGTCGGTGGTGGGCCAATACGAACGTATACACATATATACAGATGCGCGCGCGCTCGCACAAAAACACACACGGACACGCTATCGACGGGGTGAATGGGCCGAGAACACAATGCACGCCATTTCCAGGCATCGGGGTCTCATTCCTAATCAGAATCCTAGTTTGCCTGGCTAATAGCGCGCCTGAAATCTGGCCACCTTGTCTTCCTCGCGTCGTAACTTATCGCTATAACTAGATTACCCCGCCAATTTTCATCGTCCGTCGAATCTACACGAAACGTTTCACCTGTTAGTTTCGCTTCTCGCCATTGGAAATGCCATTACGCCTTTCAACGTATTCCATTTTATACGAGACACTCGCTAGAAAAACGATCGTCCGTCGGAATTTTCAATTCCGTGGTAATTTGAAAATTGGATGGATCTCTATAGAAATTATTGTGTGTGATTTTAGGAACCAGAGGGCGATTGTAATTATCGATAATGAACCCTAGACGTCTAGGGCTGCTATATGGAACATTCTGCAACGTAGAATTAGCTGGAAATTTAATTTCGACGTTCGCGAATCGCGAGACATCTCTTCTTTGCGGCCATTCGGTCGGAGAATTTCCGTTGTCGACCATGTTCCTCGTGTGTTATCCAGAAATGATAACCGAGGAATATTCGTTTTATTTTCCACCGATGTTTCGCTTTCATCAAGCTCTAATTTTGACGGATGCGGGGCTATTCACGCTTAATTATTTGGCCCAGCCGGTGGATTGAAACTCGAGTTTTAATTTAGCCAGATGATTAAACTCCTCTGGTATCCAGGATGCGCATTGCGCTGGATGCTGTGAATTCTCGTATCGCGAGAGAAATAGAAGAAGTATCGAATATTTCGCAGAAAGTTTCGGCGACTCGCTGAATATCGGTGCTATTGGGGTTTAGCTGCAACTTTGAACTTCCATTTTTTATTGGATTTCCTGAAACGAGTAGAGGGAAAAGGGTTGCATGTTTCCGTGCGGGATAGTGGAACTCGAGAAAAACTTGAGAATGTCCTCCCCTCTCCATAAAAAGAGCGTTAAGTAATTAGCAATTCGGATATGGGAAATTCGGGAAAATTGGAAAATTATCGAGAAGATTGCGAGTAACGAAAATTCGGGAAAAAGAGAAGGTTTCTCGGTACTTGAGCGTCGATGCAAACGATTGATAAGCTGCACCAATCGGAACAATCGGGCCAGGTGTAATTGAATATTCGTTAGGTTTAATGACAGGATTCGGTATCGGAAACCGATAGTCGTCCGGCCGCCGCCTCTGTCGAAGTATTACGAATTCAGTTGGTGCATCTGTTACGTCAAATTACGAAAGTTCCCGGAGGGAAGCTGCTTGCCAGCTTCTCGGCTGCGTCTCCTCCGGCTGACTAATGACTGGCATCAACTACTTGGCTGCGTTTCGCTATGTCGGATACGCGTTCCTCTCCTCTCCGAGATGTGTCTGGTAATGGTGTTTGACGAATTATGGGCTTTTGTCACTGTTCAAAAGCAGTCGACCATCTGTACGCTGACGCGTCGTTTCTCTCGAAGCATTACGGCAACATCAAAACGAGAAGAAGATAGAGGAAAAAGGGGGAAAGACTTTCTGCAGCGTCGCGATTAATAATTCCTCTTGCATATCTCTCCCCTTATCTTTCCTAAACTACTGTCCTATTTTCATCGTTACTCTCCTCTTTATCTCGATCCTACTTCTTTCTGTTTAGCCGGTTCGTCTTTATATTCGCCGATTTTTCCGTCGTTCTTGCCAGAAACCGGCGCGGATTCGTCCCTCTTTCCGATTCGGACAATACAGTGGCGGACAACGCCACTGTACCCGGAGCTGACCCGGTTTTCACGAAGCTTCGTGCCGTAGCATCGTAATAAATCGTCGACGCGTGACCCGTCGTCCTCCTTGTGCTACTCCTCGTCGCGGGATTATATTTTATTACGCAATAAAATATGAAGTTCTCGCGTCGAGTGCTTTCCCATTTATCGCGCTGACGATCGCAATACGCCGTGCGACGCCCGATGCTAAATCACGCGGCTACGCTAACTCGACTTTCGGATTTCGTCGATTCCGTCCGTCCTTCCTTGCGTTCTATCGTTCGGCACTCCGGCGAGATAGTAACCGGCCGAAGATTTACGTAGAAAGTACTCGCGGATTCGTTTCAAATTTTTCAGTACGAGATCGTAACAAGGATGTAACTATTCTTTCTACAACCGAATGTTTCTAAACAGCGTCTGGGCGGATAAATCACAGCGGAAGCGAGAAGAAACGATGGAAATCGAATAGAAACGGCGTAATGCTACTCGTCAGGAATAAATGCCGTCCGTTCAACCGGGAAACTCGCGCGTATTTCGTGACTCCTACCAGCGAGAGGAGCACGAGAAGGATGAGCGCAGATAAGAAAGAACGTGTTGCGACTGAGAAAATTCTACCGTAAGAGAGATTGCTCTTTCAAAAATACCAGACAAACCTTGGGAAATCTCGGGAACGGTAGAATCGGTGGAAAGTCGAAATTGAGAAAATTGGAATCGGGGTTGGCTTACGAACGAGTTAATTTTCTTATTTCTTTCACTTCTTTCGTACGTACCGGTATCAAAGGCCGCGCAGCCTCGATTTATCTTCCGTTTCGAAAGCAACGGTCCGCTTTGAGGCCACGTTAGACCGAGTAACGCGTTCTTCGACGCGGTAAAAAGCCCGGGACGCCGAGGAAAAGAGTTGCTCGCCGCGATACGAGATACTTTTACGAGCGGTGCAGGATATTCTGCGGGATATGCTCGCCGCGGAAACCGCTGCGCGAATGTCGGTCGGGTTTTATGCGCTTCCGGGCCTCGTGTGATTGGTACGAGGCCGGTAAAGGGATCCGGGATTACGTGCCCGATGATGATGATTCGCTTTCATCGCTTTCGTAACGCGTTTCCATGCAGCAACTCGCTCGATTAGAACGGCATGGGAGATCTTGAATTTTGAATTCAGATTGGTTTTTCGCGCGTTTCGGGATAATAGTGGACGTTTAAAGTGGATTTCGCACGATAAATGTGATCGCGGTTCGATCGTTTTTCGTTTCCTGCCACATTTTCCACCAACGTTATAATCGGACGTAAAATTAGAACGAAACTGTTGAGAATCGTGGATCTTCGAAGCCGAAATAATGTTATAGCAACACTAAATTTATACCGAGGATTAATATTAAAATAGTAATATATTTATTTCATGAACGATTTCTTATATATTCATCGATACACACTTGCACGCGTCTCGGCACTTTCTTCTATACCCGACTGTTAACCGACTGAACAGTTTACATTCCTTTGTTTTCGAGACGCTGCGCACACACACATACTTCCACACACTGATATTCACATACAAGTATCTCTACTACACATTTAACCCAGTCCAGCACAGAAAATTATACATATCTCAACAGAAACTTACGCTTTATCCGGCGATTCAATCGTTTCCTTACGATGTTGCAACTTTAAAGACGCACGCGTTTCTACGATTCCTACTCGTTAGTTCGAGATTCGTGGCTTTCGTAAAAATACTCTTGCGGATGTAATTTTCGCCATCGACGTTTAAAGATCGACGCATCGATTCCCGTCGCGTTTAAATTATTCTGTAACCGGATCGATCGTGGTATCTCGCTTCTTACTTTTCGACGAAGAGAATGCGAGATAGTGGAGCTTCTTAAAAAATTCCGACGGACAATAATCGACCGGGAGGGTTATCGAATTCTAAGCACGATTCGAGTCGATTGAATCGGCTGGAAGCCTGTTGAGCCCATCATCTGAGCCAGCCGTACATCCAATTTAGCGTCTCCTTTCTTGTCATTCCGGCTCCGGTGAATCTAGTTTCCGTGAAGATCCATTTGCAAGAGAGATGTACGCCAGGGTGCCACCGGGGGAAGCCAATACGGGGATACCGTGCGATCAGTGGCCTATCAACCGGAGTGCTTCTGCGGCTTCTCCCGTTCAATAGAAAAAGAAAATCATTCGTGGGACGTTTGATCGCGAGCCGAGCGAGACCGACAGATTTCTCCTTCGCGGAATGTCTGCGATCATTTGGCTTCCATTCTTCCACCGGCAATTACGTCCCTTTCTCTCGATATTTCGATCTCCTAGCTTTCAACGCTGATGAATCTCTCCGTCATACCGCCGCAAGGTCGGTCAATTCGTTAAATCTTAAAGTTTGCATGGGGTTTTCATAGAGCAGCGAGTAATTTAAAAGGTACGCGACTTTATATTAGAAAAAGACGATCGAATAGGGAAGCATATGATAGAAAAAGGATAAAATACGTTTCGTTGGGATTGAAATTCGCGTGCTTTCGCCCGGCGAGGAGCAGAGTTTCGCTTGCAACCTTACGGGAATCTGGAACAACAGAGAAATTAGGGAAATGCAGTTGGGGTGGGGGAATTTGCGGGCGATGTTACGCGTGGCTGGCGCATCGCCAATTGCAAGCCGGGGCCTACTTGGCAACGGGGATTTAACTGCAGCGTATAAACAAGTTGCACGCTCGCCGACTGCTCGCGATTACCCGTTTAGAACAACGGCGAAATACTGCCCCGTGAGGCAATCAATTCCCAAAAGTTTCCAACTGTGGTTCCCTCCTTCCGTTGCTCATTTTCCAAATGAACGTATTTAAATCTACCCCGTATTTCACCGCGCTATGATCTATCGGTAATTCACGAATCGTTCGACTCTCGTTTTCTTTTCAAGTTTGTCTCGCTGTGGCAGAGAAACGCTTCTCCCTTTTTAATCATCCGGTGTCAGGATCACGTGGATCACGGAGAAAAGCGTCGCCTTGACGCGTCGCGAGAATTCCATCCGGAAGGGTGGAGGAGGGAAAGAAATTCGTCTAGCCGTTTATCGGGCCTAGACCAAGAAGGGTAGCTCGTAGCCGGCGGCTAAGGGAGAATTCAGGGATCGTTTCCTCGTCGTTCGTTCTTGTTCCTTTTTCTCCTTTTTTTTCCTCCTCCTCGTTCGAAACATCGTAGCCGGAGGCGACCGATGCGCATGAACGTTCTTGAACGAACGCGCAAGGATCGACGTGGCGCGGCGAAATATGGAAATAAAGTACGCGCACGGATAAACGACCGAGACGATAGCTGCGGGGTGGATGCAGCCTCACGTGGGTGCTCGTTTTCAAAAGGATACCAACTGCTTTCATGCTCCGACGTCGCTCGTGAATCGAGAGCACCTGGAATTTTTAATCGCAGTCGTCGCGTCTCGAGGACTTCCACTTTTTCACTTCTTTCTAAATCCGTGTGGCTTATCGTTCGACCTGGATTGAGTTACCGAGAAACAAAAGAAGAGAGTAGTGGAAAAGTAGATATACGAATTCTATACCAGACAAGCATTTGCAGCAAGGGTGGAAAAAAGGGAACATTTTACAGAACGTATTTAAACGATAAACGACGATATTTCTTACTTAAGTTAGTTAAGTTAGTTAAACCAATACATTTTTATGTGAGAATTCATGGTGGTTGGCAGTTATTTCTTTGACTTTCAAGCACGCAATTGTCAAAATAGAAAAGCAGAAAACTATAAAAAGACATTGGTCTTTCGCGAAAGTTCAATGTAGATTTTTCTGATCGCGATTCGAAGGCGCGGAGACGTCAGAATTTTGCGATATTTGTTTCCTTGTCAGTCGGAGGGTTAGCGGTTGATAAATGGCGAAAAACAAGGGGGATAGGAGGCTGGGAGCGAGTTCTCATTGAAAACATTACGTTCGCCATGATCTGTGTCGGTTGAAAGGCGTCGAGCACCCGTTGACGATGTCGACGTCTCGTTGCGCCTCGTAAATTGCGAAAGCTCACAGAGATACGCGCTGTACACTATCTGCCATCCTCTTTCATCTGCCACAAGTCTGTTCCACCCTATGGTGTCCTTCTGTTTCACGTTTCGCCGGTACATTCGTACGCTTCATTCAACAGAAAGTTTCATAAAACCGAATTTGTTGGTTCCTAGCTATCTTTTCTTTCTTGTTTCGGTTGTTCCCCCTTTTTGTAACAGAGATAGTTTCGCGCAGATGAATGTGCTGATTTAACGGGAAAGTTAAACTCCTCGTTGGATTGGTTGTTACGGGGTAGACTAGCATGTATGAATTTCAATGCATTTCCATAGGAATGCTCTGAATTTTTCTCTTTTTTCCTTTTTTCTTTTTTTTTTATTTTATCACAGCATTGTTTCGATAGTAAAAGTGCTTCTTTTTGTAACGTTGTTACACGGGGAACGATCGAGACAAATTTAAAACTGACGAGGTACGAAACTGATAGACTAATTAGACTCATTAACCGCCGAATTTTTCCATTCACCACCTCTTTATCTTTCTGAAAAGGTTCGCGAAAAAGGTTTCTGCTGAGAAAAATTCCCTGGAGATTTCCTTTTATTTCCCAGAAGCGGGAGAAATAATCTCTATGACGGAAGAAAAAGGGAAAAGAACGAACGAAACGCGATATTAATTACAGACAGGTCACTGAACCGCGAGATGGAACAGGATCCAGCATTCTTCGGGCCGTGTGATCGTTTTCAGTTGGGAACTTTGTTGGCAGTCGGTGGAAAGGACGGATTACACCAAGATCTCAATACTTTGCCGCGGGTCGCTGGTTTCTTGCCTGACGAAACAACGCCGTCCGCGCGAAAAAGGATACCACGGTTGCGTATACAACGCGGAGTTGGCGATTCCTATTAAATAAACTGCAGACACGGGCGCAGCTGCATTTAAGCGAACCAACGCGTCTCTGGCTGGCTGTTTTGTCCCGTAATGGCACAACGCCGCTTTTGTACGCACGCAAAAACGGCCACCGCCTTCAATTCCTCTTCCTTCTTGCCTTTCGCCTCTTCCCCGCCTTTCTGTCGGACCCTTGCTATCTATGGATATTGTCGGTTCGAACAGGAAAACCGACGAAAGTACGCGGAATAAATATGAAGAAACAAGTGGCTTCGTTAAACGAGTCTCCATTTAACTTTTTTACTATCAGATTTCTATCTCGTTACGGAACGAAAATTGGCGCTGATTTTGGTCCCTTAGTTTGGTAGAAACTTCTTAGAAACGGTAGCTAACAAATGCTGTGAACGGTGGAACGGTAGAATAGAACGTTACGACGACAATTAGACAAGATGAGCGTCATAAAACGTGGCTGCGAGAACAAATGCAATTTCCAAGTTACTCGGCGTTATAGAGGGTTAATTACCTTTTGTATGTGTTTTTTCACGCGGCGAGAGGCCGAATGTGTGTGAAAGGTATTTCGTAAAATTTGCAAGCTTACTCCGGAATTTATTTTAGGGCGTGCGTCGGACAAACGGGAACGGGAAGGTTTTGAAGTGGCTCCCAGGGAGCAGCGTTTCGTGCTTTGAAATCGCTTCCTGGCCCAGAGGAATGCGTTTAAAAGTTTGGAAACAGGGTTTATCGAAGCATCCGAGGCATCTGGTGTCTCATAATTATACACGAACCCAATAAAGCTTCTAAGAAAAGAATTCGAATACGAGACCAAGTTAAACAAAAATTCTAGAATTCTACGTCGACTTAACGGCTAACCCTTTGCGTTTTCGTACCGTCGTAAGTCACTGGCGAGGCTTGAAAAAATTCGCCTACGACGACGCGTCCGCTATATGAGAAATCCTTTTTCAGAAAATTACCACCTCCTCGTATCTCGACGTTATAACATTTCGTCGTACTAAACGTGTGCAAACTCTTTAATTAACCTTTAGCATTAACACGACAGCTACGAAAAGAGAGAAAATAGTAAAAAAGGCATCGGCAATTCGCAGAGTGGCCGCTAGCAGAACGGAAGCGGCGGGCGACGGAAGAGGGAGGTTTTCTCTTTGACCTAAATGGCCGTCCAGTTGGCCGGTGGCCAGTTCCCTGTGTCCGTGCACTGGGCATCCAACCCTTTACTTATATTTTTCGATATCAATTTCCCCAGGACCGATAAATTAATCGGTTGCCAGTGGCGACCGCTCGTTGCTTCCTGCTCGTAAAATGTTTACGCGCGTCGCCTACGCTACAGGAGAATTAAATTTCCCTTTATGCTTGTACGGAGGAGGTTGTGCAACCTGCGAGAAACGCGGTAAACGAATGGGCCGCTGTAAACATAGAAACGCGACACGACGGCGCAGCAGCAGTTACATGTACCGCGCTCATGAATTTTCTGTTTCTTCTGTTTGAAATTTCTGTCTCGGTTGTCTGTGCATTAATATTTTCATAAAGTATGTTATTTCGGAGTTTTGATGAATTGTTCGACGCGATAAGAGAAGAGAATTTAGTTTCTCAAGGGCTTACTTAATCGTATTTTATCTTTCATTAATTTTCTTATCACGTTCGTTATTAGTTTCAGTTGCATTGTTTTCCTGAGTAATTGAGATTACGTAAAAAAGGATTTACCGTTATTATCCCGTTATTAAAGCCATTGATTTGCCTTGTATATTAATGGTAACTATCAATATAGTTTGAAAAGGCGCGTTAAATTCCGCGCGAAATTATTGCGAAACAGCGCCAGCCAATCAGAGCGCGTTCTTAAGTTCGACGGGGCCCGTGACGTCACTTTCACATAACGCTCGGCAAGTGGTACTGCGTAGCACGGAATTTCGTATTCTTTTGTGGTTTTGTTCAAATTTTTCTATCAAATTCGAGTGATTTGTCGCGAAAATAGTGTTGCGTAGTGAAAATGGAATCCGAAATCAGCTGTGACGACCCGCAGTTCATGAATATGTTGGAAACCTGTCTGCGTGTAGAAATTGAAGCAGCCAAGAGCACGTCTTCTGGTAAGTAACCTCTTTATTTCACTGTTACTTGTCATTTTCCTTGCAATAATGTCGTATGCATCGATGTTTGCGTTAAATTATTGTTAGTTTATGATATTTGATATCCCATATCGTTTGACATTTGAAACGATACTTGACAGCTTTTAGAGTGATTAACATCGATTGATATTTCAAATAACATTGACAAATTAAAAAATTAAATAAATGTGGCCAAAATCATCCTCTTAGCTACTTGAAATAAGATTTGATATTATGTATAATATAGGTTATGTATGGTTCTTAATTCTTTAATAACACGTACATAGAATCAAATTTTATGATTTATTTGTGACATCTGCAAGTACGATACTACGAAAATCGTGTTTTTATGAATTTTTCTAAGAAGTTGCAAGTGAAATAAAAGAATTGAAGACTAAGGTGCAGACACAATTGCAAACAAGAAAGGAGTTGAAAAATACGGCAAAGAATACAGAGGATAATATCATAATTTTAACTAACATTTTAAACAAGTACGTAAGATAATCGAATCAATACTACTCTGGTCTATTCATTAGGTGTATCATTTTGAAAACTCGTTCATAGGCACAATAAATACATTAACGAAATTTCTAATAAAATCGAGCTAATGAAACTTAATTTGGATAACGACTACAAAGTCATGGAATTGGACTGTGGACGATATGAGAGTATTTACAACGAATACGAAAGAGTATGGGAATCATATCACGTACGTAATTTCCTTTGCATCGCAATGTAAAATTCCAGATGAAAATCGGAAGATCGTCTCGCTGAATTTCATTCTACGATTGCAACGTTATTTAGGCAAAATACGAAGAATTTCCTTTGGCCAAGGTGAGGAAAGAAAACAAGGTAAAATTGGAGAAGCTTCGAGTTGATAAAATGGTGGTGGAATATAAGATCAACGAGTTCGAGAAAATTTTGAAGCAGAGAGAGCGGATTACGTGGCTGAGAATGCGCGCGAAAATCGTCGAGCTTGCGCGCGCAATTTTAGACCATATGGGACTCGACAAAGAATGGGAAGATCTTAATCGAAGTATCGAAGCACGCGAGAAGGAGTTGAATACGATCAAGACGGAGGTTTTTTTCATAACTGTTTACGAATTTTCGAGATTCTCAATTTTCTTTTCATAGCACGATTCTTATAGCATATCATTTTCGGGTTCTTCCGGTTCTTAGCTAGCTGTACAGTTGAAGAGGCAGGAGGAAGAGAAGAGGGATCGAACGTTAAAGTTGCTGGAAATGCCACCGCCAAAGATTAATTTCTCCCACATGCGCAAGATTTACCATGGATCGAGAATCAGCTCGCACAGTGGCTGGGAAAAAAATTATGAGAATTCCATAGGTGCTCCTTCACGTTTTATCACGAGATATCCTTCAGAGAAGGGCTTTGAGAATATTTTCTTTTTTCATACTCGACTATCTTTAGTTTAATTAAATTATTGTAGATTTGATCTCTCGATTTCACATCCAACACCTTATACAGATTTTATTCATTTGAATAATAATTATGATAACAACAACAACAGTAATAATAACAATAATAAAATAATTTATCTGAAATTAAATTAAGAACTGATTCGTTCAATTCAGACTCGCTATCAGTGGACACCTTGATGTTGGAAGAAATGTGTCTAGCAGAAAGTAACACCGTACAATCGCCGTCAGAAATTTCAATCCATATCGGGGAAGATCAGAGTATTCCTCATGACCGTCCGATCGATTCAAAGAGTCCTTCCCAGGACCAGGGACAGCAGGAAATAGAGCACGAGGATGTAGCAAGCGAGGTGGACAGAATCTCGGTTTCAGAACCGATCGATGCATTCGAGGAGGAAGTGGAACAAGGAATGGGCCAGGAACTGGAGCACATGGACCAGCCATCCGATCTTTCGAAAGATAAGCACACAGGCCAACGTTGCGAGAATCTTGAGGAGGAAATGGATGATCCCGTAGCGAAGAAAATGAGATTGATCTTGGATGAAGGGAAGTTTGTGGCGACACCAATGAAGATTATTCCATTGGAGAAAACGAAGAGTCGCTCGGTTGATCCATCCCCTCGTGCAAGAATCGCAAGGATTGAGACAGTTCGCTACAATATGTCTCCAATGAACAAAATAGAGAAAAGTAACTCGGATCGAGCTGTATTATAGGCCAAAAGAATTGGTTGATCCACATTTTTTATGAATTTTTTAAACAACTAAAAATTACGCAGCATTGGAATATATTACTAAAATTTTTAACGTGATCCTCCTGAACTAAATCTTTTGGCTTCTAGCATTGTATATTTCCTGCTATGAATAGAAACTAGCGTGTTTTCAGCAAATAATGATTTAGTCGAGCCAAGGAAAAGTCAGTTGACAGATCAATTTGTTGAATCAATGATGACGAAGACGCCTTCGGCAAAGAAGCCTGATCAAGACAAACCCAACCCCTCCAGTATGTTTACTCCTCGTCACTATGATTTCTCTGATACCAGTGACATGAGTTTCTGTATGGATAACAATATGAACACTCTGAAAGGTATTACCTTTAGCTTCTCTACTTTGCAATCTTGGATTTATCTTATACTTTTCTATTTCGTCTTTTATTGGCTGTATCGCGTTCAGCTGATCAAATATCGTTGTACGGAGGGTCTGTTCGAGATTTCTGCGAGTGTTCCAACATATCCAGGGCCATCGAGGACGCAATTCCAGAGAGCAGCGCAAACGATCCATCGACCAGCAAGACTTACAATTTGCCACGTACTTACGATACTTCTGATCGAAGGCTTCCATCGTTTCGCTTTCCCACTCTCATACTTATTTTCTTGTTGCAGAATTCGATTTCAGTAACATTCTGAAACGTAACTCCAGCGGAAGGAATCTCTTCTAAATCCGAGCCGTCTCGAAGAAAGTCGATGTTCATTTAGAAGTTCTGTATTTGTTGTAAAACCTCGTTTGGACGAAATAAAATCGCGCGAAGCGAAGCTGAATGGGGCAATTTTTCTGGAACGGTAATAAGGCAGGTTCTCGTTCGTTTTTCGCCCGAGCTGAATAATATTCGAGCGAAATTACGCGTGGTCGTAATTTTCACCCTCGACAGTCGGTAGAAAGCGTCCGGTGGCTCGGTTCCGTTCTAAGAACCCGGGAAAAGGAAACATGAAAGATGCGGACGGGGGAGGAAAGAGGCACACGCCAGGCTGGAGAGGGAGAAAGAAAGAGCACTCGGCTCGACGACTGGAAAGTAGGTCCTTTAAAGCGCCCCTTTGTATGCCACTCTTTAAAGACCATTGCCACCGACATTTAATCTTCTGTCTGGATGTTTGTGAATTATTTAAAGGACCAACATGCGACGTCGTGTAATCAAACGTTAGATCGTTACGTTTTTTGATAAATGACAAGACTTCTATGCTCCTACTTTATATGGATATCAATTCTTTCGTCGCGACTTACAAAATTTGTTGTGGAAAAGCGAATGTTGGTTGTATTCGTGTGTATGTACACAAGTTTCTGAAAGGTTCTTTATACGAACGTTAAAGTAAATGGAGTTACTGTCTGGAGTTGCTTTCACTGCAGGAAAATTCTAAATTGCTATTAGGAACTGAGCCACTTACGGTTCTTTTAGAGGAACCTTCTGCGAAGTAATGACGCGAGCAAAACATTCGAGTATAGAGTTTTTTAAAGAAAAGAAACTTAGATTCTATTTGAAATTTTCCAACTTGTAAGGACTCGGTATTGGCTATTAACTGAAATTACGAATAATTCTAAAAAAGAACAATGTGCAGAAGATTAAACGATACCTCTAAAAAAAAAAAAAAAAAAAAAAGGCAGAAGTATAGCACTTTGCCCCTGGTCCCCTTCTTTTCTGGAGAATTTGTTATCGAGAAAGACGTGCGAGGAATAACGAGGCTGGCGAACGGTAACTTCTTAATAAAACCCGACCAGTACCGCTTCGTCAAGCCTCGTTCTTGCGTATAATTGCTTTAACCGGTATAATTGATATAAATTAACCGGGCTCGCGTGGAGAATTCATAGGAGTCTCGGGAAGAATACCAAAGTTTGTTATTACCTATCGTAACTTTCGCCAATGGACAGCCGACTTCCGTTATGAATGCAGTTTATAAAAGTAGTCGTATCCATTGGTGATACATCGTCGGCTTATTTTCAAACCTCCGACGTCGACGGAAATAGATGAGAAAATTTAATAAAAAAAAAGAGAGAAAAAAGAAGAAGAAAGAGGAGACAGGAAGGATGAGAGGAAACGGAAGGAGCGAGCTTAAGGAAATTCATAATTGTGCCAGCCAGCGTCTTTGTTTAATGAAAAATGGAAGCGAGCCGTCGGGAGATCTCTTTAAAGAAGATGTCTTACCGTATTCCTGTAATCCTCGAGATACTGTATCTTCCCTTTAGACGGACGGATTATCATAGAAAAGAGAAGAACTACAGACTTGGCATTGGAATATAAATCGTCTGTTTTTTAATAAAGTCGAAGAAAGTATGATTACTTGCGACTGGACATTGTATAAAACATTCAAGGTGGATCTCAAATTAAAGCAGGTATATTTTGGGAATTTTTTCAAATTCCATCATCGCGTTTCCTCCGAATAAAAATTGTATGCATATTTGTAACGTTTTTATTGTTATTGTGATAATAAATAACGAAACAACGAAATAACGAATCTCTTTTACGGCGATTATAACGTATCATTGAGTTAGCTCTAACTTATTATTTCAATTCTATCATTATAACGTATCATTGAGTTAGCTCTAACTTATTACTTCAATTCTATCATTATATCGCATCATTTCACGATCTACTATATCGTTATCGACATCCAACACGTTTTCACATCAGCCAGAACACCATTTCCTTGACCAGCTTCGCTGACCACTCATTTTTTATCTGTTTCACAGAGAGCAGGCTGTTTTTCTTTCCGGATGGAAGACCCGGTTCCGTGGCTACGTGACTGGAATCCGCCCCCGCCATTGGCACGCCACTTTTCCTCAGTTGCTGGAATCAGCTCCAGTACTCCAGCTTGGATCATCTACGACCCGGTGCACCTTCATCGAATTCGGTGAGTGTACCATCGGCTTGACTGTTTTATCAACGGGCCTCGTGCTCCTTTTTTTCTCTCTCTCCATTATCGGTGAGCATAAAAAGAGAACGGAACAACGTCTGAATCAGGTAGCCACAACGTTTTACGATCCCGTCTCTTGAATTACGATCGTGGTGGAAAAATGGGGATCGAAGACGAGCCACTGAGTCAGCTGGAACTTGCTTTA
Source organism: Bombus huntii (assembly GCF_024542735.1). Classification (NCBI taxonomy): domain Eukaryota; kingdom Metazoa; phylum Arthropoda; class Insecta; order Hymenoptera; family Apidae; genus Bombus; species Bombus huntii. The sequence continues at coordinate 12,139,685 of NC_066240.1, forward strand.
CTTCGCATCGGGGAACGGTCCTCTGACGGTCTCAGCGGAGAATCAATTTTGAACTGTACATTATCGAACTGTATAACTTGTCCCATAGTTATAGCCCGATTCAGGAAGCGAGTAACTATCGCAAGGCATATACGATCGAAGTGAAACTTGCTAGGAATAGATTGGTTATGGGTATCGGAAAGCTGAGGCGATGATTGGATTCGATGTTTATGAGATCGTTACAAGGACGTTCAATGTGCTTTCGCCTGGTAAAGCGTAAAAGTTTGATTGTTAGCGTAGCTTTACAGATACATTCAGTATTTTTCCCAACACTTGGTTAAATCACATTTAAAACGCGAAATATTCGTTCGTTAATGCTTAATGCTATTCATTTTGAAGTATTGAGTCGAATAATAAGTTCATCTTTTTAAAGTTTATCATTTTATACGAAATATATCTATATAATTGACGATGTATTTTTTTATTAAAAATCAAATACACGTATTTTTGCATTCTTTAAACAATTTTTGTAACATTCTTCGAAAGTGTATACATCGGTAAAAGACGGACGAATTTATTACTCGATCTCATATATCCTTCAAAGATTAGAAAAGCTAGTTTTTAAACAGTTGGTTAAAATCAGTTTATAGAAAATGGAAATACGACCACGATATTATAAAACAGAGCATATCTACAGTGGCTACAAAAAGTATTTGCACGTCGTTTATGATATCATTCGCATGCTACAATAAATAAACGCAATGAAAATATATTAAATTCCCCGTGAAATATAGAACCTGATAAAGAAACGCTTTGTCAGTTGCCAGTATACAGGGTGGTTGGTAACTGGTGGTACAAGCGGAAAGGGGGTGAAAATATAGAATAAAAATTTTTTTTTTTAATTTTCTTTTCTTTTAAATTTTTCCATCTAGACAACGATCTACAGTGAGATCCGTTATAACGTGCCGCACGCGTACCGAGCGAAAATTGAAAGTCGATTTTCTCGAAAACAAAGCCTCGAACGAAAAATTTTTATTCTATATTTTCGACTTCTTTCTTCGCGTAGAATCACCCCCTTTCCGCCTGTACCACCAGTTACCAACCACCCTATATAAGAAATAACGCCATATATTCAGCGAAAGTCACTTAAATTTCAAAATCAGTAAGTCATTTCCTCTCGCTGTAATACCTTTTTCCACTCGTTTTTCGATCTCCATTTATCAGTAATCCGCAATATCTGCAGGCTTAAGCAATATTAAGCGAGCCATAATTAACCAAAAATTACGACTCAGGCTTAGGATTGGTTAAACGCTACGTGGATATATACCTTGGGTCGTGTTCTCTCTGCAAATTCCTTGTTGATAACGATGATTTACCGCGTCTGGACTCCCGCCGCGATCTTATTAGCCTCATTATAATGATCGCCCCGCGAGACAATGTGCCGACGATGTATCTACACGGGACGGGGACGGGGACGTTGATCAATTGGCGAGTTTATTGCGAAATAATTGCGTAGCCATGCTGCTCCGTGCGTTTTCGCGACTCTGATATATTATTCTCGTTCGTCGAGCAGCTTATCGGCGCAGCAGGGAGGAAAGCTCGCAAGCTTGAAACTCGCGCCGCGATTTATATTTCGCGTTACGTGCGGCTGGGTTAATTGTTATCAGGCTGGTTGAGCTTGTGCTCCGTGAAGGTAGCTGCTAGAGATAGGCTGGTGTTTCGTGTGCTTTCCGCTGTGGGGCAAATTACGAGACGTATTCAAGGCAGGTTTTTATAATTCACCTCCCCTCTCCGCCCCACCGACTGAAATTCGTGACTACGAATTTCATGCAATTTTCCTAACTCACGAGATAACGAGGTTGGAATAACATCGTAGAATTTGGTGAAAATCCTATTATTCTGAGATTAGAATTAGCGTTTATCTAAAATCACTGGTTATATTTTTAAAAGATAGAGGCTGCGCAAGTAAAATTAGGTTGAGTATAGAATCTCAACAAGATACGAACGACAGAAGAATGTAAGAGCTCTCCTTTAATAGTTGGCACTCTGTCGACTAATCGAAATCAATATACGGAAATACGAGGTAACACGGGCCAAGAGCAAACAAGAAGCCACTGCCAGCAACTTGGAACGAGGATCGACACCCCATAAGATCCGCAGACGCACAAATTGCCTTCCATCAACGTATCTGTCTATCCCGTGTCTCTCCGTTCCTCGAACACCATAGACTTGTCGTTAAAAACTACTTCTCCACGGCAAATTGCCAGCATTTAGCCACCACGACTCAATGGCTTTATTCTTCGTAGTTAGTTGAACCTCGAAGACGTATAAGAACAAAGGGTTTCTCCAAATCCGCTCGTAACGCGTTTCGCGCAGGTATTCCGGAATATCCGGTTTTCTTAGGCCGCCGCCGCAACAATTGCGAATTCCACCTCTGTTTCGTTTAATCTCACCGCGAATATTAAGGTAACCAGGCTCGCATTTATAATCGCGTAGCGTTTTCCGTGGTGTTTGGTGTTAAGCGGCCGCGCGAAGACAATAAGAGGAAACGCGGTTGCTTTACGTTGCTGGCGGTTTTGTGTTAAGGGAAGCTAGGGAGATCGATAGCGTTTAATACGTCGTGTGCTCGAATAAGGGGAACCGCCCAAGTGTGAGACGCGAAACGAATGCGAATGTATTTAATTTCTCGTTTGGTTTCGTTGGCGGGTAGCTGACGTTAATCGAGGATTAATTATTTCTGGCTTTTAACCGGGCAAAGAGTATTCTGCACTAACTACGGTAGCGATATATACAGTCAGTCGCGAAAGTCACACGCTTATCGAATTCTCTGTACCTGACTTACCCGAGAAATTGAAAACGCACTTTGTCACGCGATTATTTATATCGCGTTATGTATCGATACAATTATCGTTAACGCGTTTCCACAAAATTGAAACAAGCTGAAATATAGGGGAAATATATGCAACCCTGGACACCTAGAAAGATAAGGTAGATGTAACATTTTCTTTCGTCTACAAGTATTTGCTAAAGGATCAAGACTTTTACGGGGAGTCTTAACTCCGTGTTTATTGATTTTTTCTTCAATAAAATTTGAAAACGGCAGAGCAGTAGAACGTTATCCGGCTCTGTATCCAGCGGAACTTTGTGTGCTTACGCCCGGTGGCAAATGTGACTGGATTGTAAAAAGATACAAATTCTTGTGCGAACTGATACGAAAGTAGAGTATCTTCGATTTAGCGTACGATTTTTCCATAATTTTAAAAAATAAGAACGCGACAGCTTGTTACAAACCTAATTGTATTTTTGGCTGAAAAAAGGAAAAAAAACTTTAGATGTTTATAAAAATTTTAGCGATTAAGATATCAAAAAGATTGTGCGCCACATTGTAGATATAGATGTAATAAAGATTTCGAGTTAATCGGATGAAGAGTTTGAAAGATCGAAAAACATTGTTTCGAGAAAAGCGCGTTTAAGGTTTTAGGTTAATCTTTCTCTACAATAAAAGAACGTACTCGTGTTCAGTGTTATAACTAAGCCATTTTTTAGAATTTCAAAATACCATTTTAACACGGTATTCTATACGTACGGAGCTTTAAAAAAACGCAGAAGAAAGTTTCGATTTTTTGAAGTCGACGTGGTTGCACATTGAAAAAATGAAACATTTGACTCACGAAAATTTTCCAAGTAAAATTACGTTAGAAATTGCAAAACCTTTGATTTTATCTGTACCTTAAAATGTCTTATATTTGATGGGACGTACACGGACTTTCGTAAGTGACTGTAGGTCGTAGAAAAATCGTGTCAGTCGTCGACTAACGAGTTTGTAACGTAGCGTGAAATAAGCGAGAAATTAGTTTTCAAGTAATACGCGTTTAATTTTGAATAGCGTTTTCGTCTCTGAATCGATTGCAAACAGCGATCCACGACGAAGAATCGAGAAAGTCCAATTTTGCCGTAAATTTTCGAATACCTTACGCGTCTCAAACATCGAATTCTCCTTAACGGGGAAATATTTCTTCCCACTTTATAATCTTGGTAAAATACCTCGAAGAAAATATTCGAGAACATTTCCAGTCCCTTACGTAAGATGCTCCGCTGCATGAAACTTTAAAGTAGGTTATCAGGTAATCTCGTTGCTTTCTATTCATATTCCATTGTTTCTTCGATATCTGGCGAAAAGGGCGACGAAAGTTTCCACGTAACTTGCTCCCTGATCGCTTTCCATCCCAGTTCTTTCCCGTTCCACCGCCTGTTTCGAAACTTTCTTTTACAGAGGGATCGATGAAACGGTGGGAAAGTCGTGTCATTAATTTTTCCGTCTGTTTCCTCGGAGCGGCAGGGTCGAACAAACAGGCAAATATTTTTCCTAACGCGTCGCCTCTACCCCCTTTCCTCGTTGCTTCGGCGAACGAGACTTCCGCTTAGTTCTCTTTGAAGCGGCGAATAAAAGTTGCAGCTGCAATTTGCAGGGGCCGATATCGTTCGTCGAACGCGATTCGCTTTGTTAAACGAATCGTTCCAGTTCGTTCGAGTTCATCGCAATAATCAACCAAGTTCTTTCCATTTCAAACGAGATATCTTTAATTATTTTGTCGGTTTCTCGTTAACCGTTTGGTTAACATCGGATCTCTTTTCAATGATCGAGACGCGCGAGACACGGACTTTCCTTGACGGATAAATCATGAGAATTAAAGGGTCGTACGGGAGTTTAGGTCGTTTTTGCTCTCGCGGATTTCCCGGGCAAACTACCCCCATTTTGTCACGGTCTGTCGATAGCAGCTCGTCTGAGTAAGGGAAACATCCCCTGTCTTTCGTGCACCGAACGATTTCATCATGGATCTCGTAAAACGGCGACGCTCGTTACTGTCCTCCATATTTTCGAAAATTTATTTCCCACGTTTTTACGCAGTCGTTCGTTTTAAATCGAACGATTCTTCGAATCCTCTTTTCCTTCCGGCCATCTTTTATCCTTTTATATCTCTCTCTCTCTCTTTTTATCGTATTTCTATTTCTCTACCAATTCCAATTGCAATTACGAATTCTATCTTCCGATAGTTAGGTAGTTGCAAATTTCGTAATTTCTTTCGAAATCTTTTTCGAAACCCGAATGCCATCGAACGGTATAAGAAGCGAGATTTTTAGCGTCGTGTTTGTAAAACGAATCGTATAAAATATTTCGCGTCCGATCAAGTAGATTTCGTTTGTTCCGCGAACGAACACATTGTGTTTCCACGATTCCATTAACATCGGCGTCGCACGATCAGAGGCTCGTACGGTCTACTCTGCCAAGGGTTAAATCGCGTGGAACCCGTGCCACCAGCTCGGAATTATTTACAGCAAATGGCGGAACGATGTCGCGTGGTCATCGCGCCGGCGGCTTGTCGCCTCGATTAATCTATGACATTTCCGATTTTGGTGCCATTATTGAAGGAGTTGGAAATTGAACGATATAGGACACCAGATGTTATATGGCGAATTATTGTCGTTTATAACTGAAATGGAAGACGAAAAGGCAATTATTCGACAAGACGCTGTTTATATAATACAATCGCCACTAGAGAAGAGTGGTTCCAAAATTTTGGAATGGAATTATCAATGGCCAACATTGACCTCTTTACGATCAGGAAAATCCAGCTATAGAAGGTGTCTTTGAGCTTAAAAAAGAATAAAATCCGCGTGGGCGGATATTCAAAACGGAGCTTTAAACAAGTTAGTGGATAGCGTACTTAATAAATTAGTGGGAGTAACCAATAGTAACAAAACTAACATTGAGTTTGTATTTTTTCACATGGCAAACCACAAGTTTGAAAGGAAATTTAATTGCTTCCAGACTTGAGAGAAAGAAAATTTGTGTTTGTTGTATCTGTCGGAGATGTAGGGACATCGGGCCTTTCTTTTGGAATTTTGGAAAGATTCCCGATACTTTGGTCTAAACTATTTATCATAGCTGTACTTAAATAATAGAACCTAGAAGTAGTTGTTGCGATACGATCTGATTACGTTTGCCCGAGATTCGTGACAGTGGGCTTGGGCTCGAGGCGACACAACTGGTCGCCGAACGTAGCCACGGTCACGGGATGAACGTTTTTACTTAACAGTAGAAGTACCAATATCGAGGGGCACGCGCTGTATTAACAAACAAGCCCCGGACAGGAGCAATGACGGCTCTACGCGGGTCTGCCTGGTAACGGCGCCTGGAATTTTGTCGATATCCCCGGTCAATATGCAATTGACAAATGTGATCGTATCAGTCTTTTATTCTGGTGATCACCTTGGAGAGTTTACACACAACGTCTAGTCAGTCAGTCAGAAAGATACCGCGCGACGCAGCTAACGTCACTTTGTGTTTCAAAACATATTCAATTGTACAAAGAGTTTTCCCGTTGACCGTGGATTCGTTTGAACCTAAGAACATTGTCTTTACATTAAGAGTGTCTAATTGAATCATTGAACAACTAGGATGACTTGTCCTAATGAAGATACGCAACGCGCCCCTAAGACCAACGCCAACCCGACAAACCCGACATAATACGAAACTATACAAACGGTTCTGTCAATTCTCGTTTTATTACGAAAAATCTAAAAATAGGGTTGAATTTATAATTATTCACGACACTGTATGTATATAGAAAATAGAATACATAGAATAGGAAAGAAGAGAAAAGTAGACGCAGAAGTTTAAGCTGACAATAAATAATTACAGTATAGATCCAAAAGTGTGTCTAAAGGATACTATTGACCAAACATGTCAATATCACGGTAGGCAGAGTCAGTCGTTGATCTTAGATATTTAATGGATAGACAATCGATTTATATAGTTAAAATATCCGTATGTAACAAGGAATAATTCTTAAGCGTCTTGGTACGTTCAGAGACAATAACTGAATGGTTTCAACAAAAGATATGATCTCTGACTATTTTACTTGAAACATATTGTAGTAGGGGGGGGGGACTCTGGGTAATTAAGAAGGTCTGCTTGACCTTAAATTATTCTGGCGTGGTACTATAACGTGAATAATAAGTGTTTATCGTACGTTTGATTCTAGCTGAATCTAATGTTTAAATCTTAGAGGATACTGTCTTTTTAACCTGCGGATCTGATCCGTCGTGTCAAGTAATTGAGTAACTAGTGGGTTTCAGTGATTGTTAATTCTTATGTTATGTCTATTAATGAATTTGCATATCTCTTCTTTAACTGTGGGTATCTTAAGGTCGCGATATATTGGACGAATGACGACTGCGTGTATCGTACTTGATTTTGTGTTGGTGTAATATTGAAATGAATCATACCGTTAGCAAACCTACTAGCACACTAATATCCTTTTTTCTTGTAATATTTTTATCTTTACTCACGAATACGACATCGAACGTTATTCCTTTATCGCTCATTGTCCGAAGATTTCAATTACTAAGAATTTCATCGTACGTAGTCGTGAGAGTGGAAAAGGACTTGCGAAATGGACATTACGTTTCGCAGCAAGTTTGGCAAATATACGTTTTCTTGCCGTGAAAGGGTAACGTTTGCGCGACGCGAAACTCGATTATAGTCGAACGTAACGAAACGAGTGGGCCGCGAGAGTCGGGATAAACAAATACAGAGGAAAAATAACGGAGATTGGAGAAAAGGGGTCTAACGAAGCAGAAACTCTTTGGAGTCTGCTGCAATCACGATAGAGAAAGGGAGGACGGTCGCGTTTTGAGTTGCTGGCTTTTGAAACGAGGTTCGATCGCGGCCTCCGCAGGAACAATGAGAGGATCGGTTACCGCATTCAGCCGTCGTGACAATGAGTCGACCGAAATGTTCGTGGCATGGAAAAGGTCGAAAGAGGTGCGATTGTATCTGCCCCGGGGACCGTTCTCCTCCGTGAAAACCGACGAATCTCCGACTAATTATTGTTTCGATTCGGTGAAAAAGGCCGAAGGTCGCGAGTCTTTTCGTCATTCAGTCTCTACGTGGCGAGAATCAATTGGAATCTCTGGGACCTGGACGATTGTCTGGTTCGTTTCAAACGAATTCGATTCGATCGTTAAAATTCTGAATGCGCGTATACGACGACAATGTTCTTGGTATCCATCCGTAGTTTTAGTAGTTCTCGTTTATACGAGTGGCGATATTTCATTCTCGCGAGCTAACTCGATTCTATTGGAAGACCGAGGAGCGCTTTAAAGTAGAAGCAACTGTAAGTGCAACGTTAATCTCGAACGTTAAACTGGTTCTGCTACTTAGATCCCGACGAGGCTTTTTAAAGGGATTTAATGCCTCGGATTCTCGAGAATTTTTCATTCTTGCAAGTTAATTCGATTCAGTGCAAGAGCCGGAAATTTCTTTATAACGATCTTAATCCTAACTCCGCTGTCATTTAACCTTGCTACGATCATTGAATTTTTACGCTCCAATCTTATTCCGGTAAACGCTTTTAACGTTTTAAGAGAACGTTGGAAAAAATTGCGATACAGAATCACCGTACAACGGTGACATCGTCGTTTATATTCTTTCGTATTTTGCTGAAACTTGATATATCTTTCAACGCAATAGAAAAGTACGATTGGCTCGGGATAACGTGACAAAAGGACGCAGAAAAGTCAAAGTTAAATCGTCCATGTCGTCCCCTTTCGTACGAAATAACTTTTCCTTAATTTTTTACCGTATTTTATTGCGACGTAATTGTATCGTACGACGAGACACGCAACAGTTATCCAAAGTTTCGTCGGTGAAACTTGAGGAGCCGCAGGCGTCGCGAGAGAAAGCTCGATCACGGTCTAACTCGATTTTCAGTCGGGTCTGATCGCTTCCGGCGGCGTTTAACTCGATCCACTGTGGGGGACACGCGACTTGGTGGAAGTCAGCGAACAAAAGTAGGGACACGGTTAGAGGTTAGCTTCGTGTATTCGATCGAAAGCTTGGTTACTCACGAGAACATTGTCGTGGTTCGTCGCTGCCGTCGCCGCAGTCGTCGACGACGTTGCACACCTTGTTGAGGGCGACGCAGCGCCCGTTGTTGCATTGAAACTCGCTTTGTCGACAGGAAAGCACCGTCGTCGCCATTAGAACGCAGACGAACACCGGCCAGTGCGTGTCTGAAACATGGGAAATTAGTGTTTTTTAAAATAATGCACGTCGATCAAAGGGAATATTTTTTTTTTATTTGGAAAACTTTTACATTCAATTCTCATTGAGAATTATAATTAAATTATTCTGGCGCGGTACTATGTCGTGTTTAAAAAGTGTTTATCGTATGTTTGATTCTGGTTGAATCTAATGCTTAAATCTAAGGAGTATTGTCTTTTTAAGCTGCGGATCTGATCCGTCGTGTCAAGTAATTGAGTAATTAGTGGGTTTTTTTTGGTGGCTGTTAATTCTTATATTATGTCTATTAATGAATTTGCATATTTCTTCTTTAACTGTGGGTATCTTAAGGTCGCGATGCATTGTTTCGTTGGTAACATACCAAGGTGCATCTATTAAGGATCTTAGAGTTTTCGATTGGAATCGTTGAAGAATTTCTATGTTGGAATTACTCGCTGTTCCCCATAGTTGGATCCCATAGGTCCAAACAGGTTTTAATATGGCCTTATATAGCATTATTTTACTCTGCACGATTAAGTTGGAACGTCTGTCAACAAAGCAAATATCGCAATGAGAAATCAGAAGAGCCAGAGAATTGCGAATTCCGTGAAGATTCTCGTTCTTCTTTAACTTTCTTACTTTTTAAACTCGAAACTTTGGAATAAACTTTTATGGCGATCTCTTTGGCTTTATTTTACCGCTTTGGGATACTGGTATTTCGTTGGATTAGAAAATTAACTCTCTCTTTCTTTCTCGCGAGAGAATTTTCCGTCGAATTACTCTTTTTAGAGAAAATTCTCCAATTTTTGCCTGCTCTCTGTGAAATTTATATGTCTGCGTTATCGATCTGTAAAGTCCTCAGTGATGAAAGTTTGAAGGAACTTAGTTCTGAGAGAGAAGAAAAGTGAAAGAATGGAATATTTATGTTAGCATTTTTAGATGAACTTAACGTTGCTTGCGTAGCACGCAGTGTTTCAAACGGCGAGAATCGAAACGGTTGTTTACGTGACAGAGGAAATACCGGCTGGCAAGCAAACAAACGCATTCGTCTTGGCAGTTGCGGTGGAAAACGCGTGAAATTTATCATTCGTCCAGGACACGTGTTCGCCTCTCTCTGTCAAACATCTCTCGGTCGAATCTCGAATTGATTTAACCGGTTTGTAACGTTGGTACTTGAAGATGTCGAAGGAGGGAATAAGACGAACGATTTGTCCGTTTGATCGACAGCGAAATGGATGCCGAATGATTTATTCTTCAGGGAATTCCACGTCTGCGCGATTCCATTGAGTCGTCGGTCGTCCGAAAATAGACGGGCGTCTTAGGTTTCAAGAAAATGTCTGGAGAAATTGGAGAATTCAAGGCGTATCGGGTTTCACCTCGGATAGAAGTAAAGTAAAAGTTCTTTCGAAAGTTTTCCTTTTAAACGGTTAATACATCGGCTTGTCCGCGTTCTTATTACAAATCTTTATGAAACAACGAAACGTTCTAACGATTATACTGCTCTTTGTTGAATACGAGAGAGAATTTAGAAGAGAAAACAGGTTATATTTTTTTAACGAGATAACGTTGAATGTTCATCTTGTTATTGTTTCTTCCGATTTGTACAAAATTTATTCGAAAGACGCACACGCGAAACGGGATACTCTAAAAACTCGTGGAGTTTATTTAACACGTTGACTGTCACGCGTGTTTTCAAAGAAATCTCCGTCAGGCCACGCGTACAGCAGTACCGAGCGTTCTCTGCTAGGTGCTCCCATCGATATTTTAGTAATGCGAGTCGCTCAAGCGGTGGTCTCAAGAATGATCTTTCGTTTCGTTTGTTCGCAACGTTAAAACCACTAGCTGTTGTCGAATATAACGAAGGAAAGTGTGGTATAGATTATTCCGACCAAATGGTTTCTTATGCCACCACAATTAGAAAAGGAATCAAATGGTACGGAAAACTTGGCATTCGACTCTTTCTGGGAATTTCTGTTGTAAACGCTTTGACGGTTTACAAAATTGCAACAAGGAAAAATATAAATATTAGAATATTTAGACGATTATTGGTTGCAAAATTATTAGGGTTGTCCGAAAATACAAAACATCCTTGTCTTCGACGGAGTCGGCATAATATCGCCGTTCGGAAAAACGATTCCGGAAGAAGCATTAGACGCGCGTGCAAACTATGTTATGCGAATAAAAGACGTCGAATGGACCGAACAAAGGCACGAAAGAATTTGAAGAAAACGACAACTTATTGTCCAAATTGTCCCGACCAACCTCAGCTATGTATAGAATGCTTTAAAGTTTTACATTCTAAATAATTTTTTTGATAAACCATTTTCGTATTTTTATTTTATAACAATTCAACTATTATTACAATTAATTATTAATTAACAATGTATTACTATGGAATATCTTTTCAAATACCTACGACGATCCCACGCAAGTTGTCAAATAAGCGACATCCGAATATGGGTTAGGCGGCCTGACCAGAAACTTTGCTGACACCCGAATACGGGTGTCGTGGCGGTCAACGTGTTAAAGGAATTCAATTCGGTGGATGAAACGATAGATGGCGCAAAGTCTATTTATCGTCAAATCTTTCTTAACTTTCGCTACGGCTATCCCAAGTAACCCGATACTAGATACGTACGAAGTAAGAGATTATAGAAGAAAGTTTTCGTGGATCAACGACTATAGTTGTCGTTTCCCGACGAAACGATCCTGGCTCGAATTTTGTCTAGCACACGGATTTCCATTTTACTCGGAATTCAATCTTCACAGTGTCTTTTTCTTTTATTTGCCATAGGATTTTTGCTTTCTATTTTGCCAACGTGGGAAAGAGCAAGTAGCGGAAGCAGGTCAAGCTTTTGGAGAGTGTGTTTCGTGGAATTAGAGGAGCAAGCGGAAGTGGAGGGAAGAAGGGGAATCGATAAGGAACGGATATCGAGGCACGTCCTCTCGATTTCCGGCATTGGCTGAACGCGACGACGTCGTCGATCCTACCAGGTCCATATACCCTCGGACCTTATCCAACAGACGCTCGTTTTCTCCCCGACTTCTGACTACCTGGTCACGTATCCGGTATCCACGCTTCTTCACGTACGGAGAACTCGTCGAATTAATTCCCAGTAGCTTGTTACCAAGTCCCCCTTCCCATCGAAAAAATCTGGGTTGCCCTATCTTTTTAGAAAGCTCGTAACGTCGTTCGACGTTCTTTCTTTCCGCTCGTTCGTTAACGAAGGTTCGTCAGTCGTATGAACCAAATCCTCGAAATTGTAAATCGTTTATTAAGCTTCGGACCGAGGTTTCTCTTTTTATTACAGTAACTCGCGAAAGTATTCGAACGTTTATTGACCTGTTACGTACGTACCGTGTACGTGTACGTTTTATATGCTGTACGAAACATTTTTCGATATTTCACTGGTGTCGTTATGAGATTCGGCTAGCACGATTATATCGATGAAGTTGGAAGGTCGTCTGAAAATTTCGATAGAAATTAAACACTCATGAACCGATGAATCTCGATATTCAGTAGCACCATTTTCAACACTTGTTACTCGTTTAATAATTGTTCACGCTGTGTGATGGTTTCTTGTTAAACGTATGTTTGCAGTAAATATTTTGTAATTTGTTCGATCGCTTTAAAATTCATCAATACAATTGTAACGGCACTCGACAACAAGGACTTTCCAACAGTTTCGTCGGTACAAAGCATATCACCGAAGCGTAAGTGCCGACAGGTCCAATGAGCCATCGATATCCTTACGGTCCTTCCGGCCAACACTTGGAGGAAGGCGTACGTTTTCTTCTTCTTTTTTTAATTTAATTGTTTACATTCACAATTTGTCCGATTTGGACATTTGGTAGAATTTTTTGGCTGTTTGATTATCATGTGGGTGGCTACCCCCAGCGAGGTACCATCTTCGTGTTTGTTAGGTTATATCCTTTGTATAAGGCATACGGTTGCAGACGCCTAACGAACGCGTGGTAGTGAAGATATTGAGAGGCGACAAAAAAGAAACAAATCGGATTGAGAAAACAGTTGAGTCGTGACCGAGAAACGAGACTGAGCAGTCGAAATCGAGAGTTGGACGTAAAGAGTCGAAAACGAGAATTGTTAACGAATATATACTATTGAAAAAAAGCCCAGTATTTCTTTTTCACCCTACACGTCCTACAGAAACCACCCGAGTCTCGCTACGATGCTGATGAAATTTAAAAATGCACAGCACATACTTTTGTTCCGATACTTTTGGGTCAGTGCGTATCGCCTTGTTGAGAACGATTGCCTTGAATTTTGCAAAAGACAAGCAAGAAAGATATTGTCTCGATGGAATCTTGAATCGAAATTAAAATTAACAGACAGCGACAAAGAGAAAGTCTGGAGAAGTTTCCCCAATAGTAATTTGCATGAAAGTTAGCGCGAAGGATCCCATCCTCGGAATCCTTGGTAGTTTCTGGAAAAAAAGTAGAATACACCGGCGGAAGAGTCTGTCTCGCGGAGTTTTTCGAATATCTCCTGTGAATTTTCCACTCGCTCGAGCGGCGCAACGTTGGGAAAACACATAAAGAAGTTGGCGGAACGCTAGGTTCATCGATAAACTTCAAGGTGGTCGACGCAAGAAACGCGAAAATCTGATAAAATTTATCGACCTCGATACTGGATCGTCCGATTTCCTCGTAAAGTTCATTTTTATAGTCGCATCGTTGGGCGTTAAACGTTGTCTCGTGCCACCGTAAAACGACACTTTATTAGTTCGTCGATGTCGATTTACAATCTTTTTGTTCGGTTATAAGCGTTTGGCGTCTATCGTCTCTTGCCTTCGATAGTACTCGATGAACTTTGACTGTTGCTAGACAGTTCGTTTTCATCGTCGTTTCCTTCTTTAGATTCTGTAATTGTGTTTGTTACATGGCAGAATTTTTATAGCGCAGTTACGCAATCGAAGCGAAGCTATTCGTAATTTTTGTCGAAGTGGTTAACACTTCTAAAAAAAAAAGAAAAACTCTACATGATCTGTTTAGTCTTCGCGTTTTTTTTGTAATAAATTAATTTGCATGGAAAAGAGAAAGGCGGCTGGCAAATGTACTTGTGAAGGCATTGACAAATTAATTTTCAGATATTTACGACAAGAGTTAGAAAAATATTAAGCGATAATTGTTTGTAGGGATGTAGAGTTTTAGGGAGGGTGTTGAAGCGGTCACCACTTCTAAGAAAACTCTACATCTGGTCTTTTTTAGTTTTCTCAAGCACTGAAGCCATGGACAGCGTGTAGACAAAAGACTGCGACGAAGACAGACCATAAACAGTAGACAGGCGACGTTGGCTTCGGGGTTTTCAGTTATTGGGTAACACAGCTAGCGTGCGGGTCTGGACCAGCTCAAATTGTATTCTTACTTCTAATTGCACTTCTATTTAAATATATTTTCTGCCTTACAATTTATCCACGAGTTTTCTCCGTTTACACATCGAATAACCTCAACAATTTCTAAGCAGAATTTTCGATTCTTTCTATTTAGAATCCTCGAGCTATCGATGACAATACTGCGATTCGTTCTTAGTGCCTTGTGATTTGCGTTTACCAAATCACGCGAAATCTTTAAAGATAATATTTATGTCCTATATATACGAAGACGAACGCGAGAAATGTAACTGTTCCGTTGTCTGAAAATTGCTCTATTCGAATATGCAAATGTCCCTCGAGCAGTTGGAATAATCGATGTTCCACTGTATTTGGAAAGTACTCGTATTTCGTATTATCGTACGAATGAAATAATCATGAACGAGGAAGCCGAATTACGCGTATAGTCGCGTACATCCGAGAGCAGCTTTTATTAAATAGTCAGTGTTGGACTTGGCGCGCGACTTTCGAAGTGTTCTCCCATCGATAAAGCGGTTTCTCTACCATCGATATTCGAATCGAGTGTAGAAGCTGTAAAGGCGGATTTCAGTTTTCAACGTTCTAGAAGCAACGGAACGTGCAATTTCTTTCCGAGTAGCTGGCAGCCGGCAGCCACTCGGAGGAAAACGCGAAGAGGAAAAAAAAAGGAGAAAGAGCGAGAGCATGGGCGAGGGACGAAAATCGAGAATTCAGAGGCCAATTATTCGGTCCGCTCGAACAGCACGCGGAAAATTAAACGGTTCGAGGGCACTGGAAATAAATACTTCGGCTCTTTCGCGCCACCTACTCTTTTCGAGGGTGCTGGGAAAATCACGAGTATCGAGGAGACTTTTGAAAAAGGAAAAAAAAAAAAGAAGGAAAAGGACGAGAGAAAAACATTTTCACCTCCGATGCGCCCTTTAC
Organism: Bombus huntii; assembly: GCF_024542735.1. Taxonomy (NCBI): domain Eukaryota; kingdom Metazoa; phylum Arthropoda; class Insecta; order Hymenoptera; family Apidae; genus Bombus; species Bombus huntii. Next base: position 12,155,024 of record NC_066240.1, read on the forward strand.
GATCGCGAAGATTAACTCGGTCGAGATACGGGTTACATTTTTTTTTTTTTTTTTTAGAAAAATTCGAAGCTTCTACCGAGTGGTTATTTTTAATATAAATATTAAAAATTATAAAAATAATAAGTAGTAGTTTTTTGTAACAAGGGATTGGTGAATCATTCCATCATAGATGCGTTCCATTAGCAGGCTCTGAGCTGAGCTGTTTCTCGCAATCCTCTTATGGCAGGAATATTTTTGTTTTTCTCATCGCACGGATCTTCGATACAATTTTGTTGGTTTTCATGGCAACAAAACACGTTGATCTCTTTGTTATCTGTAAAATCTTTCTTTCGAATCTTATGTTTTCAATAATCAAACCCATCGACGATCGAAGTTCCACGATTCGATGAATAAGAACGTTATCAGAAGCGCGAAATGAACCACAGATCAGGAACGTGGAATAAGAAAATAAGAGAAGAAATATTCAACGGAGAACGGTGATTTTCAACTTTAAATTTTTGTAGATCGCATCTTTAAATTTAAAGAAGCTAAATGATGCAGCTTGGCAAGTTCTTTACGAGCAATTTTCCTAAAACAGCTCCTCGACGAAAGCCCACGACAAACTTGATTATTAATTTATTCGCTGACTTGCCAGGAAATCATTAAGAGGCATCGTGCTCGCCTTTATCCTGTTTGCTGATCCTTTATTCATCAGCGAGCTAGCTGTTGTCTGGGTGCTCGAAAACCGCGAGCGGAAGGGGATACGGACGAGAGATCGCGAAGAAGCGGAGAACGAACCAGATCAGAAGCAGCTGCGTGATTTTTCAAAGTGGATCTATCGACCGATAATCCGCGTTTTCCATTTATCTGTACGACAGGCATCGAGACAATAGAACCGTGACATTTTTCGTAACAAACGGTAACAAAGTGTGATCGGCCCCGTAAACAATCGATCGGTCAGATATTCAATTTTTATGCGTTTGTCGCTTTCAGTTGCAAATCCTTTCGGCGAAAGAGCTGTCGAAAATATTGTAACAGTAGGTTTCGAGAGCGTTTCCACTCATTCGTCACTTTTTTGCTTTTCAACTCGAAGAGACAGTTACATTGGTGGTTTGCCTTTCGAAACATCCACGGGAAGTCGGCTAATTTTTAACCGAACATTGGCGAAATGTCCAACCTGATGGAGTTTCGAACGTATACAGCCGGCCAAGAAAGTCTACACACACACACCTATCGACTTTTCTCTACTTGTCTTGTCAAAGAAACGCGCTTTGGCACGGAATTACTTTTAACGCGTTATATGAAAGGATTTATCCCGTAAATAAATAAATAAATGAATGAATAGATGAAATAAATAGGTGAACTTCGTGTATTAGGTTGTCTGAAAAGTTTCTTTCGTTTTATGAGGAAATAATAGACGCACAATGTTTTTTCTTTTATATTATTTTGTCGAATTACGTACGATCCATTTTGTTCTGTCGAGATAAACACCGCGACATTTCACAGACTCGGTTTCACGTTTGTACGAAGGTGCATTGTTGTACAAAAACACGTTTGTGAAAGAGAGATTAATAGATACAACAGGCGTGTGTGATTTTTGTAGCACATTTCCTTTTATTTCCTTTTACTTTTTTCTTCTTAATACAAGTGAAAGTGAGTAGATTATTATTTCGACGTTTTAACACTGTGTTTTTAAGACGTCAAACAGCTGCGTAGAGCTAACGTTTTTCCCACCATGTTCTACATTTAAGAGGCGTTTGTAGACTTTTACGATCTACCGTACCCGCTTCTTCTTTACAAAGCTTACACGAGTCTGTTACGATACGAATAAATACGATCTCCTCAATTTTATAGTATATAAATCGTTTCCCTCGCGCCACGTATTTAATAAAAATCTCTGTCACCAATTGTTTTGGTAGACATATTCGAATTCCCGGCACGTTCGTATCGAATCGTTTTGCATTTCGTTTTCAGCGAGGAAGAAGTTGGAAACTCGAGATGGATCGATCGAAAATGGACGAGATGGTGGAATACGCGTCATAAATAGAACACGAGCGTCGCGTGGCTCGTAGCCGACGGTGAACTAAACCGATTAAGCGGAACCGTGATCCCGTCAGCTGTTCCGAGCGTCGATCTTCGTCGTTGAAAAATTCATCGACGGTCGCGCGAACCATCCCGAACACAACGAGCAGAAGCTCTGGGAACGTGAAAGCGGTCGTTGAAATTTTAAGTTCCCCTTTCGTGAGATTCAATTACAGGCTGGCTTGCGAGGAATAAACGTCGCGTGCAGCCGGCCTAAAAGGCACGCATTTGCCACGAGAATCCCACGGGAATGTCTTTGCGAGCACGCCTCGCTTTACCGTTTGTCCCTCGCCTTACGGAAACCTTGTGTTCTCGTCGAGCGTGTTTCGTCTGAAACGTTTCGCTTAATTCTTCGTACCTTGCTACGGTTAGTTAGAATCGATTACAGTGTGACTCGTTTTCCGCTTTGCTCGCCACACGAAACGTTTGTAAATCGAAGATTCGCGGCGATCGAGGAAGAATATTCGTGGAAATATATGGACATTTATTTATTTTTAGTCGAATATTAATTAGTTGGAAAATTAAAAATAGGACGCTCTCGGCACGATTTTATCGTTTGTCAGAGCTGTAGCAGAATATCACGATAGGATGAAATTCGTTCTTGAAAGTTAATATAGATACGATAAAAAGATTGATATCTACAAGCGTGAAGCAGTTGCATTATGCAGCAGCTTCTTTGTTTGAGGAGTTCGTTGCGCTCGACTCGTCCGCTCGTCGAGTTATATAACGTAGGAAATAATCTTCCAAATTGATGGAGAGACTACCATGATTGATTGCAACAAAGATATTTAAAACTGTATTTGATACTTCGACAAATCTGTTAAAAATAATTTTAACATACCATCGATGAGGTTGTAGGACAAACGATCGAAATTTTATATGACAGTTCGCAATTCCGTAAGAAGATCGTTAACAATTGTGGATCTTAGTCGCCGAAATAAATGTATAGCAACACTCACAGTACACGTAGAAATGATATTAAAATAGTTTCAGATTTATTTAATATGTGATTCACAAGATATTCGTAGATACACATTGCACGCGTCTCAGATCTCTTTTTCGCTCGTCTCATCATCTTCTTCTTTACCACCATGCGTACGGAACAGTTGCATTCTTCTGCATGAATGAATTATGAATTATGAAGATTTCCCCACGTAAAAAAAAAGATTTTTTTGCGGTGCTCACCGGGTTTCCCTCGTTCGAATTGCAGGCCCTGGGGGTCTATCGGATGGGGTCGGCCCGGTGGGCGCCGACGTTAGGGTTCGGGCTCGGCGGGCCTTGCTCGACAGATGGCGCGCCAGCCTCGACATGAGAGCGGGTGCACCGGGGCTAAGGGTCCTCGAGGCCGTCCTTCCAAACTGGGATGTTTGGTTGGGCGGTGGTGGGCCTCCTCTGACCTACAGGATGACGCAGGTGCTCACCGGACACGGTTGCTTCGGTGAGTACCTGCACCGAATCGGGAAAGAGGCGACCGCGCGTTGCCACCACTGCGATGCGAGCGTGAACTCGGCGCAGCACACGCTGGAGTACTGCCCGGCGTGGGTACTGTCGCGCCGCGACCTCATCGTGGAAATCGGATGGGACCTCTCGCCGCCGGCGATCCTCGAGGCATTGTTGGTGAGCGAGAGAGGGAGGAGGGCCGTGACCTCCTTCTGTGAGCAGGTTATACTTCGGAAAGAGGTTGACTAAGGGTGAGGGTGCGGAACTCCCACTCCGAGAGGATCGGCCGGCGAGGACGCGGCAGAGGCCGTGGACGCGTTTCGGCGAGGCGCGCTAGGTCCGCCGCGCCCCCCGGCGGGGTTCAAACTTAGGCGCTGGCAGTTCAGCGCCTCGGGGCCGCCAAACAGTCCGGTAGGGGAACCAGACTGCCTGGTACGGCGGCTTCGGCGACGAGGCGCGGTGTGACATGGCCGGACACCGCTCCATTAGGGGTGTATTGTGTGTGTGTGTGTGGGGGGGGGGGGGGAGTTAGGTTCTCTAATCGGCCTCTCTCGATCGCAGCCGGGACGGTCATCCTGGAGGTTTTAGTCGGTTGGAGTCCGGCACTACCACGCCGCTTTTCCGCAGAAGCGGCCTGGTGTCCCTGCGGATTTCCTTCACGTTAAAGAAAAAAAGGAAAAAAAAAGGCTTGGAAAGTCATGGCTGAAGTTCGGAACTAAACTGTCATTAGTGTAATCAAGGTGTTAGCAAATAAGTTCTCTCGTTTTTATTTTTTTATTTTACGTGACATATCGATGAGCGACAGTACACGCGTAGAAAAGATACGAGAAATACACGTGAGCTATAAAATCTGGTAGATAGCATGCTATTACTCTAAATATTTTGTTGGTTGGTGTTTTCGCGTAGCAACATCTTCACGGTTCCTCGGCTTTGTTAAACAATATTCTAAAAAGGAGACGACGCAACGTGTTAATCGAGCGAGTTACACTAACTATCGCGTTGTGGAGCTTACACGCAAGTTTCGTTCGAACTAAGCGTCTTACTCTAGTTGGTAGAAGTTTGTAACAAATAGTCCGTTGCAACTTCGTCGCATGCATCACGCAACTTCCTACAAATGCTTCTCGAAGACTCTACCTTTCGAACAAACCGATGTTCTTATCAATTTTTGTCGTAGTCCTCGCAAATGATACAGTTACATGCTCTTTTCCGTAGTTCGTTAAAATAAACGACTAGATTCGTTCAGTGTAAAATAAAAATGTACTTTGTGGGACGTTATTTGAATACTAAATAAGGAAGGAGCGTTTGCTATTCGGGTATTAACACAGTATACTGTGTTCTTTCGGTCACTTTCGACCCCATTATATTTTTTCAACGTTGAAGTATATTTTAGTTAGAACAAAATACGAAGCAATTCTTGCTCGTTTCGATGTCACGTTAAAGATCCCCTTTTTGTTCGCTAAAGTGGATTGCATGAATTGAAATATAAACATTCGGGGGTCGTAGTTGGTTAAACGGCGAAAAATTACACCGAAAATGCTTCAATGATCTCACTCGTACTCTATTTATATGTCGATCGTTCGAGAAACCATTATCGAGTATCCATAAAGCATCGATCAGACCCAACAAAATTAACTGTAATATTAAACGGCACTTCAGCTGGCCAAAAAGCAGCAGAGCCGCTTTTCGAAACAGATTGTCCAATTTAAATCGACATGTCCTCGACGCCCGTATGGAAAATGTTGGCGGAAAATGGTCGCTTGTTAAACGCAAACAGCTTTTCCTCCCCATCCATCGAGGGTGAAATTTCGCGACGTAATTGCTACGAGTATCAAACTGGCTGCGACAATGGCACGGTAACTCGAACGTCCTTCGAATCTGAATTCCTGTCGTCATAATGGCACGGAGTCTGGGAACTGGGTCTGCCCTGCAAGATTCCTCGTGGTACTTTCCTCCACGAGACGATAGAACGTGACTCGCTCGCTCTGTCCCGTTTTAGGGACCTTTTAGGGTGAAGAGGGTAACTCCCGATCGAGTTGGAGATCGACGTTACGTTGGAAGTTAGTCGGCGAGTAGGTTAGCAATCTCGACCCGATGACAGGAATTGGATTTATCGCGACGAAGATTCTGCCCGCGTTTCTCGCCTTATCCGACAACCACCGTAAATCGTATCGATGGATTAGAAACGGCCGTGTCTCTATCAATTTTCTAATTCGACGAAGAAAAATGGAAGACTCGTTCCAGCGACACGTCGTTCGGTAGTGGAAAAACTCTGAAAATGATTATTTCTATTTATTTGGAATACACACTGGCTAAGTATTTGCGTACACCTTTGTCTTTTCTTTTTTCTTTTTTTTTCCAGAGCTGTTTCATTAGATTTTACATTTCATTTTTCGTAATATCAAATTTGTATCTTCTTATAAAAGTACTACCGCATACGAACTTGTCCCTAATCAAATACTATGTATAAACAAAATAATAAATAGAGGAATTTTATAGCCGCTGTAAATTGAAAAGCACCTTTGCACGAAATTTTAGATCTTTATCCGCTCGTATTTTTGCCAAATCGCCTGGCGCATTTTGTCCTCGACTGATTTTACGACCTCGCTATATCATAGCCTATACCATAGCAGCGTCCATAATTTTTAATCTTTCGCGTGCACGAAATTCAATTTTCCAAAGACTTGTTCCAGCGATTTCTCGCGATTAAATACAGCTTGCTGAGAGAGAAAAGATGGCGAGTTGCACGCGATTCGTTCCATTTCTTCTTACGTCTCTTTCTTTTGTTTCAAAGAACGAACAAGCGGTAGAAAGCAAGGACAAACAAAAGAATCAGGGAGGGGAAAGTTAGGCGAAAGTCGTTGGGTGCGCGCGATATATTCGAGATCGGGACCGTTTCACGACCACGATGAGGTGAATAAAGCGAGAGGGAGGCTTTTCTCTGCGTGTACGTTTTTCACATCGACTTTTTTCCACGAGGTTCCAGCCTCTGGCCGGCTTTTGTCAACGTTTCGACGATAAAGAACGGCGAACGCGGGCTTTGCAAGAGATACACCGACGGCATCGTGGCCCTTTTTGTCCCGTGGCCCGTGACGAAAAGCGTCCTGACGCTTTTATCGCGAGCATCGTCTTGCAGAGCGGCCGGAAACGTCCGAAAAAGGGACAAGATCTGGCATAAATTTGCGCCATGCCTGCCAGCCGACTGACATTCCGCCAAATTACTCGGCAAGAGGGATCCCTTTCTCTCTGCAGAGAGAAACGAGGCAAAAGATTGGTGGAATCGCGACCGGAATCGCACAGATTTCTTTTCGTTCTTGTCCATAAAATTCGTGTTATCGTCGGTCCGATAGGTGGAACAATAAAAAAGTCCCTTGGGACGCGTGATTTACGAGCACCGTTATAACTCGATGGGGAAATTTTCGATCTACCGTTGGTTTCACGATGCTGCTGGCCATTCCACAGGAAACTGAATTTTTATTCGAATTTTTATTCCGACTGCCGTAGCTGCGTTCTTATTGGCCGGAATAGGAGGCACGTTGATTTCCGGTGAAAAGGCGCTTGATTATTCGTTGATACGCGTCGGATGAAATTTCGACGCGGCTCTTCCCTGCCAGTTTCGAGAACCTGAGCGAAGGATCGATACGTCGAGAAAAGGATTTCCCTTTGATGGAAATTTCATTTTACTCTGGCTTTTACCTTTTCTCTTTTGTGAAAACGTAGCTATCGTTGGGCAAATCTGACGGCTGGCAGGTTAATTTACGACGTTGGCAAAAAGCAAGATTTTTATGGATTATGGTGAAATGATTGCAATACTTGTAGGTAGAATATCGTATAAGAGTACCGTAATACAGGGATCGTCGAAGTACAATGGGCGTTTGAAAGGCGTCTAGAAGTTCGTTTATGGGCGTATAAAGAGCGAAATCAAGGCTTCCCGCCAGCGTAGACTGGCGGTCTGAACTTTAAATGGAATCACCGGGGACCGGAAATAAGAGCGACCTATTTCTTTCCGCGGATATTGATCAAGCCGCGGCGGAGTGTCTGAGAATCGGCGACGCCGCGCTAAGTACTCTCGTGTCCGCGGAAATATCTCGATTTTTCGTCTCCGTTCGAAACTCCGCGAAATATTCGAACGAACGAAGAAACCTCGATCGCGCTACTAATACAAATTTTCATGCGGGAGGCGAGAATTTTCTATCGAAAATAAGTGAAAAAGAGATCCTCAAATTCCTACGAGGAATGGCTGTTGAATATCCGAGTAACTGGATTTTTCGCGCCGAAAAATTTTAAAATAATAAACCGAATTTCTCTGGCGCTTTTTCTACAATCAGAGCGAAAGCACAAGCAAGGAAGAACGTTAAACTAGAACAGGAGCGAATCATTTATCTCGAGCGTGCGAGACTTCGAATTTCTATTCCGTCGGTCGAGTTTGAGATAACCGGTTGGCAAATTTCTACCAAATGCGGGAATAAACGAGAAAATACGCGCGACGTTTACGTTTAAACAAAAGCCCAACCCTCTATCTGCTGCGCCCAAAGCTTCGCGTTCCCAAGCGAGTTGCGCGAGATCGCGATTGTAAGTTTGCAAATTTCTGCTATCAACCGGCTACGATTCTAAACGACAAAGGCGGAGGGATATTACGTCGGCGAAAATCGTCCGTAAAGGGAGGGGAACTGGCTGGCGATGAAAATATCGCGTAATAACGAGGGAAACGCTGGCTCGTCGCTTCCGAGATCGCCGGCACAGGTGACAACGTTTATTACCGTTTTGCCTGCTGACTTATTATCAAGCGCCGGTAATAACGAGCCGCTGGATTTATCGTGGCCGGCTGTTAACCCGATATGAATCGATATATGCAGCCGCGTTACGTGGAAACGTGCCAATTTTCGTATACGAAAATAACGCTTCGCCCTTGCCGGATCGTGGTTCCAGCTGACCACGATACGTAGTACCAGCCATGCCGCCAAAGAATTACTATGGAGAATTGTTCGCCGGAATCAATGGTAAAAGGATCTGAAATTCTCGATGAAAGAATTCTTTTGGGGAATGTTTTTTCCCCGTTGTAGAAGGTCGACGTAGAGCTTGGAGTAATCAAAGAGTCGCGGAATTGGACTCGGTCGATTTGTTCAAGCGTAAATTTTTACTCGTAGAAAGGCTGCTGCGATGTCACGTTTCTACATTCACGGGAATAAGAAACAAGGAGAGAAAATTTAATAAATGGCTCGTCGTACGTACAGCGGTGGACAAAAGAAGATTTAAGGCGCGAGCGATACAGAAACATCAAAATGTTAAAAAAAAAAAAAGAAAAAATTGTAGATAAATGTAACATAGACGACTTTTTATCAACATGGCGAAAAATGTTTGTGTCCACGTAGTTGTTACGCACAAGCGTTAATTTTAAACTTTCCTTCGTTCGTCACTGTAGATCATAAACACAGAAACTTTCGAGCGTTCAAATATTTTCGCGACCCAGCGCAGCTGAAAGGTGTCGGTGATGGAGAATATTCCCAAATGTTCTCGCAAGTGTCATTTTTCTACGGCGCCGATTTTATCTGAACAGAAATATCGTTTATACGAACTTCGAATAGGATCAGCTTTGCCCGGTAAGCTGCAACCATATGTTAGTAGCATGTATTTCAGACGTATTTACATCTGAATACAATTTAACGTAACCATCTTCCTTTGCAAAACGACGCACGTAAAACGTTTCCCGATAGGAAATTGCGCGATATTGCTCGCAACAAAGCTGCAGCTTATCTAACTGGTATTCTTTCACCGATTCTCTATCCTTCGCGATCGGAAAGACCATTAGTCGGAAAATCACGCGATTAACTTGGACGACGTAGAAACATTCTATCGCGACAGATTCGTCAGAACGCCAGCGTTTCGCGAACAATGCCGTAATTAAGATCTCCCTCGTCTGTTCTGTGCGCACGGAAAATTGCACGCGAATTTCATAATGGCAGCCGGGTGGTCGGGGGTCCGTTAAGGGCTGTCGAATCACATTATTGCATTAATCGCTACCTAATTAACCACCAGAACTTGGCGAATCTTCCTCGAGAATTTTCCCAGCCCATTTCCTTCTCGCCATTTGTTCTATGTAACCCGCGACGAATAAATGTTTAGAGAATTTCTTTCGTACAAACAGAATTATGGCCGAGGGAAAGTGACTTGCCCGATGAGAATTTCAATGAATTTAGTATAATTTCAATTTGAGAGAGCGAACGAGTCGTACGCGCGTTTAACATTTTGCGGACTGGAGACGCGAATTCGCGTTTTACATATTTCACGCGGCGGTCTATAAAAATGTTAACCATCGTTAAATAAAACAGCAAAAGAGCAATGGACGCTATAAACGAAATGTTGCGAGAGTGTTTTTACATCACGCGAAACCGTCATCGGTATGTTAGATATAATATCGATTGCTCGGAAAGCTCTTCCCGATTTTTAAGGAATTTAATAAAATAATACATTTTGTTTGGTACCTCTCCATCGGGCAGATTGTTTTCGTGCATGTCGCGCTAAAAAACGTTAGCACAAGTATCTTTAAATACGTCGATTGATTTTTAATAAAATATTACACTGGTTAAATGCTGCTCGGAAACTTCGTTCCGATGTTTAACTCTTTGGTCGACGTAAGAAGTCATATCGAAAAGTAAATCGGAACGAACTTTCCTCATGGTGTTCCTCAAAGTGTTGGAATAGTTTTATAAACATAGATTATTATAAACCAACTAGTTCGATTCTTAGCTGCGGCTTAGAAAGTGGCTTAGGTTAAGAATCTAAGAAGAAAAATGAGTTTATCGCGCGTTTCACGTGGCGTCTATTCACCTAGCAGTAATCTGAAACAATCCTCGCAGAGTAGTGAGAACTTGTTGCGTTAAACGGAATTCACTTCGTGCTTTAAACGCAAAGTATTGAAAAATATCGCGCATACATGTACATTCAGTAATTTCAATTTGCATGCTATGCATTACGCTGAATATCATCGATAGAATTATACCTCGTAAAATACATAAAATACGTAAAAAATGAAGTAAATAAATAATCGAAAGTATCGTGGATTATCCGCAATGAAACGAGACCAAGCGAGGATCAGAATCCTCGCGGATTCTCGAAAGTTTTGACAATTATCTCTTCGTCGTCACTAATCGCTTCTATCGTTGACTAGAAGGAAAACGGCGCGAGAGCTCTCCAGGCATCTTCCCATCGCTCTTGTTTATCGGCGTACTCATCCTCGTTTCAAGAACATTTTCACGAACTTTACCCCTTGCAAATCTTCTCAAATATACCCCACGAATTCTCTTAATTCCACCTATAGTTAGGCGATGAAACGCGAACGGAACAGCGAGGCGAGCACCTGTGGCGATAAAAGGATAGCGTTCGGCGAACGTTACGCCTGGCTCCAGCACAAAGAAAGGATGTTTCGTGGAAAGAGTCGTAGCAACGAATAGCTGCAAGTAATAGAGAGAACGTAAAAATAAAAGAGGCAAAGGTGTGGCCCGTGGGCGATTTCGATATAAGGGAGCCCATTGTGCAGTCGTAGAGACGATGCGAAGCTCGGGAGAGAGCATCTTCGCCACTCCAGCCTCCGGCTTCCCGTTAACGTCCTTTCGAAACTTCCCACTTTGCCCTCTTTCGAGCAACGGCGTCGTTCGAACAATGCGAAAATTTTCTTGCCTGACGAGGTTCGCATACGGCGTACGCTCTCGCAGGATTTTATTTTATCCCGTGAAAGATAAGACCGTCTCGAGCCTCCAGAGTCTCGATGCTTTCACAGCCTGGGTTATCACGCGTAATGCCGATATACTTTGCATCGTTGCACTTAACGCTGTTGCGTCTAACACCGTTAAAGGCCTTTAGGCGTGAGCCGTGTTCGACAGCAAGGGATTTTCGATGTTTCGCTAACGTAGCTTTATCAGCGTTCGACGAATACACGACGCACCTACTGCGTCCTTGTTACGGTGTTAGACGTAGCAATGTTAACACGTTGAGGACAGGAGACGCTAATTCGCGTCTTACGTACTTCCTACGGTGTCCTACAAAACATGTTAGCTACTGTTCGATAAAACGGTAAAAAAGAAAGCAACTGAAAGCTATAAACAAAATGTTACGAACGCGTTTTTATTAGATTACACACTCGAGTAATACGAAGCTGTTGTCAATGTGTTGGATGTAACGTCGATCGGTTGAAAGTTCGTCCCGAAGTTTAAGAAATTTCGTCGACGTAAAAAATCATATCGGAAAGTTTGCTAGACGCTCAAGGTTCTGGGACAAACGCCATGTCTCTCGCGATCCTCTTACCGGAAGATTGCCCGGGAATATGCTGCAGCATATTTCAGAGCAAATTGTTGCCACTGAAAAACAAAAGTATCCAAGGAGAAAATTCCGCGTGTGTACCGCAAGAAGCGTTGCTAGAATTCTAATGATCTGTAGAGGACTTGTATGGAGGATGTTTGATCGTGAGATTTATTAGACGAGATTGATCATTGTTGAAACCGTCGAATATATTTAAAATAATTAAATAAATTAATATACAGGCAATATTCGCTGAGACGTTCGTACAGTGTATAAGTCTAATGAATACTCGATAAATGCTCGATAGATACTCGTAAATACTCGTAGATACTGATTAATAACTGATAGATAACTGGTTCGCGCAACTAACTGATAGCTGGTTGATAACTGCTCCCTTACGATCGCGTTCGTTTTGTTTATACTGGTCGGGGGAAAGTCGGAAAATTCAAATTCTTCTGTTCGACGATAGCACGTAGCGGCGACATTGTTTTGCCCGGAGTTTATTTATTATCACATTACGTGTTTCCTAACGATATCGATACTCCGAGGTAAAACAGCAACGTGATTTGAACTGTCCTCTAGCTCATGTGCCGCTACAGATCTTTAAAAATGCTCATTGATTTTTAAGAAAATATTACGCTTGTCAAATGCTATACGCTCTTTTGAATCTTTTCAATCGGTCCAAAAATACACGTGGATTCAGGCTATATGCTGGTCAGAGCCCGTCCTCGATGCGTTAAGTATAACAAAGTGTAATCAAAACACAACGCTCACGTGAATTGTCGCTTCGGCTGCCAGTGATCAAACAGTGTACAGGTCGCGCAAAAGCGATTGCAACGTGAAATAGATGTTGCAATACAACGATATTAATCGCATACAGATGAGGTGATTGATCGAACGGATTGATGTACCACGGCGGCTAGCGCGTTCATGCTCTTTCGAGAATTCGGCGGAAGAAGCGTAAGGATATGGATGGAACATTGGGCACGTCGAGAAGCTATTAGAAGGTTCTGTGGCACATGTGACGCCACACGGACATCTACACAGGTCACGCTCCTTACCGCATAGAGAATTGGGGTTCAAAACCTTTTCAAGGGCCATGGGTCACTAAGTCAGTCAGTCTGAGAATAACTAACCAACTGTCTACATTCCACAACACACTTATATTTCTTGTAATAATTGTTTAATAAATATCACATAATATTATTTCAACGCAAACATTGTGTCTTCCACAGATTATTAATCTTAATTCCGAGATTAAATTCTAACAATCGATGATCGCGTTGAGAAGAACGTCGAGAAGAGATAGAGTCAAAATGTTCAGAAAATAGAAATTTGAAGGAGAACGGCAGGTAGCTGAAAAGTTTCGAGTGTAATAGAACTGTGGTTTGAAGAGAATAAGATGTCTGGGGAGAGAGGGTTGCAAGGGGTGTTTGATTGGTAGATAGATTGATTTCTGGTGATTCGTAGGTGAATCGTGAGAAGGAAGAATAGGTAGCACGAATTGGAGAAAAGGTTGTTGACGATGAAAGAAGTAAGAACATAGGAATGGTAGGTGAGCAGACGAATTGCTCGAGTTTCGCTCAGCTTCGAATCCCACAGCTTTTACCAGCTTCAGTGTTTCATCCGATTCTCATCCTTCGAGAATATCGCTTATTATTATTTGCCAATTAGTTAACAATTAACAAGTACGAATAATGACGAGAATACGTACAAGGATACGCCAGTAAGAAGATAATACGAAATAAACGTAAACCGTGTACTATCGAGGATCTACGATTCGAGTTAATACGTGCGAAGCAAATAGCGCTAGAATTTTGAACGATAGTCATGAGTCGGCGAAGAAGTCGAGTTGGTGAACGAAGGAGTTACCCTGTTTACAGAGTTTACAGATACGGCCAAGACAGTTATTTGCAGCAAAGTTCGTTAAATGTTCTAGGCGGAATATCAAGTTCTACGAGACTGAGGATGTCAGGGCGATTCGCGTAATTGTTGACGATTTCGCGGATAAACGTTAGATCCGCCATAATATTTGTTAAGGTATAGAGGGGATTCGGAAATACAAATAGTTTGCTTTATTTCAAACACAACAGCTATACATATATGTCGGGTTCACATTACGATTAGGGTCAGGGGCGTGAAACGAATCTGCATTTGGATTACACATTGTTATTATGCGATAGAGAAGACGTTGACTAGTGCAGATACGATTATCGCAGAATTTGACAAGTAACCGTGGTAATTAGGTACGAGAAGCTAATGACAATGATTCTAGGTTTAATAACGAATCCGCGGTCAACGGGATAACAGAATGCGCCCAATTCTTCCAAAGCCCAAGTCGTACTCGACTTGCTTGGCTACGTGTAATTTTAACACTAACAAAAAGGGATTGTAAGGTGTGTTCTTACCGACACAAAGAAGGGGAAAGGCGCGAAACTTATTATTGCGATACTTGTCCCGACAAGCCAAGGATGCATCTTGACAGATGCTTTATAAATTATCGTAAAAAAACAAAATACAGAAAAAATGTTGAAAAATTATATACTCAAAGATGTAAGTATAAATAGATTATTAGAATAGAATGTTTTTTAAGTTAATTTTTGTATAAAATCATTTTATATTATCTACAAGATCTCGAGTTGCTGCTACGCCCGAACGAGTGCAAAGGGTTAATAATACCGATAGACAAACGATTTTCACGAAATAAGATGGTAAAACGAAGAGAAGAATGGAAAAGTAGAAGTTCGAAAAACTGACCGAGGTTACTTGAGGACTCGCTCGTAGCGCGGATCGGCGAGAAAAAGAATAGCGCGATAAAAATAAGCGAATCGAGTGAAGGGGCGTAGAAAAAGCACTAGATACGTGTAAAATTCAAGGTGATGGGGTTTTTAACGAACAATGCTGGAAATTGATTGAGATCTTGGGCAAAAAAGAAAAGGATGAATTCTCGAGGCGGAAGAGGTTAGCCGGTAAGTCTTGTACGTCACGCGAAGGAGAAGGAATTTCCTTGGCTGCGATAAAGACAGATCGACGAGGTGAAAAGGACGCGAAAGAACGAAGGAAGAAGACGATAGAATCGCTCCACCCCATCGTATCTAAAGCAGATACTTCTGACGGACATATTCGAGGGGAAGATTCCTTCTGAACGACACGGGGAAGATTGATTTAAGCAAGAAACACGACATCATCCCTGAAATATTCTCCCAGAATACAAAAACACTCGCTTCTAGGAGAGTGACAAATTAAAAAAAGCGCTATCATGGAAGAAAAAACGAATGTCAGGACCAAAGCTTGGCGAAGAAAAACGAAAAGTTAATTTCCAAAGATTCGTATTTAATCTCCAGCTAAGAATCTTTGCGCGATACGATTCACCCGGTTAGGATACGCGCTGACAAGTAATATATCGTACGGTCGAACCTTGATTTTTTTTTTATTTATTAAAATTTACAATCAATTCTCGCATTGAGAATTTTTAGTAATTTTTTCTGGCGTGGCGCAGTGACTTGGCTAATTATTTATAATAAGTTAATACTTATTATAGATAAGTGTAATTTATAAGTAAGCGTTGTAGATAAGTAAATATTACTTAATATAAATATCTAATTAAATCTAGCGTTTAGGTCTAGAGGGTAGTGTCTCTTCAGCCTGCGGATCTGGTCCGACGTATCAAGTAGTTCAGTGATTAGGGGGTTTCGATGTTTGTTGACTCGAACCCTGATAACTCGATTACTTCTATAAGACTACAAGTTTGTTTATTCCCTGTAGAAATAAAAAAAAGAAAGAAATTTTGGTAAGTGGAAACCTCTGTAGCTCGAAAATTTCACCTCCTCCCTCTGTGTTCGAATTACCGTGGTTCGACCGTAGAACGAAACAACGATATTAAAAAGCCTTCTTACTATGCTGTTCGCTCGTATCGGAAGCCGGTTGCGGTGTGGCACGAGCTTCTCGAGGTCGAGGCCGGAAAACGGATTTGCCTAATCCGATTTACGATAGCACGGTTTCTGGCGAGACCGCGGCGTATTCGTTTGCGACAAAAGGAGACCCGTGATTTTACGCGGGTCGTTTGAACGCCGCTAGCCCGCGTATTAAAGCGGATAAACTGGCTCGTTGCGGCAATATGTCCAGGATCTGAGAATCTTCTGTGGCGTGCCATTTTTGGAACAACCTGCGCTTAACGGCCAATCTTCTTCTTTCACGTGGAAAAAGAGAACATTCGTACAACGCGGAGCGAAAAACATTGCGCGTTAAGTCGATGGTTCGGAAAAATCGCTATCATTACTTATCTGTCGATGGATTTATTATCTAATGGATCTAAATTACCCTCGATCGTAAGGGCGTAAGGCCGGATTAAAGAATTTGCGTGGCCTGAAACCATCGATCCAGCGGAGGTTCCCTTTCATAGAAAAATACCGGCTAAAATACCAGTTAAAAACTGGTATTTAGTAAATTATATTAAACGATTGGTCGTTGGTTCGTAAATTTCTATTTATACTTGGAATATTTTTGATTTGGAGATGAATAGCGAGATCCGAGGCTATAGTTAACCGTTGCTGTAACACCTGCGGCCTGCAAAAGAGTCACGGAAATTGAGAATTGGAATGCAATTTGCAGCAATTTTTCAATCGTCTCGTTAAAGGCCACTTTTTGCAATTACGATTCGATTCTTATCGAGCAAACGAGCTTGATTTTGCGACCGCGGCGTTTTCACGGCTGATCCGAATTCACCTCGTTCGATGCAAATAAGGGGTGGCCGCGGTGGTTGCAGGAAGCGCAATAAAATAATTCACAGGGACAGGCGCGGCGCGTAATATCGGGAAACACGTTGCGATTAGCTTAACTGCGTGTATTCGGCCCGTGAATTCGAAGACTCGTTATCGATCGCGGTCCGATACCAAGGTAACAAGAGGCGCGCCGATCGTTTCCATCATCGACACGACCGGGCAAATGCAGATCGATGCGGCTGTATCGCGCTTTCCCACGGTAATCGACGTCGATCCATTTGCCGTTCGATCTGTCGATAGCGTAGCCCTCTAATTCGATGATCGTGGCCTTCGTTATCCGTTCGCCGATACTTCGGCTGTAATTTACAAGTATTTTCGTCGCGGTGTCCAACGTCGAGCATCGTTTTCTTCCGATTGTTAAAGCGAACCAATCGCGGACCAAATGTATCGTTGCTTTGTTTTACGCGCAAATAACGTTTTCGTGGTATTTATGGATATTTCCAAGGCAGAATAACGAACAGTACAATGGAGAAGCAGAGAACGATATTAGGAGAGAAAAGAAATGTTCATTTACGAGTCAATGTCTTTCTCGTATCTCGAGTCGAGTGTTTCGTTTCAACTTTATGCATTTTTAACGCTCGATTAATCGATCGATTACCATAAAGAAAAGTATATGATATATGAAGGAACAAGAAGCAACGAATATAGAAAGAAGCGAGGAGAGAAGAGTGTCTGGGCTTCCAATTTGAACGACGTTGTCTGCCTTCCACTACCATAAATATTAATTAACCCTGCTTCAAATTCTTCGAACGCTGTTTCAAAAGAGCGTTTCCGTAGCGACTGATCGAATTATCAGGCAGACACCTGTTTCTCACAGATAAACCCTGCGAACTCAATGAAAATGGACGAACAATTTATCCGAGCTTGGATTAATCCACGAAACGTTTCAGTTGCACGAAGAATCGAAGTGGATACAATACCGAAAGAAGCTTATTCTCCCTTCCTAGCGATCCACTTGATTTCCGTCACGTTCGATCGACGACAGGAACGAACTTCCGGCATCATCGGCCTTGCCGCGCTCTTGCACGAATTTCTTCTTCTCGGATCGATCGTCCTCTATTTTATTTCGGCGGCCGGCTCGTTATATGATAATTTGGCGAGAAAGCGATCGAATGCCCTTCTGCACCGAGGCTCTCGTTATTTTCTTTGCCACGTTGCTTCATTATCCGTCTGAATGGCGTCGCTTTGAACGAGACTACGGGCCGCCTGTCGGGTTTCCCGGACGATTTTCCCTGCCAAAATCCTATCGGAACGATCGCGTTACCTCGTTTCGTTGCCTCGTTACCCCGAGTCGCGCCGGTTCAACTTCATCGACCTATTTCTGGGGTGAGATCCGTCACGCTCTACGAAGAATATTTCTTGAATAATTTCGGTTGTTCTCCAGGTAGACGCGCGAGTCTCGGGTATCGTCAAGATTCTTTGGAATTTTAAGTTTCTCCGACACAGACCCCGATGGGTAATATAAATAAAAGGAGAAACAAGTGGAAGTGAATTAAATATAACAGAAACCGAGTACGATACCGCTGCGTTCTTACAACTGTATTAAATTAAAGCTTAAACTACGCTTTACCTTAGGTGCAATTCCATTGAAACTCTACGGGGCACGTTAAAATTGTACGATTCACGTAACAAGGATATCCTCGACCAAGTTGCAATTGCGGAACTTATTTGCTTTCCAGGAAAGGTTTGCGCGATAAATTCCCCTTTCGATTCGAAACAATGGCCATCGTGTTCTTTTTTGTTTCTAATTTTCATGCCGGTCGAAAACTTACGTTCTAACTTGCCGTTCGTTACCGAGGTGCGCGATTTTCTTCGATTGGCCGATACTTCGGACCGGAAGATGGCTAAGCCCTCTTACGCCGAGCAGTTACGTCGACAAGGCAAACTTCCTCGAGCAGAAGAACAACAAGCGACCTACTCCATATAACTCGCTATCGTTGGAATATTTATTTTATATCAAACATAAATTAAAACAATAACAATTGTACCCAACGACAAGATAACAACGACAACTCTTCCTAACGACAAGATAACAACGACAACTCTTCCCAACGACAAGATAACAACAACTCTTCCTCTCTTAATTTTTCTATTCTCATAGGACATTCTCGTTCGTTGATCGTGTAACGTCAATTCACATCAGAGACCAGGCCATACACCGCGGACAGGATGCCACCCAGATGCCTGCACATCCTTGGCGCGTACCCTCGATAGTCTGAAGAACCCACCAGGAGTCTTGGAATTTTCATAGTTAAGGTCCTTCGGACCAAGCCAGTATCTCTTGTCTTAGATCCTTCCTTTTACGTTTATTGTTTACCACGTGTTAACGTGGAAAGTCGGTTTTCCTCACTTCTGGTATGTTCCGTTAGCAACTTTCTCGCGAGAGCGGCTAAAACCCTTCCTGGTCCACCAACCGTCTTATTGTCTAATCGGAGACGGTGTCTACTTCCCTCACTTCCTTAATCAAAATTGTCATCAACGAATCCGATAGTCCCGTGTCCATAGACACATCCACCCCTAGTCTTCCTCAGACGCACAGTATCCTCGGTAAAACTTCGCTTATTCTGTATCCTTAGAATAGTCAACGTATCTTTACCGGTCTCTACCCTTATAACAGTCGCGTACTTAACGTATCATTGTAACTAAGTCTTACATAACGTGGTTGGAGTGAATTGTGATTTATGTTAATTGAGTGTGTATTACATTGTGATTGCTGAATTCGTAATAAAGTTTAATTAAAACAAAATTAATAGTTGTGTTACGACTCGGCTATTTTATTTCATCAACCAACCCTTAAGTTTACGTGACAATCGCGTCGACGCACTTTTAACGTTCGCCATATTCTGCTGGCGGGACTCGTAGTGGTAGCTCGAGTTAATAAAATATTTATCGTGCTATTCGACCTGCTAGAAAAATTGTAAATATCGTGCGCGGATGACGTCCGATTGGAAAGTGTTAAGAATCTCATATTTTTCACGATATGTATAAATGCTTGCCACGTGCAATTCAATTCTCGAATTTGCTCGCTAGCTATCGGTGCTTTGGTATAAACATTTGCTCGGCACTCAATCTCTTCTCGTCCAAGCGAATTCTCATTCATACGCTATACACCGAGTTCCCATAAATTGCCACAGCTGTGACGCAGCTTGGCGAGGCCGTTCGTCATACCTGAACGACTATTTCGATGATTAACCACGAAGCAATATGGTTTCGGTTCTTCGTTTATCGTCGGACGAGCGAGAAAATTTTCTGGAGAAAAAAGAAGAATAAAAGAAACGAACAGCGCCAAAGGACTAACTGGCTCGAAAATGGGTTAATGCGTTGAAACTAGGTTCACGCGATGATAAAATCAATGCACACAGGGGTAGAGAGCGAAGTGGTAATAAAGCCGGCCGCGTAGGATAGTCGCATAATCTATCCGGCTCGCGGCAATTACGCGTCTCCGAATCGCGTTTAACCGGCGCCACACCGCGCCATTCTGAATTTCGAGCGTTGATACCGACCAGCAGTGATTAATTCAGCTGGGAAATTGCTGGAAAATCCGGCGGACAGTTAATTGTCGGGCAAGACCGCTAACTCGCCTCTGAAACGAGTTGCCGCTTCTGAAAATTCCTCATTGATCGATTTATTCGACTTTCACGGGCTGCAAGTCCACTCACGTTTTAGATGTGTCAAGCTTCGGCCGTAGTTTGGCCCGGATTACTCGTAAAATATCCAATAAAACGATAAAGCTTGTGCTACACACGCGAACAGGTAAAGTGTATAATATTTGTCGGATGTTAATTGATGGCATACAGAGAGCGAGACAGAGAGAGAGAGAGAGAGAGAGAGAGAGAGAGAGGAGGAACAAAGGAATAAATGGTTAAACGCGAAGAGCAAGTAGATACGTAGAAGCAAAGTTTGGGGAGGGGGTGTAGAATAAATGGAGAAACGTCGGGCAAATCCAGAGATGGGGAAACAGCGATGAAAACAGGCTGAGCATCAGATCGATTCATTTCGAGAATTGAAAATTTCCAATTTTGGCCAATTTATTGGCTTTCGATTTATCTTAATCAAGTAGTCAAACAGACACGTACAGTCGAATTTTCACGTTAGCCAGTATCTCGATAGCCTGACGGTGGATTCGATCATTCTCACGGTACGAAAACGTCCGTGTATTGATCAAATAATCGGCGAGCATTGTTCTGGATATGCTGTTTGTTAACCAAGAATACAGGAGGAAATGACAGGGGATCGTTTTCGTGAATTTATTCCACAGAAGTTTCTTCCAAATGGATTTCCATTTGGTACGGTCGATTCATAAATTAACGCCGGACACGAGAACCCGGCTATTAACTGAATTCGTCGGCCGTGCTTGCTCGTTTGTTTCCGATTCAGACGTACAAATGTTAATTAACGTCGATCAGCTTTAGGAAAATGCCACCGGGTTTACAGGCTGCCTGAAATTTGGAAAATTGTTGGCGCATTTGTCGGCGTTCGATGCTATTTGATCGCGTCACGATACGCGTTCGCCACCCACCTCTTTCTGTTCCAGGCTCGACACTCGAAAATAACAGCAGGTAGCGTCGCAGCAGGTATTCTCTTGCGATACCTTTCGGACGTTAATTAATTTCGAAATTGCGTATTCATCGCGTACCGGGCAATCTCGTTTGCTTTGGAAATACTTGATTTCCCCGCGTGTGTCCACGCGCTATTGCTGAAACTCCGGTGAAATCGACACGATCTTTGCTGACAATTGTCGCAATTCGTCGCATAGCGTCGGAGAACTAACGTTTAATCCGCGCGTTTTTCAACTCGATACGTTAAAAATTCACGAAGATTCCGTAGCATCTGCGAGCCTCAAAGTCTACAAACCTGCTGAACCAAGAAGTTTACAAAGGTTCAAATTTTGCAAGTGAAATGAAATTTATGAATCCTGGAAGTTTCGCGAATGAAACCGCTGCTGGCAAACTCAAACACGAAATATTAAAAAAATTGCAAAGCATCGGCAAACCTAAGGTACCGCAGAGTACCAAATGCTGCAGAGATAATCACCTGGAAATTTCCCAGTCGCCGATTAATTCAGTCCCTTGATTAACAATCTCTCGAAGAAGCTCGTAAACTCTGTAAAACTCAAACAAGCTTCAGCCAGCGGATCTGCGCTAAATCCCCATTGATAACGCGCCTATATACGCGTACGCGTTTGGCCATCTTCGTGCATCTTGAACGTGAAAGCATCCTCCATAAACATCCATCCGACGGCCTGAATATTACAGGACGTGCAACAAATTTCCTGTCGGACGGATCGACTCTCGAGCCAGGTTCCACGACGTATCTCAGACGTTCATCATCAGTCTCGATCTATCTTGATGACGTCGAGCTAAACGTGCCACAAGGGGAGGGGAAAGATGAGCACGAGGACGAGGAGGAGGTGGAGGAGGTAAATTAGTCCGAGGAGTCAGTCAAATCAGGCCCGTCTAATCGAATTAATTCACTCGGCAGCCAGTCGTGCACATACTCCAGCTTGATTTACTCCTCGAGGACGTCTGAACGCCCGCCGGAAGTTCTCCACGAAGGCTGATTCCGCGCGTTACAATCGCGAGACAGACAGTCTCCGTTAGATTTAATTGGCCGGCGAACAATGTCGCCTGATAAGGCAAGGCCGCGGCCATTAACGTAACCGTTCGATTGTCTGCGACGGAGCAACCGACCCCCAGGAAATTGGGAAATTTCGAAACCGTTTCGACGAGATTAGCCGCTTTTCAAGCAGTTCGAGAAACCGTCTCGGTTCACAGAGTGGCTAACGGCGCGGTTTGTGATTCGCGCATGGCAGCGCATTAAAAAGTCCATTTATACGTAACCGCTGCTCGTAATTCTAGATGTAACAGTTTAATACATCACTCGTGTCGCGTTCGTTCGTTATTCGCGTTACGGACGCATTTCGTAGACTCTGGTATTTTTTCTGTCTGCCGGACAGAACACGCAGCAGAGTCACGGTCATAGCACGGATTTCTAAGATACGAACGTATCTGAACGTGTGCCGTTATTTTTTACAGCGAAGAAAATTTGCCGCGAAGACCGCGTACAGTCTAATTACGCGGTTATAAGAATACCGTGTTATTCCGAAGTATTTAACAAATTTTAGTCCATGATCTATCAGTTGCTTGTAAAGACGAAATTCCCCTTTTCCTTTACGGTTTTGTTGCAACGAATATACACTATACGCTTCTTCTTGCTCTTCTTCGTTCAAAACTATCGCTGTTGTAGCTAAGTCTGCTTAGCTAAGAAATATCGACGCATAAACGCCCGGAACGAATACAAAACGAACACGGCACAGTGATGTGTAAATGAACCCTGAAGAATTTCGCTTGGTACCACTTCGTGTTCCAACGTGATAAGTGGGTATTCCATTCTTCTTGCAATAAGCTGAAATACCGAATTGTTATTGCGCCCACCATCCTATTCATTATGGGATTTACATGCTTTATCGAGGAAAGAGTAATCTTTCGTTCTATCCTTATCGTTTGTCATTTAAATTGTCCGATAATTATTTTTTTTTATTTGAAAGTACTTTACAATCAATGCTCATTGAGAATTACTGTTGAGAATTGTGGATCTTGATAGCCGAAATAATGTTATAGGAACACTAAATTTTCACTTGGAATTAATATTAGAATAGTTATATATTTATTTTATGGACGATTTCTAAGATATTCATCGATACACACTTGCACGCGTCTCAGCACTTTTCTTCTGTACCCGACTATTAACCGACTGAATAGTTTACATTCATCTGTTTTCCAGACGCCGCGTACACACGTACCTCCACACACTGATACATGACACATACAAGTATCTCCACTACGCATTTAACCCAGTCTAGCACAAAAAATTATACATATCTCAATAAAAGGATATAACCTAACAAACACGAAGATGGTACTCCGCTAGGGGTAGCCACCCACATGATAATCAAATAGCCAAAAAATTCTACCAAATGTCCAAATCGGACAAATTGTGAATGTAAACAAGTAAATAAAAAAAATATCTCGATAATTATAATTGAATTATTCTGGCGCGGTACTATAACGTGAATAATAAATGATTATCGTACGTTTGATTCTAGCTGAATCTAATGTTTAAATCTAGAGGGTACTGTCTTTTTAACCTGCGGATCTGATCCGTCGTGCCAAGTAATTGAGTAATTAGTGGGTTTTGGTGATTGTTAATTCTTATGTTATGTCTATTAATGGATTTGCATATTTCTTCTTTAACTGTGGGTATCTTAAGGTCGCGATGTATCGTTTCGTTGGTAACATATCAAGGTGTATCTATTAAGGATCTTAGAGTTTTCGATTGGAATCGTTGAAGAATTTCTATGTTGGAATTACTCGCTGTTCTCCATAGTTGGATCCCATAGGTCCAAACAGGTTTTAATATGGCCCTATATAGCATTATTTTACTCTGCACGATTAAGTTGGAACGTCTGTCAACAAAGCAAATATCGCAATGAGAAATCAGAAGAGCCAGAGAATTGCGAATTCCGTGGAGATTCTCGTTCTTCTTTAACTCTCTTACTTTTTAAACTCGAAACTTTGGAATAAACTTTTACGGCGATCTCTTTGGCTTTATTTTACCGCTTTGGAATGCTGGTATTTCGTTGGATTAGAAAATTAACTCTCTCTTTCTTTCTCGCGAGAGAATTTTCCGTCGAATTACTCTTTTTAGAGAAAATTCTCCAATTTTTGCCTGCTCTCTGTGAAATTTATATGGCTCCGTTATCGATCTGTGAAGTGCTCAGTAATGAATGTTTGAAGGAACTTAGCTCTGAGAGAGGAAAAAAGTGAAAGAATGGAATATTTACGTCTGCCAATGAGCCAGTAGAATTGCCCGATAATTATGTTCACGATAATTATTCTTCAATCTCTTTCAGTTTCCACTTTTCTTTCTACTTGTGACCTTTAATTTGATTATATAGAACGACTGCTAATTTCACTCTAATCTTATTCATTGTTTATCGTACCGTCTGTCGTACCATTTCATTTGATTTGATTATTATTTATTATCGTACCTATCTGGCTCGTTCTCGGCCGGTGGATCGATAAATCAGGCGAAATTAAATTCCTCTCCTACGAACTTCTCCGCTTACGAAGTGGCATTTAGTGCGAAACGTTAAACGAATGTAAATCTCCAGATATCCGACTTCGTATAATAATTTTCCCCTTCTTCGAATTTGAATTGTCCGACGATTCGAAAATTCCCAGGTAACTTCCCACGACTTTTAAGACTCTTCAATATCAATTGCCGAGTCTACTGCCATTCCCGAGGGACTTGGCGCTTCACCCTTCGACCGATTCGATTTCTCATCGAGGAGGTCGCGCGAGAAAAATCCCAGTTACGAAATTACTGCGGAGTCCGGTGATTTACTTGCAGCCGGTTGTTCAGCGTTCGCCCGGCCGGATCTTTAATTCCGTTCGTTAATAATGCAAGTGTCGTCCGTGATTCTAGCCGGAGTCGAACTCGGAATTTCATTATTCGGCCGAGTACTTTGTTACGCGCGATGGTGCGCGAAAACGAGGGGTAGAACTCGTAGAATCGGCCAGCCGGCTGGAGAAAAATAAGAAGAGCCCGATTTAATCGAGCTGCGAGATTACGCGCGGTCGTGAACGTCGATTGCTCGACGTTGTTCAACGAGCAATCGTCATTTCGATGATTTAGAATCGCTGCTTCCTCCTTGGATCATCCATCGACCGAAGAAGGTTGCCCTTTACCGCTAATCTCAGACGCCTGCAGTTCATTTTCGAAAACGAACGCGAACAATTCTTCTAATCGCCGTTTGAAGTTTGTTTCACGGTGAATTTCAATCGATTAAGTTAGAAAACAGTTTCAAATCGTAGATTCACGGCGAAGTCAGATCGTAGAATAAATCAGGGCAGACCGAACTGTTCGGAAATTTCTTTCGAATTCACTTCGCGATAAATTTGAAATTTCTCGAGAGAAAATTACAATGGAGCCGAGCAAATGGTGTAAATTTAATTAACGATAAATTTAGAATCTCTAAATTTTGCGAATTGTGATAGAAGCAGAGAAGTTTGTACGAGTCGAAGCTGTTGAGAACTTAAGCCGTTTCAAATCCATGGCTATGACGAGCTTAAGCTTTCCCTCGCCGTTGTGAACGTAGACTGTCGCGAACCCAAGATGGACTGTTCCACGTCCGGGCTATAACCTTACCAAGCTATTGCAAGCTTGAACCAGTGATGGACCGGGTCCATTCTTGCTCGCAGTTACGACAGGCGTAAACTATTCGACGACTTAGTCGTTATAGGAGTCGGAATATTCCAAGTCTAACGTTCAGCGAAGCCGGCTTGTTCTAAATTCATGCGGACGATATTCGCGGACCATAACCCGGCATGTTTAAGTTGCGATAAGACCGCATTATACCGAAGTTACCCTAAGCACCGTTCGCTTGGAATTTAGATTATACGATGGCAACTTAGAAAATGAACCCAGTTAAACATACATAGTGGCTACGAAAGATATTTCTACGTATCTTTGTTTACTAACGAACCGCTTTTATGATATTTTTCTAACACGAAACAATTTTCGTAGCACGAAATGTAGTTTCGCAGTAGCAGTAATTTTATGTTTATTAAATATCCGTAGAAAGTATCATGGAAGTTTCGTACGAAAGTATTATCGAATGATATGAAATTTAAATATACTTGGGATTAATTAATTTAATTATATAATTGGAACGTAATAAATATAATTCAGTTGTGCACAGATATGTTTTTTTTTTTTAGTCACTGCAACCTTTTGCGCGGTTCAAGTTTCAGAGAATTTCAGTAATAAAAATTCACTCGCTTTGAAAGTCTCATAATTAATTTCATATTTTTCAAACGAAAGCTTCCAATGGTTTTTATGATAAAATGCCACTTCGTTCTCCCTTCACTCTCGCTGTCTAGCAGGGGTTGTTTCATCGAGCAACCTTTCAGTCGGCGAAAGTTATTCATTATCTAAATGATCGTCCTCCTGTCCGTTGCTGAAACTTCTTGGTAACTCGCGAACTCGAATTATCGATGTCTCTTCCGGTCGTGACCCTTTCTCCTTTACTTTTATCGAGAGGAAGTAATAAAATTCCTGCAGTTTTCTCGCGAACCAAGGGACAATTTAGCCGCTTCCATCGGCAACGTGCTTCTGCCCTCTAATGGCTGTAATTAAAATCGAGCTTGTTTTAAGAGCTAGTCGCTAGTCGCTCGCTCTCGTAATCGAAACTCTCATAATGCCGGGATATTTCGACAAACACGGGACGGCCATGGAAGGATTCTTCTCTCTACGAGGACTAAGCGTCTACTAAGAAAATATCTTTTGATCGAGGAGAAAGGACGAGGGACTTAATTTATTTTCGGTGGCGGGTATTTCTCGAGAAGCGTCGTTTATAGGAAAATTTCTTAAGAAACCTTGTCCATGGATAGTTGGAATTAATAGGACGATAAACAAACGAGTGAAAAATGTAATTTCATCTACAATTTTCTAAATTACCGACCTAACATTGAAAAGAGTTAAGAAATTCGAAGACGAAGCTGCTTCTACAGTGAAGCGAATAAAAGAAAGTTTAAATATAATTAGAAAAATACCATAATTTTACAAGGCAGAATTGTATTTGAGAAAAGTGGCGAATTAATATAAATATGCAAATACTCTAGAATAGATAACTGTATATCGACGGTCTACCGACACGCTGAAAAATATCTAATACGAAAATATGTGCAAAATACAGCGATATGCGCGTATAATTTAATCAAGTTTAGTTGAATTTACTTACTCAGATGAACGGGATCGAGCCTTTCGTACGAACATTACAAGTAGCAGTCACGCAAGTGAAACGATATAGTACGGGTGATATTAAAACGAGGAGGAAGATAAACACGCAGAGTAACGTAATAATAGAAACAAAGTACAAGAATAAAACGTATAATAATAATAGAAATTAGTAGAAAGTAAAATTAATAATTGGAATAAAATAATAATAATGAAGATAAGAAAGTAACGAATATAATAATAGCATAATTCATACTGCAGTGTAAAATAAAGTGGAATAGGGTAAAAAGGAAAGGAGAGAGAGAGAGAGAGAGAGAGAGAGGGGAAAGTTAAATGGAACCACGAACAGCGATCAGAGCAGAGTGCTTAAAAGAGTTAAAAGAAGTAATAAAAGAGTCAAGAGAGTTGCAATAACGATTGGAATTAATAAAAAGTCGATTTAGACTACCATACTAGACGTAGAGACCTTGCATGAGCATGTACATCGATAAATTAATTACTTGGTAGCTTTAAGCTTTCTTTTATTCCCCGCCGTATACGTGCAATTTTCAAAACGTCGGATTACGAATTTATAGAAAAAGAAAAAAAAAATATTCTATCTCACACACCCAGATGCACAAACACACACGTTTCTTGTTCCACGTTTGAAACGATCCTCGCCGGAAGTAATCACGCCTCCAGCACGAATGTCCTAGGTGTAGTGCGATTCGATGTCGGTGTATCCGAGTAGATGGGATAGAACGACAATAGTCCGAGTCTGGAGATGAACTTCGACTCAAACAACCCGGTCTTTACGACGCGCCTCGACTAAAATTTCGCTGCCAGATGGCACACGCTACCCCATGATAATCCTGCGAAATTCGACAATGGACTCCGCTCATATTCGGTCACCCTATCGAGCCCATCCCCGGCGAGATGAAACCCGCGTCGCCTGGAGTTGGAGAAACACCTAAGCGGAGAGCGGTGAAAATCGAATCCCAAGCGACCCGGAGCTTTTGCAACAGGAGGAGGGGTTGACAAAATCGAGGCCAGCTCAATTTTCTTCGATCGCTAGCCGCTCTTATTCGATTCTTTCGGTAGGGATGGCACGCGTTGGCCGCGGGCCCAGCTGGAAAACGCGATAACAGCCTGACCCTCGTCCACGCTCCACTTCGTTGCCCCCTCTGGCCGAAATTTCGTTGCCTAAAACGAGAGCTTCTTACCGTTCGACCGAACCTGGACGCGACAGGGTGAAAAGGGTCGATGGATTTTGGCCGCTACCTCCGGGCACGTCGACCTCGTGCAGTCAGAAGCGGTTGTACGCGAATTCGAAGGGAAAGGGGATGGGTTTTCGCAAGGCTGGTTCCGTTCGACGGAGGTTGGGATTATTTTGCGGAATGATTGATTCGCTCCGAGGTTTTTGGCAGGAGCTGTGACGCGCGTAGATACACCGAACTAGGTTATTGGAAATTTTGAATAAATCTAAGCAGTGGCTACGTTCTTTCGCTTGTTTTCGATCGTTAACGAATATTCCTCGGTTTGGCATTTTATTTCAAATATAAAAACGTTTATCTTCGTTACGCTTATTGGTAAGCGTGGTCCCTCGTTCCTGTCTTATGTTGCGTATCTTCTTAATCGTTAGGAACTCTCTTTGTTCCCTGAAACGAGACCAAGATTAAGATAGAGAGGTTCGAGAATCGTAACAGAGACGAGGAAGGTGGTGCTTCTTCAAATTCCAGTCAATCGGCAGGTCGGTCCGTGCTTCTCGCGGTGTAACGATTTTGTTCCAGGGATGTTTTCGAGTTCCTGCACGGTGGAAGAGAATAGACCCAGCAAGAACAGAGGAGAAATAATGTAACAACTTTCGTCCATAGCCTCTGTTCCTAAGTTTTCGTTACACTACGTTCGAGTCACCCAGTAGAGGAGAGTAGGTCGTTTGAATTTAGAGGAACACTTCTGTCGGGTTTAAGCGGACGCCACCGTAATAAGCTTCTATTCTATCAAACTTCTGGATCATGTGCCATTGGCTACTGTTCGCGAACGCGCAACGAGGTCTTCTGTCTACAAAACGCGCGTTCACCGTTCGTTTAATAGACACTGCATGACACAATGTCCATCAAGATTTAATCTTCCGTGCCATTGTACATCTCGATGGCCTTTTGAACGAGCAATCTAAAAAGAGGAAAATGCGGAAAGAGATATCAGGGGAACACAGAGTGGCGAGACTGGCCACGAATTAATTTCCCGCAACTGCAATCGCACGATAATACCACGTTCTCTTTTCTTTCTTTTTTTTTCTTCCCCCTCTACCGACGACGAAGGAACTCTCTCGAGTACGAATGGAGAATCCGGAGATTAAATTTCCAAGTTTACGCGCGGCCACCGCCGAACCAGAGAAATTAGAGACGGGAACCTTCACCTTCGACGAGCTGACTGGCTTTCCTCTTCGTGGAAGGCGGGAAATTCGACGGGACAAGGACGACCCATTATCCCGATGGAATTTTCGAGTCGTTCGAAAGGGAACGTTTAATGAATGCCGAACAATGGGCACCGCCGGGCTGGATTATCCGCGGCTGGATGTTTATCTCGAAAAACGCGATAAACGACAAACGTGTTGCTCGGGGGAACCGACTTTTTGAAAGAACGCGCGGCAACTATAATCGGGCGAAACGACGGTATAACGTCGAAATTACAGATCTTTCGATTATTTTGGAGATTACCATGTTGCCTGAGAATCCTACTATTCGGGGAATATATCGGCGACGATGCGCGTTAACATTAGCACGACCAAACTCGTGGAAGCGAGGGACTTCAGATTTTCTTCTTTTCAAAGTTATCAAAAATGTACACCTCTGTCAGATTCGATATCGACCTTTATTTACATGCAGACGCAATCGTACGAATCTACTCGCTTTACTTAATATCACTCGAATTACACCGATTTACACATTGGAACATTTATGTACATATTACGGGCCGCTGATCCTAGCGTCGAACCTCCGGACTACTTCGCTAACTTCGCGGAAATGGAAAACTGCCAGCCGGAAGGTTTTTCCTTCCGTTAAAAAATTCAGCTCGCAATTTCTCAGGACCGCTGCCTTACGCATTCGGAGAGGTATCTCGTCGATGTTCGTCCTGCAAAATTTCATCCTGCCGAGATCGAGGATGCGACGGCAAGGGCCCACCGGTGGAACCGCGAAGCAAATCCAAGCAAAAAATCAGCATCAGGTTCAACAGGAACCTGTGCGAGAAGTCCTGGAAAAATATCGGCGCAAGGAGCGCAGATAGTGGAGCGACGGGATGAAAATCCGCAAGAAAAGAGACGAAGATAAAGGATAGGGTGTAGTCTGAAGGCACGACTGAAGGCTGCTGACAGAACAATTTCATCGTTCCATCGGTAGAAGAGGGGAGACCTGTCGCAGAGGGTTGAAAGGACAGGGTGGCGTGCAATCGATAGGTAACACTGCCGCTTCGTTCTCGATCCCATCGCTTCTGCCTCCACCGCCGCCTCCGGCCGTTTTCACCGGCAGCCGATCGAGCTGCGAGGTTTCCCGCGTGCCGGAAGCAGCCAGGCTTCCGAGCAATTAGAGGAATTTTGCTGACTGGCAAAGTTATTACAGAGCCCGCGGGGACAATGACGGCTTGCGGACATCGTGACTTCCACGCCGTTCCTCTTCAACTTCGTCCCGCGCGTTCTCCTCCTAAGAACATCGTCGCCAGATTTTCCGCGGATCGAGGAACAGGGCTGATTGTTTACGCTTTTAATCGTGAAAGTCGATCGGGATATCGCCGCTTCCGCCGTTGTCAGCGATGTGGCGTGATCTCTCGGCGCAGTCGGAACAGCGTGAAGTAGATTTTCTAGAAAATCGACGCGACTTTCGATGAAATTTTGCACACTTCGTAGGATATTGGAAGGAGAAGGATACAGAATATTTCTCAAATTGGAGAGCGTCCAAAAGCTTTAGAATTCTAGGAATGTCGTTGTATACGAGTTTAATCTTGAAAGTCGATCGGGATATCGCCGCTTTCGTCATTGCCATCGTCGTGGGTGTACTTTGAACGTGCAGTTGGAAGAATTTAGAGTAGATTTTATAGAATATCGATGCGATTTTTGATGAAATTTTGCGCACTTCGTAGAATCTTGCAAGGAAGACAAAGAATATTTCTCCGAATTGGAAAGCGTCCAAGCTTTAGGATTCTAGGAATGTCGTCGTTTACGCGTTTGTTAATTTTCGAAATTGACCGGTATATCTCCGCTTGCGTCGTTATCAGCGCGGTGGTGTGCTTTCTGCGCGCAGTTGCAACGATGTGGAAGAGATTCTCTGGAAGAGATTGGACGAAATTTTTGAAAATTGGTGGAATCTTCAAAAGGGAATATAGAATATTCCTAAGAACGTTTTTAAGATTGGAAGACATCCAAGTTTTAGAATTCTACGGACGTCGTTGTTTACGCTTGCGATGTTGAAAGTTGACCCAGATATCGCCGACGCCAATCAATGTAGCGTGTTTTGAACGCGCGCTTGGAAAGAACGAAGGTAGATTTGCCAGGGAATTGAAGCGACTTTGAGTGAAAGTTGGGGGAATTTGTAGGATCTCTAAAGAAAAACGTAAGAAGGGTACAAAATCGAAGTGTCCAAACTGTGGAATTCTCTACAAAGCTGTTATCGGTGTCCAAAGAATCGTGTCTCGTTTCTAGATCCTCGAATCGAGTTTCCCAAGTTCCAAAGAAACCTAATCCGATCTAAAAAGAGGAATTCGCGACTTGACTATTTGAGGAAACACGAAGCGGCAGGGTTCATGCAGCAAATTCTAGCGTAGCATGGTCAGACAGGAAACAGAAGTTGGACAGGGTTTGCCGCGACTTTTCATCAGGAATCGAACGCACCAGCGTCGGAGGAGAAAAGTTTGCTGACTCGAGCGAGACTCGAGCGAGACTCGAGCCAGCCAGCGCCGTGGCGTAGACTTTGAACAATGGTAGTTTGTACCGCGGCGGATTTAATTGAATAGAAATTAGACCATCGATCAACCGGCCTGTAGAGGCGTCATTGAACTGCTGCCGTGCGTTTACCTGGAAAAACGCTTGCCTCTGCCGGCGAACCCGATTTTTCATCTGCGTCCAACGATTAATTAACTCTCCGATCGATCGAGACGGCTCGGAAACTGCTTGCGTTCGAAGAAGTTAAGAACATTCCGTCGGAGCTCGATAAACATCGGTTTACGACTTATAATTACGATCTTACGTATCGTATCTTTTTTATTACGAATATTTCTATGGCAATGTCTGCGCGCTCGTACGTTCGGAACGATCTTCGCCCTGTCATTCGTATTAAACCGTAGATTATCCGGCGAAACCTCCTAAATAGCATTCTGCGCAGAGTTCGAAATTCCCTAGAAGGAAGACTATAGTCTGCAGCGAAGATTACGTCGTTCAAGGTCGCATCTCCATCTCTATCACAAATATTCTCCACTCCGTGGTTTCTGTCTCAGTAATCCGTTCCGAGTAATCTCTCTCTATTTTGCAGTACGTCGTTCCTCGACAGACTTGGCGAACAAAGATCTTCTCCAGTCGTCGAAACTTTCTCCCTTTGTCGGATATCTAAGACGCGCCGAAACAAAATTATTTCATCGAAACCGAAGACGAGAACACGCGTTTTTTCCCGGCTATCTCGTTGATTCCATTTGCGGCTGCCCTTTATCGCTCTTCCTAAAGATGGGTCGTTATGGACGAAAAAACTGTTCCGTATAGCCAATGAATGGCGGCAGGAAACGTAGCTGGATACGAGAAACGTGCGTGGGTAGCTGGTGAAAGCGAGCAATAGCCGAGAGAAACGCACGGACTTGGTATCTCGTAAGGATATATCTTTGTTCGGTGTGGAAAGACCGCGATCTATGGCTGATGCCGTAGATCACGATCACGATCACCGGCCGCATTCAGGCTGATTTATTCCGCGGTTGAATACGGCGGAACCGGGCGGCAAAAAAAAAAAAAAAAAAAAAAAGGAAAAGGAAAAGACTGGGCGCAACGCGTTGGAAAATTGTGCCATTTCGGTCCTTTTTTTTGCTATCTGGTCAATGTGGACGGTGCACGCTCGAAGGCCTGGCAATACGCGACTGGAATAATTTATTTCTCGCGGCATCAGTCGCTACTTTCGCGAAAGCGAAATAGTTGTCTCGAAGGAATGTTTGCGTCGCAGCGTGGAAAATTGTTTGCACCTAACGGCGAAGTGGGACATTGAAAATTTATCGTGGAACAAGCAAACGAGCGTACGAAATCTCTTAATCGGCGGTCATTTTTATCCTACGTGAATGTAGATTTAATTTTAGACATTTGAAGATCGAATGAAAACGCGTCTATTAAGTAACGAAAAGAAAAGAGCTGTACGTCGTAAATGTCATTTTTGAAACCGAATGAAATGCACCGCAACAGATAACATAAATCATTCACAATCACCGTTTTTCATCTCTTAAACAATATATTCAACATTACGATAAAAATACTACGATTATTAAACAACGTAACGTTCCTCTGTTGCAGCTTTATGTACCGTGTTATTTCATTTTAATCTGGTAAATGCATATCGCGAATAGAAGCTCGCGGGTGTGCAAATACTCGAAAATGGTATGCTCTTTTTTCCCCTTTCCGGTTCGTCGTGCAACGTTAATGCGAAACGATATTCCAGGAACGTCTGCGGATCGTGTTCCAGCGCGAGTCGCGAGTGTTCGATAAAATTCACCCCACCCTAAATATGTAATTGTTCGGCAAGGAAACAAACGAAATATCCGTCACATTTCGAAACTCGAAACCATCCGAGTGTTCGAGGAATTTTCGATTTCCCCGAGCCAATTGCGCGAAACTATTTGCCCCGTGGCCGGTTGCGTTCGATTCGGGGTTCATTTCGGCGTGGATTTTGCCACTGCATTGCCACGATTGTCCTTCGAACGATAATAGCGAACTTTCCAGTTTACAAGTTCATCCAGTTTGTTATACGAAACATTTGCAAACTTGATCAACAATGGCACTCTACGAGCGTCGTTTCTTTATCCTGCAAAAGACGATCCTTGAAAATATATCAGTAGATAATTACTTCATTAGTAAATTACTTCGTTAGTTAATTACTCGAATAGTTCCACCCTGCCTCGTTCAATCACGCGATTGGAATCAGGTTGCCGCGTAACGAGCGTCGTTCCTCGATCCTTTAAAGGATCCTCGATGGTGTAACATTTGGAGCGCCGAAATTGGTAAAGGATCATTTTTACTAGAAAAATAAAAGCTCTCGAAAGAATAGTTTCTTGAGACGTCGAATCGCGTCATTGACCAGCATCGTTGCTTGATCCTTCGAAAGACCGTTCTCAAAGATATAACGCTGGGAGCATCGAAATTGGAAAGAGACCATCTTTACTACGAAATCAAGAACTCTGGAAGGAATAGTTTCGTCTTCTTCGTTCAATCGCTTCGCGTTGAAATCAAGTCGTTTCGCGACCAGCTCGATGCTTAAAAAGATTCTGGAAAACGTAGCACCAGAAGTATCGAGCTGGAACAAACGTCGTGCATATCGTAAATCCAGAAACTCTTAAAAGAATACTTTAACGTTTCTTTATTGAACGTCGAAATCAAGTTATCGGTTGACGGGCGTCGTTCCTCGATCCTCTGAAAGATTCTTGAAAATATAACATCAGCAGCGTCGAGATTTCCTGTCGTCGGGATAATCCCCGACTACACTACCCCCGGGGCATGCCTAGCCCCGGATAACGAGCTATGTGCAAGGATAATAAAATGCCAAGATGTCGTCGAGCCGTCCAGACACGAGCGACGCCCGCTCGAGAGGGCAACCAGCCGACGAAATAAAAAAACATCGATGCTGAAAGAGCTGCGGGGTTTACGTGGCGCGTTGAAACACGACGATGGGAATAAAGAGGCTGCGAACGGTTTCGTTAACTTCGCCAGGAACGCGTTTTCGCCGCCCTTCGAGTCGGATAAATTATTTTTCCAACGAACGTTTCAGGTGGTCGTTTCCGCTGATTAAGCGCAGACACGGGGCGGTAGTCGTTGCTTCGTTCGATCGATGGTGCAACGAGATCCTTGAATTTGCACGGGTAGGTGGTGGAAAGAGGACGCCGGCTGCCTTTCCTTTGAAACAGGCTTTTTCCATTGTAAAGTTTGGAAATTGAAGAAGAATAGGTAATGGGTAGAGAAGCGGAAGCGGATACGTAGGTTTTAGAGGAAAATGGATCATAGGAAGCGGATACGCGATATTATATGTATCGAGAAATTGGAATATCGCGTATCAAGTACGGTTCGACGGCAAGTTCCCACGGCAGACATTTTCTGAATATTGGAATTGGCGGGAATGTTTCTGACGAAATATCACAATTACTTGGTGTAATTTCTATCTGTACTTTGATCAAAATTCTCGCCGATATCTCGTAGTTGATGAACAAAAAATATCGATACAGAGGAGGAAATGGGAAACGCGGGAATAACTTGGTTCGGCTCTGTTATACCAATTTTCGCCACTAACTTTCAATTTCGAGTTGCAAAATCGAACTCCCACCATGGAAACGATTCTGCCGAAAATTTCTCTCTGCGATCCTCGTGTTACCAAGCCGGGTCTCGCAGCATCCAGGGCGATGGAAAGAGAGAAGGGTGTCAGAAAAGCAGGCAGATCCGGGAATACAGAGTTAGCCAGTGTGTTGATGGCAGTCGTTATGGATCGCTGCCGGTAACAAGCAATTTATTCCACGAGCCGCTACCTCGAGCCATCGCGAATTGCTGTCTGCCCCTCTCCACACCACTCGCCCGCCTATACATCGTATTATTGTCATAATACATCAGCCAGGATGTTTCGTTTCCCCTCGTCCCGGTTGAATTCGAAATGTTGGCCACGTTCCATGCGATCAAAATGGACGCCTCGAAGGAGTCGCCTGGTTTGAAACTAGCCTCGCCGTTGTTCAGAAAGTTGCAAGCCTACGCGATTCTTCTCGCGTCGCGATCTCTTTTTTCAAGATTTTCCTTGTCAGAGTAATCACGCGATTGATAGAAAGAAGGGAAACGACGAGCCATTAACCAGGATAATTTGCTACGATTTGCTGATAATCGAGTCGTTCACAGGCCAAAGCAGTTTTTAATTTGTATGCAAAGCTCTTGCTCGTCTCGTATAATTTCATCGATGTTTCGTTTCGTGGAATTACCCGCGAATAAGCGGCTCCACTGATCTTTTACAAACTTTCCGCAATTGCGAAATTCAAAACGCTCTTATTCTTTCTCCAAACGCACGTGGACGGAATTACAAAGATAACGTTACTCGAATTTTCTGTTGAAGTGGCTACCACTTCTAAGAAAACTCTACATCCGGTCTTTTTTAGTTTTCTCAAGCACCGAAGCCATCGACAGCGTGTAGACAAAAGACTGCGACGAAGACAGACCATAAACAGTAGGCAGGCGACGTTGGCTTCGGGGTTTTCAGTTATTGGGTAACACAGCTAGCGTGCGGATCTGGACCAGCTCAAATTGTATTCTTAGTTATAATTGCACTTCTATTTAAATATATTTTCTGCCCTACAATTTATCCACGAGTTTTCTCTGTTTACACATCGAATAACCTCAACAGTTTCCACGTGGGAAGAGAAATATAAATATCCTGAATAAAAGTCGTTGAAACGAGCCTCTTACGCCTCCCTGGCTGATTCTTAAACCTTTGTGAAAGTTTGCTTGGCCATACATCACCGGCGGACGATATTTTACTTGGGAATTTCATCAGGTCCCCCTGATCAAATCCAAAAACCCGAGGAAGCAATAACATTCCATTCCGTGGTCATTCTTCCCGACGTTTCAATTACAAATAAATCGAAACGAGACATCGAGGAAGAGAGAGGAGGCTCTCTTCCGCGATACCGTGGAGATAGTCGAGAACGAAGCAACGAGCAAACAAAGACGCGAAAGCCGCAGGAAATTGCTTTCGGGCGTGCGCTGAAAGCGAGCAGGGAATGTAGGTGAAAGTCTGGCCGCGTGCACACGGTGCACGTGCAAACAGAGCCGGGGAAATTTTCGCGTGCCACCCCGCGAAACTACTCGTTGCCCTGCGCTAACTTCCGGCTTCGACCAACCGCGTTTGAGTTGCTGCTCGTTCTAGGTGCCTGGTATTCACAGAATTTTCATCCTATCTCTCCAGACGTCGATCACGCCTTATTCGCTCTGGAACAAAGCTGCGATCGTTTTAGCATTTTCTCCCGACGTATCTTGATGAAGAAGAACGATATTTGTAGGGAAAGATTTACACACGCAGTGGGCGATGAAAGAAAGTTTATAACGTAAATAGTATAAAAGGACACGACAATTTCACGAAATGGATCTATACGTAACAAGAGCAACGAATAAACAAAAATTGTTAGCGCAGAAGTTGCTAGAACTCGTAGTATTGAACTTTCTTTTGTCCGCTGCTTTGCATACGATAGATGTTCACGCTATTAATTGCCAGTGTTTTTCTCGTTGCTCGAGGAGTACGATGCAGGGTACGAGGGAAACGTGAAACGAAAAGGCATTTTAACTTTAATTTTGCTGAATTTATCGTACGTAAAACATACGTACGCGAGTATCGAGTTACGTCTTTCCTTGTTCTTCGTACGATATGCTACGAAATTAAAGTTAAAATACCTCTTAAACTAATCGGTTTTCGATCGTTCGGTTAGCCTGATACTCTTTTTCGTAGAATGGCGAGAGGATTAGACGTATGCAAAAAGAGGAAGGTTTCTAATTAAGTGCAAACTTCTTTAAGGTTTTATTTAAGCTTTCTAATTAAGTCTCTAGTGCGATTACAAAATGCGCATGCATTTTTGCGTTTGCGAAGAAGATATTATCGTGAATGTGTAGTTCCATTTGAACCATTCATCTTTTCCCTCGTCGCTTGTGAGAAAAACGCTGAAAAGTACTGGAAACTAATATTTTGTATATATATTGTAGTATCGTGGACGAGGGGCCTGGGGGTGTCGAGCGGATTATAAACTAGCGGTTGCGGAACATGTGCGTGGTGGGGCTAAGACAAAAGACGTGAGACTAAAGCAAAAGACAAAGGGTTGCTAAGGGACAAAAACGAATTAACAGTCATTGTGAGTTGAGAAGCCAGAGAGTGCGAATTGCGTTATCAAGATAGCGTTGCTAGTGTTGTCGAGAGAGAGAGAGTTGGATCCGTGGTGACGAGGGTTGCAAATTAATTATCTAGTTCTAGTCTTAATTATAATACGTTATTGCGATTAGTTCACGTTAAACAGCCATCGTTTTCTGTTTAATCAACATCCGTTTAATTCATTTATTGAAAATAAACTAAAGATCCTATAATTTATAATTTATCCTATAATTTATAATTTTATACATTACGTATCAATAGTGATTAGGTTTTTTTTTCGAAGATAATTAAAATACAGTTTGGCGTAGGTTTCAAGACAAGGAATAATTCTAGTTTGGCGGAATTAGTTTGAAACGGCGACGAGGCGAGCCGAATAATCTTGTGGGAGAAATCAACTTTGGTTATGTTATACGTAAATCTTCGCCGTGTAAATTACGGTCAGAACGTCACTCTAATTACCGAGCTGTCAGGTTCAGTCACCGTCAACACGGCAATGCCATTATCCACCTCAAATAATCTCCAATCTACTAACTGGAACAAACGAATTAATTCGTCGTTTGGTTTGCCGGTATCTTTGACTTAGCGATTATTTGCCGAATATATTTAATACGCAGTTACGTTTGTATTACACACAGTCATCGGATATTTGAATATTTCATTTGATAAATTACGGAAATTCAAGATCGAGTACAAGATACAATCGGATAACTGAAACAAGGTACTGAACATACTCGAAGACTACGAGAGGAAAATATGATAAATCCATTTTCGTAACCTAACTTTGTTAGTCTGTGTAAACATCGAACGAATATATCCAAAATACGTGTTTAATCGGGAAATTAAACGAGAAGATAATTCTCGTGTAGAATTGGTTGACAGAGATAAGTTAAAAAATTGCTCTTTTACAAAGAACGAACGAAACGTGACTTATCATTGCGCTGTTGACGTTTACGCAAATTCATATTTCTACGGAGACAAATAAAAACGCGATATCCAGATAAAAAAATGTATATGTATTATGTATTATGGTACTATACTTTGGATATTTTATACTTTTTTGCGTATTAGATGCATCCTACGCATCTTCGCATCTTCAAATTTCGCATAGATGCATAAAAATGCGAGCTTTGCTTCACTTACTCGAAAATCAAAAAAGAAAAAAGAAAAACGAAGATACGCGCGTTCATGATGCTATAGCACACTTGAATAATGATAAAACCTGGCGAAATTATTCGGCAAAACGACAAGTCGAATCGTAGAGATTTTTTTCAGACCACCAAACAAACTTCCACGAGGTTGAAAAACGTCGCTCCCATAATCTCTCTTGTTCTCGTTTCGCGCAAGAAGGATTCTCGTTAACTGGAGTCTGGCGGAGTCGTCGTTCGATGGAAACTCTGGCTCGTTCGCGTAAACACGTGTCCAGCCAGGAAATTGTGCGAACTGTATTAAGCGGTCGTAGGAGTCGCGGCGACTTGCCTGAAACTCTGTCTAGTTTATTTCACACCCTTCGTGTCATCGTGCATTTCGTAACGTGCTTGCTCCGAAATTGGTGCTTTCCGCGCAACAATTTTGTTAATTGCGTTGCACGCAGACAGAGATTAAAGGGAACAATGGCCCTTCTTGTTCGGCGAATACCACTGGGACTCGGTACGATTATAAGTATAATTCGTCTTCTTTTAACACGTTGACTGCCACGACAGCCGTATTCGGGTGTCAGCAAAGTTTCTGGTCAGGCCACGTAACCCATATTCGGGTGTCGCTTATTTGACTACTTGCGAAGGATCGTCGTAGATATTTGAAAAGATATTCCATAATAATAAATTGTTAATTAATAATTAATTGTAATAATAGTTGAATTGTTATAAAATAAAAATACGAAAATGGTTTATCAAAAAAATTATTTAGAATGTAAAACTTTAAAGCATTCTATACATAGCTGAGGTTGGTCGAGACAATTTGGACAATAAGTTGTCGTTTTCTTCAAATTCTTTCGTGCCTTTGTTCGGCCCATTCGACGTCTTTTATTCGCATAACATAGTTTGCACGCGCGTCTAATGCTTCTTCCGGAATCGTTTTTCCGAACGGCGATATTATGCCGACTCCGTCGAAGACAAGGATTTTTTGTATTTTCGGACAACCCTAATAATTTTGCAACTAATAATCGTCTAAATATTCTAATATTTATATTTTTCCTTGTTGCAATTTTGTAAACCGTCAAAGCGTTTACAACAGAAATTCCTAGAAAGAATCGAATGCCAAGTTTTCCGTACCATTTGATTCCTTTTCTAATTGTGGTGGCATAAGAAACCATTTGGTCGGAATAATCTATACCACACTTTCCTTCGTTATATTCGACAACAGCTAGTGGTTTTAACGTTGCGAACAAACGAAACGAAAGATCATTCTTGAGACCACCGTTTGAGCGACTCGCATTACTAAAATATCGATGGGAGCACCTAGCAGAGAACGCTTGGTACTGCTGTACGCGTGGCCTGACGGAGATTTCTTTGAAAACATGCGTGGCAGTCAACGTGTTAAAATGATCGTTACACTCTCAGAGATTTTGAATCGCTCAGTAGCCTTATTTTTACGCTTTTGTAATTTCTGTCGCTGTCTTCGTTTGTTACAAGTCGAAACAGCACACGGTTTATTCTTTCTATTAATTTTTGTCTCTCTCTCTCTCTCTTTTTTACATTTTCTTATCGTTGTCGTTATCGTTACGGACGGAATGATTTTCGTTGTTCGTTGAAAACCATCGAAACGCAGTATGATTACAAGTACAGTTGGTTTTCCTTTGCGAGCATTATCATAAATATTTCCAACTTCCAGCGGCGTTCCTCTTCGCTTTACTTCCTGCTTTTACTTTCTTCTTTACTGCTTCTCCTATTGTTATAATCTCCATCGACATTTTTATCTTCCGCGAGTTAGAAAACCAGACAGTCTTTTCTTTCTGTAAATCCGCTTCTCTGACATATTTCTCATCGGACCGATCTCGTATGTGTCTCGACCGATTCACACATCCTCGCAATTCGAAGATTTATTCGTCCTCGCAACTCGAAGATTTATTCGTCCCTCCTCGAGGAAGCAGCGGCCTCACAACACGACCCTCTTATCCAATTAAAGTTCTCGTCGATTGTACACCAGAGAATCACCGTCTCGGCATCCTATCCCCATCTCCAGGCACGCGACGACTTTCCAAACTTCCCCCTAGACTAACGGACGAGGATCGGTACCGACCAAAAGTTGTTTCGGTCAGGGAAATATACTTTTGCCCACGAGGCAGTCGACGAAGCGTTAACTGCCACCTTTCGAAGGTGTAAACGCGATTTCATCGAAGAAACAAAGAGTTGTTCGGCCTCCGAATAGGACGAGACAAAAGTTTCGAAAGTCTGTTGGTCCGATGGAGAAATATTCGCTGTTCCAGCATAGTAAACAAAGTCGAAGTCCGCGCGGATGACTCGAATCGAATCGAAGCGATATTTTACACGATTTCCACTGTCGTTGGAAAAGCGATAGCTCTGCATCGTTTCGAGTGGCTTTTCAGCGGAGAACTCGGCTACAGTTTCGTTTCAATTAACGTCGGTGTACTTGTCTGGAGAGGAACGACTGTCGAACGTATTCGGGGAAAACGATGGACAGGGACGGAGGACCGAGGTCCGATCGATTTGCTGTAGCGCGTGATCGCCGCTCCACATTCACCGCGATGGGGGAATAATAAAAAATTACGGTTTCCCAATTAAATTAATTGGTCGGTCGGTAGGATAGATTGGCTCGCGGTGAAATAATGCTTGGGTAAGAGGGGTGACCAGAAGCTGGCCTTCCGACCGCAAATATAAATCCCAGCTCGATTCGCAGAGTCACGCCTCGCTGCCTGTCTGATACGCCTGATTTCCGGAAACGCTCTGCCCGCTTTTTATTCGATAAACGAGGCCTTGGTTTTGCAAGGAAACATCGTCGGACGAAATATCTTTTACCACGTGCCTTTTCCACGGCGTTGCTTTTCGTACCTTTCATTCTCTTTTTGCAGGCGGCAGAAACTTTCACGCGATTAGACGAGCATTCTAATTCTTCGTGCGCGTTTCTTCGATTTCTCGCGGCAGCTCGGCCACGAGTAATTACGGTAAACGACCGTCGGTCTAGTACAGGCGAGCTAAGCTGTCTAAACGCGTGGTTTAAATCCTGATTAGGTTTGCGCCTAGTCCAGATTAAATCGAGACTATGTCTGGTCTAGATTCGAGCCAGATCCTGATCAGATTACAGCTACGTCTAATTGTAAAGTTCGAGCAACTGGAACAACCTTAAGTATCTGCGGCTGTTGGTACTAGGTTGAAACGAGATCTGGTCTAAATCAAATCTAAATCGGAACACGAAACGAACGTTTAAACGATTCACGTAGAACGTCTCTGAAAGGGTTTGTTCGGTACGCGCAAGCTTTTCCGCGTTATCTCGAGCTCCAGTTTAACCGAATCTTTTCCAAAGGTGATTTTCAAAATGGGTAAAAAATGGCGCGTAATTTAACGAACATCAGGTTTCACCGCATCTTGGACGCGATTTAAAAACCGAGTTTATTTTAGCCGGACGATAAAAAGACGGAATAAATTCGGCGGAAAAGCCGAGGAGGGAAAAATGGCCGGCAATTTATACGCGCGGGACACCAGAGTGATTCGCTCGCGATCAAAAGTTTCGCCAACTTACGCATGAATATGCGATTATTCAAACGACGGTGGGCCGCATATTTTGCTCGATAAACCATTTGCATGCGTTCCCTCGGATACGGAAACGTTTGTCCCGTATTTACCCGCCTCGGTTTCAATTCTCCGCCGCGATAATGGCGCCTGATAAGCTTCCGGATAAAAAGCGTCGATCCTGCCTCTCGTACTTGCCCGTTAATTACCAGGGACCTAATAAACCGGGATCGATCCGGATAAAGCGGAGAGATAAAGGGCGATTGAGAAGGAAAAATCGAGACTAACGACGATCGTCTCTGGACAGATATTCTTCGAGGGATAATTAGTCTCGTTTCAGAGGGGATATCAGCCGAAGGAAACGGGTTTTCTCTGTTTTCATCGGTCGTTTAAGAAGGGGAACCAGGTCGAGGGATTTTTTAATTAAAAACTTTTAATTCGCAGGTTACAGTCGGACCGGTCTCGCTACGATTTAATTTCGGTGCGTACGAGCACCGTGAAGAGTTTCGTCGGAACGGTGGAGCGCGGCCACCAATGAAATTAATTAACCGACTTCGACGACAATGTCGCGAAAGTCGCCTCGAGTTCTGACATTTCGATCGTAAGCTCGGTAATCGAGCGGAACGAATCGTGCCGAAATAACGCGCCCACTGCCATTGCCCCGCCATTTACGCGAATTACGGCCATAACA
The DNA here is from genome assembly GCF_024542735.1 of Bombus huntii. Lineage (NCBI taxonomy): Eukaryota > Metazoa > Arthropoda > Insecta > Hymenoptera > Apidae > Bombus > Bombus huntii. The sequence goes on from NC_066240.1 coordinate 12,198,873, forward strand.
ACGTCGGATTTGAAAACTAGGAGAAATTCGAGAGAGTAGAATGTCCCGCGATTTCATGCGCGATTAAATTTAGCCCAGTATGTTGACTATGCGCACGTGGAAAATTCCAAATCCACGCATATTAAACTTGTGAATCTAAGAATGTGAAAAATTTCAAATCTGCGGCCTACGATATTAAATCCACTCCAATATAGACGAACCGAAAGAATTCGAAAAATCCGCGCACGACCATATTAAGTTCGCTCCGACATCGTGAATGCTGAATCAAAGCGTGGCAAATTTGCATCCGCTCTATCTCCTAGTCACGCTCCCCGCCGCCGCTATAAGGAAGAAATCGAATCAAGGTCGTGGACGAGGAAAGGAAGGGCCGCGTGTCAGCACGCGATGATCGGTCATCTTGATGGCTGAAGCGTCGGGACGCTGCGACGGACCGTCGTCTCTTCGCGCGTCGATGAAAAATTCATCCCCTCGTTGTGAATACAAATCGAGCCATTAAGATTCAAAGTGCGCGCGCGAGACCGCCAGTGTCGCGCTACAATCGTCGAACGAATCGCTTCTGCTAACCGTGAGAATCTCGAAACGCGCCTATTCTTCTCTGAGAGACGACCCCCACTATGCTCTGATCACGTATGCCGCCTTCTTGCGTGGAAAAAGTAACGGACCAAAATCGACGTTTCTAGAACTCGCTGATTGGTGACAACCATGCGCTCGTCGATACATTGTATATGTTCCGTGGGGCAGATAAGACGATCTGTCTGTGCGACACTGTAGGACCGCGAGCGGCGGTTAGAAAAACAGCCTGTGGTAAGCTTCGTGGCGTAACAAACTCCAAACACCGGTTCTTCGTCGAATCTTCTACGATTTGTCGGAATTTTTGGCAACTTCCTACGCGACACGCGATGGATAAGCGAACTCGAAAGAGAACAAAGCTCGATAGTTTTTTCAAAGCGTTCAGTCTCAAAGTATCATCGATTACCAACTAGATCGAATTAGATTCGAGCTTTCATTCTCTCCCGATTGCCCGAGAAATTCGCTTCAGCAGAGCGAAAGAAACTTCTGCTAAATTAGTTTTAAAACATCTTCCACGATGCCGGAGGAAATCCATCGTTCATAATTAAAACAGAGTTGAAAACTTCAAATCTCAGTGGAAGAATAAAAATCGCCCTGTGCCTTTGGGCCTGGCAAACCAGCTGAAATTATCATCGATCGGTTTCAATAGCGTTTGAGTTAAGAGTAGAGAGCCGCGGATGGTTGTATCACAGACGACGATCTTGGTAAACCCAATAAAGTGGCGGTGCGCAATTGCATAAATCACATGTGTACAGAGGTGTGTAGCTGGCTCTCGCGCGTGTGTGCTCACGCTGGTTGCAACCATCGGAAGCAGCCAAACAGCATGCACTAATTCTGAGACACACATCGCTTCTAATTTATACCGTATATGTATATCCGACAAACGGTGGTGTGGGCGAGGGAAAGCCCTGTCGACTAATCCCTTAATTATCTAGCTCGATATCACGGCAATTAACAGCGACAACTCCGGAACGTCGGCGAATTGGGGGAAAATCGAGTTTCTTACTTGGACCCAGTCGGCAATAGAGATTTTCGGGCGTCGACGGAGAAGGGAGGGAGTCGCGAGTTAGTCGGGAAACCGGTGGAAATAACGTTGCAAATGACACGAGCGTGGAAATTCGGACCGCCGGAGGGGAACGACGCCGGAAACGACTCAATTTGCGAAGTTGCGCGCAGGAGGGAACAATGTTACGACGAGCGTAAATTCATACGTCCGTGGGGAGAAGAATGTTGCAACCGACAGGAATTGGAATTAGATATCTTAATATAACGAGCGTTCTCACGACAACGCCACCGACAGTCGAAGAATTTGATCGTCTGAAAGCATCCAGGCATTCTCTTATCTCGAGTGCGTAGGATATAACGCAACCGTAAGATTACAGGCGCAAGGATTTGCCACGATTTCATCCTTTATGATCGTCACAGCTACGTACCGTAAAATATCTCGATGATAAAACGAAGTTGGAAAAGCTAATACGCAGCAACGGTACCGTGCGTGGCTGTCGAATATCGTGAAATTATTTTCTTCTTCTATTTCGTCTTTGTTTTATCAGGCTGTCGCAAAGGTTTCTTTCGTTTTATGGGGAAATGATAGATTTGCAACTAGATTTTTATATTATTCTATTCAATTACGCATGATCCATTTTTCGTTCTGTTACCGTAAAATGGATATTTTAAAGAAGCTCTTTATCTCGAGATTGAGCCCCGTCTGACGTTGAGATTCAGCCGTCAGATAAATTAATTTTTAATTACAAATAATATAATTAAAATCAACCTAATTTAAATCTACAGTTTGCCAATTCCCTAAAAAAGTAGCAAATACCCCTGCTCTGTGTTAATCTATAATCGATTTATAATTTCATACGATTTATACGCGAGTCCATCCAAGTGTGCCAGACTATCGGAGAGTAGCGTACACATTGAAAATGGTTTCTATCGCTGCTTTCATCGTCAAATTTTCTTCTCGTTCTCCGTGACCTATTTTCAAGAACGTAGAATTATCTTTTTGCTTTGCATCGCTTTTTCTCGCGCGGGCAAGCGTTGATAACGCGAACGAAGCGATTTCCAAGTCGTCGAAACGATTATTTAATGCAACAGAGTCAACCTCGGTGCTCATCCAGCGAGAAGCGAGAGGAACGCAGAAGACTCGACGAGGCTAAATAGAATTTGTCTTGGCTGTATAATCCTTTTGAAACGCGGTCGGCGCGGCGAGGATCGCGTTTGTCCGGAACGGTGTTACTTTAAGTTCTGAGGTGATACGGATCAGGTTACGGGGACGCCTTTCGGACTCCTCCAGGACTGGCGACCCAACGAGAGAGGTCACGTAATCGTGCACGTAATTCCGGCTCGAAACGCGCGAATTAATTACAGTCGCCTGCGTTAACTGTCATTACCGTGTTCGTTCTCCGAAATAGATTTCGTCCAGACCAGTTAAAATCCCAGATAAAACGCGAGGTTTTTCATTTTCGACGAAAAAGAGGCACGTGTGCCTAGTCGAGCAGAAAAACGATTATTCCACATATCTCCTGACAGGAACTTGATAAGCTCGGGAGAAGACGTAAAAATTTGATAGGTTTTATCGTAACGGTAGCAAGCGATAGACGAAGAAGCGTGGTAGTAAATTTCGCAAGAAACGCGCGAAGAAAAGCCTATATTTTTCTACGTTTCTCACGAAATATCGAAACGTCGGAAATATTCCATCGTCTTTTTTCTAACTGCAATTTCACAAAAACCACTCGTCGAACTTTCCTTCTTTCCACAAGATATAAAGTTGCACGTCCCCCCGAGAATGCGCTACAGGGCGTCGAGAAACTTCGATACCAGGTATCTTTCTTCGTCCCAATTTGCCAACGCTTTTCCTCGCTCCGTTACGTGTTAATCGCCGTGTATTCATTGGCTTAACATCCCTTGCGACACCCTCGAACATGGAAGCGTCGCGACGCGGTCGGGTTAAGTCCCGGCTGGGGCGTAACGCGATTGTAATTTAAGCGGGCTGGCTTATTATGCGCTTGCATCGGTAATTAATACCGACGATGATGCGACAACCGGGCTAATTAATGACTCTGCGAGCGGGCAACCGGCGCAAGAACAAAGAATCCATCCTGACGCAGCCGGAATTATTCGCCTAAGCGATTATCGCGCGACTGTTTTCGACCGGTTGCTGTTCCCCTCTCACTCGCGACAGCCAGGAAACGTTTTTACGGTGCGGATCGTCGATACCGGCTCTCGGGGTGGTCGTTGGGGTTTCCCGTGGAAACGCGATTTGTTTGATCCCGTTCCGGATGGTTGGAGAATGTCGCGAACATTCTCCGTGTCATAACGGAGAACAAACAATCGGGGAAAAATGTAGAAAAAGAAGAATCGTTTTTTGGTTTGATAGGCGTAGATTCGACGTAGGTATAGATTTGCTCATTTATTGTGTCGGACAAAGTTAATTATCGTCCTACTTAATTTAGGAAGTTACAATGACGCGAAGGTACTTCTTAAGGAAAAATCGTAACTCAAGTATCGTTGAATCTCATCGACGATAATTTACATCTAATATATTTTTAGTCAATTTTTATTCAACAATTCTAAAAGACTTTCTAATGTTTTCTATTTAACGAGGGACGGTGAACTAATTTTTGATGTCGCGAAATAGAGAAGATTTGTTGAAACTAATTCGGAAGAACTTTCTTCGTTTATTACGATGCTCCGGTATTTTCTATTTCGTACAGTGGTGGTAGCGTACTCGTAGGATAGTAAACTCGTAGTCGTTAAGGAAACGTAAAGAGAATCTCGTACGCGTAGCTACCGAGAAGTTAGGAAGATCGCGAGGAAAGAATATGAAAATACTCGATAAACGGACAACTCAGCCGACTAAACGGTATTTCACACTTTACTGCAGACAGCGTTGAGCCCAGCCGAACGAAGCGTTTGCAGTTCGCGATTCAAGGAACAGTTGGCCGGATGAAAGAGCAGCAGTCGGGCCAGCAGAGGCTAAAACGCGGCCGTTGTTGATGTTTATCACGGCTGACCGTCTCCCAGTCGCTTTTATCGACCAGTCAGAAATCTCTACCGGGTTAATTGAAATTAGTCCGGCAGCTTTGTGAACTTTCAGCCACGAGTTCGTCTTTCGACCTGTCCGCGAGTAGATGCGAATAATTAATTAAATATCATTTTTATTCTGGCTCTATGCGGCAAAAGGAAAAGCAAAAAGAATCATAGAAGCTATATTCCTTTATCCGTTCGCAGAAAATGCATCGTCGTGAATTTAGGCAGCCACTGTGACCGCTTTGATGATCATTTTTTAACGCTAGAACCATCGAGTTTTTTAATATGCACCTAAACGACATCGATTAAAGCAAATAGATCTATATAATTATAAATCAAAAATTAACTTTGGCAAAAATATCTGTTTATTTTCGCTAAACGTAAAAAGAGAAAATTATTTCGAAGAAGTCATTTGGCCGAGTTCGTGTCAGTTCCAGTGTTAATGCTCGACTCTTCGACGAGCTTTCGATATTTAGAAGTGGCTAACGAAGTTCCTATGTAATTCTTCTAATTGATATAAAAGCAGGGGAACAAAGGTCGGACAGCCTAGGGATTCCTTAATCACATCGTAGACGCGGGGAAACGAATCGAAGTTCGCGAACCAGGAATTGCCAGGCTCCGTTTAATTTCTCCTAAGTGGAATAACCGCAGGACGAGGCGGACAAGCGCGATTTATAGCCGGGAAGCTCGTTTCAATATTCCTCGTTCCCGTTCCAACGTGCGTCAGCCTTTCCAGCTTTTTTGTCCCGCTGCCCGACCGCCGAACTTTTCCCAATAAATATCACTGGGCCGCGAAAGTGGCGCGCGTTACGTGTCTTGCCCCCTGCCCCCTTACATCGTGAAACTTTAACCGTTAATTAAGTCAATTACCGTTCACTCACGCGCGCAATTCACTTACAAATTGATTCCCTTTCTTTGTGAGATGAAACCGGAATCTTAAAATCTTGATATTTTTACTCTGATAAATTTTTGTATTGGACATCGCAGGATCAGAGGCGGTAAGAAACGTTCGACACCCGCATGATTAAATATAGTTATTGTTTATTCGACCAATTGCGGAGAGACGTAATCGCGAGGAAGCGCGTCAACGGGAGTCGTATATTCCCGTTAGGATTAGAATAATCCACGAACAAATCGATCCTCTTATTTCTGTTAGGATAATAGCATCTGGTTGAGTTAGTATAACACTGAGTTTATCAGGTTATAATATTCAGGGTGGTTGGTAACTGGTGGTACAAGCGGAAAGGGGGTGATTCTACGCGAAAAAAGAAGTCGAAAATATAGAATAAAAATTTTTCGTTCGAGGCTTTGTTTTCGAGAAAATCGACTTTGAATTTTGGCTCGGTACGCGTGCACTTTATCGCGTCTCGTTATAACGGATCTCACTGTAGATCGTTGTCTCGATGGAAAAATTAAACAAAAAAATTTTTTATTCTATATTTTCCACTTCTTTTTTCGCGTAGAATCACCCCCTTTCCGCTTGTACCACCAGTTACCAACCACCCTGTATATTTCCAACAACTTTTTTAAGAAGATATTTACGCTGATGCGTATGTATACGTTAAGTAGGTGACTGATCTAACGCTGAAAACCCGGCAAAGAGATGTTGACTGTTCGAAAGATGGAAAATCAGCCAAGTTCAGTGACGATGCTGTGGCGGAGGAAAGCTAGTGATGGGTGTGTCTAGCGCACGGGACCATCGGATTTCCTCATGACAATTTTGGTTAGGAAAGTGAGGGCGGCAGACATTGCTTCTGATTAGATAAGAAAAAGGTTGGTGGACTAGGAAGGGTCTTAGCCGCTCTCGATAGAAAGTTGCTAGTGGGAAGCATCGTACGTGAGAAAAACTAACTTTCCCGTGTCAACCCGTCGTAGACCATAATCTGTAGTAAACGATTTAGAAAAAAGATATTCGTTTGATCTGAGGCACCTTAGCTATGAAAATACCAAGATTTATGGTGGGTCCTTAAGACTATCGAGGGTACGCAGTAAGGATATGTAGACATCTGGATGCCATCTTGCCCGGGCTGTGTGGTCTGGTTTAGGTAAGGAGTCAGCCGACGTAACAGTTATGGTGTTTATGATAAAAAATAATAATAATAATAATTACAATTGTAATTGAAACACACGAACTATCTCTACCGGAGAACTCGTAATTTCGTTGGTCGACCACACGAAATGGGTATATAAAATAGATACATTTAATAAATACAAAAAAGTAATACATAAAATTAGCCCACAATATATGTATATGCACGGTCGTACAAAGTAAAGTTAATGAACGGGTTAAGACGAAACCGAATCTTCGAAACGAAACCGAAACGCCCCTGGTTAATTAATCGATCGAAAAATCGTTAGCGTGCAATATAGTCGAACGATCGTATCAGCATGTCTGGCCACAAACATCCGAAACTACTTCGTCGACCGAGCGTCTGCCGCGTGGTCTGACCAAAGCCATTAGATTCCACTGATTCGCCGTTTGCCTCCTCTCGATCGTGAACGTTAGAATGTGCACTGCAGATCGTCGTGTGACCGCGAATATTCGGACCTGCATCTACCAATCTCGCCACTTTGTGAATCCTCCACGAGCAATCTCTTCAGTGAATTATCGTTTCTGTGAATTGACATTTTGGCCTCCGAACAAACACGTACAAAACTACTATCTACGAATACAATAGACTCGCGTATAACGCGGTTAATACGAATCCGCGTTATAGGGAATTTTTCTCGTGTAATCTACAGTAACATGTTTGAAACGATTATAGCTAACGCCAACTATTATTTTCTATGTTTTATCAAATAGGGCAGTGTTTAAAAAATAAATAGCGTATATACGAAATTAATTTAAAAAAGCATATAATTAATGTATTAAAAAATGGAAATATCTTTTATTTTTCCCCCGGGATTCAGCCGATCTAACATTGCGACTTTTTCTTCGATAGAAATCCAGTTTCTTTTAATGTTCTTTCTTTTTAACTTCATCCATCGCGTCCTTACATAATTTGCAAAATATCTTTGTATTGTGTATACCAACGTGTTGCAAGTGTAAGCTTTCTCGAATCACCAATACGTTACAGTAAAACTGACTGCGTCAAGAACCAAACAACCACGAGACACAAGAAGCCGACAATCTACTGACTAAAGTAGATTTAATTCTCAAATCAGGTAATTGCCGTGTTTTATTGTTTGGCGCGTTGTAAGAACTTGCGTTATACGGGAGCCTACTGTGTTAATTTTCGCTTACGCGTAGAATGTTGGAACGCGTAACAATTTATGCGTAACAAAGCTTCGAAATAGGCTCTTTGTGAGATTCGAAACGATCCTAATCTAAGAAATTTAATACGAACGTTTCGGAAACGAACTGAAACCGACAGGTGTACCTATATCCGATTCGGCGATTCTATCGCAAGTTTGATGGTGGGTTAGGCCTAGAATAGGGAAAGTTTGAGCAGGGCTCGATATTCGCGATTCTAATCCGCTATTCCAATTACCGGTGGGACCCAGATAGCTGACGCTGGTTCGGCTCGGTGCGCGGCGGCCAACTTTTCCACGTCGAAATATCCATCGAGCGGGACGCGGAGCCCAGTTGGAAATTGATCCATCGTCACCGGGGCGTATTGTTGCCATTAATGGCTGGATAATGCGAACAATACGACCTGCTGAAAGTTACAATTAATTTATGAAACACGCAAGGCGGTACAAGGCAAACCACCGATCTGGTTTCGCGGTTAGGTGGATCAAATGGAAAATTCAGCGAAAAAGGACGCATCCGTCGCGACGTATTTTTTCTTCTCGTATTAGGCTACTCTTTTTACTGAAATTTCTCGATCATTCGTTTTCTCATCGTCGAATATTTGACATCTTCGTTTGCCACAGAAAGCAAAATAGTTGAGAGGGAAGATTCTAGCGGATCTGCGAAATTTCCATATTTGCGTTATATTTGCTGCGCAGAATTTTCAAAAATACACATCGTACGCGCGAAATTTTTACTCGTCGGCAGTCGAGACACAGGAAAATACGAAGACGAAATTATGGCGGGAAGCGACTGTGGAAATTTTTATTAGCCATTGGTAGTCAAGATCCGAGAAAATTACGGGAATGGAATTATCGCGAGAAGTAACTACTGCTCGACGACGTTGAATTTTGTTTCCTAGACGATCGACCCCAGAGAGCTGCATGCGTCGAGATATATTCCACCGGCTGTCAGCTGCACACGTGGCGCAGCTTGCGTCACATTATTGCCAACGAGCAGACATAATGCGGCAGGCATGAATATTCCACCAGCTCTATCTTCCCTGACACCCTGACGATGGCCATCGACACGTACATCGCGCAATTTCCTCGGGAAACAGAGGAAGTCCGATCGGCTGCCGTTGCGGAACAGCTTCTGAAGAGATTGGACAACGAAACAGTGGCAATTAAACGCAAAAATCACCGATCAAGTCGTCGTGTGGCGATTACTTTTACGACAGCACGGGACGAGGCCGTAAACGTCGAGGCTCGTCGGACTGCTGCAACGGCTCTGATCCTTTATTTGTCGAGACCCAGTGGCTGGGTAATTCCTACGGGATAGAATCGCTGTCTTACGTCGTCCGCCAACTCGATGAATTCTATATCCCGCGTATTACGACTGCAGTATCCCCATTGGAATGTAGATGCAAGCGTAATTCCAATTCTTTCATCGGAATGAGACAGGTCGAGAGTCGACAAAAGCCACGGGAAGTTTGTTCATCTTCGGGAGAAACGGCGTACCGAGAAAAAGTGGCAAGGAGGGGGGAGGGGACAAAGAGTCGGGAAAAGGTGGAACAAAGGCGGAGAAAAACGGTGATAAACAGATACGTTGGCGGGAGACAACGAAATGGGACGGGGAAGATTCGAGACGGAAAAATCGCGGGGAGACACGAGCGAGGATGCCGTGGAGCACGAAGGAAACAGGGGCAAACGAGGGATTCGTGAAAGAAACCGTGGTCGAGCCAGAAACAGAAAGGAGAAAGAAGCGCGCGAAAGGAAGAGCCGAAAGGAGCGCGAAAGAAGGCGCGAAAGGAGAGGCGAAGAAGGCGAGACGCGGGGAGGAGAAAACGCCGACACAAATGCGCGAGAACACGCAGACGAGAGAGCAAAAGCCCCGGTCGCGCTCTCTGGGGGTGGATCAATACCACACCACCACGAAATCGTGACGGTGCAGCGGGGATTCACCGCACACCGGCCCCCGGAGTTGTGTGTCTTTCGGCTAGCTGCACTTTGACAACGACATCTACCTTAACCAACCCCTTTTTCTTCGCCTCTCTTCCTTCCCACGAAGCGTTGCGCGCTTCCGTAACCACCGTTCCGCACATCAGCCCCCTGCACACCCTCGTCGTCGTAACTTGGAGCACGCCACGAATTAAATTACACGCGATCCGAACCCGGTCTCTTTGTCACTACGGCCATGTTCGGCTCGGTTACTTGTCCGACGTACGGTCGTACGACCTACGATCGCGACTGTACGAGGCGAAAACACCCCCGGCTCGTTCTCCAGGCTCCTCCACTTTGGTTCGCCCGGAATTTTGGCTCCGAGACAAACAGCCAGTTAGACACGATTCCTGCGAAAACGACTCGAGGTTTTCGCCTTTCCATGTGTTCGTTTTTCGGTCCGTCCGTCCCCTCCCCCAACGGTCTACGTGGTTCTTGCACTATTCTCGAATTGTTCTCGGTGGCTCGGGCGTCCCAGGAAAATTGAAAGGAGAACCAAGATGTTTCTGGCTTCTGCGGTATAACGACGTATAACGTGTTCGTAGAGAGCGAAGAAATTTATTCATCGAAAGTGGCGGAGCTGAGTTTTTCGATCAGGAAATCCATCCATCGAGTCGCGATACCATTCGATGCTTCATCGTATCGACGTTCCTTTTACGCAACAATTTCGTTCCGCCATAAATCTACGTTCGCGAATTGCACAGAAGAACGAACAAACCCTTTTTCCATGATATACAGGGTATTACAAATTTTGCCCGTATTTCGTCATATTTTCCTGTAAATTCGAAATAAACCGAGTATTTTCCAGCCGGCCCGACATTCGTGTCGCGAAATATCGCCGGGTCGAGGTTCCGATCGTTTCTTCGCCGATCGAAAGAAATGACAGATGACGCGGAGAGAGGCGGTGGGTCGGCTGGAAAAAGCGGCGGCGCACGCGGTGTTTACCCAAATCTGCAACGGCATTTGCATATTTAAGAGCAGTCGACAACGTTGGGCCAATAAATTTCGCGTATTTCATCGAAGAGAGATTTATTCGCTCGTTGTAAATAACTATCACGTGCCAGAGGAGCCGGCACGCGTAATATATGATTCGGGGCGGGGAAAACGTTTCAGGAACGCCTCGAAATCGCTCGTTAATTAAACCGAAAAGTGTCGTAACAGGCTTTGTGAAACGATTTCCCGGTAAATTGGCCCGCGGCAGGACTCTCAATTAACAGCCCCTTTTCCACTGATTCACCTGTCGGCTTGGCCCTGTGTCTTTCGCCTATGATTATCAGATTTTGGAAAACGCTCGAGAAATTGTGTTTTCCAAGCCACCGTGTTATTTGCTTATCCGCTGAAACATTTTGCTACTCCGTTGTTGACACGGTAATTACATTCTTCGGACCGAGCGTTCCTTTATTCCCGTTTCAAACAGAAAATATTACAAAATCAGTGTAGCACTGGTGGTTTCCTCCTTCCTAATTATTATTTATTTACAATAATCATAATTTATACGCGCGTACGACATACGGTATAACGAGGTGCGATTCAAAACGTGTAATACGGTAACACGTGCAACACGTTTAACACAAAAGTTATAATAATATGTAATCGATATCTCGGATATCGTCGAGGGTCGTCTTCTTCGTTTCACATAGGCTTTAACCAGGCTGCGTTCGTCAAATACTCGCAACAGTATCTGCAATGGTTATGAAACTGCGGATTTTTATGGATTTGTGGAGAATTTGAAGGCGCAAACATTCATAGAACGCACGTCATACACGAAGAAACGTAAAATATCCGAAATACAATATTCGTTATGATATTTAACATGCCCTATGTTCTATGTTCTCCCTTTTAAATTGTTTTCACGAAGGTATGAATTTGTATAGAAATACGCAGTTTCGTAATTAAATTCTATGGAAAGCAACAATGAATATCAATTTAATAGAAAGCACGTCGCGGACGGGAACGAATGTCATTGTTAAACGCGATTCTATCTGTATACTCGCCGAGTCTCGTCGAGTGGCAAACGAGCAAATAATGTGGAAAAAAGGGTGTACCGCGGTGAAATCTCTTGGGAACGTTTCGAACAATCCAAAGGATTCAAATTTGAGAAAGCTCGGACAACCTTTAGCCAAGTTTGGAAAATAAAATTACCGCAAGAGCACGGAAGAGTTTTTCGAGTTAGAGTTTGAAGCTGAGTACTCGAAGAAGGAACAATTGGTTGTTTCTCACGATAGTTGGTATTATATCCAGCCGTGTTATATTTAACGTGGGATTTTTGCGTTTCGATTATGCAAACTATGTTGCAGTTCGCTTGTTATAGGAATTTAATTAAGCGATTATTGATTGACACCGGCCTTCCGCTGTAGGAAAATTGCGGAATTTCGCGATCCATCCTCTCGCACGATACACGTACAATGCAAACTACCCCTGTTTTGCACGATGTTAATCAAACATGAAACTTTCATCAGCTTTTCGAAGAAGATCAAAGTAACCTGTAAGTTCATAGCCATTCTTTTTACTCTTACATTTACCATCTTTACTTTCTCAACTTCTATCGATCATCTCGACCTTCTCGCGACGTAGAACCTGTTAAAGAAATAATTCCGCCATTTCGTTGAACACGGTTGATAGTCAGAGAAATTCACTGCGCCGACCGATCAGGTTTTCCAACGCTAAATCAAGAGATATCATCAACGGTTCGCTATCCATCGATCAATCAATTCTCGAACGAGCAACCCTCGATTTTCGTGTAACCGCGAACGAATAGATTCGTCTCGTTAAACAGCGAATGACAGACGAGCAGCTGATAAAAGGAGAGGGGGTGGTGTTGGAGGAATTGGCACGAAGTTGCGCGAAAGACGATCGAACGTAGAGCCGAGAAAGGGTCAAGGAATGGAATAAATCTCGGCGTGGTTTTAATGGCTTAATGCAGCTTGGCGAAAGCCTGTCTTCGGCGGCGATCACGCCATCTTATTACGATGAGCGATCGTCGCTCGGACTCTTTATTATTGCCGCGCGGAGGTTGGACTTGTGCTGGAAGAACTTCCGGTTCTCGGGAATTTCGTGACTCGCCGAGTTTCTCCGGGCGATCGTTGAACCCTGCCGCGAGAAACTCCGTTCTCGCGTGATGGAAAGTTCGTCTGGTAGTTTGACAAATTATCGGAGAGCCTGAATTGACGATAATTGTACGGAACTTTGTGATATTCGAGCGTTTCCTTCTTAAATTAGGAAGTACTTGCTACGTGCTACCGTCGTTTCCCGATCGACGTATTTAAGATACGATACGCATTTATTCATAGTCGTCTCAGTTTCTCACACGATGGAGGATCTTCGCGGTTATTTAAGACTAGTCTTACCAGGGTTTGTCGAACGACCAGTTTCAAAATTTCATTTAAGATTTGTTCAGGTTATTAGATGTACGAACAGAGGAACGCGTGGATAAATTGTAAAGTAGAAAATATACAGGGTGGTTGGTAACTGGTGGTACAAGCGGAAAGGGGGTGATTCTACGCGAAAAAAGAAGTCGAAAATATAGAATAAAAATTTTTCGTTCGAGGCTTTGTTTTCGAGAAAATCGACTTTGAATTTTTGCTCGGTACGCGTGCACTTTATCGCGTCTCGTTACAACGGATCTCACTGTAGATCGTTGTCTCGATGGAAAAATTAAAAAACAAAATTTTTATTCTATATTTTCGACTTCTTTTTTCGCGTAGAATCACCCCCTTTTCGCTTGTACCACTAGTTACCAACCACCCTGTATTTTAATACAGAAGTGTAAGTACAAGTAGGAATATAATTTGAGCTGGTCAAGATCCGCACGCTAGCAGTGTTACGCTATAACTGAAAACCCCGAAGCCATCGTCGCCTGTCGACTGTCTATGGTCTGTCTTCGTCCCAGTCTATCGTCAATATGTAAGGAATCATTAGGACTGGCTCGAACAAGAGGACGCGGGAAGAGGGTGCAACAGAAGTTAATTCAGAAGAGGTTCCTGGAGCACTCCTGTCATACGCGTAGGATAATCATCGTGGAGTTTTAGTTGGTAGTAGTCTGACGCTACTCTGCTGTTACGCGATTATTAGAACAGTGGAGTGTTCTTGAGGATTTCTCCACGTACAAAAAAAAAAGAAAAAAAAGAAAAGTCTATCGTCTATACGCTGTCGATGGTTTCAGTGCTTGAGAAAACTAAAAGAACCAGATGTAGAGTTTTCTTAGAAGTGGCGACCGCTTCAACAAAATTGTATCAGGTTGTCCCAAAAGTTTCTTTCGTTTCATAAGAAAATGATAGATGCACACCACTTTTTGTTTTATATTATTTCATCGAATCGCGCGTGATCCATTTTGTTCTCTTTACACTTGTTGGATTAGGTTTCGTATAAACATTGTCACATAAAGCAGACAGCGAAAGACACCTTCGGAGCAACCTAATACATTCGTTGTTATTTCTTTCGTTCACCTAGCTTTACGTAAATTCTTATATTAACAACAAATTGAAAAATTGATTAATCGGATAATATAAGAGTTTACATAAAGTTAAATGAACAAAAGTAATAACAATGAACGTACAATTATTAAATTACATTTTGAAATTGGTTATTCACCCAGGCCTGGTAAGATCAGTGTTAACTCAAAATTATCAAAGAATCAAGTCGGAGTATATTTTTTCTTGCAAGCTATCGTAGAGGAAGCAGCTCGCGTACGGATAATCAAGAATAGTCGATTAAGCTACGAAAAATTCTTTTACGAAGTTGGAGAAGGAATTCGGAAAGAAGTAACTCGAGTCACGCTTCCAATGGACGAAAGTAACGTTAAATCGTACTCGGATCATCTTCGGTCGACGATCTTTAACCAACTACGTTCAAAACTACTTTCTTCTGCTCCGTACGAAATCTTTGCTCGTATAACGAGCAATTTTCTTCCTCCTCGTAAACGTTCCACGTTCTCCGCTTTGCAGAAACGGTCAGTATCGTTCGTAGTAGGAGAAAACAGCGACTTACGCGACTCAAAGGGATTCCAGAGCGCTTTCAGGAGAACGTCTCGCGGCTGTTCGTTATCCAGGAGCGTAACAGTCATTGAACCAGGATGGTAGGACTGGCTCGATGCGCTTTGCATCTGCCGGAATGCCTGGCAGTCCTTTGAGCCACGACTGGCCGTGAATCGGCTCTCTTTTCACTCCATTTGTTCGTTTATTTATTCCTTTCGCCCCGTTGCATGGCGAACCCCGATCGGGAATATCCAGGATTTCGAGGGAGATCCCGCCACGCCGGGAAAAAATTGTTTCATTTAGCTGGAATCCGATAGAGAACGTCCCGATCCCTCCTTCGTCCTCGTAGATATTTTTAATGAAAGTCTTTCCGGACGCGTTTCGGGTTCGTTGGAAGGATTGGCGAGTTGTATTGGAAATGCGGCGCTGGTAATTGCAAGGTAGTACCAAGGGTAGCGTGTAAATGGAGAGATACAGGGATGATCGACTAACTCTGACAGTGGTTATGCGATACTTTCGACGAAGTATATCGTTGGATCAAATTTTAAAGAATTCTTTGTCCGACGTCCGTTCGTTCGCTTCTTTTTTCGTGTTTTTGATAGCACGTTGCGCACACATAGTAGAGGAATGTGAGATAACAGGAGGAACAAGGAACATGGTAGAAGTACTAAATGAGACTGGAGAAGGACTGGCAGAACTGAAAGCGATAATAAAGAAGAGAAGAGTAGCAGAAGAGAGGGAGGAACGACAGGGAGGGAGCACAGCAAGGAAGCAAAAGCCAAAGAAGGAATGAGCACTTCGTTATAAGCGTTAGATATAAGTAGTACATAGAGATAGAGCAAGCAAGGTGCAAAGATAGGTATAAGCAGTAAATAATAATAGAAGAAGAGAAATATATGTAATGTAAGGGCATTATAAGAGATATAAACCGAAAGTCGTCCAAAGCCGAAAGGTATGGACTAAGAATAAATAAATAAATAAACAAATAAATAAATAAAAATAGCACGTTGCGCTCTGCATCGACGTTTCTTCGATCCGAGAAATCTTACTTTTTAAATTCTAAAACCCTAATCCGTTTCCTCTTGGAAGGCAAATAACGGAAGAGTTAGTTACTCGGAGGAAAGAAGGAGCGACAGAAAGAAGAAAAGAAGAAGCGGCAGAGGTGCAACAGCTTCTCCCTAAACAGTCCATCTGCTCCTCTCGTGTTGCTTCGATAAAAAAAAGCCACGTCCAATGGGAATCGGCACACCGGCGTACACGCACGCGAGCGCCAACACGGAAACTCGAGGAGAAAAGGTACAAGAGGTATCGAAACGAAAGACGTATGTATTGCAGCACCCGTGTCGTTCAACGTCGTTCAACAGCAGCTGCTCCCCCCGACGAGGAAGAACGCGAAAGGAACACGGAGAATTCGCGAAGAAGAAGGAAAGAGAAGGGTCGCGGTGTGGCTAAGCACTCTGAGCGATCGGACGAAGCAAGAAGCGGAAGAGGCTGGCCGCTGAAGGATCTCGTAAATAAGAAAGCTGTTGCAGCAGCGTGGGTGGTGCAGTCCAGTGGAATCGACGAAGAAACACGAAGGAAGGGTGCGCGCTGTAAGAGCGGAGGAAGAAGGGGGAAGACAGAGCGTTTCATTGAAAGTACAACTAGAACGGCGTGGAAACAGTGGGTTCTGGGAAGAGAAAGTCGATGGGAACACAAGTTTCCAGCTTTCTGCGTTAAAGCGTGTCGAGACTCGGTGAAAAGGACACAAGGATGGGGGTTGGGGTGTGATAGACGAGGGAGGAGGAAGAAGGTAGAAGAAGAGTGGAACGGATGAAACAAAGATGGGGAGGGGGAGGTGAGTTCGTGGAAGAAAAAGGAGACAGCGCAGCGGAGAATTGCAAAGGGGCCGACGAAAGAATGGGAAAAGTTAAGGGACGGAACGATTCGTCCGGGAAAAAGAGAGTTTCGCTCTCTTTAAATCGTTCCCGCGAATTCGAGCATTCGTCCACCTCCAGCTCTCCGAAATGAATGGACTTTTCTGTTTACCCAGCCGCGACGATGCCTGTAAATACCGAAAACCCGTAGCCAAAGTTCTAGGAATTTTCCACGGAAACATTTGCTTAGTCGCTACGTTGATAAATTAAGAGACGTTTGAAGACAAACAGTCTCGTCGATCTGTTCCACCGTTTCGTCGAACGTTGTCACAGCCTTGAAATAAATTTGATAAATTCGACGAAGACGATAGAATTTGAAAATTGGAAAATTAGACCGGAGAATCGGAGCAACATAAGCGTTTGAAAGATATTCAATTTTCCATAAAGTTTCGTTTATTCTGCCCTCTACTTGCACGCAATTTCGTAATCACGCGGTCGGTACCTGCCGTCGAATGAAAATGGAGATTTGAACAATGAGAAGTTGTAGTGGTAGGGCGCCGTAAAAGCTTCAGCTCCGTCGAGGTTGCCGGATGGTTTTTCGTTGCAACGAGTTCACGCCATAAGCTTCCGCTCGCATAATCCGTGCACCACCGCTTCCGGACCTGTATTTCGTATAAGTAGAATATAGAGTAGACGACTCGAAGCAACCTTCGATCGAGCTGCTGCTCCTCTACCTTCCTTCTCAGCCAGTTCACTGTTCTTCGCTCTTCTTCCACGTACTTTCTCCATATTGGCTAGATTTTATCAAATTTCTTGATGTACTCCGTAACCTGGTCGGGAACCGAGTAGAACGAGATCAAAGATTTCGCTACTTTGGAAACGAATATTGTTTCCTTCGGTCTTATTACGTATAAAACTTCCTCCGGTAATATTTTACAATCGAAGCACGATTGCCTAGAGATGGAATCCGCGGAGGATCCTTTTTATCCAAAAGAAATCGGGAAGCCCGTTAAATATCAAGAGAAAGTCAATTACCAAAATTGTCCTGCTTTTCTACGCGTAAAATGAATCGCAAGCTCTTAATAAATTTGATCGTTTGCAATTAAGAAAATTAAGGATCGAATTAAATGAACGTACGCGCTGCCTCTACTTCGTGTTTAGGGCCGACTCATATTTAGCTCAAAAGACGGGACTCTCTCGAGTTAAGCAAATTCCTGCAGCCAGCCTAGAGTCTGTAACTTTCGAAATCGTAACTTGCCGGGCACCGTGTATTTAGGCAGCGGTCCAGAAACGGGCAGAGCAAGCACGCTAACGATCTGGCTAAAAGCGTTGCAGTCGTTTAACCGTCGAAAACTGGACGTTCCACTGGACGAAAAGCATTCACCGACCCAAACCATCCTCACGCTGGACATACCGCGTTCCTCCGTGACCACGGCCATTAGTGAACTTGAAATCGAGCCGATTTACGTCGATGCCAGTGCTCCAGCATCTGCTAAAATCCCGGCACTCCTCTCGTGATAAGACTTGGAACCAACTTTCTCGATTTTCGAATTAAGCTATTCGCTAATTTATAGCAGCTTTCGGCTCGAATTGGGACCACCGTGAATTTGCGTAACTTTAGGAACGGATAAAGTAAGCTTGCAATTTTCCATTTTACCTCTGCTTCGTCTAAGTTTCGCCATTTCAACGTTTCCATGTTTTTACGAAAGCAAGAACACGAACGTTGGTGTATTTTATCTTTGGACATCGTGTTTTTCGTTCTTCGAGAGGTAATCGTGTCGCGAGTTACTCTTTCGCGCTGACATTAGAGTTCGCTTCCTCCAAGAGTGAACGTGGAAGTGCGAATTGTCGCGAACAATTCAGTTACAAATTGCGAACAATTCGCAGTATCACGCCCGCTCCGAACAAGCAAAGTGCCACGTTCGCGAAACGTCGTGGCGAAGGTGTAACTCGTAACGCGATTGTCTACCGCAAGACAAAAAGAATAACAACCGAGGACGCGGAGTATTAAGCTCCGAATTTTTCCTCCTCTTCCTCGGGACAGACCAGAAGCTGCGAACTGTCACGGTCACGAGACCCCGGTGCAAAGGTGGAACTCGTAACTCGGTCGTTTGTCGAGGAAGCAAAAGCACGACGTGCATCGATCCTCGTGAAAGCTTAACGTCTGATATTTCTCATCCTCATCGGCCTCGTTAGTTCTCCAGAAGAGATACCTTTCGAACCAAAAAATTCCCTCGCTACCATCGCCACTATCGAAAGTTCCACGCGATTTTTGTACTCCGTGGAAATGCAACGACAGGAAACCGTGGCCAAAGAGGCTAAGGCCTGGTTGATAAGAAGAAGAAAAAAACGAGCCTGGCCAAGTGGGTCAAGAATTGACCGAAAGAGAAAAAAGACAGGCAGGCGTGTAGGATAGAAGGAAGGGTGTTGGGCAGGTCGGGGGTGGTTGGTGGCTGAAAAACGGCAGCCACGACTGCGTCAGTGGAAAACGATCGAGTTCGAGCAGCCTCGGCCGGAATCCGGAGCCGACGTTGCGGCTGTGCCGAGCTGTGACGCAATCCGAGTATACAGTATACGGTGCACAATGGCCCGTATCTGGGTCGTGGTGTCAGTGCTACCCCCTTGCTCGGCCGCCAGGGGGCTACAGCTCCAATTCCGCGCAACCCGGCGCGCCTCGAAAATCGCTGCGATATCCGCCGGACCGGACGACCCTCGCTGACCTATTCTTTCAGCAGACTAACTTGTTCCCTTCGTCTTCTATTCTCCTTCCCTTGTTTCCTTCGTCCTCTATTCTCTTTTCATTGTTCTGCTCTGTCGTTTTATACAGACACAAGGCCATGATTACGGCGCATACGTATTCGCACGAACCAGCGTCCTGACGAACGAAACATCCGAAGACTGCGATGCGTGCAGTGATAAAAATCTATGTACATATTTGATTCTATCGACGTATCGAGTTCGTTAAGCCGGTTTCACACGGAGGTACGTGTACCGTGATAGACGTACCGTGATAGACGTATCGCGAGTTGCGTACCGTGTAAATGTCGCCATTTGTTTTAATGTTTCGTCTGTCTCCGTACGAGAAGTATCGTTGCCGAGATACACGAAACGAGTGTCGCGATACTGCGTCTCGTGAGAATCGTCGTGCGAACGCTCGCATTCGTATGCATGTGTAATAATGTATATTCGGTATCTATCATACGCGTACCGCCGTGTGAAACCCATCGTAGAAATAAAAAACTTTGTAAAACGGTGATTAGCTACCGATAAAACGTCGCGCTATTCGTTTTACAGGAAACAAAATAAAACGGTGTGACGATCCAAAAATTGGAAAAACTAGGTATATCGTTTTCTTTTCGTAACTTGAAATAGTTAGAGAAATATGTTTATCGAAGCAATCGATAATTCATCAAAATTATTGTACGCTTGATATCATACAATGCAACATGAAAGTATACGCATCGAACGTCGTCCATAAGGGGAAACATAACATCGATTATTGTTGCCTCTGTGTAAACAATTTGTAATTCTTGGTACACCTATCGCGTTCAACCATGTAGGCGTGACAGCGTGAGTGTAAAATTTGATAAACATCGGTTTGTTAACGCGTACATTTGCAAAGATTTCAGCAAAATTATCGACTATTCGTTCGAGGGACAATTAGTATGCGCATACATTCGCCAGAAAGTGTGTACATTTACCGATCTAACATTCGCTGTTACGTCGATATGAGATAAATTAGGTTGGAATTAACTGGCAAGATACATGCTGCAAAGTATCTGCGACAACGACTGACGATTACGCGCTTTTGAATCGCAGAATGCCATGTTTAGGAGAATAAAGTTAAACTTGGGATTAGTTCGATCTGACAATGAGCAGTTCGGTGGAATGAGAGTGAATTTTGGATCGAAGTTTAGATTAAATTCCGACGATTAAAATTCATTTCGCTAAGGCGTATTAATCGTAGCTTCGACGATCGTTTCGATATGAAACTGAGCCTGGAGCTTAAGGACGAAATATTTTCGTAAGCGTAAGAAGTAGAATTCTTCACGAAGATTCTAGAGCAAGAAGAGTCATCTAGGATGGTTCTGAATCCTCTGGCTCGAACAGTGACGTTCTCGAAGGTGTTTTGGACTGGGTTAAGCACCGGCTAGGCGTCCACGATTCCTGAGCAATTCAGGAGGATGTTTTGCACGATTTACGATATAAATGGCTGTCGTTGATAAAAGAGCTCATTGTCCGCGGCAGGTTGAAGGTTCTCTGGCTCTGAGATAGCCTTGAATTCCTTTCGATCCGATTAACCATACTCTCGAGCATTTTACCCTCGTTTATTATTCCAAAGTTTACTTTAAACGTCGGATATCATTTTAAACTTTGGACGGCCAGATTATAAACTAAACAGAAATAGTTTCAATTTGAACTTGGAACTTTTTAATTTCGAAACGTTTTATTCGGTCGTCGTTCATCCGATAACGATAATAAAACTGATAAAAGAGGAGAACAATTTTCTATGGAACGAACCGGCGTGAGGCAACGTATTCGGGTCGTGGAAAGCCCCTTAAATCGAAACAGCGATCGCGTAGGGAAAGCGGGTCACCAAAGGCGGCGAAGAAAAGGGCGTCGAACGCGTATCCTGAAATTACGTTTCCAGCGATTTCCGTGACCCAGATCAAGCCAACCACGCAGATTGCTCGCACGCAACCGTCAACCCGGCTGTTCTACATTTTCAGTGACATCCTTTCTTCCATTGCGTTTTGTTTCAAAAGAAAGCCGCTCCCTTTTCGTCGAAACAAGATCAGGCAAAAATGAAAAGGCAGAAGAAAGGAACGAAACCATCGCGAATTCCGACTTTGAGGAAGAACGGCGCGCTAACAAAATTAAACGAAACTACGGGAAACATTTCAGAGAAAATTTGAACAATTCTAAAAATTTCGTTTCAACGTCTTTGCTGTTTCCTATCTGGACACGTCTTCTATTTGTTACGATCTTTCCGCGCTTCTGAAAAAAGGATTCCAACCTCCAGGGTTTTTCGTTCGACGAGCAAAGCTTCGACTCAGTGACAATGAGAGGCGAACAATCGTCGGAAATAAAAGGTGCAAACGAACATCACGAAGATGCCGCTTCATCCTGAGCCACCGCCCTGAAATATCGAGTGGGTACGAGATAATTTAATCGAGTTAACTTCGTATAAAACAATTTCGTCGATACGATATTCGATTACGATATTTTAATTCGCGGCGAATTATTTCGTTAGAGCTTTATTATTTGATTACGCGTGAAAGGGCAGAAACAACTGGGGAAAACGTTGCGCGAAACGTAACGAAAGACGAGGGGCAGAGTCGAATAACGCCAACCTACTATCAAGTTCGATGGATTATTGCTGTTAATTTTCCTCGCTGGCGGCTCTTTGACGTTTCCAAACAATTCGATCGGGTCGCTCCAAGTCGGAGAAAAAAGAAGCCTGTCGGGGCTCGTGCGTGAAACAGAACTCGAGAAGGTAACGAACGATCGATCGGCTGGTTGAATTTACGCGGATCGCATGCATTATGCGTTTCGTACGTGCGCCGTCTAGCGCGTGAGCGGCTTTCCCGACGATAAACGCGAGTTACAGCCGTAATCGTAGCTCCAGGAGATAACCGAACGTTGCCGTTGTGCCTTGGAAATTCGGTTTACGCCGCGTTTCCAGCGATATATCTCGCAGCGACGAAATCGACCCGTGCCGTACCTCGCAGCTTTTTCTTCCGCACTCTGATGTAGGTTAAACGATTAAAAGATAACGCGGAGGCTACCCTCGGCCGAGATAAAAGGTCGATGAAGTTCTTAATGGAGCCAGATTAGCGGACGAGAGATCGCTGCCTGCAGATATATTCTCTCGCGGAGAACAATTCCGCAGCCTGCTGCGCTTCTTTATCGAGTTCTCGATGGTCTAGTTCGCCGCACCGCGGGTCAAAGGGGTAGATTTTTCTTGCGTCTGTTGTGGACGATCGAGTCGAACGATCGAATAAGCTTCTTGGCGAAGTTGGACTAACAATTACCGTTTCTATCGCGCGTTTTCTCAATCGATTAATTGTAGATCTTGCTGTTGAGAGAATCAGCGGAATACTCGATGAGCTCGTCGATGCGAAACAATATACGAGCACGAGGTGATTCCTTGATAAAAAAAAAAAAAAAACTTCGATAATCGAATTAAGGAAAAGCAAGAAAAAATAGAGAATGAAAGGTGGAATAAAATTTTCGTTAAAATTGCTTAGTTTTCGAGAAAATCGTGGTGGAAAATCTGTCAGTTGTATTTGAACTTGAATTTGACTTTAAGCGTCGTATAAGAAAATTGTGTTTCCTCTCGTATCATTTAACTATCATAGAACAATCTAAATTGTTAGCCTCGAAATCGTGTCTGGATCGGTAGATTTAATAGTGCACGTGTCCATGAAACGTTGTAACTCGAATGAATTTATCATCGAGTCTATCAACTAGTAACCGGAAATATACCGAGCTCGTGAAATAAATTACGAAATCGGATCATTCGTGAAACAGTAACGTTCTATTTTCGCTGGATCAATTGCTAACGCGAATAATGAAGAAATCATTTTGAAAATTCTCGGTTCGATAACAACCGCGCACGCAACAAGATTGCACAATCTGTTGGCGGTCGGTTAGCGGTTAATTTCTAACGACGCAAACAACGTAGATGAGAGCATCGTGTGCAGGAACGAGAGTTCAGAATTATCGACGGTGGTCGATCGACCATAGTTCGAGCATCGAACGAGGCAACTTTTAAAGGACTCACCCTTCATGCCGAGTACTTGCACTCTCCTCTGGTCGAGAGGACACTTTCCTGTGCTTGTTTGCTGGCCGCGAGGCGACGATATCGATACGCTTGGAGACGCAACTCGAAAGTCCGGGTTTACTCGTAGGTTCTACTTTGATCAGGAAAATACGCAGGAACATAGAACACTGCCTGCAACAGACACCATGGAATATCGGTTGAGAAGAGCGTAGAAATTGCCTCGTTGCACTGTGAATGTTGCCGCTTTTGATCGTGCCGCGGGATACAGTTCTTAATGTATTTAAATTGCACATTAACGCGGGGAAATTGACCTCAGTTAGAATTAAATAGGGTTACGTAGATGTTTATGCAAATTCCTATTTTCATCAACGTAACTGAAGAAATTTGCACCGTCCATTAACCTTTAACGCTCGTGTCGTTGCGAGGTAGCCGACCAATCGATTCTTCTATTAATAAAAGTACAATTGTTTGTTCGTACATATAAAAACACTTGTTTCACTTTATTTCCTGTCTCGCGTTTTGCATCTTATCGTATCGAGAACACAGATACATCACATAGCAGGATACAGTATCATAATTGCAGAAAATAACAGAAAAGTATATTATCATGCAATCAAGAAACAATTGCGTCGAGAACAAAATTGTGCGTTTCCGACCACCTAGATCCGGAAAAATGGCACGTAAAGGGGTTCAATTCTACAGGGTGGTTGGTAACTGGTGGAACAAACGGAAAGGGGGTGATTCTACGCGAAAAAAGAAGTCGAAAATATACAATAAAAATTCTTCGTTCGAGGCTTTGTTTTCGAGAAAATCGACTTTGAATTTTCGCTCGGTACGCGTGCGGTACGTTATAACGTATCTCACTGTAGATCGTTGTCTCGATGAAAAAATTAAACAAAAAAATTTTTATTCTATATTTTCGACTTCTTTTTTCGCGTAGAATCATCCCCTTTCCGCTTGTACCACCAGTTACCAACCACCCTGTATAATAATTGACATATTTTACTTATTTATCTTATCTTCTTTAGTGTCGGATGTAGCACATTTTATAGATATTTACGCTTTTGACTCTTTGAGCGCTGCGTTGTCCGACGTTAAGCGTCCACCGTGGGCTGCCCACTCTTCACGAAGAAGCACGCCGTGGGCTGTGTATTTTTTACGAAAGGCATTGTAGTCTGCTACACTCTTTGGTTTTCGTTTTAGTTTGCCAGTTTGATAATTAATTTCTTTTGTTTCAACGAAACTATCAGAATGTGAGATGGATAACATCTATACGTCTCTTTTATCAGGCCACTTTAACGCCATTTTTAGCCCAAGTTGAATGGTTGTGTGAGAGCGCATATATGCGTTCATAGCCCAAAATTGAACGGTTGTGTGAGAACGCATATATGCGTTCATAGCGCTCAAAGGGTTAAACAAACGTAAAAGCGTCGGCAGCTTAGCTCCAACTATATTTAACAACAATGGAACTACCACACCAGTCAAATTGACTGGTTTTACAATTCTATTTTAAAATTCCTACTTCATGTTATATTTTTTCCACAATGATGTAATGACTTTCACAACGATAACTAAAAGAATAATATAATGAATTTTATTTTGTTTTTTATGTATTGAAACTGAAAATAATTCTGTATCAAGGCTACTTATACCAATACCATTGAAAATGACTGGTATTTGTCAAAGTGTAAAAGGATCCTGCAATCTGTTTATCGAACCCAATTAACCAGTTTCCTCGTTTTGTACAATTTTCCACAAACGTTTTTAAAATTTTTGCTGTGTATCATTCGATATGACGATATCAGTTATCAGGAAAATTGCGGATCGATCGCTAGATGCTAACGCTAGAAATACCACACCAGTGAAAATGACTGGTTCTACAATTTTATAAATGTGTCAACCCTCGTTTAGGTATCATTTTAGGGATCATCGTTAATAAAATTGTACTACATAACGTGGAATTGCTTCCGTAAGAAAGTAATAAATCAATAAATACACAAATATTCTATTACTACGTATTTTTCAAAAATCAGTCATTTTTACTAGTTTTGGTAGAAATAGTTTCGTGTTAACTATCGGTAGTTCTAGTGTTAAACAGTGTCACGAAAATCGCCCGCTTTGTGAACATAATCCGTCACCTCTATTTTTAAAAATTTCTTAAATTTTAAGCACCGAAGCGCTTTCGCTCGTCTCATCCGTAACTTGGTCGATTTTCTCTACTTTCTGTTCCTCGGAGTTAACCGATTCAACAAATAAACAGCTCGTACCAAAACGCGTGTCGAACGTAGCGGGGTCTCGTTTCGAATTTACATCGCACGATCTACCATCCGTTAAAATCCACTGCAATTAACATTCGCAGCGTCACTACGCAAAACCCATTCTTACAATTCACTATTAAACCCTACGGTTTAATCCTCCTCCAGGGAGTCGGCTGCGAACTCCACGACTGAATCAGTATTCTCCAGACAGCTGGAGCAATTTGCAACAGCTCGAAAGCGTTTAGAACAGGCTGGAAGTAAGGAAAGGGACGGAGGGAAAGGGCGGCGCTGAAGAAGGAGCGAACTGGAGGCTATAAATTTGCGTTTGCTATCGCGATACGTGGAAGGGTACGAGCCGACGCTCGATTTCTGCGGTCCTGAAGGAATCGTTCGGCGCCGTGATCCGATCGAGTACGTTACACCCGATCGTTTACGGC
Organism: Bombus huntii; assembly: GCF_024542735.1. NCBI lineage: Eukaryota > Metazoa > Arthropoda > Insecta > Hymenoptera > Apidae > Bombus > Bombus huntii. The sequence goes on from NC_066240.1 coordinate 12,225,018, forward strand.
GCAGAATCGGAAGCTTCTCGTTGCCGTCGCTCGCATTCGTGAACGTGCCTGTTTCACGGCCGATTTCTGGTCGATGAAACTGTTGGCGAGAATATCGTTGACCCGAGGCCAATCGGGAATATTGCTCTTTTCGTCTTCGTGGATCTACGAGTCGCCGAGAAGCCAGGCTGATTAAATCCATAAATTAGAAGAGTAGAGAAATAACGACGTTATCAAAGCGTTGAAATTTACGATTACCGGCATCGCGTGTTCCTGATAAGTAGACTGCAGACGCAGATTTTCGCGCATTTACGGGAAATTTACAAATGCAAAAGTGCATCGAATATACATACAGTACGATACAATATACATACGACGTGCGAAGGTATGTAAAATATCGAAAGTGAGATACTCGTTAAAATATTTAGCGGGTGAAACAAAGTTGTATCTAACGATAAATGCTTCTATTTCGGTCGTTTTCGTAAAAATTTAAATTTCCATAAATATCCATAGAGCAGCGGATAGGCAACGGTTACGAGCGTAAGTAGAACGTAAGAGAAATTGAACACTGATATATGCGTACAGTGAAATCAGAAATTGATGACGGCTGAAGTTGATCGCTTTAGTTGCTGAGAGGCTCGGGTCGAACCGAATGGCTTTGGGAATTACCAAGGAATGAAACTTGGAATTAGCATGTTGCTCGAGGGGTATTTTGAATTGGTCCGATGGAATCGAAGCGCACCGGTTGTCTGCGGTTATAGTGTGCTACTTAGAAGATGGGTATATATTTCCAAACGGGATATCGGACGAAGTAGATCAAAAGAGAATATCGGATACCCGTGTCTGTTATATTATTTATTTCAACGCATATTTGAAACCGAGATATCGAAAATCGTTTGACGTGGTACTTGAAAAATATTTACCAGAAAAATATCGAATACATGTTATTGAGCTACGCTACTTGAGAAATATTTAACGTGAAATATCGAATTTCCACTATTTCGTCTAGATATTCGAAAAGCAGGCAAAATCGACCAAGTGTGTTTCTATGAAACCAAATTTTCTTCGCGCGTTATCAGAAATTACGTTTCTTGAAAACGGCACGCCAATCGTGCACCCCGTTCGATCAATTTCACTTTATTCTACTCGACGCGTAAATTCTATGTTATATTTTGCTCTGGCAGCCGCGATATTATTATACGCAACATTTTTACAAAATGTCGTGTCGGCTCACGGGCCGACGCTCCAAACTAAACATACAGAATAAAATTACCCTCTACAAGACCGTAATAAAACCTGTCTGGATCTACGGAATCCAACTATGGGGAACAGCAAGTAACTCCAACATTGAAATACTTCAACGCTTCCAATCGAAAACGCTAAGATCCTTAATAGATGCACCTTGGTATGTCACCAACGAAACGATACATCGCGACCTCAAGATACCCACAGTCAAAGAGGAAATAGCAAAATATAGTGACAGACATAGCAAAAGAGTCAACAAACACCGAAACCCCCTAATCACTGGACTACTTGATACGTCGGACCAGATCCGCAGGCTGAAGAGACACTACCCGCTAGACCTAAACGCTAGATTCAATTAGTTATCTAAATTAATCAATATTTACCTATTTACAATACATACCTATAAATTATACTTATCTATAATAAGTATTAACTTATTATAAATAATTAGCCATGTCACTGCGCCACGCCAGAAAATACATTACTGAAAATTCTCAATGCGAGAATTGATTGCAAATTTTAATAAATAAAAAAAAAATGTCGTGTGGTTGAAAAGTCCACGTTTCTTAATCCACGCAAGTTTTAAATATTCCAAGAAATCTAGTAACACGTGTCATCGATGACCACCGCAGCAGTCTGCGTATTAAAAAGCAAGCAAAACCTCGGCAATTTAAATCACGCTCTTCCGTTCGAACGTGACTAAACCTTTCTCCGTACAAACGCTCTTTTTAAATGACAGTCATCCGTTGTGCATAAATGTACATCGAAGATGCACAAGGAAAATGACTAGGAGGATTGGAATCGAGAGACAGGCGGAGACGGTCGTTAGACAACTGTTTCACGAGTCGACCGACGGTAATCCTAAATCATTAGAGAGGGCTTCTGGATGGCAACAATGCCCGCGGTGGGTGGGCGCTTTTGTGTCGAGGAATCGCTCGCGTCAAACAAATCGACGGAAATTGGGATCTCTTTGATGGGAATCGAGCCTAAGAATCGATGCCTACGGATGATCGTTACCAGGAAACGATTCCGACGAAGGCGCCTGATGGTCTGTCGCTTAATGCATTCTCTGTAAAACGTATTCGAGTATGTAGGTGAAAGAGTCGGATTGTTCGGTTGCGATAGAGTCACGATAAAAAGGAATTTTCTCATTATCGAATTACCAGGATACGGAAAAAGAAGGAACGCTGTTCGTTTAACGTTGGAAGATTTTGATGCTCGTGTCAAAGAAAGTATATTACACGATGGAAAATAAGACGCTAATTCGAAAGAATATCCTTCTCTTTCAAGCCCGAGCCTCTCGTCGAACGGACTCTTTGTAACTTTTACTGCACCTGTGTTCTTCGGGTCATTTTCCGCCCGATCGTATTTCTCCCGCGTCAAGAATATACCTCAGGCTTGAGTAAAATATGGAAAAAATATTATTGGCATTTATGATTTTTCGTTTCAGTTCTAAACCTGTACGCTTCTCCTTAGAATATAGAGATCTGTCCTGGTTGCTAAAATCTGCAATAACCTGAGATATAAAAATTCGAAAGCCGCGGCACGTTTTATTCGATCGTCGAGTTTAACGAGCGCTTAAAAGCTGCTTGGTTCCGGCTGAAGCTAACACGAGAAGAAACGTAAGTTGAGAAATTCGCGGAATGTATCGACACCAACAAATATTCGGTCGAAGCAGTTAAACCGGCCGCAAACAGTGCTACGCTAAGAGTTAACAAAAAAGAATTTTACCGTTTTTTTAGCACGCAACAGATACTTCGTATCGTTTCCCGGAAAGGATCGTAGTCTCTTTCCGTTCGGTGAAGGATAAACAGAAGATACGTTTGGGTGGAATCGCCTGGAAAGATGGTGAAGCGGCGCGCATCGAAGCGTCGTTGAAAATCCATGGAAACGAGCTTAGCATCGAACTGCGTGTAGGCGATTATCGGCGTAACGGTCGCGACAACAGCAACAACCCGGCAAGCAGCGCGACAGCTAACGAATCCTGACCGCGGGATTTAATCCGAGCACAAACGCGGACACATTCAATTAGCCTGTGTGTATCCGGCTACAAGGCTGTTGGAGATACGAACCTGCTGCAGGCCGATCTATCCTCTGGTTAGGTCCGCGTCGCGTCGATCCGGCTGCTCGAAAAGCGCAAAGACCGAGCGGAAAAGCGAGTCGACGTTCCCCTGGAAATGTGCCGGCGTTATCGTTTCCGTCCTCATAACGTGCCGCGGCGCCGCTTATCGCGCTTTATCAGCAACGATCCGTTGGAAAGCCAAAGCTGCGCGAGCACTTTCCACCCTATCGTTTTCCAACCGTTCACCCACCGTTTTCCCCCTTTGTTTTATTTTTATTTTCTCCTTCCTTCCTCCTTCTTCAATCGTCGTGTCTCTTTCTTCCTCTGTCTGTTGCCTTTAGCATCGTTTTCGAATCGGGGACCGGTCGCACTTCCGGCTGGTTCAATCCTCGCTTGATAAATATTTAAAGACACGGATTTTTCTATCTCTGTGTTTTATTTCAATTCTTTTTCATTCTCGATTAATCGCAAACACGATAGCCATCGTTTGCCAATTCTTTCTCAAACTTCCCCCTGGCCATTTAGGATTTTTCACATTGTTCCAGACGATATTCCTACGTCCCAACCAATCCCGTGTTTCCTCCTCTTTACTTTCAAGGAGGATTCCGTTGAATCGACTGTTTTTCAAATCGCCAATGAAATATTAATTTTACAAGAATTCGATGTTTAATGAATACGCAAAAGAGTAGATGGAGCGCGAGGATCTGTTTTTTCGCCGGTCATATCGCCAACCCGATATCAAATTGTTTCGCTTTGAAACAATTTGCGAACCGCGTTCCGCGATCTGCCGCGTTTCCACTCTTAATCAGCCAGGCTCGTCCACATTTTTTCCCCTGCAAATCGCGTGCAAACGGGGCGCAGGCAATTTTCCCTGTCGTTCCGACCTCCTTTCTCGTTCGTCTCGTTGTTTCGCCCCACCGGGGAAACAATGGTCGAGCACAGGGGGTTGGCGTTGGTGGATTTAAAGGCGAGCGGAGGAAGCACCGAGGGGCAGGCGAAAGAAATATGGCGGCCGAGAATTTCATGGGTGTTCTCTGGAGACAGAAAGGGGAAAAGAGAGAGAGAGAGAGAGAGAGAGAGGGAGAGGAGAGCCGAAGCCTCGCCTTTCGTTGTAAAACTTTCCGAATCATCCTTTTACACCGCTCGTTTCGCTCGTTTCTTCCCTCGAACCGCCCTTTCGTTTCTTTTTTATTCTCTTTCATCCTGTTATATTATTTTCCCTCTTTCGTTTTCTCAACACGCGTCTCGAAAGCCATATGGAGAAAAAAGGAATGGAACCTTTGGGCCGTTTGATGAGCTTCGAGGATGCTCGTAGGTCGTTGCTTCCTTTGAAATATATTTTAGGCAATTTATCGGTGCATTGATGGTCCACTACGACTGATGTAGAGTCGGATGAGATTCATTTATTCGTGCGACAATTTAGGCTTAGGGTAGTAACCTTCCGTTTCTTGGATCTCTGCGAACCTTAAACCACGTGTAACACGTTTGTAATAATTTAGACGAACAGCTTAGCCTTCGTATCAAAGTTTAGCCGCTTGCATCGCGGAATTTGATTCTTTGGGATTAATTAAAGAAAAATCCAAAGGAAAGAATCTGAGGGAAATTCCAAAGACGAAGGATGAAACAAGTTGAAACTCTGTAAAGCGAAACAACGTCGTATGGTAGCTTTTGATACTCGTAAAATCGAAAGTTTCATCAGAAAAAAGCTGCCGGCTCGGTCAATTATGCGAGAGAACTGGCGAATGAGAGGGGAACGTCCTTGCGGCCGGGTTTATGCCCGATAATCGAGTCCATTAAATTGCGGAAACTACCCGGTCTCGTCGATACGCCAGCGACAGTAAGAAGCTGCCGAGGATTCGATTAAAATTCAAACAAAGAAGCGAGTGCGTCGCCGATTCAATTACAACTTTCCGCGAAGAAGTCGGCGAACACGAAGGATACCGAGAAAAAACACTTCTCCGAGTTTTCCGCAGAAGTTTCTCGTCATAGAGTTCGATTAATATTCAACTGATGCCGTAAACAGGCTGATTTGCAAGAAGAAAGCCAGCCAGCTGAGAAGACTCGATGATTTTACTGGCAAAAGGAAATGAAATTACTTTCCGTTGCCTGCTCAGGATGAAAATTTTAAGATGTAGCCAGGAAGATTGCAAAATTGCAAAAAGAAGAAACAAGGAATTTTTTCTCTTCCTTCTCGCACTCGTGCCAATGATTTACGATTATTAAACTGCGCAGGTGTACGCAGTAGTTGCGTATCTATGTCGATGCGATTAACGAGACGAAACCTAAATAGACGTTTATCCATGTTTTCGTTCAACTATGTTTTATACACATTTCTGTATTGCGCGTATTCCATACACCTGTACACTCTTCACCGCGGATCAAAAATAGCAGTACGAACGATCGAATACAGTCACTTTGCTCCGCATATTGAACTTTTATACGCTTATATCATATAAATATTCTATAAACTCGCTACTTTTTATTCAGTTACAATTCGTACAGGAAATAATATTTTGTTTTGCCGCGTGCAGATTACACGTATTGCGGCATATTACAAAACTGATCCTATTCGGCGCGGCGAAGGTAAAAGTTGCTAGAGTTTTCAGCGATATAGTAAGCATTAATCGTGACACGCTTACGGTCATCCTCACTGTTAGAATTTAATCTCGGAATTAAGATTAATAATCCGTGGAAGACACAATGTTTCTGTTGAAATAATATTATGTGATATTTATTAAACAATTATTACAAGAAATATAAGTGTGTTGTGGAATGTAGACTGTTGGTTAGTTATTCTCAGACTGACTGACTTAGTGACCCATGGCCCTTGAAAAGGTTTTGAACCCCAATTCTCTATGCGGTAAGGAGCGTGACCTGTGTAGATGTCCGTGTGGCGTCACATGTGCCACAGAACCTTCTAATAGCTTCTCGACGTGCCCAATGTTCCATCCATATCCTTACGCTTCTTCCGCCGAATTCTCGAAAGAGCATGCACGCGCTAGCCGCCGTGGTACATCTGACGAACGCACGCTAGTGGGGATATCGCTGGGCAACGAAGGGAAGAATCCGTTCGATTAATCATCTCATCTGTATGCGATTAATATCGTTGTATTCCAACACCCACGTTCTAACCAGAAACTGGAGCAATCTACACTGCTACAAAGATCTGTTCCGAATCTCGTGTCTTACGATCACGCACCGAACTGCAACCGATTCTCGATACAACTACACCGTGGCCCAATTACAAGTTTCGACGAATCTAGGCTTTCGCTTCGTAAACGAAACTCTCGATTGCCCGGTTGCTCGGAGCATCGTCTTCGAACTTGCACGCGAGCGGTCTATGATACAACTTGGCGCAACACCGCAACACAACCTGCTACGCCCGTAGCTTTCTGCCCTTTCGATTCGCCCGTAATTTTCGATCCTCCTTGCCTAAACCAATTGTAACTTCGGCCCGATATTCCAATGGAACAATAGATCGGTTTCAAGGGGAAGTTGATTGGGACTGGCGCAGCGCGATGATCTCGTAATCGCGATACGAACGTAATGGAACAGAGAAAAGCAAGATTCGAGGACGAGATGGAGCCTCGACACTCGATAAACGCGGCCCAGTTTTCCACGGCGATTATTCGGCCTGGTTAATATCGTTTCTGGCCAGCCTCGAAACTAGTTTAATTTCCGTCGATGATAAACTGGATACACCGTATCAGCCGCCGTATTGTCGGTTTTCAGGATAGATCTCGCCATCTACAGCTGGAAAATATTTGGTCGCTCGTTTCTCGCAGAGTATAAGTTAGTTAGAAAATTAGAGACAGAAAGACTGCCGACGATTTCGATTTATTAATTTGTTAACTAGACGAGAGAAGATTTCTTTTCACGGGAAGCTGATATAAAGTTCAGGAAGATATTTAAGTATCGGAATGATACAGAAGCTAGACGACAAACAAATTGCTAAGACAAACAAGCGTATAAATAAACCGAAGTAAAGCTAGCTAAGGCTGCGTGAATCTTCCCTTTAAGATTGCTGGAAATTGCTGCCACTGAGATAGAGAAGAAGATGGTACTATTGCATAAAGTATCGTCTGACTCGCATACACGAGATATAGCGTTCGTGTAGCCAAATCCGGAGAAGTACGGAAGATAGAACAAAGAGGTGGAGTGGAAAAGTAAAATAATGAAAATTAATAAGAAGTAGTAGTGTGGACAGTCGACAAATCCATTTAGAACTGAGAATAGAAAAACAGCTTCGTCGGCTAATTACTCGTTAGCGAAATTTTGGACAAAATTTATACCTTAGCCGGATTTAGAAGCAACGAACCTTGGAAAAAGTGCCGGATCCTCTGTAGTTGGTTTCTCTGTCTGATCATATAGGGTTTGTCGGAGGCATAGTGGACGCGAGGGAATACAAGGAAGGCGTTAAGCTTGATTAAGATGTAGGGATTGTGTTGAAACGACCATAGCGCTAAGCTTAATGAAATCCTAGAAGAAATAGCGACGATGCGTGGGTAAATGGCCTAAATGGTCAGCAAACGTGAGATTGGAATTGACGACTATACCGAAGGCTCTCAGCCTGGTAATCGCCGCAACAATAGAATCAAAGAGTTTACTGCGAGTGAACCTGCTCCGGTAGAACTTGATTAAGTCGAGATCCGTGAGATTTTCACTGGAGCAACGTTCGAACTGGATCACGTCTTCCTAAAGATCAATAACATCGAAGTTAACGTTAACATCAGTATTTATTGCCTCAAAGATTTTCGTGTCTTTTATGTCGTCATTATGTGCATTTTGTATGTCATCGACGAATATCGAGAAAAGAAGAGGTGCAACATTTTATCCTTTGTTACAGATGTCGTAGAATATCGCGACGCGACAAGACTCGCTTTTGTAAGTTAATATACGACAAAGAGATTGACATTTATAAGCGTTGCAGTAAATGTAAATGAAATCTATGTACACGCTTATATAGGTTCATACGTATGTACACTGTGTACGTATAGAAAAACTGAGCATTTTACATATTAGCAGGTCACAGTATAGGAGTGGGCAGAGGACTCTGTTGCTAGGTGGTAAGGTCCGCTTCAAAGCAGAGAATATATCGACGGTTAGAGCTTGTACGATTAGGCGTTGGCTTACGGACTTGCTTGCGATCAAATTCGAGAATATCTCTCGCCCAACTGTTCAAGTTATACCGTTTCTAGTGAAATAAATTTGCTCGCGTCGGCTATTTCTCCGGGTCTTTCGTCGACAGAGCAGCAATTTTTGTATTTAAGGAGCTTATTGCACTTAGCTTGTCAAGCTTATTTGTCGTCAAGCTACGGATAGAAATAACGATGAAAAAGGATCTTCGAAATCGATCAGGAGATTGCTGCGATCGATTGCAATAATAATATTATTTAAAACCGTTTGTTACTTGGACGAGTTATGTATTTAATTTGAATATACCACTGATAAGATTTTTAATAAACAGTTTAAATTTCCTGCGATATATACACGTTTCTAATTCCGATAATACAAGAAGATACCAGAGCAGAGCAATTACTTTTGATTAATTCATGTATTCTTGGTAATAACCGGGTTAATAAATATCGATCAGAATGTCCATTCGTATTTACGAGCCACTGTGTACACTGGTAACGCGCTGAATCACGAACGAGTGCCATCAAGAGTGCCACGACAGCCATCACGAATTTATTACATTTAACGTGTGGATCTCTTAGTTTGCTTAGATGCTAGGGGATGATTGCCAGATAGTTCTTGACGCGTTTCCTGTTATCGATTAGCGATACTTGGTATCTTATTTGACACAATTTGTGTACTGGGAATAGGAAGACCCAGAATTGGACTTCGAGTCACAGTGACACGGTTATACAGGGTGGTTGGTAACTGGTGGTACAAGCGGAAAGGGGGTGATTCTACGCGAAAAAAGAAGTCGAAAATATAGAATAAAAATTTTTCGTTCGAGGCTTTGTTTTCGAAAAAATCGATTTTGAATTTTCGCTCGGTACGCGTGCACTTTATCGCGTCTCGTTATAACGGATCTCACTGTAGATCGTTGTCTCGATGGAAAAATTAAAAAAAAAAAAGAAAAATAAAAAAAATTTTATTCTATATTTTCGACTTCTTTTTTGTACCGCCTTGTACCACCAGTAACCAACCGCCCTGTATATTGGGTTGGCAGCTAAGTGATTGCGGGTTTTGTCATTAGGTGGTATTGACAAAATCCGCAATCACTTAGTTTCCATTAGAGTATTCGCTCGTAAAAGAGCAGCCGTTTGGAGGTGAACACACAGCCGTTTATCCGAGAAACAAGAAACAGATTTGCAAAACAGAGAATACAAAGGAAATTTTAATCAGGTACCTTTTTCACGTAGAATGTACGTACGGTGTTTCGAAAGTTAGAATTTATACGAAATAAATAAACTAGCGAGTTAACACCGTGGCCTTTCTGTTCCGTTACTCAAATTGGAGTTAGAAGCTCGAGAATCCTTTGTGCGAGGCTGAAGAACTCGAGAGTGGACAATTGGAATGGAACGCTCTGTGCGACGAGAGAGCAAAGTATCTAATATAAGACAAAGCGAAATTGTTTTTTGACAGTCTGGCGTCGACTGTGCGCGAGAAAAAGGAAACGAAGAACTAGAAATACGTTTTATAAAACGTCGTGCGCGAGGCAAAAGGGACGGGAAGAAAACAGGTAGAAAACAGAAAGAAGGGCACTCGTGCGACCGCGAAAAACGAGGAACCACTTGTCAGCCTGGAAAACATGAACCTTGCCCGTCTCGACCAACGGAAAGAGCCGTGGAAAAAAGAATCCAGTGGAAAATACGGAAAACGCGTGTTGAAGAATGGTACGCTTGTCCTCGGGGATACGAAGAGGGACCAAGAACGTCTTCGCGAGGAATACAACTCAGAGAGAGGGTGACATGTTTTACCAGGGATAGTTGAAAGAACAAAAAAGCGCGGGGAGGAAAGGGGAGCAACGAGGGAAAAAATGAGAAGAAAGAGAGAGAGAGAGAGAGAGAGAGAGAGAGAGAAAGGAGAAAAGGACGCGAAAGAAACGAGCGAAAAAAGAGGTAAGGTTGGTCGAGCTGAATGGAGAAACGGGGGTTGCAAGAGTCAAGACGAGGGCAGTTCCAACTTCGACGTAGGCAACGTCGGTGCTCTTTTTATCAAAGAATAACTTTTTTTCTCTCGTTATAATTTTCCAGATCCGATCGATGCTTTGAAAAGAAGAACAACTGGTAGCGTAGACCCGTATCGACAGAGGAGCCGAATCGATTCGAGACGAGTGACGCCTAAGCTTCCGGCTTACCGGTAAACAAAGACATATTTTAGAATGTCGCGGTCAGACCGTGGCTGTGACTGGAGAACGGCAAGAGGGATTATTTGGGATTATACGGAGCGGAGAAATAGCGTCATACGACAAGTTAGGGGAGACTCAATTTATTTATCTATTTATTTATTTATAGGATGAATCCTTTGATACGAAAAGCTATAGCGCGAGGGAAAATAATATATATGCGCATATTATACGAAGAAAAGAGAAGAAAGAGGAAGATAGACGTACAAGTTTAAGCGTAAACTAAGAAGAAATAATTATAGTATACACTGTGAGGAGCGTCTCAAGGTTGCTAGAGATTGGCCGAATATATCGATATTCTTAATAGACGGAGATAGCGCGAAGAGACGTTCGATTTATGCGATTGAAATAACCATATGTTGCGAGATGCTGTATGTAACAAAGAGTATGTTGTTAAGCATCTTGGAGGACCAAGTACAAAACCTTTGGCTATTTTACTCATAAACGTAATATCAAAGGTTATTACTCTATCGTCGAATGTCTGAAGATTTCAATTGTCGGGGATTATATCAGAGTCGTGAAAATGAAATGCCACGGGGCGACCGCTATGTCTGGCAGCACGTCAAATTTATGCCGTACATTCCCAATATCGTTGCTGCAAGATTTACAGTACGGTGACTGGATTATACATCCGTGTTCCAAAATAGGTCTCGTCAGTCGACGATATAGTAGTCTGAGAGCGTTAGCGTTGATAATTTGAATCCTGAGATCCTATGAAGAAATCGCAAATAGTTAAGAGAACGAAAAATAGTATTCCTGCGATACACCGGAAATAATAAGTTGGACGAGAAAGTAATATCAGTGGAATTGAAGAATCGCATTCGAGCTTGAAGGTTCGGGACAGTCTTTAGATTTTACAAAGCGGAAGATCTTTCGGAGATAAAATTGCGAGGCCCAGGGCGACGCTGCCGTAGGGCACCCAAGAAGAGGTAAACGAACGTAGGTCTAGGTCAGCGTAGATTTAGGTTTCCCGAGATCCGGAGTAAAGCAGCCTTAGGCTTCTTAAGTTCTCGGTTAACGTAGATCCAGATCGTTCGCCTGGATTAGCACTTTGGAAGTTAGATTAGATTAAATTATAGATCGAATGTAGGTCGACGTAAATCCCAAAATTTTCGCACCTACGTTCGCCCTCGGATCTAGAGTTTCTACATGCCTGGGTTAAATTAAAGCTAGGTTTCTCGTGTCGTCTAGATTTCAGTTTGCTTAGACCGAGTTGCGACTAAATTTCACTTTGCCCGGGTTAAATTAAACCTAGCTTCTACTTTCCCTGCAACCTGACACGACTCAACCTGAATTCGCCATCTTCTAATTGCATCATCGTCTGCGCCGTCCCTACGTATTAAATCGAACATAACGAAGCTCTTTGCATCGAGTTTCACCTATACGTACACTCCTGCCCGAAAGTATTAGAACACTCGGGGAGAGCGAGATTAACCTGAGAAATAATTCAGAAGTTATCAAAGCCTTTATCGATTATCGCCCGATTTCGAAACTCAGGCGAAATCAGATCGAGTCTATGGAATGTTGAGACAAGCAAAAAGGATCTATACATTCAACGTTACGATAGAAATCTGATTGCGTGTAATAGCGTTAGATTCCTTCTCGTTTATGTCAGCTGCGTCTCACGATCGTTGCTTTAACCATTTCTGACGCTCCTGTTTTTCCATCTTTCCTGTTGCAACTTCGAGATTTCTCCTTGATATTCGAAGTAAACGTTTGTGAGTTTTGCATTTAATTCGTACTTCGCCAACGAAGTTAGGGACGTGTACGATGCATATACAATGTGTGTGTGTGTGTGTGTAATTAATTCATATTCATCGCGTTTTTGCAAATTTATAGCGCGGTTGCCTTGCACGAACGTAGAATCGATCGGCTAATCGTTCGCTCGATGACATAAATATTTTCAACAGGTGCTGCAAGAATTTTTCAAACATGCAATACGTGACTACGTTAGTCAAGGGAACTGACCTGCTTCTCCTTAGGCTGTCAAATAAAACCAACAATAGCCGTCCGGTGTGAATGTCCTCTCTTGAACCAAGTATCATATATTTTTTAGAATACCGCAGAATTTTAATAAGCGCGAATTTTTATACAGTTTCGTGTTTTCACGAAGAGAACTAGAGAAATGAAAGCTACACGGTAATTTGTTCCGCTTACTAAAAATTGTGGCGAGTAAACCCGCGTTATTTTATGTACTTTTGTACATTATATTCATTCCGCGGATGTTAACTTTAAATTTGTCATAATTGCAGAAAAATCCACAGTCCGGCAATTGGTCTGTCCGCGTCAGGAGATGCAATAGGTCAAAAACGAATTATCGAACGAATTATCTCGCGTTGCACGAGGCCGAAAGGTGGCCCGATACCTACGAACGCGAGTGTATCTCCAGTTCGTTTTGAACGCGATATCTCGCAGCACCGTGATCCCACGTACGGTTTACATTTATTCCCGTCGTAATATCGTCGTTGGAACGAGAAGGATATCCCGGAAGGGAAAGAACGAGACGCGTACCGCCAACAGAAAACGAAGCACTGGCGCGTTTTAATATTTAAAGGGCATGGAGCGATCTACGAGAGCTTCAGCTACGTCCCAACGACGCGTTGATCGATAACTCCGCCGGAACAATGTTCGTCCGAAGCTGGAAATGTCTATCAAAAAGTTAGACAACGCGCACGCCAGAGAATCCGAAGAAAATTACGCCCTACTTTCTCCAGCGGTGCTTCTTCGTATCGATCATCGGCCGCTACCATAGAAACACATTTATCATCCTTGCGATAGTCGAATGGCCGTTTTCACGCGAAAATCTCGAATCTGGCTCTCCGCTACAGTTTCAGGCTCGCTCCGTGCACCATCCTGTTAATTATAATTTCCAACGGTCGATAACGATCTTCTTATTGCTCCTTTACAGACTCGGAGAGAATATCCTGCCCCTTCGAGTATCGACAAATTAGAAAGAATTACCCAGCAAGAGGCTTAACTTCCTCCGAGCTTGCTTCCTTCCCTCCAACTTGGACCACGATTATAGAAAATTCTTCCTCTTCGTGGAATATCGGAAGATCGGCAGATATTGCCGGGATTTCGTGTGGCTGCTCGTAAACGTACGTTTAGACCTAGTTCGAACGAATGCTTCGGCCCAGTTTAAAGAAATTTCGAAACGTCTCTTTAACTAGTTAGTTGTTCCCGACGAGTATACTCGTGTTAGGTGGATGATACATTTACGCTGTACATGTGAATGTGCGTGTAAGCGTCAGAGGGCGTCCAGGTCTGAGTTGAGACAAAAGGCGGTTGGAAGCCGTTAGAAGAATCTGGTGGAGTCGGTTGACGACAAGCGTGCGTGCAAAAAGGTTATCGAGGTCTTCAGAGTGTAATATATATGTCGGAGATGAAAGGACATCGGGGCTTCCCTTTTGGAATGTTGGGAAAAGCCCCAATACCCTAGTACAGACTTTTACTATAGCTACACTTAAGTAAGAAAACTAAGAAACAGTTTTAATGTTCTAATCCGATTTTACGACGATGAGCTTGGGCTAGAAGTGACATAACGGGTCACTGAACGTAGCCACGGTCACGGGAAGGACGTGTACCTGACAGAGATATGGAATAATTATATAGTTCTCCTTAAAAACAAAGACCGACCCGAGAAATGGGGAGAAGAACATACGAGGACAGTTCCACTTGGACTGCAAGTTAGTTCATTCAGATAAGTTTTACTTGTACGTTGAGTCATACGTGTATCACATCGCATACGTCATCCCGTTGACCGTGGATTCGTTGTCGAACCTGAATTCGTTGTCATCGACGTCTCGACCATCCGATCGCCGCTATTACTTGTATCCTCTTGTAATAACCACATTTGTACCAATAAATATCAGCTATAACCGCGATGGCGAATTCGAGCGAAGGTTCGTCAAACGCCCAAAATTCCAACCTTAACCCGACATAGGCCGCGAGTATCCAGCACTCTAAGCGTTAATTCTATATTATTAGGTTGTCCAAAAAGCTCTTTCGTTTTATAAAGTGATAATAGATAGACAAAAATTTCAGCTTTATATTATTTTATCGAATTAGGTATGATCCATTTCGTTCTACTTTTATTATTACGCTCGTGCATAATTCGATAAATTAATATAAAACAAAAAACATTGTGCGTGTATACAACATATGCGCCTAATACAACAGCCACACGTACAGTTCGCCAGTTTGGTTACATTTTCCTTGCTCCGAGGCAAAACAACGACGTGATTTGAATTGTCCTCTGACTCGTGTGCCGCTACATACGTAACCAGTGAAAATAAGACGAATTAATTATGTCCATGTACGTACATTCGAGACATATCCTGATCCTACAGTCGCGCTATGAGAGATAAGATTCGTGGATTCGATCGAGCCTCCTTCTGTTCCACTTTGAACCGTTCAATTTACTCGACGAATGTCTCGATGGTTCTTGGATAAAAGGGCAAAAGGAGAGCAATTATTTCCAGAGGGTTTCCATTACAGATGACGATCCGAACGACGAGTAGAACGTCCCTATCATCTTTCCACGGTAGCAATCATCCACCTTTGTCTCCGCGATATGTTTCATTCGCCGAAAAGCGACGATCCGATCCAACGAGGAATGGCCTTTAATCCTCGCTGATGAGCGGATTATTGGAACGCGGTTGCTCGATCATCGTTGATGCAACCTCGTTTCTCCGGTCGATGCAATTTCGTTCGCTTGACAGCGTGACGGATGCAACGAAGAATGGAAAAATGGATGGAAACGCGGCGATTAGCGTGTTTGGATATTGCGACACGAGTTCCGAGAATTTTCCTGATTGCGTTGTTACTTTTGGATTTGGCGTTTACGGAAGATTTCCCAACTCGGACACGTGCGATCGTTTCGCGTCGGTTCTGCTTTTCACGAGTAAAGATGGGTAAAATAAAATCACAGACAGGGCGAAGCTTGGCACAAGCTGGGAAAGTTGGTTAAATTGGAGACACGATTCAACATACGACTGGCGTGTTCGTCGTTGGTAATGGAAGTCTGACACGGAGTCGGAAAAATTGCTTGACCGTGTTGTTACTTTGGATTTTAGGTTCAGGGCGGGTGAATTTGAACGTGCGCGATCGATAGATAAAATATAAGGCTATAGAAAGCGTAGAACGACTTGGCAAGTCACTAGATTGGAAGTCACGAGGAATATCCAAGAATATGGAAATTAGGAAAGTGAAGCTCAAGATAGCAAGAACTTCGTTTCTTTATTTTCTATCACACGCTCGTGGAGACACTGAAACGACCGTAGAATTACCGAAACAGATAGGATACAGCCCGCGACAACCAAAACCTGTCAGATCCTGGATCAGGACCACGGATAAAGATCGTACTGTACAGGACGTTGTACAGGACGTTACAAAAGTCAGATCGCATCGAAATGCTGCGATCTCTATCCATGTCGTTCTCAATTCGAGGATCGCGTGTTTCCAGTGGACGCTTATCCGTCCTGTTTTCGGTTCGTCCAGCCTCTGTCGGTTACGGCGGACATAGAGAGCGAAGAGAAGAGCGGTATCCGGATCGCAGAGTCTCGTGGCTCGACGTGATCCAGCCTCGCGGAAAATGTACACACGCGGGCTTTACACGAACACCGCGTACGTTGGAGTGCTCGGTCCGATACCGATATCGATCACTCCCGTACGGTCGAGGGGATGAGTCGAGTGGACCGCCGCCGTTCGACAGGATATCGGGACACGTCGTTTCGAGCCGATCGTCGATGTTTACGCGCGCAATAAATACCGGAGTGTCCTGTTCGGAGGCTTCTTCGTTAACCTAACGGGGCGCGCGTGATGAAAATGGCACGATGGCAGACCCGGCTCGATCGATTTCCCTTGCGCAGCCGAGATGAGGCTCTTTGATTCTTTGACCAGTTAGGTATAACGATCTTGGCGATCGTGATATCGCGAGGGTCGACCGGAGATCGGTGATATCGATCGGTAATCGAGGATGACGTGTACGGCCGACTCGACGAGCGAATTGTTAAAAATTTGAGAAACGGGGGAAAATGGATTCTGAGTTTATTTTAACTCGGCTGCGCGTTACTTCCTCTCCATCCTGTTCTTGCTTCTGTATGTTCGTAGCTATTGTATGCCTTTACGTAGCAGCAGAAAGTGTTTGCGCTTACGTTTATCCTTTTGCTACGAAGCTTTTCTTTTATTAGGCGGTGCACGTTTCGTTTTCACCAAATTTCTGCAGTCGCGCGAAAGCACCGCTGAGCGTTTCGGGATTCGACGTACTAATTAATTAGTATTTCGACGTTGTAGTAGGTACACAATGGCGTGCAAATAATATTCGGAGCCACTGTAGGAGCTGGCTAATGGTACAAGTTTGAATTTTATTCGCGAACCATACGAATTTTCGCTTCACGCTGCAGCGAAAATTGTAACGCGCAATGGCGATGAGAGAAACTGCGAGCCTAGACACTCGAATTATCTGATCACGGATATTATCGGTCCAGGATCCAGGCTTTATCAGAGACCAGAAATCAAACCTTGTAGACTAGACTCGCGTAATACTAAAAGACAAAGGATTTTCGAAACCGGACAAGAAGGGCCATAAATACGTTTACCAGAAACGTAAGTAGCTCGTGGTGTTCCCTTCAGTTCGCTCATTACCATTTACACCCTAATTCTCCGCGAGACGGGCACAATTTCCCAAGCAGCAACCCCCTAACGAGTTAATGCCGGCGAAACGGTGTACAGTTTCATTAATTATCGTCGTCGTAATGTCCTGGCCGTTTAGAAAGACCTTTTCATATCTGGCTCCGGAAGCCTGGCTACCGCTAATGGTCCGTCACTTTGTTGCTTTATTTGCACCGTTTTAAAATACCATCTTCGTCGAGCTGGCCATTGCGAATCGAAAGTAACAGACTAACGAAGATCCAGACAGGTTCCGCGACGCGAGTATCTTAATTCCGACGAAACTGGAAATTAGGTTGTCTGTCAGACTTTTGGGGCATCTCTGGGTTCGTCTAGTCGGCTATCTTCTTATCAGATTTTACGTTAACTTCGACCTTGCTTTGCCTGGCTTAAATAGAATTCAGGTTGCTCGCCGCTACTGTATCGTCGAGATAAGTAGAAATCGAGAAACGTGGGATTAACATCTTGCCAGCCGTGAGAAGCGTAACTCGACGCTCCGAGAATCTATTGGGTTGGCAACTAAGCGATTGCTGATTCTGTCATTAGCTGGTATTGACAAAATCCGCAATCACTTGGTTGCCAACCGAATATTACAACAGCCGCGAGATCGATTTTCAAACGTCGTGAATTTTACACCTGTTTTCGTACGAACCGACGTATTGGTCTGGCAACTAAGTGATTGCGGATTCTGTCATTAGCTGGTATTGACGAACTCCGCAATCACTTAGTTGCCAATCCAATATGATTCACGCGGCCGTCAGTGAAAATTGCAACTACGTGAGCCACGCGAATCGTACTAGCCACACAGGATAAAATGTGGAGAAAATTAATGGAACTATACAAGATAAGTGTCAAAGAAGCTCTTTGGCATTACAATTTTTAAAATTCTAAAAAGCGACGTCAATCACTTTGGCTTGTGAGTAGCTGATATGTTATTTCTCACAAAAAAAAAGAGAAAAATGTTTTTTGGGAAATGACCTATTCGTCGAGGCTTAAACAACCTTATCGCCATTCCATTCGAGAATAAAACATTCGGAAGGAATCGGATAATTATGGCTATTGCCGCAGTCGACGTGTTTCAGATTATTTGCAAGGATTTTTTACGAATTCATAAACAGCGAAACCGATCAAGAAAAGAGTCGAGGGGTCGTTTCATTTTCTTCGTTTGTAAAGCAACCCGCGGTTGTTGATCTCTGACGCTGTAATTTTGTAAAAAATCTGTAAAATTTTGGTCCGTCATGGATGCATGTATTTCGAGAAACGCAATAAATCCTTGGTGCGTGACGCACCATTTTTAAAGCAGTCTGTAACACTCGGTGTTGCGTTCGGCCAATGTGTTTGTTTTTGCGAACGACGGTATAATTGCGACAATTAATTTCGGAGTCAACGCGGCATAATCGCGTGCCGTGTTAAATTGATTTATCAGTGAGTCCGTAATTGTTAATTCATAGAAAACGTGGACGACCGAGACGCGGCAATTAATGAAGCACCCTATAAAGCGGGGGGCGGGGGGGGGGGCGAGGCCTGTTTGTTTTGCATGGAATAATGTAACGAAGTCGATTAATTTTGTAGGCGAAACAGACTAATTATTTCCACGTCCAATTAATTTATCAGGGGATTCTGTGGAACAGAATGGGCTGAAACGTTGGTATATACAAGTCATTTCAAACCATATTACTACAGAGTTGCGGACGAAAGGAAATTTAAACACAACTGGTACAAAAAATATCGTGATTTTACAAAACAAATCTGTTTGACAAGAGCAGCGAGTAACTACAGAGTGGGATGGTAATCGTAGTACAACCGGGCAATGCGGCGGTTCTACGTGAAGAAATGAGAAGACAACTTGATACAACAGTTTTTCGTTTCAGGCTTCGTTTTCGAGAAAATCGACTTTGAAGATTCGCAAAGTATATTTTAATATGGCTAACTATCGATCAGGTAGGGGCAAACGACCCGCGAGAGGTTATTATACATGCGAAAGAACGTAAAATAAAATTTCTCCGTTTAAGGTTTCGTTTTCGAGGAAACAAAGTCGCTCAATTTCGAATTGGTCTTGTACACACGCATGATACATTTTCAAGTTTACTTTTTTGAAATTAAAGCGTCTTATGAACAAAGTTTATTCTACAATTTAGGCTTATTCTCAAAGGTAGTTCAAGCTCCTATCGATTACTTGCTCTTAATCAATTCGGAATTAGCCACATTTAAGTACACTTTATAAATATTCAAAGTCGATTTTCCCGAGAACGAAAAGCCTCGGATGAACAGAACAGCCTCTTTCTGTACCAAACTTTTTTCTTATCTCTGCACGTAGAATCACCTCCTGCTCGGTTCTACTACGATCACCCATCCTGTGCGATATACAGGGTGGTTGGTAACTGATGGTACAGGCGGAAAGGGGGTGATTCTACGTGAAAAAAGAAGTCGAAAATATAGAATAAAAATTTTTCGTTCGAGGCTTCGTTTTCGAGAAAATCGACTTTGAATTTTCGCTCGGTACGCGTGCACTTTATCGCGTCTCGTTATAACGGATCTCACTGTAGATCGTTGTCTCGATGGAAAAATTAAAAAAAGAAAAAAAATTAAAAAAAAAATTTTATTCTATATTTTCGACTTCTTTTTTCACGTAGAATCACCCCCTTTCCGCTTGTACCACCAGTTACCAACTACCCTGTATACATTTGGGGATATGCGACTGTCAGGCAACGTGGTGAAGAGTACGCGATACAAAATTGATACGTTAGCTAAACTAGCAGCAAGCTTGTGAATCTATTATATTTGTATCTCGCCAGATTTTCGCGATTTTACGTGAAAAATTGATTTTCCGCTATAACAAAACGCGAAACGA
Organism: Bombus huntii; assembly: GCF_024542735.1. Lineage (NCBI taxonomy): Eukaryota > Metazoa > Arthropoda > Insecta > Hymenoptera > Apidae > Bombus > Bombus huntii. Next base: position 12,245,181 of record NC_066240.1, read on the forward strand.
AGCCGCCAAGGCAGCAATCGAATGACTAATTAAACCACTGGACGTCTTCCACCTGGCCGTGACGGTAAGAAGTTTCATTTTTCAGCGGGCAACGGTCGCAACGAAGTAAGAAGAAAAGAGGCGTCATCGGCGAACTTGATTACGCCCTTAATAACTCGAGTCTCCATGGCGGCGCCGCGACGCGGTCTAAAGAGAGGAACAAAGGAACGGCAGGAAAACAGGCGGGACGCGACATTATTCCTGCGTTCCTTCCACGGGAAACACGTTGTCGTGGCTGTGACGTTACATAATTTCCAATTAGCTGGCTGGGAGCAGGCGCCGCGGCATACTAAATACGTCGCGGTAGAACAGAACGGAATATTTCTTTCGTGAATCAAATTAAGGCAACCTGTTTCGCTGTCTCTGGATTCGAGCCATGATTTATCGCAAGGGGAGGAACACGGAGATACGAAGGCCGGTGGAAAGCGTTAAAAGGATGGAGATAATGACGTCTACGTTGGGGCAAATGATGGGCGGTGTTGAATTTTGGATACTTAAAATCTGGGTCATGCCGGGTGTTGGTCGCAGTGAAAGAAGTTCGCTTGGACGCTGATTACGTTGGTAATTTTAATTACCTGAATCTAAGTCTCTCTGGATCTCTAGACTTTTAGGATTTTAGTCCTAGACGGGTCTACGGAATGCAGATTTCTCCAAGTTTGGAAGACAGTGAGGAGCAGTAAAGCAGCGAAGACCAAGCAAAGACAAAGTAAAGCTAACTTATATTGCTATTTGGGAAACTCGATTACAGAGAATAGTAACGCGCGTTAAGTCGTCTTTATCGTTATACTTGAAAAGATACCAAATGTTATCGTTATGTGTCGTAATACACAGGATTCGACCGAGTAACACGTAAAACGGGACACGACGTGATTCCTTGTGCAAAAGTAAGAAAAAGATATAACGTAACATTTTCTGTTCGTTCTCGGCTTAGCTGCCGAGAAAATCGAGTTGGAAAATTTATCAACTATACCCGAACACGGCTAATTTCGGATTAGACGGAGTTATGGGAGCGCACGAGGTCGTATAACTGTCCGATATTTTTCACACTCTTTTTGCTTACATCTTACGTCGTTGCCACTGTACTCGTACATACTCGAACAAAACCTAGATTACGGGAATCTTTACGGGAGTTTTTCGATCAAAAACAACCAAATCCCATTGCAGTTCGCTTATCCATTCTTTTGAAGTTTCTTCTCTATTTCAACGCACAATCCTATTTTACGAGACGCGTCACGATATTTTTTCGAATATTAACTGTAATCGTATAATTCGTTGTAATGTCCTGCTAATGTAATTGAACGTTCGTCCTCTATGTTCCTTTTTGGCTGTTGACCGCGGTCTTGATCGCCTGCAAACCGACGCCACGGTCGACAGATTTTCATTTGATTTGACCGGACCACCTACGGTGAATGCTCTTATTGGATTACGTGCAAGCGATTTTGATCGGTGCTTTGAACTTGACGCGGTCTAATTGCAGCGCGATCGCTATCGTGAGTCAAGCTCGGTAAATTTGCCTCAATTTTCTTCGATCTCGCTATTTAAACGAGATACGAGATACGAAACGTTGGAATAGATGGTGCAATATTTATGATATCAAAATAAATTCGAAAATCAATCCGAAAATAAAGCTAAACGACGCTTAAATCTAAATAATATGACGGTACGGCTACGTTTCCTCGGACTGGATTTCAGTTTCCATTTTCTACATGCGGAAGTGGCTACGTCCATTGTCAAGCAAAATTAGAGTAGGTAACCAAGGTAAATAGTGTCGGGACAAGTTTGTTCCGCCTCCTACGTCGGTCGACAGACAAAATAACCGCGTCTCGAGGGCGAATGCAAGCGGAAACAGCATGGTTGCCGCGAGTTGATCGGTGAAGTGTAACACGTATCCATAAGTCATGAAGTTGGGGCACGTTCAAACGACCCTCGACAAACTGAACGAGCGTTGACACGATGTAAAAGACGCGGGAACACGAGTATTTGCTTCGGCCGGTCCGGCCTTTCCTCTTTCCCCGATTTTTCCTCCGCTTTTTTCTTCCTTTTGGAATCCTCAAACCCTAGTCTCGCAGTTTTCATCGTGCGGATTCTCAGTTTTCTATTTTTCTTTCGACTTCCGTTAATTATCGCGAGGAAATTTCTCTCTTGGATTTCCGTTTGATTTTTTAGTTGATTCGCCGTGCTCCGAAAAGACGAAAATGTGAAATTACCGCGCGCGCAACTCTACGGTTTAATAATTGCTCCGTCGGGATTTTTCCTCCCTAGTTAGAACGGTTTATTTATTTCTGTTGCTTTTTCAAATTTTATTAGGGGATTTGTTGTTTTCTTGGAGCGTAATGAAATCGCCGGGAACGAGGCACGGGTACCGCGCGCATTTTATCCCAGGTCGTGCGGCTGTGTCACGGAATTGAAAAAAAAATACCCCGGGCTGCTTGGATACAAATTATAAAATACGCGGATGAAACGACAAATGGTACAGAGGAGAAACGAAATTTATTTCATATCTATTCTCTCCCATTTATTCCTGGAAATATCGAGCGTCGTGCGTTACACGGATAGAAGAATCGAAAGCCGAGGATACGCTTTACCGTACATCCTCGCTCAAATGTCACACGACAATTACTACGTTGACTTCTTAATTCAAGAAAACAACATACGCAACAAAGAAATGGAATCTTAATTGAAATTACACGATGCCAGTACACTTCAGACGTGGTTGAGACACGCGTGCAATTAAAAATACATCTTTCACCCGAGATATCAAAATCCTATTAAAAATCGATATCCTAAGACTTTCGAACGAGAATGTATATCGCGAAGAAAAATGACATTCCATTCACCCATTCGCCATTCCTTTCTTCGATTTAAACGACGAAGGAATCTAAGAGCGTTTCCTAGGACACGATGGAAATGTTTGCCGCCAATTTCACCGAGCAGTCGAGAGCCGGGCTCTCGCATTACTTGCAAATGTCCATCGAATGAATTCAAGAGGGTCGAAAGAGCCACCCTCTCGAGCCTTCGTTCCTCTATTTTTGTTTTTATCTGCAAATCAAATTAACCGACGAGCCCCCCCGCATAATGTTCGCGCAGAGCAGACCGTCGTTCCATTCTTTATCCATCTTATTTTCTCGCTGCACGCGGAGTTCACCATCCTACGGAGAAGAAACCGTATCCGAGTGATGTACGATCGTCGTCAGATTCCGTCTGAACGTCTAACGATTCGGAACGAGCGCATTGAACTTTGTAATCAGCTGCCCTCCACTTCGTTAGGACGGAATGCCTCGAATGGCATTCGCGCTGATATTATAATCGGGCGATTCTTCTCAAAGTTTAATTCTGCGAATGGAGCTGCATACCACGTATAAAAGTGCGCGATAGAATGGATTAATATTGTCGTCGGAATTACGGTAATTTAAATCGTCGTTAGCGTAGGAATATAGAGCAGTTCGAGACAATGACGGTAGATTTAAAGTAACGTCTGCGTTGATAAAGCTTTGTAATAGAGTGGATTAACGTTAAAGTATGTTTCTCTGGGGTACGGCAAAAACATCCGAAAGTTTTTTTAATACTAGAATCATCGCAGTGTTTATAGCGACCCGTTTTCTTAATCTTTTACATTTTATAGATGTTGAAAACTGTGGATTTTAATTGCCGAAATAAAAGTAAAGCAACACTAAGGTTACGCTTAGGATTCATATTAAAATAGTTTTGGATTTATTTGATAAACGATTTCCAGGATCTTCGTCGATACACATTTGCACTAGTCTCGGCACTTTCTTTGTCTCGCCATCTTCCATACCACGCTGCATGATAGTGGCGCATTTTGGGACTAGCACGCAGTCTGGCATTTTGGGCGCAGGACTAGAACGATCGTTTTTATCGAATACGTGACTTTAACAGCCTGTTGCGAATTATCGACTAAAGAGCAACCGGCCAGGTCAAACCGATCGGTCGATATCGCGTACCTCCAATGAATTAACGCTCAAGGTTGAGGAGGTTTAGTATATCGAGTGTTAGAGTAATCCAGCACTGTGTTGAACTTGTTGTATAAACGTAACGTGTATTGTGATGCACGGCGGTGACAAGATCTTTTTGAGAGTGAAGTCTTTCACACGTACGGTACGATGTCTGTCGATGAACTGTCCTAATACGTTGTTGATTCTCTCTACCAGCCGTTGGGTTTCGTCTGTCCATCGTGTCCTTCCGGCTGGTCCTTTCCAGGGATTTTTTATCTGACTTCGGAGTCGTTAGGTTTATAGCTCGGGGAGGACATGCAATTCGGAATTTCCTAAAGAAGGGAATGTGCCATAAACGGCCACTGAAAATTCCGAACGCAGCCTCTCTTTCTTGTATCAGATACTTTTTCATTTATCTTCCACTTTGGTTTCTTTGATCGGTAAATTTCACGTCTTAGTCGTTGGTAGTGTAACGTTAAAAAGACGCATCGTAGAAGGAAACGTAAAGGTCTATTGTCTCATAGCGATGGAATCTGTGTGGGAAATTAATGGACAACGCTACTGCTTGAGGATGAAATTAGTTAAATGTCCACCGTTCCGTTGAATACGCTCGTTCAACCTGTCCGGGATAGATAACGTAACGCGTCTCTTGGGTCTTCCCGAACAATTGTGAATTCGATCTTTTACCCCATTCAGGCTTGCCTTGTTGCTCGTACACCTTACGTTTCGACCAAAGTGAGAGATTACCGGCGCCGGAAACATGTTATCGAGAATTCCATCTCGACTAAGCTCCTAAGGAACAGAGAACGCGATAGTGGCTAAGTACTACAGCGACGCTAATCGAGCTGATTAGGGATTCAATTTTGAAAACCGTTCTGTGTTTCTAGCGCATCCTGTAGTAGTCTACGTCATTTATTTCTAAGGTCTACGTTGGTGTAGGCTCACGTCCGTTCAGTTGCACGCTGATGTAAATTTACAGCAGTGTAGGTCAACGCTAGGGTAGGTTTTCGTTAACGTAGGTTTACGGTAGATCGACTGAGAGTTGGCGACCAGCCACAGTGGCACGAGTCAACGTTCGCGTAAATTCTCATTAGCGTGTGTCAACGCTACCGTGGGTCTATATTTAGCAATATTTCATAGTACCATAGAAGAGTTACGTAGCAGTTGAGTTCGATGTTAACCCAGGTCTAAGTTAGCGTAGATTTACGATTGAAATTAACGTTAACCTAGATTCGCAGTAGTTTAGATCAACGGTGTGGCAAACCTGCGGTAATCTATATCGGCGATAGTAAAGATCTACGTTTGCATATATTTACCATAAATTAGGAGATCTATCGGTCTAGAAATATAGTAGTTCGGATGAACGGAGATTTACGTTAACGCGAATTTACTTTCATAATACATGGGATAAAAATTCCTTTCTAACATCGGCAAGATCACCGACCGATTTAAATAACGCGTTATCAGAGGATAACAAGGGAGGAGCGAACGAAGAACGAGTAATAAAGTTGAAATCGCTCGGGCAGCTTGGCATACGCGCACAAATAGCGGGATTAAAGCGGTAGCGAATCGTCGCGCGATATTTTACCGCGTTAACCACGAGCCTCTGACGAATCGCGAGCATTATCGGTAATTGCAAACGCGATCAACGTAGTCATTGCGCGCAGTTAAGCGATAGCTTTTCACATGTAGCTTTTGTCATTTCTACCACCATTTCTCGCGATCAAGCGGAGGATATTTTATATTTATATCGTACAAAGACAATCGAGAGATTTCATACGTGTTTGCGAGTTGTGAAACGAAAGAATATTACGAAACATTGGCTTTACGAATTCTATCGAATCGAATTATATTATAAATTATGTTTTAGTTAGGAATTGGAATCGATATTGTATGCGATACGCTTAATGTACTTGATTGAAATTTGATGCGAGGGGATTATATCTGAGGCATGGTCGATTAATTTGCAGATATATTCCAAATTCTAGACCGTGTATTCCACAAGTAACGTACATGCTATCAATGCGTATAATTCACATATTCTGCCTGTGTGTAGCCTAAATGATCTAAATTTCACTCTTAGAACGACCATACATATCGCTCTGAAGAATTTTTTCCTCGGTATCCTCCATCTTCACCGATGAATTTCAGAAAATGAAAATCTGCTCGTAAAATATGAAAATACCGGTCCGCTTTATTTCGTTGCTAACATAAAAAGAAGGAAAATAAAAATAAAAAATACATATGCACCGTTTTGCTACGAGAGTCAATTGGATTTCGCGTATTCCCAGCCGACATGAATATTTAATTCGTATTCCTCGAATCGATTATTCGCGATATCCATGGGATTTCGTCGATTACAATGACAACGTTGTATCTACTGCGGCAAAATACACGATCGAATTCATACGTTAATACGATCGTGGTATATAACTTTCATTAATGCCAGCCCGACCGAGTGACCGCGTGGAAATACGCGACAGGAAAAATATTCGACGCGCTTCTCATCTTCTCTTTCTCTCTCTCTCTCTCTCTCTCTCTTTTTCTCTCTGCGCCACTGCGTCCGACGCACAATAGGCTAAAACGTCGTTCCGGTGATTAACCGTACGCTATTTCGACGACGATTTTGCGAATCGAATTTATCGAATTCGAGGCTGGCCAACGGCGAACAATGAATCGTATTCTGCCGCAAACTAATTCGAACGATTGCAACGTCCCGCGAATGTTTGTCGATCATCGACCAAGGTTCCGACACAGTGCATTCAGATTATATTATTATGCGTGAAACGTGTGTTCAGCGTTGATGTTCGGTTTCATAGCTGTGAATTTAGTTTATCGTAGGATGGAAGCGGCGCGTACACGATGCTGTTGTAGACTTCCATTGCCTCTTGGTCGAGGTAAGTACGGATTTAAGGGTAAGCCAGGTGTAGATTAGACTAAGCTTGGGTTGCTTCTAGTTCCAAAGATGGTGGGTAGGGATTAACCTAGACCTGAGTTACCTCCGAGATGGGTTAAGCGGAGGTTTGAGTTTGCGTAACATTGGAGCAATCGTGGTTGAGTTGCATTTCGATCAGTGTAGACTCGTGATAACGTTGACTTAGTCTACCGCAAATCTGGGTTATCATATGGTTTCCCGAATTTAGGTCTGCGTCGTCGTTGGTCTGCGCTACTGCGAATCAGCGATCCGTGCTCGCGTTAACGCGTTAACGAGTACCGTGAATCTACGTTGACGTAGACCTACTAACTATCATTAGCTTGCATTATTACTAAGTTAATCCAGGGTTTGCCTACGCTACTCTTGTCTATACTGAATTTTTCTAAACGTAACCTACGTCAATGTCGACCTTATACTACTGTGAACATTCGTATCGTTAATCCAAGTTACCAAGGCACTGTGAATTTTCCTGAACGTAGCTCTACGCCATAATTCACCTATACTAGCGAGGATATTCATTGTCGCATCCCTAATCCAACCTACCAAGCCTTTGCGAATTTTCCTAAAGGTAGCCCTACGTCGTAATTGACCTTTACTACTGCGGATATTCAGTAACGTATCCCTAATCCGGCTTACCAACTGTGAATTTTCCTAAACATAGCCGTACGCCATAATTGACCTATGCTACCGCGGTTATTCATTAACCTACCCCTAGTCGAATTCGCTAAGCCTTTGTGAATTTTCTCAAAGGTAATTCTACCTGATGATTGACTCGTACTACTGGGAATATTCATTAACGGGTAGCTAATCCGGCTTAGTAAGCTGCTGTGAATTTTCCTAGACGTGGTCCTACGTCATTATTGACCTATACCACTATGGATACTCGTTAACGTATTCCTAATCCAACGCACGTTATCCAAAATCTAAACTGCCGCGAATTAATCCACGTTAACGCAGACCTATGACAACGTAGTTTAACACCTAAACGACGATCTGTTTCTCATTTGCGTCGTTCGAGAACCAGGTACGAGACGCGTTACGAAAATCCACGTACGCGCGTTTGAACAGCGCGAAAAATTGGAAAATAGAATCGCTCTGCGCGAGCTGAATGCGCCGATTTCGAACGGATGACACTTTTCACGAGCAAAGTTTTAATCGCCAACTCCGTCGACCGATTCCCGCTACTTTGTCCACGTTATCGACTCTTTATCGTTCGCTCTATCGTCACTCATCCGGGAACAAATAACCAAGGAAAAAGCTTCGTCTCATAATACGTTGCTAACGAAATTATTTCCCGATAAATCCATTGAGTTTCCACACCGTTGGGATCGATAAACGAGTGAAATATGAATATCCATGAGCGATAAGACCGGAACGAAGAGGAAAATTTACTGTGGAGGACTCGCGGTGATCCTCGAGCTCTGTTCGATTTTCCTCTGGGATTGCCAGAGGTGAGGATGAATTTTTCAAGTGGTCTCCGCGTCTCGAGGAACACTCCGGCACCGCTCGACGATTAAACGCGTCTGTCAGGCGCCACGGTTGCTCGCTTGTCTTTTTTACGCACCTCCGTTTCTCGTCTTTAGGTACGTTCTTTCGACGAAATTTTGATCCTTTTTTATTCAGTTTCCGTGGATTTGCATAATCGCGAAGAAGGATACTTTAATTTCCATAATGAAAATTACGCTACGGTAGCTTGTTTAATTTTACTTTCTGAGGAGAAACGCGCTATGAAAAATATCGTGCCAAGCACTTGGTGCGTTGCAATTAGAGAGTCGCCGCCGGTTGGACGCGCGCAGGCTTCGGATAATCGTTCTTTCTAGAATCGTTGTTTTACGTTAAAAAGGGAAAGCAAAGCAGGAAACAAGGAGAAAATACTGGTTCCGGATCGGAGCAGGTTCGGTTCCTCGGTTTCCATTATTCCGCCGCGATTTCTCCCGTGTCTCGAAAACGCTCCACGGTTTCCAATGGATCAAAGACACGCGACGAAAAAGCGGCCGAATTGAAAAGCAGCTCGGACAACGGAGGCTTAATAAAGGGGCTGCCGATGAGGAAAACACAGGAACCGAGGAAAACATGAGGGCACGGGAGGCTGAGCGAGAGAAAAGAAACGCCGAGCATCGATCCGTCCACTAATTAATGTTCCATGGACGAAGATTCGAGCGCGGATTGGTCGCCAGAGAGAATCGTTGCGGAGTCCGCGTTACGGGAAATTCCGCGGTTTCCCGTCGAAATGCCATGCAGCAAGTTCGTTTACTCGGGATTTTTAGTGGTCCGCGTGGAATCGAACCTGTGCAACGGTCGTAACGTACGGTCGATTGTTTTCACGACTCTTTGCATTATCTCACAGACTGTCTGCATAAACTCTGATAGCGTATGGCGAGTATTTTTATAATAAAACTGCATTTATGCGAACTCCGTTTACCCGAACTAACGTCGCCATAGTACTCGGTTTACATTTGGAATGCGTCACTGAACTCTTATTATCCAACTCCGGTTCGCTCCATGTATCGCTTATATGAATTAATATTTCTGCCTCGATACTACTTACAAATTTCGGTCCAATTTAATTTCACTTTCGTCTTCGAACGAAGTTATTCCGTTTATTCGAGCTCCGCTTATACGAACCACTTTCCGTTTACCGTCTGTTATACGAGCTGAGCCTCTTTATTCGAACTACGCTCGTACGTACTTTCAGTCAGACGATTGCGTATTCCGAAATCGTACACGTCCGCGTGTTTTGTCTAAGCTGACATATAATTGTTGCGACACTCAACTAACTAGCAACCACTTAGGCACAACTGATCGGTTGGTATCGCGAGCCTTGAACGTTATTAGCGTCCAAGGTGGAGGATTATAATAAATGTACAGAGCGAGGTTTAGTTCACCTTATTTATTCCACTCGATACTCTGAATACAACTGTCTTTAGTTCACTGACTATCCTGTTAAATATAATGGTCACTGACTGAATACTGTTAATGTTGACTCTTACAATACTGGTGCAAGAGTGACTCTTGGTGATGTCAGAATAAAATTACCCTCTACAAGACCGTAATAAAACCTGTGTGGACCTACGGAATCCAACTATGGGGAACAGCAATTCCAACATTGAAATACTTCAACGCTTCCAATCGAAAACGCTAAGATCCTTAATAGATGCACATTGGTATGTTACCAACGAAACGATACATCGCAACCTCAAGATACTAACAGTCAAAGAGGAAATAGCAAAATATAGCGACAGATATAGCAAAAGAGTCAACAAACACCGAAACCCCCTAATCACTGGACTAGTTGATACGTCGGACCAGATCCGCAGGCTGAAGAGACACTACCCGCTAGACCTAAACGCTAGATTCAATTAGTTATCTAAATTAATTAATATTTACTTATTTATAATACATACCTATAAATTATACTTATCTATAATAAGTACTAACTTATTATAAATAATTAGCCACGTCACTGCGCCATGCCAGAAAAAATTACTGAAAATTCTCAATGCGAGAATTGATTGTAAATTTTAATAAATAAAAAAAAAAAAAGAAAAAGAGTGTCTCTTGGTGATGTTGCTGTCGTAGAGGAAGATTCGTGGTGGGTGTGTTTCCAGTCTGTTCCTAACTGATCATTGGGTAAATGTTTAAGGATAGGCTGGCTGCCTTCATGAAGATTCGCGCGCGGGTGACCTTACACTTGGGAAAGCCCGCGTGTCCGGTCTTCCTGAGATGTACCATAAAATAAAGAAGTTTCGGGCCTTATGCGTTTTTCCGTGGGGTCCTAGAGTACCTTGACTGTACAATAGCCCCTGTTACGCCATGCGGCTTGCCATAGATCATATTCTTAACTGTCGGTCGCGGCACTATAATGTCGCGGACGGATCGTCGCGGCTGCCCGGCAAAACAAACATTGTAGTGGCAAGCGCATGGTTCATTAAGCAGGGCGACCTCCAGAAACGTCGATTCGTGGCCGTTATTTTATCTGGCGTAAAAGAATGTGGCATGATCCGAAGGTAGTGGGGGTCGCCTTCCAGAAAGAATCAGAACGTTTCGAGAAGCCAAACAGTCAACACATATCTTATATCGCGCATTACGTAGTCACATTTCTTTTGTTGTTCCATTTATATCTTTCTAGTTAATAAGTTGTTGCAATAAACATTAATTTAGTTGTGTTAATTCTGTGAAATTTCATTGAACTACCCTTATTATCATAATCGAAATAAGGGAATCGATCAGTTCGTGGCGTCGATTGTTTAATCGTAACGAGAACTTACAACTCTCGTTGACGTGATATCTCGCGATCGCGTCTCTCCGCGAATGATCGAAACAGCCCCACTGTTTACGATGGGTCCGCACTAGGGTAGCGTAGATCCTTGACGATCGTCCTGCCCGAGGATCGCATCTGGTTCACATAAAGCGTCGCGGTAATTACCAGGCAGCCACTCCAAATCCTGAACAATTATTTCACACAATTTGTGTGGAAATCGTTGTTCAATCTCAGTTATCCGAACGTGGATCTCTATTATCGAAACCATAGCGGTTGATGGGGGTTAGCAAAGGAATCCGATATTATCCGAAATATTTCGTTCGTTTCGGATAAAGGAAATTCTGCCGTACATGAAAATTAGCTTCGATTATACGAACCTATAAACAGCGGAGAAAAGAGGAGCCAATGGACACGTATTATCCGGCTGATCCAGTTACTCGTGACTGTGTCATATAAATAGAGCTGTATCGGATTCGTGTTAGATGCTTCGAGGTTTCTATCGGTACTTTAAAACCGACCAAGGCAAAAAATATTCCTCAATTTCGAGGTTCGTTGGCTAGAAACTATCTTCAGAGAAGATTCTCCAATCCTTTCGTCGCTTCTAACTTCTATCCAATTCTCTTGAACTTCTAATTTCTACGTGAAATTCCACTGATCCAGGTAACACGACAATTCTAATCAGTTAGAAACGAAAAGAACTAAATAGAAAATCTCTATCGGTAATTTAAAATAGATCAGATCGTAAAATATTTCTCAATTTGAGATTCGTCGCCTCTGAACGATATCCAGAGAAAATTCTCGAATCTTTCCATCAACGTCTAATTTCAACGCAAAATCTCGATAAACGTATTAACAGAAGAATTCCGATCAATGGAAACCCTTTTAGTCGATGATCAAACACGATCCAACGATTCCTCGCAAGGATTCGGAAATTTTAGCAACGGCTCGCTGGACTTCCGGTTTCGAAGGTACGCGGCGAGCCATTCGAGGCATTTCGCGCTGCGTTCCAAGCGGTTCACAGCGTTTCGAGGTCACCGGTGGCCAGAGGTGTTGCGTAACTCTCTCTGCCAATAGGCAGAGTCGGTCCGTAGCCATCGTCAACTTTGTTGCGCGCTGCCACGACGCCGATCGATCGATTATTTATCCGGTCGGCGCTCGTCTCGGCTCACCGAGAACCGCGACGCATTACGCGAAACGTTCCACGGTTTGCCGGCGTGGTCCGAACCCGGAATTTTCATCGGGCTTATCGATCCGCCCTCGAAAATGGAACACGCGAAAGTCAGCCAGTTTCGAAGCGATCGCAACCTGAGAAAACGTTCCTTCCACGGTGATGGGGTACCGTTTCCTGTGATTCGACCAATTCAACGAGCAACCGGAAGCGGAGGGACTCGTCACCGAGATATTTTCTATGTAACGAGAGATTTGCGTACAGCGGGTTTTTCTCCGAGAGAAATAATTTGGTCAGAATGTTTCTCAACAAACGACGATCGTATCCTCGCTTGCGTAGTCGTAACTTTAGTCTTTCGCGAAAATTCTCTGGTTGCCAGTGTTGGATTGTAAATTTGAGTCACTCGTTTTGTTCTACTTACGAATGACCCTGAAACGAATAATTTTGTTTAAGACCGGTATAGGGTGAGTGTGACCAGGCACGACGTTATGTCTGGAAACATTTCTTAAAACACTGGTATAGAACGACAGAGCGATCGTAGCGAGGGAGATGAAGATAAGGACGAAGATGATGTTGAAGATATGTTAGCAAGATGGAGATCTTTTAGCTCATGCGAAGGATATTTTCGTGAGAATCGTAAGAGGTCAGACGAAGGGTGTATGGACTTGTAGATTGGATTAAAGTATCGAGATGATTGCCGACGTTGAAGGGATGCGCGTCGTCTAGTCCTTATCCGATCCTAGCTGAGATTGTCCTAAAAGTCCATACAAACTGTTACACGTAGGCGTGCAGCTAAATTTAGTCTACGAGAAAATCGCATGGAAATTATCGCAATTATTAAATTTTGATTACCATTGGAATTATTGAAATTCGCGCTAGCGTCGAGTGTTATTGTGATTCTGCGATATTGGAAAATTGAGAATTTATTGCCAGTGTAACGAATCGGAAATTTGTTAATCGAATTAACGTTAAACGAAACTCGTTACTTGAAAATTAAAATTCGAGCTGGCTGGATGAATTTTCGAGTATATTAATCAATCGGGGAATAGGCGGTACCGAAAGCGAATTTCTCAAACGTCGGCCAGACTCTTCCCACTATCGAGCTGGCTATACTTCATCGGAACGGATTAACGAGGGCCCGAGTAGCTTGCTGTGTTTTAACGCGATTATCCGCAAGTTCTCAAACCTAGCTATCTACCGTGGCCATAAGCTCCATCCGTCTAATAACGCGGACAGGAATTTCAAATCGCGAAACTCGCTTAGAAAATCTCAGTTCCATCGACCTGGCAAGAAAGGTTACTCTCCTGTTGGAAATCATAATGAATGATTCATGGTGTATGAATATTTTGTTCATATCGGAACGTCGATTAAATTCATTTAATATTCAAAGAATATTTTTCGATATTAAAGGAACTGAGGCATATGTGTCGTCCGTGATACTTGTAGATGCTGACTGTAGAGATGTTCGCTGATGATGGGGTATTGCTACTTTTCTTCTAATTTGGATGCGTGGAAGAAAAATCGGACTCCGGTCACCGGGATTCGAACCCGAGTTCCGAACGTTCGTAACCTAAGGCGCTAACCACTGCGCTGTCGTCGTCCGACACTAGTTGGTGTCGAGTGGTGGTATTTGCTGTTAAGTGCCGCCACAGAACGTCGACTCGTCAAATGTCCTATTAGAACGTTAACATTCACGTAACACAAGGAACCACACTTGCGAACAATTATATACAAGTAACGAACCAATCTTAATTACAAATCTTCAATGCTCTTCGATGATCAGCTCAGGATTTATTCCAAAATTATTCCCTTCGATAAAGAAATCGAGAAATCGGTTAAGAGAAATCTTAACACGTTAAGATAACATTGAACCAAGATCAATTTTTAATGGAGAGGTTTAATAATCCGCGCGACGTGAGTTAAATTGGTTGGTTTGGTGAGTTAAGTTTATAATATTATTATTTATTCAATACATAAGTAATTATTGTATTAACATATTATATTGTATATAAAATATGTTGTATAGAAAATATGTTAAATCGAACAATATAACAAACGTCGTTTCGCGTCTCCACCACGCGATGTTTAAAGAATTAAAAACGTGTGTTCTAAGCGTTCCATCGATAACGCGTTAATCTGTCCTGGCGGATTTCCACCTAGACGCTACTCCCTGCAGCGACTTGAAAAATTTACAAAAATTTCCCATTGACCATTAAGCGAGTACTAAAAAGTGATGAAAGCGTGGTGGATCTTTGAGGTAACGAAGGAGAGTCCCTGTGGGACTTTCGAAGATTCACGAGGACCGTGAACGAAGTTTCCCCGCGAGTTTCTCGAGCTTTCTAATGCGATTTACCTTCCCCTTTGCTCTGGCAAAAGTTTTCAAATTCATTAGATGGCGTAAAATTATGCATCGTTTAATAAGCGTCTGTACACGTGTTACATCGAAGTTCTTCTCGAGCTTGGGAAAGCTCGAACGTTCGAAAGGTCTTTCAGACGCCTCGCGTTGTACACCGAGGATCGTTAGAGTTTCAATATTTACGATGTAGCTGCTCTCGGAAAAACGAAGAAGAGGGTGACTCGCTTGAGTTATTAAACCGTCTGACGACGAACAGCTGACAATCCGGCGGGAAAAATAATAATCGGGTCGGTGTGTAAAAATGGAAGAAAAATGGAGTCAAAGGAGGCGAGACTAAGATAAGCGAGAAGAATTCAGAAAGACCGGAGACAGAGAGAGAACAGAACCGCGGGAAATACGGGCTATTAAATTAAGAGGAACGACACGGAAGGAAAAAGAGGCGAAAGTAGTGAGAAAGTTGCGGATGGATGAGAAACAAACACGGTGAGGTGCCACCGCTAAATATTTGAGGTTTTCGTTTGTCAACGTTTGAGTTCGCCGAGACCAACGGCGGCGAAAGAAGTTGTTTGACTATATACGAAGAATTGTAAAAAACGGAAAACGCAAGACGGTGGACAGACAGCGTGTAAAAGAGAAAAGCGTGGAAAAGAAATCAGAAAAGGTTCAAGGCTTAGTGCTTAGTGTTAGTGCTTAGAACCAAGCACCAAGCACCAAGCACCAAGCACCAAGCACCAAGCTCCAGGTACTAAAGTACTAAAGTACCAAAGCACTAAGGTATCACCAAATACTAAAGTACTCCGAGTACTAAAAAGTACTAAAGTACCAAAGACACTAAAAAGCTCTAAAGTGTTAAAAGCTCTAAAGCACTAAAAGCGCAACCTCAACTTCAACTTCAACTTCAACTTCAACTTCAACTTCAACTTCAACTTCAACTTCAACTTCAACTTCAACTTCAACTTCAACTTCAGTACTTTGGTGCTTTAATGCTTCAGTACTTTGGTGTTTTGGTACTTTGGTACTTAGTGTTTAGTGTTTAGTGTTAGTGTTAATAGCACGAGACTTAAAGGGCAGTGTTGTCTCTGTTACAAAAACACGCACGTTTCATGTCAATTGGTGAAGTAACTTTACATGTGAGAACGACGAATATAATTTCTCTTTAATTGACAGAACGTCGAAATCTTCAACAAATAATTTTCATCTCATTCGATGTTTAGATCGTATTAAAATCAGTTTCAGTATCATCGAAAACAAGTGAAGTAATATCGATATTTTTCTTATCGTAGACAAAAATAGAATTCTCCATCTTCCATTATCAGTAACTGAGACAAACGTTACCGTGTTGGGAATCAGACGTTCGGGACAACGTCACGTTACTTCAACTTCAACTTCAACTTCAACTTCAACTTCATCTTCAACTTCAACTTCAACTTCAACTTCAACTTCAACTTCAACTTCAACTTCAACTTCAACTTCAACTTCAACTTCAACTTCAACTTCAACTTCAACTTCAACTTCAACTTCAACTTCAGTACTTTGGTGCTTTAATGCTTCAGTACTTAATGTTTTGGTACTTTGGTTCTTAGTGTTTAGTGTTTAGTGTTAGTGTTACTAGCACGAGACTTAAAGGACAGTGTTGTCTCTGTTACAAAAACACGCACGTTTCATGTCAATTGGTGAAGTATCTTTACATGTGAGAACGACGAACATAATTTCTCTTTAATTGACAGAACGTCGAAATCTTCAACAAATAATTTTCATCTCATTCGATGTTTAGATCGTATTAAAATCAGTTTCAGTATCATCGAAAACAAGTGACGTAATATCGATATTTTTCTTATCGTAGACAAAAATAGAATTCTCCACCTTCCATTATCAGTAACTGAGACAAACGTTACCGTGTTGGGAATCAGACGTTCGGGACAACGTCACGTTACCTCAACTTCAACTTCAACTTCAACTTCAACTTCAACTTCAACTTCAACTTCAACTTCAACTTCAACCTCAACTTCAACTTCAATTTCAGTACTTTGGTGCTTTAATGCTTCAGTACTTTGGTGTTTTGGTACTTTGGTACTTAGTGTTTAGTGTTTAGTGTTAGTGTTAATAGCACGAGACTTAAAGGACAGTGTTGTCTCTGTTACAAAAACACGCACGTTTCATGTCAATTGGTGAAGTAACTTTACATGTGAGAACGACGAATATAACTTCTCTTTAATTGACAGAACGTCGAAATCTTCAACAAATAATTTTCATCTCATTCGATGTTTAGATCGTATTAAAGTCAGTTTCAGTATCATCGAAAACAAGTGACGTAATATCGATATTTTTCTTATCGTAGACAAAAATAGAATTCTCCATCTTCCATTATCAGTAACTGAGACAAACGTTACCGTGTTGGGAATCAGACGTTCGGGACAACGTCACGTTACTTCAACTTCATCTTCAACTTCAACTTCAACTTCAACTTCAACTTCAACTTCAACTTCAACTTCAACTTCAACTTCAACTTCAACTTCAACTTCAACTTCAACTTCAACTTCAACTTCAACTTCAACTTCAACTTCAACTTCAACTTCAACTTCAACTTCAACTTCAACTTCAACTTCAACTTCAGTACTTTGGTGCTTTAATGCTTCAGTACTTTGGTGTTTTGGTACTTTGGTACTTAGTGTTTAGTGTTTAATGTTAGTGTTAATAGCACGAGACTTAAAGGACAGTGTTGTCTCTGTTACAAAAACACGCACGTTTCATGTCAATTGGTGAAGTAACTTTACATGTGAGAACGACGAATATAACTTCTCTTTAAATGACAGAACGTCGAAATCTTCAACAAATAATTTTCATCTCATTCGATGTTTAGATAGTATTAAAATCAGTTTCAGTATCATCGAAA
Organism: Bombus huntii; assembly: GCF_024542735.1. Lineage (NCBI taxonomy): Eukaryota > Metazoa > Arthropoda > Insecta > Hymenoptera > Apidae > Bombus > Bombus huntii. Next base: position 12,262,786 of record NC_066240.1, read on the forward strand.
ACAAGTGACGTAATATCGATATCTTTCTTATCGTAGACAAAAATAGAATTCTCCATCTTCCATTATCAGTAACTGAGACAAACGTTACCGTGTTGGGAATCAGACGTTCGGGACAACGTCACGTTACTTCAACTTCATCTTCAACTTCAACTTCAACTTCAACTTCAACTTCAACTTCAACTTCAACTTCAACTTCAACTTCAACTTCAACTTCAACTTCAGCTTCAACTTCAACTTCAACTTCAACTTCAACTTCAACTTCAACTTCAACTTCAACTTCAACTTCAGTACTTTGGTGCTTTAATGCTTCAGTACTTTAGTGTTTTGGTACTTTGGTTCTTAGTGTTTAGTGTTTAGTGTTAGTGTTAATAGCACGAGACTTAAAGGACAGTGTTGTCTCTGTTACGAAAACACACACGTTTCATGTTAATTGGTGAAGTATCTTTACATGTGAGAACGACGAATATAATTTCTCTTTAATTGACAGAACGTCGAAATCGTCAACAAATAATTTTCATCTCATTCGATGTTTAGATCGTATTAAAATCAGTTTCAGTATCATCGAAAACAAGTGACGTAATATCGATATTTTTCTTATCGTAGACAAAAATAGAATTCTCCATCTTCCATTATCAGTAACTGAGACAAACGTTACCGTGTTGGGAATCAGACGTTCGGGACAACGTCACGTTACTTCAACTTCAACTTCAACTTCAACTTCAACTTCAACTTCAACTTCAGTACTTTGGTGCTGTAATGCTTCAGTACTTTGGTGTTTTGGTACTTTGGTACTTAGTGTTTAGTGTTAGTGTTAATAGCACGAGACTTAAAGGACAGTGTTGTCTCTGTTACAAAAACACGCACGTTTCATGTTAATTGGTGAAGTAACTTTACATGTGAGAACGACGAATATAATTTCTCTTTAATTGACAGAACGTCGAAATCTTCAACAAATAATTTTCATCTCATTCGATGTTTAGATCGTATTAAAATCAGTTTCAGTATCATCGAAAACAAGTGACGTAATATCGATATTTTTCTTATCGTAAACAAAAATAGAATTCTCCATCTTCCATTATCAGTAACTGAGACAAACGTTACCGTGTTGGGAATCAGACGTTCGGGACAACGTCACGTTACTTCAACTTCAACTTCAACTTCAACTTCAACTTCAACTTCAACTTCAACTTCAGTACTTTGGTGCTGTAATGCTTCAGTACTTTGGTGTTTTGGTACTTTGGTACTTAGTGTTTAGTGTTAGTGTTAATAGCACGAGACTTAAAGGACAGTGTTGTCTCTGTTACAAAAACACGCACGTTTCATGTTAATTGGTGAAGTAACTTTACATGTGAGAACGACGAATATAATTTCTCTTTAATTGACAGAACGTCGAAATCTTCAACAAATAATTTTCATCTCATTCGATGCTTAGATCGTATTAAAATCAGTTTCAGTATCATCGAAAACAAGTGACGTAATATCGATATTTTTCTTATCGTAAACAAAAATAGAATTCTCCATCTTCCATTATCAGTAACTGAGACAAACGTTACCGTGTTGGGAATAAGACGTTCGGGACAACGTCACGTTACTTCAACTTCAACTTCAACTTCAACTTCAACTTCAACTTCAACTTCAAATTCAATTTCAACTTCAGTACTTTGGAGCTTTAATGCTTCAGTACTTTGGTGTTTTGGTACTTTGGTACTTAGTGTTTAGTGTTTAGTGCTAGTGTTAATAGCACGAGACTTAAAGGACAGTGTTGTCTCTGTTACAAAAACACGCACGTTTCATGTCAATTGGTGAAGTAACTTTACATGTGAGAACGACGAATATAATTTCTCTTTAATTGACAGAACGTCGAAATCTTCAACAAATCATTTTCATCTCATTCGATGTTTAGATCGTATTAAAATCAGTTTCAGTATCATCCAAAACAAGTGACGTAATATCGATATCTTTCTTATCGTAGACAAAAATAGAATTCTCCATCTTCCATTATCAGTAACTGAGACAAACGTTACCGTGTTGGGAATCAGACGTTCGGGACAACGTCACGTTACTTCCACTTCATCTTCAACTTCAACTTCAACTTCAACTTCAACTTCAACTTCAACTTCAACTTCAACTTCAACTTCAACTTCAACTTCAACTTCAACTTCAACTTCAGCTTCAGCTTCAGCTTCAACTTCAACTTCAACTTCAACTTCAACTTCAACTTCAACTTCAACATCAACTTCAACTTCAGTACTTTGGTGCTTTAATGCTTCAGTACTTTAGTGTTTTGGTACTTTGGTTCTTAGTGTTTAGTGTTTAGTGTTAGTGTTAATAGCACGAGACTTAAAGGACAGTGTTGTCTCTGTTACGAAAACACACACGTTTCATGTTAATTGGTGAAGTATCTTTACATGTGAGAACGACGAATATAATTTCTCTTTAATTGACAGAACGTCGAAATCTTCAACAAATAATTTTCATCTCATTCGATGTTTAGATCGTATTAAAATCAGTTTCAGTATCATCGAAAACAAGTGACGTAATATCGATATTTTTCTTATCGTAGACAAAAATAGAATTCTCCATCTTCCATTATCAGTAACTGAGACAAACGTTACCGTGTTGGGAATCAGACGTTCGGGACAACGTCACGTTACTTCAACTTCAACTTCAACTTCAACTTCAACTTCAACTTCAACTTCAACTTCAACTTCAACTTCAGTACTTTGGTGCTGTAATGCTTCAGTACTTTGGTGTTTTGGTACTTTGGTACTTAGTGTTTAGTGTTAGTGTTAATAGCACGAGACTTAAAGGACAGTGTTGTCTCTGTTACAAAAACACGCACGTTTCATGTTAATTGGTGAAGTAACTTTACATGTGAGAACGACGAATATAATTTCTCTTTAATTGACAGAACGTCGAAATCTTCAACAAATAATTTTCATCTCATTCGATGCTTAGATCGTATTAAAATCAGTTTCAGTATCATCGAAAACAAGTGACGTAATATCGATATTTTTCTTATCGTAAACAAAAATAGAATTCTCCATCTTCCATTATCAGTAACTGAGACAAACGTTACCGTGTTGGGAATCAGACGTTCGGGACAACGTCACGTTACTTCAATTTCAACTTCAACTTCAACTTCAACTTCAACTTCAACTTCAAATTCAATTTCAACTTCAGTACTTTGGAGCTTTAATGCTTCAGTACTTTGGTGTTTTGGTACTTTGGTACTTAGTGTTTAGTGTTTAGTGCTAGTGTTAATAGCACGAGACTTAAAGGACAGTGTTGTCTCTGTTACAAAAACACGCACGTTTCATGTCAATTGGTGAAGTAACTTTACATGTGAGAACGACGAATATAATTTCTCTTTAATTGACAGAACGTCGAAATCTTCAACAAATAATTTTCATCTCATTCGATGTTTAGATCGTATTAAAATCAGTTTCAGTATCATCGAAAACAAGTGACGTAATATCGATATCTTTCTTATCGTAGACAAAAATAGAATTCTCCATCTTCCATTATCAGTAACTGAGACAAACGTTACCGTGTTGGGAATCAGACGTTCGGGACAACGTCACGTTACTTCAATTTCAACTTCAACTTCAACTTCAACTTCAACTTCAACTTCAAATTCAATTTCAACTTCAGTACTTTGGAGCTTTAATGCTTCAGTACTTTGGTGTTTTGGTACTTTGGTACTTAGTGTTTAGTGTTTAGTGCTAGTGTTAATAGCACGAGACTTAAAGGACAGTGTTGTCTCTGTTACAAAAACACGCACGTTTCATGTCAATTGGTGAAGTAACTTTACATGTGAGAACGACGAATATAATTTCTCTTTAATTGACAGAACGTCGAAATCTTCAACAAATAATTTTCATCTCATTCGATGTTTAGATCGTATTAAAATCAGTTTCAGTATCATCGAAAACAAGTGACGTAATATCGATATCTTTCTTATCGTAGACAAAAATAGAATTCTCCATCTTCCATTATCAGTAACTGAGACAAACGTTACCGTGTTGGGAATCAGACGTTCGGGACAACGTCACGTTACTTCAACTTCAACTTCAACTTCAACTTCAACTTCAACTTCAACTTCAACTTCAACTTCAACTTCAACTTCAACTTCAACTTCAACTTCAACTTCAACTTCAACTTCAACTTCAACTTCAACTTCAACTTCAACTTCAACTTCAACTTCAACTTCAACTTCAACTTCAACTTCAACTTCAACTTCAACTTCAACTTCAACTTCAACTTCAACTTCAACTTCAACTTCAACTTCAACTTCAACTTCAACTTCAACTTCAACTTCAACTTCAACTTCAACTTCAACTTCAGTACTTTGGTGCTTTAATGCTTCAGTACTTTGGTGTTTTGGTACTTTGGTACTTAGTGTTTAGTGTTTAGTGTTAGTGTTAGTAGCACGAGACTTAAAGGACAGTGTTGTCTCTGTTACAAAAACACGCACGTTTCATGTTAATTGGTGAAGTAACTTTACATGTGAGAACGACGAATATAATTTCTCTTTAATTGACAGAACGTCGAAATCTTCAAGAAATAATTTTCATCTCATTCGATGCTTAGATCGTATTAAAATCAGTTTCAGTATCATCGAAAACAAGTGACGTAATATCGATATTTTTCTTATCGTAAACAAAAATAGAATTCTCCATCTTCCATTATCAGTAACTGAGACAAACGTTACCGTGTTGGGAATCAGACGTTCGGGACAACGTCACGTTACTTCAATTTCAACTTCAACTTCAACTTCAACTTCAACTTCAAATTCAATTTCAACTTCAGTACTTTGGAGCTTTAATGCTTCAGTACTTTGGTGTTTTGGTACTTTGGTACTTAGTGTTCAGTGTTTAGTGCTAGTGTTAATAGCACGAGACTTAAAGGACAGTGTTGTCTCTGTTACAAAAACACGCACGTTTCATGTCAATTGGTGAAGTAACTTTACATGTGAGAACGACGAATATAATTTCTCTTTAATTGACAGAACGTCGAAATCTTCAACAAATAATTTTCATCTCATTCGATGTTTAGATCGTATTAAAATCAGTTTCAGTATCATCGAAAACAAGTGACGTAATATCGATATCTTTCTTATCGTAGACAAAAATAGAATTCTCCATCTTCCATTATCAGTAACTGAGACAAACGTTACCGTGTTGGGAATCAGACGTTCGGGACAACGTCACGTTACTTCAACTTCAATTTCAACTTCAACTTCAACTTCAACTTCAACTTCAACTTCAACTTCAACTTCAACTTCAACTTCAACTTCAACTTCAACTTCAACTTCAACTTCATCTTCAACTTCAACTTCAACTTCAACTTCAACTTCAACTTCAACTTCAACTTCAACTTCAACTTCAACTTCAGTACTTTGGTGCTTTAATGCTTCAGTACTTTGGTGTTTTGGTACTTTGGTACTTAGTGTTTAGTGTTTAGTGTTAGTGTTAATAGCACGAGACTTAAAGGACAGTGTTGTCTCTGTTACAAAAACACGCACGTTTCATGTTAATTGGTGAAGTAACTTTACATGTGAGAACGACGAATATAATTTCTCTTTAATAGACAGAACGTCGAAATCTTCAACAAATAATTTTCATTTCATTCGATGTTTAGATCGTATTAAAATCAGTTTCAGTATCATCGAAAACAAGTGACGTAATATCGATATTTTTCTTATCGTAAACAAAAATAGAATTCTCCATCTTCCATTATCAGTAACTGAGACAAACGTTACCGTGTTGGGAATCAGACGTTCGGGACAACGTCACGTTACTTCAACTTCAACTTCAACTTCAACTTCAACTTCAGTACTTTGGTGCTTTAATGCTTCAGTACTTTGGTGTTTTGGTACTTTGGTACTTAGTGTTTAGTGTTAGTGTTAATAGCACGAGACTTAAAGGACAGTGTTGTCTCTGTTACAAAAACACGCACGTTTCATGTTAATTGGTGAAGTAACTTTACATGTGAGAACGACGAATATAATTTCTCTTTAATTGACAGAACGTCGAAATCTTCAACAAATAATTTTCATCTCATTCGATGTTTAGATCGTATTAAAATCAGTTTCAGTATTATCGAAAACAAGTGACGTAATATCGATATCTTTCTTATCGTAGACAAAAATAGAATTCTCCATCTTCCATTATCAGTAACTGAGACAAACGTTACCGTGTTGGGAATCAGACGTTCGGGACAACGTCACGTTACTTCAACTTCAACTTCAACTTCAACTTCAACTTCAACTTCAACTTCAACTTCAGTACTTTGGTGCTTTAATGCTTCAGTACTTAGATGTTTTGGTACTTTGGTACTTAGTGTTTAGTGTTTAGTGTTAGTGTTAGTAGCACGAGACTTAAAGGACAGTGTTGTCTCTGTTACAAAAACCCGCACGTTTCATGTTAATTGGTGAAGTAACTTTACATGTGAGAACAACGAATATAATTTCTCTTTAATAGACAGAACGTCGAAATCTTCAACAAATAATTTTCATCTCATTCGATGTTTAGATCGTATTAAAATCAGTTTCAGTATCATCGAAAACAAGTGACGTAATATCGATATTTTTCTTATCGTAAACAAAAATAGAATTCTCCATCTTCCATTATCAGTAACTGAGACAAACGTTACCGTGTTGGGAATCAGACGTTCGGGACAACGTCACGTTACTTCAACTTCAACTTCAACTTCAACTTCAACTTCAACTTCAACTTCAGTACTTTGGTGCTTTAATGCTTCAGTACTTTGGTGTTTTGATACTTAGGTACTTAGTGTTTAGTGTTTAGTGTTAGTGTTAATAGCACGAGACTTAAAGGACAGTGTTGTCTCTGTTACAAAAACCCGCACGTTTCATGTTAATTGGTGAAGTAACTTTACATGTGAGAACAACGAATATAATTTCTCTTTAATAGACAGAACGTCGAAATCTTCAACAAATAATTTTCATCTCATTCGATGTTTAGATCGTATTAAAATCAGTTTCAGTATCATCGAAAACAAGTGACGTAATATCGATATTTTTCTTATCGTAAACAAAAATAGAATTCTCCATCTTCCATTATCAGTAACTGAGACAAACGTTACCGTGTTGGGAATCAGACGTTCGGGACAACGTCACGTTACTTCAACTTCAACTTCAACTTCAACTTCAACTTCAACTTCAACTTCAACTTCAACTTCAACTTCAACTTCAACTTCAACTTCAACTTCAACTTCAACTTCAACTTCAACTTCAACTTCAACTTCAACTTCAACTTCAACTTCAACTTCAACATCAACTTCAACTTCAGTACTTTGGTGCTTTAATGCTTCAGTACTTTGGTGTTTTGGTACTTAGGTACTTAGTGTTTAGTGTTTAGTGTTAGTGTTAATAGCACGAGACTTAAAGGACAGTGTTGTCTCTGTTACAAAAACCCGCACGTTTCATGTTAATTGGTGAAGTAACTTTACATGTGAGAACAACGAATATAATTTCTCTTTAATAGACAGAACGTCGAAATCTTCAACAAATAATTTTCATCTCATTCGATGTTTAGATCGTATTAAAATCAGTTTCAGTATCATCGAAAACAAGTGACGTAATATCGATATTTTTCTTATCGTAAACAAAAATAGAATTCTCCATCTTCCATTATCAGTAACTGAGACAAACGTTACCGTGTTGGGAATCAGACGTTCGGGACAACGTCACGTTACTTCAACTTCAACTTCAACTTCAACTTCAACTTCAACTTCAACTTCAACTTCAACTTCAACTTCAACTTCAACTTCAACTTCAACTTCAGTACTTTGGTGCTTTAATGCTTCAGTACTTTGGTGTTTTGATACTTAGGTACTTAGTGTTTAGTGTTTAGTGTTAGTGTTAATAGCACGAGACTTAAAGGACAGTGTTGTCTCTGTTACAAAAACCCGCACGTTTCATGTTAATTGGTGAAGTAACTTTACATGTGAGAACAACGAATATAATTTCTCTTTAATAGACAGAACGTCGAAATCTTCAACAAATAATTTTCATCTCATTCGATGTTTAGATCGTATTAAAATCAGTTTCAGTATCATCGAAAACAAGTGACGTAATATCGATATTTTTCTTATCGTAAACAAAAATAGAATTCTCCATCTTCCATTATCAGTAACTGAGACAAACGTTACCGTGTTGGGAATCAGACGTTCGGGACAACGTCACGTTACTTCAACTTCAACTTCAACTTCAACTTCAACTTCAACTTCAACTTCAACTTCAACTTCAACTTCAACTTCAACTTCAACTTCAACTTCAACTTCAACTTCAACTTCAACTTCAACTTCAACTTCAGTACTTTGGTGCTTTAATGCTTCAGTACTTTGGTGTTTTGGTACTTTGGTACTTAGTGTTTAGTGTTAGTGTTAATAGCACGAGACTTAAAGGACAGTGTTGTCTCTGTTACAAAAACACGCACGTTTCATGTTAATTGGTGAAGTAACTTTACATGTGAGAACGACGAATATAATTTCTCTTTAATTGACAGAACGTCGAAATCTTCAACAAATAATTTTCATCTCATTCGATGTTTAGATCGTATTAAAATCAGTTTCAGTATCATCGAAAACAAGTGACGTAATATCGATATCTTTCTTATCGTAGACAAAAATAGAATTCTCCATCGTCCATTATCAGTAACTGAGACAAACGTTACCGTGTTGGGAATCAGACGTTCGGGACAACGTCACGTTACCTCAACTTCAACTTCAACTTCAACTTCAACTTCAACTTCAACTTCAACTTCAACTTCAACTTCAACTTCAACTTCAACCTCAACTTCAACTTCAATTTCAGTACTTTGGTGCTTTAATGCTTCAGTACTTTGGTGTTTTGGTACTTTGGTACTTAGTGTTTAGTGTTTAGTGTTAGTGTTAATAGCACGAGACTTAAAGGACAGTGTTGTCTCTGTTACAAAAACACGCACGTTTCATGTCAATTGGTGAAGTAACTTTACATGTGAGAACGACGAATATAACTTCTCTTTAATTGACAGAACGTCGAAATCTTCAACAAATAATTTTCATCTCATTCGATGTTTAGATCGTATTAAAGTCAGTTTCAGTATCATCGAAAACAAGTGACGTAATATCGATATTTTTCTTATCGTAGACAAAAATAGAATTCTCCATCTTCCATTATCAGTAACTGAGACAAACGTTACCGTGTTGGGAATCAGACGTTCGGGACAACGTCACGTTACTTCAACTTCATCTTCAACTTCAACTTCAACTTCAACTTCAACTTCAACTTCAACTTCAACTTCATCTTCAACTTCAACTTCAACTTCAACTTCAACTTCAACTTCAACTTCAACTTCAACTTCAACTTCAACTTCAACTTCAATTCAACTTCAACTTCAACTTCAACTTGAACTTCAACTTCAACTTCAACTTCAGTACTTTGGTGCTTTAATGCTTCAGTACTTTGGTGTTTTGGTACTTTGGTACTTAGTGTTTAGTGTTTAGTGTTAGTGTTAGTAGCACGAGACTTAAAGGACAGTGTTGTCTCTGTTACAAAAACACGCACGTTTCATGTTAATTGGTGAAGTAACTTTACATGTGAGAACGACGAATATAATTTCTCTTTAATTGACAGAACGTCGAAATCTTCAAAAAATAATTTTCATCTCATTCGATGTTTATATCGTATTAAAATCAGTTTCAGTATCATCGAAAACAAGTGACGTAATATCGATATCCTTCTTATCGTAGACAAAAATAGAATTCTCCATCTTCCATTATCAGTAACTGAGACAATCGTTACCGTGTTGGGAATCAGACATTCGGGACAACGTCACGTTACTTCAACTTCAACTTCAACTTCAACTTCAACTTCAACTTCAACTTCAACTTCAACTTCAACTTCAACTTCAACTTCAACTTCAGTACTTTGGTGCTTTAATGCTTCAGTACTTTGGTGTTTTGGTACTTTGGTACTTAGTGTTTAGTGTTTAGTGTTAGTGTTAATAGCACGAGACTTAAAGGACAGTGTTGTCTCTGTTACAAAAACACGCACGTTTCATGTTAATTGGTGAAGTAACTTTACATGTGAGAACGACGAATATAATTTCTCTTTAATTGACAGAACGTCGAAATCTTCAACAAATAATTTTCATCTCATTCGATGTTTAGATCGTATTAAAGTCAGTTTCAGTATCATCGAAAACAAGTGACGTAATATCGATATTTTTCTTATCGTAGACAAAAATAGAATTCTCCATCTTCCATTATCAGTAACTGAGACAAACGTTACCGTGTTGGGAATCAGACGTTCGGGACAACGGCACGTTACTTCAACTTCATCTTCAACTTCAACTTCAACTTCAACTTCAACTTCAACTTCAACTTCAACTTCAACTTCATCTTCAACTTCAACTTCAACTTCAACTTCAACTTCAACTTCAACTTCTACTTCAACTTCAACTTCAACTTCAACTTCAACTTCAACTTCAACTTCAACTTCAACTTCAACTTCAACTTCAACTTGAACTTCAACTTCAACTTCAACTTCAGTACTTTGGTGCTTTAATGCTTCAGTACTTAGATGTTTTGGTACTTTGGTACTTAGTGTTTAGTGTTTAGTGTTAGTGTTAGTAGCACGAGACTTAAAGGACAGTGTTGTCTCTGTTACAAAAACACGCACGTTTCATGTCAATTGGTGAAGTAACTTTACATGTGAGAACGACGAATATAACTTCTCTTTAAATGACAGAACGTCGAAATCTTCAACAAATAATTTTCATCTCATTCGATGTTTAGATAGTATTAAAATCAGTTTCAGTATCATCGAAAACAAGTGACGTAATATCGATATCTTTCTTATCGTAGACAAAAATAGAATTCTCCATCTTCCATTATCAGTAACTGAGACAAACGTTACCGTGTTGGGAATCAGACGTTCGGGACAACGTCACGTTACTTCAACTTCATCTTCAACTTCAACTTCAACTTCAACTTCAACTTCAACTTCAACTTCAACTTCAACTTCAACTTCAACTTCAACTTCAACTTCAACTTCAACTTCAACTTCAACTTCAACTTCAGTACTTTGGTGCTTTAATGCTTCAGTACTTTGGTGTTTTGGTACTTTGGTACTTAGTGTTTAGTGTTTAGTGTTAGTGTTAATAGCACGAGACTTAAAGGACAGTGTTGTCTCTGTTACAAAAACACGCACGTTTCATGTTAATTGGTGAAGTAACTTTACATGTGAGAACGACGAATATAATTTCTCTTTAATTGACAGAACGTGGAAATCTTCAACAAATAATTTTCATCTCATTCGATGTTTAGATCGTATTAAAATCAGTTTCAGTATCATCGAAAACAAGTGACGTAATATCGATATTTTTCTTATCGTAGACAAAAATAGAATTCTCCATCTTCCATTATCAGTAACTGAGACAAACGTTACCGTGTTGGGAATCAGACGTTCGGGACAACGTCACGTTACTTCAACTTCAACTTCAACTTCAACTTCAACTTCAACTTCAACTTCAACTTCAACTTCAACTTCAGTACTTTGGTGCTGTAATGCTTCAGTACTTTGGTGTTTTGGTACTTTGGTACTTAGTGTTTAGTGTTTAGTGTTAGTGTTAATAGCACGAGACTTAAAGGACAGTGTTGTCTCTGTTACAAAAACACGCACGTTTCATGTTAATTGGTGAAGTAACTTTACATGTGAGAACGACGAATATAATTTCTCTTTAATTGACAGAACGTCGAAATCTTCAACAAATAATTTTCATCTCATTCGATGTTTAGATCGTATTAAAATCAGTTTCAGTATCATCGAAAACAAGTGACGTAATATCGATATTTTTCTTATCGTAGACAAAAATAGAATTCTCCATCTTCCATTATCAGTAACTGAGACAAACGTTACCGTGTTGGGAATCAGACGTTCGGGACAACGTCACGTTACTTCAACTTCAACTTCAACTTCAACTTCAACTTCAACTTCAACTTCAACTTCAACTTCAACTTCAACTTCAACTTCAACTTCAACTTCAACTTCAACTTCAACTTCAACTTCAACTTCAACTTCAACTTCAACTTCAACTTCAACTTCAACTTCAACTTCAACTTCAACTTCAGTACTTTGGTGCTTTAATGCTTCAGTACTTTGGCGTTTTGGTACTTTGGTACTTAGTGTTTAGTGTTTAGTGTTAGTGTTAATAGCACGAGACTTAAAGGACAGTGTTGTCTCTGTTACAAAAACACGCACGTTTCATGTTAATTGGTGAAGTAACTTTACATGTGAGAACGACGAATATAATTTCTCTTTAATTGACAGAACGTGGAAATCTTCAACAAATAATTTTCATCTCATTCGATGTTTAGATCGTATTAAAATCAGTTTCAGTATCATCGAAAACAAGTGACGTAATATCGATATTTTTCTTATCGTAGACAAAAATAGAATTCTCCATCTTCCATTATCAGTAACTGAGACAAACGTTACCGTGTTGGGAATCAGACGTTCGGGACAACGTCACGTTACTTCAACTTCAACTTCAACTTCAACTTCAACTTCAACTTCAACTTCAGTACTTTGGTGCTGTAATGCTTCAGTACTTTGGTGTTTTGGTACTTTGGTACTTAGTGTTTAGTGTTTAGTGTTAGTGTTAATAGCACGAGACTTAAAGGACAGTGTTGTCTCTGTTACAAAAACACGCACGTTTCATGTTAATTGGTGAAGTAACTTTACATGTGAGAACGACGAATATAATTTCCCTTTAATTGACAGAACGTCGAAATCTTCAACAAATAATTTTCATCTCATTCGATGTTTAGATCGTATTAAAATCAGTTTCAGTATCATCGAAAACAAGTGACGTAATATCGATATTTTTCTTATCGTAGACAAAAATAGAATTCTCCATCTTCCATTATCAGTAACTGAGACAAACGTTACCGTGTTGGGAATCAGACGTTCGGGACAACGTCACGTTACTTCAACTTCAACTTCAACTTCAACTTCAACTTCAACTTCAACTTCAGTACTTTGGTGCTGTAATGCTTCAGTACTTTGGTGTTTTGGTACTTTGGTACTTAGTGTTTAGTGTTTAGTGTTAGTGTTAATAGCACGAGACTTAAAGGACAGTGTTGTCTCTGTTACAAAAACACGCACGTTTCATGTTAATTGGTGAAGTAACTTTACATGTGAGAACGACGAATATAATTTCTCTTTAATTGACAGAACGTCGAAATCTTCAACAAATAATTTTCATCTCATTCGATGTTTAGATCGTATTAAAATCAGTTTCAGTATCATCGAAAACAAGTGACGTAATATCGATATCTTTCTTATCGTAGACAAAAATAGAATTCTCCATCTTCCATTATCAGTAACTGAGACAAACGTTACCGTGTTGGGAATCAGACGTTCGGGACAACGTCACGTTACTTCAACTTCAATTTCAACTTCAACTTCAAATTCAACTTCAACTTCAACTTCAACTTCAACTTCAACTTCAACTTCAACTTCAACTTCAACTTCAACTTCAACTTCAACTTCAACTTCAACTTCAACTTCAACTTCAACTTCTGTACTTTGGTACTTTGGTGCTTTAGTACTTTGGTGCTTTGGTGCTTTGATGATGTAGTACTTTAGTGTTTTGGTACTTTAGTACTTAGTGTTTAGTGTTTAGTGTTTAGTGTTTAGTGTTTAGTGTTTAGTGTTTAGTGTTTAGTGTTTAGTGTTTAGTGTTTAGTGTTTAGTGTTTAGTGTTTAGTGTTTAGTGTTTAGTGTTTAGTGTTTAGTGTTTAGTGTTAGTGTTAGTGTTAGCCGGGACAGCGTGTAATGCAAAATGTTACGAGCTCCCGCGACTTCCCACGTGGGAAATAGAAACCTGCTCGCGCGAAAGCACACCAGGGAAAAAGAAGTTATGCAAACGGCTAGGCGAAAGAGGAGGGAATGGCCGATGACGGGCACCGGAAACCGAAGCGTGAAGACCAAGTTTACGCTTCCTCGAGCGCTCAATATCGGATACTCGTCTCGAGAGAGGCTTTCGTTGTTAACAAAGAGACTCTGTCGAAGTTATGCCATAATTACTGCGCAGTTTCTGGTGCTAGAAAGCGAAAGAGAGAGAGGGAGAGAGAGAAAGAGAGAAAGGAACTTTTGAGCCGATCCAGTGTGTCGGAGCTGCAGCTTACTCCCCGTAACCCCTCATCGCGAATTCGCGCTTTAACCGAACGGCTGGCGCGTATCCAAACGCAAAACGCGAAATTTCGCGGTAATTTGCCGAGGATTTTCTGTCGGCCGTCTTCAACGACCCTTCTCGACGCCTGGATCTCGTCTGTTGCGCCGCGATTCAATTAATTGCGACAGTGCTACCTACGTAACACCCTTGAAACCTTTGGAAATCAGCGTGCCGTGTTTACGAAAGAGTCGAACCACAGAGAAGCGCGAAATTAAATAATTACGCCATGTTTCGATACGGGATAATTAATTGTTCCACGTTTCAGTCGAGTGTTATATTTTTCGCATGCCGTGTGGCTCGACGTTGCGGAGTTTTCTGAAGACTCTTGACGCCCGTGGTTCGCCTGTTGCGCGTCGATTTAACTAATTGGCAAAATATTTCCTACAGAGCGCCGCTTCCAACTTTTACAAATTGGCATTGCACGCGTTCGAGAGGAAACGCGCGGCAAGTCATAACATTTGTCCATTAACTCGTCCGGGAGAATCTGTAGGATTCCCATCTCCTGTGACGACAGAGATTCAGAAGAAATTCTTTTACTTGGTTTTACTTGAAGACAGCCAGGACACGCGTTACATCGTTGAAAGATACCAAACGATAGTCACATCGATACATGTGACAATCGAACGTATCAATGGAACAAGATATTTTCCACCTCATGCGCCGTATCTTTTCGCAAGTTCCACGTTTTTATGGAATTTCATCGAATCTAAGAGATTCCTCGGGGTATTTAAAATTTTTCCTTTCCACTCGTGCCACTAATTGCGCGTTCTCGCGCCCCGTGTCCGCAGAGACCGGTTGGAAAAAGAGGAACAGTAGAAGTGGCGAATTTTCCAGACTCGAAGTTCCCACGACCTTTCCCTCCCTTGAGGCGGAATTTTAATTTCGCCGCTGCGTCGGGCAAATATAAAAAAAAAGAGGCGCGGTTTAGACAACCACTTTCGCCAGTTTCAAAGAGCGAGTCCGAGATAAATATTTGCTGTACTCGACATTGCCGAGTGGAACTCGCGAGAAATAAATTACCGACCGGCCGCGATTAACTCGCCGTTAATAAGTAGCAACTCGCTTGTGTTGATAGTCCTGGCGGCGATAGCCGCACCGCTAATTATTCGGCCGCTGCCACCGTTGATTAACAATTAATCGGTTACCCTGGTTGGGTCCATCGCCATATTCTTCCGATCAATAGGAAAAGGATATTCGTCGGACATCTAGAACGCGTGCTTAAATTTTCATCTTACGGTAATCATTAACAATTACTAATATACAAGGTTTGTCGTAGTTGATGGCACCTTGATTACGATTGTACATAATTGGAATAATAGGGCAACTCTGGACCGTAACCATTATACGAACGTTATCGTATCTCGAGATAGCTCGTCCTGTGTGGGGAAGCGAGTTAAATTAACACACCGGCTGCTACGGTGGTCATCGGTGACCCACGTGTAACTAAATTTTGTAGTACGATCGAAATAAGATGAATCTGACGAGCTAAAGAATTTTTAACGATACAAATAATCCAAGTAATATCGTATAAAAAAGACTATATATAATAACATTTTACAATCGACGTAAAATACAGGGTGGTTGGTAACTGGTGGTACAAGCGGAAAGGGGGTGATTCTACGCGAAAAAAGAAGTCGAAAATATAGAATAAAAATTTTTCGCTCGAGGCTTTGTTTTCGAGAAAATCGACTTTGAATTTTGGCTCGGTACGCGTGCACTTTATCGCGTCTCGTTATAACGGACCTCACTGTAGATCGTTGTCCCGATGGAAAAATTAAAAAAGAAAGAAAAAATTAAAAAAGATTGTATTCTATATTTTCGACTTCTTTTTTCGCGTAGAATCACCCCCTTTCCGCTTGTACCATCAGTTACCAACCACCCTGTGTATAAAATTCGCGCGTTAATGACGTTTGTATCTATCGCATGCCACTATTCGTGTCACGATTGACTCGATACTACGAGAAAAAGAAAAGATCGAGTCGTAGAAACTGGCATTTTGGTTGCGAGGAGAGGAACTCGAGTGGCTGCCAAACGATAACGATCGGCACTTTGGAAACGTTTCCTACGTAAAAATGAGCAGCGCGAGCTTAAAAATTATTTACCAACGAATCGCTTAATCGTCGCTTTCAGTCGCGTTAATTGGAGAGACGTTCACCGGAGAAAGTCGCAGCCAGGTGATTCATCGTGGCCGCCGTGACAGCGGGCGATACATTATGCCCGCGAGCAGATAATCCATTATCAGGCCACTACGATCGCGATGTTCGTTTTCGACCGGACCCCCGGCTCTGTTAATCGCGAGATTAATCTCTGTCCTGCCGATTTCATCCAGCCGTGGTCCACCAATTTCCTTCCTTCTGCCGTGCGATCCTTTTCATTCGCGAAAATTCTTCTTCGCGTACGTCGCTTCGACCACGTCGTTTGGAAAGTTTCATAAAGAGAATTCGGGTGATAGCGATCAAATTCGTCGGCGAATAGCCCTCCGGAGGATTCTATTCGCGCTAGCCGTCGGATTTACGTTACTTCAGAGGTGGAAGATCGTTGGACCGAGTCGGCTCGCGATTTTACGTTTCACTAACGCTCGAATATCCTTGCAAAGTACGACTTTCCGAGAGAAATATCGTTACCATTCGTGGAAACCTTCGGTGCGTTCCCATGTCCAACGTAGTTGCTATGCCACCGTATAACGTCTTGGGATATTTCCCCGTAGAACCGCTTCGAAAGGTAGGCAAATGGTCCGACGCCAGATGGCGACGTAACAAATTCTATTCTCGAGAGTTCTCGCAGCCAGTCTGCCGGAAAAGATCGAAGGGAACGATGCTGCGAGAGGCGGTGCGAGACCCGCTCGAGCTCCAATTTTAATTCCGGCCAGCGTGTGCGGCTCGCTGACTAATTAGGTTATGCAAAACAGCTGTTACGCGCTGTCCCAACCACCAGCCATCGTTCGCCAACGTTGATTTCGCAAATTTTTTGCGCTTCCGTCATTAACGCTCCCATTGAATATCATAAAAATACGAGCACTTTCGAAAAACATCGGTAACCGATCGGAGCGACGCTTGTCGTTGATATCGTGCGACGAGATGCAGTAAATGCGAAATTGTTAGAAATTGCGTGAATTTTACGCTACTAATCTGCTATCTCGTCCAATGGTAGCCATCGAATTTCCTCCCGATTGACCATCATTGGCGTCACGCGTAATAGTATCCAATGGCAATCCTAGCTCAATTTAGATATTTTTTTTTTTTTTTTTATCTACTGCTGTATTCGATCTCTGCGTTCGCATCAGGTTGCTTCTTCTCAGCGTCGAGGGTCAGAGATAAGCTTCTGCTTGCTGGAAATTCGAGTGACAAGCTCGCGAGCGAGGAAGGCGACGATAGAGATATTTCACGTTTGGGAAAAAGAGGAGGAATAGCGTTTCTATCGTGTGAATAGGATTTCAAAGGACTTACCCTTCATGCCGAGGATCAGCACCGTTGTTCCGGTGAAAGGGACACCCTCGTTCGAACGATCCTTGGTCGATCGGGCTTCTCGCCCTACCAGCCACACGCTCGGCCAGCAGCTTTCAAACTTCACGATCACTGGCGATCCCGATTCGATCGCAACACCGCGCACCAACGATCTATCGACGATTTCAGGAACATGAAACACTGTCTGCAAAGAAAGGAAAATGATCGGTTATCGTAAGCGCTTCTAACTCCTTCGTTAGGCGCTGACTTGGCTCGAATAGCTGTTACAGAATACGACTATACACGCCGCCTGGTATTATACATCCGAACAATAGAATTACAATGGTGATACAATGGCACGCAGTAGTGATGTTCCATTTAAATTGTTCTCCGCGAATATCTTCAAAATTGTTGAATACATCGACGAATGTCTGGAATGGAAATGAAAGGTTGCTAACTCTATAAGAATATTAGGATTTTATTCGTTGGATATAAAATGAAACTACTATAGAATATACAGAATAGATTTCGAAAATGCTAATTCCGATTCTTTGCCTGTTCTTCGACGACTCGCTCAGGACTCTCTGGCTTTTCAATCGTGCTGTTCATGCTACATGGCATCCTACAACTTTAACGACATCACGTATGCAACACTCGTCACGCTCGGCTCGATCTCCACGCGATACCACGTACGCATCGATTTTCGCATTACGTTTAAAGAATCACTACTCTCTCGTTATCGATACTAATAGAGCGCAGGTAAAACGTTCGACCTGCCACTCCTCGATCGCCACTCCATATCCATGAATTCTCATTTGCGCGTCATGATCGATACTGTGAAACAGCAATAAAATTTCGATTTGATCAGAGTTCAGAATTCCGACATCAAAGTCGTCATTAACACGCTGTTGACGGTATACTTTGAAACAAAGCGAGTCTGACGCGCGTTTTTCCGAAACGTATCGAATCAAATAAAATGGGAAACGTCGACTCGCGTCTCGCCGTTCTCAGCGTTCGCAAAATGAAAAACGTCGATTCACGTATCCGTCAACGACGTTACGGCAACGGTGTTTCGAAAATGAAAGAAACGCGGAGAAAAATAGACGAATATTTTATAAAGTGGCGTTAATCGCTATCACGGATCTCGATTTTATTCAAATTGCCCTACTTTCGTTCTTTTCGTGTCGTTGGCCAATTTTTATCCGCGATAAACGTTGGGCGCCACCCAGTTTCGTGTTCCTCCGATTAAAATGGTCGTTGGAAGCTTTTAAGCTAAATACATTGTTTCGTGGAATAGCCTGGACGTAAGTTAATGGCGGACGTAACGACGGCAGCGTTACGCAATAGCTCACTGCTCGTTCGCGCGAATCGCGTTTCCGGAGAACGAGCCCCGTTAACGCGGTCCCGATCTCGCCAACACGCAACCGCACGACTGATTTGGAATTCAAACGAAGATTAAACCTTTATGGAATTCACGCGTGACTAGTAAACGACGGTGTAACGGAGATTCTAGAGAATTAGAATCGATCCGCGTGTTTAAATTGGAGCGTTTAAGCGTTGTAGTTGCTTGCGTCGCGAAAAACGACGCGATTCGTTTGTATTACGAAGACTGGCGGACTTTGTAACGGCGAGAGCCAGCGGTTTCCGAGTTTGCACTTGAAAAGCAGCATGTTTTCATTTATAGCGACGAGCAGTAGCACGTTGCGCTTTTTCGTTGCGAAAACTAGCACGTTTCGGTAATCCGTCGCGAAAAGTAGCACGTTTCACTGTTAGCCGAAGAAAGAAGACAACCGCGTTAAATTTGTTGCCAAGTTATTTCTACCGCAAAAACAAAACGTTGAGCGTTTCTTTGAATCGAAACGAGCGTGAATATGAACATCGATCGATTTATGTAATCAACAATGTTGCTATACAAGAAGATGTTCAAATACCATCGACGATAAATCTTTTATTTCTTTCTCGATGTTAGTCGAATTTTAGCATCGTAGGAATTTTGTAATCCGTGTACCGTACAGTATCCAGCGTTGAAACGCGCTGCTTTTTATAGCACACAGTCGATAGTCGAGAACTTTAAATTTTAAATTAACAGTATCTAGGTAGATTAAGCGTGTCTGGTTCGTGTCGGAATGTAAAGCTGGAAAGAAAGTTCAATTTTCATAGAGTCACGCGAGCAGTGAGAATTATAAAACCACAACGAAAGAAATTTTAATCGAGCTCTAAACTAGCTAGAATTATTTATCTACCACTGATTAGGCTTATTTCTAATATTATAGGAATATATCCAGTTATTATTGTGGCTGTAACGTTACAGTTAGCGAAGATGATTTGGCGTGTTAAAAGTGGATTAGCTTCGAGCTACGTCAAATTAAAATTAGAACGGTTAAGTTGTTAGTCTCGGATTAAAGGGAGTTGAAACGTTTAGGCAATTACACATAGTAGCTTGCGTCGAAACAGAATTGTTACGTTTCGGTGTTAGACGAGATTAGCGCATCCGGATTTCAACGAGATCCTATTAGATCGATTAATACATTCGGCTGAAAGTAAACAAATCACAATAGTTCGTGTCACAGAATATTATGCTTCTCGGTAAATTTACATCGTCACGAACCCGAACCATGGCCGTAATTTATCGAAAAGTAGATGGTCGGAAATAATCACAGAAAATTCCGATGGTGAAAAATACGGTGATTCTTGAAAATATTACTGTTTTCTTAACCCTTTCGCTTCGAACGTCGCATATAGGCAAACATTTTTCGTTCGAGGTTTTGTTTTCGAGAAAATCGACTTTGAATTTTGGCTCGGTACGCGTGCACTTTGTCGCGTCTCGTTATAACGGATCTCACTGTAGATCGTTGTCTCGATGGAAAAATTAAAAAAAATTAAAAAAAAATTTTTATTCTATATCTTCGACTTCTTTTTTCGCGTAGAATCACCCCCTTTCCGCTTGTACCACCAGTTACCAACCACCCTGTATAAATGTCTATATTACCTGTGATTTTGTAAGTCTTTTCATATTAAAGATGTAAATTATACTTATCGTATTGGAGCGGAGATTGTTTTATTCAGCACAGTTGTTGTTTAAGACTTAGGAAAATGTATATACAGCAACCACGCACACTGTGCGTATTTCTGGCACGCGTTTCTGTTCAGTGACGGTGGACTGGACTGCCGAAGCGAAAGGGTTAATGAATACATTACATGTATCATAGGAAACTAGACACAACTATCGTGATTATGACAGTGAAATTTTTAAACCAATCCGAAAATGTATATAAAAGTTGCGAGACATTTTTCGCGAGCATAAACTCGGCGAAAAATTAGTATACAGCATGAATAGTAGCTTTAAACGTACAGTTACTATTAAAGATGATCTCATGATTACGTATCATGGCTTATGAATACAGCGAATAATTGAGTGTTCAAATACTTTGATGATCTTTGCGAGGTGCATGCTTGCGATAAATATTTTGCAACTTGCATATACATTTACAAATCCGTTTCAAATTTCATCGATACAGGATTACCAAAATATCAGGATAGCCGTACCTCGTTGTGGTATTTGTGAAATTTTAAAACGTTTTGTATATATGCATACACGTAGAAAGTTTCTGTGCGTCACTGTAGGTACAAAAAATGAAGATTTAAATTAACAAACTGAAAGCGTCCGATATATCCAGCAATTTGCAGTTAATATATCAAAATATCGGAAAGAGGAACGCGTCTAGAAACGTACAGAAACTTAACTTCATAAAATCGTTTTCAAATAAACGCTATTCGACCAGACTCGAGATAAAAATCAGCCAAGCGTTCTCAAAAATATACAAACATAGCTGCCACGATAAGAAGGCAAAGTTTTCGTAGAAAAGTGTCGAGGAAATCGGCGCAGCGTTGTTTCGGTCAGCAGGAATGAGCGGCACGGAGTAATGAAATTCCTTCGGGTGTCACGAGAAAGAAAGAAAACTCGACAAGGCGGTCGTGGGCCGAATGATCGTCCCATTCCTACGTCCGCGGTTATTCCACGAGATAAATTCGAGGTCTTACTCTCGGGGGTGTGCCAATTTACG
Source organism: Bombus huntii (assembly GCF_024542735.1). NCBI lineage: Eukaryota > Metazoa > Arthropoda > Insecta > Hymenoptera > Apidae > Bombus > Bombus huntii. Next base: position 12,284,542 of record NC_066240.1, read on the forward strand.
ACCGGTGGTTACGCTCCGGGTCTGAGAATCGTCGCAACCTCCATCGTGTCCGAAAAAAAAAACGGCAGACGGAACGCTCGATGTACTTCTATTCTTCTGCTCTGCTTACCAGCATCGGAAAATACAGATTTGTTTTTTCTTCTCTTCTTTTCTTTCGAGAGCAAACAGCGACCGGGGGGATTAGTCGTAATTTTTGTGTTTCGAGCATAAAGTCGATTCGTTTGCTATTTTCGTTAAAAGCGTACAGTTAATACGTTACAGATTTTACGTTAGAAATAGAAATCTTGCTCGTTGCAATTTTCATTGAAAACATCCAGTTGTTTCGATGGAATTTTTGTTAAAAATATGGAAAGGCATAAAGTTCGTTGCCAATGGTTTTATAATATCGCAGGGTTAAAACGTAATTAAAATCAATTTGTTGGGAATTAGCGAGGTCGTAATACGCGGCAGTAAAATTAAGTTTCTTTATGAAGGCAAACTTGGAGTAATTGTGTCTAGACAATCAACGGAGTTAATTAAGATCTAATTCGAATACTTCGTAAGCACCTTCGTTAATCCAGACTACGTTGTATTAAATCGAACAAAATTCTATATCAAAATTCTAAAAGATGTCGGCCCATCCGAAACATTTTCAACGGAACATCTCGACCTTTCACTCCGACTATTCTTCCAAACGGGTGTCGCGAGTCTTCCTCAGAAAATGGGAAGGTTTCGATTCGAGTGCTCGGAATGATCTCGATCGGTCGCGTATCGAGAGAACCGATAGAGAAGCGACCCGATCTCGGCGAGCCAACTCCGGCTCCTTTGCCCTCTCTTTGAAGGTAAATTAATTTTCCATCCGGATTGCCGCTCGTCTAGCGTGCAAATAACTCTAGACGGGGCGCGGAGGTATCGAGCGGACTTTAAAAATCCGGGGAAACAGAGCGGACGTGGCCTCGACTCGCAACCAAACGATCCAGATTACACCGACTTCTCCATCGATTCTCCTTTTCTCTAAGAACACTGCCAACGACGCGTTCCATCGACTAGATCCGAGGGAATCCGCGGAAAATCTGATATTGCAAGCGTTTCTTGCTTTACGAGCACGTGAATCTACGAGATTAGTCCGCTATCCGTGATTTAACGCGGACAAAAGTGATAAGAACGCTGCTAAGAATGCGCTGCTATCTCGATCGATTTCTACGAGTCCTTCGCCAACTTTGAAATTCGAGCAAGTCGAAGTTTAACCCTCAAGTTTTTCACGTAGAAGATCACCTTTTATGGAAAGATTGATCCGAGACTTTGTGACTTTTATTTTTCTAACATGGAATTCAATGCTATGAATGGTGAAACATGCGATAAAAAGGTATGACGATATTTGTTGCAGGAGATTACAAAGTTCGTTCGATCCCACGTACGTTATTCTTATCAGTTCCATCGATGGCTAACTCATCGCTTTGTAATCGTTGCGCGGCGATTATGCGTTCATTGTACAATCCTCTCAGAATGCAGCTAGACACGTATAGCTTCGAATATCAGAGTTTGAAGAAGAGAAGCAGAGACGCCTTTTCTTCGTTATTCTCTTTGTCTTCTCTTCAGAGCTAAGAACGGTAAGATGGAAGCATTGGCAAGTGGAATACGAGCGATTGAAATTCGCTATCCCCGAAGGAGACTTATCGCGAGTGCACATAAACGACAAAGTGGAAAATCAATTATTTATCTTTTCGTTTCATCGATGTTTCACCATTGTCCCAATTTGACTCACCGGGGACAGATGAATCGGCGAAAGTGAGACACGGATGAAGGTTAATTGCGATGATTTTTATTTGAAAATTCTCTACGAGTTCCAACTTCGAGCGTAGAATTAGTTCGCAACTAAAATTTCGCGTAACTACAGTTCTTGGGTAATCGGCATTATTTCAAGTAATTTACCACTTTGAGAACTTGGCGCTGATTAGATTGTTCTCGGATGAGTTTTCTCCAATTTCTCACGGAGCATCGTGTATAGTTGGAATAAAGTTTTTAATCGCAAAATCGCGATACTACTCCATTCCTACTACGCGCGAGTCGAACGAAATTTCATTCAAAATATTACGTACTTGTTGTACAAGCTCACCTGCGTAGATGCCGGCGACGTGGTTGCAGAATTCCTCGAAAATCCAAAACACGTCACAAATGCACACGACACAACGTCATAGCTCGCGATCGATTAATCCGAAAAGCCGTGGCCCAGCTTTTTAGGTGTTGAAATTTCTCATCTTTCGGTTTTAATCACCAACCTCGGCGACTTTATTCCGCCACAAGATTCACCCAGTTATTAACAGGAAAAAGTAGAACTGGCGATTACGAGTCGTCGCGATAATCCCTGTACTCGTGGGCCATGTCGCCTCGCTGGAAATTCGCGTGCTCGCAGATCCCTTGGAAACCGATCGATTCTCCCTTTAATTCCTCTCTCGCGGCCCCTTTCCTCTGGAACGCGACCGTGTTCTAATTAATTTCCTTTTTTTAGGCTGGCTCCGATTCGGGGATCGTTAAACACGCGAGTGGGTCAAGGACGCGGGCTGAACTTGCTTCTTCAGCGTGCGCCAGCCGAGAGGATAGTCGTTAGCGAGAGGAAAGTGGAAATGTTCGCTTTTCTATCGACTGACGGCTGTTTTCGAAGAGTTTCCAAGAACCAGGGACAAGATTCGCGGTGAGCAAAAACCTTCTACAATTTTTCTTCCTTCCTTTTCCTTTTCTTCCTTCCTTTTCCACCAGCAACGGGGGAAGAATTTTCATCTCGAAAGCGGTTTATTTCCACCGTGTTAACGGACTTCTTGGCGCGGCAGAATTAAAACAGTGAGCGAGAACCACTTATGCCGGAATATTTCATTTCCGGAGAAATAGCGACGTTATTTTATACTTATTTTCTTTTTAATTTAGTCAGAGAAATCTCTGGCCGCCCGATGAAAGTTCTTATCCTCGATTCCTATTAACGGTAGTTGACGAAACTCGGGAAAAAAAAACAGGGATCGGTGTTCCGGTATGCGAAACCTTGAATTTTATTATCCGGTTAAACGAGGGCTCGCTCGTTTTTAACGCGCCGCTACGTTTTTCCACCCTAACCGTGTTATATTATTTGCACGAGCGTTAAAATCGCTTTGACTGAGATTAATTTGCCTGGCATTTTTCTCTAACCGTAAGAAACGATCCAATTAACACAGCCTATGAAAGCTTAAAAATCGCGGAGAAGAAAGTTTGCAGATTCCGTGGAGAATTTGAAACCATCGACGATCTCTTTGGTTCGTTTCTACCAAAAACAACGGACACTGCGATTTATGTTACGCAGTAAGGTCGAACAACAAATTGTACATTGCTGGAATACTGGAATCCGTCCGAATTTCGTGCCCAAACCGCAAGATGACGTTAGACGGAGAAGAATTGGAGAGACAAAAGGGGTCAGTGAGGGGTTGGTCCGAGAAGGGTCGTCGTTCGTCCTCGACCGCGTCAACCTCGGTCGTGGAAACAAGGACACGTGAACAAGGACACCGACTAATCGAGTTTGCCTGCGAATAATTCGTCCTTGACGCTCGACCTTTGCAAAAGATCTTAATACGAATCTGTCTTCTAAAAATGTTTTCTCAAAGAGATATTCTATACAGTCGTTCGTTTAAAACTACCTTTAAACTTCCAGAGTCCCGTCTTTTGTACGCTCGATGAATACGATACAGTAGTTTTTGTATAAGTTATCGCACAATATCGTCGGTTTACTTATCCAGATTGTAGAACACCTTCTTCATGTTACCGCCATTTCGCTATAAACCGCTGCTCGTTTTTTATACAGACACAACTTTCCCGCAGGATTTTTCTTCGAATCGCTATTATTTCGTCGCAGTTCTTGCATCCTTTATATCACTATCATTTTATCCATCATACTCTCCCCTGTTCCTACTGCCGCGCAAAAATATTTTTCATGCGACACTCGCATTATCCCCGCCTCCCGTTACTTTTATTTCGCTTTATACATGCCACGCTCTATGAATTAACCATCAGGAATGATTTTACGGCCATTCCGTCTATCGTTCCTCTCCGCTTTTCTCTTGCTTCGTGGAAACATTTTTCCTTTATCTTTCGCCGTTATCTTTCTTCGTTTCTACGTCCCATTTTCTACGACCTAATCACCAACGACACAACACGTTATCGAATGCAACTTAATTTTCTAACACGAATTAACATCGCGGCACTGTTGTCTTCGTTGTGTTCGTAAAGATTCGAAAAAAAAAGAAATTTGACGAATCTCTCGCCGCGTCGAAATAACGATAGGAATTTTCTTAGTAGCCGTGAAAAGACGCGAGAGGAAAAAAAGGGGAGGAGAAAAAGAGAGCATCGACTGTGAGAGAACGTTCGTTTCGACGAGGGAGTATCGCGCTTGAAAAACAGGACAGTCGAGTGCTGGAAACCGGTGATTATTGTCAAAGACAAACGGCCGAGCGATCTCGAAGGAATTCCAGCTTCAAAGAACAACCCTCCTTGAGAAATTCTCGAGCGTTCGCTTTTGATCAACGACCGTCAAGTGGCCGGAGCGCGAAACGAACACGACCGTTTCCGTTCGACTCGTCCTCCCACCGTCGCTCGGACCACTTTCGTTTCCTTCGTCGCTGGACCGACGAAACGATCTTTCAAATGCTTCCAATGGAGTTTCTTCGTCCCTTGGGAGATACTCCATGGAAAATTCCCACGTGCGACCCTCTCGAGTTTATAAACTTCTTCCCTTTCCTTCTTCTGCTTGTTATTTTGCTTTTGGTCGAGAAATACGTGATATATTATAGAAACTAGTCCTTTATTTCGTTGCTGTTTCTGGTGAGAATTTCAAGGAAATGAAGAAAAGCTGAGATTTGGAGTTTCTTCGACGCTTGAAAAACGTTCGATGGAAAATTTCCACGAGCTTCTGATTTTTCTCAGAAGCTTCTTTCCTTTTATTTTTCTGCTTCTCGTTTCTTTACTCTTTCTCAAGAAATACATAGATCGAAGAAATTTCATAGTCTTCTATTTCTGGCTGGAATTCCAAAAGAATCGGAGAAGGGACAGATTTGGAGTTTCCGCGTCCCTTGGAGAACGCTCGATGGAAAATTCCCACGAGCTTATGATTTTTCTTACTTAGAAACTTCTTCCTTCTTCGTTCTTTACTCGTTATCTTCTTTTCAAGAAATGCGCCGATCGTAGGAAGCAATTCTTTATTTTATTCATACGTCCCGTTTATTTTTGGACAGAATTCCGAAAGAATCGAAGAACGATTTGGAGTTTCCTCGTGCTTTGTAATAAAACATCCGAATATTCCTACGTGCAACTCCTCCGAACTTCCGATTTTGATCCCTCGGGAACTTTTTTCTTCACGTTCTTCTATTTCTTATATTTTTGTCAAAAAAAAGACGTGAATCGTGGAAACTATAGTTTGTTATTTCATCGCCCACTATATCTGGAATTCCACGAAAAAGACAAAGAACGGTTCTTCCTCGATCGTGTTCTTTCTACCAACTCATTGTCAGAGCCTATACTACTTTTCGACCTATCGACACCTGAGAAAGTACACTTCACTGACCTCCATTCTTCGTGAAAATTCCCCGAAGGTCAGTGCCCCCGAATGCCGAAAAATGTCCTAACGCAACCCAAAACGAAGAGCGAACCAGTCTATCAAAAGACGAATAACCGCGTGAAAGAGGCGCGGAAAGAAAAAATTAGGTCGGATGGAAGAGCAACGAGGCCAATGTGGAACCGGGACGGAAAAGTTGCCCCGGAGTCCAGGAAGTTGCCAGTCGATAGTTGTACCGCTCCACCCCGAACGAGACCAATGTAGACTTAGGAGGAGAAGACGAAGGGAAGAAAGGAGGGAAGAGAAGATTCCGCGGGTGAAAGGTCAAGAGAAACGCGGCTTCTCGTGGTTGTCTAGCACGTTTGCAAAGAGGAAGAACGTTCTCAAGCGAGCGAGCAAGAGGGAACGAGGGTGCGCAGTGCGGAAAGAATTCTGCATCCTGCACCCGTGAAGGTCATCTCCGGGACGAGCACACTTGACCTGCTTGCCATCGTCGAAGGACAACTTCCCTTCGTCAAACCCGCCAGCGATTTTTTCTCTCGTTTCACACGCTTCCCTTTACATTCTATTTTTTTCCTTTTTTTTTTTTTTTACACACATTTTACGTTTCACCGCAAAAAAATATTCGCGCACAGCCCTGTTTTCCATCGAATCGTTTTTTATCAGCACCCATGTTTCATTTTCATTAAATTTCTGTTGCGATATTTAAATAAGACGACCGAACGATACGAAACTTGATATATTTCCACTCAATCGATTCGTACATCGATGGTACGTAATAAATACAAAATACGTCCAAATAACTTTCGCAGTTACCGTGAATCGAGTTTCGCGAAACACGAGTTTTCCAACGAGCGTACGAAGATTGCAGCCGAAGAGTCGCAGGCGTTGGACGAGAAGATCTCGCTTGAATTTTTAAATCGAGCATGACAATTTTGTATATCAGGCTACAACTACACGGGCTGCGTATTACACGTCGCGTTTTCTCCGCCGAAGTAGCATCTTGGCTGGATGAGCAGTTTACGCGCGTGTCACACACCGATACTAAACAGCGCGTCGTACTGCCAACGCGCTTCGTTTTCCGCGTACAACACGCGACAGACAGCGTTCCTTGCGTCTGTGTAGACAGCCGCGTTAAAGCACGCAGTTTCTACTTGGACGTTGTAACGCGTAACACGTATAAAACGCCGCCGCAGTCCTATAGCCTTACGAAAGCGCGAGCAGATTAATGGAATAATTTCATTTCGAAGATTAAAGTTAGAGTTTCTGTTGGAACAGAAAGAAGATTCCGAAGCCTACGCCCTTCCCCAGACGATACTGGGAAAAGTTGCGGCATTATGCGATCTTTTTTTAAATTTATCGACGATACATCTGAAAAATGTACAAGGCTCGGTGGGATAATTCAATCTGGAAGATTAAGTTATCGATTTAGTCGAAGATAAACCTCTCTTTCTCTGGAAATTCAGAAGATTTAAGAAGGATCGTATAACTTTCTCGGGATACTCGTCCGCGTCGCAGGATTACGCCATTGTTAAATTTATTGGCGACAAATTGGAAAGTGTAAAAAGATTGATGGAATAATTTAATCCCGAAGATTAAATTATCGATCGAGTGTGAGACAGAACGAGCCCCTTCTTTGGCCGACGCAACGCTTTCGAACAAACCTACGATTATCTTACAGCGATATTTCAAATTTTTCCACGCCACTCGAAAGGACACCGCGTAAATGAACGACGTTCGATCGATCTCGACCTTGCTCCGTTCTGTCGGCCATTTTTCACTCAATTACATCTTTCTAACCTTACGAAGTAACTTCGATCTGCACAAAATATAAACGAAAAAAAGTCGTGTTTTAATTAACACGTCAAACTTGCATCATACTTCTTCTTTTCTTCTTTTTTTTTCAAATATTAAAAATTCCTTTTTGCTAAAATAACGGCAAGATTGAAATATCAAAATTGGAGAATCGTAGCAGCATTAAACGACGACCCGGCATAAACAGAGTGACAAAAATATCGAAAATGGAACGCGGAATAAAATGAAATCGGAGATAAAGAACCGTCGGAAAAATTGTGATAGCGAACCGTGCGTAAAGAATGAGTCGCAACGAGAGCTCTCTTTTCATTAGGAACTCCCATTACAATTTACAGATAGAAACACTTTCAACAATACCGTGCAAGTTGTATTCGTTGGTCTGAATGGAACGCTATACTACCGCCTTGCAGCGTGATGGAGGCTGTTTACACGAGTACACTGACCCAGGAGTACCTCGGCTCTTTGTGCTCGTCGCCATTCACGGACGTTGGCGACGATTAAACAACACGGTACCTGCGACACCCAATAAATACGAGCAACCATCCCCGAGCGTAACAACTGCACCAAGCATAAACCATTTTGCGGAGTTCTTGAAAATATCCGATCGCTTCAGAGATATCCAGCGAAAAGACCAGCGATTTACCACGATTATGATCCTACCTTTATGAAACGTTTCCACGTACAGTTACAGAGAAACGAACCTTTATAACGATCATGGTCTTTCGCAATTTTATCCCGTCTATGTGCATTTGTCGCTAATGATTCCGCGACTATGATCAAATAACGCAGAACGCTTAGTCGCTTTCAGCGGATAAAAAGAAAATGTTAAAGCACCTTCCGCCGAGATGTTCTACTTCGAACAGTCGACGACTTTATATTTCCTGCCAGATATTTTATTCGCTCGATCCGCTTCTACAAGATATTACGTAACCCAGGGGGGAAAAATTCGCCAACGGTTGGCATTTGCGATGCTTCAAATTCGAGATACCCATTATTTCGAAGAGCTGTCATTTGTTATAAAATAATTCAAAAGGCTACTCGTTTATCATTAAAGCAGGTGGAATAAAACGATGAAACGTAGGACGTATATCGTCGATCATAAATATGAGAACACTCGTTCGTTACGCTTATTGGAAAATGTTAACAAATTTCACTTTATTTATCAACGACTACTCACTCGTTCGTTGTTTAAACACGCGAAAACCAAAGTCGAGAGACTCGGAAACTGAAATTCCGTTCCAGCAATTATTCGAAAAAATATCCAGCGACTCGATATCGAAGGAACAGAACGGGAATAATTGGATCGTTTCGAAAGCCAAGCACTCGTGCCACTTAAAATTCGAGATACTGTCGTTATAAATATGATAAATACGAAAACCTAAGAAATACAATATCCTTTTCAAGCTGCTCCCAATTCTTATTTGTTAAACAGAACAATGAACTATATACCCGTTCGCCGTTCGAACACACGGAACGAGATGATGAAACAACGATTACCTTGGAATGGAAAATCTTGCGGCAATTATTCGAAAAAGTATCGAACGATTCGCTCGGAGGCAAAGAAAACGAAACACTCGGCAATAAATTGGACCTTCTGGAAAGCCAAGCGAAAAGGTGCACCGATAACTCAAACCTAACTCTCCCTCGGTCGATTCAAAAGCCAAGATGCTCGTCTACCGACCTTCTCCAGGTACATTAATCACGAGATCCCCAGGAACAGCGGACGAAAGAGCCGAAAGTCACGGATGACCTCCTGACACTTTGCTGTGGACACGCGAGATACCGATTTCTCGGACAGCGAGCGTGGGCGACGATTCTCGCGAAGCGAAACGACAAACACGTCGGGACAAAAGGGCAAAGAGGAGAAAGCGGAGGACGAGGACGAAACGAAAATAGACGAAAGGAAAGGAGAAGAAGGTAGCTCGAGTTCGTTGTAAAAAGACACGAAGCGCGGAAGAAACGGGCAATCTGGAAATGTACCACGGCATATTCTGACGTTGATTGAAAGTAGTTTGTCAACGGCGGCCTTCCATCAGACAGATTGCTCGAATTTCCGCGGCGGTATCGTTTTTAATACCGTGAAATCTCGGCGTCCCGACGGCACGGCGACCTATTAGTCGAAACTACGCGATGGCGGTTACAAGGGTAGAAGAAACAGGGACTTTTGACCGATGAACGAGTAGCACGCTCGACGACGAACGTTGGAAGTAACGCGGTTGACGAGTGCAGAGAGGCTTTTTCGGCGGAAAACGTGACAAGAGGAACGCCGTGTTAATCGTCGAGGCTCGTGCAGTAAAAGTTCAAAAAAGATAAAAGGAATTGTACGAACGATTTTCGAGTAAAGATTCGAACGAGGTAGGTTCCACGATGATCCCTGTGACAGTCGTAAAGGGAAATAGTAGAGAACGTAGTTTCCTTCTTTTCAAGGGTAGAGACTCGTTTCTGGAAGAGTTGGTATGACACTTGGAGAGAAACTCATAAAACATAATTCACAAAGACGAAAAAAACGTTTGCGTAAAGGAGTCGCTTCTGGAAGAATTGGCACGACACTTGGGAAAAATTCATAAAACGCAAGAGGTGAAAAGCGCGAGGTTTCGAGAACGTTATTTCAGATAATTATCGCAGCACTGGCGGACAGGCGGCGAAGAAAACGTTAAAGAAAGAAAGGAAAAAAGCGCGCGCTATTTTTCTGCGCGTGAAAAATCGCGTGAAGTTTAAGTGGATGTACGGGACCCTCTTTGAAAAATCGGAACTGTTCGTTTCGGTGGCGTTACGAGCGTGGAAAACGGCTCGTACGATCGTCGCGCTCTTGCTCGTGCTTTTCAACTCGATCAAAGAACACGCGTTTCTCCAACGAACTCACAAAGAATCCATCGATCCACCCGGCACGACGTTTCCTTTGACTCGCCTTGACTTCTCGATTCTGTTGCCGTCTCGAACGTGTCAGCGATTCCGATCTCTCGATCGACTTTCCAACTTCAAACTCTCCGAGAAATCGCCGACTAAACGTTCTCGACCAAACGCCCGAAACCCGTGATAGGGTCGTGCTCCAATTTCGCAGAACTCTGGACACGTCTCGAAATTTCTAACGGACTATTTCCGTCCGATGTGCAACGAATTTACGTCACTTTAGGAATAGCGTTGAGAAACACGCGTTTAAAGTCGAACACGAAGGCCACCGGAGACTTCTCCGAACTTGCGTCACCGAGAGACCATCTACGCGCCAGACGTCCTTGACCAGTCTCGCAACTAAAAGCCCTCGCTCACCCCAAGAAAATCAGTCAACCCGATTCACCCCGTTTCCAGAACGTCAAGGATGTTTCGAAATGCCAAGGATGAGCCGTACAACTTCCACGGACTCTCCCACAGCCAGTCTCTAACTGCGTAAAACTCTAGCCAAGTTCCACGAACGTCCTTGACCACGCTCACCATTCGATCCTCCGTTCACCCCACTGCCAAACCACCCGTATCGCCATATACGCGACGTACGTTCAACGATAATGCTAATTCCTCGCAAGTTGTCCAGGTGCTCCGAAGCACGGACAGATACTACGAACACTTAACGAATAGCCCGGTTGTCCGCGTAAAACCTACCAACCCCAATTCCTCCGCAAGCTGGTCTCATCCAAAGCCGAGTCTCCTCTCCATCGACTTCTCCCGACAACCCCGATGATTCTCGTTGCGATCCAAACGATCTTGAGATCGCCCTTGCAGATCCTCTCTAGGACGCCACGTCCTCCGGTATACGTGTACACGCATACATACACGCGTGTATCCTTGCGTGATATGTACGTCCTAGATATCCAACGAGTACGTACGGTCACGAAACTCCGTAGAAGCGTGTACGACGCGTCGAAAAGTAAGCGATCGTATTGAAACGAGAGATAGAGTAAGAGAAAGAGACAGAGAGAGAGTGTGTGTGTGAGTGAGAGAAACAGATGGGTAAAGTCAATTAGAGAGAACGGCGTCGCGTGAGGTCGGCGTGTTCTGTGGCGCGCAACTGGCTCCGGTGTGCTCCGGTCGGAGCGAACAGGTTCGCTGCCTCGTCCGAGGGCTTGTGACCCAGTTCGAGTCAGGGCCGGAGAGTGCGCGCTACGGCCGGCAGCGCGTCGCGATACCTACTGAGCGGATCGCGCTCTCCGGCCCCAGCTGCGCGCACTTCCACCCCTTCCGTGTTCCTTCCATCTCTCCGTCAACCCTGTACGCACGAACCGCGAGCGTGCGAGGTCTGCTTCCCGCAGAGACCACCTTCCGTCTTGTCTCTTCGCGCGTTGCTTTCCCGAAAACTGGAATTTTTCTTAACTCTGCCCCCGTATGTCGGTCGCGTTTGCATAGTCGACGATGATATTTTTCGAGTATAGGCGAACGGTTGCAAATGGTTAGGAGGAAGAATCGAAGCGACACGACCGGGAAAGTGGTGCGCGGTAGGGCGAAAGCAACCCCTACCAGTTTCGAACGCGCTCCCCTCCATATTGATTAGTGCGCGCACGGGCCACCACAGCATCCAGCGACGAGCTCCGCTCCGCTACACGCTGTCAACATGCCTGCCGAACCGAAATTCAACGATGGTCAACCCCACTCCGATGGGAGAACCATAGAAGGGTGGTCGGGCCGCCGGGGGTTAAGGGTTCTTTGCGAAGTCGCGGACGAGGAGCACGAGGGTGGTTAGGGTGTCGCGATAGAAATTGATTAATCGAGACATCGGTGTTTCCGAGGGATTTCCAGGAAATTTCGCAGGTTCGCCGGCAACAGACATGGTAATGCATTCTTGATCTTATTTGCTTATTTATGTACCGAGCGAGTTACGATACATTACGTTACGATACATGCATTTACAAGGACTGGTGGTTTTAGATACAGTCAGTTGGGAAAATAGTAGAGCAAAATATAGGCGAAAGGGCATAGTTATAACGGTAAATTTGAGATGAAGATAACGCAAGAAAGGCAGACGCAACACCGGTGCAGAGAAGATCTATGCGGTGAGAAAAATTATCAGTTGGCCAGCAAATACCATTTAAACAGAATAACAAGATGGAAACACTTGAATTTATAGGCAACGACCGTTGAAACAACGATTCTCTCGTAGATCCAACAAAAGTGGTGAATTAAAATCAATCGATGCAAGAATATGCCAACTGTTTGTACTGTTTGATTATTTCATGTAGCGAATACAAATCAGCGACCGATCTACGCTCTTCCAGAGATCTTGGATCAAGTAATGCAAATATCGATGAACAAACGTAGTAGGTTTTGCTCGTTGGGCAGCGCAAACCACTGCGTGCGAAGCGAACAAATCTACGTGGAATTCTTTTGAGAAGCGGCATGTTTCGTAAGGCGTAAAGAGACAAGGCGGGGAAGATGCATCGATTTTGTTTACGGTAAACAGAGATGTTCGAAGGATGTCCAATTACCGCTATGAAATAGCGGTTGTTCGAACTCTGCAAACTGCCGAAATTTTCTCGAACTTACCCAACTTCTTGTCGTCATAGGAATCGATTAATCGAGACACCGATGTTTACAGGGCATTTCGACGAAATTTCGGACGAGATGTTCAAACGGTTGTGCAAAATTTTCCATTTTATAATGCTGTAAATGCGAGTGTAAAATGGCGATCGTTTAAATTTTGCGAATACTAGTAGCGTATATTGTATCGTGAATGGAACGAATAACGACGAATAATATTTATTTCAAAATAATTCATGGATTGGCTTTTGTCAAGAAGCTGGAACAAACTTTCGTAGCCCTTTTGAAGAGAAATTCGAAATTGTTTAAATGCGTAGATTTCGTATACGTATATACGCGTCGCGTAGCGTATATTATTTTCGATTAGCGTTACAAACTTTTCTACGAACTTAGTACGATAAACTTTTATCGGAAATGCCATGGCGAATTTTCAATGGGTTACAGAAGTTATATATGTAGTTGGAGGATATAGAACGAAGATACAGCGATAGCGAATAAGTTTGCGAATAATTTTCGATTCGAAACGAAACGTCTTTGCTTTCAATTAAGCACGAAATAGCCGCTTTGAAATAACAACGTTAATCGGATTTGGATCCGCGGCGCTCGGTGTTTGAAACTCGCAAAGAAAACTTACTTGTTACTTCGTTTAGCCAAGGCTGGTCGGTTCGCGTCAATGTTCCTCTTCCGACGCGAAACTATTAGATCGGCTCTGCAGGAAAGCGGTTTGAAACGCGCTATACTTCGCTTTAAAAACGAAGCCCGAATCTTCCAACGTGTAAGAAGAGATTTGTTCGCGTATCGTACGAATCATTCTGTCATCCGTCAAACCATCCGCGCGTCCTGCTCGCTCGCACATTACAGTCGCGCGTCTACGTTTCACGCGTAATCGATCGTTTCCACCCTGCCCCATTTTGAAACATTTACTCCAGTATTTTTTATTTAATACGTTCAACTATTAATTCGTTTTTCCCTGCTATCGCTTCCGCCACAAATTTCACCGATAATCGCTCGTTCCAATTTTAAACTACCGCACCGAAAAATACAATAATATGCTCAACCCCCGTTACGATATCGAGATATAATAATGACAATGAAAAAGCAAACTTGCTTTTTCACAGAGCGCGCTATTTTCCTACAAATGTCAACCGCGCCTCTTTGTTTAGACTGTAAACGGTCCCGCGGAAAGCTCGCGAGATAATGTACGGAAGTTATTAAAGAATCGGTCGGCCGAGAGCGGATCCGGGGAAAAACGGAAAGTAAAAACGAGCCGGACGAAGTCTGAAATCGATCGCAGACGCAATTCTACGGCAATCCGATGGGAAGTAACGGCAGCAAAAATCGCGACCACGTTTCCCCGGCGATATAACTGAAGAAAAAAGATCTGCCGGCTCTAAATCACGGCCAGCCAGCCGTTCTGCCATTAATTAACGGTATCGACAGCCGGCTAATAGACTGTCCGTATTAATATGAATATTACACTTTCCATCGTGCCAGGATAAACAGCCGGCCCCTGAATTCGCGAGGGCGAGTCGCGTGCGGGCGCTTGCAACCGCCGCGAGTCGCAGGTGTGAACCAAACGGGTTTATTAATTGATTTTAGCCACGTGTGCGTAGCAATATTATATTCGCAGGTTGCTGCACGTTTTTGTTGCAGATTTCGCCGCTATTTTCTGCGATTTTTAAACAGACACACACATACAAATAAATACAGCGAAATATTATTTCGCGAATGTTCAGACGGGAACGTATTATCTCGTTGAACATTTCACCGCTAGAAAAACGGAAAATCAAGATGGACATATATTCCTTCGAATAATATGTGATTTAAAGTTACTCGATTTATTATAGCAAATAATCGTGTTAAATTAAATCGTACAGAGATAATAGAGAAAATGTGAGAACATCTCGCCGCACATTTACCGGAGAAAATTTCTACGCGCACATTGTGCGTGTAACAAACATAAAACGATTGGATATTTCATCGACGCTATGACACGCGACTGCCAACATTATATTGGCAAAATTTGAATCTAATCTGAAGATATTCTCTGGAGACTTGTATTTAGTAAAAAAAATTAGTCTACGAACTAGTCACCTTTAAGTGTGACAACAAGTATTAAAAATAGTTGCATCGAATACAGAAATTCCTTAATATCACGGATGATTGCCAGTTTACATACTTGTACGATCTCTACGAAAAATATACTCGTATTTAAATACTTACTTACTTAAAACATCCGCATACATTTTCAGAATCAATTCAATTAGGTGGCACAACGGTACTAACAAAATGTCAAACTGTTTCGTATAACGCATTCATAAAAGACGTCGACAAGTGTACTGTGTATCCACTGTATATCGAATCGAGCATCAAACGTTCTTCTAAAACGAGCGGAATATCTCCCCGTCGTCTCTTTAAGGAGACGGTTCGTGAAACGACCACTGGGCGCCCGATAAAATCTCGAAAAATTCAGCATCGCCTATTCATGGTAAGTTCGCTGGCAAATAAAGAAATCCACCTAATTCGAAAGTTGTCCGCCACGAACGAATAAGAAACTGCCGAGGCCGTCGACCTCTTGTTCGTTAAGACCATCTTCCCCTTCCGGTGGATAGCCAAGAGAGCTGGCTGATGAAAGAAAATCAAGTGCATTCCCCAAAGGAGATTGCACGGTCTCGAGGCATCCGTCGACCTTCTTCGAAATGCATGTCCCCGCCGCGATCGCGGCGCGAGCCGGTGAAAGGACAGAGGAGGCAGAGGCAGAGGAGAAAGAGGCGGAGGAGAGCTTTCACTTTCGTTCCTCGAAAGCTCGAGCCTCCGTCGGAACTTAAAGTCGCGCGTTCCCACGGTTCCAGCTCGTTTCACCGCTCTCCCCCCGCTTCTTCTGGCCACTTCGCCCCTGGCCCCGTGCCGAAGCCGAGATTTTCCGCCGTTACGACCGTGAATGGACCTTCCTTCCGCTCTTTAACCCTGTTCCCCGTCTGTCCAAGAGTGGGGCAGAGTGAAAAGCGGCCGAGGAATGCGATGGAAAAAGACGATTTCGAGATGATTACCGGCCTAACGAGAGGATCTTTTTTTAATCGACGAGCTATTCGCACGTGTGTGCATACTCGTGCGACTTTCGACTAAGTTTCGACAAGAAAATAGCGTCTTCTATCGCGATACGCGTTGCTTGATTCCAAATTTTGCCGATATCGTCGTGACTGTCTCGTCGCGGAATTAATTCAATTTTACTAATTAATGTTTCATACGGCACGTACAATACGAACATAAAATGCGGCAAACGTTCATATACTTTCATGTTTCAGTGTGTGTACGGTAGAATTTTATTCATCCGAACTTGCCGCGAGATAAATAGGTTATATTCGTATGTGGTAATCGAAGTTCATAGCGACCAATTTTCCTCGCTATTTATTATCTCCGTTCGTATAATAGGAGGCGGCGTTCAGGTAAGCGAATTCAACCAGCGAAAGTTCAACTAATCGGGCATTAATTAAAATTTCGTTGCAACAGATGGAGCTCGGATAAATGGAATTATAAATGCGACGCTTTACGGTAGTGTTGGATTTATCAGAAATAACCGATCAGACCCATATACTTTTGCCTAGTTATCTTCTCATCTTCGCGTAGTAAGAAGTAAGTAAGTAGTACAGGTGATAAATAAATTCCACCTAGTTCTCGTTTGATTTTAACTGTTGCTAAGTTTCTTTGTGCGGATGATAATACGAGACGAGAATAGTTGCTGGAAGAGTCTACAGGGAGTCTAGTAGAGTAGCCCTATAATATCCGCCAGTTCATTCGCGATGAAGAACGGTAAGAAGTTTATCGTGGGATGAAAGTAGAAGGTTTATTGGGTTGGTTTATTGGGTCACCGATTGTTGGCACCCTCAGGCACGTCTACGAGTAGCTACCAAGTATTATGTCCATTCTGTCCGAGATAAATGGGAGGTATCAACAGATTGACTCTCGAATGCCAATACTATAGCTCTGTAACTTATCTGTCGATAGGAAAGATCTGGTCGATGGTAGCTATAGGCTCTTTAATTCTCTGATCCAAATGCTTCGAGTAGTATAGCTCCGTGATATCCGAGGCAAGAAGGGCATTTTTAATTGATACAGCGATCGGTACTTTGATACTTTAACGTAAGCGATATCATCGACGTGTAATGTAAGAAAATGGAAACATTTTCCAACCAACGATTAAGACTTTCTGCTGCATCTGTAACACAGATTCCTGATCGAAATTCTTAAGTGAAATTAGTACAGCGGTAGTATTAGTTTAAGCAGCATGGTGCGATGACATGTCGTACGAGAGGGAAATTTCTAATTAACGCCACGATCGATGCTGACGGCACTTTACTGCAAATAATATTATCGACGTGTAATATACGTAAGTGGAGAAATTTTCTCACCAACGATTAAGACTTCTCGCTACTACGAGTAAATGGTACTACTTCGTGATATATCCGACATACGCGAACAATTATTACGACCCAAATTTCCAATCGTAGTGGAAATTTGCCGAAAGAAAATTCTATAATTAAAAGTTAAAGCCACCACTATTCGAACGTCGAACCCAATTTTTCCCTATCGAATCTCTGTTCCTGCTTTAAAAATCCCCCTAGTTGGAATTCCTCTGCTCGGCATATCGACCGGCAATTAATTGAATACGTTGGCGGTTGATTAATCTCAACTCGATCGATAGTCTCGATCGACTAATAAATGAAATTCGAACGCAGAGCGGCCGGTCCGACTGACCTAATTTATACTCGTCGCTTCGATGGATTCGTCGTGCGAAACAACTGTCGGTTAAGTGGCCCGTGAACCGAGCGCCTTTGTCTTCTCTCCACGACTTCTCTCTTTAATTTCGACGTGGTCCTCATTGTATCGGAATATTCACACGGAAGGTGTCGTTTCGCGTGTGTCTTTGTCTTCTTAAATAATCAAGAGACAAGTACGAGAAAATTAACGCATAGCTTGCCTCTTCCTCTAACAGTCACTTTGGATTCTTTCTCTCAGTAAGAAATACACGAATATACGTTGTTGCGTGATGCCGTACTCGTTTCCTTTATACCACTAACGCTTTGTCTTCATTTGTTCCCCCGTCGACGTAAAATTCCACGCATCTACGCATACACATACGCACCGCGTTTATCCTTGGTGAAGTGGTCACCACTTCTAAGAAAAGTCTACATCTGGTCTTTTTAGTTTTCTCAAGCACTGAAACCATCGACAGCGTATAGACGATAGACTTTTCTTTTTTTTTTTTTTTTTTTTTTGTACGTGGAGAAATCCTCATGGACACTTCACTGTTCTAATAATCGCGTAACAGCAGAGTAGCGTCAGACTCCTACCGACTAAAACTCCACGATGACGATGCTCTTGTTCGAGCAAGTCCTAATGATTCCTTACATATTGACGATAGACTGGGACGAAGGTAGACCATAGACAGTTGACAGGCGACGATGGCTCCGGGGCTTTCAGTTATAGGATAACACTACTAGCGTGCGGATCTGGACCAGCTCAAATTATATTCCTACTTGTACTTACACTTCTGTGTTAAAATTTATTTTCTGCCTTACAATTTATCCGCACGTTCCTCTGTTCGTGCATCTAATAACCTCAACAATCCTTATACGGAGAATAAAAGCGATACTTGTCTCTTAGTGTCCCTCTGGCAAAGACGAAGATACACGTGTACGTTATTTCGATAAATAGTTAAAGCTACGAGAAGGAGATAAGCTGGTAATTGGGAAAAAATGAAAACGAAAGGAAAATCGAGCAACGAAAGAATGTGGAGTGAGCGAAATGGTTGACGATGCGGAATACGATCAAAGCAAGTATCCGCTCGTTGAATAATACTCCATAAACAAACTCTAAAGCTGCGATAAAGTCGGAAAACAGTCATAATCCAAATACGAATGGAGCGCGCGAACGATCCCATTCGGCCAAGAAAACGACCGAAATCACACGTTTCCGACACCCGCGTGCCAACCATTCGCACATATCAAGAGCGGCAATACCTCTACCCGAACAACACCACTAAAGCCACCGAGTTTGATTGGCCAGTTTGGCCGAACGCTGGTGGAATATTCAAGAGAAAAGAAGTGCACGGCGTTGGTTTAAGCTCACCGGCGGTCGTAACAGTGGCGTTTCGGGGATTGGAAACGAGCTTGTTTGCAAGGTAAAAGAGGAAGAACCATCCTCGTTTCATCCCGCCTCCCCTCTCCTCCTTAGAACCGTGGCTCGTTTACGTCTGTGGCCCTTTATTGCGACAACGTTTCGCATTTTCTCTGTGGGATTATTCCGCGGGCCGAATCGCAAAACTCGTTGACGCTAGCGCACGAAGACACGCCGGAAAATAGAATAACACCCTGGCCCCCGGAAATGAGATTTCTTGGCCCCCGCAGAACGTAATTTCGCCGTGAAGAAACCTGCCGGAACGGCAGGCAGTGGAGGAGACGGAAGAAGCATGGAAAAAATGGCGAGGAGAACCGGCATAGTGGAAGGTGTAATTCTCCGGGAGGCAGAATCGGCTGGGTCCGTAGTCGCGTTAATAGAATACCGGAAACCGACGCTGCTACGCTGGAATTCTTTTCTTACGAGACAGACAGAAAGAATATACTGTAGGAATATAGCGGACAGGAATTCCGAGAGTAATATAATCGAACGGACATTTATTTTGATCATTTATTCGTTTATCTCATACGCGCGAGAGAAATTCCCGTTAGAACACAAGTAATCGCTTGTTATAATATTTGTCGTATAATCATCTGCGATGTTCTCTGCGATTATGCGCAGCGACGATAAAGATACAAAGAAAGGAAGAAGTAGTAAGAGCGTAGAGGTGAGTGAAACGCGAGAGACGATAGGAGAAATGCGAAACGAAAGAGAAGTGGAAAACGTGTTCTGCAAGCGCGCGCAAGATTTTGTAAATTTCCGATTTCAATGCATCGACTCGCGTATCGATACCAGCGATTTTTAACGATATTCTTCTCCGGTATTCTTTGTGAAGATACCAGACGAATGGAAAACGAACGATCGCCGAGATACGAGATCCTACTAATAAAACCCCGAACATGCGGAGTAATTTTTCACGCGAAGAATAAGAAGGCAGCGAGGACGATGGAAAACGAATCGACTGTCCAAAACCGGCAACAGTTTCCTCGCGGAAGGAGCCCGAGCGTATTACGAAGAAGATATGAAAGTGATAAAAGCGGAAATGGAGGAACGCGGTCTACGGTTCCGGGGAAATTATTCCGAGCTTAAACGGAAATGGTTCCCAGAAGATGAGGCGCGAACATCGATGTAATGTCCGCTAGGATATCTATAATGAACGTCGAGTCGAATCAACGGGACATCGTCTGGCCGCGATAAATTAATTAAACCAGCAGAGGCAGCAGGTCGGCTCGGATTTCCCAACGGCTGCGCATCCCTGCGCGCGTGGCCCGCGTTCTGATCAATTTCTGATAGGCCCGACGACACGCGGTATCGACGCGAACAACCACCGGAAACCATCAGCGACGACGCATTCTTTAATTGCCTCGCGTCTCCGTAGATTCATCCGATCCTACGCCGACAGCTACGGCAACGAGCAAAACTGAACGCGCATCGTTTAAAGAGTTCGTAACGCGACAATATCCCTCAAGACTGAAACATCCGGAGACTCGATTCACGGACGTTCTTTCTCTGGGAAGAAATTTTTTTATTGTATTTTCTGCACGCGCACACTAACGAACAATTCGCAAATCTACAGAACGGAGACTTGACGTTGTGACGCGTTCGAGACCGATGGCGTAGCGCATATACCGCGTAGAATCTCGCCGCAATGATCGACGACGACACGCGTGTGTTATCGATATTTTTAATGAGAAAGGAAAGGTGTAGGTGATGGTTTTGCGAAAGAAATACGAAAGAGTATTAGTTACTTTTACAGTGGCTGTAGAGATAGTGCAAGCTGATTTTCGGAGGAGTGTTGCAAGAATTATCATAGAGCTCATTAGCGATTTATATTTCTTGAAAAAATATTTTTCGTTTAACTGTATGTCTAAATATATCTTGATATTTTAGGGAAATTTTTATATTGTGCGTCTATGTTTGTCCTGCTTATAAGTACAAATAATGTTTATATCTACGATACACAAGGTGGTTGGTAACTGGTGGTACAAGCGGAAAGGGGGTGATTCTTCGCGAAAAAAGAAGTCGAAAATATAGAATAAAAATTTTTCGTTCGAGGCTTTGTTTTCGAGAAAATCGACTTTGAATTTTGGCTCGGTACGCGTGCACTTTATCGCGTCTCGTTATAACGGATTTCACTGTAGATCGTTGTCTCCATGGAAAAATTAAAAAAAAAAAATTTGTATCAGCCCCCTTTCCGCTTGTACCACCAATTACCAACCACCCTGTATATGTCGCATAATTTTCTCATTCTTCAAATGAATAACATTATCTTTCGCGTGCTTATCTTTTTGAAATTCGAACTATAACGGTATTTTACTCAAATGGTCGTCCAATATCAAAATTGTTACGAATGTTCGACGACATATCGTGTATGTCATGAGGAATTTTTACATGCAAATTTTCTACAACGTGTTTTTTTTTGTTATACGTTTTATTTTTATTTTTTTTTTTTTATAAATGCGAAAGAGTTTACGGCCATTCGGGCGAGTTTTGCTCAAAGTCGCCGGTAAATTACCGATATGACGGATTTTACATTACTTCTATTCGAAAACGATGAGGTCGGAGCAGAGTTTTTCTTTAGAAAAAAATCTTCTAGCCATTTTACGCGACGTAGTTTCCTTAACAACTTTTTTAAGAAGGGCTTTTCCATAATTAATCAAAAACCAGTTTTTGCAGCGGCTTGCTACGAAGATTACATGCTAAAACTTTCAACTCCGAAGATGAATATGTCCATTTAGATAGAGCTTTCCATTTAAGCTCTGTAAAGATTGAATTACGTATAGATAGTATACTAAACAGCGTATCGACGAAGTTTCAAAGGAATTTTAGAAAAAACAATCTACGCGACGAATACCTTAAGACGGGAATATTGTTTGTTTGTTTAAATTAGACCAAACAATTTCGCTGTTTTCTTTTTTTTTTTTTTCTTTTTCTTTGAGAAGTTGGAAGATCAGTGTCGTACATGACGTGTAAAAAATTGTTGAATAAAGCGCAATTAGTCGGGATCATGAAGAAAAAAGTAGAGGTCATTTTCTACAAATTTACTATGCGAGCCTGTAAAAAAAATAAACTGAATCTCTTAATTTAAAAAAAAAAAGAATCAAGTCATCTGGTCGAATCTTAAAAGAGTTAGTCTGTTGCAGACAGTGTGCGTCCACTTTTGCTCATTACAGTAATTTCCCAGGCACTCGCCAATCTATTTCTCTTAGCGCCATTTTTAAGATCCCTTCAACTTGTCGGGAAGTCGCTGCATTTTATTCGAAAGTTTCACGAGACGCGAACAAAAAACGGATTTTCTCGAAGATGAACTTAAACTGTCGAGAGTCGGTTCGTTATTTCACTTGCAATTTTTCCCAATCGATTCGTCGCTCTAGTTCTTCGCTGTTCTATGTATCATTAGTTCGTAAATTGAGGAAACTGAATTTCAAGTTTACGAAGTTTAATACTATTGTGCGGAGTTTGGACTTACCAGAGCTTTATCGCTAATTTCCATTCTTTACGCCAATCACACATTTACACACGTGGATTGCTCAATTATATTTCTCTTTTAAACGAATTTAGGTATCGAAGCAACGTATTGATAACATATTATGAAATTCTGGTTTTTAATATCGTACGTATAAAGAGGAATTCCAGAAATTCGTTTGATATTTTTTCGCCACAACTTCGTCCATGTAAGATTCTACGATCTTATGAAATTTTAAAGAACAGCGATACGTAGAATCTCGATAAATTTAATCGGAAGACGAACAGTCCGAATTGTTGAAAATTTGTTAGTCCATGAAACTTATCTTGCTTCATACAAACTTATCGTTCTAAAAGAGCTAATAGAACGTGGGTCGCCGGATGATGATCACTGTCATCGGTCAACGCGTTGAAGCAAAGATCAAAACGCTTGAAAGAAGCCGCAGAGCGAGAACTATTGTACGATAATTTTATTCGTTCTCTTTCCTTTCTTTTCTCCCTCTTTTTTTAGGTTTCGAAGTAACTTTGGCAGGGTAGGTTAACACATTGAATGAAAAAAGGGAAATACCTCTGACGATGAAAGGAAAGTCCAAACGCGCGTGTGCATTCGCATACACGCGCGAAATCTTCCGATTACCACGGGTCTGTGAACGACCTGCCAGCTATTCAAATTCGGGCAAACGCTCGCTAGGATCTTGAATATTCAGCGCGTCGCGTCTCTCACGCGGACATCCTGCGACAGGATAACACCGGCTACGGGATCCCAGACCGGCTTACCAGACATGGAACACCGTCCTCGTCGCAGTTTCCCAAGGATCAAAAAATAATCTCAAGCTTGCGTCGTTGCGGAATGAATTTTTTCGATTATTATACGCGAAAGCGCCATCGGATTGTCTGATTTTCATTCATTTTTTTTTTTAGAATTGTGCATCTTAATTACCGAAATAAAAGTAAAGCAACACTAAGGTTACACTTAGAATTCATATTAAAATAGTTTTAGATTTATTTAATGAACGATTTCCAGGATCTTCGTCCAGGATCACCATCTTCTATACCACACTACCAATGGAACAGTTACATTCGTCTGTTTTTCCAGACGCTGTGCACACACATACTTCCATACACTCATATTCACATACGCGTGTCACTACTACGCTGCTAATCTCTAGTTTAGCACACAAAATTATACATATCTCAATAACTTTTTATAACGTTCGTGATATTTGATAGAAAGGACGATTGAGATTTTTAATTCTTTCAACGTGCACATTTATATGGTTAAGATTTGTAATTGTCAGGAATACATATTGAGCAATAAATAAAAGTACATAATATAATGCAGTAATACCGGGTGTATGAGAAGACCAAGACGAAACATAGAGTACGTGTTGATAAGATCAAGTAGGTGAAAAATGTTACGTAAGTAAAGATGTTATGTCCGAAAAAATGCTTTATTAAAGAGTTTATTAAAGATAAGATGTATATAAGATAAATTTATTAAAGACTGAAGAGTCCAAGGATTTCCAGGAAAGTTGTTCTTGGTTTATGAAAATGCGATGGAAAAGGAAAACCAGCTTCGGGACTGTATCCAAGATGCATTTACTACCACAAATGTCTACGACAGCAGGAATATTCGATAGATTTCGAAGCTGCATTCTTGCAGAAGGGAGAAATTTCCAACATTTATTAAAAATACCAAACAAACAATTAAGACAAATTTTCGAACGCTTACAACTCTTCGATAATTCATCTTCGGATATAAATTTTCGCGAACTTTCTTTATCCACCTAACCTCATTAACAATTAGCGTAAGTTTTGTCCCGAGTTTCTCCGACACTCTGTATATCCAAAATTCACAGCAAACAACTTTTTCTTTAATTATGCGTAGCATCTGGTTATTGTTAATGTAACTGGCACAGTTATCGTAGCACGCCGTCATTTTAATCCACAGCGATAGATTTAACGCGAGGAAACGTTTCTCAGTAGAATTGGTCGTTGCTATCTCAGACCGCGCGCTTCCTCCGCGACGCGATTGAAATTATCGCAGTCTAATCTGAATTTATACTACGTTGGACTATCAGGGTATTAAATGAACCTCGTTTCATCGAACTTTCAACTTCTCTACGGTTTATTTATCGATGCTGTTGTTGCTCCGTCTTTTGCAAATTTCTATCCCTTTAGATATATCTTCTTTCGCAATGTCAAAACATCTTATTCGCGAAAAACGTGAAATACCCAAAAATCGTAGGATTTAAATACGTTATAAATTATATTAGAATATTTAAAATATTTCAAAACTATCTGTGTTAGTAATAATAATATCTATCGAAATGTAGCATCCGTTTCAAGCGAGAGTTTCAGGTCGTGAGAGAAGGACAGCGTGGCTAAAAAATATTATTTCGTAATTTTAATATCGCGTTTTCACATTTTATTGCCTTGCTACTAATTATGGGATGAAAAAGAATGTTCGGAACGACGTTCCTTTCGATCCACGAGAGGCTGTTTGACGCGTGTTTGTTATTGGATTCTTTTCGGCAAGGGTGACGAGTGGCCGGGTTCGCGTTGGACGGATTGAATGGTTGTTTGGAGTGATTCTGCGCGAAACACGCGTCTGAGTGGATTCTACAAATGCAAATGCGGAGCGCCGGCTGCGACGAGTTGCTGATACCAACTCGTGATACGCGTGTGCTTCCAGGGTAATGAGTTTAGTGTCTGAGAATCGAACCGAGAATATACGGCGATAAATTACTTTTCCCTTTGCTCCGCTTCGTCATTCGCATCCCGTGCCTCGACCGAAGCTTTTCAAAATAATTTCCCAACTACATCGATCGTTTTAACGTTATAGGAACTCGTCGAATCTCTTCGCACTGCATTTGGAAAGTGGAAGCTTCCGTAGTTAGTGTTTGCACGATTGGAAAAAGAGCTAAGTATATGGAAGGAAACTGTGGACGAGATTATTCGACAAACTGTTTTAACCCGTCAACTGTGGAATTCAGTTTCAAAAATCCCTTACGGAGTGCGCAGTTAAAATCAAGCAATGACGAGTATACACGTCGAACGCAGTTAACAGGGTTAAACACGATTTTTCAACTGACGCGGTTTCTACATTTTTCCAGGGCCAGCGAGTAAAGCGATAAAAGTGCAGACTCGCTCCGAAAGCAGAAGCTTCTGTAGCTAACGCGGCAAAGATATCGTGCGCGCTAATTATCGGCGAAATACCAACGATAGTCGTTCGCAAAATATTTATCAAATATGCTGAAAGGATCGCGAAAGAAGAGAAAATGTCTGAAAGAGGCGAGAATGGCATATTGCAGGATTTTAAAAAATCCAGAGTGAACGAAGGATGATTAAACGTGCTGGAATTATATGTCGACGACTGTTTCGAGTAATTAGTCCGCGATATACGATTCGAGTAATTATTTCGGATAATTGCCGGCGACAGATGCGCGGCCGCGTTCTAAGGGACGAAACACTCGGGTTTCGGTTGGTTTCGAGTGTCCCGCCGAGTAATATTCAGAGGAAGGAGAAACGAAAAGGACGCGGGGAGGAAAAGAAATTCAGCTGGGTGCTCGAATTAGCTCGCGACAACGAGCGCGAATAGGCGTCGTGCTCCAACCGTGTCGGCCAATCGTTTCGCGATATCCAATTTGAATAATTACTGGGGATAATTACTCCGCTGTGAAGAGCCGAGAGATATGCCGCGAGAATTCTTCGATGATTATTTCATGAACCGGGAGGATCACGCGATCGCGCCGAGTCCTCCAGCCGATGTGGGTCGCTGATTTTCAACGAACAATTTTGTGGGGGAAAAATTTGCCGAGGAACGGCAAGTTTTAGGGCGACTTAACTCTCAGCGTTCTATTTCCCATTCCTCGTACAGTGAAATTCGGTTCGAGTGTACGTAGACTTCTCTTAATCACTACTTTGTCGGATTTCATTCGATCGCGTGCGCTTTTCTCTCCTTGTTAATAAGGAAATCTGGTGTAGGCGCTTCGACCGTCTTCCTTCGATTTTCGAAGTTGGAAAAATTATCGAACTGCGGATTACAGGCCAGACGATCTTAACGACGGTCGAACAGACTGCCGCGGCAAAGATTCTCCGGTAATTCGAACGAGTCGGTTCAAAATTAATCAAAATCGAATTTTCCAAAAAGAAACGAGAAATATCTGTTATAAATTATCACATTTTGGAACCTACATCTTTCTTTCTCTTCCGATAAATACAATTTAAACATTGGAACTCCCTATCACCGCAGAGCCTATAATTCTAATTAAACGACGCCCTGAAGACGATAGTTAAAATATCCATACCATTGTTTAGGAATATCGAGGGAAATATTATTAGGAAAATCACTACCTGTCAGGAATACTAAACACGTATCATTTTCTATCTGGTCTGTAACGTGCATTACAACTGCAGCACTGCCTACGTGCATTAAATATAACCAATTAATCAACCACAATACAGTATTAATCCAACCTGTGACACATCGCAGCAACGTTTCCCTATTATCTAGAGCTACAATTACCCACTTCCACCGCTATTCGAGCAAAAACCCAAAAAAGAAACCACGGAATCGTTGAAACCAACAAACTGACAAACCGTATCTTCCATACCACCTACAATGGGCCCTTAAAAACCGAATCTCCGCCGTTTATCCGCCCTTTGCGTCGTTACCGTTCCGCTCCTCCCAAAACGCGATTTCCACCCTCGGTAATAATTCGCTGGATGAAGGAAAAAAGGCTCGGCGAGAACTCATCAGTGAAAGGGGGTGTGTCGCGAGAATAATACGGCGTTATAACATGGTCGTGAGAACGAAGGGAAGAGAAACAGAGAGAGAGAGAGAGAGAGAAGGTTGGAGAGGGTGGAAATGTATTTAGGGATTTGCAGACCGGCCGAGGTGACGCAGGACGTTGGTTTCGGGGATGGATTCTGGGTCTGCGGGGGTGGGACGTAGCAGGAATGCGACGAAACCGGGTCGTGGCACTGACAGTACGACCTACATACGATTCCACCACCCCGCACACCCTCTTCTTATCTGTGCTTCTCAGTTTGTCAGTGACGGAGCCGCGATCGAGCTCCGCCTCGCCCAGTCATGTCGGTTCGGGACAGTTTCGAGAGGAACTTTCGAATTGGCCGAAGATTGCCGGCGAGAACAATGAACGTCACAAAGGGAGAAGTTGGAGGGGGAACGATGCGTGTTCGATCGAAGTTGAATTTCGGACTTTGGAGGTTGCAGCGGTAAGATTAGAGGAAGCGTAAAGGAAGCGTTTAAGATTTAGACGAATCGAACGAGTATCGTTGCTCTTTCTGCCATTTCAATGAAATTCGATAAACCGAAAATACGAACGAACGTTCGTCCCCTGCTCGGCGGTGTCTTCGCGATAAACGTAAAGCAGCGTTCACGACGACCGACGTTATATCGTCGATGTTGTTGTCGGTATTTAAGACTCTCGATATTGTACTATCAATATATATAGGGTAGTTGGTAACTGATGGTACAAGCGGAAAGGGCGTGATTCTACGCGAAAAAGGAAGTCGAAAATATAGAATAAAAATTTAAAAATGTAAAACTTTTAAAAATTAAAAAAATAACGTCAATCGAGACAACGATCTACAGTGAGATCCGTTATAACAAGACGCGATAAAGTGCACGCGTACCGAGCCAAAATTCAAAGTCGATTTTCTCGAAAACAAAGCCTCGAACGAAAAATTTTTATTCTATATTTTCGACTTCTTTTTTCGCCTAGAATCACCCCCTTTCCGCTTGTACCACCAGTTACCAACCACCCTGTATATATATCGATCGTCTAGTATGGACAGTTTCCTACGTACGATAATGTTGAGTAGCTTAAATATTGACAGTAATATTGACGATAATCTTGATCGTCTGAGCACACTCCATAAAAGCTATAGACGGCGGATACATTGTTGCGAAAATGTGTTTCGTTGGAAAACAGATAGAAATAAATAGCGAAGCTCTGTTTCCTTTTTTATGGGCGAAGCAAATGTCCGTTAGAAGGAGAAAGTGATATCGCGTTTTCATCTCCTTTTCGACAAGCGATCTACATTTCTACCCTCTTCACGACGAACGAAACTGTCGTTCGAACCTAACCAAATATTTACGAGAATGCGCCGTGAAATCATTTGCTCGTTCATTCACCGAACGAATGCAAACATTCGCAATTTTATCTTTTATTTTCAGTAGAGAGCGGCAAGAGAGCGATCGTTCGCTCGATTGGTCTAGACGCGTCGCAAACGACACGAAACACTTTTGCTTAAAAGACGACACACTGTAGCCAGCGATAATTAAGTTCGTAAAAGAAACGGCACGCAGGGGCCGCAGGGGAAGACACTCGCACTATCGTTGCTAAGTATGCAAACACTTCGTTCCACTCGCAGTAGTTGCGTCTGAGTCTGAAAAACGCGTACAGATTGGCCATTGGCCTGCGAATGATTACGTCGTTAATCATCGACATGGGAAAATCAGAAAAATACAGTGATCGCGTTTTTCTCTTGTGATCTTCGATTGCGAAATGAAAGGAAGCAAAGACAAGAACCTGCTAATAATAAAGTAGTTCAGATCGATGTCTGACGGTTACGAACGCCAGTTTTATCGACTGCGTGTTGACTTTTCCTAATCGATAGGATCGCGTGAAATTCGGTTACAAGTAGTTAGGACGATTAGACAGAATTAAGTCGAGACAGTTCGATTGGTTCGTAATTTTGTGGTTGAGACACGTGTCGTTAAAGATCAGTCAAGTATCCGGATACTTTTGAATACGGTCATTTACCGATACTTTTGACATGGTTTAACATGGATATCCCGAAAATTACGCGGATGTGATCGAGAGCGTGTGTCAAACGCGTATACATAGCGAGTGACGCGAGTGAATTTGCAGAAGAGCGGTCGTTCGATGAGAAAATACGTGCGCGAGTCGATGGATATTAATTTTTCATTCTTCGTGTAATTTACCTCCGTTTTCTCTGGAAATAATTGCGATACGTAACACGAAAACGTTACTCGATGTATAGTACATATTAATTGTACGATGCATAGCGAATAATTATAAAGGAAATAATTATGGAACGTAGATAATGATGCATCAAGCTCGCTTTATGATCGTCATATTAATTTTCTTGTACGGCGACTGGCGAGCGGAGGCGAGAACCGCATGTAGCATTTTACTTACGGTGTTACGTAAATATTATCGGTTTTCTGCTGGAACATAAAGGGAAGGCAAGTAGACCTTTCCCCCATAATTTCGAACCAAATACAACGAGATAATAAGTTGGAGAAATTTTTAATCGGGTGTTGCGTTCAAGTTCGAACATAATTTCTTCTTTCTTCGCGTAGGATTCTAATGGAATTAATTGATATACTTGCAATGGAAAGGTACAGCATCTTCGTCGAATTTGACTCGCTTACTCGTTGAAGAAAATGTAAATGTAATATAACGCGTATCGAACACGAACGTAACACGATATTTCGAAGAACAAAGAATTCCTGAAAAAGGGGAATCGTCTAAAATATCTAGAACAGACGAGTGAACGTCCAGTCCAGATAACGAATTGATAACGAACAAAGAAGGATCGTTAGAGGGGTGCGCGAATGTCTTATTCCAGCCCTGTTCTTACATCATCCCCTTTATCTGCCGGTCGCTGGCTGCAGCCTCTTACGTCACTGGCTGCCACCGAGGGTGCACTTTTTTCCACCCTTCCACCCTCCACCAGATACCCAGTCCAAGCCTATAGTGCAACCTACATATTAAATATAATATACTGGATATTGTATCATGGTAAACGCGATGCGATACGCTACGTATATTGTTTATATGTTATTATTTATCCATGTCGATCGATGTAATAACGAAACGTAACTTTAATAACGCAATATCGTTATAGGTAAACGAAGAATTCTCTCGACAAAAATGTACGAAATTAAAGATAATTTCTGCGTGGAAAAAGAACGCAAAGAGAAGGATGTAAAGTTTAATCAGACAACTGCGTTCGACGCGTATACTCGTCGTGTGAAATAGAAAGATTACCATTTACTATAGAAACTCAGACTTTTAGCAAAATGTGATATAGATAACATTTAGTGGTACGTTTCCTTTGTACTTTCAGTAAAACTGTTGTGTATTTTATAAAAAAAAAAGTTTGATTATTTGATTATTCTCTTTGGTTGATTATTTTCCTCGATGCATCTCATTTGTGTATTTCGCTGCGTACATCGGCTATTCCTCGAATTCTTTCCTCTACTTTCCTTTATTGTTTCATGGTAATTTTTAAGTTTTTAATAACAATACCTGTGGCAGCACTCGACAGCAAATACCACCGGATAACACCAACGATGATTAGAATATAGTCATTGCTCGTTTCGCTTTACTTTTTTCGTAAAATGTGTAACATTTGGTCTGCGTTCGACGTGTATACTCGTCGTTGCTCGATTTTATTCGCGCAACCCGTAAAGGATTTTTGAAACTAAATTCCGCAGTTAACGGGTTAAGGAGAGAAAAGTAGATGGAGTCCCATGGCGATCCCATCGAAACCACGGCGATTTCGCGTGAGAAGGAAAGTTATCCGATATTACGTGACATTTATAGGATGCTACTCTAACAAAATTCTCCAAAGT
Organism: Bombus huntii; assembly: GCF_024542735.1. NCBI lineage: Eukaryota > Metazoa > Arthropoda > Insecta > Hymenoptera > Apidae > Bombus > Bombus huntii. Next base: position 12,315,645 of record NC_066240.1, read on the forward strand.
GAGAATAATTCCCTCGTGTAAAGAGGAACGTACGGACTTTGGAAAGAGAATACAAAGACAGTGGAAGAATCCTGGAAACCATATTCCAAATAAAAGGGAAACTTGGCCGATACTACGTGACGTTTATGGAACAACAGGCGAACAAAATTCCCAAAACTGAGAATAATTCTCTCGCGCAAGCTGCACAGACTTCTGAACAGGACTACGTAGAACACGGACGATCGAAGAAACCAATGGCAATTCTTCTATATCAAACAGGAAACTTAGAATCCGATACCACGTGGTATTCATAGAATAATGGTCCAAGAAAATTCCCAAAACTACGGACTGCAAAACAGGAAAACGTAGAATACAAAGACGCTGATAAGGACATCGACAAAGATACAGAAGAGCCGTATCCTGAAAACCATGACTATGTCAACATCAAAAGGTAACGTTCCCGATACTACGCGATATTTATAAAATAACACGCTAACGAAATTCCCAAAACTGAGAATAATTTCTCCGTACCAAAAAAAAAAAAAAAAAAAAAAAGAAAAAAAGAAAAAAAAAGAGTCCTTTATAGACAGAGAAGAATAAAACGCAAAGACGATGCGAGAGAAATTTAATAAGAAACTAGTAGCTGTTCTCCTACACGATACTCGCACGATAATTTTATTATAACAGCTCTACGATAAACAAAAAGAATTACATAAATAACCTTCGATAGCCTAAGTGAGAAGGCAACTTACAAACTTTGACCCTCGTAAGGCGATAAAACGTGGACGGATATGTTTGCGGCGCAGAATTTCCGATACGGCGAAATGTTGTCGATTTTAAAGTATGCACGACGACAGGAAGTAGAGTCACCTGACAACATGAAACATCCGTGCGGTTGGCGCGGAAGAAACGCTTTGGGAAATGGAGAGTAATAACCGAGCCGGAGCGTTTCCTCTTCCGGCGGTCTCGTTTTTCCAAACTTTAACGGCCCTGCGCTTTGCCTCGCGTCCTATGCAGCGGTTTCAGAAAGAAAAGGATAGATAGAACGTGCCGGGCTATATAGGCTGTTTCAGACCAGGCTCTTTGTCATGTAAGAGGATCATCGCGAACAGAGTTCCCTTTTTGCTTGCAGATTATTAGGTTGCTCGAATAGACCGTTTTGTCAGATAAAATTCTTAACGCGTTCACTGTTCCGTGAATTCTGTACTGTGGTTACAAAACGTATCTGCTCGCTGATTGTATTTATCGTAGCATTTGCATATTTACGTGAACGCGTGGAAACTGATAAAAAAACGCTTCATTGAGAAATAAAAATACGTAGAAATATAGCGTCTAATTTTTCTAGCCACTGTACATTTTCTCCTGGAAACGATAGATTCAGATATATATATTAGGTTGTCCGAAAAGTGTCTTTCTCTTACAGACACGTCTTTTACAACGACGCATCTTTATACAAACACGGAACCTAATCTGTCGAACGTTGTGATCTTTATCTTGATACAACAAAATGGATCATACGTAATTCGATAAAATATTGCGCATCCGTTATTTCCTTATAAAACGAAAGAAACTGTTTGGACGACCTAATATACAGGGTGATTGGTAACTGGTGGTACAAGCGGAAAAGGGGTAATTCTACGCGAAAAAAGAAGTCGAAAATATAGAATAAAAATTAAAAAATTTTTAAATTTTAAAAATGTAAAAAATAACGTCAGTCGAGACAACGATCTACAGTGAGATCCGTTATAACGAGACGCGATAAAGTGCACGCGTACCGAGCCAAAATTCAAAGTCGATTTTCTCGAAAACAAAGCCTCGAACGAAAAATTTTTATTCTATATTTTCGACTTCTTTTTTCGCCTAGAATCACCCCCTTTCCGCTTGTACCACCAGTTACCAACCATCCTGTATAATATATTATGCCACAACATTTAATTCTTACTAAATAGTACATCGTCTTTGCCAGTGAATTACGAGGTCATACTTCGTAACGAGCGTTTCTTGTCCAACAGTGTAATCTGAATGGTTCGTGTTGTTGGACGAAGATGGTATCCCGCTGGGGGTAGCCATCCACATGTTATTTAGCAATTAGGCTAGACAAATTTACCGAACGTCCAGCTGGACGAGTTGTAAAGTACAAATTAAATAATAATAATAAAAAAATGTTGGAAATTTGTTAGTCCATAAAATTTATTTGATTTTAATCGTTCGAAGATATTTACTATTGGGGGTTATTGCGATAGACTACGCGTTAACCACGGTGGTTCCTTGTTTCACGAATTAGGCGAATCGATTCTCGTCGTTTTCTCATTTTTTTTAGCGTTGTATCGTCGAGTCTGATACCTCGAGAACCGGCGATATATTCTTCGACTGTATCCCATGATTTTCTATGCATATCGATCTTCGTAGCCAACGAACACTAACCCAATGGCTACAAAGAGTATTCGCATTTGCATACTAATTAATTAGAATCACGTAGATGCATTAAATTTTTCCTGCGAGTACAAAAATTTCATACTACGAAAATGAAACGTATGGAAGCTGATGAAAAGACGTTTCGTTGGAAAATAAGGATACGCGCAAACGCATTTTCCACCGCTGTACGTCGGATTTCTCGAAGTCATCGAACTTGTAATTGAGAAACTCTTCGAACGTGGTTCTCGCTGAAGTTTCCTTCCTTCGAAACGTGAAAATTCACTCGCGGCGATAAATTGGAACGTTGGCGACCAGGCTAAGTTGACCATAAATTGGCACAAAAAGCACAGTGTACCCCGGGATCGTTAGAAATTGAGCTCGTGGTCGGCAAGCGAGCAAAAGCGACGAAGAAGAGCGAAAAGGGAAGGAAATAGACGCGTTCCTTCGTATCCACGTGGCGCAGCGTTCGCCTTTTGAAAATTCATAAATATTCGAGAGGAAAGAGGGACGCGTATCGGTGTCTCGCGGACGTCACGCAATTTCTTTACAATATTTCGACGCGCAACGCGAGAAGGAGACAACCGTTCGACGCAAATGTTATTTATTGGAAAACTTTCGTTCGCATCCGACCTCTATCCGGTTGCAATTTCGACGTCGTCTCCTTGCGGGCCAATCGACGGAGTGTCCAACTAAATTTCCATCATCCAAATATCTGCATTATTTATCGTTGTATGTTAGAAAGCTTGTGGGAGCAAGGTTACGCTAATTGGAACATTTTTAGACGCAGCTATCTTAACACTGCAACTACCACATCAGTCGAATTGACTGGTTTTACAATTTTATTTTAAAATTCCTACTTCATGTTATATTTTTTTCCACGATGATGTAACAACTTTCACAACGATAACTAAAAGAATAATATAACGAATTTTATTTTGTTTTTTATGTATTGAAACTGAAAATAATTTTGTATCAAGGTTACTTATACCAATACCAGTGAAAATGACTGGTATTTGTCAAAGTGTAAAAGGGTCCTGCAATCTGTTTATCGAACCCGATTAACCAGTGTCCTCGTTTTGTACAACTTGCCACACGTTTTTAAAAATTTTACTGCGTATCATTCGATATGACGATATCAGTTATCAGGAAAATTGCGGATCGATCGCTAGATGCTAACGCTAGAAATACCACACCAATGAAAATGACTGGTTCTACAATTTTATAAATGTGTCAACTCTCGTTTAGGGATCATTTTAGGGATCATCGTTAATAAAAATGTACTACATAACGTGAAATTGTTTCCGTAAGAAAGTAATAAATCAATAAATATACAAATATTCTACTATCGCGTATTTTTCATAAACCAGTCATTTTTACTAGTTTTGGTAGAAATAGCTTCGTGTTAACTGTCGGTAGTTCCAATGCTAATACTTTTGTACAGAGAATAATATTAATACCTCTATGCAAAGAATAATATCGGTTAACATTATTGATATTTTAACGATAATATTAACGGTAAAATTATTATTTACTAATATTATCAATTAATATGTTTCCGATATGAGAATAAAGAAGTCAAATACGTCGATTGGCGAGCAGAGAAATACGCGGTTCCGTTTAAAAATATTCCGTTTAAAAATAAAATTGAGGAAAGATCCTCCCCGCCGTCACGCGTATCCTTTCCTTTTATTTTATTTTTATAAATTTCCTCGTATAACGATAAATAACGCGGATATTCGGACGATATTCGCATTTAGCTGGGCCACCGTGCACATCGGGTGTCTCGAAAAACAAGCGTCGACCCTTTATTCGCTCGTCTTTCGTTCTTATCTCCCTCGAAACTTACATCCTTCGTACAGCACCGTTTCGCTGACGAAGAAGATGGAAACTGCAGGTTCGACGTAAGGATTTTTGCGCTCAACGTATGAATCGTTAACTCGCGTCGCGTAACTGTTACTCGCGCGAACTTCACGTTCTACGTCCACGTAAATACAGAAGATATCAGGAATATCTAAGCGAACACGCTTCGCAAACAAATTACTTAACGCCAGCGTACTAAAGCGTTGAAGCCTAGTTCTGTAAGATGTTCCGTTTTAATCTATTAACGAGAATAGTTGGAGAAGTACGCTGGGTAGAGGGAAATGCTTTCAGGGGATTATAGGGGACAACTTAGACATATTTAGGAGATTAGAGGACCACGTAGGAGGAATTGTCAAGGGTCAGACAAAGGTCGCTTTCTTTTTTCTCCTGCGTATTTTTCGACTAAACGCTACAATATATCGAGAAATGTAGAAAACTGAACAGCAAAGCCGGCGACAAATACCCTACGCGGCGAACAGAGAAATTCTCAAATATTAGCTTGTGCGAAAAGTTTCCTTCGTTTCATAAGCTGATAATAGATGAACGACAATTTCTGTTTTATATTATTTTATTGAATTATGTACCAAGCATACCTAATTCAATAAAATAATTCAAAAAACAAAAAACATGTGTGCGTCCATTATTTCCTTATAAAACGAAAGAAAGAAAGTTTCCGGACAACCTAATACTTTGCCTTCGTCCTCTGCACCTCCTTACATTCTCTCGCAGCTATTCTAAACAGCCAGAGTTCTCTCTCGACACTTTACCGACCGATGACCTATTAATCGGTTTTTTGTCGCCGACACTTGCCGATCGATAGCCTATTAATCGGCCTTTTGTCGCCAACACTTGCCGACCGATAGCCTATTAATCGGCTTTTTGTCGCCGACAATCTTTTTCATTATTCGAGCAGTAATTTTTTATTTAGTACTAAGGTGCCTTGCTCAGTTGCGTCAGCTGCGTTGCTTCGTAAGCTCCTACGGTTTTATAACAATTTGAAAAACGTGTCGTTCGCGATAAACGAAAAGAATCGAAAGATTGGAGAGTCTAAACGGAAACAGAGCCGGCGCCAGGGAGAATCTGCGCCTGAGATGCCGGTCGGACGTGCGTATGCCGTTGAATAGCTAGCGGTCGGTAAAGTGTTAACACTTTGTGCTAAATTAAAAAATATTTGCTTCGACACGTATGTATATGGGGATTTTCACCAAAAGCTAGAACCTAGCACAGTGTAATTTAGCTGAGCTTAGCTTCGTGACCGATGATCGTTTTACGAGTCGCAGTGGATGCTCGCTTTCGTCAGTTTTTCTTTCTTAGCGTTAGATCAGGAACGAAGTGCTATATCGCGATCGAGTTATTACAACGTACAGAATTCTATGTTCGTATTATCGTAGATTTGTTATCAGAAACACGGACATTCGTAGGACTTAGGATACAGAACGAAGGAAACTGTAACTTGCTGCAGCTTAGCCTTTCCATGTACGCGTTAGCACCAGCTGGCTGCTGAAGCGAGCAAAACTTTCATAGAGAGAAGACTAAAAAGAAAACACTGCACAGACCTCGCTAAAGAAATAAAATAGTCAAACTCGAAGATGATATCCCGCTGGGGATAGCCATCCACGTGTTATTTAGCAATTAAGTTAGAAAAATTTACCAAATGTCCAGTTGGACGAATTGTAAAATACAAATTAAATAATAATAATAAAAAGAAAATATACGCGTTAGCGATCGTACGGACGCGGGCACCTTTGCGCGATTTGTGGAACGAAAGTACGACGAGTTGGCAATTCGAACGTTTACTACCTTTTCATGGAATCATCGGACCACGAACGTCAAAGAAATATTTAGAAACATAGCTATAATATATTTTACCGTTTATACCGTATACAGAGAATGCAGTTTGCGTAAATTTCATATTTCCGCAAACATCCAGAAAGAATGAAATTTCTCGTGCGAAAGTAAGTCGATACTATAGCGATTTGACTTATCCATAATCGTGTAATTATGAAATCATCTTTCAAAAAAAAAAAAAAAAAAATAAGTAAATGTTGGGACATTTTCGAGTGGCGGTGTATATATCGAAGGAAATATTTTGAAACTTAGCTCGGAGCAGCGTAGCTTAGTTTTACAGCGGGCCCGTAACTTTATGCTGCCGGGTGCTCGCGTGGTGGAAATTCGGAAGAAGGGAGAAGCACGCGAATAAACGCGCTAGCGATCCTCTCCGCAGGGAGTAGCTCGCATCCCCGCGAGACGGCCGAATAAATTTTTGTGAGAGAGCCTCCGAGTAAATATGTGGCCGGGCCATGTAGCTCGTAAATATACCTCCATCGCATTCGCGGGAACCACCACCACCGTCAGCCGTGTCTTTTTCCCAGCGCACGGCCGAGTCATGAAAAAGCAATCGCGAGAAGCGGCTCGTGTGCCGCGATACGTAACGGGACCATCGTGGAACGATAACTTTCTTCTTTGATGTAGAAACCAACTTGCCTCCGAGGAGGCAACACGCGTGTCAAGGATATACATTTGCAGAGAACGGAGGTAAATTGCGAATCGCGAGTTTGCCGGAGATAGGGAACAGGAATTGAAAGTAGGAAGCTGGCTCTTCTTAATTGCAAAGCGAAGAAGGGAAGTAATTGGAGAGGATTATTCGAGTCGAGAGACGTGGCATCGTGTTCCTTCTTTGAATGTAACGGTACTTTATTTGGAATTCTGGAAAGAGTTTTTGGATCTAACGAATAATTATTGCCACTTCGAATATAATTTACGCGATGGTTTTTTCGATGGGATATGAAATAACTAGGAAACGCGTGGAGAGAATATCTATCGATAAGTGATTTTACAGCTTTATCGACTACGGACTTACCTTGAATTCCCTTCGTGATCGACGATCGTTTACGGAGTCACGACGTCTCGCTGGATATGTACATACTTACTTTCGTCGATCTTTGTTATTAGTTTGAAACTACAGACGATATACGCAGTTTCGACGAAGTTTCCTCGCAATTGTATCTTTGTTTTATCGTGAATTCATTGCAGAGAACGTGTCTGTAGGATTTACGATAGAGCATCGTCCGAAACGATCCCATAAGCGCAGAGAATCGAAAACAAAGAACGAAGGAAGCAACTTTACCGACTTGGTCGTCGGTCTCTTCCAAATCGGAACAGATGGAGATACTTGGACAGGAAGTCGCTTACATCCCTCGATCCCTCGATATCTTCGAACGAATAATTCCCCTTGGTGTTTTTCTTTACTTTTTATTTTATTTTTTACTGACGCGTCTTTAAACTGGAATCTAGAGGACTTGCCGTTTCTGAAAACTAGCTGAAATTACAAAATCGATCGAATCACGGCCGAATAAGTTCTAAAACGTAACATTCCGCTAATTAAAAGTTTACGAAGCGAAATAATATTCACCCGAGGGGAAACGATGGCGAAATCAAATTATTTTCAGCGAGAAGGAAGCCGGAAGAGGAATCGTAATGAGAACTGGCTAAAATCGGATCTACCGTATAATAGATACAGTGTATTATATAAAACTTCATTGTTACAACGTACGTAATCGTACATCCGTCATGTTTTCCAATTCCATTCCTCAAAAAGCCCAATTTTTTTTTTCCCAATGCTCGAATGCAACAGGTGCACTACGTAATACAACGCCGGAAAGAACAATTAATCCGACTGTTGCTCATTGGTTCGCGAATACTATTTTCTTCCTCTCTCTCTCTTTCTCTCTCTCTCTCTCTTTCTCTCTCTCTCTCTTTCTCTCTCTCTCTCTTTCTCTCTATATACCTCGCGATATTGCACACTGATTGGATCAATATCACGCAAAACAAGAACGAGAAAATCGAGGACAATGAAATTGTTGCTTTTAACCACTTGTATTTAAACGATCTATCTTTGGATCATATTTTTTGCTATCATTGTTATTTTTGTAGCCGACAAACAACTGATCGAACGAATGATTATTTTATCGATAATTTCAAACTCTTGCCTCATGATTCTCTTAATACTTATCTATGTGAATTTGCTCTTTATTGCTCTGACATCGCGCGTATTACATTCAATAATTGTACGATATCGTATGAAAATGTTACAAATGATTTATATTGCGACGAATCATAGAACGAAAGTTGACGTTAAAGTCGAAACGTAATTTCCTCGCGATAGAAACTGTAATCCCTGCTACGAAGTTTGAGAAATTCGAATGTGCAGAACTACTCGTAAAATAGGTAGAAATATGCCTGTAAAATATTCAATGAAAACTCGCTATAATATTTAACACTTTACCGACCGATAACCGATTAATCAGTTGTTTGTCACCGACCGATAACCGATTAATCGGTTTTTTGTCACCGACGCTTACCGACCGATATTCTATTAATCGGCTTTTTGTCGCCGACAATCTTTCTCATTATTCGAGCAGTAATTTGTTATTTAGTACTAAGGTGCCTTGCTCAGTTGCGTCAGTTGCGTTGCTCTGTAAGCTCCCACGGTTTTATACCAATTTGAAAAACGTGTCGTTCGCGATAAACGAAAAGAATCGAAAGACTGGAGAGTCTAAACGGAAACAGAGCCGGCGCCAGGGAGAATCTGCGCCTGAGATGCCGGTCGTATGTCGTATACGTGCGTATGTCGTTGAATTGCTAGCGGTCGGTAAAGTATTAACAGACAAACAAACTTTCCTTTCTTTCTTCCATCAGCTGTTCGTAAAAATAGGAATCGGCGTAAATAATCGTAGTCACGAGGCAAGCGGTTCAATGGATAAAAATTGAAACTGAATTCTACTCGTTGTCCACGTTTCTTTGTCTCCTCGTCTTTCGAACAAAGAAGGAACGCTGGCTATTCGAAACAACGAAGATCGCATCCGATTTTTCCCGAACTTATATAACGCACAACCCGACACAGAAACACGAATCCACTCACACCCATTAAATATCACATGGTACGACCATCTGCTTCTTTACACGGGAGACTAGCTTAAGGTAATTCCGTCACGCGACGACGAGAATGTCGCCAAATACTCTCTTATCATATGGTACAACCAATTCACCCAGCGTTATCGATCGAATGGATCTTCCGCGATGGAAGTTTCGCCGCTTTCGACGACGCGGATCCCAAACGCGAGGAATTCCTCGTTGCTCCAGCCGCGTCGTCGAAAACGTTCCAACTTGCAACGATAACTCCGGGTGTTCCATTTTATAATTTCCATATATACAAACGTCAAATATAATATACTCCTTATGTACAGTAGTGGCAATACAATAAACTCCACGAACGATAAGAGAAATGTTTCCCGCGAAATATCTAAATATTAAAACCAACTTATTTTTTTCTCTCTCTTGATATTCGTTGGTAGAACATGCGAAAGCATACGCAAGTACGAGACTACAGGAACGAGACTCGCACGACAGACTGTTAAATTAAAGAAAAGATATTCTTTCGAGAAATTGCGCCGTTGTTACTGAAACGAGCAACAAAATAAAAAAGAGCAATAAAATATCGTTACTCTTGCTAATTGTAAGAAGCGCGATAACGCGTAGACTGCGGATGTTCATGCGTTTCGTAGGAAATTACATAGGTGAAAAAATGCGTGGAATACGTATCGTGCAAAGACCTGTGAAACGTGGAAAATAGCGTTCTTCGCAACGTTTAATATGTTCGCTTAGAAGCTACTCTTGCAAATATTTTCACGGAAATGTGAATTCGCATAAGTATCCGCGATCTAGTGATTATTCGCGCGTATTTTGACTTTCGAGGGAAGCTCAGCGTTCTTTTATCATCCTTCGTCGTTTCTAAAGCATAACAACCGTATACCTAACCATGCTGCGTTATTTCGTTAATCGTCGATGCCTGATGACACTCGTCCAACAATAGAAATTTTATATTTCGGCAAAGTACGAGAGTACACTTATTAAGTATTAGGTTGTCCGAAAAGTGTCTTTATTTTATTTGCAACAACGTATCTTCAAGTTCTGTCGAACGTTGTAATCCTTAGTTTGATAGAACGGAATGGATCATACGTAATTCGATAAAATAATATAAAACGGAAAATGTGTCCATTATTTCCTTATAAAGCGAAAGAAACTTTTCGGACAACCTAACAGTACGCGCGATTTCTCGTCTCGAAGGTACACGATGGCGAACAAAAGAAAATCTAAAATTGATATTCTTCCAGTACTGGCAACTTTCATACCACCTACTTTTCACAGCGTTACCGATAATTACTTACCTGTATTATACTATAACGTTCGTTCAATGGTCCAGTGAACCTTATTTCACAAAATTATCGTATTTTTTTCTGTCCTATTATTTACCTTTCAAATTTTCATTTGCCCGTCCCGCCCTGTGCTCAACGCTTTGTCAAAACGTCGAAAGTCCCTCGATGGATAACAACAACTGCAGATTTAAATGTACAAATCACAGCACGGTCAAAAAAAAAAAAAAAAAAGAAAAGGAAGCTCTCTGGTATTCCCATCTGCGAAGGAAATACATCTTCTAAAATATGAAAAGTTGTCGATAAAACGTTCCTGCCTGACTCATAAACGTCGATGGAGCCACGTAGACGCGTATCTACACTTATGTACAAGACACCGCAACAAAAGGAAATACTACGAGATAACAAATTACAACGATATTAGGTCGAAACGAGGGCCGATCTCAATGGTCAACCGACAACCGACCGTTGATGCAACGGCCGATCGAGCGCATCTCTCTTCTTGTTACGATTTGGATTGTCCGGCTGGTCATCATCTGTGCGGACAATTGGGTACGTGTGGGAACAGATGGCAGTGGATCGACCTGAATCTGTAATTAGAACATATCGACACGTGGACCAGCGTATCTTCATAACGATCACGACGTTTGGTAACGTTGACACGGCTATGGGCGTGGAACGGTGGAAGTTTGAGTGGAACAGCGGCAGATTGGAACGTTGCTGATTTAAGGCTGGAAACTATTGAGATTAGGAAATTGCAAGATCGATCGGTTAGATCTCTCAAGCGTAGGAATATTAATCGTTGTAATCTGCAATATTACGATCGAGATTCGGAGAATTGGCATTACAGAGAATCGGAGATTTAGTCAGATTTAGCGACTGTAGGGATTTACTGTAGTGAAGAGACAGCTACGTTGAAATTATATTTACCGTGGGATTGTATCGTAATTATATCTGTTAAGGGATTAACGAGAAGTTAAAGAGGAAGAAAGGCGTATAGGTTTCGTATGAAAAGATACGAACGTTCGTTTTTAGATACTAATATTAGTTTTGGCTATAGGTTTATAGTACTAGTTTGATTGGAATTAATTTCAAGTTAGTTTTCGTCGGTTTAACCGTGGCAATCTGGAGTATTATTATATCCTGTGAGTTTCGGAGAACTGGGATTTCAGACAATCGGAGATTTGGCCGGATTTAACGATCGAGGGATTTGCTGCAATCGGTAACGGGCAGATAGAGCTACTTAAATTATATCGAGGAATTGCATCATAATTATATTCGTTGAAATAGCGTGCTTTATAAAAAGTTTAAATATAAGAAGTTACAGAGAAAGAAACGCGTATAGGTTTCGTAATGAAAGGTGCAGAAGTTCGTATCTAGTTACGAACATCGATTGGCTATGGGTTTATAATACGGTTCAAAGAGTAATTAGATTCGAATTAATTTTAAATTAGTTTTCGTTGGTTTGATTATGGTAATATGCAATGTTATTACCCGTATGATATTCGGAGAATTGGGATTACAGAGAATCGAAGATGCAGTCGGATTTAAAGATCGAAAGATTTGCTGCAGTAAGTAATAAGGCAGCTCTGCTGTCTAAATTGTATTAAAAAATTATATCGTAATTATATTTGTTAAGAGAGTATTGAGAAATCAAAGAGGGAGAAAGGCGTACAAATTTTGCAATGAAAAATTCAGCCCTGGATGCGAATATTAAATGGCTATAAATTTATAGCCCATCCAAAGAGTAATTAAATTCGAATTAATTTTAAATTAGTTTTCGTTGGTTTGATTATGGTAATGTGCAATATTATTACCCGAATGATATTTAAAGAATTGAGATTACAGAAAATCGAAGATTCAGCTGCCGTCTAAACTATATTAAACAATTATATCGTAATTATATTTGTTAAGAGATTATTGAGAAATCAAAGTGGAAAAAAGGCGTACAAGTTTTGCAATGAAAAATTCAGCCTTAGATACGGACATTAATTGACTATAAATTTATAGCTCATCCAAAGAGTAATTAGATTCGAATTAATTTTAAATTAGTTTTCGTTGGTTTGATTATGGTAATGTGCAATATTATTACCCGAATGATATTCAAAGAATCGAGATTACAGAGAATCGAAGATTCAGCTGCCGTCTAAATTGTGTTAAAAAATTATATCGTAATTATATTTATTAATATAAAAAGAGAAAGAAAGACGTACAAGTTTTGCAATGAAAAGTTCAGCCCTAGATACGAACATTAATTGGCTATAGATTTGTAAGCCAAATATAGATTTACAAGGTCCAAAGAGTAATTAGATTCGAATTAATTTTAAATTAGTTTTCCTCGATTTGATTATGGTAATATGTAATATTATTACTCGTATGATATTCGGAGAATTGAGATCACAGAGAATCGAAGATTCAGCCGGATTTAAAGATCGAAAGATTTGCTGCAGCAAGTATTAAGTCTAAATTGTATTAAGAAATTGTATCGTAATTATATTTATTAATATGAGAAGAGAAAGAAAGACGTACAAGTTTTGCAATGAAAAGTTCAGCCCTAGATACGAACGTTAATTGGCTATAGATTTATAATACGGTCCAAAGAGTAATTACATTCGTATTAATTTTAAATTGGTTTTCGTTGATTTAATTATGCTTTAATATGGAATATGATTGCCCTCGGGGACTCGTACAATCGGGATTACGGAGAATCGGTTTAGTCGAGTTTAGGGATTCCAGGTTCTGAGGCAATAAGGGAGCAACTGCGTTCAAATTACATCTTCCTACGAGATCACTGAAAGATCAAAGAGAAAGGAAGGTACAGATTTCACATGGAAAAGCGAGAAAGCATATTAACAGGAATATCGGTCGATTGACTTTATAATACGTTTCAAAGAGCAATTTGTTTCGGCTGAACTTCAACTTGCTTCCGGTTGATTTATTCGAATTACTAGGAAACTCGCCGATCAGCCTTCTCGTTGCAGCAGTTTATTCGACGTGTACGATGGATTAATTTCGAACTCGATGGCGGAGCGAAGAAATATCGGGGCATTAGTTACGTTAGGAGGCACCTGATCGATAATTCCACGCGAAACGAGATCTGTTTTCCTCCAGGCTGCCGCTGCGAAGCAGCGAAAGGCTCGTTAATATTCATAGAAACGGTAGTTCGCCTATCTTTGCCGAACTCGGTCGCGTGGCAAGAATAAAACCGCCGGTGCCTAGGAAAATCGTCGGCTGGAAAAAATGGTAGAACGAGCGGCGAAACGTCTCGAGCGAGCAGAATGAAACGGTGAAAGGGGGAAATGGTCGGTCGTAAAAGGTCGGTCCGACTGGTAATTATAATAAAGTCAATTAAGAGCGCGGCGTGCACGGTGGCATCTTTGTCATTAGCTCGGTGCCCTTCCGCTTTCGTTCGCGCGGGCCGGGCAATTACCGGAGCAATTCGAGCCTTTACGCCGCGCTGTGCAACCGGGTCGAAGAAACGAGAGGAAAAAGATACGCGCGTGGAACGACGCGTTCCCTCGAAACGAAGGAAAAGGACGAAAGCAGGAAGATCCTGTGGTACACGTAGCTGTCCGCTGCTAATTACTCTTCCCCTCCCTTTCGCTCGACTGCTATCTGTTGTGCTCCCTTTGCCTCGATGAGGAAAAGGATAGATTAGCTCCGTCGAGGCTCGACACCTTCCCGGATGCTTTTGTCGAGCAGGTTGAAAAAGAGACATTAGAGAGCGCCGAGGAAATTGAGGATGAACGCGACGCGGATGGAAACAGAAGACGAATTATTTTCGTCGAGGTACGGAGATGTCGAAACTGTTCTACCGATAGATTATGGTTTAACGTTGGCGTTGACAGTTAGTTAAACGATGGTGGTAGAGATATTTCGACACTAACGTTACCTCCGTCCAAGCGAGCGGTTTCGAAATTTCAATGAAATTGTACACTCGTCGTTGTTCCTTTTGTTCGTCTATATGCAAATTCGTATATTATCCGATCGATATATTTCGATTTTTGTTAATATAGGAATTTGCATGAAGTTAGGCGAACAAAAGGAATAACAGCGAGTGTATTCTTAATTTCGTAATTTTAAATTAAATTTTAAAACCGGTCATTTGTTCGGGGTTAGGCCTGGTGAAGTTAGTGTTAAAAATGCAAAAAAAAAAACGGAGTAAAAGGAGGATTCTTAGGATATAGGTACCGTGTCGTTACCCTTATACAGATAAATTAAACTTCGTTCGTATGAATTTCTCTGACAACGAGTGATTTATACAGGGTGATTGCTAACTGGTGGTACAAGCGGAAAGGGGGTGATTCTGCGCGAAAAAAGAAGTCGAAAATATAGAATAAAAATGTTTCGTTCGAGGCTTTGTTGTCGAAAAAATCGACTTTGAATTTTGGCTCGGTACGCGTGCACTTTATCGCGTCTCGTTATAACGGATCTCGCTGTAGATCGTTGTCTCGGTGGAAAAATTTAACAAAAAAAGAAATTAAAAGAAAGATTTTTATTCTATATTTTCGACTTCTTTTTTCGCGTAGAATCACCCCCTTTCCGCTTGTACCACTACTTACCAACCACCCTGTATAGTCGCGGTTCGTGCGTTGGAGACCATCCAACTTCCCACTACCTACGATTCTTCGTTCTGACAATAAGCGTTCACGCACAAATAGATAGATGCAATCGGTAAAAGTTCCTTCCACTGGACTTTTCAATTTCGCTCGAATAAGCAGAGTTCATACAAACGAAGTTTTCTACTATATCGATATCGATTAGATGGTACCTTTTCGGATCGTCCTTCATATCGAAACCGTCGATCTTTAGAATATTCCACTCGTCCCTCGGACCTTTCGAGTAGCTGAACGACACCTGCAACAGAAAATCCGTAACGTAAATGAGACGAAGAACATGTCGAGCATGAAAATTGTCAAGAATATAAACGCTAACCATCGAATATGCGATTCTAATTTAATTTAAAAATCGACACGATTTCGCGTTTCTTATTTTTCATATTTTCCATTATGCAATTCTCTTTTTTCATTTTAATTACGATCGAAAGTGCCATCAAGTACGAGGTCACTGGCAACGGCGTAGAAAAAAGTTGCGCGGTGATTTACAATTTTGTTCGGATAGACTTTTGACTGATTATCGTGACAGTTGGGATTGGTAGCGCGTGAATGATCATCTGCATTGAAATATCAAGGGTTAGGTGCTGTTTCGTCGACTGGTATCGTTAATCGATGCTTCGTTACAACATCTCGCTATATCGGCAGCAAATTATGTCACGCTTGACGCGCATGATCATCAGAAAGGAACGCGATATTGCTTATTTTCGCATTCCAGGCCGAGAATCAAGCAACACGTATTACGCTGGTCGTATGAAACGCGAGACCAAAAGCCCGATCATGTTCTGCCTATGAGCGCTATAAAAATATTTGTTCGCGAGGCTCGACGATACGCTTGCGTAACTTACGAGCTATGGAAAATTTCGGTATACTCGTTTTCTACTTCGTCAGCTTTTCAAGAATCTTCGGATTCGTCGAAATCGGAGCACGCGCGTTTCGAACGTTCTCGTACATTTTGGCCTCTCGTTCGCTTTAATCGAAACCGATCGGTCTACGTTTCGCCGGAATTAATCCATGAATCTATAATTAACCCACGAATCGATCAATACCTTGTTGTTAACGATCTATCAGAGCGTTTAGATACCGCCGACTGGTAATCTAATTTCGTCGCGTTACGGAATATTATTAACCCTCTGCGGTCCTTTTGGAGTTTTATCGTTGACAATTATGGAAATTATTAGATTATCGTCCTAATGGGTCGATCTCGATAGTAATTGTTCGAATTTTTCCTCCGATTGTTGTACATTTAAATAAATCCGCAGTAATTTCAGTACCTGCGATTTTTGCGAACCGATCTGCTGTTGGCTGATGAACATCATCTTCTTATTTTATTCAAACGGTTTCTTTCCTAAACGATAGAAACAGCTATATATCTCGAGATACGTTTCGTCCGTTCACGGTAGAATATCATTTTCGTATTTGGTTCAATTCTGACGGTCTTCTTTACGGTTTGCCATTTTAACGAACCAATACGATGTTGACAGCTGAATATCGTTTCCTTATTTGACTTGTACGGTATCTTTGTTAAACGGTAGAAACAGCTATATATCTCGAGATATACTTGTTTCTACCATTTATCGAAAAAAAACTCGTCCAAATTGAGTGAAATAAGAAAATGATATTCGACTGTCAACACCAGACCGGTTAACAAAAACGGCACGTTGCGTTCGAAGGCAGGGGAACTTGGAAAATGTGCAGGTAATAGCAAATAACACCTGGTGTACGCGACGACCACGCGTAAACATAAGGCGATCACCTGCTCGGGTTGCGTGAGTTAGTTCGAGGGGTCGGCGTTCTCCGGAAGAACGGAGAACGCGACGATCGAATCAATTGGTCATTGTTCGCGTACGAGCGAGGAAAGAGGCAGCAGCAGCAGCCATGGTGATTCATCGCGGGGATTATTCCATTACCCGCGATTAGACTTCACACTGCGACCCGTACGATCTTAATTCCCCTCTTGTGCCCCTCTGCCGTGGCTTTTTTTTAATCCCCCGCCTCGTACCGGATCAATTAATCACCGCCGGTGGAACGCAGCCGAGATTGAGCGCGAACGGTACTCGCTTCGACGAGCGCGCCGCGAATTACCATTTTCAACGCGGAACCAAGTATTTAAGGACTTCAGCACGGTTAGACAGAAGCAAATCCGTGGAATTTTGCAGAAATATAATTTCGTCGCCTTCTGCTGTCTGTGCGCGAGAAACGTAATATCAACTATAACAGTTTCGACCAGCAGCGTATTTATTTGTCACATTGCGTAGAAACCGTATCGCGTAAAATTGAAGATAGAACTCTGCAACTGTGAAAGTTCGAAAAAGAAATTTGCAGAAATATAATTTCGTCGCCTTCTGCTGTCTGTGCGCGAGAAACGTAATATCAACTATAACAGTTTCGACCAGCAGCGTATTTATTTGTCACATTGCGTAGAAACCGTATCGCGTAAAATTGAAGATAGAACTCTGCAACTGTGAGAGTTTGAAAAAGAAAGTACAGAGAAGGAATAGAATTGGAAAAATGTGAAATCACACGAATTCCCGACAAAGTCGTAGGATTTCGGTGGTAAAGGTCGAAACGATCGAAGAACGAAGAAATTATGAAATCATGGAGCCGTCGGGAAATCGAAATACACTGCAAGCCGCAAGTATTAGGATCCTCGGAACTATCTGATTGCAATTACTGCAAAACTCTGATCAACTTCATTCTGTTTAACACTTTACGTCATGAAGCAAAGTACGTGCGACACGAACGAATCAACAGGTTTAAAATTGTTTAATTGAAAAATTTAATTGAAATTTAAAATTTAATTGAAAAATAAAAGCGGTGGGAAGCACGCAATCTATATTAACATCGCAATAACATCTATTGTACTTATTAGACGATAGTATGATTCTAAAAAGAGAGTTCTATAATTCTAGGGAATAAAATTCAGTCATTCGAACGTTTCACTTACCTGCTCGCCAAAGGTATCCTTGTTGAGGAACTTCATCGGTTCCAGATGAGAATGGAACTGCTCGACGACTGTGAGCTGCTTTTTCAGCAGATACTCGATAATGTATCCCATCGTCACGTCGTCGGGCAACCTAATTCTGTCGCCCACCGTGATGAACTTCCCGCCTCTGCAAGTAAACGCAAACACCCGTTAACCGCATCCACCGTGTCTCTCATCGATTACCTGATCAAACGTAGGAAATCGTCTCGCGTGACCGCGTCCTCGCGAATTCCTCCTCTCAATATCGTTCGATCGTCCATCAAACATATCACGTACTACCATTTACGCTCTTTTCTATTTTTTTTTCTTTCTTTTTTTTTCAATTTTTCGACAAGTGGAAGTTAGTGTTTTATCGCGATTCATATAAACGATTCGTATAAACGTAATTCATATGGCGAACACGTAAAAATTATTTTCGTCGAATCTACGATATTTCGAACAAACGATACGTGCAAATTGCAACGTCAGTTAGAAAAACGTCGTTTTGTAGTTACAATTATTCCGATACAAGGATCGTCGATCTTTCTACGAACGCTTGGAACCTCCAAGAACTGGCCATTCCACCTACGCCCTTTCGAGATCTACAAGCTCCTTTAATATTGCCGGACACGTTCCAAGGAATAATAAACTCGGTTTGTGATTTATTTCAGAAATCTCGAGCCATCGACCGAAATAAATTCCGGGACGATCGCGAAATAAATTAACCGTCCGTGAATACCATTTCACCTGGACCTGGACGCCGGGCCTGTGACGTGAATTACGGAACGTTCTATGGCCTCGGCGCGTGCTTTTCATCCTTTTCCACACGGATCGTGTCGCGGCTTTCCCTGTGGACCGCGCCCACCTCGTTCTAGGATTATCCGCTGTTTATGGCCGGTTCGCGTCGGGTGGCCAATGCGAAACAGGGTAGAAAAGAAGAGCGGAAGAGGGACGAGCCTGTCGAGGGCAGCTAGGCAAACCGAGCGCGACGCCGATAAATTCTTCGCCTCCGCGTGTCGTATTCGCACACGCGTGTGCATGGAAGACCAGGAAACGCGACCAATGCGAGCGGCTGTGTTATTATTTATGGCTATTAGAGACGCGGATAACGTGGATTATGGCTACGTACTGGCGATAACGTCATCCTACGGGTCGGGTAGAAGTTCATTCGAATTGAAGATCGATAGCGCACAGCGGATAAAAAGAATCGTTGACAGACGAGACTGGCTTTTGCAGGTAAACGAAACTCGAAGCGAACAGAGTTTGGAGTAAATTAAAAGTGGTCGTGGAATTCTTTTTTTTAATTCCGGTATCGCTTTTACGTCGGAAGTCTTAGGGCAGTTATTAGGAAAAGTATAGAATGTTTGAGATACCAGTTTGTTCAAGGTGGATAAAAAATTGCAGCAAAGGATATGGACGAATAAAATCGCATAATGTCACGGAGAAACTGATAAACTTTTATGCTTATGCTTCAAACTGCCGGTAACAGCGAAAGACAGAAACTATTTGAAACTTTGATCCAGTTGGTAAAATCGTATAGTGTAATTTTGTAGCAGATTTTGCTAGGGCGCGGGTAATTTGAAAATTAAATTAAATTAAATTAAAATTAGAAAAGATGATAAAATTATTTTCTCTTGTGATCAAGTCGGACACAGAAGTCACAACATAGGAACAATCGTCTCGCGTACATGGCGTTTTCTGAGCTGGAGCGCATGAGCCTTGAATACGCAAATTAGCTAATCGCGGAGAGTAGTTTTGGGAAGTAAACGCAATGGTCGAAGAATTTTCCAATCGCGATATTGCGATTGCCTTTATGTCGGGTCTTAGCGTACTTACGCTTTTATGTATCGTTACTAACAAGCTTTAGCAGTTTAGTTTTAACTTTCTCTCAAAGCTGTAAGTGTATACCCTTGTTTGAGCTGCAGTGAATAAATCGTCAATGCGCAAATTAGCAAATCGAAGATGTGAGAGAGGAAAAGGGTAAAGTAGAAGATAAAAGAATTAAAACGTTCGGGAAATTCGCGAGACGTTGAAATTTGCGAGAAATTTAAACGTCGAGAAACACACGAAGGAACGCGTTAGAGAAGCGAATGTAATAACAAAATACGTATAAAAAATGCAAGGATATCTGCATCGAAAGTGTCCATTTATTTAAAAGCAACACCTTGAAAAGACCACATGCATAATTTCCAAATTAAATCCATTTTAATGTAATGATAAAATGGTCCTGAGGAGCGCAACGATATTTGCATTGAAATTACCCATATCGTTCGTTGAAAACCAACATGCTGAGGACCGCATACTAACAGTATCAAAATCAGATATCCATCCCAATCCTGTATATCGTCATTCATCGACTTAAATCCATTCTACCGAAACGAAACCAAAATCAACGACGAAAACCGTGATTCGAGATCGTCGACCTTCGAACACGTAATCTGAATATCCTGCCGAACATCCAGATAAAAAGAAAAAAAAAAGGACGAGGAGGAAAGGTTTTGATCCGCGACTTTTCAACCGGGCGAGAAATATTAGAATCAGATAATGGGAAAGTAACGAGGGACCGTTTAATTGTCGAATGCAGGGGCGCTGGAAGAGGACGACGGCTCCTTAATTTACCGGCATTCCAGGCATGTAGATTAGCCGGCGCGAGCATGTGCACCTGCTGGTCGGCCTGTCGTCGTCCTCGTCCCGCTCTGCGACGCGCCGGAAACTGGTTAGCCGCATTAAACCGAGTCGCCGCGCATTTATTAACTGACCACGCTCGTCTCCGATATCTCCTAGTCCCTAACGAATTTCCATCGATTACGCGATAATTCAGCCTATTAATTGGACGAATACTCTCTCTCTCTCTCTCTCTCTCTCTCTCTTTCTCTTTCTGTTTTCCTCTCTTCGATCTTGGTGGAGAACGCGTGGCGAATCTGTTCTGGTGCCACGCGAGCCTAACACGCCGCGACACGCCTCGACAAGCTTGAAATTATTTTCCATGGCGTGTTCAAAGCGCCTCTACTTCTGTCTCAAAGTTGTTGATTCAAACTGCTTTTTTTTCTACGTGTATTATACACGAGTTGGTTGATTTACGAGTCGAGAATTTCGATTGACGAATTCGGGGTGCAGGAAGGGTGTCGCTAGCATCTTGAAAGTGACGCGCAAGAATTTTGGAAGAAATACTTGCGTCGAATCGATGTGACGAGCCTCGGTTCAAAGATAATTAGATTCCTTTCAACCATAGACACCTAACGCAGACCCAGATGATCAGGCCTTATTCGTAGGTTCGTTTCGCGACTCGATGGTTAAACGAGGATTCGTTCTCTCGAAGATTCCAACACCGACGGCTCTTTAGAATTTCTAGACACTTACAAAAACAGTGGCGGATAAAAGGAAATTTAAAATTGATAGGAGTCTTAGTAACTTCTGCTCGAAAAAATTCTTTATCGCGTTAGCAAGAACCGTTTGTTCCGTGGTATTGCACATTACATTTATTCGTTGCATTTATTAAATATAAATTCATTTCGTTCAACTATGGTCTTTGTACACCTGCTCCTTATTTTATAAACTTTCTTTTATCCGCCGCTATATGTATATGAACGTCTCAAAAGTCGAACTTGATCAGTACCAGTTTTTACACAGTTATCAATTTCACATTATCCGGATACATGATTAATATTCAACATCTCGAAAGGGAAACCAGATCGTGCATAAAATTTATCTTAAGGAGACGGCATAAATAACCGCAAATTCTATATACAGGGTGTACACACTTTTAATTTCCAGCGTCTTCCTCGATAACGATAAGTGCGAGGGAAAAATGAGGGAGAAAGAAGATGAACGAGTGCAAGTGCAAAGATGCACGCGCACTTTGCAGTTGCGTTATCTTTTTAAACGAAGACCATACCCTTTTTTGTATAAAATACAAATCAAAGTTTAAAGACAAATCGTTACAACAAATTGTTACTTTCTCACAGAGAACGTTCACCTGGATCGACCGATGTGTTAAAAAACATATGATGTCGTTAAAAGAAACATCGATAATGGTCGTATCTCCTCTACGCGTTCACCTACGCTGAAAGCTAATCGTGTCAAATTACGTTGCCCCCGAGATCATTCAACTTGTTCCTGAAACACTTTTCAGTACCATCGAAGTCCAACGAGATATTTCGGATAATAAAGTTAGACGACACACCCTGTATAGTAAATAGCGAATTAAAAAAAGAAATGGCATTCGCACTTGTCGTGTTTCTACGCGTTCCAATTTTACGCAGTTAATTAATCAGCACGTTCTCTGATATACAGGGTGGTTGGTAACTGGTGGTACAAGCGGAAAGGGGGTGATTGTACGCGAAAAAAGAAGTCGAAAATCTAGAATAAAAATTTTTTTTTTTCAATTTTACCATCGAGACAACGATCTACAGTGAGATCCGTTATAACGAGACGCGATAAAGTGCACGCGTACCGAGCGAAAATTCAAAGTCGTTTTTCTCGAAAACAAAGCCTCGAACGAAAAATTGTTATTCTATATTTTCGACTTCTTTTTTCGCGTAGAACCAGTTACCAACCACCCTGTATACATTTATTTTTACACATACACCGACAATTTTTACTTGTCAATAACTAAAAAACAAAGCCAAAAACGCAATTTTGATATTCTTGATTTTTATGTTATTTCGGCTCTAAGAATCAACCCCTCGGATTTCCTCGCACCTGTAGCCGAACACCCTGTATATACCGTACGTTTCTCCGGAGTCTCGCCGTCTCTCGCGTTTCAACGCACGTCCAGAATTGAACCCTTTGGATCGGCTTGAAGTTCCGATTCCTTGAATATCTCTATGGCTGGCGGCAGCAGGCATTCCACTCGTCAAAGTAAAAGGAAAGCACGAAAATTTGGGTGGACGTTGATCGAGCAGCTAGGGCGAGAAGACGCGCGACCCGCGGCGGACATAAATCGTGCCAATTAGAGCGGCGACCGGTAGTCGCGGACACGACGGGGCCGCTTGTATATCGCGCGGCACCTCCTCTTCTCGGGGGCTGCGCAAACGTGAGAGAACACCGACGGACAAATGTCTCAAAGGCTCGCCGCCTCCTCTTGGCCACCTATCGTAGATTTGTCCCATCGGTTCTCCGGGGAAACGAGGATAAATCGGTACGGCAGCGGTGGCGGCCGAAGATAAGGCACGGTCGGTAGAATAAATTTTTATCTAGGTAATTGTTCGAATAAATACGTTATTGTAAAACTTTGCTGTTGCTGAATAAATTTACTCGCGAATATCCCGTTAATTTGTCATTCGGAATTCAAACTTTGCCATCTGTTGTTTATAATATAATTGCAAATTTATTATTACAAATTGCAGCAAATATAACAAAATCACGCCACGGTCATTCGTTCTCTATCTACTTGCATGAATAATAACGTAGTATCGTGGACGAGGGGCCTAGGGGGGTGTCATGCGAATTGTAAACGAGCGGTTGCTGAGCGTGTGCATGATGGGGCTTAAACAAAAGATATCAGACAAAAGACAAAGGGTTGCTAAGAGACATAAACGAATTAACGGCGGTATGAGTCGAGAAGCCAGAGAGTGCGGATTGCGTCGTCGAGATAGTGTTGTTAGCGTTGTTGAAAGAGAGTTGAATCTGTGTTGACGAGAGTTGTTAATTAATTATAATACGTTGTTACGATTAGTTCATGTTAAATAACCGTTGTTTTCTGTTTAATCCATTTATCATTAATAAACTAATTATTATTATATCTTCGATACTGCAATAACTACAGTGGCTGCGAAAGGTATTCGTACGCCATTGTATTCATTCAAGCATTTACATGCTAATTAATTGCGTTACATACGAACGAACTTTGAGTGCGTTAAATCTCATGCAATTTGCCAATATTTTCGTAGGACAAGAAAAATTCGACACTATGAAAATGAGATGCAAAACCTGATAAAGAAACGCTTTATCTTCTATACGTGTTACAAAATGAAGTTACCGACAAGCGTCCGTACCTTCCGGCTAATCTCAACAGCCACTGGGTGAATTTTCGCCAGGCTTTTATCATTTTAAAGAGCGTTTCTCGAGTAAGCTTTAGATATGCGAAACATCGATCCATGAGAAAAAGAAACAGAGGTCGGAAATATGAATCAGGCGCAGTTTACGGATATTTGCAACGCAACAGCGACCTTCTCCGCTGTTTTATTTAGAATCGCTGCCACCGATATAGCGTTTCGCGAATTCGCTGTGCAAACGATCGATGTCGGTTCACGGTCTACAGGACGTTTGCCGAGCCAATAGAAACTCACGAAATCGTCGATTATATTATCGAAAAAGATTACATAAAGTCACGATCAAAGGCAGGCTGTATCAGCTAATTGGAAAATGAAACCACGTGCGGATACTTTTCGTAGCTTCTTACATTTGACACGCGTTTGTTCTTGCTGTGTGGTACTTTGTCAAATAATTATTGCGATTCGTTTAATTATATTCGCCGGAGTATCTTTATTCGCTCCACGAATACAAAAATAGATAGCAATATCGGCAAAGACGAATAAATTTGACGATCAAATGAATTTATTCGTCATTCACGAATACGATTCACCGAGACTCGTTAGGCTAGGTCGTGAACAATCCGCATTTGCAATGCAACGAGGACTGCCCGGCCCTCGGCAAGAAAAGCAGGAAGACGCGCAGGTGCGCTTGAATAGATAAAACAACGCGGCTACGAAGTTCCCTCTTTCGAGATCCTCGATTACTTCTTTCGATAGCCTAACTCGTTTCATTATACGGTTATCCTATCCTTTCTAATTTTATCCCGTTGTCCAAACTATTAGATTAAATCTTCTCCACGAATCGCCATGCGATAGACTCGAGTTTTCGTTTTCTCAAACGTTAACCCTTCAAATTATGAGCGCATTTTCGTAAATCGTTCCCTCTAAACGATGAAACTAAGAACAATATCGTCGTCGATACGTGTCCTCAGTCGTCGCTCGTTCACGACAGCCTTTGTTTCACGAAATTCTCGTTGCGTCGACCAGCATATTCGAAACGTTCAAGCAACCGCGCGTTAATAATTTCACCAAACAAACAAAAATATTAACAAACTTAGACGGCGACTACTAAAACGAAAAACGTAACGTAGCATGCGTTCCATTGCGACACGATTCCCACCCAATTAAGATTGCAATTCCCATAAACAGTTAGAAAGACCGTGTTCCGGCTGTTCGAGCCCTTCCAAGATCCCCAAAGCGAAAATCGATCCGCGACGCCGCTCTCCCCGTTTGTTATCGTTCCCCCTACGTCTGACAAAAAGCTTCCCCTATTCCGCCACAAGCGTCTCTCTTGAAACGCCGAAAAATCGAACCGCGTAAACAATTTCTTCCCTGTTTGCTCGTAGTGGCGACAAATTTCTCACGCTCGCCTGCCATCCTGAAGAAACGGGCAACGGACGCGCGTCCCATGGAAAATTTCCGCTATGCCCGGTCCAATTAGCCGCGATCTCTTCGGCCGCGTACGCAAAAGTAGCGCGTCTAATTAACGTTTTCCAGGAGTCGATGGTCAGGAGAAAGTCTAAATCGAGGGGACGGCAGAGAGGAGAGGCTCTAACAAGGAAAAAGACGGGCGAACGAACGTTAGCGCGAAGAGAGAAAGAGAGAAGCGCTCATTAGCGAATACCATCGCCGGATTCGAGAATCCACCGTGCCTCTGCCCATCTCTCGGCTCTTTTTAATTGGCCAGATTAGTCCCGAAATCGCGTACCCTTTCCTCGGACCTTCCCTCTCCCTTTATTTTTCTCCGAGTATCTTCGTCCTCGTTTCTCTCGTAGTTGACCAATGGTTTCACGTCTTTTTCAGGCGCGTTGCGCGACCGGTCGTCTCGTCGGTCCGTCGTTCGGTGTCCTTTCGGCAGCGCGCCGACACGGAATATCGGCCTCGTTAAAATACCTGGGGCCCGCGACGAAATCGAAATTTTGGGGTTACACGGCAAGCAACCGAAGAGGGGAGCGGAATCGAAGCTTTCCGTCTTCGTCCGGTGCTAAATAACCAAGGACAGATTTCGCTGATACCACCACCGTTTCAGACGATTCCTTTTTCTCTACCTTCTATTTTTTCTTCTTTTCTTCCTTTCTTCCTTAGTTTCCGTTTATCTCACGGCCCGTTTTTCGCCCTGTTCTCCGAGGCATTCCGGGCGAGCTTCTCGCGAGGGAAAAGGAACGCTTCCGATGACGAGTTCTCGAAACAGGCTTCCTCGAATTTGCTCATCGGTCTTGGACGAGCAGGAAACTAGCTCCGAGCTATAGTTTCGTGGAAAGGTGTGTAATTTGCACAGTTGATAGATACGGGTGAATGGTAATTTTAATTCACCAGTTTGGCAAGATTTGTATCCAAGTCTTATTTTCAAGGTTTTATTTAGGTTTGCCTTTTAAATTGCCAATCTGACTTGGACGGGCAAACTGACCTCGAATTTTGCTTTCACGGAAAGATGGATAATTAGCGGACTTACGACGAGATGGTAATCTCAATTTCCTAGTTTGTGAAGATTTTTTTCCGTGTAAATCAAAGCGTTATTTCGGTTAATTAACGAACGTGGTCTACAGAAGATGTTCCTCGAATTTGTCGATTGGTTTTGAATGGAGAAACTGACTTGGAATTTTGGTTCCGAGGGAAGGTGAGTAATTAACAGATTAACAAAATGAATGGTAATTTTGATTCTCCGATTTGAAAAGACGCGTATCCGCGTAAAACAAGGTTTTATTTAGGTTAATTAGGAAACGCGGTCTAAAGAGGCGTTCTTTCAATTTGACGATCGATTTTGAACAGGGAAACTGACTTCGAATTTTAGTTTCGAGGAAAGGTGGATAATTAACCAATTAACAAAGTGACTGGTTTTATTTTTATTTTCATTCTCCAGTTTGGGAAGATCTGTATCCGTGTAAAACAACGTTTTATTTAGCCTAATTAGGTAACGCGTTCTAAAGAGACGTTGTTCGAATTTTACTTGAGAAATAATAAGAAACGAAGAAAAACGTGAAATTGTTAGATTTGCAGGATTAGCTGATTTTCGCGAAGGGTAATTTCAGTTTTTCAGTTTCGAAAGTTTCGATTCCCGATGTACTTGAATTTTTATTTAGATCAATTAGGCAACTAGCGAACGTGAGAAAGAAGGGAAAGTTTCTAAAATAAGAGCATTTTAATGGACCTCGGTGAGAGTGAAATTAACCTGCTACGGTCTTCGAACCTTTTACGTCCCAATCTGGACAGCGAGATCGGAGCAAACCAAAAGAGTTTTAACGACTTTGACGTCAAGTCGGAGCCGGAAATCGTACTACCAACGATTATTTCTTGTTTCAAAAAATAAGAAAAATTTACGAACGTCTCTAGTACCTAGATCGTCGATTTTTATGCAAATTTATTGCGAACGAGACGTAAGCAGAGACTTGCTTCATCCACCAAATATTACAACGAACACTTTGCTCTATAAATTTGATACATTTTGATGTACGTTTTCGTCGCATCTTTCGATTTTTACGCGAATTCAGGGAAATCTCTGCCTGATTAGCTATAAAATAAAAAAAACTTTTGGCAAAAATAATTCACGATAAGTCTCTGTATTACCATTTGACCGCCGCCTATTGACATTCTCGCATAAGCAGATCGGCGATTAACATTCTCGAATAAGTAAATCGGGGACTAAATTCATCAAATGTTCGAAAAGAAACATGGCTGGAAAGCGAAAAGAGAAAGGAGAAACGCGAAATGGAAAAGAGGCGCCACGGAGGGGACGGTTGAGCCTCGAGATCGATTATCGATCCCACGATCGAGCCACCGTACCGGATGAAACTATCGGCCACGTCGCGCACGTATCGCCACTTCATTCGTTCGGGCCGCTTCGAATCGTTTCCGATCGCCGATTGAACAACCGCCTTAGGCCTGATCGCTTCTCGATCCCGGAGAAAGAGACGCGATGGATCGTTATCGATCGTTCCATGGACGCCCCAACGTCGCTTACGATCGATTCGATTGAGACGTATATTCCGCGATGCGTCCAGTATAAACGTCTCTACCGTCTCTCTCGACCATTTCAACGTCCATTTGATTCGAAGAAATTTTTTCATTTTGGTTTCACTTCTTTGCACCGATAACAAGAAAACTTTGATTATGCGAGTGATATTATCATTACACGGGTAACGTTCTACAGAGTGTCTACACAGTGTTCGTGGTACAAACAGCAGCAGGTGATAATAAGTCGAAAACATGGAACAAATTTTGTTTATTCGGGGCTTTGTTTTCGAAAAAATCGACTTTGAATCTTCTCCGAGTACGCATGCATTTGACTATGTAGCGGTTAAACGAATCACGATCGCTCTATGATAGAAATTTTCTTCGCTTTTGAAACAACAAGGAAGTCACGATCGGAATTCAAAATCTTGAGTTTTTTAATTGGAAGATTTATGTAATACAAGGCTACTATATATATATATGTAGTATCGGAATACTTAAAGGGTACGGTCCGCTTTTCTTCTCATTTTTTGTATCGTGGAAGAAAAATCGGACTTCGGACGGTCGTCGGGATTCGAACCCGGGTTCCGAACGTTCGCAACCTAAGGCGCTAACCACTGCGCTGCCATCGTTCGACACTAGTTAGTGTCGAGTGATGATATTTTGCTGTCGAGTGCCGCCACAGGCCTTTTTTCCACGATACTACATATATTTTTTTTATTAATAACATAAGGGTGTTTCTGAAATCGTGATACAACCGTAAGATGTGAGATACTTTTACCGTGAGAAATTACCTTTTCTCCGATTGTATCATAATTTCGAAACACCCTATATTACACGCGAGCTCCTATCATATTCTTTTATTACTTGAAAATACGTCGAGCATATTACGGCGAAAACAGGTGAATTTTCCACGATGGAATATCTCCTAAAAACAGAAGTCTCCGAGGATGAGATTAAATCTGGATTCCCTTCGACGACTTTGTTATTCCCATGCGTGTCACGATGGAAAGCTCCCAAGCTTTTCCACAAGCCGAATCGCTCCTCCCCTGGTACGTATCTTTCTCGCCGCGACAATAAACGGAAAAGTAAAAAATACGACGGCAAAAACTATGTGTCGTCTATGTGGTATGGTGAAGCGTAAGGGAGCGACGACTCGATCGATGGACCATTTCCACGCTTCCCTTTCTGGTAGCTGCGAAGATCAACGACCCGGAAGATTAGAAAATCAGGTTAAGACATCATCGTCGTTTCAACTTGCGATAAAAAACGGCGAGGAAAAAACGTATAGTATAAGCGAGAGAAAGCAGAGAAGAAATTATTCAAACATAGTTGGACACCATGCAAATCGATTCCAACCATATAACACGTTAATAAAACAGCTGACGGCTTTATCGTCGCCGTAAAAAGCGGCATCGTTGGTATTTCCTGGCCATCAACGAGCCCGTTACTGTCGTCGAGCGTTTTAATCATCCATTCGCTTCGTTCCTTCTAACCGACCGACATTTTCATAGAAAAACAAATACGAGGCGAACGAGATAAACGGATCCTCTCGAGTCCCACGTATCGAAGATGCGGGCGGAGAGGCGAAGATGGTGGACAGGGAAGGAAGCGAAGGAAGCGTCCAAAGGATCTCTTTGATTCCATTATTGCTCGCCTAATTGGATTCCACCGCGTGATCGCGGCCTGCAACGTCTATAAACCCGCGGCCGACCAAACCAATTTGGGCATTCCTACGGATACGTGGCCGGTGGATCCGTCGCCGATCTATAGATCACTCGACCCGGCTACCTGATGGCTCGCCAGCCTGAATTTTCGGCCGATCTCTGATCGTGCAAAAGCCGTCTCGGTATTCCGGCTCCTTCGCTGCTAGACAGAAACTCAATTTTCGAGGGTGGCATCGGTTCAGGGCTTTCATTTCATTCGGAGAAACATTATGGATCTATCGATATTTGTCGCGACCCGGTATATCGTTATTTTAGGCGTCTGTGTTTTTTAAGAGTCGATTTAGATCGAACGTCGAGTTATTAGGTTGTTCGGAAAGTTTCTTTCGTTTCATGAGGAAATAATAGACGCACAACGTGTTTCGTTTTATATTACTTTGTCGAATTACGTACGATTCAATTTGTTCTGTTGACATAAACAGCGTGACATTTCACACACTTGGTTTCGCGTTCGTACGAAGGTGCACTGTTGTAAAAAACACGTTTGCCAAAGAAAGACACTTTCCGGACAACCCATATTTAGCAACTTATCGCGCGTGGGCAGTAAAATTTTGTCCAACGGTTCGGTAAAACGATTCAGTCGAGTAAATTCGTTCCGTTCAATTTTTCTAGTCGAGTAGGATTTCCCAAACCATTCGCTGTCAACTGGCTGAACCTGTAGTTCAACTCCACTAATTCCTACGCAGTGATAGTTTGCAAGACACTTTCCATACAGTAAATCGTTTAACAGTAAGTGGCTACCGTTACTTGTCTCAATTAATTGGACGTGCTCCAAAAAGCCTAGAGAGTCGGTAGTTTGTCTTCGAGTTAAAAATTATTATGGTCGATCGGCAACTCCGGAATTAGAATCGTTCGCAAAATTATATTTCCCAGTTTCTTTTAGTATTCCGTACGTTTTAATGGTTCTTTTACTTTGTTACATATTCCATATTTTGTACGTTTGTAAAGAGACAACAACGTTTCGAAATCGAGGATTTTGTTTCGGAAAAGAAAACACTGGAAATGTTTGCAAATTTGTTTTCTGCAGTAGCCTTCCTCCCTTCCTTGCATCGATATAAAAAATATAAAAAGTAACATCGTCGCTGGAACAAGATCGGTAGAGCGCAAAAGGGTCGATTCCATCTACGAAGATTTTATCGTTTTCCCTCTTTGAATAAAAACAAATCGAATTAGAATTTAGCAGACCTGTTAATCAACTACGACAGAAAGGAAACTCTATCGAAGAACTTGTTTAATTAACCCTAGACAAAATGTAACTGGACGTTTCCAAAAGCACAGGTTCCTGTTTTATTAATCTCTCTTCCCCTCAAACTCACTTTCACCGAAAAAGACCAGTTCGAGCACCAGAAACGCGAGTTGCCGAGCATGATTAATCGCGTCCCTCGACAAATAAACCTGTTCAACCTGCAGAGATGCAAAAGAAACCCGAAAGACGTGTTTTAATCGGTATCACGAGGAAACTGTCGAAATCACTACAAGTACGCCAGCGTTGATTACACGCCATGATTCGGAGGAATGCCACGTAAATGTTGCAAGAAAGTGAAAATTAAAAAGCACACAAAGTCTTTGTTCTTTTATGGAATCGTAAGCGTTGTAAATTGAAATCGATTATCAACCAGTCCAGTTCCTACTATCGACTTTAACGCGTTGACCGCCACGACACCCGTATTCGGGTGTCAGCAAAGTTTCTGGTCAGGCCGCCTAACCCATATTCGGGTGTCGCTTATTTGACTACTTGCGAGGGATCGTCGTAGGTATTTGAAAAGATATTCCATAATAATAAATTGTTAATTAATAATTAATTGTAATAATAGTTGAATTGTTATAAAATAGAAATACGAAAATGGTTTATCAAAAAAATTATTTAGAATGTAAAACTTTAAAGCATTCTATACATAGCCGAGGTTGGTCGGGACAATTTGGACAATAAGTTGTCGTTTTCTTCAAATTCTTTCGTGCCTTTGTTCGGTCCATTCGACGTCTTTTATTCGCGTAACATAGTTTGCACGCGCGTCTAATGCTTCTTCCGGAATCGTTTTTCCGAACGGCGATATTATGCCGACTCCGTCGAAGACAAGGATTTTTTGTATTTTCAGACAACCCTGATAATTTTGCAACTAATAATCGTCTAAATATTCTAATATTTCTATTTTTCCTTGTTGCAATTTTGTAAACCGTCAAAGCGTTTACAACAGAAATTCGCAGAAAGAATCGAATGCCAAGTTTTCCGCACCATTTGATTCCTTTTCTAATTGCGGTGGCATAAGAAACCATTTGGTCGGAATAATCTATACCACGCTTTCCTTCGTTATATTCGACAACAGCTAGTAGTTTTAATGTTGCGAACAAACGAAACGAAAGATCATTCTTGAGACCACCGCTTGAGCGATTCGCATTACCAAAATATCGATGGGAGCACCTAGCAGAGAACGCTTGATACTGCTGTACGCGTGGCCTGACGGAGATTTCTCTGAAAATACGCGTGGCAGTCAACGTGTTAATCGTCGTTCGCGACTATTCCTTTACTCGTTAACGTGAAATTTTGATGTCAATCGTAACAACGATATTTATTATATCTCGTTAGAATTTTGTTATAACCCGATGATAAATCTAAGTCGTTTGCCAACCAATTTAATTCGTATTCGTTCAAATTAACAGTCGCTCGCGAGTATTTCTCTGCTTCACCGACGTGAAATGTTTAATACCAATCGCAACAGTGATACGCAAAGTGCGAACGCTCATACATTTATGGAAAGTTGAAAAATGCATCGAATACACATAATATGGGAATTTACGGTGGTTACAAAAGATGTTCGCAAGATCGTTGCCTGTATCGTATCGTTTACGTGCTAATTAATTAGATTCAAGTATTAGGTTTAATAATATCAGATGATATTATTAAAGTTAAAGTAGATAGATCTATATCATTATGTCTTTATCTAAATAAAAATCAACGTTAATTCTGGCGAAAATACCTTCTTCTTACTGGCTTCTTTCGTTTTATGAGGAAATAATAGACGCACGATGTTTCTTGTTTTATATTGTTTTGTCAAATTACATACGATCCATTTTGTTCTGTTGGAATAAACACCGCGACATTTCACAGACTTGGTTTCACGTTTGTACGAAGGTGCACTGTTGTAAAGAACACGTTTGCGAAAGAAAGACACTTTCCGGACAACCAAACATATGAAACATTTTGATACTACGAGAATGAAAAGTTGCAATGTCATCAAGATTTCTTAATTAAGTTGCATCTTGACGAAAATAAGCCGACATTCGCAAGAAGCGGTAGCAGAACGAATACGAAACACAGAATCGAGTTGCCGCGGGTGCGTGCGTGCACGTGGGTGGCAATCAGCTTGTGCAGGCCCATTGTGAACGCACGTTCGTCGTTAATTAAGACCCATCTCCGCGAGATCCAGCTGAACCAGTGGACGACTCGGACGGACGGCCAATAAAAGCGAAAAATCACCGAGATTCCTTCTTTATCGCGACATCTTCGCGGAATCGATCGATCTTCTTTCGATCGACAGAATTCAAACCGAACCACTCGTAAATTTCGTTCTTCCGTTCTTCTTCCTGTATCTTCTTTTCTTTCTTTTCATATTAATAATAATTTCGCGACTTTGCGAGGATTCAGAAAAATCAAATCGAATCGAATGAAATTTTGACACTCGTGACCAAACTCGACTTTGATTTGCGTAGGAAATTTGTCCAAGATTGCACAGAATGCGCATAATGCGTAAAATGTCCAAATTATAGCGCTTTATACGACGTTTGGCAGATAAAACAATTTTCTACCGACGTTCTACATTTTTAATTACATTCTGAAATAATATGAGTTTGCTTAAAAATCCACAATCTACTTACGGCAATGCTGGTAGCTCCGATCCTCTGCGATGCTCGTGATGGAGATTTCAGAGAGCAAGTTTGAAACGTAATTTTAATAATTAGCCCTCGGGACCAATTATCGTCACGACTGATTATCGAGATTATATTCTTTCGTTATTCGTGCAGTTATTTTAACGCTCTCGATCGTTTTGTCGGCGCATTAACGATAATATCGGCGCAGCGAGTTTTTTCGCGGTTAATGTTAAGAGCCGGAACGTGCAAGGACTTGGCCGTTACTTTGCATGAAATGATAATACCTCGATAATGATAATATACTGTGAAAATGGATAACCATAGTGATACAATTATATCGAGATCTTTCTGATTTCCGAGAAACACAGAAGACGGGGACGCGTCTTATGAAACGAACAGTAACGTTAACAGAAAATGAAACTGCGAGACTAATTGCCTGCCATCTGGAGAACCCTGTCATCTGGAGAACGACATCCGATGCAATTAACGATGCAATTCGATGCACGATACTTGAAAGAAAATTAATTAGAATGGCTGGTTTTTAAGTAACGTGGCGGTAGAATAGAAGAGAATACTTTTCGCGGTGACATTGTTGAAGGGAAGAAACGCGCGAAGGAAGTAGCCGCGATGGTGGTTGTTCGAAGAACCCGTAAAGGTGATTTGTTCGGCTATTAACGAAACGAGGATGGCACGGACGTTAATGGAAAATTATCGACAGTTAGGAGGCTCGATGCACCGTTACGACTGCCGAACGTCGTAAATAACAGTCGGTTATACGCTTGAAAATACCTTAGAGCCGTGTTAGTTTCTTGCTGCGTACCGAGTCAGCTTTAACCGGGTACAATGCGTCGAGCGATTTCCAACATTTTTCAACCAATTGAACCTCTTTAAAACGCATATCCCCTCCCTTTATCGTTTCCTAGCGAACCAGCGGGAGAAGATTTCCGAAACTTGTAACTCTGTTCAGAGAGGAGCGTGTTCGTGCCTTCTTCGACAAAGAGGAAATAAAATTAGCGCGGCGAAAGCTCTACGAAATATCATATTCCTTTCTCGAAAGAAAAGAAAAGACGAATAGAGCAACGAATAGAGCTCTAAAAGGTATTTCGCCCCTTCCTTCGCAGAAGCGAACAATCTCATTCCCTGGTTGATAGGAAGGAAAAAAGGAAATTAGGACGACGAGAGTTCCGCTGGTGCCGAGAGATGAAATTCTCTATCCATCCATACCGACGAGTAAGAGAAAACAAGAGGAACATCGAGTGCGCTGGTAATCCCGATCCTGGTAAACGCGAAACA
Source organism: Bombus huntii (assembly GCF_024542735.1). Lineage (NCBI taxonomy): Eukaryota > Metazoa > Arthropoda > Insecta > Hymenoptera > Apidae > Bombus > Bombus huntii. The sequence goes on from NC_066240.1 coordinate 12,350,556, forward strand.
CGAAATCTCCCATTTCCATGAAAAACGGAGATGCGATGTAGTGACAGAAGGAGATTCGACTATCGACGATTCGGACCTTCTCGTTGGACGCGTGGAACGAAACGTATCAACGTTGTGAAAAAGAGGTGGAAAAGAACGGAGAATTGGTACATCGAAGGGTCTTGGATCGGTGACTGAGACAACCGGCGAAGAAATAAGAAAGAAAGGAGAAAATGAGAGAGAAAGGGGGAGAAGAAAAGAGAGGCAGAGAACAGTGGCAACGTCCCTGAATGAGAAAGCGGTTCGATGCACTTGCACCGTTCTCTCTCCTCCTCCTCCTCCTCCGCTTCTCTACTCCGCCTTCTGTGCGGACGTGTTGCAACACGAAGGGAACCAGTGTACAGGAGGCAGGATAATGCCAGGACCGTGTATGCTACGTGGACAAGAAGAAGGAAACGCGGCCAGGGAAGATCGCAGCGATTCGAAAGCCCTCCCAGGTGCCGGGCTTTTTGCCAGTTTCATTCGTCTGCCGCTTCGATTTTCTTCCTCCTACCTGCACGTCCGTCTATCCGAATGTCTCTTCTTCCTCCGTTCTTCTGTGGGAGGAGGATATTGGAACCGGGGGAATATCATCTATAGAAACGCTGGAAAAAACGCCACACGAGGTCTGCAGAGATTGCGTTTCTTTGGCGTTCCGGTTTGTCGATTGACGTGTGCTTGATTGTTTGGCCGTTAATGGACACTGGGTAGGTTTTTTAACCCCTTAATGTACAATTTTTCTCGCACTGATCGTTCAAAGATGTACGACTTTTGTTTTAGCAAAATCGCTTCTTCATATCGATACAAATATATTCCTCGATGTTTGCTACAAATATGTTTCTTTGTAGTTCCGACGCTATATCTTTTTGTATTCTTAACGCAACACGGGTAAAACGCAATTAACGGGTTGAAAGCTACACGAGCGAGTGAAGAATTCAACGAATCGATCGAGAATCTAAAGAAACTGGCAAGTAAGCAAATTCGAAGTATAAACGAACGATCGAAAGTGTAAGCACGAGATAAAGAAGTAGGCTGGGATTACACGCGAACGAATGGAACATACGCGAAGAACGAACGTTTTGAGAATGTAATCGAGTAAACAGAGAAGCGACGAATGTCACATCGCTGCAAACAAAGCTGCCATAGTCCGTGGTTGTCCCAGACTACCTTAATCGTGCCATCGCGACACGTGTCCGATCAATAAATCGCCAACTCCTCCTGCACCACGCGCCAAGTTCCCTCAACTGCAAATCGACGAAAGAAATTTTTCCACCATCGAAACTTCCTCTTTTCCATCTAAACCATCTCGAAGGAACGTATCCTTCGTCATCGTACGATGAAACGTGCTCGTCGATCGAAACGTGCGTAAAGTACTCCGACGTGCAGGTGAAAGAAATCTGACACAGAGGAAAATGAGGGGCGAAGCGCATCGATTATCCGTGATTTCTGAAACGATTCGATCCGTCAAACTACAGAGTCTCGAAACCGCTACGAGTCATTCCACTTAAGCGGGCAACGACGAGCAATCAGAATGGTTGATCGCGACGTCGCGCGGCTATCCGCGTTATTATCAATAAGTTCGTCTCGAGAAGCAATTCGAGCTCAACTCTGACGACGTTTATGTCACGGACCCTCGTCAATCATTATTTACCGGCGGCTAACACTGCCCCGTTGTTTGCCTTCGATTCCTCTCTACTTCGCGAATCAGACTCGAGACAACGAGCTGCTGTCTCGTCTGCGATTGGCGAAAGAAATAAATATCTCGTTGGAAAGAATCGATGGAATAAAATACTCTGATACGCAGATACATCGCCATAAATATTTAGACACGTCGCGACGTTAACCTAAACCGAACAATAATAGAAATTCTAATGGAAATTGCTGTATTTCCACTGCTTCTGTTTTTTTCGTTATTTCGTCGTTAATCTGTAAATTCATTGGTATCTCGCGCGTGTCTTGTAACATGGAATACCAAGTAAAGTAAAATTCGTTGGATCAAAAGGAGTAGGTGCGCTAATATTTATGACCGACAGCGTACATAGTGTGTCATCGCGATGGCGATAGATAGCGGATTTTGAATTTTTCCTGCCGTCTCGTCGATAATTCTCACAGCGTGTACTCCTCTGCGCACTTTTTTCAACGCTTTCGCAATTGCCGTCACGTAACTTTGACCAGCGGTAATTACGATGTAGCAATTACAAAGAGTACAAGTCGCGAGATCATTGCGAAATTAAACAGCAGTTTGCGGAACGGCGAGAAAAAGTGGAGGTGCGTTATGAATGCTTCGGCAACGTAAACTCAAAGGGAAACGCGACAGAATCGAAAGTCGTGCAAGTTTTAAGAATTCGAAAAATCGAGGGAACTGTGTAACACTCTCTCGTATAAAAATAAGAATCCTGAATCTCTCGAATTTCTTTTTTCTCTGTTCGATAACGCGACGTGAATCGACAAGTAAAACACATTCGAGGAATTGGCAAGTGACATCGATCGTAACAAACGGAAGATTGGAGAATATTTTTGATGAAGTATATTTCTAGGTAAAACTATAGAAACTTACCCAGCAACGGGAGTCATTTTCATCGCGAGCGCCCTGCTGATGCAAAATCCGGCGCCGCCCGTAGCGAACCAGAATTTCACCTTTTGCTGGAACAGAAAACCCACACCATCCACGTTAGTTGATTACGGAAAAGATACTAATGTTTAAAAATTCAAGATCGTGATCGATCGTCCGCGAGACAGCCGATCGATCGTTGCCACCGATCGATAATCGTGGATGACTTATCGGATTGGGGCCACGATCGATTACACCTCGACGTATCGATACGCGTTCCTGCTTTGGGACAAATTATGGTCAAGCTATACGCTAACGGTTACGAGCCGAGATCTTTGATTGGAATTGATCGACGTACGATCAAGAAATAAATTTCGTTTCTTTTTCTCGCGTGGATAAAAGGTTGAGGCGAGGTGACAGGTACGATCGAAGCATCCGATTATCTTTTACGTTTCTTCTATAGGAATTATCGATAAGATAAATTTTTAAACGATGAATTTCGACGTTCCTCGGTGAGTCAGGATTTTGAAACATTTCTACTGTTCATATTTCAGAATTCTTGATCGTACATATAATTTTTATTTATTTAGGGGAAATTCGAAGAAGCAAAAACGCACGAAATGTATAAGATAAAAATAAATAAATTACTAATTAATAAATTACTCGTTCTGGTGCTTAGCAGGCAAGGCAAATTTCAATGTCGCTTCTTTTTGATCCACAGCCTAATTATCAATTTCTCGATACAGACATGAAAATAGCAAGTCGTCTCCTTCGGTGAATATTCGTTTTCGTAATGGGAAAAATCTTCCGCTCGAGACGATAGAAGGGCGCAACTTCGCGAAGGTGAAAGAAAAAAAAAAAAAGAAGAATCGGTTCGATCGAAGTTTGCGAAATTGTCAAGGGAAGAGCGGGACGGAAAGGAAGAGGCAAGGGAAGCGGAGAAAGGTGTTTTCGATCGGGCACCTCCCAACGACCTGGAAAATCGTCGCAAGAAAACCTCGCGTATACTCTGGCCACGTGACGAATAGACTTGGACTATTCTGCGCACCAAAGGCGCTTCAATTTCTATCTCTCACTTATAATACTTATAAATTATACCTATCTATAATAAGTATTAACTTATTGTAAATAAACAGCCATGTCACTGCGCTACGCCAGAAAAATTACTGAAAATTCTCAACGCGAGAATTGATTGTAATTTCAACAAATAAATAAAAAAAAAAAAAAAAATTTTCTATCTCTATCGTGATAAATCGCACATTTCGAAACGAAGAAACTGTGCGTGTAAAATTAAAAGAACGCGCATTTCGTATATATTTAATGGATATTTAATTTTTGAGAAACTAAGCAGAGTCGATCAACTTGCCTTCCATGTACGAGCCATATTCTTAGAGTCGATAAATTAGAACGTAAAGGAACGCGATGCAAAGTTCTCAAATATTTGCTTCGAAACTCACGATTATTCGTGTCAGCCGCTTGCGACAAATAAATTGATGAATACAAATCGCTTGTTTGTTTCAAAAGTTAGACGTTATCCGCGTAATTAGATGGTAAAATTGAAAACTTCACGAACAGCGGAGTGGATCGATCTGGCTGCTGAACTCGATGCTATAAGCTCGATAGTAGGAAACGACGTCTAAAACAAATTTGAATCAAGTTCGAAACATCTAATACTAAACAGGTAAATTTACCAATGTAAATCGCTCCTTTCTTTTTAGTCTTTTTTCCTTTCTTTTTTCGCGCGACTAAATAACAAAGTCGGAATAACGATAGAACCGAAGTTGATGAATTTAGTTTCTAAAACACGTACGTTTCCATCGTTGGAAATAACACCCGCAATGAATTTTAATTAAATCTCGAAAAAAATTCTACGATATACACATGCATCTAAAGTTTTACTCGAAAAGCAGAAAGAAATTTATTTCTTCGAATTCCTATCGACATATAGCAAAGTGAAAAATAGACAGGACGTTTTTTTTTCGGATTGCTTAAGAACGTACTCGCGAGAAATCGCGAGGAAATCGAGCGTGTCGAGGCGATCTCCTGGCGATCATAGCCGCGGGCCATTAAAGCCAGACTCCTAGGAGTCCTGGACTCTCTATCCATGCCAGCGATACTATCTCGCCGCCGGTCTAGAACTCGTGCTCCTTTCCTCATAGGCTAGGCGTGGTACATGACGAACAACCGTGAACCGAGGCATGCTGCACGTGCGTACCTACCAATGAAACCGGTCTCCCGGTGCTGAAAAAACCCGACAATACTCCCGTACACCGTTTAGTGCGCGGGTCGCCCGGCTAGAGCCATGAATATTCGCCGGCAGAAACAATCCGATGAAAATTGTTCGCTAAAAGCTACAACGGTCGTTCCTCGAGCGACGAACTAGAACAGAGGACTCGTAATAACTCGAATAGACTTTGAATAGAATTTGAATCTAATAATTCCGAGTACTTCGATTCTTCTCAAGGTGCTTCTTCTCGAAGCAAATCGCGAGCAAAATTGCGAAAATTGCGTAGGTTTTCCAAAAGATTCCAAAGATTTTTCTGCCGATTATTTGGAATTAAGACGGCGTGACGTTGTAGGTTATCGCTAAAAGTCGAATCGTAGGTTTTTAAGGAGGAAGAAGCGCGCGGGAAATGTCTGTATTTCTGTCTGCGATCTCGCACGAAGAATCGACGAAATTCCACGTCAACGTGGAACAGCGACGTCGTATCGACTCGTACAAGGTTTTTGTAAAAGTTGAAGCTTCTCGAAAACCCCGCAAGTCAGATATAAAGATGGTCTAAATAAAAAAGTAAAGAGAAAATCGGCAATTTCCAGCGATATCCAATTAAATCCGAAAAGATCGTGTTCCAGCGGGTTAGCAAACCTCGAGAGACTGCAAAAGCTCGGTTTAATATGGCGGACGGTTATAATCTGCGGTATAATTTTCGCAAATGCCCCAAGGAACGTCGATCGAACGTAAGCCCGTGGTGGATGTTAATTGCTCGTTGGTCGGATATCGGCGGCGCGAATAAAGCATCGGATCGGTTCGGTGGTCAGGTGAATCGGCCGTGCCAACAGCCATCGTATGACAAGGTGGAGGAAACGGATGGGACTTCACGGACCCATTAGATATACACCGGCGATTGGACAGACCCGATAACGTGCTTCCCTCCGCGATCTGCCCTTTCTTTCTTCCCTTCGGGATCCCATTTGAATAACAGGAGGAGAAAGAAGTCACGAGAACCCGTGAAGACTCGCGTGGAATCCCGGGGTCAAGTCGCCACCGAACGCGCAGCACCGAAGCTAACACGGACCATTCTTCTCTTTGTTTTCTCTTATTTAACGTGCTTGTACCGGAGGTTAGCTTTGGGCTAAGTTTCAGTTAGGTTGCAGCGTACAAGTTGTCGAATTTTCTTCAACCCTCGAACGTTCGTCGTATCTTCCAGCTTTCCGTTGCGGTCGGTCCGCGCTGGTTTCGCCATCGAACCAATACTCGCGTGCTTTTCAGCTATTTCGACGTTTCCATACTTTAGCAACGAGGAACTGATACAACGATACAATATTTATACACACGGTGGTTCATAAGTCGTCTTCCCATTTAAAAGTCGCGTCGCTTTTTCCTTATTACACGTCGCAATGTAAATTTTCGCTTCGAATTTATGGATTACCCTCGGCTCGCCGTGACAATTACAGATCTCGCCAATTTACATTTTACGGCGTACGGTCTCGAGAGTGAAAGGGCTGAAACGGAGGATAGTTGGCGGGAATAAATATTAATGCAAAGGTTAATAAATATGAAAATGCAAGGAACGTTTCTTCGATTGGAAAGTGGAACACGATCGTTAATTTCCGAAGAACCGATTCATTCGGTCGATTCCCATTATCTCGTTCGAGGTTAATCACTGACCGCGTTCGTGTCTGTCATTCGGGCCAGTTTTTGCTCGCGAGCTGATCGAACTACGCGACACGACGCAAGGTGATTGGAAGTTGGCTAATTAAAGCCAGCTTTTACGCCGACCGCGTATAAACTGTTATGCGTTACTCGAAGATGGATGATGTTATTAGCATACAGGATGGAGCTATCGCCTTGACGGTTTCAGTAATGGTTTTCTTCATACAGTGTCGTGTTGCTTCACTCGTCGCATAAATTTCGAGATCCGTCGATTCCGCCCGGAGTTAATGAAGGAAACGACCGCCACTCAGCGATACTCGCTGATACAATTCAACGATAATTTTATCCTTTACGATAATTAGCTCTCGCTAAAATTCCGTTTGTTCGAGGCAGAAAGTTCCGGTAAATACCGGATTCAACGAACTTTCGCTCGTTGGATCCACCACATACGCATTTGAACGTGAATTCCAAAAAAGTATATGAATTATATTACTCGTTCAACAAGTTCATAGAATAAATGAAATTTCACTTCGCGGGAATTAACGTACTTTGAGTTGTCCAGAAGCCTGAATCAACCTCATACGCTGATCAACCTCATAAACCAAAATCTATAGAAGATTGACAATTAGAAACACGACCTTTTTTAATTTCCCTTGCGATAAATAAATTTGCGACTTGGTCGATGTAGCTTCTGAGACTCGTATGAACGCCAATTACAGAAAGTACTTGCCTCCTGACAAGTTCGTACAAATGGAATTCCACCATGTTCCTTCTTTTACGCTATACAGTGTCGCAAACGTCGACTAAAGAAATCCAAATATTTCAAAAACATCCCACCTCGAGTAACGCGTAACGGCCAAATAAAATAAAAATTTCCATCGGACGAAAGCGGCAAAGCCAAACTCCAAAGATCGCGTAACGTGTTCCAAACGATGCACACCCCTGTCGTTTTGAACGGTCGTCAACGAGACACGAAACTTCTTCATCAAAAACTGTTTCGGCGAGAGAAGGAAGAAAATGGGAAAGAAGAAGAAAGAGGGAAGACAGCACCTGGCTGTCGATCGGTTTTAATTATTCGCGAGCCACCCGGCTGTGCAATCCCTGGGATCTCGAGAAATCGCAGAACGGGCGGTCCGGCTCCACCTGACGTTAGCTGCAGATCGCCGGCCAAGATTGCGCCTGGCCCGCTCCCCTGACTAATTACATTCCGAAGGTTTGCTTCGAAGGGGGTTGATGCGTTCTCTCCGCTCCCCCAGGGAAACCGATTATACCATCCATACGATCCTATATCCAATTACGTAGCGACGATTGCCAGCGATCCAGAGATAAAATCACCGACTTGATTGGCCAGTTCCACGACCCGGCCATCTACCTTCTTCCCCTTATCGTCATCCCTTTGAGCCAGACAGGGGAATTTTCGAACCCATTGCTTCGATTAGTAGCGATCGGTGGTGGGAACACGGGAAAGTCGTAAAATCGGTGTCAGGTAATACGCGTGTCGGACCTTTGGTACGGGAATGGAGAGAAATTTGAGGGAACCTGGACTTGGAAACTCGATTTGGGTTGCGTTAAGCGTGCCTTGAATCTTCTTTAAGGGTCTTTTGCTTTTTCCTCGATCGAATCAAGACTGCTCGCTCTTAAAATTCTCCTCGCTGTTCTGCTCGCTTTTTCTGCTTCTTCGCCGTTGTACCTCTTCGAGTATCTGGTTTTTCGGAATGCTTTATTTATAAGACGCGTGCGATACACGAAAGGTAACGGGACCGTATGGAATACTAAAAGACAAACTATTTATATATCGTAACCCTGCAGGGTTACTCGAATTTTTATATTCCAGTCTCGTTGTTGCTTCAACGAACGAGAAGATATTTTTAGGAAACCTTTGGTGTAAGATTGGAACAGAGATATTCCTATGTAATAATAACGATTCTTTCGTGTTTCTTTCCTTATTGCACTTAGGAAACTTTTCGGTAATAGCAAAACGTGACTGGGTCAGAAATGAGCAGAAGAACATCCACTTTGGGTCATATAGGTCCGAGGAGAATATGCTCATTCTATTAGCCATAGCCACCTTGTTATACAGGGTGGTTGGTAATTGGTGGTACAAGCGGAAAGGGGGTGATTCTACGCGTAAAAAGAAGTCGAAAATATAGAATAAAAATTTTTCGTTCGAGGCTTTGTTTTTGAGAAAATCAACTTTGAATTTTGGCTCGGTACGCGTGCACTTTATCGCGTCTCGTTATAACGGATCTCACTGTAGATCGTTGTCTCGATGAAAAAATTTAAAAAAGAAAAAAAAATTTTTTATTCTATATTTTCGACTTGTTTTTTCGCGTAGAATCACCCCCTTTCCGCTTGTACCACCAGTTACCAACCACCCTGTATATATCCTATGGTATATAGAACAACCAATCATGAGAAACTGAATAGGAAAAGCTAAATTGTCCTAATTAGCACTCCCTTACAAATCGTTCTTCACAAGCTTCGAAAATGACTAATTCCTACGGAATTCTTCCAACAAACAAAATTTACACACAGCTAGAAGAACAACAACGGCAAGAAACGAATGTTCGCCCAAGAGGCCGATAAAAATCGACAAACCCTCGGAACGTCGCAAGAATCGAAATCTGAACAAGCAAAGCGCATTAAGCGACCAACGAACATAAATCCTTTCAACATTTCCATCCACCTGAAAACTGTTCCAACAAAGATCTCGAAGATCCTAATGGATTCGTCGAACGGCGTGAAACATCGTTTAACGCTCCATCGGTTTACTGCGTGATTAAGAGATCGACGAAAATCGGATGGCGAACAAAAGAGCAAAGGGGCGAGGCGCAGAAAAACGAGGAAAAAGAGGCTGGCCGAGCACATCGGTATTAACGAGATGAAATATAGATCGTCGTGTAAACGGCAGCCGGTCGTAAAAGCGTTAATTAGCGGTGAACGAGTCCCAATCCGGAAACCGGTAATCGAACGACCGTGAACGGGCCGGATCGAGACGTCTTCCGAGCCCTCGAGTGCCAGAGCTCGTAAAACGAGGCCCCAAATGACACTGTTGCTAATATCTGATGGAGTGTGGGTGGCTGCCGGTCGGTATATTAGGACTAATGAACAGATTAGAGGCACCGATATCGCTCGACGAACCTAACCGCGCGGATAAGCGCGACTTCGTACTGCAGGAACGAAGCCAGCGCGCGTCGAGAAACGAAGAAACTTGGATGAAAAGCTCCTGTCGCTAGAATATTATTAATTTCGTGTCGTTTGTTGCGTTAACATGTTCACCGAGGAATTTGTGACAACGACCATACCCAAATCCACGCCATTCCGTACTACCTGACAGCGAACCGTTAGGTTTTGACATGATCTTTGCACAAGAATCAACAACCACCACAACCCATTCGTCACCCAACTACTTGACACGACGGACCAGATCCGCAGACTAAAAAGAAAATATCCTTTAGATTGTAACATTAGATTCAACTAGAATCAACACAATATAAATTATTATAAACCAAGCTATTGTACCACGCCAAATGAAGTTACTTAAAATTCTCAACGAGAATTGATTGTAAATAAAAAAAAAAACGACCTTTGCACATGGTCCAACATTATACTTTCCCCATTACGTAGGGTAATCAGGATCATCCTCTCCTTGTCCCTCCAATACCTACAAACGCAACATGTAAAAAGTGCAAGCATTCGACCACGAGACTAGTCTTGAGTCTTGCGTATAGTTTGGCCGTGGTTTGAACAACTATTTTAACTTTGCTACTTCGTTGTATTGAATAACGTCGGGCCCAACGGGCACCCTTGTCTGACCCTCCTCACAGTCCAAAATTCTCTTGTATTGTGGTTCTTGACACTCACTACGTTCCTTGTTTCTTCGTATATTTCTCTGATCCTTCGGATTAGTTTTTCGCTAATCCCCATTTTCCTTATTTTCTCCACCAGTTTCTCTCTGTTTAGCCTGTCGAACGCCGCTCTCAAGTCCGCAAAGCAGGCATATAATTTCCTTCATTGTAATATTATATTTAATTATTTTCGTGAATAAAGGCCTAAAAAATTCTAAAAGCACGGTCAAGTTAAGTTACTGCTCGGCTACTCCTCTTTTATCATTAATTTTACGTGAAAAATTCGTCGCTCGAATTCCTAATGCCTGACGTATAGCGTGCTGTGGATAATTATAAAGTCAAGTATATTTCCTGCGCGTTATTTCTTCGACAAGGAATTCCGAGAAACCATCGATCGTGTCTGGATATGTTAAGTGAAATTGTTCTCGCAATGGGTAAATTGAACGATATAGAATATCAACGGATGTTACGTTACGGTGAATTATCGTCTCCCGTAACCGAGGTAGAAGAGTAAAAGACACGTGGATTACGATTTTATGAAATACGTGTAAAGAAATTGATGTAATTATTACGATAAGCGATTGGTTCGTTCTTAATGAGTTGATATGATATTCACATACGTAGAAATTAAAACTGATTTAAATGGAATGGATTTGCCGAGCAGTTTCCGATTAAGGAATGATCCGACCGATTAAAGAACAGGGGAAAAACACGGTTTCGAGGCTCAACGTTAGAAAATACGATGGAAAGTTGCGTTTCGAGAAATACGACAAATACTGAGAGATTTTCAACGTTCGACAACCGTTTGCAACGTACGATGCGATCGCTTTTATGGAGAAAAATCTCAAATATTCCGTCACGTTGCGCTCCATTACGCGCCACGTAAGAGAAATCTTTAGGCGAGACAGCCAATAAAATCGCAAGGACTGAACGAGGAAGGAGCAACCTGGCAGGAAGGAATTCCTCTGATCTTCGCTACAGCATCGATAGCAAACGTGCGCCGCTATCCGCTGGAATATTAATGAACGATAATTGCGGACAAGCGGCGTCAATTTGCATGCGTGTCCACGTGCTGGTCGAACGACGGTCGTCGATATCCGTGAGCCAAATAAAAACGGTTAAAATGAACAGAGAAAATAAAACGAGGGGGAAGAAATTAAGCAGAAAACGAGCGGCTAGAATCGCAAGACTCCTGCACCGGATGCGCTCTTGCAAAAGGAACATCTCGCCGCGAGATATAAGGCCTCGGGTATAATAATATCGAAGTAATGGAGGCAACGTACGTGGCGGAGGAACCGGCCGCCTCCCCACCCGGCAAAGGATACGCGTGTTTTCCATGGCGCGGCTATGGGGGCCGTCATGGGGTCACGAGCACGTCTTCGAACTGGCTGTGGTCACGCCGCGAAGTACTCGAAACTTCGCTTCACCTGTTCTCCTCTGGCCGACGCCTCACTCCTTTCGTTTCGTTTTAATACGATTACAACGATACAGTCACATCTATAACACGTATAATGCGATTAAGCGATAAATAATTAAATACAAGTTGTTAATACGAGCGATAGATCATTGATAAGATAATCGTAGAATAGGTGATATACGTTTGATTCGCACGAAACGCTCTTTTATAGCGCAGTTGGCGAGAGATAAATAGGCGGAAGGAGCGGTCGACAGATTTTCGCGAAGAACGCGAACGAACGCAGCTCGAATAGACATCGCATTTTCTTTTTATCCTGTGTTTCATAAATACACGCCTCTACCTTTCTGCCTAATAAATCACATTTGTACCAGTGCTTCTACTCGCGGAAGAACCTACGGTATTGTCGATCGAGCATAAATTAATTAAAGTATACAGCTACGAGCGCGCATACCGCAGCTGTTAGATTTATTACGCTTTCGGTCAACTGTCGGCGTTTGATATTCTGTGTTATTACGTGACATTGTTATGTTGTGTCATACGTTGCCAAAATTTGGGGCGACAAATGCATCGAAGAATAATAGAAAAAGCTATGGTACATTGAATTTTGGGAAATAAACGCTTCTGAAAAAAAAGAAAAAGAGAAAGAGAAGGAAGTTGTGGTATAGCGAAGGGTATGGAGGGCACGCGGAGAGCCGACCCTAATCGAGACACGCTTCCGGGTTTGCTTGTCAGCGGCTGCTTAGTCGGAGCAATTGTCGAGATGCACGGATCGGCCGATTGGCCGGTAACGGCCAGTTACGCGGGGCGTTTTAACGCGCCGCCGAGTAACGGCACCAAAGATTAAATTCCTAGCCGCATGGGGAGGAAAGGTGTGGTGTCGATTGATATACGGACCCGTGAACGCGATACGCTCAGACTTTGAGCGCCCTACGATTTAACGTTCGATGGATAATAGTCGAGAGAATGTCTGAGGTTTGGCAGCTGGATGTTCGATTGAAGCTAGCAATCTGAGAAAGTTTGAACTATGGCGGGACTAAGAATTTGACGATTTCAGAGTATTCTCAGAGAGGTTCTTGATTACAGATTCTCAGCACTCGAGTTTGAGATACCGAGAATTTTTTAACACGCTAGCCTGAAAATCGTAGAACCGAAAATCCAAACGTTTCATATCTCACGGCTTCAAATTCTAAGCTACGATATACGAAGCTTCCATCACCTTTTTGGTCCGATCCGACGAATACTTCTGTTGAATGTAGCCTAATCCGTTTTTGAGTGGAGGTTACCACAACAGGTTCAAAAAAGCTTTTGTTTTTGTTATTACGTTAAATATTTTGCAAATGTCGTTTTATCCTTCGTAATTTCATCGAATCATTCGACCAAGTTTTACTACAAATGGCACACTGTGATCTTCCTTGTCTATTAATTACAACAAAAACTCTCTTTCTCTGCACTCACGACGAGTTCCGTTATATAAAGTGCACAAATGCTATAAAAGAAACGAGAAGCACGGTGATCCACCGATGTATAATTACGAGGCAACAACCGATCGCGACATAGTAATCACCGCTATCGTCTTTCGTCTTTTAACTTCTATCTTACGCCAGTATGTATATATACATGCATGAATAACGCAATATGTGTCTATGTGTAGAGACGCATGGTGCATACAACGCGTGTATATAAATGTTGGAATTTTGCATCGATCGGGTATCAAATACCAAAGAATAAATGTGAGACGTACGACGATTAGTGGATAAGTAGGAGCATAAATATTATATTTCGTCAAATAGTATCCTTATTTACGTCAAAGATGTTTCTGGTCAGTCATTCGGGATCCTATCCTACGTATGTGAACAAGCAAGTTTTGATTGACTAGTAATATAAGTATACTACACGATAAAACCGCGAATCCCCCTTAAAGTCGAGAAATTTCTGCTTTGTGAGGAATTTCCTCCTGGTTCGGATCCCTTGTTCTAAGTATCTGATAATACGAGAATCTGAATGTAGTAGAATCTCCTTGTATATAAATGTACATGTAAAAAAGGTATACGTTATATTCATAATGTTACTATATACAGAAAGGTACGATTTACATACGTATATATACATTATAGTTGCATTGTATAATATATATATGTCGGGCTAAGGTTGGAATTTTGGGCGTTTGACGAACCTTCGCTCGAATTTACCATCGCGGTTATAGCTGATATTTATTGGTACAAATGTGGTTACTACAAGAGGCTACAAGCAATAGCGGCTATCGGATGGTCGAGACGTCGATGACAACGAATTCAGGTTCGACAACGAATCCACGGTCAACGGGATGACGAATGCGATGTGATACACGCATGACTCCACGTACAAGTAAAACTTACCTGAATGAACTAACTTGCAGTCCAAGTGGAACTGCCCTTATATATTCTTCTCCCCACCTCTCAGGTCGATCTTTGTTTTTAAGGAGAGCTATATAATTATTCCATACCTCTGTCAGGTACACGTCCCTCCCGTGACCGTGGCTACGTTCAGTGACCCGTTATATCACTTACAGCCCAAGCCCATCGTCGTAAAATCAAATTAGAACATTAAAACTATTTCTTAGTTTTATTACTCAAGTGTAGCTATAGTAAAAATCTGGACTAGGGTATTAGGATTTTTTCCAAAGTTACAAAAGGGAAGCCCCGATGTCCTTTCATCTCCGACATATAAATATACCATAAAGTACTATATGTGATGTAGAATGTATGTAATGTAACATACCATAATATAGTACCATAACGAATGTAACAATATCCTATATTATTATTCTATATTAAAATATTATACATACGTCGGGTTATCATTAGAGTTTTGGGCGTATAATGAGTCTTCGCGTGAATTGGCCATCGTTGCGATGTACTATAGATGATATTTACTGATACAAATGTGATTGTTACAGAGTGTGACAAGTAATAACGGCGATTGGATGATCCAGATGTCGATGACAAATGAAGTTAGGTTCGATAACGAATTCACGGTCAACGGGATGATGAATGCGATGCGATACACGATTCTGGTGTGACTCAACGTGCTTGTCCACAGTACAAGCAGAGCTTATCTGACTGAATCTCAGTCCAAGTGGAACTGCCCTTATATACTCCTCTTCGTACCTCTCTGAACCCGTCGGGTCAATCTTTGTTTTTAAGGAGAGCTATTTAATTACTCCATACTCTGTCACGTGACCGTGGCTACGTTCGGCGACCCGTTATGTCACTTCGAGCCCAGGCCCACTGTCACAAATCTCGGGCACCCATACTCGGATTAAATCATAAACTATTTCTCAGTTTTACTATTTAAGTACAGCTATAATAAAAAGTCTGGACTAAAGTATCGAGGACTTTCCCGAACATTCCAAAAGAAAGGCCCCGATGTCCTTTCGTCATCAAAAAACTGCATTAATCCTCCGACTAAAAGTAACGACCGCGAAATCGACGAATGTCGACGATTTTCCTGCTGAGCTGGTCGATCGAAGTTTCGTCTCGACAAGAATGTGATCGGTTAAAACGAGACCGGATAGCCGACCAGAGTGCACTGTGCGTGGAAATGCGGCGGATCGACAGCTCGTAAGTCAGAGGCAGTTACAGAGTCTTAACTGGAATGAACGATGTAACTGTAAAAGAGAATGTCGGAGTGCCACACAGAGTCGGAGAATTTAAGAAGTCGAAAAGTTTCAGAATCTAAGGCTGTATGAACTTAAGAGAGTCAGTTGGAAGTCTGAGAACACATAGAATTGCAAAAACCAGGCATCGCGTGGTAAGGATATCATGCAAAGAACCGACGCTTCCTTGTTCGCGAAAGCCAATCTGCCTCTTATCTGCAATTCTATGCCGGGAAAAGAGCAATCTTCCGATCTAATTAGCTGTTCCGTTGGCCATTGTCGGCCAGCATTTTCCAGCGGGAACTCGCGTCGGCCTCAGTTTTCACGCAGACCAGGCAAAAGGCTCTGCGATGCACGCGGTCGTCACGGGTCACGCGAACGCAATCCCGTCGCATTCAAACAGAACAATACGTCTTCTAATTACGCCGGTGGTTCGTTAAAATCACCGAGAACACTGGCCGTACACACTGCACGAAACGTTGTTTGTCTACGCTACCGCTGAAAAATATATGGACGCTTGTTTATTTTTAACGGATCGCAGATAGAAAGATTCAGGACGACTTTATTCTTTGTCAGAGCTGTCACGACAAAATTGAATTAAGTCAATATGGAATAAGAAGAAGACTGACATCTAGAAGCGTCAAGCGATTGCATAATGGAGGAGCTGTTTTATTTTTAAAGACTTTATTACGATCCAACTGTCGAGCTAGAGATAGGATAAAATTGACGACTTTAATCGTAAGTGATTTGAGGTTGTTTCTAATATTAAGTTCAAGTTGCGGCACTCGACGTCGAACTTGTAACCGCGAACCGCTAATTGTAATCGCAAGCTCTACGCGAAGTGTACATCGAGAGTATTTGTTAATAAATATATTGTTAACTATACTCTAGTTTTTCTTCCGCACATATCACCACCTATCCACCTCACGTTCTATGGTTAATCGTAAAAAAGAATTTCATAAAATAAAAATCCTTCAGCCGGCTTATATCTTTGAACTAAATAAGTTCCCTCTGCGACAAATATAACTATCGAGGGACATCAAAGTGAAAAAAGCCCAGATAAATGGACTTTTTATATTCTTCCTCTTCGTAATTATCCGTCTACCGACGAGTTCGTATAAACGCAGTGCCACTGCCATACCGCGTAAAGGAACTTCGAAATTTATCTTCGATTAAAATTTTATCTTCGTCGCTGAAATTTCCGTTATTCGGAGTGAGAAGCTTGAAACGAAAAAAGAAATATTAAACGAGTCGGAGCTGGAAGCTTTGCGAGGGCATTAGCAGCGGTAAGACGCGACATGTTAATACCGTGTGTGTGATTATCGTTCCCCGGTGGACTGGCACCGGCACCGAGAGCACTCTGGAACAGTTGTTCTTTGACCAGCGTCCGGCGATTACACGGATCGCCCTACTTCGCGGCCGAGTTCTCACGTGCGTTCAAATGCCTTGAGAACTGCTTAAATGTCTGCGTGTATTTCCCAGCATCGGACCAGAACTACCCCGCGAACCGTTCTTTTCGAGTAGTGGAATTCGAGACGCGATCGCTTTCCACCCTGTGGCTTCGGTTTTTCTGCTTCAACGAAACCGGTCGTGGTTACGTCTCCCAATGGAAATCACTCTTCTGCCTTAGACTATGGTTCCGGTGGATGCGTATTCGGAAGAATCGACGAGCTCGATACGTCGATGCGATCAAACGAAAGAAACAAAATCGCGAATGCAGATATCGCAAGGATAACGGAACTTCTGAAAAAATAGCGAAGCAGAGGCACTGTTTCGAGGAAAATGTTTCATTTTATTCGAAACACATTCCTCTCGTGGCGATACAACGATCTGCGCGGCCAACCGATGCACCGAACGATCGTTGCGCGTCTTTTTGTGTAGTTTTTTCGAGAAAGTTCGTCGCAGCTTTCCGGATGTCCTGAACTCCGCCGTCACAACGTCTCCCCTTCGTCGTTATTCGAAGCCGCAGAGATGAGAAATAATTACACGCAGCTAAATCCGGCGAACAGGGTGGGTGAGGCAACATTTTAAGTTGTTTGTTTTCAAGAAAAGCAGTTACGGCCGCTGCATGACGGGCCGGGGCATTATCACGCAACAGAAACAGATTTTTCGACGCGTCAACCAACTCTACTCTGACGTCGATCGTTATGACTCTGCTCCCAATGACACAACCACCATACAACGACACAACGACAGTGAAGGATATACTTTTTTGTATCGATGTCGCCACTGTTATTTTTGCGACGGACTGTGCATCTTTATGAGCGTACGCATCGCAGTCTGCGGATGTTTCATTCGTCGGAACGCCACGATTTAAGGTAACGTTCATAAGAGAAGCTTGATAATTACGAAAACTTCAGAGGCTTTATCATCCTCGAGATGCATAAAACATTTCAAATACCGAAGAATCTATTTCGTAGACGTACGATCAGAGATCTGGAACATTTTGAAAGCTGGTAACCTTCGAAACTAGTGAGACCGTGAAAAAGGCCTTGACACAGGACGAAGGTAACTTTCTCGTTCTTCCACTAATCGCTGTTTCAACCCACGATTACTCTTCTTACGTCATCCGATGACTGACAAGCATTGAACTTTCATCATAGCGGATCTGTCGAGCGTGAAGCGCGATTTAGCGGCGATTGAGTTTCCATAGCCGCGTGAAGGAAGTGGAAAATCGGCGGATAAAGAGGAAGCGCGTGCACGGCGTGGCGGTCAAGGTCGCGTGGAAAAACCGGTCACGCCCGAGCGCAGCGGAATCGAAACGCAGGATGTATGCGATTGGCGGGGTAAGAGGAGGAGGACGCGAGAGAAGAAATTAATTGCCGCGCCTCGAGTGGCCAAGCGAGCGGCCAAGAAAAAGGGAGCGGTCGGCGCTTAATGGAGGCAATTTGACGCGGAATATCGCAGATCTCGGGAACGAGTTTAAATTAGCGGTCGGAATCGTTGCCTGTGATTGACAAGCGTACGCCCCGAGATCCGATCTGCAGCGATCGCGCGCCATGTGTTTCGTCGCACGTGAATTGCTCACGTTGAGGCTCGATTGCGAACGCGTAAAAATTATTTGCAATTTCGAATTGACATCCAGACATACTGTGTGTTATCACAGTTTATCGGATACTCGATTGGTAGTCGAGAAAGAAGAGGACTGCAACTTTCGGATCTGCTCTGATCGAACGAAACGTAACGAAACATCAACGGAAAGTGTTACGTTCGCGTGATTGATCGGCTCGAAACCCGAAAAACCAAAAACACGATATCCATCAGCCGTTGCAAAAGACGAAGTTTCCAATGGCAAATGTTTATTATACGTGTTTTGATTTCGATATTTGATCACTTAGAATCTCGTATGAATTTTAAGTTTAAAAATGTGAATTTAATATTTGGAGAAGAGTACGTCGATAATTCTTCGTTGCAGAAGAAACGAAAACACGGGCTATCGATAGTGAGCTCGATATCGATATACAGGGTGGTTGGTAACTGGTGGTACAAGCGGAAAGGGGGTGATTCTGCGCGAAAAAAAAGTCGAAAATGTAGAATAAAAATTTAAAAATTAAAAAATTTAAAAATTTAAAAATTTAAAAATTTAAAAATTTAAAAACTTAAAAATTTAAAAATTTAAAAATTTAAAAATTTAAAAATTTTAAAAATTAAAAAAATAACGTCAATCGAGACGACGATCTACAGTGAGATCCGTTATAACGAGACGCGATAAAGTGCACGCGTACCGAGCCAAAATTCAAAGTAGATTTTCTCGAAAACAAAGCCTCGAACGAAAAATTTTTATTCCATATTTTCGACTTCTTTTTTCGCGTAGAATCACCCCCTTTCCGCTTATACCACCAGTTACCAACCACCCTGTATATTGTCAATATTTCAAGATTCTCAAGTAAAAGGGTCAATATGTATCGATACCATATTATCAACATTTATCGACAAATTGCGTTTTCGTCGAGTACCTTGAAATATCGACAACGTTATCTATTGATCGTCCAGGAGCATCCTTAAAGACGACGAACAGAGCGAGATCAATCGTGGATGGACCACGTGTACCATGCAAATTCGCATCTTTATCTACGTGATTGAAAACAATGAAAGCAAAATAAACATTCTACCGTACATTTCTGCACCTTGCACGAGTTTCTACAAATGCGTGAAAATCCGCGATCCAGTCAGAAAATCGCTGGCAACATTGTATAGAACGAAAGAATTAGCCTGTTCGAATATACGACGTTTCGAAGAAATTCCTCGCGGTTCAACTTCCATCCGATGGAACCAAGTTTTACAAGCGAGAACTCGATGATATCGCGCGTTTGAATGGCCGTGGTAGAAAGAACAGAAATAGAGGGAAGTTCTGTTTCTGAAACTTCTTCATGGTCGGTTGAGTTTCGATCCGTTAAAAGTTGCGTTATTGCGAGCAGAATAAATAGAGGATCGTTAGTTTTTCCGTTTCCTCGTTCTGGCCATTTTTATTTCAAAGACGAGCAACGAGGATTCGAGCGCTTAGAAGGAAACGGAGCTCGAGCGGCCGGGATTGCAGAAGCGGAATGGCAACGAGGAGAAACGATTTGTAACAAAATTCGTCCGGTCGATGTCCAGTGCGCGCCTCACCGGACGCACTCGTAAATAATGTTGATTTTCCGGCAGAGTAAACAGCAAGATGTAATCAACGCGATAGTTTCACGGCGGCGTGCACTCTGAAAACGATTCCCACGTTCGTAACGCGTTCCGCCTCCGGCCGTGATTTCCGCGAGATTTCGACCTAACCGAGCCGACCACGCGTGTCTTTTTCCCGCGTGCTAATTAATCGAAGGAAGCCACCGTGATCGACCGGAGCTGTTCCTCTTCTCGACGATTCACGGCAACGATAATTAATTACGTTCAAAGTTGCGAAAGATCTAAAAATTCTCATGTCCCAAGCTTTCGAAATTTGAACATCTGAAAATTTCGATGCTCGCGAATTTGAACGTTTGAAAATGTAGAAAACTGTGAAATAGAAAGTTTAGATGACAAATGGAATATTTGAATATTTGAACGATTCGAAAGTTGGATAGTTTGAAAATTCGATAATTCGATAACTAGGGAATTCAAGCATCTATTATAAATTCGCCGTGATAATCGATAGTTCCGCTCGAATCGCTAATTTTCGCGCTCGCGTCCATAGCTCCGTTATTCTGAAAATGGGACATAATTACGCTCAAAGTTTCGCGCGTAATTGCGCCAAATACGATTTGCCCACGGAACGTTTCCCTTTGCAAATACTAAACGATCGAGCTTTACCTAAATTTCTCCTACTATCCCATTTTACATGTAAATCCTTTTATACGCATCTCAAACATCGATGGAACTGCCACTCTAATATAACGAGATTTAATTTCGTTCGTAAAGACTAAGGAACTCCGGCTACCCGATCCAATTACCGTTCGAAAACTTAATCGTTTCCTCGATGGAGCAAGAATCGAGATCGAGTAAACTGCGGATTTCTATGTATTTATGTGACATTTGAAAATACAAAAATATGCCGGATACGTGTATACCTGATATATAAAAATATATAGAGTATATCCAGAGTATCTTTATAACATCTTTTCATAAATAATACACTAATACCCTTTACGCTATTTAGCGAATAAGACAAATTTCTGCTTAGATTCCATCTGTTAAGTTGTGTCCATAAAAATATTTCACCTACTATTAATGGACAAAATTAAATTAAATTAAATTAAATTAAAAATATAAATTTCCATAAAGATGCACAATCTACGATTGGTTTCCTTCAAGATGATTCTTTTTATAAATAATTTTCTAATAGCCTTTAAAATAGCCAGAAAAATATTTGACCTATTATTAATATATAAAATAAAATTCGATTAAATAAAAATTTCCTTCGAAATAATTCTTTTCATAAATAATTTTCTAATAGCCTCTAAAATAGCCAGAAAAATATTTGACCTATTATTAATGGACAAAATTAAATTAAATTAAATTAAATTAAAAATATAAATTTCCATAAAGATGCACAATCTACGATTGGTTTCCTTCAAAATGATTCTTTTTATAAATAATTTTCTAATAGCCTTTAAAATAGCCAGAAAAATATTTAACCTATTATTAATATATAAAATAAAATTCGATTAAATAAAAATTTCCTTCGAAATAATTCTTTTCATAAATAATTTTCTAATAGCCTCTAAAATAGCCAGAAAAATATTTGACCTATTATTAATGGACAAAATTAAATTAAATTAAATTAAATAAAAAATACAAATTTTCATAAAGATGCGCAATCTACGATTAGTTTCCTTGAAATGATTCTTTTTATAAATAATTTTCTAATAGCCTTTAAAATAGCCAGAAAAATATTTAACCTATTATTAATATATAAAATAAAATTCGATTAAATAAAAATTTCCTTCGAAATGATTCTTTTCATAAATAATTTTCTAATAGCCTCTAAAATAGCCAGAAAAATATTTCACCTATTATTAATGGACAAAATTAAATTAAATTAAATTAAATTAAAAATATAAATTTCCATAAAGATGCACAATCTACGATTGGTTTCCTTCAAAATGATTCTTTTTATAAATAATTTTCTAATAGCCTTTAAAATAGCCAGAAAAATATTTGACCTATTATTAATATATAAAATAAAATTCGATTAAATAAAAATTTCCTTCGAAATAATTCTTTTCATAAATAATTTTCTAATAGCCTCTAAAATAGCCAGAAAAATATTTGACCTATTATTAATGGACAAAATTAAATTAAATTAAATTAAATAAAAAATATAAATTTCCATAAAGATGCACAATCTACGATTGGTTTCCTTCAAAATGATTCTTTTTATAAATAATTTTCTAATAGCCTTTAGAATAGCCAGAAAAATATTTGACCTATTATTAATATATAAAATAAAATTCGATTAAATAAAAATTTCCTTCGAAATAATTCTTTTCATAAATAATTTTCTAATAGCCTCTAAAATAGCCAGAAAAATATTTCACCTATTATTAATGGACAAAATTAAATTAAATTAAATTAAATTAAAAATATAAATTTCCATAAAGATGCACAATCTACGATTGGTTTCCTTCAAAATGATCCTTTTTATAAATAATTTTCTAACAGCCTTTAAAATAGCCATAAAAATATTTGACCTATTATTAATATATAAAATAAAATTCGATTAAATAAAAATTTCCTTCGAAATGATTCTTTTCATAAATAATTTTCTAATAGCCTCTAAAATAGCCAGAAAAATATTTCACCTATTATTAATGGACAAAATTAAATTAAATTAAATTAAATTAAAAATATAAATTTCCATAAAGATGCACAATCTACGATTGGTTTCCTTCAAAATGATTCTTTTTATAAATAATTTTCTAATAGCCTTTAAAATAGCCATAAAAATATTTGACCTATTATTAATATATAAAATAAAATTCGATTAAATAAAAATTTCCTTCGAAATAATTCTTTTCATAAATAATTTTCTAATAGCCTCTATAATAGCCATAAAAATATTTGACCTATTATTAATATATAAAATAAAATTCGATTAAATAGGATAAAAAATACAAATTTCCATAAAGATGAGCAATCTGCCGATTGATTTCCTTTGAAATAATTTGATCGGCACCAGCTCGGCCAGGGGTCTGCGCGCAATTATCGCCCGGTGAAAAGTTCGCGCGGTGCCTCGGGAGCTTTATGAACGAGCCGGCGGTGTTTCCACGCTCATTAAAGGCTGCCTTAATTTCGTTGGCCACGGGACGACCTACGGTAGGTGAGGCGAAATTATCTTTAGACAGCCGTGTATATCTGCGGGCGATGCGGCTCTAATTAAATCCGTCGCGGATGATGTCCCACGCGCGTACCATGCAACACGCCACAAATACGGACAACGAGATCGAACGAGGAAGAGAAAAACGAAGAAGGAAACGGTTCATTGTGTAGTCTGGTAACGCGTGTCTCGACGGTGAACGTACGATTCGCCTGCTTTATTTCTAAGGAGAAACGGAGCAGCGGTGAAATTGCTTTGGATATGGTTAATAGCGTCGTGTCAGGGTAGAATCGTGCGGTTCCGATTCTTCGTAAAAGGCGTTCGTGTCTTCGATCGTTTCACGAAACGGAATAATACATTGGAATTTGTCGAATTTCCCTTTATTTTTCGTCTCTTTATCAGACCAACGGTACCGTAACGTGTTCATAATTAGAAGACCGAGTGCTTTTTTCGTTCGACGAGCACGGGGCAAGTAGAACACTTGCAAATCAGATTTCTAAGAAGAAAGCAGCTTTTAAATTCAGTTAACAAAGGCTGTTGATTAATTGAATTTTAGCAAAATTGTCTTTCTACTCCGCATTTTCTCCGTAATTTGAAAAATATCGCTTCTCAATAGCGTTTTACAAAATTTTGTCGGTGTCTAGAAAGCGTGAAAATCTGTCAACAGGTTCTTTTCCTTTTCCATCGTGTCATATTGGAATACTACTTTTTTCGACACTGAAACGAGAAAACGAATCGAAACGTGCTTAATCGGAATTCTCCAAAACTACGGATTCTCGTGTTCATCCACGAATCACGAGAAAGGCGGGATGAAAGAGCTTGTGGTTGCAGAGTGACCTTGAGCGAAAATATAGCACGAACAGGAGATGTCGGGAGAACCGTGCGCGCGACGAAAATAATAATCGAAGGATCGCCAGATTTAGGAGTAAAAGAGGAGGCGGCAGCGATCGTTGGAGTAGCCAGCTCGTCGGCTAATTAATAGTTCCGGGAAGAGGCGCGAGGTGAAGAGAAAGGATCGCAGGATTGCGAACGACGGAGTAGGGAACGAAAGAGAGTCGGAGGACGGAATGCGGGACATGTGGCGCGCATCCGCGTGCCTCCAGCCTGCCAACAGGGTGCGATTTTCTGACGAATGCGAGAATAGGTGCTAGAGGCCAGGGCCGCAATCGTTACTCTTATGACAGGCTTTCGTTACAACTTTAGCTGATAATCGAAGTACACGTAATAATATGATAATATCATCGTACTACGGACTATATTTACGCTTGCGAAGGAAACTTTTAGGACGACCTAATATTCATCGATATGTGAAATGGTACTAGGTTGCTTCGTGTTTTATCGGATTCACATATCGCATTCACATTCACATAATTCATATATCGGAAGAAGCCAGCTCTTTGGATATAAGAGATAACATACTTAACCCTTTAACCTACAACTACGGGCATAATCCGTATTAGGCAACCGTATTTTTTTTTTTTTTTTTTTTTTAATATTTGGTCGACTATTTACAATCAATTCTTTTTGAGAATTATAAGTAAATTATTTCGGCGTGGTACTGTAACTTGGATTATGAGTGTTTATGGTATGTTTGATTCTAGTTGAATCTAATCCTTCAATCTAAAGGGTATTGTCGACACGCGTATTCGGGTGTCAGCAAAGTTTCTGATCAGGCCGCGTAACCCATATTCGGGTGTCGCTTATTTGACTACTTGCGAGGGATCGTCGTAGGTATTTGAAAAGATATTCCATAATAATAAATTGTTAATTAATAATTAATTGTAATAATAGTTGAATTGTTATAAAATAGAAATACGAAAATGGTTTATCAAAAAAATTATTTAGAATGTAAAACTTTAAAGCATTCTATACATAGCCGAGGTTGGTCGGGACAATTTGGACAATAAGTTGTCGTTTTCTTCAAATTCTTTCGTGTCTTTGTTCGGTTCATTCGACGTCTTTTATTCGCGTAACATAGTTTGCACGCGCGTCTAATGCTTCTTCCGGAATCGTTTTTCCGAACGGCGATATTATGCCGACTCCGTCGAAGACAAGGATTTTTTGTATTTTCAAACAACCCTGATAATTTTGCAACTAATAATCGTCTAAATATTCTAATATTTATATTTTTCCTTGTTGCAATTTTGTAAACCGTCAAAGCGTTTACAACAGAAATTCGCAGAAAGAATCGAATGCCAAGTTTTCCGTACCATTTGATTCCTTTTCTAATTGCGGTGGCATAAGAAACCATTTGGTCGGAATAATCTATACCACGCTTTCCTTCGTTATATTCGACAACAGCTAGTGGTTTTAACGTTGCGAACAAACGAAACGAAAGATCATTCTTGAGACCATCGCTTGAGCGACTCGCATTACCAAAATATCGATGGGAGCACCTAGCAGAGAACGCTTGATACTGCTGTACGCGTGGCCTGACGGAGATTTCTTTGAAAAAACGCGTGGCAGTCAACGTGTTAACCGTGGGTATCTTAAGGTCGCGATGTATCGTTTCGTTGGTAACATACCAAGGTGCATCCATTAAGGATTTTAGAGTTTTTGATCGGTGAAACCGTATTTGCCCTCAGGTTCGTGAAATCGTAACGACATTGCCATGAAACGGATGGTAAACTACAATACAGGCGCGCAACGAAGTTTTCATATTATCGTGGAACGGGGGATTCGTCTAGAGAGAAATTCTACAGGTGAAGAACTGCAAGTAGTTTGGAAGTTCGGATTCCTCAAGGTGTGAAATTATAACGATATTACCATGAAACGAGGTAGTAAACCGCAGTCATGAAATTTTCATATTCTTGTAGAATCGAAGGTTGGCGGAGAAATGGAACAGAGGTTTCGCGGACAAATCTACGGGTGAAAATTCAAAGTAACTTGGAAGTAATTTGGAATTCTTCGAGATGCGAAATTGTAACGATATTACCATAACGCGAACAGCGAACCGTACAGCTGCGAGAAAATTGCGCTCGACGTTTTCATACGAAATTAAAATCTCAGAGAAGTGGAATAAAAATCTCACGAGAAGATAAAAGAGCGGCCCGGAGAATAGGAAAATCAACAGGTGAAAACCGAATGCAATTTGGAAGTTTAAATTCCCCGAGCTGTCTCTTCTATTTCGACTCTGCTCCCCGGAAGGTTTCAACAATTTCTGACTGAACGACGAATCGATTCGCAAATATCGGAGAAAAAATTTCACAAAACAGACCACACGAGGAAACTGGATATAATTTGGAAATTTGATATACTCTCGATACGTCTCTTCTATTTCGACGCTGTCCTCGAGGATCTCAAAAAATCCTAAACGGATGGAAGTCTATGAATTGTATCGAAAGGGGATCCAAATTTGAGATAACGTGACAGTTCGAATTCTCCATAATTCGCCTGTCATTCGGATGGTGCGCGAGAATAATCGGCAGGGAAGAGGCACGCGAGGAATTCACGATTCGGATGCCTGGCGATCCCATGGTCCGAAGCAGGTGCGCGCTTTGTTTGCTCTGTTTTTTGCCGCGCGGTAATAGGAAAACCGCGTAGAGAAGCTGTTCACGCTCAACGAACCGATTTCCCTTCCCTCGGGAATCGCTCGCGCCTACCTTCTAACGCGATATCAAGGTCGAGACGCGTCTCGACCTTCCTGTTGGTGGACGATTAATCCGTGATAACTGTTATTTACTCGAGATCGCGAATACTTTCTCCCGCAACAGGAAATTATAGAAAATTGCAGGAAAAATACAGGATAGCTTGGTGATCTTTCAAAAAATATCGATAAATAGGGAAGACGGTTCTGTATTTTACTTTACTTTAATTCGAAAACAATTTCTACCCTTAAACAGATATTTCTATAATAGCGAAATTACGAGTCAAGAACGAAGATAAATCAATTTCAAGCTACTAGTTTCGATTCTTGCAAATATAAAAAATACCATGTATTTTCTTGTAACGAGTATTGAACTATGAAAGCTGTAAATAAAGAAATAAAAGAAGAAAAACGTTAACTGGTGTTCCTCTCGACAAATTAACCGAGTAAACACGAACGTCGAGGAATAACGAGGACGTCAGCCCATAATCGACATCGCAATTTTTCTAAGCAGAATAACAGAATTTTGCCAATAAAGTTGCAACTCGTAGATCGTTGACACGCGAACCTTGTACTCTTAATTGTAAATTTAAAGCATCCTCGAATGCAGCATTAGTCGTTACGATGCCCGCTACGATAAGCTCTATCGCCAACAATGACTAGTAGGCGAACGATTATCTGACGCAGAGTTCGACAGACAGGTTTTAATAAAACGTTTCGCGTTTCACCAGAGTCTGGCTTTCGCTCGCGCCACGCAATTTACTCGCTCTTCCTCTTTCCGTCCGCTAAATGATTAATGCGGCCACTGGAGAGCCGCGGTTCGCTGCTTTCCCGCTGCGACCACCTATGGTTCCTCTTTTTTCCCTGCCCCTGCGCCATGCAAGGCCGTTCCATCTTCTTTTCCGACGAACATCGTGTTTCATTTCTTTCGCCGCAGAAGCTTCTGTCGACTTTCGTCCAATGCAACGCGTTTACTACGAGCGTTCTTTAAACCGACAATCCACCGAAAAGCTAAGCTAAACCACGCTAAGTCGAATCCCGCTGCGTTCTTTCAAATCATTTCCAACTCGATGATATATTTTAACATTTTTTTTTCTTTTCATTTATTAATATTTACAATCGATTCTCGCATTGAGAATTTTCAGTAATATCTTTTGACATTGCAAAATATTTCAAACTCCAACGGAATATGGAAAAGATGGTTAATCGCACGAGCGACTTCCCGTCTCAATTTTACGTTCAAACGCTCGCTTAACCAGTCAGCTGTTATTGACGAGTATACTCGTCGTGAAGAATTGGCAATATCTTACGGCGTTATGACAAGCCTCGTCGATCATTTCGTTGTTATTTAATTCTATATTACAACAGCCACGTATACTCCGTGTTCGACGAGTATACTCGTCATTGCTTACCTTTTGCCACACATTTCAGGTACACGCTTTTCGAAGCTTTCAAACAAGTCGTAACAGCTGACTGGTTAAAACGCTACGAACCTCTTTTGTTCCTAAAATGAGAGCAAGATCGAAGCGAAGTTATTTTATCCATTTTATTTATCTTGTGTGCTTCAATACGCATCTACAGAATCGTTTCCACGTAAAAGCTAAGTTGGTAGCGCGGTAGTAACCAAATAAATACAGGGTGGTTGGTAACTGGCGGTATAAGCGGAAAGGGGGTGATTCTACGCGAAAAAAGAAGTCGAAAATATAAAATAAAAATTTTTCGTTCGAGGCTTTGTTTTCGAGAAAATCGACTTTGAATTTTGGCTCGGTACGCGTGCACTTTATCGCGTTTCGTTATAACGGATCTCACTGTAGATCGTTGTCTCGATGGAAAAATTAAAAAAAAAAATTTTTATTCTATACTTTCGACTTCTTTTTTCGCGTAGAATCACCCCCTTTCCTCTTGTATCGCCAGTTTTACCAACCACCCTGTATACTGCAGGGAATTTTAAAGAAGACGCTATATACGAGACGTTTCGTAAATTGCATAAAATTCGTACGCATTTTCAACAACGCGGAAGAATGCGGTAGTTCGATCGTAGAGGGGAGAAGCGGAAGTATAAACATAAATCGTATGTCACCGGAAAGAAACGAAAGAATTGGAACCGGTATCCGTGGAATTTCTCCAATTTCGAGGAAATCGCTGGATCGGTTACGATGGAGCCATTACACCAGGCATCCAACACTCCATCCGATCATTTTTCGTCGTTCGCCGTACGTCGTTACCGATCCTAGATCGCGAATCCGACGTCGTACGAGCTCGACCGACCGGGCAATCAATTTTTATTGCGCTTTGTGCGCCGGATCTCTCGATAAACGCGTCCAGATTTATTTATCGTGGTGGATGGTTCGACGACCGGGTGAATGCGACCCGATAGTACGTAATATACGGAACTAGATAAACGGCTAACGTAGGAAGACAACGGGCAGCAGCTCAGAATGAAACCTTTCACTCCAGTTTAGAATGAGACTGGACTTTAAAAAAATCAGACAGCACCGTATTTCTTTCGCAACGAGCAAGAAAATCGACGAAACTTTCCAACAGAGGGATAGATATCGTGGAAACACGTTTCTCTCGGATTACAGGACAGTCGCGATTGATGGTAGTTTCATCGGTAGCGTAGATCTTTATAAATCGTCCGGTTGATTCTTTCTTACAAACGGCAAGTTTAGTTATCTTCTATAGGGCGTAGAATTCTCAGTAAAGTAGAAATAAAAATTGTACAGTGCTGTGAATGATTAGAAACTCAATCGCAATATTTGATTTTGTCAGAATGTTGAAAGAAAAATTGGCAAAATTACTTTACATAATTCCATGCTATGATATAAAAGAAAATGAAAGTTTCTCTTGAAATTCTGTCTTTGAAGAGGTACGAGCTCGATGTTTATCTCGTCGTCTTTCCGTTCGATGTTCAATGCATTTTCCTTTCATCTTCGTCGCTTCTGTTTAATCTTCGTCGAAGTTCTTCTTCGAAGCCCCACCTCCATCCTCGTAAATACACAATTAACATACGTCGATCGTTTCCATGCAAAACGAGGCAATAAATCAGTCGTTTATAATTTTAGTACGTTTGTTACAAATTGCTAATAAAGCATTCACGATCCTACAACATTTTTTTCTCGTTTATAATCGCCCAGTATGCAGATACGATTTAAAAAGATAAAAATGAAACAGCCTGTATATGGATCGCCCGAAGGCCTCTTCGTCTTCCATTTAACTCGATCCGCTTGTGGAAATATTTTCTAAACAAATAACGTAAATAACAATTGCCGTGTATAAGAAACTTCAGAGTTTCGCATCGCTGTTTTGTGAGACACCCGGTATAGACAGGACGACGAGGCTCGATCCACGAGTCGTTTATTTTCCTCCGTTCCCCAACGATCGGAAGGCGTTCTCCGTCATTTTATTCTCGGTTCATTCTCGTCTCATTTCGCTCCCGCGTCGATACAAAGGAACGATCCCGCCGAAAAAGAATGCGCATCTTGTCACGGCCCGGTTGATTAATTAATACGCGACCGATTACCGATTCGACGTGCTATTAGCAGTAAATCCCGCGTCAGCTCTCGTATCGAGGCCCGGCTGATATACGAGCCAGGCTCTCGTTTAAACTTTAAACGCTCGAAAGAGAAGTGGCACAAGGGGGACGAGAAACGGAAATCCGAACTAGTCGACACCCTACGAAGTTACGACACGGGCCCCCGATAAACGTCCACCTGTTAATTAGCCCAGGGATCGGCCACCGATCTATGCCGATCGGCATTCCGATTTTAGACCCTGTCGAACCGAGAACGCAACCGGCTATTAACGAGTCCGTGACGTGGCCACATGCTTCGCAAACGTTGAATAACAGAGCGATTAATAAGATTCGGATTGTGGTTTCTCGTTCGCCATTTGAATTTTTTCTTGTCTTTTTTTTCTTCCTCTTTTTCTTTTTTTTTTTTTTTTTCTTTTTCGAGTAAGGATCCCAAGGAATAAATCGCGTTGGAAAGTACTTGATTCACGACCAGGCTACAGTATATTACCAGATTGCCATTCGAATTCCGATCGAATTGTTTCGAGTTGTTCGATCGACGAAACGTCGTTGTACAAAAATATTCCATCGAGTGATTGAAATCGAACCGGCTACGAATATATCTGCTGGATCAATGTAACAGCTAGAGTCCACGTTCAGAGGAAATTTAAAAGTACAAAGATGCGCAGCACGCACGTGATATGCAAAGTTACGTGAAACATGCAAAACGAAACGAGTTTCTACCTATCTTCTATTTCGTTGGTAATATTCGTAAGAGTTACGAATGTTATGAATTACGTATCACGAGTTATGAATTTTTCTCCAACGAATTGTTATCGCGAATTAGTATCGAAAATGATATTAAAATAAATATCAAAAACGTAAACGTATACGAGTGTAACCATTCGTCCGAACGAACGTTACTAAAGATCAACGTTAATTTCGACAACTTCGTCGAAAAGAGATATTTGCATGACACGTGGTTAAGTGTCTTCTTTCCTTTCTTCGAAAATATATATCTACAAGGAGAAGCGATTCGTCGCATGGTTGGCCCGTATGATCTATTTTGCGTATCATTGTTATCATGAATGAATGTAAATTGTTATCATGAATGAATGTAAATTGTTATCATGAATGTATGTAAATTGTTATCACGAATTAGTATCGAAAATGATATTAAAATAAATATCAAAAACGTAAACGTATACGAGTGTAACCATTCGTCCGAACGAACGTTACTAAAGATCAACGTTAATTTCGACAACTTCGTCGAAAAGAGATATTTGCATGACACGTGGTTAAGTGTTTTCTTTCCTTTCTTCGAAAAGATATATCTACAAGGAGAAGCGATTCGTCGCATGGTTGACCCGTATGATCTATTTCGCTATGACTGTCCGCTCGAATATACAGGGTGGTTGGTAACTGGTGGTACAAACGGAAAGGGGTTGATTCTACGCGAAAAAAGAAGTCGAAAATATAGAATAAAAATTTAAAAATTTGAAAATTTAAAAATTTAAAAATTTTAAAATTTTAAAATTTAAAAATTTTAAAAATTAAAAAAATAACGTCAATCGAGACAACGATCTACAGTGAGATCCGTTATAACGAGACGCGATAAAGTGCACACGTACCGAACGAAAATTCAAAGTTGATTTTCTCGAAAACAAAGCCTCGAGCGAAAAATTTTTATTCCATATTTTCGACTTCTTTTTTCGCGCAGAATCACCCCCTTTCCGCTTGTACCGCCAGTTACCAACCACCCTGTATTTTATCCTGCTACATTTTTTGCAAGATTCTGCGTTAATAAAACCAAGCCGTTGTTAATTGCGCACAGATTTCCGACAAAAGGTTGTTACACGGCTGCGGTATCTGATCGAAAAGGGCCGAAAATCAGGAAATCGTGGTCGTTTGACTAGGTAATACTAGAGTTAATGGCGAGTGTAGTATTGCAACTGTAAAACTCGAAATTGCTCGACCGTCCACGTAAGAACGTTCTCGCGAGGCACGCCGTGGAAAATTGGCCCCGGCAGCAACAATAGAACGTATAGAATCGCGGAAAGAAATATAGGAACGTAATTATTAGTCGTAGCTTGGCTCCGGTCGTTACTCGAGAGTAATAAACCCGCTTGCAGCTAATGCAGCGGCGTAATTCTCCGGCTCGCATTGCTATGCCGGGACACGGGCAAATTCAACGGCAAAACCAACGATTCCAGCGATATGGATAATAACGCTTGCAAGAAGCTTTCATCGCAAGAAAACGTACACTCCGCTCGCAACGCGATAAATACCAGTTTGCTTGGCAACTTTTGCGAGAAACATCGATTTCTAAGTATATGGTAGGACAGGATTATTCGAGTCACCTAAGCTTCAACAGAGCGATCAAACTTGTACGTTACGATACACCATTGGCCCATAACGTACGTAATAAGGAAGAAGAGGGCGAAGATATCGTAAGTAGATTTAGATTCAGCGAGAGGAAATATCAGAGACGAGAACGCGATTCGAATAATTCAGTGGCGGGGTTGTTCGAACGGGCGACGACTGATAAAAAGAACAAGAAGCTGAATCTTGGAAACGAAGTAATATACAGAGACTACTGAATTATGATAATTGCAATCCGAGGATGTTAACGTCGAACGAAATTTCCTTTCGACGAGTACAAGTAATATACTCGCAAAAAAGGAAAACTGCGATGAAAATACCGACGTAAGTGTAGGATATTTTTCATCGTTTGTCGCATCTCCGATGTAGTCTATTTTCTATTTTCAACGTTATGACAGAACAACATTTTTCTACCGTTACTTCTTGTTACCTCTTCCTATAATTCCGCCAAGTTTACATTCAGCCAACGAATATATCCGCGTCGCTCAAGTTACGTAATGATAGCTTACGTTATCTGAGATGAAATCAAAGTCCGATATTATATAGAAAAGTTCTATTTCAAGTTTATCTCTGCGAATCTGCGGTAATTTCTTCGTATCCAAACGCATCTCAACGTCGCTATGTTCCAATATCTCGTCGTCCGACAGAGCATCGACTGATTGATAAAAATCCTAAAAACCTCCGTTCTTCGTTGTAAATCGTTTCACGCGAGAGAACACGTTAATATTTACATCGACACGGAACACGAGCCATCTCGAGCCATCGATTAACAAACCAATCTCAAACCTGTCTTCTCTCTCTCTCTCTCTCTCTCGCTCGCTCGCTCGCTCGCTCTCTCTATATATGTACAATCCTCGATAAAAAAAGAAAAAAAAAAATTGTAGGATCCAAGAGCCACGAGGCAGAACTCATCGTCGTTCGAATAAGTTCGATCAGCCCTCTTCTTCCACGTATACAGAAGTACGTGGCGTGTAGTTCGGGATCCTAGAAACACGTGCAAAGTGTGCAGTTGCACACACGCTGCTGGTAGTCGTAATAATAAAGCATCGGCGAGCTGGAGCGCGAGCAAGCGAGCTACACGGCTCGGTAATAAGTTCCTGGTTTACGGTTCATCGGCAGGTTATCCCGAGGCTGGATCGGCCTACCGGCCGACTGAAATCACCGGTGGCCGCGAACAGACTCCGTGCACTTGCTTCTTCTCTATCTTTTTCCATGTCGCTACTCCGTTTCGTTTCGATCACCCTTTCACCGGGGGCGTGGTGGCTGCAATATCCCCTGGCCAATGCAGCCGTAATTACACCGGCGGCGAAAGAACGTAAGCCAACCGATCCGATCGTCGGATCGACGTTCGGATCGACGTTGGATAGAGAGAAGAGGTTCCCAGTCGAAGGTGTCTTATGGCCGATGTGTCTCTGTTCCGTTAGATCGAGTCAAAAAATACTCCAGAATGAAATCAGGAGTTCCAATTTTGGTTGAATTTAGACTCTCAGGTTTCGAGATTAGCTTGTGTTCAAATCGAGTATCCTAATCGTGGGCAAATTTGCAAATTTTAGGTCCCAAGCTTGAACCGTTTAAATTGGACCAACGTACGTTTGAAAATCTCAAGTTTGAGCGTTGAAGATCTGTTCTTTCAAATTTGAGAGCGCTGAGTCGAGTCGCTCTAAATTTGAGAGTGCTAAATTTTAGCTTTGAAAATTTGAACTCGCGAGCTCGAGCGCGCTAAATTAGATCGCCTGAAATTCGAAAATTCCAAATTCTATCGTCCTTAATTCGAGGTGGCTTCGATCACTGAATTTGGAAATTTCGGATCCGAGCCTTGAAAATTTCCGCTCTCAAATTTGAGCGCGTTGAATCGGATCACTGTAAATTTGAGAGCTGCCAAATTTTAGCTTTGAAAATTTGATTTCGCGAGCTCGAGCGCGCTAAATTAGATCGCCTGAAATTCGAAAATTCCAAACTCTAGCATTCTTAATTCGAGCTACGTTCGATCAGTAAATTTGGAAATTCCAGACCAGAGCCTTAAAAATTTCCGCTCTCAAATTTGAGCGCGCTGAGTCGAGCCGCTCTAAATTTGAGAGTCCCAAATTTTAGCGTTGAGAATCTGAACTTGCGAGCTTGAACGAGCTAAATTAGATCACCTGAAATTCAAAAACTCCAAACTCTAGCATTCTTAATTCGAGCTACGTTCGATCAGTAAATTTGGAAATTCCAGACCCGAGCCTTAAAAATTTCCGCTCTCAAATTTGAGCGCGCTGAGTCGAGCCGCTCTAAATTTGAGAGTCCCAAATTTTAGCGTTGAGAATCTGAACTTGCGAGCTTGAACGAGCTAAATTAGATCACCTGAAATTCGAAAATTCCAACTTCTATCGTCCTTAATTCGAGCTACGTTCGATCACTAAATTTGGAAATTCCAGACCAGAGCCTTGAAAATTTACGCTCTCAAATTTGAGCGCGTTGAATCAAATCGCTGTAAATTTGAGAGCTGCCAAATCGATCGTTATTAATTTGAATTCGCGAACTCGATCGCGCTCAGCTAACCTACCTTGGATTTGAAAATTCTTGAAACTCGGCTGTTCGTCTCGGTTGCACGAGATAACTCGGTGTAACGGGGCTAATTATTCCCTTGGAGGGACGTGGAAGAAAAAAGACGGGGCCGTGCATCTAGTTGTCAGCGCTGTGATTGCACGATTTTCTAGATCGTACGGCTATACGTGCACATGTGCATGCGCGAGCACACAAGGGCCAGTGTTTCGTAATCACCGGTCGATTTGACGGCGGGTAATTGAACGTCGAGAATTTCTGGTCTAACGATATAATAGGCACCGAGCGGTTGCCCGGCGAAGACACGTATACCCGGGGCTAATTTAAATCCCCGTGCAATAACAAAAGTCGCGGTGATTATCGAACCACCGCATTCTCTGTCCACTCGAGTCTTCGATTATCGCCGCTCCAGGGAGACCAATTGGCCCGATTCCAGCAAACACAGTGTACAGCCGTTCATAAGCGTTAAGCCTCGTACAAGACGCGATAATTTCGTTTAAAATATCAAGGAAACGATTAATCGATTTTGCAATCGTGCGAGGTAACGATGCGGATGGAGCAACGTGATGAATCGACTCTCTCGGAAGCTACGTTGATCGAACTACGCTTTCTATTAATTTCTTATTTTCGTTATATAAGTAGACGATTAATGTCCAATTTTTAGAAGACGAATGACTAACTTCCACGAGCTCGTTCATCGCAGAAGGATCACACGAATAACGATAAATCGCGAGATAAATTTGAAAAGCAGAATTACCGACTCGATTAAAGTAACCGATGTTGACGCGCAACGACAGATCATTTTTGTAGCCACGATAAACGTCGAACCATGCGACGATCCTCGAACATTGAAATCCTTCGACAGTATAACGAAACAGTAAATTCGGAATAGAACGATTCAGACAATAATTACCTATCTCTTTATCCGGATACTCGTACTCGCTGTAGTCTAGCTCTTCCCGTTAGCGTCCTAATATTCAGAAATTGGGATGATCGCGAAACAATCGACGCGTATATAACTTTCATTTCAACGTTTAAGTGGGTTGAACCATAAATAAACGAAGCTAAAAACAGCTTCGAAACCGAACTCCGGCATGACTAAGAGATCTCCACCCTCGCCATGAACGCTCATTCACTCGTCCAACCGCTCCAAGCTCTTCTTACGGTGCACGTGCACAGCCTCTAGGTTCGCGAAGAGGTTCTGAAGATAGCGAGAACAAGGAGGAAACTCGACCGAAAGAAGATGAAAGAGAAAGAGAGAAAGAGAGAAAGAGAGAGAGAGAGAGAGAGAGAGAGCGGTCGAACGAGGAATAGGTTCGAGAAGGAGAAGGGTAAGGTAAGTATTTCTCGGGCAAATATAATATACGAGTACGCGAAGGCCCCAGGGAGTAACGTTCACCATACCGAGACCATAATCTTGGCTGGAAGATGGTACCACACCCATGGGGGGTCGGCGGATAGGTCGATGGTGTTCCTGCAGAAAGCAGCGCAACCTAGCCCATCTTTCGCTCGTATGTATCGTCCTGTCCACGACTAAATCCTCGAGAAATCCCGTGCGCACCTATTTCTATCTTTAATACGTTCACTGCCTCGTGAATTTTATATATAATACGTTGTCCTAAGAGCCGCCATAAATCGAAATATCAGAGATCCAGGATAACAGTTATTTTAGATATTTTTTAGAAAGAGAAGATAATAATTTTGAAAGAATTAATTTTTATTTCAGTGCAAGCCAATTATCGATAAGTGTCAGAGACATTTCGCGAAGAATCAAACGATTGAAAAATATTCATTTTTAATTGTTCCGATCACCAGTAACGAATTTTATTTCGATTGCCGCTAACCAATATCGACGTTAATCATTTTTTCTCGTTACGTTCTTCGACTATTGTCGATTGTTGTTAACGTTAACGATAATTAGTATTCGTTGACGATACACGAGAAATTAACTATAAAACTTACCTATGTAATTTATTAAGCTAAAAAGCGGTTTGAAGATATGTGAATAAACGTTCTTCGTTGTACGAGAAACGAGAAACATAGGACTACCATACCAGTCAAATTGTCTGGTTTTACAATTTTATTGTAAAATTCTTGTAATGTAATGACTTTCGCAACGACAACTAAAAGAATAATATAATGAATTTTATTTCGTTTTGTATGTATTCAAACAGAAAATAATTTTCTATCAAGGCTACCGATATCGATACCAGTGAAAATGACTGGTACTTGTCAAAGTGTAAAAGGGTCCTGCAATCTGTTTATCGAACCCGATTAACCAGTTTCCTCGTTTTGTACAACTTGCCACACGTTTTTAAAAATTTTACTGCGTATCATTCGATATGACGATATCAGTTATCAGGAAAATTGCGGATCGATCGCTAGATGCTAACGCTAGAAATACCACACCAGTGAAAATAACTGGTTCCACAATTTTATAAATGTGTCAACCCTCGTTTAGGGATCATTTTAGGGATCATCGTTAATAAAAATGTACTACATAACGTGGAATTGCTTCCGTAAGAAAGTAATAAATCAATAAATATACAAATATTCTATTACTACGTATTTTTCAAAGACCAAACATTTTCACTAGTTTTGGTAGAAACAGCTTGCGTTAACTATCGGTAGTTCTAGCGTTAAATAACGAGGCAGTTGATGTTGCACTTTTCCTAGATGCACATAGATATTCGGTGCGCGAATATCGACGACAATTTCTCGAGCAACGGTTCGATCTTTTCCTCTAATAAAGAAAAAAAATCATCTTGCAGTCATGTCGTGAATTGCGCGCACGTTCACCTATGGACGAAGCAATGCCCGTTTCGTAAACGACGAAACTGTCGCCCGACAAATTGTCGTCGACGCGTGCACAGCCTTAAAGCAAGGACCTCGCCTTTCATCATTTTGGAATTCGTCGCTACGAAGCAAACCCTCCAGCCGCCGGCGATTTTAGTATTTTTCTCTACAAAATCGCCAACACGCCGCACCATCATCGCGTCGCGTTTTTTCCATTGCATCGAGACCCTCCTCTTACGATAAACTTATACAGGGTATAAATTTCGTCCGCGATTTTGTGCAAAAAAAAAGAAAAGAAAAAATACGAAAATCGCCCGCAGCTACGAGATTAACTACCACGTTCAAGTGGAAATACGAAAGCATCTGCGAATCTCTACGTCATAGGTCCACGTGTAAATCTGCGAAGCTTCCTAATCTGCGGCATCGCGAGTTCCGCAATGGTAGAAACACATTGATGAATTGCACGGAATGTTGGCGGGAATGCGAGCGGAACAGCGGAAAACGGGAAGATTCGTGACAATGCCGAGAACGAGATTCGTCTTGCTGTTATTACGTAGTCTGTGTTATCTTATTCCTCGAATTATACGCGAAGAACGATCGTTTCGAAGAACCGAGGCACAACTTGACCCAGTTCTGTTCGACGAATCTCTAAGAAAATTGTACGACGTTCTGACTTTCTTCGTTATACTCAAAATTCCCCCGTAAAATCGTCAGGTCCACCGTAATGACGCTAACGATCGTAAGACCACTGGAATCGTTCCAGAATTCGTCGATTCCTGCGAAACATCTTTCTCGGCCTGTGAAGCTAAATTACAGGTCTGGAATCGCGAGTAGAGCCAATCTCCGCCAACGATCCCTTGCAGTTTTAATAAAATGGATACTGCCAGAGTAGTAGTCTACTCGTGTAAGAGAAAAGGGCAAAAAATGATGGAAACACGGTGTTCGCGCAAGCTACGAGGATTTAAATGATTCACGAAAGTGTTTATCGTAGATTTATCGTGAAGAACGTATCATCGGAATATTTTTTTTTCTTTATTTTATTTATTAAAATTTACAATCAATCCTCGCATTGAGAATTTTCAGTAATTTTTTCTGGCGTGGCGCAGTGACATGGCTAAATATTTATAATAAGTTAATACTTATTATAGATAAGTATAAGATCGGAATATTTATCGTAGAAAATCTGTGCATATCGTGTGCGTTGTAGAAAACATTTTGAAATTTCATTAGCCCGTTAATTTCAATTCTTCAGACGCGATTGTCACGATTATATCTGTAGGAATGTTACATTATAAGTTAATAGAAAACAGTATGATAAATACACAAAATCGAATTTTCGATAGAATCGAAATACACAAAACCGCGTTTCGCGTATTCGTTTCTCGCTAATTCTACGTCACAACAACACAACGAACTTCACTCGACCACGATAAATTCAACAGTATTTCCCATGCTCATTTTTCCCTTAACAAACCTTGGTAACGCTCGCAACACTCCTTGACAACATTAACATATCTTGACAATGTTTATAAATAATTACCCCTCACGCCACGTACTTCCCTGACGTCGCACCATCCCACATATCGATAAAATGAGAAATTTCTCTGAAAATCTATACGAATGTACGTATTTATTTATTTTAGCCTGTATATAGAAATTACATTATATTCATTGCAAACGCGTATCTACCAAATGGATAATTCACTGTTTAAATACTCTTCTGACCTCTACAAAACTACTATATATTTTTCTTTCAGATTTGTTCCAAGCTTAACCAATAAAACCGTAACGGTCGAGTTTCGTGAAAATGCCAATGAAATTTCGAAATCTTTCGTATAAGGCGCATAATATATTCGTAAAGAGTACCTACGCACAGGCGTTGGAATAACTCCGTCAACCTGTGCATACTCGTACCAAATATTTCGTATACTTTTTGTATACAATTTTCAAATTTAATTCACCGATTTCTATATCGATAACGAGTTTACAGAAGCGTCTTATACTACTTTCGTGTGCTGTAAGTGGGTTACCACGCGACATATCGATAGCCGACCTCGGCTGCTCGATCGACTTTCATAGAGGGTTCTTCGTTCGTACAACGATACTGGTTCGACTGGATCGTAAGAAGGCTGAATGAAGAGGAGAAACAGGGTTGAAAAACGCGGAATACCATTGGAGAAAGAGAGAGAGAGAGAGGGGGGGAAGAGAGTGAGAGAGAGAGATAGAGAGAGCAGAGTATCCCTTTATACCGGCAGTGTCCGCCGAACAATGTCCATTCAGTGGAAACGGGCCCGCGGTCCCATCTTCTCCAAATATGTTGGCGATAAAAGCAGAATAAAACGGCGAGACACGTCTATCCCCGTTCTCATCTTCCGTGCAAAACCTTACGTAATAGTCTCTTCCTTCTATAAACCGTACTTTATCGAAGGTAAATCGACGACCTCAAGTATGAAAATTGTGTTAGATTTATTTCTCGATAGTTTGCGAACGAGCTTGAAAAGTGTTCCATGATAGAAAACAGGTGGATGAAGAGTGAGCGGAGTAAGCGAAAATTGTATTGTAGAATCTTGGATAGAGTCCAGTCTTTTTCTTTTTTCTTTTTTTTTTTTTTTTCTTGGAGAAAGCTGAAAAAGTTAATGCGAAACTGAGATTCGAGGTTGTAGGAGAACTTTGGAAAATCTTCGGCACGTTACGAGTTCCAACGAAATTACGTTTGATCTAATTAATTCAATACTGGTTTCTCGAGCGGAGTACATCACGACGTTTGACTATTTTTTATCGGAGATCGAACCAGGACGTGAAACGTTCGCAACGATGCGAAAACGTATGATCGTGGAAGAAATGCAATAAAACTTTGTGTTTGTTAAATATGGAGAAAACTATCTTTCGTTAAATAAAGAAATACGTTGAAAATGATAACCTGAGTTGTAGTTACAATAAATAGTAAGTAGAAGATAGTTCTAGCGCTAGATTCGATTAGTTATCTAAATTAAGTAATATTTACTTATTTATAATACTTACTTATAAATTATACTTATCTATAATAAGTATTAACTTATAAATATTTAGCCATGTCACTGCGTCACGCCAGAAAAAATTACTGAAAATTCTCAATGCGAGAATTGCTTGTAAATTTTAATAAATAAATAAATAAAAAAAAGAGATAGTTCTAGATAGGTTTAAGATGTTCTTTTGTTCTTATCCCTAGTCCATGTAAGAAAGTGCAATAAAGTTTTTCGACTGAGAACAGTGCGATAGATTTATCCAAAGAATAAAATAATAAATATTACGATCCTACCTCTGAATACAGAAATAACAACAAAATACGATAGCTTCGATTTTCTGACTTTTACATCGCTCGCTGACTACGTGACACATAGGAGAAAAATGCGAAGCCTGAATATAAACCATAAATAACAAATAAGAATAAATAATAATACTATTTACTAACTAACGAACAGTATAGGTATATTTCCGTAAGAAACGAATAATTCAACTCGATTAATATTCGTCTACGTTCGTAACGTTACTCGTATAGTTATCGTAAGAACGTTAATATTTTTGAAACGTTGAAGAAGCTGATAAAGAAATTCAAGTGCAAACGTCGTACGATATCGTATATTAAAGCTGTTCGTCTCTAAAAGACGAGAAATCCGACTTATCGCGAGACCTTGC
Organism: Bombus huntii; assembly: GCF_024542735.1. NCBI lineage: Eukaryota > Metazoa > Arthropoda > Insecta > Hymenoptera > Apidae > Bombus > Bombus huntii. The sequence continues at coordinate 12,392,172 of NC_066240.1, forward strand.
CATACAAAGCTACTAAAACATCTCGTTTCACACTTTCTCGCGGATACCACGGTTTTTTCCACGGTCGCTTCGTACCTTTCTTGTCCATAATTCAAGAATAAAATAATCCTATGGACGTTCTAATTACCAACGCAAATACACGACGAACGTTTATTGCTGGCGGTCGGGCACGGATAACGAACGGTCAAAAGTCGGTGGTCGAAAGGGTGGGGTTTGGGAAAATGAAAAGAGTAGAGCGATTAGGGCTTAACGAGCCGAGGACTCGAGTAGAAATCAGAGAAAGAGAGATATCTAACCGACGCGACGGTGATGAATGGCTCCGATCGGTCCTTATAAGAAACGTTTAATCTCCTCTACTGCGGAGGTAGAAACGAGTCCTCTGACTCTCGTAAGATTTATCGTTTCATCCGAAGACTACCGGTTTCGATTTTGTTTCCGTTTTACCAACTACCGCCAAATATTCGCACTCGGAGGCAGATTCATCTGCGATTCGGTCTGACTCTTTCTAAACGTTAAATCATCGTCCGAAAGGTTTCTTTCTTTTTATAAGGAAATAATGGATGCACAACATTTTTCGTTTTACATTATTTTATATCGTTTAATTTATATTATTTTATACTATTTTATTTACGTATGATCCATTTTGCTCTAGCAAGATAAAGATCACAACGTTTGACAGATTAGCTTTCATGTTTGTATAAAGATGCGTCGTTGTAAAAGACGTGTCTGTAAAAGAAAGACACTTTTCGGACAACCTAATGAATAGGCTATAGACATGGTTTATGTAGTCGTGAAAAGCTTAAAGATACAAGGATTTAAGAGGCTACAGGAATCTCTGCTTAGGTTCTGTTTCTTTGACTACCACGGCAAAAATGTATCGTTTCCGGTTTCACTCTATTTTGAACGAAAAATTCCAAGTTTATGCAATCACTTGATAATTAATCACTTGATAAGAGCTGCTGTGAAACAACAACGAACAACTATTCTTTCGCTTCTCATCGCCTCTTGTTGCTGCAAAACATTTCCAACTGCGATATATAGGAACATTTGATGCACGCTGAAGCAACAGCGAGTTTTTCAAGAAGCATGGAACAGCGATAATATGCTCGACGTTGCTGGATGTTGCTTCAAAGAGTGGTTCTAAATCAAAGTCATATCGAACGAAATTAAAATTGCAAAAAGGATTAACGTCCACGAAGAAGATTTTCTTTTCTTCGATACACCATCTTAATTATTTTCTTCTCCTTTCTTTTCATTTTTTTTTCTTCTTCCACCGAATGTCCAGGAAGGAACTTGCATTCGCGCGAGAGTGGAACGGAATGCAGAGAACTACAAAAAAAAAACTAGTTACATCGAACGAAACTCGCTCTATCCACGCAAAATATCAAGCATCTCGAGATTCGAAGAGAAAGCCCCGCTTTCCTGTTCCTTACAAACGATTTCCTCCTTCTTTGGTCGTCACGGAAGACAAGCGACGTCCCGGAGACTCGTCGTGGCAGCGACAGACGGATCAAAGCCGTTATTAATTTGTCTAAGCGGATGATAAATGTATGAGAGGAGTTTTTTCCAGGACGCAGCCCCGTCGATGGGCCACCGCAACGTCTGACAACGTTGATCCTTTTATTTCTCAACCCCTGCCCCTCGATCTCTCACTCCTCCGCTTCCTCCTCGCTGCTCGTTTCTTTTTTTCGGCAAGGGAAAAAGGATTAATGGGCTTATAGCATGACACTGTCGTCGGATAAGATCACGGGCCCCGTTTTACCTGTCTGCTGCCGGGACCTCCGCCGATCATATCTCGCGGAATCCAAATCGCATCTTGTATCTCGTGAGTCCGCTGGTAAGACAGGCCTTTTATCGATTTTTGATCGCGATGCCGAGGACTTTGTGCCTCGAAGTTAAGCGTCAAGCCACTCGAGACGCGTGATACTCGAGACGTGCTCTCGCGATCGCATCGAGAATCCACAGTGTTTAGCGCGTTTCGTGGCTACAACTTTTCACATCAAGATTTCCATCGGATTGCTGTTGTTTCGTGTGGTTGATGGGAGGAAATTTTCCTCGGTATTCGAAAGGGTTTTCGTCGAATCGAAGATGTTTCGAGTATTCAACGTAGTAGGAAGTGCTCTCTGCTGACCAAAAAAGTTACCTTCGGACGAAGAATATCTTGCGTATTTGGTAGCATGCCATTTTCTTCCATGTTCAAAAACATTTCCTACGGATCAAGAATGTTCCGCTTGTTCAATGGTAGGGAATTTCCTTCAATGTTCGGAAAAATTCTTTTCGAATGGAGGATATCTCGTTTATTTCACGACGAAAAATGTTCTTCCATGCTCAAACAGATTTCCTTCGAATGAAGAATATTTCGTTTATTCAATGGTAGGAAATTTTCTTCCATGTTCGGAAAAATTCCCTTCGAATGGAGGATATCTCGTTTATTTCACGACGAAAAATGTTCTTCTATGTTCAAACAGATTTCCGTCGAATCAAGAATATTTCGTTTGTTCAATGGTAGGAAATTTTTTTTAATGTTCAGAAAAATTCTTTTCGAATGGAGGATATCTCGTTTGTTTTACAGCGGAAAATTTTCTCTCATGTTCAAACAGATTTCCTTCGAATGAAGAATATTTCGTTTGTTCAACGGTAGGAAATTTTCTTCAATGTTCGGAAAAATTCTTTTCGAATGGAGGATATCTCGTTTATTTCACGACGGAAAATGTTCTTCTATGTTCAAACAGATTTCCTTCGAATGAAGAATATTTCGTTTGTTCAATGGTAGGAAATTTTCTTCCATATTCGGAAAAATCCTCTTCGAATGGAGGATATTTCACTTACTTTGCGACGGAAAACTTTCTCCCATGTTCAAACAAATTTCCTTCGGATCAAGAATATTTCGTTTGTTCAATGGTAGGAAATTTTCTTCAACGTTCGGAAAAATCCTCTTCGAATGGAGGATGTTTCGTGTGTTCAATAATAGGAAATTTTCTTCGATGTTCGGAAAGATTATCTCTGAACAGAGAATATTTCGTGTATTTAAAAGCGGAAAAGTTTCTTGATTCTCTTTCGAGATACTCTCACGAATCTCATGTAACAGAATACACGTGATACTCAGAGGGTATTTAATCGCGATGTTTTAAATCAGAAAACAACGCTATCCTCTTTTAACGGTGGCTTTGAAAAATAATTACAGTCTCGATATCAGTGAAAAAGAAGCTGCTAAACTAATTCGTACACAACGCAGGTGGTTTGCGGCGAGAAACGCAGCGGGAGCTCAAAGTGGAAGAGCAGTCGCGAGCGACTCACTGTCGCATCGTTTGAAACTTTTCGAGCAATTTCTTCGAACGAGAAAGGGAAAAGGTAAGAGAGCCGTGTCAAAAACCCGGAAAATTGACTACTTCTTGATACGAGAAGATTCTCGCGAAGAAAATTACGATTTCACGGTTAGGCACGACGAGATCCACCGGTAAAAAGCTACTTGCAACGTAAAATCATTTTGCAACGTAATACACATAACGTTTCCTGACTGACTCGAACCGATAGAATCGCAAAATATACGAAACTTTATCGAAAAGCAGAAAAGAAAGAAATGGTAAAAGAAACTCTGAATTGGTTGATTCGAACGAGTAGACTCGAAATCTATGAAAAATTATTGAAACGGACGAGAAAAGAAATAAAAAGATCTCTGTATTACGTGACTCGAACGACGAGGCCTATTGGAGATCTGCAAAAAAATATTGTAATGGACAAGAAGAGAAATAAAAAGAATTCCGTATTACGTGACTCGAACCAGAGGAATCGAGATGTGTGAAAAATTGTTGAAACGAGAAAAAGAAGAAAATAGTGAAAGAATTTTGATCGGTTTAATCGAGGATACCGCACGCATAAGCGTGTTCCTAAAGAAACTTTTTCAAGGAAAGAAATTTGGCCAGTTTGCCCGACGAACTAATTCCCAGATGGAAAACGTATACAAAGGGTGAAATAAGTATGGAAAATGGAAAAATGGTCACCGGCTGACGCTTCTCTCCTTCGTCAAACTCACCCCCCGAGGCGAGGCAACAACCGTTCATTCGGTTTAAGCTGACAAACTGGAAAATACGGATACAGGCAGCGGCTGCTTTCTCCCAGATGCATAAATTCGATAAGACCGGAGGATAGTGACCGTAATTCGCTTCCTTCCGCGTCCGAGCAAGAAAACGCGCGACAGAATCTCTCGCCGGTTGACGTATTTTTTCCCCAATAATTGGCCTGCGCGTAAAATATTTTTCACCGCGATATTTCCACTTCTCTTATCGTTGGTCGCGCCAAACCTTTTACTCCCCAATTTCCATATACGTCGAACACTTTTCACCGCAATTTCCACCGACTTTACGACGTTTAAATTTCTCCGCGCGTTAAACTCTTTATCCGCCAATTGCCGATATTTGCTTGGCATCGCGTCAATCTTCCGCTCCAACTTTTCTCCACTTTCCCCTCGCCGCCTCGTATTTCGCTCGGCCTTGCACAGCATCCTGCTCGTCCTAGAGACCTCCCGCGACGTACGAAAAAGCGACTTTCACGCCTCTAGCCTACGACCGCCGGTAAAAAACGAAACGTTGCTCATTACCGTCTCCATTGACCGTCACCCAAGCCGGATGGAGCTGATCCCTCGAAGACCGTGACTTACTGTCACGACGAAAATGGAAGAAATTCCACGGTTACGGAGCAACACTGCGGCAAAAAGGATCGACAAGAACTCGTTCGGTTCGTTTGTACTTCGTAGCCAACGGCCAAGCTTCCAAGTAACACCTGCGACTTCCGTTTTACGAGAAAACCGTGTACGCCGCAAGAAACGGACCGATTAATCCGCGAGACAGTGGCTGATCGATCGCAGCCACTCGAAGGCCGATTTCCATCGGTTAAAAGTGGGTTGGCCCGGTTCGAACGGTAACAGAAATCGTTGTTCGCGTACCAACGATGACGCGACGGTACTCGATCGTTAATGATGGCCCACCCTGTCTTTCTGGAAATCGCAAAAACGAGACGCCACGAGGGGAAAACTGGTTTCATTTAGAAGTCTTTCTCTTTCTCTCACTCGCTCGCTCGCTACGTCTCTGTTCGACGAATTTAAAAACTCACCGGCCGCTTGGAAGGTTCCGGGCCCTGTCTGATGATCTCCAAGGGTGCGGGTATCGAGGGCCTTCCCAGGTACCAATCCTCCCGTGGATTGTAGTTATCCAGAAGCTTCAGCAGGCGTGGCACGTTCACGTAATTATCGTCGTCGAAGTGGCAGAACCACCTGAAACAGAGTCAGAGTATCGCTCGATTTAATGTCCCTGATTCGTTCGTCCTTTCGCGTCGATAGAAACGTATCCAGTTTCTCAGACGGGTTCGATTATTCGTACGGGCAGATCCTAATAAAATTACCGTTTTAATGGCACTTTATTATCGATGAGTTTTTCCTTGAAAAGGATCGTAGATGTATAGCGGAGGAGAATTTTTAAAAGGCCACGTTTACGAGATCCATCTATTCGTCTATCTATTCGAATTAAAAGCTTTCCATTCCTCTCGTTCTTTTTAATTATTTCATCGTGTACGTGTGACATTTAATTCACGTTATAATATGTACTCTACTTCATAATGTACATTAAGTAGAGTTTGCCAGTTGCACTTTGCCATGTCAATTTAAACCGAGCGCTTCGACGACTGCGCCTGCTTCTTTTCTATCGGTTTATTATACAAATCGATTAGTTCGTTCGCGTCACATGCACGTTACCATGTAAAATATTAAAGAAGATAAAATTTGTTAGAGTTTTCCGATGATCGTAACGAGTATATAGGTGTCCTAAAATACTCATAGTTGGCGATGAAGATCGTGAAAAGTGACCATAGATACTTACGAGCGACGGTGTAGGTATTTAAAAATCGCGTAGTCGTATCGTCGCTCCAGTTCTTAACTTTTCTATCCACGCTAGTTCGTAACTGAGAAGACTGACTTTGAAGTTTACGAAGTTTCGTATTACTATCGATGTTATTGTGAGTTTAATGTTTGTCGTTAATGTGAACTTAATATTATTTTGTACGGACTTAGAGGACTTGGGAGAACCGAATATTTGTCGCTTTCCAAATGGAATTTTCATCATACCGAGTCGAGTAGAAAGTTCGTTTCGCTTTTTGTCGGAAGATGAAATTGACTGCAATTAGTTGCGGATATCTTCGGTATTGTCTACATAATTCACTACGTTCCGCCGTTAATTCAAATACAATTTCGCTTTTGTATTTTGCATGCTGTTCGTCAGTTTAAAAGCTGGGCAACGATGAAATGCATTTTCGGCGTACCAAGCTTTCCTCCTTTTAAGAAGAGAAAAAACGAGGAACTGTAACTGAAAGACAGATTCGTACGGGGAAGATGCAATGCAACAACAAGCGTGCCATGATCGTACAGAAATTTGCCAGATTCCCCGTGCAGGAAATTTCAATCTCGACGATGCACCACGTCCAGCACGGCCGATCAACCTCGATAACGACAACATCGTAGCTCCGATGAAAGAAAGCGCGCACGTTATACCACACTGCGATCGCACACATTCTCAGAATATTACAAAGATCCGCGGTGAACTATGTTTTTGATCGATAAGCTAACACCAACCAGACTTCTCTGATTCAACCGGAAAAACTGCACGAACGTTTTGTTGAAGCCAACGTTGTCGCGAATTTGTATTCCTTGCACCGACATGACATACGTTCAGATCGGCTAATTACGTTCTTCTGAAAAATGTAATTAACATAGTTAGGAACTAACGCGACGATATTTTGGGTTGGCAACTAAGTGATTGCGGATTTTGTCAATACCGCCTAATGACAAAATCTTTTAGGCCTTTATTCACGAAAATAATTAAGTATAATATTACAATGAAGCGAATTATATGCCTGCTTTGCGGACTTGAGAGCAGCGTTCGACAGGCTAAACAGAGAGAAACTGGAGGAGAAAATAAGGAAAATGGAGATTAACGAAAAACTAATCCGAAGGATCAGAGAAATATACGAAGAAACAAGGAACGTAGTGAGAGTCAAGAACCACAACACAAGAGAATTTTGGACTGTGAGGAGGGTCAGACAAGGGTGCCCGTTGGGCCCGACGTTATTCAATACAACGAAGTAGCAAAGTTAAAATAGTTGTTCAAACCACGGCCAAACTATACGCAAGACTCAAGACTAGTCTCGTGGTCGAATGCTTGCACTTTTTACATGTTGCGTTTGTAGGTATTGGAGGGGCAAGGAGAGGATGATCCTGATTACCCTACGTAATGGGGAAAGTATAATGTTGGACCATGTGCAAAGGCCGTTTTTTTTTTTATTTACAATCAATTCTCGTTGAGAATTTTAAGTAACTTCATTTGGCGTGGTACAATAGCTTGGTTTATAATAATTTATATTATGTTGATTCTAGTTGAATCTAATGCTTCAATCTAAAGGGTATTTTCTTTTTAGTCTGCGGACCTGGTCCGTCGTGTCAAGTAGTTGGGTGAGTAATGGGTTGTGGTCAAAACCTAGCAGTTCGCTGTCATGTAGTATGGAACGACGTGGATTTAGATATGGTCGTTGTCACGAGAACTTGGTCGTCTATTTATACTAGCGGAGGTACCCAAGGGTTTGAACTCGTCGCCGTGGTATATTGCACGTAGCCGCGAAATTGCTTTGTCCAGAGTTTGTTTATTGCATACGTGCGTCGTACAGTGTTAATCCTCAGTGGCAAAACTACTACGTGAGGTATCTTCGTATCGCGACGTCGTGTAGCGCATATGCAGCTACGCGTCCTAAGACGCATATGCCGCTACAATTCGCCGATTGTCCGCCCTTATTGCGCCGCTGTCTAGACCAGGACCAGATAAGAGGATGATTTTGTCACCGACGCACTTCAAAACCGATGGACCGATGACGAAGTGCCTAACGAGCCATCGATATGTTCGAGAATGTTCGAGAAGAAGGCGTGCGTGGCAATGGTCGCGGGCGCCTAACAAACGCGTGGATAGTGGGATATCGAGGGGTGACAAAGGAAAAAGAATCAGATCCGATGGAAAGTCGAGTTGTAGGAGCTTCAGTCTTGGAAAGTCACGGCTAGAGTTCGGAAGTACACTGTCATTAGTGTAAACAAGGTGTTAACAAATAAATTCTCTCTTTTGTTATTTTCATCTTCGATTTCTTTTTCTTTATTTTACGTGACAATTTCATCGAGCGTAGACGAAGAAGAAGAAGAAGAAGGGAGAAAGGGAAGACGAAGGAAGGACGAACGATAAAAAAATCGGGATGCATCTTATCGTTTGCAAAGTGGCTGACATCGAAACGCAATCGCGAACAGGGATTTCCCAGAAGGCAGAGCCGCGGAAGGAGGGCAGAGACGGTGACAGGGAGCATAAACGGTCGTACAAAGCGTACGATAGGCAAAATAAAATGCCTCTAACGAACGGTTCCCTCCGCGGCGCGCCATTAGCGCTACCGGGTGGCCACGGTCGCTCGATACGTACCTGTCGCGAGTAACCGGCATCGTTAATACACCTGAATTCCAGCTTAATGGCGTACCTCCGCTGTACCAACGACAGAAACGACCGAGGCGACTCGGTTCGTATACGCCGACACGATCGTATCTACCGCGCGAACCGGAACGATACTCTTTCACTGTGACAATGCGACTGCGGTTGCACGCGGAATAATCGAAGAGCGCGCTCGTGCAAGAGCGTTTCATAAGTGAGAAAATTGAAAAACTTTGATTCTTCGGTTGGAATATGTTTCAGGGTTCCAACGAGACCGCAGTGTAGATTTTCAGCGGAATTTCACTTTCTAAATTGTTAAGGGCACTTTGAGAAGCGTGTTCCATGTCGGGAAAGTTTCTTTCCTTTTGTAAGGAAATAATGGATGCACGACATTTTCCGTTTTATACTATTTTATCGAATTACGTATGATCCATTTTGTTCTATCAAAGCAAAGATCACAATGTGGCAACAAACCAAAACAAACCATCAACGATCGGCAGATGAAACAAAAGCAGACACAAGACTCGACCGATCGAATTCGGTAGGATCGATCATTAGTATCCATCGAGCGATTTCGTACGGATATTAATGGACCGCGAGTCGTGACGGAAAGCTCGCGGCTGGCTGTATAGATCAGCGTCTGAACATCGATTCATCATCGAACGTCGACGTATCGCTAAATTGCCGTTGGTCTAATGATTTCCGATCGGCGGAGAAAGTCGCTTAATAGTTTCTGTTCGCCAGCTGCCTCGCACAGAGGGTGGCTCGTTCCGCTTGCGACGCGGTATTTAATTAAATGTGGCGTTTAAGATTTTTACGAGTTATCCCGAGCGCGGATCAAAGAGCCCGAAGTGTGGAAACTCGCAGCACGATCCCGAGCCAGCCGGTTTACGTTGCTCCAACGAGCTTTAATTACAAGTTCGACTGTATCTTCGACGATCTTGTATCGCGCGAGCGTCCGCTATTTTCTCGTTTCGCCTAGAAAACAAAACCAGAATTGCTGTTGCCGTCGATCTTCTACCCTTTCGCGTTCGTTCGCGTCGCTGTGTCGCGATTGCCCGCTGCCTGTCGCACAGTCGAGCCTCGGTAACTCGAATCTCAAAGGAAGAACCAAAGTCTCCGAGTTACCGAGCTTTTTCGCCTTATCGGATTTTTCGAGTAGGAGAGGCGCGACAAACCGGAAGAACCGAGAGAAGCTTCGTACAAGGATCGATGTTTTCGTGGAATCGTAGAAACGCGAAGAAAGACAAATTGAATTTTCGCAGCTGAATTATTTATTCGCGACGGTAAACGAATTCGTGGAATAGCTCGGATGCGAGCCAATACTTCGATGCAAGATGTGGATATGCATATTCAACGAAGTATACGGTGTGTACAAAAGACATTTTGGATTTTTCGATGAAGCGTTTCTTGTGGCAACCGCTGCGCGTTTTCGTAATATCTACTACACCAAATTACACGAAAGATACACTTCGAACTAATTAATTGACATAAATGATACAATAAGTACGATGCTGTACGAATACTTTTCCTAACCATCGCACCTGTTGCTTCCAGTTAGTAGAGAAATGTTTTGCTTACGTACATCGAACGTTTTATTTCGTATTTATAGAAATAAGCTTCGACTTTTTCCTCGGAGCAAACGTGACGAACAAATTGCGGGCTTATAAAGGCTGTCGCGTTATCGACGCTCCACTATGAAAGTAATTAATCCCGGGAACGAATCGTGGCACGGCAGAAACAGTCGAAATAAAACTAGTCCGATTCGAAAACGGAGAGACGAGCAGGGGCGCTAACTTTAATACGACTTCCTCGAGGAATCGACGACCCATTAATTCGGCCGTTAAAGCCACGAACGAGCCGCGCCGATTCGATCTTGGTCCGGATAAAAACGAACGAGGCTTCGCACCTTTATTTTCTTCGCCCCATCACCCGAACCGCGGTCTAATATATATGCAGATTGCAGGTACAAGGTGCGCACGAGGTTTGCACGCGGCGGCACCGCTTTTTCCACCAGCCGCGCACCGATACATTCGTAAGAAATTTTGTTCGACAAATACACCAGCAACGGGCCAACACGAACAACCATTCGCTTTCTTCCAACTTATTTTCGCACACCGTGATGATATTCCGATGAGAATAGAAAAGTCGGCGCGAGGATAGTTGAGAACGACGTTACAGCATCGCGAATTCCAGAGAATTTCGAAGGTTCCGCGGAAGATCGTAGAACTCGAGTAACTTTGCGTGGTTTCTAGATATCGCAATTGTCCGGTTTATCGCGTGTATCACACGTGCGCGAGCAACGAGGCGGCAAATTGCCATCGAGACACGGCCGGAAGCTTAATGAGTCGCGGGTGTGGCCGTCTCGTTAATTGCCGCGTAGAACAGCCGCGCAAACTTGACCGAATTACGCTTTCGCGGCGAGCTGACGCGGCTCCGCGAGCTTCTCGACGTCGATGGTTTCGCGTTTCTCTATCGAACCACGAGATCCGATCGTGCGTGAATAAATGACGGTCGAAGGCAAAAATCGTTGCGGGCAGCCGTACAACTCTTCTTCGAGCAGGTGCGTTTACTGCGGTTGCGGGTTTTCAGAGTGCTTCTTAAGAATGTAAGAATCGGGCTAGACGCTTGGTTTTCTTTTAAGCAACGAGTTTCTTCCCCGAGTTTCTCGTCTCTTTTGATCCTTCGACAAACGGTATAATAAAACGATGGAAATGGATTTACGGAATAATTATTTCTGTACCGGTGATTGTCAGCCAGATTTCTGCTATTCAACGCAGAAAAGATATAGCTTCGATCTTTTATGGCTGATACACGTTATTTATTGTCGAGGTACGCTCAGACAATTAGTAATATACTGTCAACGTTTCGAGGTTCTCAATGAAAATGCGACTTATTAACGAATCTGACGATATTTTATTGTCAATGTATATCGACCCTTTTAGTTGGGAAATCGTTGAGAATTTTGGACCTTAATTGCCGAAATAATGGCACAGGAACGCTAAATTTACACTTAGACTTTATATTAGAATTATTATATATTTATTTGATAAACGATTTCAAAGATATTCATTGATACACACTTGCACGTACATGTATCACTGCTACGTGGTCAATCTAGTCTAGCACATAAAATTATACATATCTCGATAGAAATATCAACCAGTTGGCTAGTATATCGACGAGTATACTCGTCACGAAGAAACAGCAACAGTTTGTGTTACGACGAGCCTTGTCAATAATAAAATTCAAAAATAAAATGGTCAGTTCTAGGTTGTAACAGGCACGCATACTCTGTGCTCGACGAGTATACTCGTCGTCGCTTACATTTTGAGGAACATGATAAGTATTCTTACATACTTCCCAAAGAGGCCGCAACAGCTAACTGTTTGAGATTAACGGTGCGATATAGATTTGTATAGATCTCGAGAGCAGAAATAGAAGTATAGGTTGATAAAAAAAAAAAAAGAAAAGTTTCCAAGAGGGAGCAAGGTGAAATAATGGAAGTCGGAGATTTTTCAGCATTTTCAATTTCCCATTGGACAAAATTGTCTAGGATTATTAAGGACTAGAGTAAATAAAACCTTCAGCCGATAGAGTCAATGGGAAATTAATGAACAATTTAGCTGGAAACACGCTTTATCTCGATCGAGTATTGATACTACGCGTATTTCCACGACCACAGACCAAAATAAATTCCGTTCTCTGTATACATACGTACGGTTTAAGTTAAATCGTACTTCTACGTATCGCGGTTCTCAATGATCCTGGAGGAAAATTGGTTGCAGCTGAAGCCTAGTGGATTCAAGAATAAATTTGACGCGTATATGCGCGAGTAGCTGAAGTGGAAGTTGTGCGTGGAAAAGGCGTGTGATATCGAGAAGATTGGATCGTGGAGCAGGTTGAAGTAACTGGATCGACCACGTAAGTATTATGTATGTTTAATGGTGGAGGTCGTGCAGTGCTTTTGATTTCTACTAATTTGCCGTATTTACTACGGAATTACGACACTGCTTTTATTAACTTTAAACTCGTTATCTGAGGTCTGATCGTTTACTCGTTCACAGACTCCATTTTACGAACATTGTATCATATTATATATCAATTTGCAGCGATTACGATCTTCCGATCTAATTAAAATTACCTGACCGAGAAGCGTTCGAAAGTGTCACACAGTAAAGTGTGTATAAATGGATCCAATCTTTTGCGTGTATCCTTTTATTCGAAATTAATTCAACCTCGAGACACTCTGATCGGCTCAATCGTGCATCGTGCGTCTTTGAATCGATGATTATTCTTCATCTTTGCTTCTTGCGATCTTTGCAGTCTTGCACATTGAATATTTCGCACCTTTGCATTTTGCATATATTTTGCATCTTTACATTAAATATATATATGTGTGTGTGTAGGTATCGTGGACGAGGGGCCTGGGGAATGTCGTGCGAATTATAAACAAGCGGTTGCTGAATTGCGGTACGAGTTGAGAAGTCAGAGAGTGCGAATTGCGTCTTAACAGTTGTCTTAATTATAATACGTTATTGTGATTAATTCATGTTAAATAACCATCGATTCCTGTTTAATCAACATCTGTTTAATCCATTCATTGTAAATAAACTAATTGTAGTACAAAGATACGACATATATTAATTTTATTTTATTGAATTAGCTATGATCCATTTCGTTCTTATTACGTTCGTGCATAATTCAATAAACCAATATAAAACAAAAACGTTATTTGTGTATATATATTATATATATTTATTTATTTATTTCGTTTAAAATTTCTTTCGTTTCATAAAGTGACAATAGATGAACAACAATTTCTGTTTCATATTATTTTATTGAATTAGGTACAATCCGTTTCGTTCCATTTCTATTATTACGTTCGTGCATAATTCAATAAAAAAATAAATTCAAAAGAACATTGTGCGTCTATTGTTTCCTTATAAAACGAAAGAAACTGTTCGGGCAACCTAATATATACAGGGTGGTTGGTAACTGGTGGTACACGCGGAAAGGGGGTGATTCTACGCGAAAAAAGAAGTCGAAAATATAGAATACAAATTTTTTGTTCGAGGCTTTGTTTTCGAGAAAATCAACTTTGAATTTTGGCTCGGTACGCGTGCACTCTATCGCGTCTCGTTATAACGGATCTCACTGTAGATCGTCGTCTCGATTGACGTTATTTTTTTAATTTTTAAAATTTTTAAATCTTTAAATCTTTAAATTTTTAAATTTTTAAATTTTTAAATTTTTAAATTTTCAAATTTTTAAATTTTTATTCTACATTTTCGACTTCTTTTTCGCGTAGAATCACCCCCTTTCCGCTTGTACCACCAATTACCAACCACCCCGTATATTATATTATACCCTGTATATTATATTATAATATATGCCTCTCATCGTATTTCGCATCCTTGGATCTTCGCATTTTTGCATACGTCGGATCCTCGTATTTTGCGTTTCGGCATCCCCCACGCGCCTTTACCTCGTGTCGTTCGGTGATTTCGAAAGAAAGCGACTACGAGTTTCACGGTAATCAATCGGTTAGGCGCTGAGCGCGGAGACCGACTTTTTGTCGCGGGAGCAAATCGGCGCCGACTTTCACGACGTTTACGATCGCAATTAGCCGGTTGATACTCGTACGTTCGAAAGTCACGACAGGGAATCGACAACTGACGCGACGCTGACTTTTTCGCCGCCTTAATGACACCGCCTCAACAGCTCGAGCCTGTCGAGGTGCGAAAAGAAGCGGAGCCAACACCTGCGCCAGTCGCCGTTTGATTTCCGACGATTTATCCAAGGCTGATTTCGAACGGTGACAAGAAATCCGTGTTTATTCGCTGTGAGAACACGTTTCGTGACTCTACCTGTAAATTCGTTGCAATTAGAACCGGATGCAGAGGTTTTTACGACTTTCTGCGCTCTTACGCTTGATCGCCCGTACAGGCGCTCGTATTATTCCGCTTTCGTTCTCGCAGGAAAGCGAGCGACGAACGAACATACTTCGAACAAGAAACGCACGACTCGACGTCGTTCTGCACGTAGAACGTCTGTATAAAAGACTGACCTACCGATGCTTCGAACAAACGAAACGAATTTCAAACTTTCTTCTTCCGTCCATCGCTGCAATCTCGCTTCGAATACCGCGTATTCTAACGAACAAGATCTCGAGCGCCGCGTATCGAATTTTCTACGCCATTTTCCAAACACGTTTCCTGCAACCTTCTTCGACCAAGGGGTCCACTCACCGAGCAAAGCACACCTGGCCGAAGGAAATCGAAGTCGCGATCACGATGCGTGAAGAACGTTTCGGTGAGCGAACAACCTGCCCTTGTGTGTGTGTGTGTGTGTGTGTGTGCGTTGTTTCGCGATAACGCTCCCCTGGATAGTGTCCAGAAGGAGGATCCAGAATCGTGGGAAACTCGCCGTTAAGTACGCGTGTCAATGGCCCTCTGAAAGGCCGAAACGCTCGGCCACGCGTGCACCGACACGTGCTTGCCCCCGTTTTCAACGCCGCGTGCCTAATGTCCGTGTGCAAACAGGGATGGAAAAGAGTAAACGGGGTGGTGACTGCGCCCGGACTACTTTTGTGGGAATTGTTCGGCGCCAGATTCCCATCGACACTGGCATCGTCGACTTTTCTGGGCTGTGACGATGAAACGAAGTCGACGAGGGAGATGAATCGACGTGGAAAGTGCCGCTTCGATGCTACACATCTTCTTTCGATACTTGATCTTTTGCAATTTTTATTTTGCGCATTTACGAAAACTTCGAAGCTGCAAAAACGCACGCAATACGCAAAACCGTATTACATATCGAAAATATTCAGTTGCTTACGATATTTAGTAAATGAAATCTACCCAAGTTCCATTTCTCAATACTTTGATTGCCAAGCCGAAATCACGTGTTTCGCACAGAGCGTCTAGTGTTTTAACACAGTGCACCGTTAGATGCGAGATTCGTCCCCATTTTTTTTTTCATTCGTGTTCTAATAAAAATATGCAAATTCGGTAATAGATATGACATAAGAATTAACAACCATCAAAACCCACTAGTTACTCGATTACTTGACACGATGGATCAGATCCGCAGGCTAAAAAGACATTATCCTGTAGATTTAAACATTAGATTCGGCTAGAATCAAATATACGATAATAATGTATTATTCGCGTTATAGTACCACACCAGAATAATTTACTCATAATTCTCAATGAGAATTGATTGTAAACTATTTCCAAATAAAAAGAAATGTTCTAATAAAAATATTCAATTGTCCAGTGAGGCACTTTTTACTTTAAAGTATCTTCTATTTATCGGTTACATTCAAAATACCCTAACTGTCAATTTTCATTCTCAATGAGAACTGATTGTAAACTATTTCCAAATAAAGAAAATGTTCCAATAAAAATATTTAATTGTTCAATGGGACACTTTTTATTTCAAAGCATCTTCTATTTATCGGTTACATTCAAAATACCCTAACTGTCAATTTTCATTCTCAATGAGAACTGATTGTAAACTATTTCTAAATAAAAAGAAATGTTCTAATAAAAATATTTAATTGTTCAATGGGACACTTTTTATTTCAAAGCATCTTCTATTTATCGGTTACATTCAAAATACCCTAACTGTCAATTTTCATTCTCAATGAGAATTGATTGTAAACTATTTCCAAATAAAAAGAAATGTTCTAATAAAAATATTTAATTGTCCAGTGAGGCACTTTTTACTTTAAAGTATCTTCTATTTATCGGTTATATTCAAAATACCCTAACTGTCAATTTTCATTCTCAATGAGAACTGATTGTAAACTATTTCTAAATAAAAAGAAATGTTCTAATAAAAATATTTAATTGTTCAATGGGACACTTTTTATTTCAAAGCATCTTCTATTTATCGGTTACATTCAAAATACCCTAACTGTCAATTTTCATTCTCAATGAGAACTGATTGTAAACTATTTCTAAATAAAAAGAAATGTTCTAATAAAAATATTTAATTGTTCAATGGGACACTTTTTATTTCAAAGCATCTTCTATTTATCGGTTACATTCAAAATACCCTAACTGTCAATTTTCATTCTCAATGAGAACTGATTGTAAACTATTTCTAAATAAAAAGAAATGTTCTAATAAAAATATTTAATTGTTCAATGGGACACTTTTTATTTCAAAGCATCTTCTATTTATCGGTTACATTCAAAATACCCTAACTGTCAATTTTCATTCTCAATGAGAACTGATTGTAAACTATTTCTAAATAAAAAGAAATGTTCTAATAAAAATATTTAATTGTTCAATGGGACACTTTTTATTTCAAAGCATCTTCTATTTATCAGTTACATTCAAAATACCCTAACTGTCAATTTTCATTCTCAATGAGAACTGATTGTAAACTATTTCCAAATAAAAAGAAATGTTCTAATAAAAATATTTAATTGTTCAATGGGACACTTTTTATTTCAAAGCATCTTCTATTTAGCGGTTATATTCAAAATACCCTAACTGTCAATTTTCATTCAATTTTTACAATTGTAAGAAGTTGAAGCGCTCCGGTCAGCAATGACCACAGGAGAAAACGTATGACCAACGTGGCAGTCAAAGTGTTAATCTACATTCGCAAAAATATGAATTCACATCGATATTCACAGTCTAGTTATGATATTACGTTGTCCCAGAAGTTTCTTTCGTTTCATATTATTTTATTAAATTACGTACGATCCGTTCTGTTCTATTACGATTATTATTATTTCCCTATAAAACGAGAGAAACTTTTCGCACAATATTTTGGATATTTCGTATAATCTCGAACATCGTATGCACCGTGCAAAACTTATCACACGTAGCGTTCGATTTCCGATTCGCCGAGCAATCGCCGAACGACGATGCTCGTTTAAGCCGACCATCCACGAAGCGTCGCCTCGTACAAGCGTAAGCGTAATCCGTTAAACGCGACGATACGTCTACGTGGAGTCTACGAAGCGCACAGTGACGTACGTTTTGTCTCGCTATTAAAATAGTATTCCAGCGACGAGCAACACGCCTTCGTCGTGGATCGTCACGTTCGCTTATAGCTGCAACGTACGCCACGCTACCGACGAAGTTAACGCCAGTGAACGCGAGGAAAAGGAGTAGCGACGAGAACGGTTCGCTGCAGTTTCATGGACAGCTGCCTATTACTTGACGATGATCGCCGCATACGAGCGTACTGTTAACGCGAACGCGTCTGCTTCTAAAGTAAAGGGACGCTTCGCTGCTTTCTATTTTACTAAATTTGACTAAAACGATCGCTCGTTAGATTCAGAGTTTGATGTCCAAACACGGCCAGCGGTTTGGTCAAACAGGCAAGCGGAGCCGAATTTGCGCTGTGTTCGCTTCGCAGGATCACCGCCGATGAAACGAGGACGAGAACGACGTATTCCGATGAATCATCGAAAGCGAAACGGTGTAAATTCGGCTTTGCACGCTACTTGGCTAAACTACCGCACGTGCGTCTGTGTCAGGTTTATTCGCGATTGATCGGTTATCGATCGATCTCGTGGCGGCTATCGAAAAGGTCAGGGCTGACGTGTGCCGCGCGCTCGAAACGGGCGTGGCGCTCACGACTGGCGGATTAAATCGTGATCCGTGCCGGGGCCACGACCCGTTCGTGTAAAAGCAATCGCCTTCGTGCGTCCATCGGTCCGGCATTATAAATGGATAGTCGCGAAGAAGGAAATTAAAGCGGCGCGGACATGCCACGGACGAGCCAGCTATCTCCCTCGGCCATCTATAATTTCTCGAAAGCAATTGTTCGATGGTTTCTCTATTGAGCAAGTAGACCTCGTTTCGTGACTGATTTTTAGTAGATACCATCGGTGTACCGTTGCTACGGCGATACAGGCGAATTTATCGACTGCTTCCGTTAACGGATTCTCTTGCCTTTTCAGACGTAAAACATATATTCCAAGTTTTTATATTATTACGTTATACAGGGTGGTTGGTAACTGGTGGTACAAGCGCAAAGGGGATGATTCTACGCGAAAAAAGAAGTCGAAAATGTGGAATAAAAATTTTTCGTTCGAGGCTTTGTTTTCGAGAAAATCGACTTTGAATTTTGGCTCGGTACGCGTGCACTTTATCGCGTTTCGTTATAACGGATCTCACTGTAGATCGTTGTCTCGATGGAAAAATTAAAAAAAAAAGAAAAAAATTTTTATTCTATATATTCGACTTATTTTTTCGCGTAGAAACACCCCTTTTCCGCTTGTTCCGATTGCCCGAAAAGTTTCTTTCGTTTTATAAGGAAGCAATAGACGCACAATGTTCTTTTGAATTTATTTTTTTATTGAATTATGCACGAACGTAATAATAGAAGTAGAACGAAACGGAGTGTACCTAATTCAATTGTTTTAAATGTTTCCATCGAGACAACGATCTACAGTGAGATCCGTTATAACGAGACGTGACAAAGTGCACCCGTACCGAGCCAAAATTCAAAGTCGATTTTCTCGAAAACAAAGCCTCGAACGAAAAATTTTTATTCTATATTTTCGACTCCTTTTTTCGCGTAGAATCACTCCCTTTCCGCTTGTACCACCAGTTACCAACCACCCTGTATAATTTCGTTGCTTATTTTCCATCTCGCTCTTCGCTACTCTCAACGAGCAGAAACGCTTCTGACGTATGAAATTTTCGTATAAAATTCAAAGGGAAAATATCTCAATATCTCGGTAACGACTTCTTCCTAGTTTCCTCGGATCTGACAAAATTCTTAACAACGGTTACAAGCGATCGTAATCGTCGGAAAAATACTTAAATATCAGGAATATGTAACAGAATACGAAGAGGAAGAATACGGCGAAAGACCAGGTTTTTTCAATTAAACACACAATTTTGAAATTATACAGTCGGTTCTACATTGATCGATTCTGCTGTTTAAAGCGCTCCTCTGTACGTTCGCAGGATTAACATGTATTTTGGAAACATATCAAAAGCGATCGTCTGCTGAATCGTTTTGTACAATCTATCGATTCATTGTATATCCTTAAACTGTCCAACGATACGCACCGCGCCATATCAAAATAAGAAAAATCGAGCAAACCTCTCGTGTTCTCTATGCGCTCCTCGGATAGCCAGGTTTCTTAAAAATGCCTGCCACTATCGTTGCGACGATGTCGCGCGTGCTTTACGGCTTTTGCACGATACTGGAAATAAATCGTGCGAATAATCGCGCCAGTATTTTACCCACCACAATTACGATATTATCTAAATTGCAAAAGAGAGGAGGTCGAGAAGAGAGGGCAACAAGCCGCACCCTCGCGAATCTCCGGCAGAGCCACGAAACTGTCAAAAATCTCATTACCCCGAGCAACCTATCGAACGAATCAAAAATCGCTCACGCCAGTCGTGAACGACCGAAAATTGCAACCGCGATTGCATCGTCGATGTTGCGCTTTCTGGCCGACCCCCGGCAACACGAAAGCAAACAGACGAAAAGGGGTAAAAGAAATACGAGAGAAGGAAGAGGCAACGTCGAAGCGAAGACGAAGAGAGGAGAGACGGGCAATTTTCTCTACGTGTAATTTCACCTGTTGCGAGCATCCGGCGCGAATCCGATCGCTCGGCTCGATTTGTAAAGGTAACGAGCCGTCTCGAATAATCTCGCTCCATTATCGCCGGCTACCGATTGGACACTCGATTCGACCCCGTTGCGAATTCCAACTATGTATGCTGCTCTGTGATCCCTCTTCGAATGCCTCTCGCTACTTCAAAAGCCTTGGTATTTCACAATGCGACTCGAAACTTGGAATTCTCCATTAAAATCGATGGAATGGCAGATTTTTTTTTTTTTTTTTTTTTTTGTTTGTTTGTTTATAGCGTTTGAAGTAAAATAGGCAGATGGTAGACGTTGCTCTATCGTCGAGTCTCGCGAATTATCGAATATAATGGAAAGGAAGAAAATATGCGAACGTGGGAAGAATTTTTCTAATTCTACAGCGACGCTTTCGATAAACGAGTCGTTCACGACCGAAACTGGTTAAATGGACGTTTTCACATCGCTCAACCAGTTAACTGTTTTTGACGAGTATACTCGTCGCGAGGAAACGACGATACTTTGCGTTCGGACGAGCCCCGTCAGTAATAAAATTCAAAAATAAAACGTTTCGTTGCAACTTAACTCTATGTTATAACAAGCAGACATACTTCTTGCTCGACGAGTATACTCGTCGTCGCTTACTCTTCCCCACACCTTTCACGTACGCGCTTTTCAAAGTGTTCGCTAACTGGTCCAACCTCAGTGCCAGAGCACTCGATCCACGTTGGTTTCATCGATTTTCGTTATCTTTATCGACTGTTCTATTAACTGAGCTGGCAACTAAGCGACTGGAATAAGAAGCAGCGAGACTCGCTGAATATATCGACGTTACCTACTTTGGTTAAACGTACGACAGCTTCTGCGGTAAATAAAATTCCAAATAGCAGCGATAAACTTGAATTAGAATACTCGTATCGAAGTTTCGTTCATCGAGCAACTATAATTCTGCAGACGATGTTCCATAATAATTACGCTGAACCAGGATAATGTTAGACGAAGTTAGGTAGATTATTCCGAAGATCGGCTTTCGAGATGTGGAGAAACTGGATGGAACTGGGAGGAATTCTCGAGGACAATTAGTATCATCGAAGAGGAAGCAAAGAAGAAGGGAAAGAGAGACGCCGAAGGCGGGTAACATCTTGCAGACGGCGGTCGATTAGTCACCCGATACAGGTGAGGCCAGTCGAGACCGGAAACATCGCTTTATCGACCGAATTGTAACGAACAAGACCTCGCTCGTCGTCGATTTCCTCTCGCCAAGTCGGTCGCAACTTCCTACCCCCTTTCTGTATTGTTTCGATCATCTTTAAACTTTCGCATCCTACTCAACGTCTTTTGCTCGTTTCTGGCTTGGGCGGAAAAACTACCGTACGCGGAGTTTAATGCACCGCATGAGATACGTTTGGTCGTGTGGCTCTGAAAACACGTTTCCTTCTCTTAGATGTTTTCTTAGATTTCTTAGATCTCATCTGGAATTTTTCTTTAAATCTACGGTGATTGTGAAATGTCAAATACTTTATATCCATCGTAGGATCGATCTATTTGGACGATTATTTATTATTTTTACCATTTACCTTTACCACGCGTAAGAATTACGGCAATTCGTTGCTAGTCACGTAATTATTCTTATCTATTAACAGAAATTGAGAATAGGCGAATTTACGTAAAGTTAGACGAGCAAAAGGAATAACAACGAACGTACGATTTTAATGAAAATTTTGAAAGTTTCACCTGGTCCGATAAAGTTAGCATTAACCTCGATACACGGCAGTCTACTACTGTAATGAGTTTACGTTTGCTTAAACGTACAGAGACGCGAGCAAACCAGGTACAACTCGTTGCGATTTCTCGATCGACACAAACGCTTCGCGCTATCTGGAAACAATGGAAACTTACGCCACTTCGGAAACAAACGACGCACCTATCGTCCGCTTAAAAATCCAATACCAATAGGTAAACGACCATATCCAAAAATCCAACCTACCACGACTCTCGTCTTTTTAATCCTGCGCCACGGTAAGATCGCAACGCGCTGTCGCTTTAATCCACGGTGAAAGGGTTAATATGAAAAAAAGTTGGTACGCACACTATCGTAGAATTGGAAATATCGGCCCACGAGCCGCCGGCCCACTGTTCTCGGGAGGAAGTGTGCACACCTCGGGCGTTGTTTGTCAAATAAAACGAGCACGATAAAGACCGGCCCAAGTTTTCGAAGGGAGTCACTCTGGCCACTCGGTCGAACTATTGTCCAAAGTGCGAACGAGTCGGAGCGTTGGCAATGGACAAAATTAACTCGTTCTACTGGCACGATCGCGGCACGGTCCGTACACGTGCAGCCCCGGGGCCTCACGGGGGAAATTATTGATTATTAAACTGGGGCCCGGCGCGGCAACTATCCTGAAACGTTATAACCGAGACTCGTTGCTCGTCGAGAATTGGTCGATTTAAATCCTGTCGGATCGGTGGAGAAAAATTTCCAAGGATCGTACGAGCGTTCTTCGAACGAAAGGCCAGGAACGGGATGGAAACCTCGGTTAACGCGTTGTCCGCTACGATCATCGTCGATGACCATCTTACGTCACGTTACGAAGTTTTTGTAGAATGGCGAATTTCGTGCACTGAAAAATTTCCGACGATTCGAACGATTTAGAAATAATGTTCAGATGATTTTTAATTTCAATATCTTAGCCCTTAGACTGCGAACGATTTTACGGTAGCCTCAAACTGCAAACGTGGGTCTTTCGGTAGGTAAAGGAATGTTTTAAAAGACTTCAAAAAGTCGTGTGAGATTTTCGAACGTTGTAAATTCAGGTCATCGTCAAACTTTTGCAAAACTTTTTTTAGATGGAGGAGAAAAAGGTTTTCCAACTACTACTTTGCGAGAAAATCAACCCGGTCGAAGTAGTCTTTGACAGGGTTAATTATGGGTTAATTACGAAATAACAAAATTTTGTTCTTTGCCTCTAGCGTCTTTCGAAAAGTTCCTGTCCTAATTCGACAAACGTTTCTTGTATGCGAAGATCGCGGTTGGAAACTACGACGAGTCACATTTATCGTCTTTTATGGAAGAACAATTTCAATATATCGTCAACCAACTCTATGTTCGATCTTTCCATTTCGTATCCTCGAATTTCTATCGAACAATTCCTTCCTTCAACTATTTCGTAATAAAACGCTTGTTTCTAGCGACCAAGCGACAAACGAAGCCAACAAAGAAGGAAGTTTAACCACGGCAAGCGACTATCGTCCTCTAAACGGATATCGTTCTGAATAATTATAACGTAGGAAAACCATGTCGTATAACAACGCGTAACCTTAAATCGACAGAAAACAAATCTAACCGCTTTCTCCGGTCGACCACAGGCTGCACAGCTCGATAGGAAAAAGGAATACCAACCCGAAAAGGGAGAAAGAGAATGAAATAAAGGATAAATCACGCGTGACGTGAAAACGACGAAAGTTTTTCCACGGGAAAAGCGAAAGGTTTGACGTGGTCGCACGAAAGGCGTGGCCGGTTCGTTCGAAGGGCATTCGGTGGAATAAAACGACGGAATAAAGTCGCGCGTCGATCGGGAAGCAATCGTATCCGCGTAACAGAATATGGCCGAGGTCGAGGAGAAAGAAAATCTTGCGGTGGTTGCGTAAGTCTGGCCTTATTGTGTGTATCGGATGTCCAGAAGTTCCACGACGTCCATAGGACCGTTCTGCTTTCTTTTCGCCCGAAAGGAACCGTATATAGTAGTCTTCTGCTCCCTCGTGTACCCTTTTTATCGCCCCTCTCATCCTCCTCTCGGTCGTGGAATCGGTTTAGAAGTCGCTGCTGTTTAAAGGACCTCTCTCGAGAAGAAGAAGAAGAAGAAGAAGAAGAAGAAGAAACAGGACAATAAGGAAAGTACTTCCGCTGAACGTTCTTCGACGAAGGCTACTTTCCAAAGTTTAGACGTCTTCTCGTCGTACGTATCTGTCTTGCCACTCGAAGAGCCCTTCCTTTGAAGGCTTTGAAGGATCCAAAGCATAGCTGGCTTTCGGCCAAAAGATCCGACAAACAGACGGAAGAAACATTGGGCGCCGCGTTCGTCGCAGATGCTCCGTCGTGTATCGAGCCACTTGACTTCTGGAAGACGACGTCTTTCGCGTTCGCACGTCAGCGAAACGTCGCTGTATGATCGACAGTTGAAACGAAACTCTCATAGCATCGACATTCATATCGCCGGTTTATATAATAACGCAATATTCACCGGGCTCCAGATCGCTCAGTTTGAATTAGATTAAAGTTCTCTAGTTCTCACGAGTTATTCCATTTCCATTTGTACTATGTATCTTCCTGAAAGTCGCTTATGGGGCGCATTATTTCAAATACAGAAAATTAATCAGCTGGCTGTCTTCCACGAGTATTCGCGTCACGAAGAAATGGCGATATTTTGCGTTACAACGAGTATACTCGTCGTGCTTAAAAGGTGCTTGCAATTTGCTTTTAAATCGCAACTTAGTAATCGCAGTTAGTCGCAGCAATAATATTAAACGACAAAACAGTCGTTTCTTTGCAGCTTGATTCTATAGTATAGTATTCTATAGTCACACGTACTCCGTGTTTGACGAGAATATTCGCTTACTTTTGGCCGCGCATTTTCGAAGAGATCGCAACAGCCAACTGGTCAAGCAAACTATAATTACGTTAATTGAAATTATATCGTACTTTTAATATCACTCGGAACCGGACGATACCGAACGACGGTTACACTGGAAAGCAGTAATTTTTTCTCGCAGATTGCGGTAGGATTTACAAACGAAGATTATAATTTAATTCGAATGAATACCGCGAACGCGGTGAAACCTGCAAATGACAGGATATCCACTGCCTTTGAGGCGCTCAGCTTTCGCTGTAACCTACGCGACAGACGCAAAAACTTTCGTCAACCGTTTAAGATTCGGAAATTGCCGCTGCAACTTGAAAGAGCAGGTGCTCGGACAAGTTTCACGACTCGTAACCCGAGTTGGTCGGCGCGGCTCGTAAGCCGCTGTCGAAAACGATAGAAGAGCTTTGAGCAGACTGGTCGGCCCAGAATCATCTTTGGCAACTTAGTTGGCAAAGACAGCAAACTCCGCCGCCTCTGCAGCTTCTAAACGTCGAGATATATCGCGGTGCTTAGGCGCGAGACGCGGCGAACAGACGAACGACCGGTAAATCGAATACAAATCGCCTCGTCGATATTCCAACGGAAAGCTGTACAGCTCGATCATTTTACGTAGTTTATTTTTCGTTTCGCGTTAATCGATGAGAAACATTGATCGCTCGACTAAAGCGTTATGGAACTGAAGCAATTTGACATGCTGGCCAGGCAAACGACGATAAACCATTACCATACGAAGAGTTTGCTCTGATATTTAAATCGTATTTATTATTGGCATTTATTATTGGGGGCATTTATTATTGGCGAAAGAAAAATCCAGGCTTCGTATTCAAAAGCTTGTCGCTATGGATATTAATGGACTAATGAATTTGTAGCGCGTTTGAAAAAGTCATTTAATCTCGAGTCGACGTCGTGTTATTGGTTTACTAAAAATTACGTAAAACAGGAGCTGCTTCGTACAGTATCGCGTATATTAGTTTCCTTTGAAATAAATAAACTCGGTATATAAATAAAAAGTAAGCTTAAAAGACGCGCTTTTAAAATATATTAAATCGTGGCAAAAGTTTCTCTCGTTTTATAAGGAAATAATGGATGCGCAACGTGCTTTGTTTTATATTATTTTATCGAATTACGATCGTTTTTTTTTTTTTTCTATTGGAACATCATCCATAACTCGATAAAATTGCATAAACCAAAAAACGTTACTACTTTTGCCACGATCTAATACGAAATCGTTTAAAATATAATATCGTTGCCTGGCATTGATAGTACCACGGTTCGCTGTTTCGGTATACCCGATAAATTTTCAAACTCGATCTTCCCGCAAACTAACCCGAGAATGAAAAATTGTTATTCTACGATACATTTTTCTCTTATTTTTCTACAAAGAATCTGCCTGTTTATTCCACCTGTGTAAATGTACACGAGATACGCAAACTCCGTCATCTATTTATTCCCCAGGTAGAACAAATTTTTCCTCGCGTACATTCTACTCCTTTATTTGTTTCCATGAAAATATGAATTCGCGCGCATGTCCACCGATAAGCAACTCCGTACAGAGTTGAAACGAGACGACCGCCGGTGAAAATTGCGGCAGAAGCAAGCGAAGGGATCGCGAAGGAAGGGAACGCAATTATCGGAGTCGCGCGAGGCCACGTACACACGTGAGCACAGACGAAACGTTCCGTGGAACTCTTTTGTTCCACTTTCGAGTGTATCAAGTTATATTGTGTACCGGCAAGCATCGTGCCGGATGTAGCAATGAGCGGCGCGGCGAGAGTCAACGAGCCATTTCCGGGGCCTCTCGCTGCAGAATATTACATTGATAACAGAAATTGCCTTCCAAGTGTGCCCGGCTTGTCCAAGACGTTGTCCTCGAGGAGACGACGCGCGACAGACAGAAACGCGAGTTCGATATTCGCGTCTCGACCGATCTTCCATCGATACGTGCTTCGAAACTAGTAGTAGCCTGCTCTATGAGGCTACGGCTCCTGTGTTTTATAGCGATCTTCTTTGCTGTCGAAGATGTTAATTAACCATCGTCGATAAGAGACAGTTAGACGAGCATAGGATCGGATATGCGTCACGCAAAAACCAGACTCGTGCTTTGAAAACGTCGATGGTACACGGTCAGCCACCAGGTAGCGTACGTAAGGAAAGAAGGATTCCTCTGGATCGAGAAATCCATCGATCGATCGATACCAGCGTTGATAAGTGTTGAGGTTATTAGATGTACGAACAGAGGAACGCGTGGATAAATTGTAAAGTAGAAAATACAGGGTGGTTGGTAACTGGCGGTACAAGCGGAAAGGGGGTGATTCTACGCGAAAAAACAAGTCGAAGATATAGAATAAAAATTTTTCGTTTGGTACGTTATAACGGATCTCACTGTAGATCGTTGTCCGTAGATGGAAAAATTAAAAAAAGACAAATTTTTATTCTATATTTTCGACTTCTTTTTTCGCGTAGAATCACCCCCTTTCCGCTTGTACCACCAGTTACCAACCACCCTGTATATTTTAATACAGAAGTGTAAGTACAAGTAGGAATATAACTTGAGCTGGTTCAGCAGCCAGCAGTGTTACCCTATAACTGAAAACCCCGGAGCAATCGTCGCCTGTCTACTGTCTATGGTCTGCCTTGGTCCCAGTCTATCGTCTATACGCTTCGGTGCTTGAGAAAACTAAAAAAAACAGATGTAGAGTTTTCCTAGAAGCGGTGACCACTTCAACAATAAGAAATCGAAATTAGTGAAATTCGTAAGCATCGCTCTTATTTAATTACGGATCTACCTGAATTTCAGTTATTCTGCCGATACTAACTATGTTATAGAACTCCGTTCATGCAAATCCATCGATGAACAAGCAGCGCATACATAATTACGGTAGAACTCCGTGTACCTGAACCCGTCGAGAGACGAGCGGTCTGTCTATTCCAAGTTCGTACAATAGCAGCTCCAACTGCCTGTTACTTTTCGTCCGTAAAATGGGAAGCCGCGTTCGAATGAGCGAGTTTCACCAGCAAGAGTTGACGTCAAAATCGAACATTAACCAAAATCTTGCAACGAACGAACTTCCATCTACCATAACACTGCCTCGTCTACGATCTTCGTTTAGGTAAATGGATGTTTACTGTAACAGATTTTAACTGGAGACCCGAATCTTCCCAAGTCATGAAAGAATCTTGAAGATGTCAAGGTCCCGAGACTCGCGACGACCAAAAGATAAACAGCTCGACGTACGTACGTACGTCTGCGAGACCTAAGTGTACGCGGTTCCGAGAAACGAAATCCGTCGATTGAATCTCGCGAATTCATCGAGCACCATGTCGCCCGTCCCTTCCACCGATATTCAATGGAATCATTCATGCGAGGACGCGTATACGCTGGCTCTTCGTCTGTCTTTGGAGATCCGACAGCGGGGTAAAAAGCGCTCGAGTATATCCGGCAGGGAACAGCGATCGGACAACGCCACTCCACCTTATCGAGGATTCGAGGAACTTTTTATCACTGGCCCGCCGCCAGGACGCTGCCCTCGCGTCTTCTTTCGTTTCAAACGTTGACGAATATCGCTGCGTAGGATCACGATAGGGCTTTTACGGAGAAATAGAAAATTCGATAGGAAGATAAGAAAGGGTGGCGATCGTTGTTGACATTGGATATAAATTGCAGTGATTTGTTGATATTAAAAACAGTAATGTTTGATACGTAGCTCTTTAAATGTAACACCGGAGCACGAAATATTCGGGACCAATTTCTACGATAGTTCGAAATATCTGACTTGAAGATAATGAGTTTTCTTTCTTAATATATGTAAAATATGTATGTTTTTTAATATATGTAAATATAATGTATTTTAATATACGATATATGTAAAAAAAAAGAAATATTTGGATACGTTTAAACAAATAATGCTCGAGATCATCCAGCTGTTATTTTAAAACATTTTTCGTTAGAATCGATTAAAGAAATATGAAAATAAACAAGTATATGGATATTTATGAAATTTCATACTTCTTTTCATACTTTCTTTTATCAAAGAAGTGGAACTTAAATAGAGATTTGTGTTACCCATTGAATATTATGATTTAAGCGTCTCAATATCTTTCTCAACGAGCAAAACGTGCCACGATTATTCACCAATAATGTCGTTACTTAATCTAAAGCCTCTTGAAGATCGTAGATTAGTCGTTGATTTGTGTTCGCTACGTGAAATAATTAATGTTCGTACAAACAGTTCGCCTACTCTTGCATTGATTAATTTTAATGCACCACTTGAGCCTATAAGAAAACCGTTGCTATTTCAATACTATACTTGTCCAAGTATTTCCATTTAGATTCTCTAAATCGTATTTGCCCTCTGGCTCTCCTCGTCCTTTCTCTAGCCGCGTACATCTTTTCATCGATGCTGCTTTTTCCAAGCGAACAGTCCACCATATTTGTCTTATTAAATTTACAGTGAAAATTCGGCTCGAGCTCTTTCGTTTATTATATTTTGCTCCAATCTTCCTCTAAACGCCTGTATCCGGAAATAATACACGCAAAATGATTTTTGTGTTATATTAGTTTATTGAATTATGTACGAACGTGATAATAAAAATAGAACGAAATGGATCATACGTAATTCAATAAAATAATATAAAACAAAAATTGTTGTTCATCTATTATCAGCTTATGAAACGAAAGAAACTTTTCGGGCTCGCTCCATATACGATCGAATGAATAATAAATTTTGTACTCGATATGCTTTTTTATTTCTTGATATATTCTATGCATCCTATAAATCTTCGCGCTTTTAAATTTCCCATAAATTACAGTTTCTGTTACAATTACAAGTATCCATTGATATACAACAGGAAAAACGAAACGTCTTATAGCGATCGCTCTGACTGACTCGACAGCTCTAGAGCGTTGACAGATAAAGCGAACCATACCTTCGTTTACTATACAACAAGCTACGTTATTTAGAAGTTCATTTCAAAGTCAGAAATCTAGAAACTTCAACTCTCTCTCTCTCTCTCTCTCTCTCTCTCTCTCTCTCTTTCTCTGCCTCTCTCTAAAAGTCATAGGAAAAATACAACATTGTGACGCAATTCCCTCGAACTCTGTTCGATGATTATGATAATAATGATAATAATTTAACACGTCCGACTCAAGGTTCAGCACGTTCCTCGATCAAGAAAAATAACGACGTTTAACGATTTCACGGTTGGAGTCCCGCGAGCGATTCGCCACCAAACGAGTGTACGGAAAGTTGGCTGACGTCGTTTCGATCTGCTCTAGCAGCCAGCCGAACGACTTCGCGGCTATTAACCGCACGCCGCACGTAAACCGGCAACCATTCGACGTTGATAGCGGCGCGATTTGTTTATGGAGCGAAAAGCGGTTTCGCAAACGCGACGCGAGTTGCGACACGGAACCGGGAAACCAATCTTTCCAGCGGCGAACGTCGAAGAAACGCGATCTTAGAAACGCGGTTTACGACCGCTGCTAGGTACTTACGCGGCTAAGTTGTACTTGGATACGAGTCAGGTGGTTTCTCCGTGTGTAAGTGTTAGTTTTCTCTCTTTTTCTTTCTTTCTTTTTCGCCTTTTAACACGCGCTGAGCGCGTTCAGCGCGACGTTTTGCCCTCTTAACGCACGGCGATGGCAAGTTTTGACAAATCGTAGAAAAACGAGACAAATCAACGTAGGATTAGCAAATTTTCGACAACGAGAACGACGGTATACAGTGCGGGGAAAAAAGCACTGAGAAAAGAGTAGCTGTGTGTAGCATCAAGAAAATTGGAAACAGCGAAACCATAGCACCGTTTGTTACGAAAAGACGAGAATTAGGGAAGAAATGGCTGTGCAAAGTACAAAATATCGCACTTGTCGCGCTATGTTAGACATTTCTTATCAGTCGTCGGAAATAATAATAATAATAATAATAAAATTCGTGTAATCTTTCTACGTAAGCTCAAGCTTGGAAGAAGGGTCGTAAAAGTAGATACGAAGCCATAAATTTAACAGCCGATGAAAATTATGTAAACGTTGAAAAATGTGGTGCACGATAACGCTTCAAGAAACTGCTGGTTCGTAACATAAATTTGCCTTGTTTTTATCTTTCCTTGCGAATGGATAAAACAGGACAACTATACATATGTTACCTAATATAATTGCACGCGATTATTCTTCGCTCGGCTCACAGAGAGATAAGCAAAGAAATCGGACGAATGGGATCCAGCTGTTATTATCTGACATTCAGTCGACGTAAGAAGGAACGACGAAGCTCGTGCAAAGCCTAGAAGTCCTCGATAACTCGTCCCGAGGCAGAACGATCCAACGAGTAGTGCAACGCGCATTTGGACAAAATCGAAATAATCGTTGCACGATCGACGTTGATCTTATTAAGCGACGATATCGTCGGTGTGTAACTGTGTGTAATTAACAAATTACATTAGTTACACGTTTAATTTTAAGCAATACGATAAATCAATTGTGTTCGTTACCGCGAAAGTTTGTCGATTCCTATCAAATAGCGTTCGCTACGTCCTAAATACGAAGAATTTGAGCAAACGTGTGTATAATTTTAATTTCCAATTTAAAGATTCTTTTCTTCCCTTGCAGAAAGAAATTTGGAGGGAAAAGGGATTCAGCTTGTAATTTTCATTATAATTCTTTTCAGCTACAAACCTTTATTCCTTGAAATTCATTTGTAATTTCGACTCGATTAAACGTTTGTCGCGAGGACATTTTTTCAAAAACTCTGTTCTTTGGAAAATGTCAGCGCAATGTTCGAAGAAACGGAAGGTAGGATAAACGATTTCTGCATGACACGTACGAGAAGATGGAAAGACGTTTCATCGGCATAGGCAGTATTTGTTTAAACGTCACCGGGCGTAGCTAGACGAAGAAACGAGCTTGCGAGATATTTGAACCGAGCCACAGAGTGGGCGAAACACCGACAAAGATTTGGTAAACGGAGCTCGACTCGCCTCGGATCTGCCGATATCGAGTTTCAGAAAATTATGCACACGCGTTCGTTGATTTTCCTCGCGAATCCTCGTTGAAACGGCCGACTGTTGCAACGTGACGACAAGCGCCGCGATTACCACGATCGATCAGTGGCGTGTTCAGCTCCACTTTTCCAACTATCCAACGAATTGGTTGCGCCATCGTCTCGTTGAACGGCGTTTTCACGCGCAACGGACACCTTCGAACGAATTCGTCGAGGCGGTTTAACAGAAAATAAATCAAAGGGTCGAGAAGAGCGGGCAGCGCTCGCGTGATCTCTGCGAAGGTAGAAAAAGGAGCAGTTCGAAGGGTATGGAAAAAGAAGCAAAGAAACGGGGCTAAAGAAGAGGAGGAAGAGAAGAGGAAGAAGGGAAAAGGAACGAAGGGAGGACGCATTGAAACGCGTCATTCGATCGCGGAGCCGGTATCAGGTGCAAACCAGTTTCGGTGCATACGGCAGGAGTGCACCGGCCACGAGTTTGCAAATGGCGACAAGCACTCGCGCCGTTTCTCGACAAGTGCGAGCGATGCTGCGTTTAGGCCAAACGAGCGTACGCTGCTTCTTCCCGCGCTTTGGCAAAATTAAAGCGCCAACGGTCGTTCTTTCGCCGTTTGGCGACTGTTCGTCGAATAGGACAGCGAACGCATTCGAATGCTCCGTGAGAGTGCATTTGTAAATATAATCAGACGTCGTTACCAGTGCCAGCGAACACTGAATCGCGAATAATTACATATTGATGCTCCGTCTAATCTCTAAGAGCGTTCGTCGTCAATGAGCTCCGTCTTCGTGTTCTTGCTCGTTTGGTCTGAACGCGTCTTCACGGAACTCGTTGAGTACCGACAACGGAAGCAAAAGATTTTCTTCGAGATACCCGCGCGTTTATTTGGATTTTGCGTTGAACTTTGATTCGGAATTTTCATGGCGAACGTTGCTTTCTTTCCAGACTCTTAGCCGGTTAACAGCGTTCGACGTGTATACGCGTCGTTTCGGCGCGGTTGACGCGTATACTCGTCGTGTGAAAAAAAAGAAATGGCCATTAATGTACGTTAAAAAGTAGATAATTAGCATTTACGAAAGATCGTCAAAGATATATAGGACGCGATAGAGCTGCGACACTGTCGATGTGTATCAGCATTAATTTTGACACGGTTACGCAACGATCGATTCGACTGGCCGCGAGGCTCACGGTCCGACGGACCAGCGTCATCCGAATCAATTGGCTACGATCAGGTCGGGTCAAATCGATTAAACGATCGATCGTCGGCCTGCCTTCTAAAACAATGCCACTGTAGCGTAAGCCGTAGTATTCAAGTTCGAAAACGTTGCTCGATTTAACCAGAAATTTGGCAGATCCGCGTTTGAAAACTAAAAACTGAAACCTACACTTTCTATTACAATTTTCTATGTATAGGTTCGTGTGGGATTCGAGTCTGTCGTCAAATTCTACAAAAGAAGATCCATATGGCAGGAAAAGGAAGCGAAATTAACCAAAAGAAATCATATTTTCTGAATATACGTAGATATAAATCCGAGTTGCAAATTCCATGGAAAAAAAATATCGCAGAGAAAGAAGGCGAAATTTCCGAAAGTTGAGATTCAAATTTCCCACGTAGAGAATCTACCTGGCCGAGCTTCTATATTCCATCAAAAGAGAAGCAAAGAGGATTTGTATCCCAGGAGAAGAGGACGAAATTTTCCAAAATTACGATCTAAATTTCCTACGCGCGTACAAACCCACTTGGCGAGCTCCGCGTTCTAAAAAGAACGACAAAATCAATCTCCGCGAAGAAAAGTGAAAATTAGCCAAAAATCGGATGCCGCGTTCCCCACCTTTGCGCGTAGATCCGCTCGTCAAGTTCTACATGAAAGTAAAGAAGACAAGATTTGTAGGAATCGAATGCCAAATTTCCTAAATACGAACGCAGCTGGAAAATTTGAAATTCCAAAGCGAAAGAAAGAAACGTAACGTCTGTCTGTCGACGAAACGTCGGCGGAGGTGCACCAGAGGCGCATTCCTATCGGACATTAGCATTTCTGCGACGCGTATCGAGTCGAGAGGCTGGTCGCGTGCAACCGGGAACAAAAGGCGACACTGGCGAGCGGCCAGCGGTGATCCTACGTGAACAATTCCCCACCCATCGTGCTCGTGTGCTTTATTCCAGTCGAGAAATAATATTCTCCTCGGGGACAGATTCCGGGAACGTCGTGAGATCACCGAATTCGTATCACGTAGACGTAGACGACGAAGGGGACGTCGTTCGTCGATACACCTGCCACCAGGCGACACGTAGTACGCGTTCCAACCTCGTAGTCATGTGCTCAACGTTCCACGTTTTCCGGCCCATTATGCCAGTTTCTCCACGAGGATTAAGGGAAAGTTGGAGCAACAGCGTGCCGAACGTTCTTCCTTCCTCTCTTTCTTTCCTCGTCGTTTGCTCTTTCGTTTATTTCTATCGACAAGACAGTCGCATCTCGTTCTTCCTCTACGACCACAAGGTTTATCTCACACGGAATGACGTCGAGTTTTATTTCATACAGAACGACGCAAATTTTTATTCCGGACGAAACGAATAAAACTTTACGTTTTATTCGACGAAAACCAATCGAGGAATTGAGAAAACTCAATCCGTTGTTTCGCTTGCTTTTCACCGCGACATAAAACGCGGACGAGAAGGCTGCCGGCGTATATAAATGAAAATTCAAGCGCATTTCCCATCTTCCACTTTCCTAAACCTCGTTCGTTAAACCTTGCGCCACCATCGCCGAGAATTTTCATTCTCCACCGCGATAACGACTGCCTAACTATCGATCTACGAACGATGCCAACACGCCCCATTTTTATACGACGCCTGTGTGTTCAATTTACTCCCAACTATTGCTTTCCAGGAACGTCGTTGCGGCCGAACGACGTACGAAAAAAGATGATTAACGATTACAGAAACGCACCGATTGTCCAAAAGATTCTCCTTCCGACAGAATGGCGCAACGTCTCGCGACGACGATCGACGTCTAGTCAAAAGAGAATCGTTAACGGAGCGTCGGTGAGCGAGCAGCGTGGACAGGAGAACGGCGGATCTCGATGAAGGAAGAAAAGGGGAGGTCCGGGCCGCGTCCCTAAACGCTTATTATGCGGCATTACTGGCAGCCCCTTGCCTATATGTATAATACTAAGTCACGCGAGCATTCACCGTTCCGAGGAACCTCGTGTCCAGGAGCGGAGCAAGTTTTTTTGCGGGTTCCGCCCGTAATTGCGGACACGCAGGATATCCCCGGGATCCTCGGCCTCCCCGAGCGACCCGAACACCAGAAGAACAGGCGTTCGATGCCTCGTCGGTTATGAAACGGTTGCATTACGGCAACTGTCCATGTACGTCGCGTCCTTGCTCGTTTACACGTTCTTCGCGTACGGGAATTTCATTATACGAGCAGTTCGCGGCGTTACAGGGCGAAACTACACTTCTTGATATTTTTTGGAATTTTAACACCGCAACGTCTGTCTGCGTGATCGACGCTTGCACAATTTCGTTCATTTTTTTTTTTTTTTTTTTGGTCTCTGTTTCGTCAAGACGATACGACGGTTCGCGTACGACGTGTCGTGATAAAAAGAGGCGACGAAGGTTGGAAAAAATCGGTTCTCGTTTCCTCGTGTCTTTTTGTAGATAAGAGCGAGCGCGGTTTGCAATGGGACCAACAGACCGGACAGCGAAAGCATTCGTGCGCTTATAGAAAGTTTTTATCGACATACCGTGTGTATGTAGATTGTACGTGAATGTATTCTGTCGTATAAAACACTTTGAAATTTCTTAGGACCGTAACGAGATGCGAGAGGTTACGGGATACCTACGACTAGCATAGACTTCACAGAGATCAGCAAAGCGTTCCGACAGTCAGTCGTTGCATCAAATTCGATATCTCGTCCGAAATATGGAATAAAACGCAGAAGGGTGTAAAAGAATGCAAATAAAACGTACGCGAATTGAATGTCTGAATATAACGTTGAGATATAGTCCGTCTAGAAATAACGTCTGAATTTTCAATTCTACAGAAGGAAAAAAAAAAGAAAAAAGACTTTCTTGAAGTCTTGAATACCAAATACAACGAAGCTATTTAAATTTCAAATATTACAAAAGGTAAGGAGATGCCGAAAGGTAAAGTACCGCGAGTACAAGTCGCGAAATTTCTATATCTTTTAGACAGCTCGATAAACAAAGATTCCCGAAGTCCACATCTTTTTTTTTCTTTTTTTCTTTCAAGATAAGAACCTCGGATAAATATTGAAAGAACGATACCACGGATATTCCTTATCGAATGGTTTCTTTTCAAAGAATCGCGCACGAAGAATTTGGTCGTGGCGCACACAGGCGGTCGCGAAGGTTTCGAAAGAACGCAGCCGCGTTATTTGAACGAAGCGATACACGTATCGATGTACAAACCGCGGTTAGTGCCGGCTGAAACGCGATAAGACAAGCTGAAATGCCGCACGCTCCTCGTCAACCGGCTCGCTGATCCTTTCACCGGCCACGAGCGGAATACCGAGATACGCTTCCACCTATAAATCACCGGTATCGTCGTTACCGATCTAAAATTCTATGGAGAGCCAGCAACAATGGACGAACGGCAGCCGGACCACGGCCCGCTCGCGATACGTTTCGCGCGAGTACGCTTGCTCGAAATTTGTCCGAACCTGGATCGGTTGAAAGGAAAGGCCCTTAAGCCCAGTTCGTGCCAACCTTATGTGGCAAACGATAAGCCGAAATTACGTACGCGATCGATTATATGCCGATTTTCACGTGTCTGTACGATATTTAAATACATAAAAAAATATATATATGTAGACATGATGATAGACTAATAGGTACCGATAGTGGACGGCGATAAAAGTCGGATGGTAAGTTAATAGGTAGGAAAACACTTCGGTCACATTGGAAGTGTTTATCGACGTAACGTGAATCGAGACAACGATCTACAGTGAGTCCGATATAAGTGCAGCACGCGTACCAAGCCAAAATTCAAAGTCGATTTTCTCGAAAACAAAGCCTCGAACGAAAAATTTGTATTCTACATTTTCGACTTCTTTTTTCGCGTAGAATCACCCCCTTTCCGCTTGTACCACCAGTTACCAACCACCCTGTATAAAATTGCGTAGAATATCTGAAATAGAGTTACAGTAGTCGTTACAATTTTCATTACGATTAACACGCATCTATATTCCAGTCCCGTGTCTTTAATTGTGCAAAAATGTCGCATAGATATTTAACAACTTTATCTACGATAGCTACGACTCGTGCGGACGAAATGATGCCACACACGGTGGTGTAATCGATTAAAGCATCCTACGATAAGAGCGCTCTTCTCGGTTAAAACGTTACATAGCATCTTCATTTCCGGAGATCTATGGGAATATTATGTTAAAAGTGTCTTTCTTTTACAGACACGTCTTTTACAACGACGCATCTTTGCACAAACATGAAAACTAATCTGTCGAACCTTGTGATCTTTATTTTGATAGAGCAAAATGGCTCATACGCAAAAATCGATAAAATAACGTAATATCCTAAACTATTATAATTACTTTATTAATAATAAATGGATTAAACGGATGTTAATTAAACAGAAAACAATGATTATTTAACACGAACTAATCGCAACAACGTATTATAATTAAGACAGCTAGATAATTAATTAACGATTCTCGTCAACGCAGATTCAACTCTCTCTCGACAACGCTAACAACTCTCTCTCGACAACGCGATCCACACTCTCTGGCTTCTCGACTCATACTGCTGTTAATTTGTTTATATCCTTAGCAACCCCTTGTCTTTTGTCTTCGCCTGATATCTTTTGTCTTAGCCCCACCACGACACCCCCCAGGCCCCTCGTCCACGATACTACAGTAATATCAAACGGAAAACACCGTGCGTCCATTATTTCCTTACAAAACGAAAGAAACTTTTCTACCTAATGTTCGAAGCACGCCGCGTTTCCTTTTTTAAATAAAGTATCGCGTAGTATGTCGAGTAACAAACTGGACGAAGAAAAACGAAGATGGTACGAAGAAAATGATAAAAACTTCGGCTTTCTCCGATCTCGAGGGGATAAAGTATTTTTATTAATCGGAACGGAAGAACGAATCATTGCGTGCAAGCGGAACATTGTAATCCCATAAGAAAGACACAGAAGAACGAAGCACAGAAAGAAAATTCAATGCAGCGCTTTTTGCTGAAAATGTGTTTCGCGCGAAACATTCGCGTGTATCGACCACGTGACAAATTGCGGAGATTTCTATAAGGAAGTTGATACACGGCGCCAGCGATCGGCAATCGGCAATGACTTAAGCGACTCCAAAGCAGGCTCGAGGAGGCAAAACCAAAGCGATTCTCGATGAAAGCGGTCGATGAAACGAGGTCGAGGCACGATGTCCCGGGGCGGATCGATGCTAGGGGATAAATCGATTTGGGACACGGACGCGGTTTAATCGATTCCGTTTCTGGTCGCGTATCCTTTGGTCGCGCGCAGCCTCGTCGAATTCCGATCACGCGGCCACGACCGCCACGCGTAAAAAAGCCTTTATGCGCGAGCCCAACCGCGAACAAACTTCGCAAGAAGCCTACCACACCACGCGTCGTCCCACGAATTACAATTTACAATTCCCTGGCCACTTTGATGGTCGAACTGACGAGATTCGAAATGTGGACGAAAAAGCCTCGGAAAAATATTTCAACACTCGTAGGAACATTTCACGCATACATTACGCGTGTTACACGGGACACGTTGGAATTTCGTTAACGTTGTTCGTTCAGCGAACTATGGGGAAAAGCTGAAACCGATCGGAAAATTTGTATAGAAATTCAAAGATGTTCGTCACGAGTTAAAGTAGCCGAACGACGAATTATTCGTTAAGTTAGCAAGCCAGAGTATCGAACGAGTATTCATCTTTGGTGGTAATTACACGTTTAAAAGCGCTGTCCGTGCCGTGTGAGCCTCGTAATTTGCGTATACATTTTCAGATCGGTTGCACATTTTACCAGCACGCTCACGATACTCGTACGATTTTAAGAAATTTCATACAGCACACGCGATACACCTGTAACGATTTCGTGTGATAAGCGATCGGGTATCTTTGTAAACCACTGTACGAGTAGACCAGGATGAAATTTGAGAGTGGAAAAATGCGCAAATTACACGCAACGCTCCAAAGTGTAAGGTGAAAATCCGAAAGATGGTTCTCGATCTATTTAATATACGAAAGAAATTCGTGCTCAAGATCGGATAAAAATATCAGATGTCGACGCATTTAGAGGAAGTTTAAGCCGAAGAAATGCACAAAATACGCGTAATACGCGAAACTACGCATATCCGAGAGACGGTTCTCCGTCTGTTTAATAAACGAACCCGTGCTCGTGATCTAGCGCTTTAGTTGCGTTCGCGAAACTATGAATTTCAGCCAAAAAATTCTACCAAATGTCCAAATCGGACAAATTGTGAATGTAAACGACTAAATAAATAAAAAAAAAAAAAAAAGAAAATATGAATTTACGCAAATAGAACGTAGATGTTAATGGATTCGCAAGAAATCTAAGACAACATAAATGCACCGTACGCACGCGATATACGAAACTGTAGAACCAGCTATCCAACGCGTATACCGTACTCGTTATATCCAACGAATCGGACGAATCTTTCGTTGAAATCTGTCGCTTTAGTTACGTTCGTAAAGGCGTGACTACATAAACATCCGCGGTCCACTCGTAAGCACTGGAACAGACACAGCTATTACTGCGCGCGTTTGAAAATTCCATGGAACTCGAAAGGAGCCAAATTACGCGGTAGTCCGACTGCCAGACACTCGTAAGTCCCACTCGAGGCACTCGAAGGTCTTGCAGAGAGCAACGCGGCGAAACGGAAGCTAAGCTGAATTAAAGAAGCTGCGCGTAAAAATTCTTCGGCTCGACAACGTGAAAACGGGTTCGTTAACATATTCGTTTCGAGCGTGGCAAATGGGATCGGTGGACGGGCGCGTCCGTTCCGCGGCGTAAATCGCGCGAAATATCGACTCGTCGAATCGTCGAACAGCGGCGAATCGTAAAAACACGCGGTACGCTAGCGAATGCCCTGGAAAGCAGCTGCACGCATCACAAGGAATTCCATAAATTCGCGCGGCACCGTCGTACTTTTATCGATAGCGCGGATCTAAGTGGCGACGCGTAAAACGCTCGCATAATTGGACGAACGCGAACGTGCGAAATCGATGCCGGTAATTTAACCAGGACGATAAGTAGCGGCCTCTCAGCCACGGAATCTGGCCTCCTCGTGAAAAAAATGAAGACATCTTCCCGCGGAGGATGGGTATTTCGTCGGTGCTTGTAAGTTATCGTTCCTCGAGAGCTTAACACGTTGGCTATCACGCGCGTATCGCATGTATTTTGCCCTGAGAGCCGCGATAAACCGAGGAATATCGCACCGTAACGTCTAATTTTCGCAAAATCTTCCGTCGTATTTCCCTGCGTTTTCTCTCTGACAATGTTATCCAAACATCGTTCGTAATTCGTCTTATTTTAAACATTCCAGAAAATTGAAGCATAGGCAGTTCTTAGATACTCGCTGTTGGTATTCCACGTATAGAAATCTTATTGTTTCTCGCGTATTCCGTACCTCGCGTGGGTAACGAGCCGAAGGTTTGAAAATTTTGGATGCAAACGCTAATAAGAAACAAGCAGTTAAATTGGACCGTGTCGTTTGCTGAATCTTGTTGCATCGTAGATTGTTTAGAAAAATGTGTTCACGTTGGAGTTATTGGATATTCGAATGATTATTTCGTAGAAATTTAAGCTCGCAAAGGATTACAGCGAGAGGTACATACGTTGCACATTTGGCAAAGATTGTGTAAATTTTAACGCGTTAATAACGATCGAAATGCGAAGCTAATCCTCGAAGGAGGATAAAAAATTGTTGGCAACGTAGTATGGAAAAGTGCAGGGATAAAAATATCCAAGGGAAGTACACGTGGAAAAGCAAGAAGCCAGAAACCAAAGCAACGGCACCGACAAATCATTTCCCTGGCCGACGACGAATATCCAGTGTAATCCAAGAAGGACGAGGTTTCCAACGACCCGTCGAAAAGCGTATGAAACTTTCCGTGCCCCGATAAATCAAGCACGCTCCTCCCTCGCGGACGCTCACGCTCCTATATACAGAGGGTTGAAGTACACGAGCACGAAAGTAAAAACGAAAATAGGAAGGAAAATAAAAAGGAGGATTAAAACACACGTCGAGTGGCAACGAGAAAGAAGCTTCGAGGGGGGGAAAGAGTCGAAGGAAGAGAAGAAGAAGAAGAAGAAGAAGAAGAATACGACGACGAAGGAGAAGAGGGAGGAGGGTTGCGGACAAGAGGAAGAGGATCCCAGAAACAGGCGTGCAGGCTGCGAAGGAACGGGACAAGGAGGAACGAGCCCGCATGTGACATTCGAGACACTCGTCCGGCCTTTCTTCCTCGAACGCCCTTCGAAAGCCGAAGGAAGAAGCGAGAGAAAGATAGAAAAAGGGAGATTGAATCGTCTCCATCTCGGGCCAGCTGGTGCACACCTCTTCTTCCCTCTCGCTTAATCCCTTTGCAGCGTTCGCTGCTCACGACGTCGACGACGACAACGACAACGACGAAGCACGGCTTTGGTCCTGTTCGTCCTTCGGCTCTGGCGTACCGTATTGTGGACTTTTCTCAAAGAGGACAAAAGGATTCGCTCGGCACGAATAGCACCGTGCCCATCCAGAGCACGTGTGCTGGCTGCTGGCCAGTTAGGGGAAAATGCTGGTCAAAGGGACGCCGAAAGAGACCAATTAAACGTCCACGCCAGAGAATACAAGAGTTCCAGAGGGTTTGATGAGATTTTAGTAAATAAGTCGGAGAGAGACTGGTAAAGAGGCTGATGGCTGCCTTTGTAGACACTCCACGTCCACGACAAGAGTGTTTTCGGCTTCTGTGGGAACTCGCGATCAAATATTTTTGTTAGGTCTTGCCTACCTTTTTTCTCCTCTTAAGAATATTAGATAAACTAAACGTTTCCTCGGTTCGAGTGGATGATATCTCGGGGTTTGTCGTCGACTGAATTTTTCCTAAATTTCAAACTCCGTCGCGATGATTCTTCGTTGCACCGTTATCGACATCTTATTGGTATCGTCGACGTATTTAAATCGAGCTGGGGGACGAACGCGATCGAAAAATGGATTTTATTGGTCGAAAGGACACGTAGAAACAGCGACTATATTTCTACATTCATCGTCGATTGAATTTTTATTAATTTTATTAGTTCCACGTCGTAATGATTGTTCGTCAGACCGTTGTCAAAATTTGATTAACACTATCGAGGTATTTCAAGCAAGCCAAAGGACGATCGTGACGCAGGTATTTCGCTGGAAAATGGATTTTACTTGTCGAAGGGACACGTGGAAAGAGCGATAATATTTCTAGATCGAATCTTGATTATCAGTTGAATTTTTGTCCAATTTAATTCCACGTCGTAACGATTGTTCGTCAGAACGTTGTCAAAATTTGACTAACACTATCGAGGTATTTCAAGCAAGCCAAAGGACGATCGTGACGCAGGTATTTAGCTGGAAAATGGATTTTACTTGTCGAAGGGACACGTGGAAAGAGCGATAATATTTCTAGATCGAATCTTGATTATCAGTTGAATTTTTGTCCAATTTAATTCCACGTCGTAACGATCGTTCGTCAGAACGTTATCAGAATTCTACCGAAATTATCGACGTATTTAAATCGAAGTAAAGAACGATCGCGATCAAAGGACAAGGAATTAGCCAGGTACTTCGCTCGAAAGTAGATTTTTACGTTAAGACACGCGGAAAGAACAGATATACGGTAATGGTCTCTCCGTAGTCGGATTAACAGCTGCAATTACAGCTTGTTCTTCGTTCTCTGACTCTCTATCCCTCTGGGGGCAAGGATCTCGCAGTTGCTCTTTGATCTTCGTACTTATCGCGGTTACATCGTTGGTGCGCTGGTTTACGCGTTTCACGTAAACACTCCAAGTAGCCGACGAGGGATTGTTATGGGAAAAAGTGGCTACCAAGAGATTCCCTTCCCGAAACCGGAAGTACCTTCGTCAGTAGCCTTTCTCGATGTATCTTTAACGAATAATAATAGTTTCACCTGTAATAATTGATTTTTCAAACGTTCAAAACATGTAGCTTGCTTTCGTCAATATTCTACTCATTTTTTTCTATCTAAACGTTTTTCTAATGTTTCTACTGTCTTTTTGTTTTTTTGAAAAAACATGAAATATTCTACGCGGACAATGGAGGTTCGAAAGGAAGCTTTTATGCGGTTATGAAATAAATAGAGAAAAAGGAAGGAGCTGGAAAAGACGGCAGAAACGCGGCAATTGGTCCGCTACGACGACGGCCCCATTAGGCATGTTTTTTCAGTCAGGGATAATATTTTGACGCGACGATCGTGCCACCCTATCCAAACAAGAATATTCGACGGTCAAGCGGCAGCAATAACATCTCATTTGCAAACA
Organism: Bombus huntii; assembly: GCF_024542735.1. NCBI lineage: Eukaryota > Metazoa > Arthropoda > Insecta > Hymenoptera > Apidae > Bombus > Bombus huntii. The sequence goes on from NC_066240.1 coordinate 12,435,416, forward strand.
AGCGCTTTTCATGCTGGCCGGTTCGTCGTGTCGTTCCGCTTTCGAAAAATTTGACACCCTTTCCACGGCACCTGGAAACCAGAACGAAGAAAACCGAGGGTCTTCTCTTGCTGAGAATCTTAAATAACCACGAAGGTCTATTTGGTCGAAGAGGAAAAATGTCGCAAGATTTCCAGATGAATCTTTATTTTTTTCATTTTTTCATACTCGCCTTCGTCCCAAGGCAAACATAAATTTTCCAAAATCTACGACGTTTCTCCTGGACCAGGTTGTTTGTAAAAACGAAAAAAAAAGAAGACAGAAACGTTGCAATTAGCGGAAAGAAACCCGAGCCATCTTTGAAATCTCCAACATCTCTAGAGTACCGTTCCCCGTCTTTTCAAAATTCCATAACTTCTAATATCTGAGAAACACGCGTTTATCCACGGCATACAGAGGCATATTAAGAGCCTGTCGGAAAAAGCAGAGAAAATAAATTCCATCCAGCTAGGAAATAACTGTCTGTCGGGGCATTAGCGAGAACTTCAAACGTTCGTCTAGAAACCGCCCGAAAAGCAAACAATCAACGCAGATACGAATCTCAGCGTGCTCTAAAACTCTATAAGCTCTTCTCTTAATATGTGGAAGCATCTAATGGCTAAGGAGAGACTAATATTAGCCTCATATTTGTGGCTTATAAGTCCATAGGTATACCGTGTTCTCATTTACGAGTCTGCTGGATATTTATATCGTTTTATAGTCACGAGATAAAATAAAGAAATCGTCGATTTAACGAAACTTTGCTATCGCGAACGTTGCGTTTCAAACGAATAAGCGTTCGACGTAACTTAGGACAAAACACGGTACGTCTATTAGGTTGTCCGGAAAGCGTCTTTCTTCCGCAAACGTGTTTTTTACAACGGTGCACCTTCGTACAAACGTGAAACCGAGTCTGTGAAATGTCGCGGTGTTTATCTAAACGGAACGAAATGGTACGTAATTCTACGAAACAATATACAACAAGAAACAACCTAATATCTCGAGCCTCCGTCGTCATTTTCTCATCGCTCTGATTCACCTAGAAGGAAAAACCAAGCTGATAAACTAAGACGCACAAGTAATCGCGCAATCGTTCACGAAGAACGACACGCGACAACTCGGATCGTATCGTTTAACTTTATACTAGGCATATCATTTCTTATTTCGCGACTCTATGTTTTACCATGCGATAGAAACTATCGATGATTTATGGGAATGCGTAAGGTACAAAAGGCAAATTAAGTCGAATACGAATGGCCTGCGTATTAATACTTTGATTGGGTCATTGGTAACCGGAGCGCTTCAACTTCTTACAATTGTAAAAATTATAGAATAACAATTTTTCGTTCGAGGCTTTGTTCTCGAGAAAATCGACTTTGAATTTGCGCTCGGTACGCGTGCACTTTATCGCGTCTCGTTATAACGGATCTCACTGTAGATCGTTGTCTCGATGGAAAAATTAAAAAAAAAATGTTTATTCTATATTTTCGACTTCTTTTTTCGCGTAGAATCACCCCCTTTCCGCTTGTACCACCAGTTACCAACCACCCTGTATAATACGAATACTCTAAGATTATCGTAGTCATTTACGATTAAGCATATGCACTTACTTATAATACTTATAAATTATACCTATCTATAACAAGTATTAACTTATTGTAAATAAACAGCCATGTCACTGTGCCACGCCAGAAAAATTACTGAAAATTCTCAACGCGAGAATTGATTGTAATTTCAACAAATAAATAAAAAAAAAAAAAAAAGAAAGAAATTTACGATTCGACGATACAATTCGAGGGCCGAATGTCGAACCACCTCTCGCAACACAAATTTAACGCGACGTACTTGCATTTTGAAGCTTATTGGATCAACGACCAATTCGATATCGAGAATATTATGGACGCACCGTCGGTGGAACACCGGTATCGAGGTCCCTTCGATTCGAAAAAGAGGAGGAAACGATAATTTAGCTGCGCGTGGTCCGGCTAACTCGGACGTATCGGATGAACTTGTCCCAGCGGAGAACTTCTAAGCACTCGTACCACGCGCACAAGCCTCGGACTGCCCATAAGAACAACCTGTTGTCGGGCCCGCTCGCCCTTTCGTGTTTCTACAAACCTTCTTTCGAGATATTCGGACTGTTCCACGAGAACAGGACCGGTCAATGGAATTAGGAAAGTCGTGAATTCGATAAACTTTCAACGAACGCGAGCAAAGTTCTCGGCTGAATTATAACTAACATTTGGCTAAACGTTAACGATAGAATGATTAACCCAGGAACGACACGCTGCCTTCTTTCAACTATCGCGTGTATCTATAGAGAAGCCTGTACGTGCTACCTCTTAGTCGCAGAGAGAATTTAACGTTCCGTTCGTTTAGACAGATAGCAGAGGAAAGTAAAAAGACAAAACAATTAACTAACATTTATTGGCATTTGTACGTTTTTCTACAGACACGACGTTGCGACGCCATCCGCAATTATTTTCCAATTATTTTCCGATATATCATAATTAAAATCGCTTTCTAAAATTCTACGTCCTAAAACGTCGGGGTCATAAAAGACCAGTGTGACATTCTAACGTTAACACTTCTACGTCCAACGAACGTCGAAATATCATTCCGACCTCGCTCTCCCTCAAAATATCCCACTGTTTTTTAGCCTACCAAAAAACGCGATAGAAACGCGATAAAAAAATGGAAAAAATGTAACAATCGGAAATAGTACTCACTTGCGGCCGCTGTCGAGGAACCTGTCGAACTCGACGGACATTTTGCAGCAGAGGGCCCGCCTGTTGTGCGAGGACGAGCACTTGGTGTTGATCATATGGCCGTCTGCAATCAAACAGGGACACCAAGGTTCAGCGAGGGATAGTAGTGGGCGATGTAATTAATTAAGAGGTTAATAATCATCCTCGTCGGTACAGAGGCTTAATTAATTCGGCTCGATCCTCGTCGCTCGTTTCTCTTCTCCTTTATCGGACGTGCTTTCGAGGGCACACCTCGATCATCGTGATACACGTCGTTCCACCTTCCAGCCACGGACGCTCCCACGATACGCGAGTATTTCAATTACGCTCCGCCAACAATACGCGACAATTAACCGTTCGAACCGCTCGCCGTAATTACACGGCCGCTTAATAATCGCGCAGAGGTCGGCGAAGAATAACTTGCAGGGATAAGATAAGAGAAAAAGGTCGCAGGTTTTACGGCCGGTTTCATCCTGGACCTCGGATGATTAATACTCGGTAACAACGACGCTGATTCGATGATCGAACGCTTGCATAATAATTTGCTATCTATTAACGGCCGCTCGTACTGTTAGCAAATCGACGAGTTACCAGTTGTAGGCTTCTTTTCGTGTCTACTTTCATTTTTCCTTTTTTGTAGATTTGTCACAAATAGGATAATTAGCTTGACTCGTAGCTTGTGCAATTTACGCGCGAAACGCGACGTTGTTGCTATCGCGAATTTATCGATACCGATATAACTTTCGATTTGCAACTTGTAAAACTTCGTTGTGCTAATTAGACGCGGGAATGTAATAATTACGCGCGCGCGGGAAATTTCCAGTTACGAAACGTTAGTATCTCGCTTGTTTGTTTCTTTTATTTACTTAAACGAGTTTGCCTTTTTCTTTCATTTGCATTATACTTACACTTATTACTTACACAAGGTGACGCCAGGTGCATACGAGCATACAAACATTCGTGCGATACAAGTATCGATGAATAAAATACGAGTAGAAAATATAAAAAGATATAAACGGGCTGTATTTTGCATTGTATTATGCATATTGGGACATGTACGTAATTTTGCATATTCGTTTCAAATATCCAAAGATTCCTCCAATAGAACAAAATCGGTCGTACGTAATTCAATAGAATAATACAAAAGAAAAAGCGACATCGTGCATCTATTATTTCCTTGCGAAACGAAAGACACTTTTAGGCCAATCTAACAGATCATACGCCAATAGTATTCGTAAAAATATGAACTTTTACGTACGTACGCAATCTGTAATAGTAATGCTCCATGAACTTATGACAATTTCGAAAATTTCCTCGTAGGAAATAAAAAGAAGTAAAAAGTATGCAAAAATATTTCCTCTTGGAAATGTCTTGGAAACTGAGAAGAATTCGGAGCAACGTAGCTTCACGTGTTCCCCTGCGGCGAAACTGACGCATCAGTTGGCCGCGTGGGTGGACGCAGCCAACAACAGGGAGGATAATACCGGGCACGGAAGGACTTAAGGAGGAGGGGATGAGCACGCGAGCCCTCGGGCACCGTCCGACATTTGACCTCACCACGCGCTCTGCACCGGTTTGCACCTCCACCACGGGCCCCTTTCTACCTGCCTCGCGTAATCCACCCTTGTTCCTTCGTCCGCCGAGATTACCGCCATATTCACGAACCGACGGAATTGGATCAGTGGAGCAAAAAATCACGTTCCTTTTCCCCCTCCTTATTTCGTATTTCCAGTGAAAATTTTTCATATTCGCGAAAATACAAAATACGTTACATGCGTTACGCGTGTAGCCTAGTATTTACTCTACAACAGCTTGGACGAAGCTCGTTGTTAATTTAGCGGCCCTACGAATTGAACACTCGCAAACTATGCGGAGGAACATATCGGGAAAATACTACTACATTGACGAACTGGCGCTTTCAAAGACCTTTAAATCGTAGCAAAACAACAACGTAAAGTCAGTGGTTCGTGTAACAAAAGTTTACCTATTGCTTCTCGCTGTATATGGCTTTTTGCTCGGTCGATGCGAACTCACGTTCGTACAAGATGATCGCGAGAAACAGTTGCTTCTAAGCACCGTGATAATGTCGCAAACTCGTATCGACCGCGAGCTACCACAGCGTGTCACGTAACCCGTGCCCCTACTGTTTACATCTTAATGTCAGACGTTACTTATAGCTGAGCTAAAGTTCGGTTAATCAGCCGCTATTAAAATTTCGTTCGCGAAAACGAAGTTTGCGGAAACTGTATTCCCATAAGTTTTTCTCGCTTCTTGCGAGAGATTTACGATTGTAAATTCGACGAGAGAAATATCCTGCTTTTGTACTCGTGTTCGATGGAAGAATTCTGTTTAGAAGTTGGAATTAGTTTTCGTTAGAAGTTAAGACTTTCGCGCGTGGCCGAGATGTCGGGTCGAATGAAGGCGATCGATCGATCTGTCCCCTCGGAAACCGGTCGCAGAATCTGCTGCAAGGTGGAATCTGGTTCGGCCTGATCGACACGCGGCGCCGCTTCTCCTTCTTTGATCAACGCGTGATTATCTAACGACGAGACTGCGACATCGATCGAAGAAGTTGTCATCGTACGCCACTCTTTACCCTTGAAACGTCCGTTTCAAATCGCAGCAAGAAAATATCCAGATTCTTTGGATCTCGATGAATCCCTTCGACGAAGACGAAGAAGATTCGTGCGTCGACTCCAATACGTTCCAGGATAGATAGAATTCTTCAAAATTCCAAAATAATTTCTTCAAAAATTCCCTCGACGGAGAAGACTCGAGTACATCGACTCCAAAATTGTTCATCGTGCAAAAATCTTCGTGAAATTCTAGGAAATTCCAACGCTACTCTTCAACGTATTTCCTCGAGAAGGAAATTCGAGTACATCGACTCCACAATTTGTCATCGTCTTTGAACGATGCTTGGATCTTCGGATCTCCGAAATTCTACGAAATTCCAAAACTGCTCTTTGAAATATCTCCTCGACGGAGAAGACTCGAGTACATCGACTCCAAAATTGTTCATCGTGCAAAAATCTTCGTGAAATTCTAGGAAATTCCAACGCTACTCTTCAACGTATTTCCTCGAGAAGGAAATTCGAGTACATCGACTCCACAATTTGTCATCGTCTTTGGACGATGCTTGGATCTTCGGATCTCCGAAATTCTACGAAATTCCAAAACTGCTCTTTGAAATATCTCCTCGACGGAGAAGACTCGAGTACATCGACTCCAAAATTGTTCATCGTGCAAAGATCTTCGTGAAATTCTAAGAAATTCCAACGCTACTCTTCAACGTATTTCCTCGAGAAGGAAATTCGAGTACATCGACTCCACAATTTGTCATCGTCTTTGGACGATGCTTGGATCTTCGGATCTTCGAAATTCTACGAAATTCCAAAACTGCTCTTTGAAATATCTCCTCGACGGAGAAGACTCGAGTACATCGACTCCAAAATTGTTCATCGTGCAAAGATCTTCGTGAAATTCTAAGAAATTCCAACGCTACTCTTCAACGTATTTCCTCGAGAAGGAGATTCGAGTACATCGATTCCAAAATTTGTCCCAACATCTTCGCCAAGTTCTTCGAAACTACAAAACGCCTGCGTAACGAATCTCCGCGAGAAGATTCCGAAGATCGACTCGAAAGTGTGTCGCGATCCTCGCTCGATTCTTCGAAATACCAATACGAAATCCTTTGATAAAGCGACTCGGAGGAGAATGGCAACTAAATTCCATTTCCATTGGATTCGATCGAATCCAGCAGGTGGTCGATCAACGCGATCCCTTCCCCCTTAAATCAATCCGGGAGCATCTCATGCCAGTCCAATTACGCCGGTTCGTCGGATTAATCCCGCGGCTTGCCAGATAACGATACACGCGTGTCGTCCACGATCCACAGCCATTAAAACATCGAACCCACGTTGAGTGGACAGTCGTTGCGAGGCGGTGTGTTTCGGTTGGCGACCATTAACCGGGCACGACGAGCGAACTTTTGAAATGATTGACGAGCACGGGTCCGCGAGCGAGCCAGCTCCTACACGCTCGTTCGTTCCGCGCCGGCAATTATCGCGTAAACGAGGCCAACCATTAAGCCCGGCCGTAATTATCCGTGCCTCGTATTACAACAGAAATAAACGCTCCTATTCGGTTCTTCTTTCTTTTTCTTTCTTCTTCGTTCTTTTCTATTTATCCGCTCCCTCGTTTATCCTTTCTCCTCCGCTACGTCCCTTTCCCCTCTTTTTTTTTTCTTTTTTTTTTTATACATATGATATAATGAAATAAAACTGTCCGACTGTACGATCCTTGATATATTAGGATACCAGGGTGGTACGAATAAAATTATAGTTTGGTTGGACAGAACGATGATAGGGATGACTGGCTAGGAGGAGATCGACAAAGTCGAGCCTCGAATTTAGTCGCTACGAGAAGCGACTTTTTCGGGCTTAATTACTTGCTTAATTAATGAAAGTCCCGAGAGGAATCGCGTGACGAGATACGGCGGTAGCTTCGTAGGTGTTTTAATCTTTGTTATTACGTAGAATCAGGAAGTTTGTGTCTGTATTTTAATCGGCATGTAGTTATCCCACGCGTTACTGTTTCACGATGTTCCAAAATGTACAGGGTATCTCGTCGTTGGTTCCAAATTTTCTAATTGCTCCGAAGTTTCTATCGACGCTGTTCCCCAGCTAAACTGTTCAACCAGTTAGCTGTTACGACCTCTTTGAAATGCGTGTAAAAAACGTTTGGCAAAAAGTAAACGATGACGAGTATACTCGTCGGGCACGGAGTACGCGTGACTCTTACGATATAGAATTAAGTTACAACGAAATAACCGTTTTATTTTTGGATTTTATTACTGACAGGGCTCGTGGTAACGCAAAATAGTGGCATTTCCTCGTGACGAGTATACCCGTCAAAAACAGCTGACTGGTTAATTCACGCGCACTAAAGCAGCAAGTACGACACTGTATGAAACTCTTTACACTCGACTGTTCCCTTCGAGAAGACACTGATCACGGATTACTGTCAATTACGTAACACAAAATTACACGAGCTGCAAATTTCTTACAGACGCGCGTTTCTTTCGAATTTCGCTTTCGCATCGTATAAAGAAACAAAGAAGAAAAGGAAGAACATGGCCAGCTACGTCGAGCGCAAAGGACTAAACATACTTTTAGGAAATATTCCCACCTATTTTAGATTTTCAACTTCCACGACGACTAGGCTTTTCCATCGTGCCGTTGGTATTAAGGGGGGGGGGGGGGCTAAGGTTAATTCGATTTCAGATGATCCAGCACCAAATTATCAAGTGCACCGCAATTCTACCTTTTTTCCGAGACACGTCCGAATAATCGCTGCCATTGCCGTATTTTTTAATATTTCTCCGTGAAAATTTTATACAATATTCTTCGAATGTCATACTTTAATGTACTATTGGTTTTAATAAAGAGATTTTAACCGTGTCGTCACAAATAATTCACAAAAACATGCCTTATTTTTGTACGAATTAACCTTAGCCCCCCCTTAATTGCCCTTTGTCCAGGTTTTCTCGCGTCTGTCCCGAGGAAGCAAACCGGAACGTTCGCTAAACACGACCGAAAGTCGAAAAGTCAGAAACGTGTGCCATTTCTACGTATCATTCGAAGATGGTATCCCACTGGGGGTAGCCATCCACATGTTATATCATTATACCACTAAGCTATAATATTTTACCGAATGTCCTACTGGACAAATTGTAAAATGTAAATAAATAAATAAAACAAAAGAAAATTTCTACGTATCGTCACACGGAGATCGAAGATCGAGCGGTGTTTCTCGCTCGTGGATTTTACTGGCTCGCGGACGTTTCCTCGAGTTCTCCACGTTCGAAAACGCAGTAATCAAATTCGAGGAAAAGCAAGACGAAACAAGATCGCCGAGTAAAATGTCAATGGGAAGAGTAGAAGGTAAACGAGTACAAAGTATACTCACTGGTCTGATTTTGAAAGTAGGGATCGTCCCGGTCGGTGAAGAACCAAGTCTGAAATGAGAAATAAAGAAAGGTTAAACCGAGAGTACTCGACGACCGGGTAAGAGCTACTTCTACGCCGGTTTTGACTCTAACGATCGACGTGTCGGTCACGTACGCAGACGCCATTGTTTACCGCGGCTAACACGCGCCACGTACCGATCATAAATTTCGATTTCTTCCGTTGCTTCGAGCTTGCATCGCTCCATCTACGTCCACCGAGCTCGATAAATCGCTCTCGCGAGTTTCACCCTCGATCGCCGCTGCGAAAATAAAGTTCTTCTTTTTCCTTATTTTCTCTCCCTTTTTTTCTTTATTTTTATTATTTTTGTAGGGACAAGCAACAGATTAAGATAGTTGTCAACAGATTTTTATCTGTACTTAATCGCCAATAAATTATACACATTCGTACGTGGTAAATTACAGACCGTTCATACATCTGTAATTATGGAGAATAAGATATCGTTGAATCGAAGCTATTCGAACACGCTGGAGTAAATTTCGTAGAATTACAGAGATTAATACAGCGACTATACAATGAATTGACACACGTTTTCCATTAAAGAATTTTTTCTCAGATTATACATTGAAAATTCATAGTGTATCGAGTTTTTGTTGCCCCGCGCCAAAGTACTACCGAACGATACGGAATTTAATATGCTCGAACCTAATTAATTAGTACGTAGATGATACAACAGATACAATGACGCGTCTTCCTTACTTTTCTCAACCACTCTATATCGTAAAGATATTAGAGAGAATTTTGAAGTTGTTCAAAGCCAATGTCCGTGCTGTTCCAAACTGCCAAACTTTCAGAACGTCTAGCAAAATTATAGTCTACTTATGGTTTGTCTCTAAGTTATCCAACTTTTCGAAAATCCAAAAATCTACCGATCTTCTCCGTAAGAGTAGAAATCCAAAGAGAAATCGCAGCAAAACGAGATTTTCATTCTATCGTTAGATTTTCAGACCATTAGTCCATCCACTAATCACGTTGATCGATGTACGCTTTCGTATCGATCGTATCGTCGATAATTTGCCAAAAAATTCGACGAGACAGTTGACGCTGCGAGCGACCAGCAGATCGAGAGAGAACACCTTAGGAATTGGGAGCTCCGGGTGGTTGGTCGGTGTCATCTGCATGAGAGTAGAGCGACGACGTTGAAGATTGGTGCAGTGCACGTGTTAAAGCAGTCGCCTATTTTTAGTTGGCGAGTTCCCTTCAGGAAGTGAGCGTCGACGGAACGAGGGGTAACGCTGCCGTACCAGACGTCACGAGCATTGTCTCGAGGATTTTCACGTGGCGGGATGCGCTTTCGAACCCGAGGAAACACGGATCCCTGCCACTTGTGCGCGGCAAAAGAGAAAGAACGTGGGAGAAACGCTCGTTCCGATGTAATAGACGTCGGAAACGAGTAGAAAGTGGCGAACTCGTATCAAAGCGGTCTCTAAGCGTCCGGAAGAAACGCGATAAACCAATTCGAGCAGATTTCTCGCGACGTTTTTTCGGTCAGACTATAGAGACAGACTTCGGTCAACGCACGAAAGAAATTTCGAATCTTAGCTGCAAGTTCATCTTTGTTCGTTTTATTCGCCGAATTATAGTCTAACTGTAAATATATTTCATCGTGGTCTTCGCAGAACTAACTCGAGAGACATAGACAGGAAATGAAATACTCTGGCAGATTGTTCGAGCTGTTTGAGAGAATTCGTTATTGAAGAAGGTTTTTTTTTTTTATTTAGTTGTTTACATTTACAATTTGTCCGATTTGGACTTTTGGTGGAATTTTTTGAAGAAAGTGAACAGTTTTTGAAGAAAAGATTCGTAGAGTCGTGGATGGCGAGAAGTCTGACTATATTTCGATGTTTGTGAATTTTCGCTGAAAATTTTCATGATATACAGGGTGGCGTGATTAAGTGCAGTCGCCTAGGTATCTACCTTGTTTATTGTTGTACGAAAAGCTTCTCAGAACAAAGTTACGCTACTTTAAGCGTCTTCGAACGCAAATATCTCTTGCACGAAGAATTAAGAAAACGCATAAATTTGTGGATATATAGAAATATAGAGTTCCATCTAAAAATGTAACAAGAATTCTGGAATACTCGTAAAAGAGAACGAACTTGAGAAAAAGTTCTTTCCACCGTTGCCTGTGTCCCCGACGAGCGTAGCTTTGTCGCTGGAAAGTTTCTCTAGATGACAATAAATTTTTTTTGTTTAATATTTATTAAAATTACAATCAATTCTCGCGTTGAGAATGACAATAAATAAAGCAGATATTTGCATGATTCCATTTATCCAACACGGTGACACAAACGGGTATGATATAATTGCAGCTGAAAGAAATAAGAAGAAAGTATGGAATAAAATTTCTCAACACTTAATTTTCGAGAAAAGCGAGTTTCAAAATTCGTCGAGTACGCTGCAACTTGAGTAATTCCCACCTAAGTATGGGCGAACGATCGTCAGGAAGTAATTACACGCGTGAAAAGAAATAGAAATTGCGAAACAAAATTTGTCCGTTTAAGGCTTCGTTTCGAAGAAGACGAAGTTTGAACGCGTTTAGCTTTAGAAATCGACCTAACATAGGCGCGTGATGAATTTTCAAAGCGTTCCATCGAAGAATTTTAATTCCACGTTTTCCACTCGTTATACAAAATTGTATAAAAAAATGTCTTCTATAAGAAATCGTTTCAGATTTATTCGTTACTCGGCCGTATCCTATTTTCTAGCTTCTCGCGTATTCGTGCTTCGAACGGCGAACGTATTTCGAGCGTGACGAATCGCTGTTTCTCCCGATTTCCCAAAACTTGAATAGCGGCTTAGCAAACAGCGGTTGTCGGATGGCTATCCATGGAACGTTATCTTACGACCGACGATAAGAATTGTCGCGACAAGACGGATGTCCTGTATAACCGACAATTAAACCGTGGCGAAGGGAGAGACGGAACAAACGCGGAGGAAGAGGAAAAAAAAAAAAAAGAAAAAGGTGAGACGAATAAGCTCCCGAGTCAGCGTTCGCAGAAGGAACACGAATATCCGGCAAACAAGAGACATCGCACGCCAGGGAAAAAGAGGGACGAGAGACGCGATGACGTCAGTGGCACCGGCGTCGCGTTACATCGACGTAATTACGTTAATCCACGCACGTACGTCGCGGCTAAAACGGGCATCGTCGTTAAGCCGATATCTCCATTGCACTGGGACCCAATTCTCTCTCTCTCTCTCTCTCTCTCTCTCTCTTTCTCTCTTGCTCGAGAATAATTTAAACGTTTTGGTTGCAGTCTCCGTTTCCAACTCTATGGGCGACGCGACGTTAGGAATTAAATAGGCTGTTCTCGACTCCAACTAGGAGAGTACTCGCGTTCTGTTTTTGTAATAAACTGGAAGATGGAGAAATCCAAGCTGTAAATCGTCTGGGAAGGAATATAACGAAGTATGTGGATCGAGAACAGTGGATCGTTTGAGAAAGTCCGAACCTAATATACCTAATAACAATGTAATATCTAATCTATAAACATAGGAATTAGGTAGTCGAGGAACTAAACGTATAAATATACGAGTACACGAGTGTGTCACGTAAACTTAGGGGTTGGTCGATGAAATAAAAATAGCTGAGTCGTAACACAACTATCGTCTTTATTTCACAGCGCAGGTTTACACAGATCGGAGAGATGTTCACTGTTCGATGGTTTTGTCTATTAATAAACAGATAAGAGAAATAATAAACTTAAAAAGTTTAGGTTTATGGTGGGTCCCTGGGGTAATTGAGGGTACGGACCGAAGACCTGCGCACATCCTGCCTCTAATACGAATTGACGTTACAAGTGCGTGAAAGTAGGAGCTCGAAAATCTGAATACTCGGACAGGAGAGTGTGTAAATGCTTACCTACTTGAGCATTTAAGTACGTACTCGAACGTAGTAACCAGTGGAATATACCTGAGCTGTACGTGCGTTCCAAACTCCGAGAGGAATGAATATCGAACAGCTAGAAACGCACGGTACACGCGCAAACACCAAACACGAAAATATTATTTCGATAGTCTGAAAATATCGACGGACAAGTAAACTACAGTGTTTTCGATACTCGACGTCCGAACGCTCTGAAAAGTCGCAATCGAGGTCCGATTAATTGCAAGGAGAAGTCCTCGGTGATCATCGATATAAAAAAAGAAGGGAGACGGGAAGAAGAAATAAAATGAAAAGGAGAAATTAACTCGAGAGATACTCTGTAGTTTACTGGCGTAAAATTACAGCGATGCGGTCGGTGAGCGTTTCCAGATAAATAAACGACGTAATTGATCAATTATCCGCTGACGTTTCAGAGGCGAAACGGCTGTTGTAAATTGAAGGGTTGCGATATAGGGCGAGTCACTGAAACTAATGACAAACGCTTCGACGGCCGATCGATCGGTATCCCCGGCAGAAATCCTCCTTCTCCGAATGAAATCCTCCGATGAACACCTACAGCATGTTACTTAACAGCGAGCCAATCGAGCACGATGACTCTCGAATTGCAACACGTGAATTCCAGTCGAATACAAAGTGCAACACGAGCAATTTGTCGAAATCGAAAGTATCCCTGTAGCACCGATACGATGGCAAATTCGAACACTGTCATCCGAACGTTGTCCGTGGTTCTTTTACGGTTCTTCCTCGACCGTTAATAGTAACGTTTTTACCATCTATGCAAATGTATGTAATATCTATGCAAATACATTCGCGGTCTTGAGACTTTGCGATGTACGGTGACTCGCGAAAATAGCTGAACATTTAACGTAGGAAATTACGGTATATAAATAATTGTGCGTTGTACGAAGCTCTTTGGAATTTCATTAGCACTGCGACGAGTCACGACGATTATATTGGTAATATTTGGAACCAATCTGGAAATGTACATAGAAGTTACGTTTATTACAAACATACACTTGATTATTAGTACAGTTGAAAATTAGTACAGGATATAAATAATGGTCTTCGATATGTATATGTCGGAGAAGAGTCAGGAACAGGGTTGTGGGCGTTTGATAGACCTCCCTTGGAGTTGGCCATCGTTGTGTTATAACGAAGATACGGCCTGATACTACGAGTATGAACACTACCGATTCGACGATCGACAGCGGTGGTTGGGCACTTGCGACGCTAGTGACGTTGGTCTTAGGTTCGATAACGAATCCGCGGTCAACGGGATGACAGATATACTTGCTCTAACTCAAACGTGTAATACTCGCAGATCGTACGGCGCTACTCTCTTCGTCGATGAGATCGCAAGAAAGAATGAATTTTCGTCCCAATGATGCCACAGAGGAAAACTATGATGGGGTGTGTCCAAAGACACGAGATCATCGGATTCGTCGAGTACAGCCCTCGTTCCGAAAGTAAGGGAAATTGACGTCGCTGTCAATTGGTCAATTTGGGACAAAGACTGCCTGTCCGTTTGAAGAATCTTAATTACCAAAAAAAACCCAGGTTTCATAGCGGGTCCTCAGGCTAACTGAACTTGTACTGTGTAAGTGCCTCAATATCTGGTATTCATAGTCCGAAGGAACCGTTGGCATGTTTTACTGTCAGGTACCTCTATGGGTATTTCTTTTAACGAGAGTCATACTATCACTCCACACCTTTGTTAGACGAAGCGCCCGTCCCGTTGACCGCGACTACGTTCGGCGACTGATGGTCGCCTTGAGCCCAAGTTTATTGTCACAAATCGCAAACAAATGCAGTTGGGCAGAATGACGGCAAGTTGTTTAATTACAACTGTAAACTTTAATTACAATTTTACGGATTTTCCCGAAGTTCCAGAGGGAAGGCTCCGGTGTCCTTTCATATATAATTAATAACGAAAATCGTAGTGCTATATTCTGGCTTGCTGATATACCTAGTGGATAATCGACTGTTCAAATACTTTGATGTTCGTGGAGAGTGTGCTTGGAATAAATATTTTCTAATTTCTATGTCCATGAATTTCCAGATTCTCGGGTCTCAACTTTGACAATATAGTCGCGACTGCAATGTCTCGTAACAACGTTGTTAATGAAATTTCGAAACATTTCATACAATACACAAGATATATTCGTAGAAAGATTTCTATAAAAACATTCAAATATTTTCTTCAATTACTGTATTTAGTCGCATAGACGTAAAAACTAACAGCTGTAAAGACAGCAGTGTCGCGTAAACTTGGGGGTTGGTTGATAAAAATAAAATAGCTGAGTCGTAACACAACTATCGTCTTTATTTCACAGCACAGGTTTACACAGATCGGAGAGATGTTCACTGTTCGATGGTTTTAATTAACAACGCGGATTAGCTGTTCGCAGCTTCCGTTAGGAAAAGTGAGGGTAACGATGCACGATGTCAATTGGTTATAGGTCGTGTTAATAAACGAAGATAGGAGGAGAAAGTCCCCTACCAACGTGACTAGTAAGTAATATTGTTTGTGGGAAAAACCAGCTTTTTCGTTAGTCGAATATTGGGTTTTTCCCATTAAGTAACTACCTGCTTTTCCCGTAATTAATAATAAATTAACAAACAGATAACAGAAATAATAAACTTAAAAAGTTTAGGTTTATGGTCGGTCCCTGGGGTAATTGAGGGTACGGACTGAAGACCTGCACAAATTCTGCCTCTAATAAGAATTGACGTTACAGCAGCAACGTTAACAACCCGAAGAGAATTTCATTTACATTTAAGACGAGCCTACCAACAGGTCAACAATACAATCAGACCTGGCAGTGGTCCGTTTTTCTACCTAACTCTCTTTTCTTCGTAAATCATTTCTCTCCCGAGGATTCGTAAAAAAGTGAAATGAAAGGAGCATCAGGATATTTTCCAATATTCCTTCTTGCCTGCTCATAGACCATGCAACGTCGTTGGAAATAAGGATAGAACGTAAAACGAGAAATCTGCTTTTGTTTCTGGAAGATCGCCGTAGGTACTTGCACATATTAACTCGATTTCACACTGAGATCTTTGACACCATCGAGTGCTTTTGCTAAGATATTTTTAAATATCCGAAGGTCTAGAATATCGCTTATATTCTTATTTCTAAACTGCGAATGTTCATTCAAATTCGCATCTCTACGAGGACAACTAAAAAGAATAGAATGTAGGCAGAGACTTCTTTCATCCGGTAAATATTACAACAAGCATAGTGCTTCCATGTATATCCGGTGCATAGTGAGTGAGTAAAAACTACCGTTTGAAATAACTCATTGTCCATTGACTTTATGAAGCGAAATTTATCGCGTTTAAGCAGTCTGCTGTGATATGAGTACACTTAAATCTTCCAATAGTTTATATTTTTTGAGATATCAAGGTGACTGAGAGTTTTAACGACCATCGTAAACTCTTAATAACGTCAGTCGATTCAGCTGGATATTCTCTACAAAAAAGAATCGATATATTTACAGTGAAAAAAATCTTTGGTTTAGCAGATATTTTAATACCTCAATTTGCGAATGTACGAAAGACAAAGCAACGTAAAACATAGGAATACCGCCTCGCGTCTTTGCTTCTCTTTCATACATTAAATTTGACAATTCAAAATCAAAATAGCTGCTAAACCGATCGTTTTTCATTGGAATGTCCAGTTGGATCGACTAATGTTATAAAAATATAATACAAAACATTAAAAAATCAACATGTACTCGTCTGACCAAGCTGCTTAAATACAATGACTGTAAACATTTTTCGATGATAATTATTGGTATAATAATAATAATGGTAATTTTTATTGACTCACCTGTATATATTTGCACGTATGTTCTATGGATTTCTGAACCTTCAAATTTTTTGTGAATACATAAAAATGTACGGTCTCGTTATCTCATATCCTGACCTATCCTATTGTATTATAGCGTAACCAAATACCGTACTGAAACACCCAACGTCCTTCGGCAAGTCGATAGTTACTACGATAATTAATCGCTTTCATCGACCACCCTTGACGAGGTTATAACGATATATTGCCCCAAGACGTAATTCAATCAAATTTCTTTTACTCTGAATCCATTGAACAAAACGAGCTAAGCGCTTCAAAGAACACCGACGACAATGTAACGGGCAAATGTTACGTCGCCTCGAGAACACGAGTGCTCCGAAACGAGCTTTTAGGTCCCTGGATAATTCGTTCGAATGCGCGATTCCTGAGAATCTCGATTATTAGTCGACCCTCCGGCGACTTTTCTGGGCTGCTAGTTCCAGGAAGTGTCGCCGGTAGCGATGGGAGCGGAAGGCCGAGCAACAGGGGGGAAGTACAATGCATGCAATTAGTCGTGGCAAGATAATATCGCGAAAGTTGAGAGTTCCTAGACCTTCTTACCACCTACCTACACTTTTAAGCCGGCAATCCACCGGTAAACTACGCTACACTGTGCCGTGCTAAATTTGAAATTATTTGCTTCGATATGCACGTACATAGAGTGGCGGGCAAAGGTTCATGAGGCAAGAGATACAGAGAGACTCTAGAATTCTGCAAAATGGATTTATATTTAATAAGAGCAATGAACGAACGTAGTACGAAGGTTACTAAAATTCATAAACGAAACCTACCACAGCTGTGCTATTAAATTAGCTATCCGGTGGATATTTAAGGAGGTTTTAGAGTCAACGAAGACCGGAAAGAGATGGACGAAACGAATAAAACGGATGGACAGACGGATTTGGAAGAGACGAATACATAAAATTCGTTTGTTTCAAGAACATGAGCTGAACACACAAATAAAACGCTGTACACGGTAAGTGGAAGTTGGTGGAGAACAAGAGACGCAGAAAGAAGGAAAGGGTAAAACGGAAATACAGAGAATCCCGTTCCCACGACGAGTGCTCATCAAGCTGAAAACCGCCGTGTATATGCTCGACCGAACAGTAACAAATCGCACACAGAGTGGCCTCTATTCTAAACAGTCATCCAGTCTAACGAATTAATACTTTCTTTTCGAGAATCGATTAATACTCTTCGCTGAAAACTACTTCAAGTATTGTTCGTTAATACATAGAGATAAAAATGAGCTATTACATGGTAACGATTCAATTACAACGGTCGAACAAAGTGTACATTTTAAAATTAATTGCTCGATCATTCGTTGCCAATTAGACGATAAGAAAACGAATTGGATAGAACAAAACGCAAGACAAACTAAACGATCTACTAATAGGATAAATTAATACTAACAGGTGATTTTTTAAGACTGCAGTATTACTTATAATCAGTGGCGGACTGGCCATTGAAGAGTTTGGGAAAATTTCCTGGACGGGCCGGTAGAAGACGCTCAACGAGTAGAATTTAATTAAGTAGAAATGAAAGGCCAATGATATCGGTAATATCTTGGTAAAAATTTACAAGAGTCTAATGTTACGTCTGTACAATATGCATACAATCGCATACACGTTTATAACTATTCGTTCATCAGCAGCACTCGTCTTTCTGAACACAATATAAAATCACAATATAAAATTGACTTTCTTCGCTGTTCGCATTTATAAATCTCTAAGAACGTTACGTTCTTCTATATTAACAAAAAGTAATTTCTACGCTTTTAACTTAGTTCTAAACATTTATACATTGTACATGTATATATGTATGTATGTACATCTTTATCGATTTTCTACATAGATATACGTACGTCGAGTGGCTGTATGCATGTAGTAAGTATAGCGCAATAGAATCTTATAAGAACATATTATATAATACGTAACATTACTTATATCTAGTATTATACCTAATCCAGTATCGCAATCTTACAAAATTACCGTAGAGATGAACTATACAGATCTGATATACAACAATAAGCAGAATACAAATATCTCAAGAGCGCAAACCACGACTTAGGAAAATATTCTGTAGACATGTAGAAGCATAGAGGCTTGAAAGGATTTGTCACGTACCTGATCCTTAGCGAATTGAAACCACGTGCTGATGATAGCTGGCAGACGGGAGTGATGGTAATGCTTGGTAGTTTTCACGCTGATGAACACGTCGTCGAGATTCGTGGTGAACGGTGCCATGGTCGCAGTCGCGATCGCAGGTGTCACCGAAGATTCCTCGTTGATCAGCATCCTCCTCGAAGCTGGCACTTCCACCAGTACGCTCCTACTGTTCACTTCCACCGTCATCTCGTCGACCCACTATGCAACAATGCCATACACACACATAAATATAAAACCAACCGCGATACGCTCATAATGGATCGGTATTATTTTGTAAACATTGCACGCATAGAACGATAATCTGATCGAGAATTCTTGGAAAAGAAGCGAGCACGTGCACGCGAGCTCACGCAATGTTTACTCTCGCGACGTTCGCGACGAAACAAGTTCGAACTCGATTTACCGTTCGATTAACATAACTGGCTACCGAGAATAGCGCTTCGAGAATAGAACAATTAACACGTCATTTGGAAGTGACATCTCTCTTTATTACTAAAGTCGATTAACCCCTTACCTTATGATCTTTTCTATTGATATAGCAGTTGCATAAAGTATTTGCACATAATCTTATTATCCAAAGAAACGCTTTTCTTTATCAGGTTCAACGTTTCATTTTTATAGTATATCAAATCTTTATCGTTTTATAAAAGTATCTACTACCGAATGATACGAAATTTGATATATTTGAAACTAATTAATTTTATACGTTGAACCGTACTTTATTTACTTCTATTTATATATTTATCTATCTACCTTATTCTATTGTTTTTATTCTTCGTTCCCTTTTCCTTGTTCCATTCTCCGTTAATGCTACTCATCTATTAATTATGCGCTTATTTTGTTTAATGTTGTTGTACCAGAGGATTCTCACTCGTTGAATTAATAAATTACTAATGTAATTACTAATGTGCAAATACTTTTCCTATCCACCGTGGGTATTGCTATTAACCTTGATAATTTGTTGGTTTAACACTCTAAAGCGGAGTACTGAAATATTATATGCAATTTGTATTCACTAATCGATCAGTGATCTGAAATAAAGGGGTTAAAAATTGAACTTTGGTAGTAGACGCCACGTCTTGTTATTAAGATTAAGAATAATCGCTAACATATGTAAGACAAATTAAAACGTTTACCTGACGGGGTGCAACAGCCTGATAAAGAAGAATGGTAGCATAAGCAGTGGCGAGAACAAGTGCCAACGCCTGGAGACCTCGTCTAGTCGGCAGGCTACGGGGCATTTTAGCACTTCCGGTGCCGGCGTATCCCGCGCCAATCACCGACAATCGAGCCTGTGGCCCACCGCCACCGAATTTCACCGACCGCCCCTCTTCCTCGTGATTTTCACGTTTTTCTCGAACTCCAACGATCAACGGCAACCACCTTGCATCGTTCCCCTCCTTCTGCCGCGTGAAAAATACGCCAGTCATAACATACAAAAGTAATCACGTTCCCGCGCGTCACTCCCGTGTTACTCTTTCAAAATATCGAATAAATCGTTCGCTTTTGATAATCAAATCTAGCCTACTTGTCGTACGAAACGATCGCGTCTGCGCATGACAATGAATAACGTAAACTGTAACTCGATTCACTGTAATACACGATCACGAATGTCCCATCGAAAGTTCCTTCTTGTCACTTTGTAAATTAACTGAAAGGATAACCTGCAAAATTTCGGTTATTCCGTTATATTTAATTATCGATGACACCACCAATGTCATCGTTCCGTTTCGCGTTAATTTGTTGTTGATTCGGTCAACGATTTATGAAAATCGATTAAAACTTCGAAATCGATATCTCTGTTTGAAGAATTATAGATTTCAATTGAACGATAATCTCGTGTTTCAAACAATTCGTCTTGCGAATCTATCATGAAAAACTATATAATACTTTTGTAAATTGATTATAATCGATTGTTTGTTTTTTTTGTATCGTTGTACTATAAATTTCAGGACAACCTGTAGAAGAGCAGCGAGTGTTTGACAATCAAATGGTTGTCACACGGGAACGCTTTTGTGAAGCGGAGATATACGAAGAGTCACGAGGCGAACACGCACCAAAACGTAATACTGCACGGCGCGCGACAAGCCACCGACTGAACACATGGCCAGTCGTCGTGACTACGCTGTAAACATCGCCATAGCAGCCACTTGGCCGGCGTGGTGGGAGAGCGACCTGGAGAGTGGCACAATGTCTAAAACGAATGAGAAGGGGGGCGCGTTTTAAATAGAGCACCGCCTCTTCGTTGTACGTTGATCCGATTAATAACTTAATAAATTTCTATATCGATTAGAAATCAATAAACAATAAATGAAATAAGCAATTGTAAAAATTATTACCTTACTTTGCTTTCATTTTTTAATAAATAAACATTGTGTGTTAACTTCTGGTTTATAACTTAACTTGTTTATACACTCTGCATTCTTGAATCTGGATCTTTTGTTTATAAAATACATTTTTTATACAGTTGTTTTATTTATCTGAATTGACTTTCGTTCATTGTTTCTTTCATATATCTTTTATATGTAATGAAGATAAGGTATCAATTGCAAAATATTTGAAATATTATATACGTTATATAAATATGTTACTGTTATTTTGGATAAATTCATTCTAAAAATTTCAGAGGATGTGTGTTTACAGGTGTAAAGTTATTAATATGAGTATCACAGGTCAGGTGTAGATTCCTTCATAAAAGACTGCTTATATTTTTGTATTACAATATTTAATTATTAAGATCGTCAATATTTACATTTGTACATGATTCAATGCACTTTACAGTATAAGAAAAAAATTAAAACAGACAATCGTAAGTACTTCATCATGAGCGTCCATTCGAGCTATAGTTACATCTCCTGATCACAAATCGATAAAAATCGTCTATTTCAACTTCAAACATACGATCATCTTTCACTTTAACAAATGTCTTTTGTATCATCAAATTAGGATTTGTTACAAATTTTCTCTGCATTTGTAAATCAATATTCCTAATTGCGACAGAAGATACATTTCTATCCCAATGATTCCAAGCTTCTTCTCCTTTATTTTAAATAAATACATCTGACGCAATCGTCATAATAGCTGCCACTTTGCACTCTTTAAAATCCAACTGTATGTACGTTCATCGCACATCATTCACGTTGCTCTTCGACGTAAAAGAACTATACTATTGTACAACTTAATCGCAGGTCCGAGACGCAATCCCAATAGCGATATCAAATCCTCCTGAGTCAGCATTAAAAATGCTTCACCATCAATATTCTATAAACATTAAATACGAGATTAAACAGTTTGAATATAATAAATTGTATTACATTCCATTCTTTTTTTTTTTTTTTAAATACTTACGTGCTGCCTAAAGATATTTGCTACTTCTTTACAATTGGGAAGGCTCTGTATAAATTTGATAACTTCTTCGTTCGACCACCTTCGAGGATTCGTGTTCTGTTTCGCTACTACCCTGTTTAAAGCATTGCTATGTTTCGCCCATATATGCGGCGAATCCGGTAACGGATTATATCCAGGATTGTAAACGGATTGATACAATTCTGTACGTAATTGTTTATCAGGCATATTTGCAGCATAGGGTATAGTAGTTAGCGACGAGTCACCATATGAATTCGAAAGGGAATATAAAGGTTCTTCAGAAACCTGTCGTCTATAAAAGTATAAAAATATACAAGTTAGTTATAGATACATGTACGTTTATAAATGCAAGAAATATAGTCATGAGTGAACCTTTTCTTTCTCTTTCTTAAAAGTTCGTCATCATCCGTTTGTCCGTCACTGTGATGATGTTTCGATTTACTAGACCTGTAAATTATGAATTACTCATATACATAGCAATTACAACAATGTATAATATAATGCAGAATATTTGTATAGCTTACTTTTCCGAATTTTCTGATTTGTCATTCTTGTCAGAGAAATCTCCATCTTCTTGTTTAATGTCTTTCTCAGTCTTCATTAATCTTTCCTCCGAAAACAATGGCTTCTCCAATTTCTCAGACTTTTCCATTTTTATTTTGTCTGCTTTTTCTAATTTTGGTCTATCCTGTACATCATCTTCAAAGTCGCAAGTCTCGTGCTTCAGATTAAGTCTATCGGCTAATTGCCTAACTTTATGAAGATTCTGAGGTGAATACGGACATCCAGATGCAGAGTTATGCGTTGCATATTTAGGCCCTTTTACATGCCCTATTCCTTTACAGCCATACGTTCCACACTCAGGCCTGTCATTTAAGTTATCTGGAGCTATAGGAGACAGTAATATATATTTAGAGTAAGAATATAAAAACACGAGAGGTATAAAAATATTTAAAAAATTTTTACTTAATGGTGGTTCCAAAGGATGACCCGTTTTCATACACCAACCCATGGGATGTATGTCAGGGGAATCGTCGTCGACCCAATAAGCATGATTTTCTGGCCATCCATCGAATCGTATTTTTAGCCTGTAAAACAAAACTATATAATTGTACTGCGCTCCACTTAATTTTAAGATAAAAATAAATATTTGTAATTTACATACATATGATCTTTTACGTCTTCAACTGTTGCTACCCTTATAAGTTGAGGCACGCGTTTATCAACCGCTTCTAATTTCATTCCACGCTTAAATCCGCAAGGTGGTCGTTGTTTAAAAGCTCTCGCTGGCGCGACCATGGAACGGCTTTCCCTAAGATACGCATCCCATGTGAAAGATTTAGGGTCTTTATAATCTGAAACAATAGATTCGAATTTTTACATGCATAGTTTTTTCCGGAAGAAGATACAAAAATATAAAAATCGAATACATATTATTTCGCTTACTATTTGGTGGCGTTAGACTATGACCATTATGATGACACCATCCCACTGGATGAATGTATGGAGAACTTGCATCCGCCCAATAATCATACACTTCATCCCAAGAATCAAAATGAACTAATATACGGGAATCCATTAGGCCTGCTATGCTTGCTACACAAACCAAAGAAGAATGCTTCCTATCTACCGCTTCTAATTTCATTCCTACGCGGAAACCAGTTGGACATACTGACTAAAATAGTAAGATATATTGGTGAAGTTCATGAAGTTAAAAAATAAATCGTTTGATTAAAAATTGATTGGCACTTACACTTTTATTTGAAAAAATATTTTTTGGCGTTGCAGTAGCTTTGCAAATTTTTAGATATGCGTTCCAATTAAAATTACTAGCTACGTAACCTTTCGGTGGGTCTAATCGATGTCCATTCTTTTCTGACCAGCCAACCGGGAAGATATCCATACTGTCTGCGTTTACCCAAAAATCGTAATTTTCTGCATATCCATCGAAATGCAAACGTATTCGATAACCTGGAATTATCCAAATAAATAAACTGAGTATGTTGTTATAGACTGAATATAAGAAGAAGAAAGTGAAATAACTTACCTACTACTTCAACAACCGTAAGAACACAATATCGTGATGGGTGTTCAGGATCTATTCCTTCTAATTTCATTCCAACTTTGAAATGATTTTTTGCATACGGGAAGGGGTCTTTGAATAATTTAACGGGTGCTGCTTTTGCTTTACAATGTTCAAGATACTTAGACCATGAAAATCCGAGTTTGCCTGTCTGCCAAGGATACTGAATACAGAGACACATTTATAAGCAGTATGTTTCAATGATTGTAAAAGGAAAATTTAGTCACAAGTACCTTCGACTCAGTGTTATCTCCTTGACTCTCTTCATCTATTCCTGTAATAGTATCCTTTGTATCCTCGTCTGTCTCAGATTTCACCTTCTCTTGTCCTTTGTCTTCAGATTTCTCTTCTATTTCTTTAGACTGTTGCTGTTCTTGAAGTAATCTTTTACGTTTCCGTTTCGCGCGTAGATCTCTGTCAATAAAATAAAAATAAACTTATAAAAAAAGTATATATTTAATTAAATATTAGAAAACTTTATATCGAACAACATACTTCAAGTCTTTTTCTTTTCGCGTCGGAGGCTGTTTCTTGGCTTCTATTATTTCCGTACATGATGGACCACACGATATCGGACTTTCAAATTCTGCAGCTAATCCGTAACATCCACAGCCTTCACAATGGTACATTGTATCCGCCGAAACAGTCCTCGATTTTCTATCATCGGCTATTATAAAAATAAACTCGGTCACATTCGAATGAAATCTTCCTCCACTCCTTGAAAGAAAATATGCATATTCACATTGTTAATACTTACGTTTCTTTTCGTTGTTTATATTATTAACAGTTACAGGGGTAGACTTGGAAGAATTCTGTGTCGAACAAACATTCTCTTTGTCACCAATGCAATCTTTACCTTGTTTGTTGTTTTCGTCTTCATCTACTACTTCCATAATACCAAATTCATTCATACAAAACTATGAAATATAATAAATTTATTCGCTATTTTATTAACCATGACATCAAAAATTAATTTTCTAATGTTATATGGTCATACCTTTAATGTACTTCCTGGAAGAGTACCAACACCATCCTTCCAATCTAAAACTTTCGCCGCATCGAAATTAGAATCGTTATGTGTTGCATTTAAATGATCTTTCAAGTCTTCATGATTACTTATATTAATCTTACTATCACTTTTATTGTCTGTTAATGATTCAATGCCACAGCTTGTGCGTGTTTTAATAATTTCGATTTTTATATCGTCATCGACATTAGTATTAGTAGTAAGTTTCACAGTTTTATCTTCACTAGGAACTACTTTAATCAATGTAATGTCATCATCATTTTGCACTTTCTTATCCTTATCTTGTTCTGATTCCGGACTACTTAGTGCATAGCTTACATCAACTATACTCTCTTGAGTAGACTTTGGAAGATTTTGTTTTTTCATTCGTTTTTCACTCGATCCTCTTAATATATTGCTTATCGTCTTTTTTCGCTTCTCAGGCATACCAGCGTCGTCTTTTTTCGGAATAGGGGTAATAACTGCGGAATCTGGATTTTCTGTAATTTTTATACTGTCTGTAGAATTGTTATTTCCTTTATTTGCGTTTAGTAAACTCATTTTTGCAATAGGATGCAAAGGAGGTGGATGTGTAGCCGAATTTGTAGTTTTTGACTCCCGTAATACTATAATATAAAAAGAAGGGAATAGTTAATTCAAATTTAACAATACAATGAAGTACGCTTTCAAGTATTTACCTGTAATAGTTCCTTTACTTTCTGCATTAATTTGGCCATTGTTAATTTTTAAATTAAACATATTGGATTTAGTAGGTCCACTTTGTTGGGGTATGCTGACTGGTAATAATAAATTAGCCATGTGTTTCGGAGGTTGACTTTGAGATCCTGTAGTAGTACTAGTCGAAGTTTGAGCTAACTGTGATATAACTGGTGCTATCACTAATTTTGGTTTAGCTATCTGAGTTGTAGTTAGAGCTCCTAATAAATTATATGAAAAAGCAAATTAAGATTACATCAATAAAAAGTATCCTTTTTATTACTCATAATTTTATTATGAAAATAAAATAGTCACCTGCTGGAATAACAACAGATTCCCGCGATTTATTTGGTTTAATGAGAGTTCCAAGATATGCAAAGGTATGCTTGCCTGCTTGTGCATTGGTTTGATTTCCTTGAGTGGTAC
This sequence comes from Bombus huntii, assembly GCF_024542735.1. Classification (NCBI taxonomy): domain Eukaryota; kingdom Metazoa; phylum Arthropoda; class Insecta; order Hymenoptera; family Apidae; genus Bombus; species Bombus huntii. Next base: position 12,461,715 of record NC_066240.1, read on the forward strand.
TTAAGGGCACTATCTGAGCAGTAGATGCATTGGACTTTCTAAGCAATATATGTTTCTGCCCTTGCGAATTAGTTGTGGTACTGACAGTATTAATTGGTCGATGGATTACAATATGTTGTTTATTCTGAGAAGTAGTAACCTGACTTGGCCCTTGTATAAACACTTTGTTCTGTCCAGTAACAATCTGTAATTAAAATAAAATAAATAGTTCATTGATGACATTAAAATAATTTACAAATCACCAAAAAATTGATTAAATAAACTTGATGTCTTAATACAATTTAATCGTGTGTCATTTGATCATTAAAAATTGTCTAATTTTGTGCCACTCCGTACATATTTACAAATTTGTGTCTTTAAGAAATATTTGAAATATTTTTCATATACTATGATACAATATCTCAATGGTTATAAAAGTAATGTTTAATGTCATTTATATTTTCCTACTTGTTATCCACTATAGCAAGTATATTGAACAGATCTATATTTATTATAAAGGTGTACACTATTCACTGCTATCACCTATACATGGAATCTAATAGGATTTTACACTCTACATGTGTATATTCCATATTCACTTACATATGAAATAATAAAACTATAGTTAACAGTACATTCTTAAAGTACCACAACTATACTGGATCATTTTATATAATTATAGGTTACTCTGACCTATATACTATAACTATACACTTTATTGTACTATACAGTATAATATATTATTCTACTTATGTAAGATTATAAAATTATGAATATTAAAAATATATTCAAATTTTATTATAAAATTTTTTTGGTGTTATATTATATTTAATATGAAGAGAAAATAATATTCTGTCCTGAAAACTCAAGCTATCTCATTCAAGATAAGGATATTAACAAATTACCTGATTATTGACTGGATTGATAATAGCAGCCAATTGAGTAGCATTAGGTGAAACCAAAGTCTGATTTGTGGTTGTTGGTGGAGCCGAACGTAATTTACTTTGTTGAATGTATAATAAAGGCATAACGGGTGTTGTTGGATCATCTGACTGAGGAATCTCCGTACTACTATTCTCATCTACATCATCTACTACTATTTCTTCTTCCATTCTGTTGAAAAAACATAATACAATATATTTTTATAAATTGTATAAAGAAACTCACTTTGTACATTTAACGATTCAAATCATCATAAGAACATTCAAGAACATCAATCAACATCATATTCTCAGAAAATTCTGTTTACTTATTTATATTATATTATAACACAAATGTATAAAAACATAACTAAAAGATTAAAAGATAAAAGCAACTTAAATGATCTAATCATTTAAATCTTATCTATACTTAAAAAATTGATTTTTGAAAGTTGTTCTAAAAAAAAAAAACGATTGAATAGGCAAAATGATAACAAAACATCTTTTTATTAAAAAATGAATTAATATCTAAAGAATGTCGTACGATGAATGGAATGAAAAAAAATAGACAAGTGAAAATATTTTGTAATTCTACAAACCTAACAGTATATAATATAATATCTCCTATCACCAAGTAGAATTGTTGCTAGTTACATAATTTGCAAATAACTGCAATTTTTGAATATACAAAGTTTAATAACTAATGCAATGGTATCCCGGATAGCCATAACTGGGCGTTAAGAGAATCACCAACACGATTTGAAACGCGCGCCGAACAAATATCGTTCAGTGTAGTTACGTTATTAATTTTCACGCTTTCAAATGCATCAGTTAGCCAACAATTTATTCCATACATTCTATGGAACACCATAAATCCTCGGAAGTTAAAAGTTTCAACAGTTACACCGCAGATATTTTTATTGAAGCACTTTTGCAAATCGTTCAACGCGCATCACGAATCACTTGAAGAACACAACGCGCACGCACGCACACTTTTCACTGAAATAAGGGGATGGATCAAACTATATAAAACTGATCATCTCTTGCGGGATTCCCAGGGATTCTCAGGGTAACGCAAACAATTAACACGACATAAACGAAGAACGAACCAAGTTGAAATCCCAGTGAATTTTAAATGATTAGTTTCACATATTTTTTAAGCGTTCGAGCCTTCGTTCTACGTACGCTACAGCTTATATCCTCATAGGTTCTAACTGTAGTAGCGACGGCGCAACAGGCCGCTTCCTATTGGTTAATCGGAGTTACACTGAAGAGCAAGTTCACAATTTCGACCAATCGTAACATTCTCGATACACTATTAACCGCATCGGATATACAGATTTTTCCCAAGTATGAGTAATTTTGAAATCATTCAAGGATCATGCACTGTCGATCGATAACTATATACCACGTAACAAAGTTTTTTTTTATTTAATCTACTGCCTTTTCGCGGGCAAACTTCTCTCGCCTGCATCCTTTCACGAATCTCCCGCGCAAATATCAACCCAAAAAAAAAAGTAAAACCAATTTGCGTTCCGCTGATCAATGCGAGTTGAACCAAGCTGAATTTTTTTTTAAAACGGCGAGTCACATACTTGTCACTATTTAACAGATTACCGCATTGGATTTTAAAAATTGAAATTCACCAAGGTATCGGTAATTTAATCAAAATGATACGAAATGTATCCGACTCAGACATGCTTTAAGTGTAGTTGTACATGTTAAATTTTATTATTTTATTTTCATAGTTGTTGATTTTGACCAATGGCAGAGGGTTGTCGCGTGACGTCGTATTGTTATCGTGGTTGGATTGGTTAAACGTAGCAGTACGTGTAATTGGTGAAAAGGATTCTGCCTTTGAAACAGTAATTTCCGACGAGCTCTTGATAAAATTATTAAATTTGACGATCAATATTTTCTACTGTACCATACGCGAAAATATCATTTATATTAGTTCATAGAAAATGATAATTGATATATTCATTTCGCACATTAAGCAAATACTCAAGTTTCGATTTCGATATACTTCTGCATTAACCTCTAAAATATAAAAGCTAACATTTTTAATACTCGATATATATTATTGCTCTGTATAATGAATTTACAACTATCAGATTATGATTACAGTACTGGAATTTTATAAATTTACGTCTGAAAGAGGTAAAAATTTGTAAAAAAATATTGTTAGCATCACATTTATTAAAGTTTTTAATAACATATAAACTTGATATAAATTACTAATAACGATAACAATACGACATAAATACGATTTATAAATATATTTTAAATTTGTAAAAAATAGTATAAAGTAGATAATCCTGAATGAAAATAGATTTTTTTTTAATTATACAACGTTAAGATTACGAATACCTTTGTTATTTTATGAGCAATAACAGTAGAATATGTATATTTTAATAAAGTACGAGATATTTAGTCTACGAGGCATCGAGGTTATTAAAAAAGTTTTCAAAGATACGAAGAAAACAAAACTAATTCATTATTTTTACTTTATCGGTATAAATTGATCTTATGAATATGTAGGTATAATCACTATCAAAGCTCCAAGTCATAATATTTTAAGTACATTTCTATATGAGTGGAGCTAAGTTGAAAAAGAATATAAGTAAAGATTATTATGATAATCGTGGTAATTTGTATTAAGAAGTTTGTACACGTTACATTCATTCATAAATACTTTACAACTTTTTGCAAGTACACCAATGCAAGAAGTTACGGGAAGCTTTATAGGTATACTTACTAGGATAAGTGAATGTTGGTCTAACGAATTATGAGCGGTAATTTTAAGGATATAATCTATCGAACGTCGATCGTGAGAAAAAAATTAGTTGACTAACAAACAACTGAATATTTAATGTTATCACTGTCATATTTTACACGCGAACAGCACATTGTAAACATAAGAAATTATATGATAATAAACTCACGTTTTAAAGTTGTCAGTCGCCATCATATGCGAAGAGACGATATCACTCTAACTGCGCATGCGCATCGACCCATGTTGCTTCTGCTGTAAAGGCTCATTCACATTTGTTCGCATAAAATAGAATAAGATAAAAATGTTTCTGTTTCAGAAATATGTATTTAATAGCATGTAATAAAAATTTTTTGGCTATCACCTCTCAAACGTCAAAGTAAATTTAATTTACAAATATAATCTTTTTTCTATGAACAAAATACAACTCGCGTACAATTAATCCACGAATATATAAAGCAACGAATGATCGTAATTATTCTTTCGCTTATTTTCATACAAAAATTATATTAAAAGTTAAAAAATTGTTTTCACTTTCAATTTTGCAAAATAATATTTCAAGTTCTTCGCATCAACCAAATCGAAGTAAAAGTAATTTATGTTTTTGGCCCCGTAAAACAAGAATTAAACGTTACGCTCTTCGGTATCGATCGAAATAAAAAATAGAAGTAGGTAGTATATAACAAATTTAATGGAATTGTCGACTACATTGGGACGCTTATTTCCTGCTGCGCGTCCATAACGACAGTCTCCTTATTTTTAACGTGGCAACTATAAAATTTCCATACGGTATGCATATATTCATCGTAGATTTAATTCACTACAGTAAATTCATTATCACATATTCGAAGAATCGTATAACGATTGAAAAGCGTTCGGTTTACCGAAGCTTAGGAATCGCTTGATTATAAATATGCGCGAATCTATATGTATATGTAAGTATAGATCCATTTACGCATATAAATGTACATACATATTTACGTATTTGAGAAACATATGTCAAAGAGTACGTAAACGCTTGCGCTCGATGTTACACGCCAGTAGAGTCCAAGCTGAGTTTCGGAGCTTGGAGAGTCTTTTCTCACTCGAGTTTCGTTACCATGGTACAGAAATGCTAGCTAATACCGTGCTATAGACTTGCGCCCAATACAAACACTTCCCGCGTATTGTTTTCTGTTTGAAGAGAGAGCTAGAAGAAGAGGGAAATCTCATCGGAGATCTCTCTCTAAACCCTCTTTGTCTTATAGGGATGAAGGCAGGAGGGGAAATGGAAGCCGTGTAAGGGGCATGATAGTATACACAGATCTAACTCCCGTAACGGGAACAAAGCTCTTAGTGAATTTAGCGAACGTTAGTTTGTCCACTAAAGAGCAAGGCGCTTCATGTCAGGAGTATGATTTGTATCCCTTACTATGTTCTGTATTTTACTTTAGTGTATAAACTTTATTGGTATATTCAATAGGTAAAAATAAGACTAAAATGCCATATAGCAAAAAATCTATAAATGCTTTATTAAAAAATTATAACAAAATTATGTAAGTCAATAATCTTCCTCTAACGTGTTGATATATGTATAACGTATATGTTTACTATTCTTAAGCATGATTCTACCAGATTCTACTGTACGAGGATAAACGTACGCTATAAAGAAGTAAGACAAAATCGTTATGAAATTCAGTTTATAGCAAATTCAATAGCACATCGATATTAACTTTGCATTAATAAAGGCGAATGATACTTCGAAATGTATGCGCAAGTATGTACGTTTTAAGTTTCATATTTTTGTTATAACTTTTTGATAAAACATTTATGAACTTTTTGAAACATGATATTTTAGTCCTATTTCTACCTATAGAACACACTGGTAAAGATTGCATAGTAAACTGCGAGACACCCAGTGTATTGCTTTCATTAACCTCTAGATCGTAGCGCTCCATGGCTAGCGACTGATTTGTAAACTACACCTTATGACATTACGAACTTTACCCTCGCCCGTGGTAAGGGGCTCCACCCGTGGCGACGGCACTGTCATACGCTTCGAAAAGGCCGATTAACACGCATACGCGTTTTGAAGGAAAAAGTAAAAAACGGATCGAAAAAGTATTTTGTGCGATCGAGAAAAAATTCGGAAAGATAATAAGGGGCAGGTTGATGCTCGTAATTGATCGAATTTTATTCCGTGAAACTTGTCCGTGGACATGTAACTTATATATATTATATTATGTTATAGAATAGTTGGAAACGTACAATGGCGTAGAGACAGTTCGTGTTTTGTTCTATCAGCTGATGGACTTGATGGATTGTTGTACTTACCAAAACAGAAGACATAAGCAGTAAATCCAGTCTTTTGTCGCAAAATATGTTACGATGCGTGATACTGTGTGCATTATAATAAGCTAACTCGAGGCACCGAAAGATTTTTTTTTCCGACTTAGCATCGACTCCATTATTCACTGTCATTGAGCATAGTGTTTTCATCTGGTAAGGGAACGTTTTGACGAGAACACTGCGAAAATTTTATGTGCATTTCTCTCAAATTTGTAGTATCGATATTTATTTTATACGAATACGTAATTTATTATTTAATTTATGTTATTATTATTGAATACGACTTTCCGCTTTGTAAGACTTAAATATATACTTTATTCGGTTTTGTATGTATATATATGCAACGCACTTTGACGTAATCCTATCATGTTATATTTTGACACGTAAAAGTAGACACACACATTCGCTATCGTATTCATAATAAAATAATATATTTGGTATTGGAATTTCATTCTTATTAGATGAATATATATTTTGGTAGATTATTATTTATCACATTATCCATATTTATATGAACTTTAATAATTGTAAATAATATACTATACTTTGACCTGGTAAGTTATTTTTAAAGTCAAACAACAATACAGTGTTGCGATTGCTATATCGATATAAATCCACTTTGCCTTTAAAAGTTCTCCAATAAAAGTTGTCAATATAGTAACAAAATAATAACTATTATATAAGTGGCAACAAAAATATAATTATATTTAAAGTATGTTACTTTAATATGTTGATATAAGTGCAAAAATATTTAAAAATACAATAAATATTTAATTAACATATTGAATGTTTGTTGCAGAGATCTTTTGTAAACTTGTAACAATGGGGGCAGCTGTAAGCAGTGGACAAAATAACGATGAATTAGTTGATAACTTAATGAAATCTGGATATATAAGAACAAGAAAAGTGGAAAAAGTATTTAGAGCTATTGATAGAGCAGACTATGTTTTACCATCTCACAGAGAAAGAGCTTACAATGATCTTGCCTGGAAACATGGTAACATTCATTTATCTGCACCATGTGTATATAGCGAGGTGATGGAAAGCCTTTCATTGGAACCAGGATTGAGCTTTTTAAATCTTGGATCAGGAACTGGTTATCTCAGTACAATGGCAGGACTCATATTGGGTAAGAACACTGCTCCTTTACTAGATCAATATAAAATATTCGTGATATCTTTGTACCTTTCTTAGACCAACATGGAACAAATCATGGTATTGAGTTGCACGAAGATTGTTTAAATTATGCGTACGAGCGACTAGAAGAATTTAAGCAGAAGTCATTAGCACTGGATGAATTTGATTTCTGTGAACCAGTTTTTATACAAGGTGATGCATAAAGAATTTACTTATATATGACTCCTGTGAGAACAGAAAAGAGTCATGTAACTATACATTTAACAGGGAATTGTCTGAATGTTGCACCTGGTAGGCAGTATGACAGAGTATATTGTGGTGCAGCATGTCCCGAAAATTACGAAGGATTTATTAAACAATTTGTATGTGTCGGAGGTATCCTCGTAATGCCGTTTAAAAATCATTTGCTACGTGTACTCAGAATAGATGAAAATACTTGGATACAGTTTAAAATGCTTCCCGTATCGTTCGCAAAGTTAGTCTTGCCTACTACTTCAGAGCAACCGTTATTCCACTTACGTATGTATATTTATTTATTTTAAAACAAGATAAAAAGAGTAGTATTTGTAAATCATTTTACATTATTATTTGTGTGTATTGCAGCTGAATGTGCTCCATTATCTTTACAAGAACTATGCAGAGGTAAGATCAGGTACTGTTTGCGGAGAAATGTATGGAAGGAACACAAAGATCTGGAAACGAAAAAAGTAATTCTATTAGAACGGCGAAGATTTGGTCCTCCACAGCAAACCCCCTTAACAAGATTTCTAGTTCCTGTGATGAGAGAATCTGATGAATCGGTGTCGGATGAATCAGCGTCAGATGAAGATGATGCACTTACGAGAAGGATATGCATGTTGCTCAGTGTAAACACTGATCCTAGAGATCTGTACGCAACTGCTCAAGTACGAGCTATCTTACTGTGTAACATGAACGAAAGACAGAATAGGCAAGTAGTAAACAGTAATGGTAACGTTGACTGGAACAATCAGAATCCTGAAAATTCTTCGGATAGTGATAAGTCCGTTTCGCGGACAGAAGAATCAAGCAATGTACAGACTACTTCCAATTCGACAGATGCAAAACCTGAGAATAAAGCAGAGGTACAGAATTTCACCAATGTCAGCGAAACCTATTTGAATTTACTGAAACATACTGAAACGTTGTTGAATATAAGTGAAAGTGATAGCGAAACAGAACAGGACGAGACTCTTGTTCAGCGTAAAAAAATGGCTAAACGGGAGAAAACGGACAGCAGTATCGTAGAAGACGTAAACTTGAGCAACGAAGATAATAGCCCTAGATCGAATACCGGTCAGTCAGACTCAGAACCTGTCGATCCTCCGGACATGGCGGAACCGATGGACATCGAACCTTCCAATAGCCCCTGTGACCAAGAAACAATAGAAGCCCGTTACGTGAACAGTAATGCCTTTTCTACGTATATGAAAGAGAAAATACATGAGTTACCATTACCTTTCTCATCAAAGTTGTACCTAAATTATAATCGTAATCTGTAATATAAGTACATTACATACACGAATCATATTAATCTAATTTAAATAAATAAATATATGTATATATATATATATACACATACAGATGACTTAATTTCACGCCAATAGTTTACATGGAATAATCACTGATGTTACTTTCTACATCTTTCTTTGTCTCTTTCTCTCAAACCGAGACTTAACAAGTCCTTGAACCCAAGAGTGCATGATACAGAAATCCATACTATCTTTTATTTAAATCAGCATTACAATTATCTATTCTTATCTTATCTCTTATTTACCTCATTGTGAGTCAGTAGTCATCTCATTATACAAATAATCACGCAACAAAATAAAAATGAATATCATCGTAAGTAATCACCAATATTTTTAAAAATATTTCACATGCACATATCCATCGATATTTACATAAATATAATCCTACTACTTCTTTTTCCCCAGAAATCTTAATGCACACACATACATGCACAGAATTCTTGAACCTTCTGAAAGAACAATCCGATTCCCGAACATGAACAGTCCCTTTGCCTATGTTCCTGTTGTTCTTTCTACAATCTACAGTCATGCAATCCAACAACAAATACGAATACAAACTTTCCTACGTCCGTTGAACGAGGGATGCACTGAGGGTGCGCGTGGAGAGATCACTTGTGCGGAAGGGGCTAACGCCCAGCTGCCCGGCAGATCGCGGGTTCGTACGTTCGTGATAACATTCTCGACCGTCAGCAGACTCCTGATCCTATTGGTAATCGCCCTGGAGGAAACAGATAAGATCGATCAGAATGTTTCGGCGTTCTTCGACCACTTACCCCTCCTATATTACTCTTCGTATCGTTCAACTAGGATAATTTCAATTCGTACAAATTTTTTTTGTCTTTGTAGATCGTTTTGTGCGGTGAATTATTGATACGTATGATATCATGTCTGTGTGTCCCTTTAAATTTATGGATACTAGCAGCGAACGATACGAGCCGAGAGTGAGGACAATTTTTGAGTGTTGTACGAAAACGAAATGTGATTGTGTAATGGTACGATCGAATAAGGAACGAGTGCATTTTGAATATTGGTGAGGAGAACTGGTTTCTTTGTATCCTCGATGTAAGTAGAGGGATGTTGTTCATTTGATAAACGGCTCTCTTGTTTCCATTGTTTCCATACATCAAAGATACCTATTGCTTCTGTTATATGCATTCAACGAGCAATTTAACAACAAGCTTCACAGCTCCATGAACGTCAATTTTTCTCAGTTTTGGAACCTCTCAAACATACGAAGCTTTATTGTTTTCTTGAATGCTTCTTTATAGACAGGATATGGAATGGAGATGAAAGTTATTCGTTTTAATGCCAGTGTCAAAAATACAATAAACCTTCAATGAAAGAACGCTGTCGAAATTTTGTCAGATTCGTTATAAACAGAAATTCATTGATTAAATTCAAAATACTTTCTCCTTAGATGTATTCCTCGAAGATGAAGTCCATGGTGATCAGCTTCTCCTTTCTATTTCACTTGACCTTAATCGACGGAGGTTCGACGACGACCGAGGTGTCGTGCGGTAACCGGTTGACGGCACCGAGAGGAGTGATCCAGACCCCAAATTTTCCCCGGTCTTTTCCGGTGCCCATTAAGTGTCGCTGGGTGATCGATGTTTCCGATATTCCAGCGACTAACAGCTCCATCGTCGTCTATTTGACGCAAGTGTACGTGTATAAGGGACTCAGTTTCACCGAGTACGCGTACTACGAATCGGAGAGTATGAATTTTGGCGCCAGTCTGATAAAAGAGATCACCGAGGGCAACGTGTTCGAATACAAATTGTTTAGAACGTTCAGGCCGTTTCTCGTCATCGAGTTCGAGCTCGATCGACTCGAGGGCAATCACGTACGAGTTTTAAACAATTTGCTGGACGTGTACGGGTTCAATGTCACGTATCAGATGACCGAAGACGTGCCAAATTCGGATTGCTGCTCCGTCCAGCATTGCTCCTACTCCGGGAATTGCCTCGTGTCTGGAGACTATACGTGAGTTTTTCAACTTCTCTTTTCTCTTTTTGCTCTTATCTCCTTGATGTATTGGGAAGATCTAAAAATTACTACTTTATTATATATCGCATGACGCATAATTCGTTTCACTATATAATCTGTAAATAATGTGTAGTATTGTAGTACTTTTTTTAAATGATATTTTATTATGATAAGTTTCTTAATATTTTTTATGAATTTTTACGGTAAAACTGTCCACTAATCCTTATACAATGTGTTACGTCGGGCGACCGTCTACCTAGACCAGGCCATATACCGTGAGTCAGCCGAACACCGGATGTCCGTTCATCCTTACGACGTACCTTCAATAGCCTTAAATACCCGTCATAAATGCCAGTAATTTGCTCGCTAAGGTCCTTCAGACCGAACAAATATCTTTTTCTTAATCACTTTCTAAGGACTATTGTCTACCACGGCTTGACAAAGGAAAGTTTCAGGCAAAACCTTTCTATCGCGGGCAGGTAAGATCCTTCCTAATCCACCAACCTCCGTTTATTCGATCAGAAGCAATGCATACTGCATACTCACTTCCTGACCATACACTCGGCACACTAAAGAAATAAATCAATCAACTAAGTACACTTCTAACGTCTAAGTTTAAGTACGAACAATCACTTCCTCTATTAAGTATCCTCTAGTGCTACGTCCACTAACATACGAAGTAAAAAAGCCTTGCTCTAGCGTGCATATCTATCTTACCTTCGGGCGACAAGTTGTCATCTAGGAATTATATTTACTCAACAGTGTAACTTAAGTGTTGGAGATAAAACCTTAGAATTCTGTGAATCACAGTCTTATACAAACTCAATCACCCCTATTATCTCAACGGAAATCAGGGGATCGATCAACTCGTGGTGTCGATTGTTGTAATCGTAACGGGAATTTACGACTCCTGTTGACGTCTCTCCTCGCGATTGCGTCTCCCCGCGATTGGTCGAAAATACACAATGTATTTTTAATTCCTCGGTATTTGCTATTTATGTCTCCTATAAGATATTATATAAGAGCAAATAGTATACTTATGACAAATGAACATCTTCAGATACAAACACTGGGCAGTTTACTTTGGAAGAGCGAGTAGACCCATTGTATCTATCCCAATGGCCTTCTCGACAGCTATTAAAACGCGTATTATCTCGCCGCAAACAGGCCCCCCTCTGGAACCCAATTGAGTTGTTTTATCATCTACTAGGATCGTCCTGTTTGTTCTCATATATATCGGAGATGAATGAACACCGGAGTCTTTGGAATTTTGGTTAATCCCGCAGATTACCTAGAGTCTACTATAGCTGTAATTAAACAATTGTAATTGTTCGAGAGTTGTGATAATGAGCTTGGGCTCGAGGTCACGGGATGAACGCCTTGTCTAACAAAGACATGGAATAATTCTATAGCTCTCCTTGAAAAGGAAATAGTTGTAACACTCGACAGTAAACATTCCAACGGTCTCTGTCCCGTAGCTCGCCACACGCAGACCCTATTCTTCGAGTAAGATGATTGCTAGATGTCGAACAGTCTTTGTCCCAACTACGGGAAAATAGGGGAGACCTATTTTTCAACGAGCGGCGTTTCCCACTAGCAACTTTCCCTCGAGGGTGGCTAGCATCTCTTTCTAACCACCGGTATGGAGATTGACCAATTAGCAGCAACGCCAATTTCCCTTACTTTCTGAACGAAGGCTTTTCTCGATGAATCCGATGATCTCGTGTCCTTAGACACACCCCAATATAGTTTTCCTCTGTGGCATCATCGGGACGGGAAAATCATTCTCGCTCGCGATCTCATCGATGAAAAAGAGTAACCCCTTACGACCGGTGAATATTACGCATCCGACTTAGATTTTGTGAGTACGTTCATCTATCATCCCGTCGACCGCGGATTCGTTATTGAACCTAGGATCATTGTCATTAGTTTCTCGAGTACCTAACTACCACGGTTACTTGTCCGGTTCTATAATAATCGTATTTGCACTAGTCAATGTCTTCTCTATTGCATAACGACAACGTGTAACCCAAACGAAGATTCGTTTCACGCCCCTAACCCTAATTCTAACGTAAACCCGACATATAAGTTCGAACGAATGCTTTTGTACTGGAAACACATGTTTAGAGCTTCGCAAGCGATCAGTCTATGGACAATTTTTGAAAAGTTCATTTCGTAGAACTTCTCGTGTTAGAAAAGAAAAGTAAACAAATGATCACGAATATCTTATCTTTCCGTTTCCATATTTTGGAACAGATTTCTTTTTTTAGTAAATTTAAAAATAGAAACAAGCATATCAAATAATGGAAGAGGACCTGGATTTTCGTTTATCGGACGAAATAATTTCGGAAAGTTCCAACGCGAAAGACAAACAGAGCAGTAAGGTGATTCCGGACGATATCATATCAGCTCATGAATCATTAATGAAACTCGTGTCCCCATTAATTTACCCTCTATTCCTGGATGCCTGTGTCCTCGATCTGTTACGTGTGCGCAAATAACACGGTCCGCCGTTGTTTGCTCGCAGGAGCTTCTGGTGCGATTGTTTCGAGGGTTTCAGCGGGAAGAATTGTAACCAAGGACCCCTCTGCTTCGACGACAGGAAGAATCCTACTTGCCAAAACGAAGGCACTTGCAAGTACGAAGATTATTTATGCAAATTTATCTCTGCAAAGAAATCGGATAGTACAATCTAAAATACGAAACTTAAAGGAAGCGTGGATTAAAGAAATTTTAGCTAATAGCGAAAATGTTTACGCGACATTGATCAAAGCAATCTTAACGAGGCATAGCCATTTCACTGGTGACGTGAAATTGCGCTTTTCTCTTGAAGTATCAAACCAAGTAGAAGAAGATCAATCGCGTAGATAAATCAATAAGCTACCCGGCGTCGTTGACCCTTCTAAATTGGAAAAGCGAACTCTCCCGATTTGTTATAAAGGAAACTTCTTCCTCTTCTGTGAATAAGTGTCAAGGGACAAATGACGAAGTCGTTACGAACTGTTCCAGGCAAATTGGAGCAGAAGCAATGACCTGCGAATGCGCCAATGGCTACGTCGGCCGTAACTGTGAGATTCACCTTTTGGATACCGTGGATGGTGGTAGGATTTGCCCTGATATTAGCTGTATCATGTACAATGACTACGAAAATCGTTTGCGAACCATTGTATTTATTATATCGTTTACATACTAATTAATTAAATTCAAGTAGTAACAATACCTTCGTACGATTACAAAAATTTGTCGCTATGGAAATGAAATGCTTAGAATTTGATAAAAAAAAAGCTTCATTTGCATTTAATACGCATTTGATATATGCATGATGTAGGTTGATGAGTCCACCAGTTAATTAATTGATATAAAGCTTAAGAGATCTACCGTATTCGCTGTACACACCCGCGGATAACATTCCCATGACTCATGTTTCGCGCAGAGACCGCGCCGCGTGAGTCATATGTGAGCACAAGTACACACGAGGCCAATGCTTGTTCGCAGAATGCGGGCTCGAGAATTGCATAATACAATGCCCTTACGACAAAGAGGAGCAGCAACCGTGCGTTTGTAGAAATGGCACGAAAATCTACAACAGTAAGTTCGTTTCATTCTTCGCCACCTGTGCGCATTCTCCTGAGACTGATCGCTCTTGAGAAATGAAATAATCCGTGGAAACGCTTGCAGATCGATCGAGATACGAGTGCAGAATCAAATTGTCGAACGTGACATCCCTGAGGTCTGGGCTGATTACGCAACACGGCAGTGTGGAGTCCTACGTCGGCAAACAGGTGAGTGAAGAATAGAGTCTGGGAAAGTAGTATAGAGTTACTATGGAATTTATCGAGTTTACTCGAATCAGAGATATCCATTCGTGCGTCAGAAAAAATCTTTCTCTTCTTCGTAAGTTTCGTCCGATCGGCTTTCTCAATAATCAGCGCCGTAACCCTGTTTCTTCTCTTTCGCCTCCGCTTCTCCCTTTCCAGGAAATAAGGATCGACTTTCCTTCTACCTCTGCTTTAAGAAGCAGGCAAAGTAAACGAAACGTTGTATTATACCGTATCAGATAAATAATCGTACAACAAATAGCGATGAATGAACATTACTCTGTACGTAAAACGAACGTAAATATTACTGTATACATAAGATGAAGCACATGTGCAAGTCACGCAGCAGGCAATGCTCGCTATGATCACGTTTATCACGTCGTTTCATAATCTTCTTAGCACCTTGCATAAATCAGACCCATGGCGTTATTGTCACCGCACGACAAATGAATATATGTACGTTTCACGTGTAACTGTAGCAACATGATTATATATATATAAACGTGACTGCAACAGTAATAGCGAATCAAAGATAGGTACGCCGAGTTTCGACGTATTATATAATCGTTTACTCGTTATCCGCAGAACTCCCAAACGTTGCAACTGTCGTAACCGTAATTCTCTTTCTGTACATTCTCTGGCAACCGGTAATGTCTCAGAACTTTCAGACGTTTCTTCAAATCCTCCGTCAGACCGTGTCTTCCTGGATCTCCCAGATAAATCCTCGTCCCATTATCGCGCGCTTTTTCGAGCCACGGAATTAAAGTAGCAGCAATTTCTGCGTCGTACAGCATATCTCCAATGAAAATAACGTCAATTGTCCTTTCGGGCAATTCATATAACAGGTTTTGATGAGATACTTTGACATTCACGCGGTTCAGAATAGCGTTCATGGAAATAGCTGTGCAGGCAACTGAAATCACGCAAACAAATATCGAGATGGTAAAATGTTTACATAAATGGGAAATAATAACATGTTTATAATGGGGAATCTTGCGAGCAGTATCTTTTATACTCGTTTAACGAGAACATATCGAGATTACGTAAAATTCCAGGCATTTGCTAATCTTCGAACAAGCGATATTACGTAAAGGTAGCAACGCTTTAATCAACGACTGTTCCATCGGTGCTTCTAAACGGAGCAGTCGCCAATTTAACAACGATAATCCATTTCGATGAAATCGCTCGAACGAAACATGTCGATCAAACAATTACTATAAGTACGCTAATAGATACGAAAGCATTACGTGTCTGCAAATCTCGGATAAGATAAAAGAAATCAGCGAGCCGATATCAAGACGTGTGTAGAGTAGTTAAAGAAGATTGATCGGTTAATGTAACATTAATCTACCGTTGTCAAGTGCGACCTCTAAGGTCGAGTGTAGCCGAGGATATCGCGACTATAGATTCGCCTAAACTATTGGATTACAAGTTCACGACTCGATGCAAGTACGTCGAAAGTTTCGAATGTTCTATAGGCCATTCCATTCTCTTCATTCTCTTCATTCTCACAATTCTTCTCCTCCCGTCTGTAGAAGTACGATATCACGCAGCTTGTTGGCATAACTTTCCAGGCGCATGAGATGTTAATGGAAATATCGCGTTAATAGCTACATATTACAACGTGATATTGGTGAGTCAGCAACATTCGATTGGCGCACGAGGGGGCGATTAAAATGCAACGGACGTAGAACCCAGAAATGGAAGACCTTTCACTGACGTACGAGCAGAACCAGACCCTTCGCGCTCGTACCTCCGTGATATGGGGAATACCGTATGGTGTGACCCACATGTTCGATTTTCCTCGTAACCATTCAGAACACGGTTCCCGATTTCCGATACCGCTACGAAAAGAGAAATATAGTCATCTAATATTCAATAAAACCTTGTTCAAGTTCGAATACTTTGAACGATCGAATACTAAAGTTACCGATGGAAATTTCATTCATACGAAATAAACTGAATTCCCAGTATCGCCTAACGTAACGTAAATACCGGTAGTTACTTTAGTATCGATTCGTGTTCTCCAAGCACGACACGTGAGAAACACGCTGATGCAATTAAGGGAAAACGTGATCACAGGTGGGAATATTATTATCGTGACATCGATTCTTCGAAGTTTCTTTAATTTATTCGATACACCGTTAAGGTTACCTAGTTCTTTCTTGGAAATAAAAAAATCATTGACCCTATTTTAAACTCAAATATTTCCCATATGAAGATTAAAATTGTACATGTGCGTGGCCTTGGGCCGACCTTGATATTTACATTTATCCAGGGAGTTCTACATCCTCTTGATACCACTGCTATCTATACTTTGCATATTTTTTATACGGTATTCTACAACTTGTACTTTTGCTTATTACGTCTTTGCATCCACCGCAGCATTCAACCGTTTCCTTCTCCAAGTTATTCCCGAGTGAGAAAGACTCTGTATTCCTGGCACAAATTATTTATAGCGGCTATATTAGTAGCACGAGTGCGTACAACTTTGCATCGACCGTTTAGAAATCTGGCATCCGAATCCAGACGTTGCTACGTTGCTTTCTGGCTACCTGAGCAGGTGCACGAGTGACGTCGATTCTACCAGCGTCTTTTCGTTTTTTCTGTTTCTACAGGGTATTTCCATCGACTCGCTCGACTCGTTCTGTCGAGCGCAATGCACTCGGTTCTTCCCCATGTAGATAGTACATTTCCTTTGCTCGTGTAAATATTTCAAACTGCTTCAACGTTTCCCACTGATAATGATAATAATTCCCCGGTAAGCGGAATGTCTGTGAACAGTACCGTCTAACTACGATTGTATTTTAATGCTGCTGATCGCGAACGAGGAAATGTATGAAACGTAAAACGAGCCGCGCATTCCTTCTCACGAGACATACATAACATACATACATACATACAGACATACATAACAACACGATTTTAAGTAACGATGCACTTCCAGGCGACTAAGAAATTTACGTTATCGCTTCTTAATCGTTATTTTCCAATTCGCAACTTCCTCTCTAGCAAATTCATTGACGTTTGATGGAAAATACAGAATATTAATGATATACATTGTTCATACGCATTGAATCGTATGCGCGACTATCGTATGTGAAATTATACGAACCTCTATCGATATCGTTGGCAACAACCCTGTCGGCGCCAACGAGCTTCGCAGCAATAGCGGTGGCACCACATCCAGCTCCAAGATCCAAAATTTCCTTCGAGCATTCAAAAAGCGTTCTTCCTTCGTCCAGTACAAATCTAGCGAGAGCCTGTCCACCTGGCCAATAAATCGACCAAAAAGGTTCCAAGAAAACGCTTCTCTTTATCCCTTTCGACTCTGAAATTCTTTCGTATTGCGCGTGGTATAAATTACAGTTGGGAGTTAAAAGAAATAGTTGGATCTCTGGCGTCATATGGTTCCTAACGATCTCAGTATGCTCAAAAATGGCACGCGCTACTTCTGAATCACATTCAACGATTCCATCACAGAATTTCTCGATGTCGATGCCCGTCGAATTGTTGGAAATCGTTCTTTTAAAAGATTTGTAAAAAAATGCTATTTTCTCGATCGTCCAGCAGTCTAAACAGACAAACGATATATTTTTTTTTTTCATTGGACAACGTTAGTCGACGAGGTTTTAGTAATATCTCGTACTTCTTTTATTTACTCTCTTAATATAAAAATGCTTCAGAGAATCTTAGGAAACGATAAAACATTACATTTCCAGAACGATAACGAAAATTACGATCTTATCGCTCGTAACGAGAAATACTCATTCTTTCTTTCTCTTTTTTTCTTTTTCTTTTCTTCGGAAGCGATAAGATCGCGTCGATTAAAAAACTCGACACCAGGTTGAAGCTTTAGTTGCGAAAATTGTGCTGTTGATTACACCACATTTTGAAAACAAAAGACTTCGATCAGCGAAATTCCTAAATTCCTCTGTCGTAACAATTTCCAGTTCCTTCGATCCGAATTTAATATTCAACTCTGAATTGAAATATATAAAATAAGAAGAAATTGGAAGCTTGGGAAGTTCGGTGAATGATGAGCCCGCGAGGTCACCGTTTCATTCATTATTTCAAAAGTAAACGGAACCAAAGCACGTACTATCTTGGAACGTACCAAATCGAGCGTTTGTCTTCTTTTTCCATGCCTGCATAACACGTGACATTTTAACAAAATCCTAATCGGTCTTATGCATGATCCACGCAGCGAACGTTCTCAATGTTTATACGAGCAGTCCGCGATCGGTTAATTCTTAGTAGATATATCCGAGCTGCGTATATACCAAGAATCGACCTCTTTTCGAAGCTACAGTCTGCGATTTCTTGCCCAAGAGGTTCGGAATTCCCGGCGAATCGATTGCGCATGCGCGTTCCCGAGGTAGCTGACCGATCGTTTCTTCAATACATATTCTGCAAGAATAAAAAAGAGAAATCGCACAATTAATAAAAAGGTTTAAAAGTTTGCCAAATTCAAGATAGGTAAAACCTTTCCAATTTCGAAAATAGCAAATTCATCTGTCACTGATCATTATGAAACGGTTATAACCAGTTGATTACATAACGCATCAATTTTTCAGTTTGTTGAAGTTAGAATTGTTACGTAGGTTAGATCTAATTTTAGCGCGCTCGTGTTTTTTTTTACGGAATACAACGGTATGAAAGGCGATTGGAGATAAATGAGAACGATATAATAGGTATATGAATGGGACAAAGAAAGCGAAAGGAGCAATGTACGGGAGTGAGAGACAGATAGAATAGGGGACAAACCAAAACAGATGCGAGGTATCGACTTTTTGAAATTCCCCTCGGCAATCCGTGATGTTCAGGTAGATTTCCACCTGGATTATCAGCAAATCTGTCGAATTGCAAGGCTGATGAAACCAGAGATACAAGATTCAACCCGTTTGCATCATGCACGATGATAGAAGCACGTGCTATTGACCTGAGACGTCCTGTCGAGGAAAATGGATGCGAAACTTGTTAAACAAATTTTTCATGGTATCTATCATATCCAGTGGCCGTGTACGATAACAAAAATGTTTGCTTTTATGTCGCTTCGAATATGAAGAGTCGTCACTGGAAAGTTAATACATACGTACTTGACGAGGTTACGCCACTATGCATACGGAAAAAACGCTATCTCATTCACCAGTTAAGATTTCCATTCCAGAGTTAAAATTTCTTGCTGTTCCATCCTTGTCTCGATCGTATGCGATACAGGCAAACGATATTTCTCGTGAACAGAGATCGTAAACGAAGTCCCTGACCCGGACATTATTTTAATATAACGCTTAAACTTTGCATTTGCAACTAAAATCATTATTTATCATAACTACTTTCGTAGCTATTTTCGTATGGATCGTACACAATTTCCTCTTTCACCAATTACAAGCATTATTACGTTACAGTGTTTGCGATTTAATTTTATGTATATGGCAACACGATGCATTCTGCTAGTTCAAATCTATAAGCACGTTGCGAAATTTGTCAGGAATATTATTTATATAATTTTAGAAAAATTGACAACGAAAATTTTTCCTTGTAATGAAAATTTCCAATTGTAAATAAATTATTGCCAATTAATGCCAATTGATATGAGAATGTTCCACGTGCGTATTCTCACAGCGAGAAGGTTTTAACTTATAAATAAAATTATCATTGAGCTTTCGTTAGCTTTGCCCTTCGAGTTATTTCATTTCCTGGTAAAAGCTGTCGCAGCCAATTCTTGGATAAAAAGCTCCGTTCTGTGTACACAGACTCGACACGGCTTATCTGGAATACCCGTTGATATATAGCACAGGTGGCGGTGGGGGTAAGATCGTTATAAAAGCGGCGCGTATCGGCTGTCGAGGTTATTCGTGTTGAAACCTCGGTCGAGTTATAGTGTCGGTACATATAATTTTCACGGAAGCGATCGTGAAAGTCTTTCACTGTTGCATAAGATTGTATGGGGAAGACGACTCGTGCGTGCCGACGTACAGGTTCCCAGAATCGATCAGTGAATCAGTGGATCATCAACGAAAGTGTACGCTACCTCTTATAAACTGGCTATCAAAAACGAGAAAATTCCAACGTTCAGTGAAGTGTGCAAACGAGTCGCGCCAGGAAACGGCAAACTGAAAAGCAATCAGAAACAGATACTAAGAGATATGACGCGTTGCCAAAACTTACGCTGTACGAAACAATCCTACGCATCATCTACGATGACTGACAGGTATAAATTTTCATCTTTCACACTCGTTGCGTTTTTAGATGACGCGTGATGTTAGTCGATCTCGCGATTAATTCGACCACGTTACGATGGAATGTGTTGCAACTTTATCGAGAAACGTTTGCGAAACTATTGATTACGATTCTTGCACGTTATGCCCAATTGTTACATTTCTTAATGATGAAAGGTCATATTCAGAAGTAGACATTAAAGTAACGTATTTCAGAAATTAACGTTTGATCCGTTGTTGCAAGCTTCCCTCGGTATCGTCGAATTTTCGTTGATTAAAAAGTTGACAAAATAATATGAATCTCGGTGCACTAACCTCAATTGATTTTCAGTGGCAGTTTATCATGGATCGAACAGAAAGAAATGCCAAGATGTCCTAGAAGTACAATAACTTGCGGTATGCTACCGACGTTAAGAGCCTTGGCATCCAAGGAATGCGAGAACAGCCAGGGTACTATCTGCCTCGTGCCGTTCGACGCTAACATGGATTCCGCCAGTCATCTACAGATAATACTATTGGAAGCATATTGCCGCGAGACGGGGATCAAGGTGTTGAGAGTATCCAGAGAGAGAATACGGGATCATCTATGCCCTGGAAGCGGCGATTTATCCTGCGTTCTCATCTCCAACGACGATCCATATTTCTTAGATACTCCGGAGTGAATTTAAAACGTGTTAATCTATCAAGAACGAATTCTTTTTCGACTGGATGCAGTCACACAATCGTATGAAGCTCTGAACCTTCAAGAAGAGTCGTTGGATGTTAGGAAGATGACACACAGAGATAGCAACTTCAGCACTGGCACTTTGAAACACAGATGGAGCTTATTAAACAACTTTTTGCGTTCGTGTGTCATGATTTGCAAAAACCAACGCTTGAAGCCGAATAGAGCGGCATTGATAGCAGACAAGATTAGCGTTCTAGAGATAAGATGGAAATTATTGTATTTCTGCGTACATCTCGATCACAATGAACGGTTCTAATCGCGATATTCGCTCGAAAAGATAAGCGATACGAAACTAAGTATCGCGCGGATTGTGCGGATATACAATATGTATATGTATGTACATGTTCGTACATGTGTATATAGGAACAGCCTTATTGCTATACAATTATTGAACATAGCAAGAAGACGAAGAATATAATTATTTTGTAATCGTTGGATTTTGGAAGAATATGTTGTTACTTTACTCAATGATTATTTTGCGATAATACATAAAGATGTTATGAAAAAAAGCATTTGTTTTTATTTATTCCTGTAATATCTTGTTCGATATCCCCTTGGTCGAAATGATCGACCGACGTTTTTTAATACGTTGCAATTTCTTCGCAGCTTGCAAAGTATTTAAGGAATTCTAATATCTCGTCCATGGAGGATTTACAAATCCTGAGCGTGACGTGAGTAGGTACATTAAGCAATAAAGAGTTCAGTTACATTTTTATCGAGACCGTAAATGAAAAGAAAGACATATTATACAAAAATATGAAGGATATATTTTACTATAAATTATTCTTAGATAGTAATGCAAAAATATTTAGATGTAATAAAAAATTATGTAAAAAGATAAAAACAGTCAAAATAGCTTCTCATGGTTTGCGCGTTCATTATGTAGACCCACATCGGAAATCACTTTCCATTTTTTTGGAAACTCTGAGGATGGAGATAAAATTCGAGAGTCCCTCAACAAATTGGTCCAACGTCGACGGCTCAGCGAGATATCCCTCGAATCGACTCACTTTACCTTTCAACAAAAGCCTGCGCTTAAATTGCAGGTACGTATCATTGATCTTGTTAGAGTACTCGTCATAGATTTCAATTATCTCGATCAACGTCTTTTTTAGAGTCTCAGGCTGAATCAGGGAAATGAACACGAAATTCACCCGGGAGATCAATTCGTTCTGTCTTGCGCTGCTCAAGGCAGTTATAACATAAACTTCACATGGTACAAGGACAATATGCTGGTGAACATGAATAAAGCCACCAGGTGAAAAAATAAGAGTTATTATCAAAGTTTGTATCATCCATGACATAAACCTTTTAAAGTCACTTCTTGCTGTAAACAAAAAGCATGTAATCGATAGGTAATCAGAAGCTAGATCATAAGGTAACTAGATAAAGCGATGGGAATATACTCTACAGTGACCTTGAACGATCATTTAATTTTTTATCAGACTATAGCTAGCGTCTAGACAAGCTGATAGACAGAGTAGCTTTCAATGTTTAGGGAAATCTGGTATAGACATCTTCCCAACGATGGTTCTGATTTACACACATCCATATTAACCATCGAAAAAGCGACTTTACTCGATGCGGGTCAATACACTTGTCAAATAGTCGATTGGGGCGTGCAGCAATGTAAGAGTATTTACGTAGATGTGAAAGATGAACCAGATGTAAAAGTGATGCCAATGAGTGCTACTATAGACAAGGTAGTAATCTTGAAACTTCCTATGAACTTAAATTGAAATGATGTTTGATTAAATTGATTGATATTTCTCTAAACCGGTCTTTTCTGCAGGGAACCAATATACAATTAACGTGTATGACACCCAACGTGCCCAATATTGGAATAGGATTTGGCTGGACGAAAAACAAAGCTCTGTTGAAGCTAGAACTTGGTAGCGAGGTCTGGGAAGATTTATTTCCTACTGGAAGTATATTAAAAATTACAAACGCGCAGGTATTCGCTAAATAAAGAATACATCCTTAAAATTGGTTATCAAAGCTTTAAGTTTCTTGCATGTTTATCGTGTTGTATTTTCAGAAATCTGCGATATATACATGTAACGTGGCAGACAAGTCCATGTCCGTTCGCGTGGAAGTTGTGAATCGAACATTAATACCAATTTGCTTGAGGGGGAAATCCTGGGGATTAATCTGGCCAGATACTGCTCCTGGATCTGAAGCATTGTTAGAATGTCCTCAACATTTTGTAGGCAAAAAAGTCTCCAGACTGTGCTCGATGAAAGATGCCACCACTCCTGAATGGCAAACTCCAGATTTTTCTCTTTGTTTGTTCGAACCATTAGTTTCACGTTATAACAAGTTTAAAAGCTTAACACTAGGATATCAAAACACGTCTGGTTCTGGAACGATCTTTATCTTCTGGAAAATTCTACAATCGCGTAGCTTGCCTCTTTATCCTGGCGAAGGTGATCGTATCCTGAGTATCTTGGCGGAAATAGAGCGTTATCAGCATATTGTTAATCCATACGATTTACATGTCTCTATAGAGGCTTTGATACAGATAATTAGTCGAATACTAGATGACAAAAATTCAATCTTAAGCCAACAGGTATAGAAATTTAATCAAATTGACGAATAAGAGAAATACATAATGCTTATAATTTACAGAAAGTTCTATTGCTTCTTCAAATAACTCAACGAAGCCTGATGCATTGGTCTAAGGTGGCTACTCATCCTTACAAGCACTTATCTCTTTCTTCATTAGTGGTAGACATTCAAGAATTACAACAACATAATGGAGATAGTATTACCCATTCTCTTCAAATCCCTATAGATGAATCCATGTAATTAATATTTGTTAAATAACATTCTTTTTATGTAATTATATCACTTATTTCGCTTATCATTTAATAGGTACCCAAATTGGTACGATGACAAAACGACAGTACGATTATGGAAAAAACGACAACGTGGTGTAAAGTCTAATAACACTCTACATGGAATAGTAATTGTTTATAAGAATATGTCTCATTTTCTTCCAGCCACGTATGTCAAGGAACTGGAGTAAGCAATAGCAATCCTACATTTAACGTTTTAACGTTTCAACTGTTTAATTTACATGCTTTTTATTCGCAGCGATGGCACAGATCTGGAGTTTCGTATTAATTCTCGAGTCGTCACAGTGGCAATACCTGCCTTCAATTTGGATAAACATAATAAGATTTGGGTAGACCTACAGCTAAAACACATAGAAAATCAGTCGAGTTCATGGAATGTGTCTTGCGGCCTTATGGATGTTATAGGTTCTTGGGATCTCAATAGCTGTATCGCAAATATTTCACCAGGTGATGCCACAACGCATTGTCTCTGCCCTAGTAGCGGAACTTTCGCAGTTTTTTTAACGGCACGTGCTGTAAGGGTAAGTTCAGATAAGTTATAAATATTTTATTTCGAATTGCGAAATAACTCAAAAAAAAAAAAAAATAATTCAATGCAGGTAGTACTTGCAAAAAAAGAACAAACCACACTTATCGTGATATTTGGATGTGGTAGCTGTTTGGCACAGTGTCTTATATCTTCTTTGATCCTCGGAACCTTTTGGTGGAAAAATCGTAATTGGTTGAACTTTTTAAAGCTTCAGTGTTGCGGTGCTTTGGTTGGAGCAATGGCTGTTTTCATTTATGCCGTGTATAATCACTTACCAGAGGTAATTCAAGTATGTATACGTTGACTTCAGAAACTTTTTGTGATAATAATTATTTTATTTTAGAGTTCCTACGCGATCGTAGCGATAACTTTAGAAGCTTTCCTCTTGATTGGTATGTCAGCGCCTATATCAGAAGCTCTCATCATTTATGCTGGTCTAACTCAAGTTCGATCCAGTCAACATTTTCAACCTACTGTCATAGCAGTGATTACTGGTTCGGAAAATTATATTAAAAATCAATTAAAATTTAATATAGATTTTTATCATTTTTTTCATTTTTGTTTAATGTAGGTGTCCCTATCTTGGCTGTGTTAAGTACTGAACTTACACACAAAAGCACTGGTTGGAGACATGAGTCATGGTGGTTAATTTTTGGCAGCGGCGTTTATAATATTTTTGTTACTTGCGCAACGATGATGTTTCTTATATTTGTGCTATTGTATTTGGGAATCTTGCACAAGGCTCATGCTCTTGTCGAGGAGAATGTTATGAAAAAGGAAGCAATAGAGGCCAGGTATAATCGGTTAAATCATGCGATTAAAAATCATACGAATCAAAAGATAATTATATGATGAAAAATTGAAACCTTTTTTTTCTTCAGACTACGAATGCTTCATCGAGCTGCCATAGTTATTTGCGGTGTCATTGCAATGGAAGCCTCCTCCATCTTTTATATAAATTCTACCTCTATCATCTTTCATTACATATTCGCTTCTCTTTCCTCTGTTTTGGTAAGTCTGACTAGTAATTTGAAACAATTAAAAATCTAATATCTAACGATGACACGCATAAATGTAGGGCTTTGTTATAATGATAATCTACATCGTGATTGGCGAATTAACTATCGTCGATGTAATCTTAAGAAAACTAAAGTGGAAACATGATGCAGAAGAGGATATAACATCCGAGCCAATCAAAGGTAATTTATGAAAATTATATCAACGGATAATAATAAGCATAAAAATAAATCAATTGAATTTATCTTCTAACCAGTGTGTTCAAAGAGCGGCGCCGAGGTGGAGAACGATACTGCTCCACCGTCGTCATCCTTAAGTATCGGTGAATCGTATTTAGAAGCTCGCGGGATTGCAGCGGGTAGTATAGACATGCGCGAGTTCATAAACGAGTCCTCATCTTCATATTCGAAACCTTCCGTCCCTGTCACCAGCAGATTCCTGCCAGAGATCCGCATCGATCACTCGGACGATATAAACCTGGAAAATTATAGCACTAGTCCACGAAAGTATCAAGAAGCTGTCGTGTTCGATACCGTGTTTTCCCCACGATCATTGCACTGCATGAACGAGGCGTCATATGGCGCCAGCGAGTGCTGCAGTTTCCGGGAATTTGGTAAATATAGGGAGTCTCAAGGACAAATCTTCATCGCACACAATCCCTCGCCAGAGAGCTCAGCCAAAGTTCTGTGTAGCGCTGACGTCGAATCGCGCTTAAGCGGAATGCCAGATGTAACCTTGGCCGTGAAGAACGACGTCGAATTATTGTCAGCAACGGAACTAAAGAGCAGAGACCATGTGAATGTCATTCCTGACATTGCTAATACTACGGAACGTAAACAACCTGATGGGGAAGAAAAGGCACCTGAAATCGTGATCACAAACTGCGAGGCTACAACGAGTGGTATGCTAGATCGTATTGCACATGATCTTGACTATCTGCTGAATCGTACCCATTCCGCGGATGGAACATAAATCTGACTATAATCTGAAAGAAATCGGTTCACCGCTCAAGATTGTTAGGAAGCATACCCTCACCATAATGTTTAATGGATAGCTATATCATTTATGGTGTTTAATAATGTGCTTAGATGAGGTAAATAGGAATTATTTTAAGAAAATTGGCTCAAGAACACGTTGTAGTTCGGTACTGTTCAGAGTAAATTTGGTAATGATTTCATTTTTATTATTATAGTATAAAATTGTTGAATATATAATAATTTATTATATATGAGAAATATTTATTGGATATCTAAGACAACATAGAGAAAGAGACAGATTTTATGACTGAACAGCACCATTGTAACTAAATGCATCTTCTTTCAATTCATTGTTTGATTACGAAATTCACATAAGTATAGAATTGGAAAAATTTGAGCTGTAACATGCAATTTTATCAAACATGCAAATTTAAGTGAATAAAAATAAACAACGGTACTTTTTAAAAAAAGTTATTATTATCCTCATGTATAATGATGTTTAACTTAATGTTTTAAACATGTAACAAAGACCTAGCATTATCAGAGTATTACATTACGCTTAGAGTATGTTAAACTAAACAAGATTGGAAGATACAATCTGTCCCTCCCCCTATCTCTCTCTGTTTTATGAACATTTATACTCTGTTTCATCTTGTTAGCTGTAGTCTCTAGAAAAGAACATCGTTTATAAAAAAAAACTTTTTGTAGAGACATCTTTTCATTACATTCCATCCATTAAATAGCGTTTTACATTAAAGATATATTCACATCTCGTGTTTCTCTTTCTGCTACATGAATAAATTTTTATAGAACAGACTATTTCAAACTCCATGTTTTCCCTCTGTACTTCCGTTTTTTTTCTTTTTGTCAATATAAATTTAAATATAAACGTGTATAGGAAAGTAAGAAGATTGAAATTAATCGGGAAGACAGGAGCGACAAGTTTTGATGAACAAAAACAAATTTTAGGCAGTGAAATTCCGAGTTATAGTATTTATTTATCACTGTCATCGTACAGCCCTTTTCGATAATATCCACGATTCAGTCGTCGCACTTTATTTTTTTCTCCTTTTTTTATAATTTGAATTATAAAGCTATACATTCAATTTTTACCTCAATAATCTACTTACATACTTAAGATCAAAGTTTATGTTGTTGGTAATAGTTGTTGTTACTTTATTTATTGTTTCTTCGTTTTGCCTCTTTACCGCTAGTAATGGTTAGTCGTTTGCTTAGTGAAATGCGTCACTGAAAATTTCATTTCTTTTCCTTCATTTATCAAGATATGAAATCGGAGCAGTATTTCTTGGCCAAGCATGTGTTATAAATGCAAAAAGACATAATAAGGTCGGTGTTAGTTTGTTAGCACTCGAATATACCTATATGACTAGTTTTCTGTGTCAACAGATTTTCTTAAAAATATAAATTATTTACAAGGATTTCAGCTAATTTTATCGAGATTTAATAACCTTGGTTTAATCACATCAATAATACCGAAGTATAGAAGGGCCGTGGCTGTGTCCGATTTTTATTAAAGAAAGAAAGAAAGAGAAAAGAACAAAGATAAATTACAAAAAGATTGTATTTAGTCGACCGATGTATTACGTTCTACTCTATGAACGTTATACGCGCTACTATCTTTTTCTTATTTTTGTCTTTTCAAACAAATCAAGATATCAATTTTTGTTTTTTAATTCATTCTAATGAGCGAAAGAAAAAAGATTCGTATGAGTCGGGACAAACCACAATACACATCGAATATCGAAGCGAAACAAGTGCGGTGCTCATAATCGTTTTTATTTTTATTATTTTCGCATTGCTGTACGATCGAGTTATGCTTCCGTATGTAATAATTATACCATTTTCTCCTCATCTTGTTTTTCAGTTAATCTGTGTTAACTTGTATATACAAAATAAGTTTCTATGATACATCTTGGTCACTTTACGATAGAAAGTTCTTTTTTTTTTTTTTGCTTCATTTATTATTTCAAATAATTCGTTCCGTTTGTCGACGAATTTAAACATTCGCTAGTAAAATGCCCTTTATTATTTCAGCCTAGTAACAGGTTATTACGATTATTCGTGATAACTAGTTACAATTCTGTACTTGCTACATATTCGCATTTTTTTCTTTTAGAGCTGTACAGTCAACTGAAGTAGTATAGCGCGTCCTTGACATTTGTTTAATTAAAATTTATCCAATATGGAAATATCCTACCTCTTTCGAAACTATCTTATGACTTAATGAAAAAAAAAAGGAGAGAATATATCGATCATTCGATTAAATTATATTTTTTATATATCGAACATACGAAACAGTTTGTAAATAAAATATGTTCGAATCTACCGCATTAACATTTTTTAGCCTAAAGCTTTAGCCACGGCACCCTTTTTCTTTTTTTTCCTTTTTTTATTTTTTTCTGTTTTCTTTTAATCATTTAATTCCATTCTTTCTTCCTGTTTACTTAAATATAAAAATACATAGCCAGTCTATACATAGAGCGTGCAAAGTGGCACAGTGAACTGAGTTACCAGATATCCTGGATAGTTAACTACCGCTCTCGGCATTCAACGGTGGTTCCATTTCATCGTGACTTCTGTTCCTGTTACTCGATACAGGGAAACCTGAGGTTTTTGGCAGCGGGTTAGTTATTACACTATCACTATGAGATGTTGTCGCGTTGTACATAGAATTATCAAAGTGTTGCAAGCATTGAAATTCTGAGCCGGGCAGCAATAAAGTAGTTTGGGTGGGAAGATTTGTTAATGACACCATCCCTGGTGTCATCATTTGCTTATTAAAGCAACTCCTTAATGCCTCTTCGATTAAATTTGCTATTTTATCACGATCATTCTATAACAAATAGTAATTTTGAAATTGTGTTGTGCTCCTTTTTTAAAATATTTAATAAAATAAATACCTCATTAATAAATCCAAAATGTACAAGCTCCTGTGCAAGAAGCATTGAAGTATCTAATTGACTCACAGGACATGTCAATTGCCTATTCATTTTGTCATCCATTCGTAATAATATTGTCATCTATAAAATACACCAGCGTAAAAAAACACAAACTAGACTTGACAGTTGACGTTAGGTAACTCATCACATTGTGCTATATCACTCACAAGTAATTCACAACTTTCTTCTCTAGGCTTAACGTTACACATCATATTAACTACTCTTCGAGACTCCACGTCCACCGGTTCGGGTGTAACAGATTTCACCGATTCTGTAACCTCGGGCGATATCGCCCGAGGTCGAACGGGTGGTGGTAATTTCGCCATAAATGCTGTCAAGGGATATATACCATATCTGTCGACCCAAATAATTTATGTGATTGAAGAATAGATATAAGGTTAAAAACGCAATCATTTCGATACATTTGTCGTAAAACTATTTAATATACTTACTTTACATCTTCGACGAACTTTTCTAACTTCTCTGTAACAGGAATATCACTTAACCGAATCTGCTGCGGTGGTCGACCTTGATATTTAATTTCTGCGACTACCGTATCAGGACCGTAGAGCCTTTGCAAAACTTCGTCTGTTATCGTTTCTGAAATATTAGCTGAAAAAGTTGTGAAAATTAATTGATTTCTAAAAAATTCCACTTAACGTTCTATTTTTACTGGACTAACCGCTACATTATATAACTTTTTATTATAAAAAATATAATACCTATAATTAGAACACATGATAAATTCTGAAGAACAAGAGAATATAGAGATTAGATAATGGCGATATTAGTAAACTTACTGGCTGAATTAACCAAAGCATGAGCAGCAAGTAATTTTAATGAATGCACTTCAAATAAGACAGGATGAAAAAGGAGCTCTCTTGCACTTGGTCTACTGAGTGGGTCTACTTGAAGACATTTTCGAATGAAATCTTTCTGCTGGGCATCATCTAACGATTCTATAGTTTTTCGAACGTTATCCTCGGTCACGATCGTACCGGTATCACCGTTACCCTGAATTTCCAATGCAGCCATTTCCAGAGCACACATTCCGAATGAATAAATATCAATGGCAGGGGTTACAGAGTCTAAAAAACACAGCAAGGTATATTGCAACAACATGTATAATAACATAATATATAAAGAGATTATCAATAATCTGATACACTTACTTCCATATTCAGGCGCTACAAAGTGCATATTCTTCATGTTTGCTCTACATGTTTTAACATGATGATGAATCGCATCGGGAGCCACTGTAATGATAAGAAGAACATATGGTTATTTCTAAGAAAATATATTTCAGATAGGCACTCACAAAATATGTATATTTGTATGAAAGTATTTAACAAGCAATGAGTTAAAAAACTTTCTTTGCGAGGTAGCAGGAATTCTTTGTATTTATTTGCCCAAATATAGACAAAAACAAAGAAAAGGAAAAAAAACAAATACAGTCACAGCAATGTAACTATTTTTTTACCTTTTCGAATACCCGCCACCTCCATGATAACAAGTGGATTAATGAACCGCTAGAAAAATTGTGTTGTAACTGAAAAATTATCCTACAAGTAACTTGAGCCCTCATACAGTTAATAATTCTCGCATATACATACGTATGCACGAAAGTGCCTCTGAGGAGGGTCAAACATAGCGCATAAAAGCAAGATAAATGAAATGCAAGCAATCAGCAAGAAAGTAATTTACACAGTTTGTTCTTGGATAATTTATATTCCAAAAAGAGGCACTTTCGTTGAGCATGATGAAATTCTACTTTACATTTTCAAGGACCAAAACGGAATTCGTAGAATTTGTTTTGTTCGTGAATAAGGATACAACAAAAATTAGAGCACAATGAAAAATGCGTGCGCTAGATAATGATCATAGAAGGACTAAGAGACATCTTAGGCCCCTTGCCCTTCTTTGTTATTATAACCCAAGAGATGAAGAAGTGCAATGTAATGATATGAAGGATATTAAAATCAAATAAATTTTGAATATTTTATATGAACCACTCTACCAATAATCAAAATGTAGATATATGTATATATATGTATACACATACATACATATATATATACATAAATAGGAATGTTTACCTCAATATGCCTAAATTACTTAGCTGGCAATAGTCGATGATTATCTGCCAAATGCATTTTCTTCAAATTCACCATCTTTTCACAATTTACACCAGAACCGAAGAATCGTCGTTATCAGTTGATTTTATCCTCTGGATGGGCGAAAGTACGATTGTACTTCCTCTCTCTTCGAAGACTTTGCTGTGTTTTTTTCATTATCTAGATTAGCCTATTTGCTACAATTAAAAACGAGGACTCAAGTTACTCCTAATATGTAAACAGTACTTTATACACAATCTTTCTAACAGATTTATTTTACTAATAGATAGGATAAAAAAGGAAATAAGCGAGTGAGAAAAGGAAAAGGATAAATCACATCACAATATAAACGCAGTAACAACAATAATGTGGAATGGTTCTGAATGAATAAATCTAATTAAAATAGAAAGTTATTAAGAACATTCGGCAGAGATAATATCCCACTTTTTTTGACATATATTTATCATTAAAGCTTATTTAAAGAATAATCTTTTTTATATCGTTAATCTTACTATAAAATCCAATTAGGATAATGTTAAATTTATAGCATGGAGTAAAACTTTCTTCACAATATATAACTATATCACACATTTTTTCACACATAATTATGCCTTATGATAAAACATTTGAATATCAGTGTATATTGTTTACACGTCGTTTAGTTTAATTATTAAATAACACGCGATATTATAAATTACGTTGAATAGAAATTAATTGAGTAACTGTATAAAACTTATTTATTACTGTCGATTGACTTATCGAGTACGAGTACCGAGGAGGCAATCACAGTAATGGCAATATACGTACTTTATGTGTTTGTACCCCATGTAAGAATGAAATAAATATCAGTTAGCTCACAGTTGTTATTTCAACATCAGTGGTTGGTCGATTTTATATATATATATATATATTTTTATAATAAACCTATATTGTGATTTATAGTTTTCATCCATGAAAAATATGAGAAACAAAACTATAAGCCTCTCATATAGTCCTGTGAATAAAAAAGGGGAAGTGCCTTGCAAACTCTTATTCCAATATATGTTAAATAGTTTCATTTAGGGATAAGTGCTCTCTTGAATACCTATGAGCAACTATATAATATCTTGTACTTGCTAGCAGCGTGTTTCACTGTACAAAGTACAGAAACATTAAGACTGTACTTTTTGGATACAAAATGTGTCTCATAGAATAGAATTTTCTTTCTGTTTTGTTAATTAATTACTTACCTGAACCAATTTTTACGAGCCCATTATGTTGAATAAATATAGTGTCACAAGTAAGATTTCCATGAATAATGGGAGGTGAACAGGAATGCAAATAACTGAAAAATTCAAAGACATTAATGCATATAACAGAAATATATACATATATAAATAAATAAGCATTATTATTTAAGAAATAATATATATAAAGAATCATGTGTTACCTCAATGCAGAAAGTATTTGAGTACACCAACGCTTCCATGCTTGCAAGGGTAATTTTTTCACATTGCGTTTTGTTCTTTTTAGGAACTGTTTTAAAGACCCAGAGGACATATACTCCGTTATAAATATAACCTAATAAATAATAAATAACATCATAATTAATATTCAAGCCAATTTAAACTTCAACTCCTTTCTTTCATAACATACCCGAGGTTTATCATTATGGGTATCTGTCCAATACCTATGAAATTTAACAATATTAGGATGTTCCAACTGTGTAAGATTTTCAAATACAAGTTGTATCTTTTCTTCTTGTGCTTTGAAGTTCTTTCTTTCAGAAAATTGCACCTCATTCCAAACAACTTCAACTCCTTCCTCAGTATCCATTGCCAAATAGGCACAGTCGATTCCTGGTACATCACGTTGTTCCACCTAAATAGAAAATAATATTATTTACAAAAATACTTCATTTCATTCATGTATGATTACTTATGAAACATAAACTAATTACACAAATACATAAAGTTAGTATATTTACAAGTTTCATTTACAAATATACATTAATATCTATTTACAACATACAAAAATTATACAAAGAAAAACAAAAACAGGCTATTAACAAATTACATTTGAATAGTCTATGGTTATGAAATGACAGAATATATTACTGCAATCATTCATTTTAAGTTACTTAAGCATAACTCAAACAATTTCATGCCTGATGTCATTACATCAATGTGACCTTGCAAAGAATTTAAGGAGGGGAGATAGCTCATTCAATATTTACGACAATGGGCTATATTCAAATAAAATATATTGAGTGATAAATCCTCTATTTATGTTACATCATTTTGATTGAACAGTTTTAATAAAAAAGGTACATAAACCAAAAGAGATAGCCTATTTTTCTCTAAATAGACATACCTCCATTTCAGTAACTTCGTTTTCACTGCCTCTGGCTGCTCCAAAGGTAGAGCCTTCGGCTAACGTGGACTTGGAACCTACATATACCTAACATAAAATAATGGTTATTGAACATCAAACAGATAAAACATCTCCATTGCTTTTTATTCAATGTTATTTATGTTTTACAAAAGAATATTCAGTCTTTAAATAGAACAATAAAGCGGATTTGCAAATACACCTGGTTAATGATCCAACTATGCTGATTTGTTTCTAGAATGAAAATAGAAAGTACCACAGATGCTGAAAGCTTAGTGACAAGAAATTGTTGAAAATCAGTTTACACTTACAAATTCGAAAACATTTAATGTTTACATAAATTTTGAAGAAACTAGTTTGCCAAGCTTGAAGATATTTTTGTATAATACATTTCAAGCAATATATTTAGTAATTTTATGACATAATGAGCTAATTTTATGATATATGTATACATGTATAATGCATGTATAATATATATATATAATATGCATGTATAATATATATATATATATATATATATATATATTAAACACAATTTGGCTTTAGCTTACTTTTTCCAGCCTCGAATGAAACAAGTACTAAGCTAGATTATAAGAAAAATAGCTTATAGCTGTTAGATTTTTAGTTCCCTTTGAAGGAATATTTAATAATATCTTTTTGTTACCTACCATATTAATATATGAAGTCTCAAAATATATCGCTATATTACATAGAAAAGAATTGCATAAACTACATCCATATCTCACTGTTTACTCTGATTTATTTGTATACAAACGTCCCAATAGTCTAACCAAATTGGAATCAATGCCGAGACAAAATGTATCACAAGAGACTTCCTTCGTCACATTTCTCATATAGAGATAATACAATTATGGTTCCAACAAGAACATATATAGACCAAATATGTTTGAAACCATATTAATCAGAACAAAATCCCAACCAAGTAAATAAACAAAATGTAAACAAGATGTAAACACATAGATGTGAGTATATTATAAAAAGATGAATCGTACCTCTTCCCGACGTTTGAGCCACCGCCCGCAGGGGCTCTCCTCCAGGATTTCACTCTCATCTTCCGAATCTTCACCACTTTCCCGCGGTGACTTGTGCTCTGGGTCCGTGCTGGAGCGACTCCCGGGCATCACACACGCGATTAGTTGAAGGAGCAGCACCGAACAGAGCACAACGCGGCCAAATTCATCGGTGGTAATTCCAAGGATTTACCTCAATATCGCATCTGTTCCGCCGCTTATGTGCACTGTCGATGATACGCACCTAAATGTTACAGGAGAGAACAGAGCCTCTCGGTGCTGTAATACACCTTTAGCACTCACAATGACACATGCAGCGCGACAACCCGAGTTGCAAGGAAAGCTACGATATTTCTGATCTTACGCAGCCACGCGCACGGATCGACGCTTTTCGGTTTCCCTTAGGACTTAGCCAGTGTATCGGTACATCGCGAGGGCCATTCGTGAATCACACTGTCAAAATAAAACCTCTGTTATGAGCAAAATAGCTTCGATCTGACACACACTCTAGTATTCATTTTCGCTCTGTCTTCGGTCACGTTCGCCCAGTATGGCGATTAGCGTGTACCGCACCCTTTTCGGTGCCAGTAACAGCGACATCTGTCAATCGTCGCCTCGACAACCAATTTTCTGATCTCGTTCAAGATAATTTCCAGATAATATTTACCGGATTACATGTTCAAATTTCAAGGTACATGTGTTCTTCTATGTTAACACACAGTTCCTGCACATACAATTCCTACACGATATGAATAAGAAGTAGGAAACAAAACATTAAATTGCTTCGAGGTTATAAAAGCGTGATTTGAGATTTACTTAAATATGATGAATGTCTTGAATTAAACAAACAGTGAATTTCAGTCGCAAAATTAGACTTTGAATAGTATTTTGGATTGGAATTATTTGCCGTACTTTATAATGTGACGCACGCGTGTCTACTGCGTGATTATTGTTTATTTGCTAAATGATTCTATTTATAACCTAATAGGTGCAATTAACACAATGACATCTATAAAAACATTACCTTTATTAGAGGGCACAAAATTAATCGTCCTTGATGAAGGTACGTAAGCAAAATACTTCATAAAACTATAGTTTATTTTAGATGTGCAGTAGAATTCCATTTATTGAATGAAATTACAATTAGTATTAGATTAATATACATAATATACGTAAACTCCTATCGTATGAACTGTTCTATTTGATTTGTTTACATGGAGTTCATATAACTGTAGTTAAACAGATATTGTACATGTATATATACATATGTATATATTTCAGGAGTGAATGCGATGTATGCTAGAAAATTGGTAACAGGATGGATACAAGTATTGAAAGAAAAAGATTCTAATTGTATTTTCAATTTGTTGTTATTCTCCAATCCAAAATCTTCATACCAATGTGAATATTTTGCATCAAATAATGTAAATATCTTTGATTATTATACAGTTAATGTTAATAATGGACTTGATATAAGTGCTATAAGTGATAAGGATTTTTATAATCTAAAACATATCTTAAAAACTATAGACACAAAATCTACAGTAGTCATTGATTGCTTGACATCATTAATCTTATTTGTTGGCCTATCAAGGGCTATGTGGTTTTTACAGAAGTTAAGCAAAGATGTGCCACAAGTGATTTGTATTTATAGACGAGATTTTGTACAAGATAAAGTATCTTACATTGAAACATTAGGAAGTACATATGTAAAGATACAAAAATTTTCTGGTATGATAGCAAATAACAATACTAATTATATAGTAGAGTTTATGCATCGCAAAGTGGGTGGAGGAATTTTAAAACAACAGGAAATAGTAAGCCAAAATAGTACATCTTATGAAATTGAGTCAAAGAAGCTTGAACAAAGTAAAAAGTCACATCCAGTATATGAAAACCCTAAGTTAAAAATTGAGTCTTCATTCAGAATAGAAATAAATGAAAATGAAATGAAACAGAGAAAAGAAGTAGTGTTACCATACACGGCTAATACAAATACAACAAATACATCTAGAATTCACTATCATCCAGAGGATATAGATGATTTTGATGAGGAAGATCCAGATGATGATTTATGTTTCTAACTCATGTATAAAATATTACATTAGAAAAGATAATGGTAATGTTCCAAGCAAAGATATTTATTTTACATTCATTTTACACTTTGTTACAGTTTATATTGCATAATATATAATATTTTGTTGATATAATAAAATTGTTTATTAACATAGCGTTTTTTTAAATTATTAACAATAAACCTCATAACAATCCTGTAAAAAAATACAGATATTCTAAAGTATTGTTTCACATTAAAAAGTCAATACTGCATACAATACTAATATTTAAAAATAGGATATTAAATATTACTATTCATCTTTGGCATTTAATTCAATTAATTACCATATTGTTATTGTATTACTTTGTTTTGCAGCATTTTGATTAAACAATGAAACATATATATGAGATTCGTAACTAGATAACAAAGAAAACATAGCCAGATACAAAGTTCTGTACAATAAATTCCAGACAATAATTTCATAATTTGATAAAATAAAAAAGTTTTACATATAAGTTCAAGTAAATATCGAAATATTTTAAATAATACATTAAATAAATACAATTTACAAAGATATTCCAATTAAAAAAAATTAATATTCAATAATATATTTAATCAGAACTGCAAAAATAGTCTTTTTATGAGACTTGATCCAGATATTACAATTAACCATTAAAAGTATAAAGTAAATTTTGATCACAAAAATGATAAGTGCCGTCGATATGCTGCAAAACCCTACTTTCTAATAAGCTACGACCGTATTGAACAGCTTCTTCTCTAGTTTGTGCAACATTTGCTTCAAGCAACCAATTAACTAAATCAGTTCCAGTAAAGACACCTTTATACATCTTTAATAAGCGTCTACGACATATAGCTATACGAGCACGACATTCAGCCAAATGGCAACGATTAAACTGATCCCTAATAGCTCTCACTTCGGGACTTAATGTATCTTCAGGGGGAAGCTGCAGTTCTTTCTCTATAAATGCAAAATATAGCGTGCATTTGAATTATGGAACTTGTTAAATATAAAAATATAATAAAATGAATATAAGAATATAGCAATACCAGTACGCCATTTACGACACATTTTCTGCAGCCAACATCCTAATTTACCAAGACCAGTATCTAATCCAAAAATAGCAAATACGATTAATGACTGGCCAAAATTTAAGGCAACATCCAAAAATGCTAATTCTGCATAAATTCCAGTCAACTGTTCCATTAATAATGTTCCGATTGATATGGATAAACCCTAAAATAATTATAGTAAATTATAATCTTGTAATAATTTTCAAGTATTCTGTCATATACTTACAATGAACATGGAACATAGAAGTAAAATAACAAATACAAGATGTCGTAAAAACTGAGGATCGTTTCTTTCATTCTCAATGTTTATATATAATTCGCAATCATCAATTTCGTTATTGTTGCTGCTACATGTACCATTTGGACAACCATGTGTATATTCACAGCCGATGCTAACAATATCAAAATATTAATTAAAACAAGATTTTACTAGCTTTATTTTTTATACAATTTACTTACATTGGAGGATGAGAATTTGAAGAAATCAGATCTTCAACATCTACTACGCGTCTTTCGTCATTATTAGTGTCATTATTGGAATTTTCGGTATTATTCGTTAAATTAGAATAAGATGCTGAAATGTTACGACGCTGGTAGCTCTGCTGTAAGACTAAACAGCCCATTGTTACTGTAAAAAAGATGCGATAATAAAGAATATTATTGTTTTAAATGATAAAGAATATTATTGTTTTAAATAATAAAGAATATTGTGTTTTATTTCATGCATTGTATATTACATACCTACCAATAAAACAGAATGTTAATATAGAAGTAGAAATTGCAGCTTGAACTGTACCAAGTTGAAAATTTGGATTTCTGAACTCAAGTTCAGACTCCCTTGGAGACATAGTGCTACACATTATAATTGCTATTAAAAGTGGAATTCTGAAATATATTATCGATATGATATATGAGTATATTATTAGTCATTTTCTTTCTTTTCGATATTATATATAAAAAAAGAAGTATTCATCATACCCCCATCCAATAGGGTAAAACCATCTTTGAATATTGCAAACAAAATCCAGAGAACGGGAACTTAAGTATAATAAAGTTGCAGCTATTGCTACAGTCCACATACGACTTGCATATACTCCCACAGTAATTAAAATAAACTGGACATACCTATAATAGATCATGGTCAAAATAATACAAGAATTAAATTAAAAAAAATCAAAGTAAATAGTGGAATAAATTACCATAAAATTGAACCAGTATTATCAGGTTCGAGTTTGGTCCATATTATAACACCTATAGCTGTAACTAGCTAAAATCATAATTTTTGTATAAATTTCAACTATAACTGGCATAAATTCTAAATTAATACAATTTAATACAAACCTGTGCAATTACTATACAAAGTGTACATTTATGAGTGACGCATTTATATTTTTTTCTTCTTAATCCAATTAGACAAATAATTAACCATGTGCAAACTGTTATTGAAGCAATGCTTACATCAAAAGAAAATATATTCAGTTGGTATGCATAATTTTTTGGACTAACTCCAGTAGAAACAGCATCGATTAACTTTGCTGATACAAACATTAGTGGAGCAGATAAGAAAGTACAAGCAACCATTGCTGATGCAATTAAATCAATTTCGATATTATATCGAAGAGTGAAAATAAATAAGGCTGGTGCTGTAGGAATAGTTCCATACAGGAATCCATAAGTACTTAGATCTTGAGTATCTGTAGCATTCTCGCCAGCATTTAAGAGAATAATAGATTCTCTTATGACCAAAGGAAGTACCAGCAATTTTACTGATATCAATATACCTGGTATTACAAGAGCTGTGCCCTTCAATTTGTGTACTTTTCCAACCATCATTAATCCCAACAACAAAAGAGCACTTGCAGAAAAAGCATTACCAAATACATCAAGCACAGTTGCTAATATAGCAGGTACTAAATGACCAAAGACAAGATTACCAAGAATACCAAGAACAGTCATAACAAGTACTGGATTTAGTGCAATTCCTTTTACAATAGAACAAACCATGTCTCTATAATTTCTATGATTTTCACCAGAACGTTTACCAATTTCTAATAATACAAAACCAATTGGATTTAAAATAGCCAATGATATAGGTGCCATTAAGTATAAATAAGCAGCATATTCAGGATGTGTTTCTTCATATAGTGCTTGAACTATAAAAATATGTTATTTTTAGTATATAGATTACTTTAAACTATATTAAGAATGATTTTTAATTTACTTACTCATAGGATATCCAATAGCAAAATCATTACTCTGCGTGGTAAATATTGCAAAAAGTGCAGCACAACCTGGATTTGATGGTCTTTTAATAACAAGAGATATACCAAGAACAACAAGAAATACACAACTTTTAGCTATCAATACAGCAAGAAGGAATTTCCAGTTTACTAGACTAAAATCAAGCTTTGCCAGTGACATAAAAATTAAAGAAGGTAGAGCAAACGTTCCTACAAAAGTATTTAGCCCATTTCCTTCTATTTTAGTGATAACGTCAAATCTTCCTGCAATATATCTAAAAAAACAAGCACTTTATTTATATACATCTTAAAATTCATATGATAAAAATTTAAAGATTACATAGTTACAAAAAATTCACCCGCATAATATAATAGCAAAACACTGTATCAGAGCAAGATATAAATTATCTATTGGTTCAACTCTCATTGTTGAAATTTGAGTTTCTTCCAGTAGAGACATGACTAATGCTGCTTTTTAAATTCCTGGAAATATAGAATAATTTAATTTAGATGTACATGTGAAAAATGTTAAAAAGAAATGAAAAAAGATAAATTACTTTTCAGCATATATATATATTTATATTATAATTGTTTTTAATACAGATATTGTCATCTTTCTAATATAACATTGTTATTGTTGCAAGAAGGGCATGTACACAAAAAAATATTATGCAGCATTAACCCCATATCAACTTCATCTCTATTCACACTATATTATTTCTTTCACTGACTGAAATAAAAAGATTTTAAATGTACTTCTAAAATAATGATACCCATATGTTCATAAATATCAAGTTACTAAACATTACAAAGAAATAAAAGAACTAAAAGATTTATTGTTTTAGAGTACTAAAAACGACAGTACATCATAGTCTACAATATAACAATACAATCTGAAAAATATATAAATTTTCGCTCACGCAAAAATATTAACATCCAATCACGTTCAATATTTATTATATCCTTCGTTTATAATATAAAGTCAAAAGTATCTATGAAAAACAAGTAAAAAACTCTTCAGAGATATAATGAAAGATATCAGCGTTGTTTAATACAATAAAAATATATTATGCAAGTTCATATCGACAAAACATTTATAGTACTCTATATGCATTACGTGTATAGGCAATTTTTAATCTTATGAACCCGAATACAGCATCGATATCTCTAGCTAAATCATGTGATTGGTTCACCTATATCACGTGCTTCGAACAAAACATCGGACTCGTTGCACGAAAATGTTTGATTTCAAATTTCAAATTATAGTTCTAAAATACGGGAATTTTATTTGTATCTATAACGTTATGCTATTAAGTAAAATCGCTTTGAAATGTATTCAAAATTAACATAGATATTATAAAATTGTACAATCATAAATATCATCGTTATATAAATCGTAATCGTCATTTAGTTTTATTATTTATCACTGTATACGCATTAATGAATTTAAGTTTGATAAATTTTGATAAAACAAAAGTCCTGATATCTTATATCAATATTCAAGAACGACAATTCATTAATTGATAGCAAAATCATGTGCGCCTGATATAAATTTAGAAAACAGATACATACCATGTTACGTGTAATCGGTAGAAAATGTAATTCTCATATTCCATATAATACTCGTAATTAAATATTATGTATCTAGAAAATTCTAAACGTTTAGAAAATATACATAATTTGCGCAAATTCCCCAATAATGAGACGCAAAATAAATGTGATAAGAAAATAGCCTCGTGTCAGTTCTATGTCGAAATATTTCTAGTTGGTTGCATCAATTAAATGGTGCAGTACTGTCTGTACAGAATTACGACTAATAGGTTATCGTTAAATTATCGGAAAAAAATATATATACATATCTATTTTTATATATAATTGTGATAGATTTCGAACTTAAATAATACATAATAGACATTATCTTAAAAAATGCAACAAATAATTGCATTTTTACAAATCTCTATTAAATAACAAATAAATAAAACAAGCAAAAAAATTTATTTTAATTGATGTTAATCCTAGAAGATTAGTTTATTCTTTTATTGATATTTGTATCAGTATGTTGAACTTGCTTTTATACAGCAATGCAGTGTTTAAATTGCCAGTGAAATATGTATATCTTTACGTCACTGACCTCCATGAATCATACATTCTTATAATATTGCGCAATAAAGCTGTTCTACTATAAACAGAAACAGAAACGTTTGATAAATATTTCTCAAATCGATGTATTTATTCATTGTCTACCGATTAAAAGATTAACAGAAATCTGATATTTTTTCATATATATGTCGGAGATGGAAAGACAGCGGGATTTCCCGTCCGGAATGTTGGGAAAAAACCACAATACACTAGTCCAGACTTTTACTATAGCCGCCCTTAAGTAATAAAAATAAGAAATAGTCTTAATGTTCCAATCTGACTTTATGACGATGGGTTTGGGCTCGAAGTGACATGGCAGGTCACCAGACGTAGCCATGTCACTTATATATGTCATATATATATATATATAAAGATTTACGCAAGTATGTATATGCATAGCTACTTTGCTTAGTCACGGAAATTCATGGAAGTACTTGACTTATTGATAACACGAAACTATTCGAACATGAACATTTTCCAAATCATGATTGAGAAAACAATAACATTCAATATAAGAATATTGTAATATTTATAATATATTATGTTAATAAAAATGTGATACAGTTGTATAACTTTTGCGTACGATGTACGCAACAGCTTTTCTATAAGCCTGGAATTGGAAATGAAAAAACGAAGTCGGTGTCGAACAGATTGTGCCACTAAAGCAGTTGGTTTATTTCCAATTTTCTCGAATAAATAATATAACTGCGTAGTAATTTCGCTTCATCGAAACAGACATCGGATCACATTATAATCACGTGGTCGATAGATAGCGTATCTAATGTGACTATGTATTAATTTGTCTACGTGTATGTGTACAGATTTCGTGTGGTCGCGTGTATGCGATCAAATACAAATCTATATACGTGTGTATTCGCATACTGCCTTCATGTGACGTCAGCTGATTCACCGAAACAGCGTTTGCTTTTTCTACATTATATCAGTTCCATCGCGATAAGAATTCCACACAAAAAGAAAGCTCGGTACTTGCAAATACCGGTTCAAGGTCATTTGAAAAAAATATGTTATATATATATATGTGTGTGTATACACACATGCGCGCGCGCGAGGCAAAAGGTGAGACCAATCCTTGACTTTGTGTCCATTTGGTCCTTTTTTTTCTTGGAAATCCTACTAATTATGTTAGCGTTCCGTAAAATACAATAGTTATTTATCATAATGTTCAAGTCAAGCGGAGCTGGCGTAAGGCTTCGATAGCTGAATAACTGGAAAAGGGTATAATTTTCAGAAGCATAATATTGTCTGGCCAATCATATCAGAGATGAATTTCCCTGTGACTAACCTCATCCTCTTTTGTTTTATGCGTTAATATTCACCATTTTGAAAATTTGTTAAATTCATGGAATGTACAATTTGAGGATCCGCGCAAACTTTGAATAATTACAATAACAATATGGAAACACGTTTATCGGATGTATAAAATGCGATCGGATGTATAAAATGCGATCGGATGTAACACGAGAATCGGAAGTAACGTAAGATGGCATCGTTTAATTGCTAGAGAAGAAAAATCAATTTTCTGATTTGTTTATAATAAGAAAGAAAACACACAACTACGTCTTCTAAACTTTACATGGATAGCGATCACGTGGTGAATTATCAAAGACTTGCAAGAGAGGTAAGGGGAAGAGGAGAGACCTGAACGTATATAATCTTCAGCACGCATTCCACCACCCAGTTCTGCTTCGACTTCGGACGTGTGAATTGTGTCAAGCTTCCGAGGAGAGAAAGTTTTTGTTTGTTTGGTGCGCTCATTGTATGGGTAAGTTTTGTGGTCTATTTTGACTTCCCTTTCTTTTCTTTTTGCTTATTGAGGGTACTAAATCGAAAGATGTAATTACTGTATATTTTATAAAATAAAACGATTAAC
The DNA here is from genome assembly GCF_024542735.1 of Bombus huntii. Classification (NCBI taxonomy): domain Eukaryota; kingdom Metazoa; phylum Arthropoda; class Insecta; order Hymenoptera; family Apidae; genus Bombus; species Bombus huntii. The sequence continues at coordinate 12,506,428 of NC_066240.1, forward strand.
TGGTAGAAAATAATTCATGTATGCATACTTGAAACATCTTGTGTGCCCTAGTTCAGGAGGGAAATGCCTTTCACTTACCAACATTACATGTTGTAACCTAAGTCAGTGTATTTAATGACGTAATAAATTACAAACAAGGTACATTTTTGGTATAAATAATATATCACGTAAGCCACAAATTACAGGATGCGAAAAAATGTAAACATCAATGTTTTGGCGTCAATGGAATTTATGACTGCCACATCGTTATTTTTAGAATATACCTGAAATTTTTCTTTTTGAAATTACAAGAAAAAAGTATCGAATAAATGTATATTTTTTCTCTCTTACGTAATTATTTTGATTCTACTGATTAATCTGTTTTGAATCAACTTGAAGCATATTACATACTAAAAGTCGAATATATTCACATATTTTCTTTAATAAATATTCAGTGCTTTGTCACCCATTGATAATTTTTTTTTTCGAAGTTAGTAAGTGAAAATTAGTGTACTAGCGCGAACGGTAACATTGTGACGAAAGTCGTAGTAGACACGTGGCATGCTACTTATCTATTTGGTCGTGTATTGATTCACCATGCGTATATACTGTCGCCATGTTAGATACCAAGCCAACGACAACTCCGATCCGCTTCTCTGCATTTATTTCGCAAATTTTGTCATACGGCATTGTACTAATTCGTGTGCTTAAATAGCAATGGACATATGGTAAATATATTTATCAATAGAAATAGTAATTACATCAAGTAAATCATAACTTGTATTGATTGAAAAGGGTAGTTTTACATTTATGGACGTGCAACGCAAATACCATACTTTTTATACATTTTAATTTTTAATTATCTTTCGTTCGAAACGACAAATTACTTGTATGAAGTTTTGAATAACATGACAATTGAAAAAACAAATGCTTACTGTTACTATATGAATAATTTTAAGAAGCTATATTTACAGAGCGAGAGAAGAGTATAAAACACGGAGAGAGCCCTGTAGAGCCAATAAGCAGCTGCAGGGATGAGCATGGCTTTGTGCCAACAGTCGGCCGTTGGGGAAGTGAATGGCCGAGTTGACTCGAGACGGCAGAGATATGGTGCCAGCCACAGGGGCAGGCACGCGGGCCCTGGATCAGAGGTGTGCCGCTGCCCCTGCCGGTATGGGCCCATTACGAGGCACCAGCCTTGACCGTACTAACGGTCGAACAATATGAGGAACTAGCAGGCAGCGTTGAATTAGAAACGCAACACTTATTGCGTGAGCATCGCTATGACACCATTGGCAATTTCCTTAAGTAATTGTCATAACATACCTTTTTTCATAAATTCTTGCTTATAGACTATTATTGAAAAACTTCATTTTACAATTAACAGATTTTATAAGGATTATATTGCAAGTGGTGAAACCGTACTGGAGAGATTTTATCACAAATATCAACCACTTATAACACGTGAACATCATACCTGTGTGGGTTTGGGATTTGAATTGCTATACCGTTTAAGATGTTTGAATAAACGATTTCCTGGTATAGCAGGTGGCCTCTACTTAGTATCCTGTGAAGAGGTATTATTTATGATTCATAAACAGTTGAATTATTTTATTTTCATTTAATATACAGGGTGGTTGGTGACTGGTGGTATAAGTGGAAAGGGGGTGATTCTACGCGAAAAAAGAAGTCGAAAATATAGAATAAAAATTTTTCGTTTGAGGCTTTCTTTTCGAGAAAATCGACTTTGAATTTTCGCTCGGTACGCGTGCGGTACGTTATAACGGATCTCACTGTAGATCATTGTCTTAATGGAAAAATTGTTTAAGAAAAAAAAAATTTTATTCTATATTTTCGACTTATTTTTTCGCGTAGAATCACCCCCTTTCCGCTTGTACCACCAGTTACCACCACCCTGTATAATTCTAGATTTTATGAGTTCTTTTTTTTTTTACAGACGATCGATAATATTGCTAATTATGTTGGTGGACCACCCGCTGCAGATAGCGGAGAAAAGGAACATGTATTAGTATGTCTAAAAATCGAAATTGGTGGACGAAAAGGAGTTATGCTCCTTGATCCTGGATATCATGTAGCTCGAGTAATTACTGTGATGGAGGATAAGTTATACCCACATACGGGCTGGTTTATTCAATCTGATGAACCAGATTGCAAAAAAGAGTACAATTACTTTCTATGCACTAATGATCCTGATTACATTGAATGGCATGAGAGAAAAACTCGATCTGGTACCCTAGAGAGAACACAAGTTGCTCTTATATACGTGGCAAGGCCTTATTTAACTGCCATTGATGTTACTGAACGCAGAAATTTAGTTTATAACTTCAGGAGCCTTCTTGCAAGAGATACTAAAGGTCATGTTACAGCTGGTATATATTTTCCTGTTGTGCTAGATATAAACAATGCACAAACCTTTTCAATTTTTTATCAAACTAACAATGGCAAAAAACGAATTAAAATGGCATTCAACAAATTCTGCAGTTCACCGAAGGTACGTTTTACATTCATATACAGATTAATGTTAGACGATTGTAAATAATTAATTTTAAATCACCTTATTCAGATGCCTGGTGCCGAAGAAAAAGAAGTCATTGCTGAATGTGCTCGGCAATTAGGTCTCTCGCAAGTTACCCTAGAGGATCTATTATGTACTCTTGCAACAGTTATGAGTGACTCAGCCTTCGTGGCTCAACTCCTGGCTATTAATTCAAGAATCAACACTTTAGCAGAGGACAATTAACAGAAGTCAATCTGCCCTGTGTGGTGCAGACAATATATAATGTATCATTTTTTTTGCCGGCTTTCCTCTTACGTTCTTTTTATTCTGTTGATGTTTATCTTAATAGCTCTCCTATCTACTACAGATATTAATTTTATTCTGATTATAAAATAGGGTATAATATTTTTTAATGAACTTTAGTAAAACTTATGTATTTAATGCATTGTTGTTAACAGTTCGATGAAAATATTAATGTATGTATTAATAATTTTTGAAGATTGTTTTCAAAATTCAATAATAGCATATATTTACACCATTCTTTATTATTGCTTATATAAATATTTAATCGTAGGTCGTTTTGAAGTTTTAGGAACTTGAATGCTTTCATTGAAACAATACTGAGTAAAATTAGTTTCCTGCTTATGTTTTAAAAAACAAAAATCATAAAAAATGGTGGTATTAGGGATGACTTATATTCAATCTCTTTGTTAGTATAAAGGTGGATTAAGTTATGCTAAATCTATAATTTTTATTTGAATAAACAGAGACAAGAATCATTACATTCAATTGTACATTTATTGATAAATATACTACCCCAAAATATGTTCATTTTTACTTGAAATTGAGAATGTACTAACATATTTTTAAATTCGAATATTCTTAATATCAAAAATATAACTAAAACTTAAATGTTATTTTAACATGATTTTTTTTAGACAAAAAATCTCACAAAGATCAAATATATTAAAACCTAAAAAGTAACACCTTAGTAACATTCTAACATTTCCAAACAAAACATATTTCTGTTCATAAACCAAATTTTATGAGAAATGATTAATACTTTTTTTATATTATTCGAAATAAACCTACATATTTTCTAACATTCTTACTCTCATACTTTTCATACATTGATATATATTATTTCATAGAATTTCTACACATATGATATTCATTCATAAAGATTCTAAGAATCAGTAAGTCTATATGTAAAATGGAAAATAACTGCAGCATAACTTCGGTAAAGTACTTATTATATGATCTAAAAAATAGCTTTTTTATTTTTATTTGCAGAAAAATCTTTAAGAAATTACGATTCACTTAAATCTATAAGAACATGATATAAGAAATTATTTGTAAAACACTTTTAGATCTAATATAATATTATTAAATGATACGAATTTTACCGAAGTTCTGCAGTACCATCGGTAATAGTTTGAATGATTGATCTACATATTACTATCTGATACAACATGACACTTTTTCCAAACTTCATCATCCGGTATATGTTTGCGTTTTCGGTTTCCTACTACATTCGTAGTCGTTGCTGACGTAAAATTAGTATCTTGAATATTTGTGGAAGAACTCGAACTGTAAAGATGAGAATGTTAAACCATAGTATGTCTTTAGGTATAATAAAAATTAAACATGAGAATGTGAGAATATATCCATGTAATTAGTCCATGTGTAAATATCCTTTTTTAAGTATTTTTGTAAAAAAGGGAATGATTGATAAATTTTTACTTCCCCAAGAATTAAGTAGCATGGCATTGGAAAAACATATCCAAACAATTACAATAAAATTTTTAATTGAAATATCAAAACATAAATGTTAAGTGAAACGCAACGTACTTACGTTGCATAAGTGTCACCACTGTGTACTATGCTTTTACTTTATTAATATTTGCGGCTGTACCTGCAATACACAATATATGGTATATTTTATACCAATGTTGTTTGTTGTATTACAGATAACAAAATAAGCAATGGACTATAAACAAATGTAATAATGGATAATTTATATTTCATAACCTGATATAGAAATAAAAGATACTTTTAAAGTGAAAGTGTATACCTCTGCCTTGAAATACAATTAAAGTTGAAAAGATACATATTATTTATACAGTAATCATGCAATATATATGATAAATTAGAAACATATATGATGTATGGTACATCTTTGCTGCTGCTTGTAACTACCACATGCTATAAACTACACAATAATTATTTTATAGATAAAAAATTTCATTTTTTTCGATATATTTTATTATTGATTTTGTTATACAAATACATAGACATTTATTCTAAATAAATGGACACTAGCTTTAAGGTATGAGCATAAAACCAATTGTTTATGTACCATAATAATATTAATACATACATTACTTAATTACTTGTGTATTTGAATATACAGGGTGGTTGGTAACTGGTGGTACAAGCGGAAAGGGGGTGATTCGATTTTCTCGAAAACAAAACCTCAAACGAAAAATTTTTATTCTATATGTCAGAGATGAAAGGACACCGGAGCTTTCCCTCTGGAACTTCGGGAAAATCCGTAAAATTGTAATTAAAGTTTACAGTTGTAATTAAACAATTTGCCGTCATTCTGTCCAACTGCATTTGTTTGCGATTTGTGATAATAAACTTGGGCTTAAGGCGATCATTAGTCGCCGAACGTAGCCGCGGTCAACGGGACAGGCGCTTCGTCTAACAAAGGTGTGGAGTGATAGTATGACCCTCGTTAAAAGAAATACCCATAGAGGTACCTGACAGTAAAACATTCCAACGGTTCCTTCGGACAATGAATACCAGATATTGAGGCACTTACACAGTACAAGTTCAGTTAGCCTGAGGACCCGCTATGAAACCTGGGTTTTTTTGGTAATTAAGGTTCTTCAAACGGACAGGCAGTCTTTATCTCAAATTGACCAATTGACAGCGACGTCAATTTCCCTTACTTTCGGAACGAGGGTTATACTCGACGAATCCGATGATCTTGTGTCTTTGGACACACCCCATCATAGTTTTCCTCTGTGGCATCATTGGGACGAAAATTCATTCTTTCTTGTGATCTCATCGACGAAGAGAGTAGCGTCGTACGATCTGCGAGTATTACACGTTTGAGTTAGATTTTGTGAGCAAGGATATCTATCATCCCATTGACCGAGGATTCGTTATCGAACCTAAGACCACTATCACTAGTGTCGCGAGTTCCTAATCGCTGCGATTGATTGTCAAGTCTGTAGTATCCATACTCGTGTTAATAACCCGTACCTTGGTTGTACCCTGACGATAGCTAAGCCCAATGAAGATTTATCAAACGCCCACAACCCTATTTCTGATTCTTCTCCAATATATATTTTCGACTTCTTTTATCGCGTAGAATCACCCCCTTTCCGCTTGTACCACCAGTTACCAACCACCCTGTATATGGAATTATAGACCTTTGATACACCTGTACACAGATACTATATACATAATACTATATCCATATGTTGAAAGCATAAATTTTTCAAATGAAGAATAAAATGTTTCGCTTTAATATACATATGTATAATAAACATAAACTTTAAAAAAGAAACTGAACTTACCTTAAATTGGAAATGGGGTTGTATGTTCTAAATGAAGGTGGTGGTCTTAGACTACATCTAGAAGAAGGTGCCCATCTTGTGGAATTAGAATATTGACTATGAAAGCATATAATAAGCAAATCAATAATGCACAAATAAGATGAAGTAACAAAATAAGAAAATGCTTAAAACTTAACATTTTAATTTTCATTTGACAAAAAAAATCAAGTGCAACATTTTATATATTTTATTGATACATTATCTTTTATTAAACTCAATGATTTTACATTACTATAAAATACTTTTAATGAGAATAAAAACTATAAAATATATTGCAGCTAATTTATCGCTGTAACGGTATGTATAAATCAATAAATAGTGTTATCCATTGTATGTCCACGTAACAGTAGTATAATAATATAAAAACAAATAATATAAAGAACTAAAGATATATATATCACAAAAAGTCTACAATGTAATATACTACACATATCTTCTTGCTCATGCTAAATTGAAACTAGATAGAAGAGATAAAAATTAAAGCTTAAATGTTTTTATTTGTATGTTCAATACAGAATTTTGGCAGGGAATGCACAAAGTGAGACAGAAGTGACAAAGTATGATGTAATCCTGTTTCTCCCTTCACTTCTTTTTACTGGTTCGTCTTTTGGATTTCTTATGCACACTGCATAAATTTGAGTTTGTCAATAACAATATTATACATGTAATATTGCTATGCATGCACACATATGCACATTTCTATACTCATATTGAACATGCATACAATTATATTTACATCTTGATACTACATTATTTTATAAAAATACTAATATTTTATAAAAAAAAAGTGTATCAAAAATTAATTGTAAAAAGATATTAAAGAGAATTCAAGTAGATATTTGTACTTTTTTCATTTCTTTGTGCAAGTCATTGCATATAAAGGAAATATTGTTTGCAAGATATATTACACACATGCTGAAATAAATTTAAGTTAACTAACCTTCCTGATGCATCAGGTAAAGCCAACTGCCTATGATCAGATCGATTTTGATGACCATGGCTACTATAATGAGAATTACCACCATGGTAACGACGGACACGTGACTCCCATTCATTATTAAAACTCTCTGCTTCTTCTGTAAAACAAAATTTATATATTTTTACTCTATGCATGAAAAAAATAAAAACATAAATACAAAATTTGTGTAAAAACCTTCATCAAGATTAATAAATTCTTGACGTTCTTCTTGTTCACCACTGTGTAGATTATGTTCTCTCTCTAAGATATGTGCTCTATCTCCAATATGATGTTCAATAGCCATCTTTTTTGTTCCAGTACGAGAATCACAGACTGTTGTTTTTGTTTCTTTCACACCACCAGGAGCAGTTCTTGTGGACATAGTTGCTTGATACACCTGCGGTTGACCATTACCAGCAAATGTCATTACAGATTTCGAGGTAAATGAATGACAATTTCCACTCTGCGCCATATTATCCTAAAACATATTTTTTATATTACTTTCTCTTGCAGATACTTTTTAGTCTATAAATGAAAAAAAAAATAAAAGAAATTAACATACAAAGTCTGAAAACACATTGCCTATATTAAATGATGGCATTGGTGGAAATCCAAATGGTAATATCTGAAGATTATTCTGATGACCCACGCTCCTATGGGTGCCATTTGCAGTAAGGTGGTGGCCAGGATTACTTAGCATACCAAATGGATCATGAAGCAAAGATGCCATCACGTCATTTATGTTCCTCATAGATTGCATATGAGACCTATAGAAAACATACAGCAACAAAAACTATATAATGTACTTTATCTGTTTACAGCTATCTCTAAGCATATTAAAATTAATTAATATAATGTAGCTAATGCTGCTAATTACATAAAAAACAATAATTATGTAATACATTAAATAACAGAAAAAATGAAATCTCCAACTGAAGATTAAAATAAATGCTTCTGCCTAGTTATATCTTAATCAGATTAAGAAAAGTGAATTTTGTTACTAACATGAAATGCATAGAATTTTATTGTTGGATCGAATCCAACAATACTTTTCCGCAAATTTGTATAAAGAAATTAATAAAATATTCTTTTAATAGTAATTATAATAAAATAGATAGAAAAAAGTATTCAATGCGAATATTTTTTATTTTTACACAAAACTAGACTAATAAAAGTTATTCTAACTCACCCAAAAACAGGATCATCGTTGAGATCACCCATCAATGATCCGAAAAAGGCCATTTTGAAAAACAGTTAAATGGATACTATTTGTAAAAAAAATTACGATCAATAATTGAAAATAGAATAACACAAACACTTGAAATGGATGAAACGAAGAAAATTTTCGTGAGAGATTTCGCCTAAAAGATTTTATAGAAACTTCTGGAAACAGAAATGTGAAGTGAAATGTCTAGTACTATTAGACACCACTCCACGGCCAAAAATTAACCGTATAACGAATAGTATACAGTATAATATACAGCAAATGGATCTAACTGTACATTTATACACCCATACTTACATAGTTTGGTGTTATGACTCGTTTGCATGAACCGTATTGTTTAGCTAATTTTAGCCAATACACTGTACTGTACTGCTATTGGATATCTCATTTCTAAAATTTCGAAGTCAATTTAATTTCGAATTTCTGAATTATTTTTTTAAATTGATTATAAATTTACTGCTTCAAATGTTTTCTTGTGTAATGATAAAAAACTGAAAGATTATTCTTTGATTAAAATGTATTAAAGAAAACTGATTGTTCTTATTCTATGAGTTTATATAATATATAACGATATAAGGTCGATTTTCACTATACATATATAAGATTTAATATATAACAGGAGTAGGGAATTGTTTGCTTATAAAAGTTAACAAGTTTGGAAGAAAGTAATTAGACGCGTATAATTTGTAAATTCCATAGTTGTTATAATATTTAAAGAATAAAGTATGAGCTGAATGTATTCAAATATTTTTTGGTAAAAAGAAATTTTCCAACTATGTTGTTGACTTTAAGGTGAAAGGAATATTTCAGAGAGCGCCACATGTAAATTGATGAAAACACGTCATCGTTACATTTAACAGTACACAAGTAGAGGAATGAAATTTTTCCTCATACGCGAATTTTAAATGTCAACATTTGTGTGAAAATTATTACTTTCGCGTAATTAGGCATTTTTCATGATAAAAAAAATGTACTTAAAAAACGTAACAATTGTTAAAGCATTATGGAGATCATTCTAACCTAATTTACTTTCCTTGAATGAATAATATGTAAGTAAATTATATATATATTTTATAGATCTTTTATTATAGAAATTGATAAACAATTTTTTTCAATTAAAGAATCTATATATATATATATATATTATACTATATATTATATACTATATATATATAAAAGTTCGTTTTTGTATTACATAAGACTGTTTTATTATTAAGGAAAAAATATAAATATTATATTATATTTTTTACTATTATAAATAGCAGTTTCATTTGCATATTTTATTTGTAGCGTAATATAAAGTATGATGTCCAATGGAATTTGGATCTCTACTGAAGAAGTTGGAGGAAAGTCAATGTCAAAGAATGCAAATTGTTCACCCATAACATCTTCAACATTGAATTCCCCACTTATGAAGTTGTCTTCATATTTCTTAGCCGTTCGACCATGGTCATTAAGTGCTTCATTAATGCCAACACTTCTTGGATCTGCATTAGCATATCGATTAACAAGTACAGCAAGTTTTAGCTGGATATCTTTGATTCTAACAGTATATACAGTTTTTTGCGTACATGGGGCTGGTAATGTAGTAAACACTTATTTCGATTACATAAAAGGAGTTGATAGCCGGAAAAGTGATGACAGAATATTGGTAGATCAACTTTTATCAAAGGATGAATTAGTTTCACTAGGTGCAATATTATATACAGCAGGGTGTTTGGGTTTTGTTCTATTAACAACTATATCTCCTGCAAGAATGGAACATCTTGCACTTGTGTATTTTGGAGGTTTATCCTCTTCATTTCTTTATACAGGAGGAATAGGATTTAAATACATTGCATTAGGTGATGTCCTTATCTTAGTTATATTTGGTCCAATTTCAGTTTTGTTTGCATTCATGGCTCAAACTGGTTATATCGAACTAGGTACAATATACTATGCTATACCTCTTGCATTAAATACAGAGGCTATTCTACACAGTAACAATACCCGAGACTTAGAAAGTGATAAAAAGGCAGGCATAGTGACATTAGCTATTTTAATAGGTCATACCATATCTCATGTTTTGTATGCTTTTTTATTATTCACTCCATATGTAACTCTGGTAGTGCTTGCATTAAGGTATTCTATATGGTTTTTATTACCAGTAACTACTTTACCAACTGCCTTCAAGATAGAAAAACAATTCAGAAACCCTCATATGATTCAGAGTGTACCCAAGCAAACAGCTAAATTAAATATGTTTCTGGGCATTTTATATGTCATTGCTTGCTTACTTGTGAATCCCCTTCCCTATCTGTAACATACATATGATTTGGTATCATTATCCAGAAAAGAACTTAAATGTGCAAATAATTGTATGAGCAGCTGTTAGTGTAATCTTATATAAGTTACAAATGTTGCTTTCACCACTTTACATTGTTATTAATTCTTAATTACATGGTCAAGTGATGCATTATGAAATGCATTTCTTAGTATATCGTATTAATAATATTTGTAATACAATAAAAATTTGGAGATAATTTTCTAACAACGCAAAGGTCTTGAATATGTACAAAGAAATTATACAGTTAATAATTTGAATTTCTATTTGTAATTTTTCCATTGTGTGTAATTAACATATTTTTGCACTTAAAATAAGTGTAAAAGATGAATTTATGAATATATATAATTATTTAAACATGTTTATAATAGTTCATCTTAAATAATTTATCTTCTTTATTTAGAAACTAAGTAATGTTATTTATAAAAAACCGATATGCATATCTTTTGTAACCTCAAGGATATAAGAATCTCGAGAATAGAAATCTACACGTACATTGCAGTTTTTACATTTTATAAATTGATAAATTTACGAAATAAGACAATAAATTCTTACGATATTTTGATAACGTATTAATACAATATTATTTCGTTGTTTCGTATTGATGTATAGATTTGTAATACAATCATTATTGTAAATTATCGACGTGACAGTGTTTATAATTACTTTATTGTTCCTTCCTATTTTAAAGTGCAGGATGCAAATAGATGGAAATGTTTACATACTACGAAAAACCAAAGTAATAAAATTAAAATTAATTTCACTCGTTCGTCAAAAATAAAACAATATATTGTACCTCTAAATGTAAAATATAAGATACAACTTATAAACGATTAAACCACTATAATACATTAGAATTAATTTTATCATATGTATAAATTAATCACAACTATTTATGAAAGTAGATCCATGGTAATATCTCTTGTTTCTATCATATATTTATGTAAACAACGCAATCTCAACGAGAACAATATATATATCATATAAAATACGAGTAGTAAAGAAAAAAGCTAAGTTTTTATGGCAATAATTTAATAAATCATTGTGTATCAATTATTTTTCCTTTGTTTCCTGTTTAAAAAAAATCATTTCCCGTACGTTTTAATAAGTTCGATATATCCATAAATACAACAAAATGTTATGGAATTTTTATTATTAAAACATAAGTAATTTATAACTTTAACTATGTCGCGTGTTTTTCATGTTTTTTTCTCTTCAAAATATAAGTTGATATAAACATGATTATCGATCTTAATCGATATATTGAAAAGTATAATTTCGATTATCGATAGAACAAACATAGAGAGAGATCGTTAAAACGTTATAACATTAAAACATACAAAAATTGATTTCAACATTTAGTATAAAATTGTACACTTAATAAGCTACTTTTTATTAAAAAAAACTCAAAATGCACAAATATCAAACGCTCCTTGATCCGATTGTGGTATGTCCGTATGACAAAAGTCACTCTGTCGCAAAATCTCGTCTTCCAAAGCACATTATCAAATGCGAAAAAGTAAGTGTGTATTATAAACACATTGATCTTTTAATAATTCCAAACAATAAACAATCTTCGTGAAATATTCTCAAAATATAGTTATGTAAATATATGAAAAATTCTTATAATATAGTTATGTAAATACATTAAATCTTTAAAATAGCAATATCCTGAACATTATAAGCTCATGTGTCCATATAATGCATCCCACCGATTGTCTAAAAAAGAATTTGAGGAACATATCACTACCTGTCCCACACGTAATATATTGGAATCAGAAATATATTCAGGTCTTTTTTTTTTCTACTTTTATATTTTATTTCTAACATATTTTATACCTTTTCAAATAAAATATCAAAATATATTGTTTCATAGAAATAAGAAAACATGGTGCAACAAATTTTGTACCTCCAGATCTTTCAAGTACAATAGATTGTAAAGAAAATTGGGACATAGATATTAATGACAATTCCAATACCATAACTGAAGAAGAATATTCTGTGGGCAATAACATTGATTCAAAGTAATAATGAAGTTTTTGTTTTTATTCAATATTGATTTGTTACTTATTTATGACCTTTTTATATGTTTATAAGGGCTCATTGTGACTCTCCTCGATATAAATTGAAAAAAAGAAGCTTAGATGATATATTTATAAGAGCACCACGTGGTTTCTCTGAAGCTATGTTAAAAGAAGGGAGTGAAGACTATTGTATTGAGGACCTAGAATCAGTAGTTAGTTCAATGGGAATTGGCAGAGGAAAGATTACATTGAACACTGATCAGTTGAAAAAAATTGGGCTAGGAAGGGGAGCAAATGAAGACTCTTGTATAGAGGATTCAGAATCAGTAATTAGTTCAATGGGAATTGGCAGAGGAAAGATTACATTGAACACTGATCAGTTGAAAAAAATTGGACTAAGAAGAGGAGCAAATGGAGACTCTTGTATAGAGGACTCAGAATTAGTAGTTAGTTCAATGGGAATTGGCAGAGGAAAGATTACACTGAACACTAATCAGTTGAAAAAAATTGGACTAGGAAGAGGAGCAAATGAAGACTCTTGTATAGAGGACTTAGAATCAGTAGTTAGTTCAGTGGGAATTGGCAGAGGGAAGATTACATTGAACACTGATCAGTTGAGAAAAATTGGACTAGGAAGGGGAGCAAATGAAGACTCTTGTATAGAGGACTTAGAATCAGTAGTTAGTTCAATGGGAATTGGCAGAGGAAAGATTACATTGAACACTGATAAGTTGAAAAAAATTGGACTAGGCAGGGGAAGATCAATGAACAATGTTTCATAAGTGTAATTCTGCTTTATAAATAATGGTCAACAAAGATATATATATGTATTCATATTTTTTTTAATTTAAATAAAATAATTCAGTATTATCTAAATATTATATTTTTATATATAATTTACAATATGTAATTTGTCATTTACATATCTTATGCTTAAATATTTGTTTAATTTCATGAACTTTCTCGTTTATTTTAAAAATTTACATTTAAGATATTTACAAATATAGTGTAAATGATTTCTTAATTATCAAGTATAATTAATTCTCCTATAAAAAAGAATATTTTAAAAGTATATAAAAGAAGAAAGTAAAATATTTAAATTACTTGCAAAATAACATTACAATTGCAGTGGCAGTTGATTCATATTCATTATTTAAGTTTCTCATCTTTTCCATAATGTAAAATTTATGAATTTTAAATGTAATTAGAATGCAATTAAACATTAATCATAGTACATAAAATGGGAATATAACAAATAATATATTTTCTAATTATCGGTAGCAATTAATTTAGTATAGATTATACTTTTATGTTATTTAACATTGTCTTTAACAATACAAGATACTTTTTATGTTTGTATTTACAATTAATAAAATTTTTTTAAATTGTCTTTAACATTATTTAATGATAAATTTATGTAATATCAGCAATTGATAATGAAGTATGAAAATATAATTATATAAATGCGATTTGCAAAAAGAACTTTTAATTGATGTGGAAATAGTGAACTATAAACATATTTTTTGAAAATCTGCATTGCTTTTCTTAAGTTTTCAAAATGTTACAAATCTATGGCTATTTTCAGTAAATGCATTTCATTTCTAGAGTTGTAAAGCAAAAATACATATTTTGTCTTGAAATAACGAGATATCCAGATTTTTAATGAAGAAAGCATAATTACAAATAAAATTTTTTTAAAAATCCTTTTGAATACTTTACATTGTAGAAACAAAAAATATTTTATTGGATGGAATTGTTTCGAATAACGTATTACTATATACACAGATACAGATCTTTACTCATGAAATTTATTGAAGGAATACGCATGATACATTTACCATGTACATCTTTAAAAAGAATCATAATCGCTGCAAATTATCTTTCTCCATCATGCAATACGTGTTAACGTTTAAAAAGAAGCTTTTATAACAACTTTTTAAATATTTTGTATAAATCATTTACATAAATTTTGCATCAAATAATGTTTTTTTTTATATCCGTTCATAAATTACCAAATTTCAAATGAAAGGGTTTAAATAATTAACCTTTCCTGTTTCTACTCTGCTTAACTTACTATTCTTATAATCGATCATATGTTGTAATTTTTCATTCGCAGTCTCGTATATTTAAAACGTACAAAGGAACAAGTGCTAAGTTTGTAAATAAGATTTTAATTTCTCTGGATACTGATGTTATCAGCCAGCAATTATTTACAAGTTTTTTAAAAGTATCTGTTCTTTCTTTAAGAGTAATGTGCAGGCGGTTACCTAGCTGCAGTCTGTTTAACGTTTTAATGTATTAAAACTGTAAATTTATTGAGTGCAATATTTGCACATTAGCGAGATCATTGCACTGTATTCATTTACCACAGAGTGATACATCTATGGGCTGGTACAATATATCATGTAGTAATATTAACTACACAATATCGTGATGCTTCCATAAAATGATTATTGTATTAGGATCACAATTTATATTTTTGTCGATTTTTTCTTTTGTTGTTTCCACATTGATATTCTTTTCTCCAAATCGGGCACTAGGAATACGGAATAATTAATCACTAAATATTCTTTTTCCATTAGAAAAAAAAGTGATTTCATTTACTCACTTGGTGTAAGCATATCTTCGCTGAGAGGTTGTCGACTAAAAGGATCTGTAGCACTATTGAGAAGATGTCTAATAATAACTGCTTTATCCATAACTATACCAGACGGAAGTTTAACAGGTTCTTCCATGAGTGTGTCCATAAGTGGGTCTCGAAATTCTTCCGGTGCGTCACCATAATCTGCATCACGCGCACGATTATCCCTTGCTATATCTGCAGCACGTTCCGCAAGCGCTACAAATCTTTCTATCTCTATGATAGATTTGATTACTGATCTTTCTAACTTGTTTGCGGCATCAATAAATAGCTCCATGCAGAATGAACGCTGCAATAATAGCATTCATTAGAACAACATTTTTCCATTATTCACTTCATGTATTAATACCATCATAAACTTACTTCATCGGCAGCCAAAGCAGCGGCAAAAATTTCGCAATCAAGATGTAGATATATGTCGACCAATTGACTTAGTAAAGCTCTTGGTTCCCACCCATATTTTTGTGGTATCCTTACTTTTAAGTTTTTACATTTAGGACCACATAATTGTTGTAGATTAAAATTTAACATGGCACATAATCTTCCAACTAACTCTGGCCGCAAAAATGGTTCTGTAATATCATCTGTTAAATATTGGAACATAGCAACAGTTTCCTTGGCCAAAGTGAGATAAGATCTGGCTTGTCTCTCATCTGCAGCCAATTGTTTCATCCGCGAATGTTGTTGTTCACGGGATAACGCTGACCATGCTTTAAGATCTGACATTAGTTCTTGAATTTCATGAATACGCTTTAACGATTCCAAACTTTCATCAAGTAAAAATGTGGTGTCGTTCATTAACATGTTAATAAATTTCACAAATTGATTCCCATTATTGCTTTCATCAATGATCGACTTGCGATGGACTGGACTATCCCACATAGATTTCAGTATTAAACTAATGTGATAACGAATCGAAAATTTATCATAAAATTCTGAACTAGAGCCGGTCGTTTCGACATCAGTGTAAAATTTCATCAAATATGATGCTAATAACGTTTTTGATATAGGATGTGCCATTACTTGATCGTGGAGTGATTCAGTTCGTCCCTAAAATGAAAATTTATTAGATATTGTTCAAGAAAATATATAATTACAATCTTTTTTTTATTTACCTGAACGTTGGGATTTATTACAAATATTACTTCAATAATTTTCGCTATTAAATACGGATTTCGTATACAATGTGGAGTACATACTACTACAAGTAACCATGTAATGAGTGAATTATCCATGTTGTTTATTATCACACCAGGGCAAAATCTATGAAAGATAGGAGATAATAATAATATAGTATACGAATTATTGTGACATCTTGATATTAGACAATACAAAACAGTACTTACTGAAGAGTAAATAGTATAAATTCTGCAATATCTTCGACATACCATTCTGGTAATGCTGTGAACTTTTGTGGAACCTCTTGAGGCAAAGGCAGTTCGGGAATAGGATTTCCTGGTGAAGTTTGTGTCAATAAACTTAGCAGAATCTCTGCTACAGATATGTAAAAGTGCAAGCACCTTCTCAATAAAACAGGATCAATTAATCCAGCATCTGTGTATACTTTAGATTTGCCAAGATGTTTCAATTGTTCCTTACAACGTTCTATCAATTCTTTATTACGGCTAGCGAAAGGGCTGTCTTTCCATTGCGGTTCGGTAGCTTGTAGATCATCGAGCATTTTTTGCACATCACGTAAAGTCCTCAGCTTTCTCTGGTATTTCTGTAAAGCCGGTAACAACGCTATGTGGTGACAATGTAGAGTAAGGAACCAACATTGTGTTGGAAACTTTGGCTCGACCCACTTGTGTGTCCTTTCTAAATGTTTTAACCAATCGGTAACTTCTTGGCACGTAAGTTTCAGCCTTGTATCGTTCTTTATTTCAATAAAACTTGCTGGATGAAACGGATACAATGGATCTACCGTGTCCAGTTTAATTTTTACAGAAAGCTTTTGTAACACCGACAAGAGATTCAGCATAAATCCGTCTCCGGCAAGAGAGAATTCTTCCGTTTGTATTTGAGCACGTTTTTCATTGTAACGTAATAATGTTGCTAAGTATGTTAACATAGCTTCACGGCAGTTACTACTCGCGAGTATCGCATGAAATATCTTATGGAGTGATGTTCTGATACTTTCTAATTCTTGTTGTAACGTTAAAGTTATCGATTTATTGACGAACAGATTACCACTGAGGAATGTTTCAGCCATGTCCAGTTGATCCTCTGCGAACACAGAAACCGACAAAAACGGTCCAAGGAGAGACGTTGTTGTAATTTCTTTACCAGCGGCCGACGTCATAATGTCAGGTAAAAATTGAATTTGATGAACGATTAAACGACAGATTGGTCGTACATTACTACTCGGTCCACAACAAATTTCTATTAACTCTTCTAATGCTTCAATCGGTCTTCGATGCGTATTCCTAATTAAACTGGCTTGCTGCATCGAAAGATACAAGCCTTGTAAGAGTGGTGTAAAAATTTTATTACATACTGCTGCATTTGTGTGCGTTCTCGCAACAAGCTCGTGTAAATAACCACGAGGTAAACTTTGCGAAAGTACTGGGTACAGAAGAGGTGTCATGGATAACGGGTATGTGGTTGAAGACTGAGAAATACCAACTAGGCCTTGTAGTACAAGACTGGAATACTGAACACACTGTGCCCTTAGAACAGCTAGTACATCAGACAGTGGTGGTGTACTCGATTTCTGTTCATAGAAAAGTTAGTATTACATCATTTGGCAAGGCATGTATTATGGCTGAAAATTAATGTCAACTGTACCTTTGGGTGATTTCGTTCTTCAATCGCAACTCTTGAATAGCAGTCTAGTAAATAAATGAGACTTTTAGGTTGCGACGACTTACAACAAATATCACAACGGCAAAATGTTGTGACCGGACTTTGTAATGGACTTGTTTGACTATTTGGACTATCTTCCCTATCCGAGGAGGTGTCTATATTAATTTCTTTTAAAGGATCCTCATCCCTCATAAACATGCATAAAACCTCCATTAATGCTTGATTTATAATCTCTGTGGCATCAACGAGTTTTGTTGATAACGCATATGTTGCTGTTTGTGGTAAAAATATACAACCCTCTGCTGGTTCTTTCCACGATATGCGTAGTACACGTGATATAACTGCATGTATTTGTTCTGTAGTTACCTCTGTACTGGAACTTGTAGTCTAAAGAGTAAATGAATATAATAATAGTAATATTTTATATACATTAACAAAAAAAGATATATATATATATATATATATGTGCTTACGCGTGATCTTGGTTTTAATTCTTTTCTATCAGGCTCTTCAACTTCCATATTTTCAATCCCTGAATCTATATCAACACCAGAACTGCTACATTGCTTGTTATTACTTTCTTCTATCTCCATTGGTACTCCAGGATTTTGAAATTGTTGTTGTTTCAGTGGTGATATTATTTGTTCTGTAAATGTTTTAGATGGACCCGGTGTATTTGGAGAAACTGGATCATTATTGTGATTTGAATTGACTGTTGAACTGAAGCTGTCTAAGCCCGCTAAACGAGCCATACGTCTTCTTCTTACCTACAATTTAAATATATGTTAATTATTTAATATCTAATATTATTTTCATTTTTCTACAAGATAACTTCTTAACAATCCATAGATGACATAATTCCAATAAAAATTTTGTTTTATAATAACTTTCCACATTGAAAATACTATTTAATAGGACACAAAAAGAGATGACATAATAATCAGAACTACATAAGATCTAGACAAAGACTTGCTATATTTATATCAAGAACAAAGACCATAAACAATAACAATAAAAAATAAAAAGAATACTCTTATAAATGTATAAAATATATAGTTCATTTTTAAATAAATCTGTTTATATTAAAAATAATATCTCATACATATCTTAAAACAATGAAATACACGATTTTTGTTTACATTACAAAAGAAAGTAAATAAACGTTGTAGTTGATGACAAGAGAATCACTCTAAAAAATTGTATTATTACAATGGAAAAATCAGTTTTTATTTATTATGTTATATAATTATCTTAACACAATACCATAAGTAGAATAACGACTATTTTGCAATTATTGTCTCGTCGATGAGACCATTCTTTATCCTGTTATTCTTTCCTATTCCCTGGTAAACGGCCCTGTCATATTCCCTTTCATGTAACGAAAATAGTGAGAAAAGGGCAAGTATAAAGCGAAAGGAATGGTAACAACAAAACGGACTTACGGACGCTATTGAATAACGATTGGAAACGGTGCATTGGTACTCACTTCCTCTTGGCTTAACTCGCTCATGGCGATTTCTTTATTTTTTCTTTTGATCTCTCTAACCTCTGACACGATCAACTGTGATCCCCACGGTCGCTGGTGTTATAAAAATTCTATAGAAAAATTGTATTCGCTTGTTCAGAGAATCGTAAACGAGATACGTCAAAAATTTGGACAGCCACTCCACATCTGTTTGCGTTTGGACGTGAAAGCAGCAATTCTACACTGCGTTACGGATAATCACTGTTAAGCTGCGTCGATTCTTCAAAACAGCTGAGCAACTAATATACGATAGAACGCTCTCTCGCATTGATAATGGTAACTACAGTTTCGTCAACGCAGTTTTGCCGGTTGCGCAGTAGACCATTACCAAGAATCGAGAGAAATTCATCGTTGTAGTAGTAAAATGATCAGCAACTACACTACAGACTGACTAAACAACTTGTGATGTTATAACACAAACCAGATATGTATACAGGACAGACCTAACACTTTATGGAACTTTGTGTCACATGTTCTAGAATATCGATCGTGCAAAAAAATCACAAGTTTCGTTATGCCCTCTATGATTTACAGCGGTAAGTGTAGAAACCATATTCAGTTCAACCACCGAACTTGGTAACCTACCTCCCTGTTGGCAAAGTCAACAGGAATAAAAAGATTTTATTTGTTATATTCTCATATAAATATTCACATATATAGTATGAGACAATAATCTTTATCATCTTCGATATCTTCCTTATTTTTACAAATACGGAAAAGCACAAATGATAATATGACGATAATAATCTTTTTGAAGATAAAGAATTTTTTTTAATGACAAATATAATTTTATATTCTAATAAAATAGACTACAATAAAGTTATTATGGAAAACGTATTCTTTTAAAAATTGAATTCTCAATTTAGTATTTAATTTAAGCTTAGGCTAAAAGTGTACGTAAGAAATTGAATTATAAATGTTATAGAATACTTTGGGCAATTTTACCAAAACATATGTACATTAATAAATAATTACTATGGTTAATGATTATATGAAACCATAAAAAAGTAATGTGAAAGGATTTTTATTACCTCTTAAATCGCGCATTCCTATTGGTTGTCAATATCATTTATATGTATGGCTGTGAATTTCTAGCAAATTTGCTAATTCATATCATTGTTGTACATTTGTGTTGTACATAATATCTTTTTCTACTTTTAAGATAGGATTAAAATAGGATTCTCTTAAGATTAGATAAGGTAATGTGTTATATAGGACAAATGATCTTATCTAATATCAAATCTAGGCAAAAGAGCATACGTAAGCATACGTAAATACAAGTTAAATCGCAATTAAACTTCCTAAAAATACATATACATAATATTTAATAAATCGTACCAAAATGAATACAGAAGAAATTATTGATTTCACGGATATAGGTAAATATTAATGCTACGATATGTTTGTGCAACTGAGTTCACCAACTATTATTGCCATTTTCTTGACTTGATATCGTAGATAAATTTATTTGTCATTATTTGCTGTGAATCAAGTTGTGTTGTAAAACAATATGTTACCATATTTACATATAAATTACGTATATCATTAGAAAATATTTTTCACTAACAATTTACGTAATATTTTATAATTAGTAATTGTGTTAATTTGTCTTTATTTTGATATATTGTAGAATATTTTTGTGGATTTTATTTTTGTACAATAGCCATAAATTATTTCACTAAAATATTCATTTCATTTTAAAACTTTCATTTCAGTTTATAAATTTACTAAACGAAGATTAATAGCGCTAACTTTTTTATAAATATTTATGTTTTATAGAACCAGATATTCAATCTCTAATAAAGAAGAGTATAGCTGCTCGTGAGTACTCTTATTCACCCTATAGTAAGTTTAAAGTCGGAGCTGGAGTGCTTTGTACCGATGGGATCATTTTCACAGGGTGCAATGTAGAAAATGCATCTTATCCTGTAGGAACATGTGCTGAAAGAACAGCTATTGTTAAAGCAGTGTCAGAAGGGAAAAGAAAGTTTAAAGTCCTAGCAGTTGTAGCTAATAAAGTGAACAATAATTTTACCACACCATGTGGCTTTTGTAGACAAGCTATCGCAGAGTTTGGTGATATACCAATTTATTTAGCAGAACCTCTAATGAAGGATGTGTTAAAAACTTCGCTAAGTAACCTATTACCTTGTGCCTTTGGGTTGGGAAACGCAGAAACATTACAATAAATTCTTAATAAAAGAAGGCTAAACCACGCACCAATGTCTAAAACATCATTTAGTATTTCTTTAAAATCATAGTTCATTTTTATATCAATTGATATACTAGGATATTGTTCTGTCCTATAATAAAAATGTGCAAACATTGTTGTGTACATTGTATAAACTTATCAATAATAAAGTTAGTATATGAACAGTATGATTAAACAATTCAGATATCAGTTCCTATACAAATTTCAATAAATACAAAGACAATCCTTAAGAAAAAAATATTGTTACTATAATCTTATTCCTGAGTAGATCTTTTCATGTTTACATAAAAATTGATTATCATATGGTTTCTAAAGCGTGTTTTTTCTAATGTACATTGTACTTTATAAGCAGGAATAACATGAGTATTATATACAATCAATATAATAATATAGCTTATATATGTACAATATGATCTAATGGTATGATACTACATATAATTATTTCTTAATAATAAAAAATGCAAAAACAGGAACGAGACTGCACATCATACACATTAAGGTCCTCATCTACGAAAATTCATATTTACCAGAAAGGGCACCTGTAAATTAAATATGATTTCATTAACATATAACAATACATTATATTATAGAATTAATAAATAATTATAAAATTATATTTAATATTTATATGTAATATATTGTAAATAAAGTAATAAAAAAATACCATCCAATGTAACATTGACACAAATTCTCGTTATTAGTAGCTTGCTGAATTAAAAGATCAACTTGGCGTTGGACACTCAGTGTTTCTTCGTGAGAGAAATCACGTCCAGTTAATTTATCCCTTACTCTTGTTATGATGGTAAGAGCTTTTTTGTTCAATGCTTCTGGTTGATTAGTATCACCTACAGTAATAATAAGTCCAATTTATTTTTTCACGTATTTTATTATTTACATGCAAATTTTTAATTATCATTATTCTTTCTGTTTCATAGACTACAAAAACTTGAATTTTATCAAGATAAATAATTTACCTCCATTTTCAACGCTACATGGTACTCCTTTCTTTGGTAATGTGGCGGTAAGAGAATCTAATACATCGCTGTGCTCTTGATTACTACTGGCACTCATTCCTTGGGCATCAGATCTTTTACCTTTTAATGCGGCATTGTCCATCAACCGCCAGTTTAACAAAGGATCATAAACAAACGCTTCTAGCACTGCCATCAAACTATCTTTGTTACGATGTAAGACTGACATTACTGATTCACAAGTTCTTCTGTACGTGCCCTCGATTCCCGTTACTTCCATTGCATTGATTAACATTCTTGTTAGCCGGAACGGAATTTTCTCGGGAAACTTCTCACGAGTCATGGCTACTTCGAAGCAATCTCCGAAGTCAATGTGCAATATTTTCCCACTTAAACGATCCAACATCAAATTAGATGGATGTCGATCACCAAGGCCAAGAATATATCCTACTATAGACATTACAGCGAGAGAACGAGTGTAATTTGTTCTACGATCAAACCATACTTCACTTGACGGTGATTTTAACCAAAGAAGTCGTGACAAATCATCACCATGTGTATGCTCAAGGGCATGTTCGAACACTTCAACCTTTTGCATGAGCATAAGATGGTCATAACCCGGTGCCATCTGTAAATCAACTTGTAATTAAATTAACTAAAACAGGATAACATATATATAGTATTATGTACTTACTCTTAACATTATCTTATGTTCTATGTTTAGTAGTATTTTCTTTTTTTCTCTGTAATCTCTAATTAATGTATGTAATGTATCACAATGTGGTACCCAACCAATCAAACCACTATTTGTGGATAGTGGAATTACAGCATACCTCTGAATATAAAATCTAGTTAATAAAATTCTACATTGTGAAATAATATTATAGGCTTTTCAATATTTTGATATACTTACTTGGATAGTAAGATTTCTTCTAAAGGTATCTGGATCATGCAACAGGAGGGTATTGACTAGACCAAATAATTGCATTACTCGTTCATCCTGTCTGAGATCTTCATGTCCTTTCAAAAGGAACATGTAATCTTTACCATTGCTACCTACAAACGTTAAATATTTAAAATGTTTAATGTGTTCAATGATTAATTACATATTAAATTAACTAATGAAATTCAAAGATAGCTGACCTTTTATACATAATTTTCGCGGTCGCTGTTTGCTTGTTATCACTTGCATGGAACTATGTATACTTGCTATCCTAACTATTGGTTGTCCAGGACTATAGCTGCCTGGCACGGCCAATTCTAAATCCCTACAAAGAAGTAATTTTGGACTGACATACTGAAGTTCTAAACTAGTTAGCTGCGGTAACTGTCGAGATATCCTCCTAAAAACGTGATAATACAAATCCCAAGCTTGATTCAAATCACGGACATTGCGCGAAGCTTTATATCTGCGACACCATTCTTGTGCCTCCATTAAATCTCTGCCGTAAGCTTGATTGAAAGATGTTTCTTTTAAAGTCTGTGGGCCTCTCTCTAACATTGCATGTAAGGGCTCTAACGTATCAAACATTCCCCGAACGTTTCTTTCACCGAAATATAATCTGCTGGCTTCTTCCAGCCCTTCATGCCACAATTCATGCCAGAGAATCGCGACTCTGATTAATTCATCACTAGCCATCATTGCTTGTTGCACCAGAGTCGGGCTATGTTCGCACATACTTTTAAGAATTTTATTGGCGGCAGTCTTTCTGGCATGACTGGCGCTTTTCGACGCTACAGTCAAAGGATAGACCAAGGCTTGAGGATGTGTTTTTCCAATATCTATCAAGAGATGATGTATACATCTACCAACTAAAGCTCTGGGTGTATCTATCCTTGCTATAAGTTGCGGAATTACTTGTAGCCAAGTATTAATTTCGATTAAACGGATACCTTCGACGATAGCTTCATACACTTCTGGCCACTGACCATAATCAAACCATAAGGTCAACAAACGAAGTGTATCTTGCAAAGAATTACCATGGGAAAGATTAATAGATCTGAAAAACCCTTCAACTGCTGGTACAGTAAATTGAGATATGTATTGTGAACTAGAAAGATTACCGCGAGTTCCGTTTCCTGGAATGTTCTCATTATTCGAATCGCCTTGTTGATGTTTATAAAATAAAACCGTTTCAAAGTTAGTATATGCAAAAGCATGCCATGCTTTGTACCAAGTAGGATCGTGTTCTGTAGCTGCAGCATAATAAGATAGCACCGCCGGAATAGAATGTTCATTTATGCCCTGCAAAGCTTCCAACCATTCTCCAAGCTTCAAATAACATCTAGCAAGTAATCGTTTTCTTACTTCTTGTTGTTTCTCATCTTCTTGATTTACCACCGACACAGTCGTCGGTTGTAAAGACATCTGCACAAATCTTTGCAACTGATTGTACGCTTCTTCGCGTTTATTTGCCACCCACATGTGCTTGCAATAAGCGAATGTCACTTGAGGATGAGTGGTTGGTAATGGCTGATCAGGAGTTAAAGAAGGATCTGTTCCAAGCAACATAACTAATGTTTTGTGACATAACATTAAACTGCCACTTTTCCTGCAGAGACTAGCGTATTTTAACCATGTATACATATCATCCTGGGGTGAAACTACCAGTGTGTGAACCTGTATAATCTTTTGCCAGTCTTCAACTATCCTCTGCCCACCTTGAAGCCTTTCCCACCACATGGATTTAATAGTGGATCTTCTTTCTGGGACCAATTTAAATTGTATTACTTCCTCTAGTTCTGCTAACTTCTGGACCTCCACCATGGCATTATAAGCTCTCTGATAACTTTCACCAGCCATGGCAGTCAATTCTGTGTCTAATAAATCTCTAGCACTATCAATTAGCTGATGAGCAATATCATATTGTTCATCATGAATTGCTAAAACAGCTCTATAAAAGGCGCCATCTTGAGTATCCTTTGGTATCAAGGAGACATATTTTTCCATACTTTCCCACTGATTTAAACCCCATGCTGCAGCCGCTGCCATTCTAGCCATTCTCTGCTTGGTTTCGTCGCTTTGATGTGACCACTGTTTCGTAGCGACATCGTGCAATTGTCCCCATTCCCCAAGAGCTTCTAAACAACGCATTTCACCTAGAGTTGACTCTACATCCGTAGAGTTGCTTTCTAATCTTTCTCTGTACAATTGCAAAGCTTTATCCCAATTATGCAATTTTTCATACCAACGAATTTGCACTTTTAAGTCTTGTTGATTATTTTGATTCATAACATATTCCAGTAAACCTTCTGCAGCTTCTTTTTGTTGAAGTTTGTTATTGATAGAAATTAAAGATTCAAAAACATTGCTATTTCTGCTTTTGTGAAACTCGTCTTCTTTATAATGTAATGCCTTTGCATAAGCTCTACAGTGCATTGCTCTTTCACCCAAAATTTTATTATCCAAAGGTAATGGCCCCTTATCACAATGTTCCATGAATTCTGCTAGGTTTAAGATCGTCTGTGTTATCTCTGGAAGATCAGGAACCATTAATGCTTGTTGTAAAGTTTGTATAAGTTCCGCTTTGTACGTGTCGTCTAATTCAGTCCAACAGGAAACGAAAGCAGCATTAAATAAGTCTCTCGGTAATTGAGAATAGGTTTGTGCAAGAGCCCAACATGATCTTAATGCAGGTGACGGTGATTCTTTGAGCAAACCTATCGACAAACTTCTTAGCCATTCCAGCCAATCGTCCTTTGAAACTCTTCTCGTTGCAGTCCAGGCTTTTTGAAGATTCGAAGCGGATACATGTAATCTTTTAATCGTAGTCGTGTCAGACGGTGTCAAAGATAAGTCACGATTTTTGTTTCTTGCATGTCGATGTCTCATTAAGAGATAATCTTCGCCGTCAGCAACGGTAGTCTCTGTCAAAATTTTATCAATTAGAACATCGTAACGCGAATTAACAATTTTATGTTTCGTCATAACTTTCTGTACTAATAAGATAAAGATCTGATATTTTTTCCCTAATTGTATCACTAACGCGCATAATGTGTCCATCGCCGTATTTCGTAGCTCTGGACACTGATCCAAAGTCCGTACCAAAGGATGCACGATTCTAGATGCAAAATCTGTGAAATCCAATGTATCTGCTAAATGATCAACAGTTTCAAGCGCCACTTTGTTCACAGTTATTGGGCAATCAGTGGCATGGAATAATTTTACAATTGGTGGTAAAACTAGATGAAGATAATTGTCTAGATTATTTCCAAATTTTTGGAGTGCTTGAAGAAGCTTCACTGTGACCCATCTATCCTTACTTGTGTCATGCGTTAAAACTCTTAATATTTGTGGCATCAATTGAGGTAAGTATATTTTAAATTCTGCACCTAATGCTACAGCAATATGTTCAACTAAAAGTATCAGCGTGCTCTGTAATGGACTATTCACAGTCCAAAATTCTTTAATCAAATTAAATATATCGTCTAAATAATTTCTAATATGCTGCTTCACAATGGCAATAAGGACAGCCAGTTGTTGAAACAGGAACTCTCGAAAGTTAACATCTGCTGTACGAACCACATTAAGGAAGCTCGGCATCACTTGAGAGATATATGGAACACATTTAATACCTAAACTTTTAAATATAAAGGTTACAGCTTGAACCACCATAGTATGATGCTGCGATAACGTCGGATCACGGATAATTCTCATAAGCGTTGCAATTGCGATAGCTGGATAATATTCTTCTAAAGTTGACGAGGACATATTCACTAACATTTCGCTAGTAGTTAAATCTTGTGTGTTTTCAGTTTCACTTTTAGTATCAGCCATAGAAGTGAGTGTATCCAATTGAGAGTCAATCTGACCAAGATTCATCTTATGTTTATATGGATCCAAAGCACCTAATAATCCAAGAACTCTTATAGTTTCTCTTCTAATAATTAATTGTTGCTCTGTTTTTAAGAAATTTATCAATACATCTAGTAATGAAGGATATTGCATATATGGTTTAACAACATGTCCTGTGCTTCCAACTAGTTGACCAAGGACCCATAAAGCAACTCCCCTTTTTTCTGGAGAACTTGCATCGACTAGCATCTCTAGCAATATACAGAGGAGCTCAGGCATCCATTGTTGCATTTCAGCACCATTAACTTCCGCTAGATCACCAATAGCACGTAGTATAGCTAGAATCACACCAGGATTAGATTCAGGTTCCTTTAACTTTGGGACAAGGACTTTCAGGATGGGTTCCATGTATGGTCGAATAAGTCTTGGCGCACTGACGACCAGATGATCCAACATTCGTGCAGCTTGCTCCTTGTTACGACCCATACCTGAGTGTTCTAATTCTGTTAAAAATTGAATAAGTGTTTTACGAAGAGAGGGCATAACGTATGCTGGATTCATCGTGCTTAATCGTCCGATTGTGCGGATTGCTAATTCTCTTATTTCGAACATTTCATCATTCATCGCAATAAATAATGCAGAAAGATTTTCTGCTTGTGCCAAATGAATATCAAATGAGTCATCTAGGGAAGCTAAAACCCAAAGTCTTACATCAGGATCTGTGTCTGTTATGCCCACAACTAACAATTTTCCAAGAACAGTAGAGACAGTATTAGTTACTGTTGGTCCAGGTTGATTTAACGCTAATCGCAACAATCGTGAACATGTTCTTACAGCCTCTAATCGAACTTCTGCTTGTTCAGACGTAAGAAAATGGTCGGCACATCGCCTTACAAACTGTAAAAGTGGATTGCCATCAAAATTAAAGGTTCCAAGAGTCTTCAATGCTAAAACTGTAGATGGAATATCCACTTCAGTGGGAGGTCCAGAGATAGGACTAGTTGCAGTCCATGGTGCACCAGGATGTCTTAAGGGTTTCTGCATCAAAACTTGAGATAACATTCGTAAAAGTCCTTGAGATATATCAGGTTTCAATGATGGTACACTGTGAGCTAGTTCCCTGAGAGATGTTGTAAGAATGGGACTTAATCCAGTCTGTAACATAGATTCTAACAGATCTCTCACATCTGCAGCTATTACTTGTTTTACCGCATGTCCGAGTAAAGTAATACAAACGAATACTGCAGGTTCCAAAGATGCTCCACGTTTTTTAGTAGACGTTTCCTTAGAAGGTAACAAATTCTTGATCACTTCCATAATTTTTGAAAGATAGGGATTTATCGAATCTTCTACCGCAACTGCTATAAGTCCAATTGTAGTAAATGCGGCATATCGATCTTTCTCTCTACTACGTAAAGTCATTAAAAGATACGTTAATGATTCTCTTAAGTGATCTTTCGTAAATTTTTCTTTATTAAATGCTGCAAGCCTAGGTAACAACATCATAAGAGCATGTTGGATATGTGGATTTCTAGACATTCTCTGGTTCATTACATCATTATAAATATCATCTAATCTTTCTTGCATTAAACAACGACATACTGCAGATTCATGTGCTGGATATAATGTTTGTTGAGAATTGGTAGAATTTTGAGAAGAACTAGACCACTTAGACACTATCGTTGTTTTTAATCGCGGCATCAACGATAATATATCGTTTTCATTTTGTTGGGTAGAACAATTTAGTCGTTCCATTAACGTTTCATAATTTCTCTCCCACTGAATGTTACTACATCTTAGCAATTCATTCAATACCAGCAGTGAACCATGTATTCTATCATCTCTATTTACTCCTCTTTCTCTGGTATACACTTCTTCAAATCCTGACACAATTTCATCATAACATTGCTTGTACCATTGTGATTTGTGCATTTGTTTTGCTGTTTCTCTCTGTGCAGTGACAACCAAAGCAGCCCTCAATGCTTCAACAGCGCCTTCTCTTATTACAGGTTTTGGATCACGTATTGCATTAAATATGAGTTCGAAAAATGGTGTCACTTGTTGAAAAAAATATGTAGGCATAGAAACAGCAAGTTCTCTTAAGACAAGGACAGCAGCATGTCTTTTACCTTCATGTCTATCACCACCAAGCCATTCAAAGGCACGCTTTACTTCAAATTCTACATATTCTGCTGTATAAGTACCAGAAACTAATGCTAGTTTACCAACTGTTTTCGCAGCTAACTCCATAACACCCACATCATTAGAAGGTAATAAATTCCTTAAATAATTTGCAAATCTTATAGTTCTTGTGTTAATATTCCCTACATCAGCTCCAATAAGGCAAACTATGGCTAAGATCCCACCCTTTTTTTCATTTACATCTGACCCAGATACCATCTCAAATATGTGGTGATTAAATTCATCCATAAAAGCTGTAATTTCTTCCTGTGATGCTTCGCGTAGTTCTGTTTTAACATAGAGACACAGGTCTCTAGCTGCTTTGTTACGTATTTCTTCATTCCTGGATTTAAGTCTCTGAACAAATTGTTGTACAAGTGTACTCGACATTGTTAAAAATTTACAGATGCCACTTCTACGATAGTACTTTTATAAATATTCTCGTAATGATATCTAAAAAGATGACATTTTTAAACATTGAAAGGGGTTAAGAGGAAATGTAAAGTAGTGTTATCTCTTATATACCTATTTGACATCACACGAATTTTGCGTTATGATGAACCATTTTCATGATTGTTATGACTCCTTTAAATTTCTTGATGATTAAAGTTTTCAATGTGTTTTCAATCACATTATTACAGTACGTCTGTCATATATATTCTTCATGTTTTGATGCACACCAATTACAAGTGAAATAAATTACGAATGAAAATCTGTGTGTCGTGTACACACAAATAACTAAATTAGTTCAATGCCATTAATTCAGTGAATTTGTGGTAAATATAGAAAAACAATGAGATAGTGCGCCTTTAGAAAGAATTATCTTAAGTTTATAACCTCTACATTGGTTAATATGGGATGCTCAACTAAATTGTGCGCTTTAGGACATTTCCCCCACTCCTCTTGATATAGGATGCATTTACGTTATCTATTATTTCTAATTTAAACATAGTTTATAATCTTAAAACTACATAGAAATATAAAAAAAGTACAAACTAATTCATAAATTATTCAATATATTTTTTAACAAAAATAAATATTTCAAATATTAAATCAACAATATTAAATTCATGTCAATTTTAACTTTTTCTTATATCTGTCATACAGTTAATGTAAATCATGCTATAAAGTATTTATTAATCATATATTCCAAAAGTTAGTTCATTTTGTTTTAAGATTCCTGACTTTAAATTAATGTTGTAATTTTTTAACTTTATAAAATAAAACTTTAAAGTTCTATTTTTATTAAATACATAATATATATCAGCATATAAATTTTATATTTATTTATATCTTCTATATTGACTACAGATATATGAACATACATATACATAATATGTATATTAGAACATATGCATGAGTATAGTTCATACCATACGATGAGAAATAAATAAATACACTAAAATCAACCACACAAAATGTTCTTTCACATCAAATTTACACACGGTTCATTCATTGTCTATCAAGTCACGTGATTACAGGAGTAGTTTTTCAATGTACAGCTGATTTTAAATTGATTATGAAATTAAAACAAATTGTCAATCAATAATTATTAACATCAAACTAAAGTTTTATAAACATGTATTGAAAAATATTTCAAATATAGCTTTTGATATTAATAGATTATAATATATTCAATTTACCTATTGTTCACTTTGAAAGTGTCATAACATTCATCAATCTTACATCATTAACGATGAAACACAAGTTTTAATGACTTTTCATTTTGTGAATTGCTTAGTTGATAAACGTACTAAAAAACATGGTACTCGTTTGGAGGTTATTTACAAGAAGCATTTCTTCACAAAGAATAAAATTTCGCAAATCAATGGTCACACATAAACAGTTATTTTATACGTGTTTAACGCCATCAATCAGATTTAGTAGAAAGAGCCCTATATTTTCAATTTTAAGATGTCATACAACGAATGCTATAAAAACCAAAAGTTTAAACTCTACAGTACGATTTACCACAAAAAAAAGAGAAACGTCAGAATTAAAAAATTTAATTGTCCTAGCAGTACCTGAGAAATGGAGGTTATTCGGTGCTATTACCTTTTTATTAATTTCATCTACTATAACAATGGTAGTACCATTTTCTTTAGGAAAATTAATTGATATTATTTATGCAAGTGACAAAGAAGATACGAAGAAAAACCTTAATCAATTGTGCATTATTTTGTTTGGAGTATTTGTTATTGGAGCTCTATGCAATTTCTGCAGAATATATTTAATGTCTACTACTGGACATAGGATTACGCAGTCTTTAAGAAAACAATTGTATGCTGCCATTCTTCGACAAGAAATAGCAGTTTTTGATAAATGTAATACAGGAGAATTTGTTGGTCGATTGTCTGGTATAACTCTTAACTTTTTAAAAATTCTTTTATATATGTATCAATCTTTCATATTGTTAATTAATTTCAGGAGATACACAACTTGTTAGCCAAGCATTAACAAGTAACATATCAGATGGATTACGTTCTACTTTTATGAGTATTTGTGGGATATCAATGATGCTTTATGCTTCGCCTAAATTGGCCATAATTGGTCTAACTATCGTGCCACCAGTTGCAGGTTTAGCCATAGTATGTGGTCGCTATTTAAAGAAGATTTCTAAAGACATGCAAAATAATTTAGCAGAACTAAATACAATTGCTGAAGAGAGAATTAGCAATATAAGAACAGTAAAAGCTTTTTCAAAAGAAATAAATGAATCCAATTATTATAATTCTCAGCTAGACAATGTGCTTAAAATTTGTTATAAGGAAAGTTTATGCAGAGGGATATTTTTTGGATTAACTGGTTTTTCTGGAAATGTGATTATCTTGTCTGTTTTATATTATGGTGGGGCTATGATTTCCGATTCCTCTCTTACAGTTGGAAGCTTAAGCGCATTCTTAATGTATGCAGTGTATGTTGCAATATCTTTAAATGGCTTATCTTCATTTTATAGTGAATTAAATAAAGCATTAGGCGCAAATATGCGTTTAGCTGAATTGATTGAAAGAGAGCCAACAATACCAATTCAAGGTGGTAAAATTCTGGAAAAGCAGTTATCCGGTGATATTGAATTCCAAAATGTCAATTTTGCTTATCCTACAAGAAGAAATACATGGGTTTTGAAAAACTTCAGTTTAAAAATCCCACCATGTATGGTAATTGCTATCGTTGGAGCATCAGGTTCTGGAAAGTCTACAATAGCTTCACTCTTATTGAGACTTTATGATCCCAATTTAGGATCTATACTTTTGGACAAACATGATCTTCAATCTCTTAACCCAGCATGGGTGAGATCACAGATCAGTATAGTTTCTCAGGAACCTATTCTCTTTAGTGGTACAATAAGAGAGAACATATTATATGGAGCAATAGATTCAGTAAAACATGATGTAGAAGAAGTTGCAAAATATGCACACGTTTTAGAATTTACAAAAAATATGCCAGATGGTTTAGATACATTAGTTGGAGAACGGGGTATTACTCTTAGTGGTGGACAAAGGCAAAGAGTTGCTATCGCTAGGGCTTTAATAAAGGTAAGAGCATTACTGAGATAAAAATTGTCCAATAAAAACTAGTAATTCAGAATTATTTGTACTTAGGAGCCTAAAATCTTAATCTTGGATGAAGCTACAAGTGCATTAGATGCAGAGAGTGAACATTATGTACAGAAAGCTTTAGAAAAAGCTGTTCAAGGACGGACAGTTCTAACCATAGCTCACAGATTAAGTACAATAAAAAATGCAGATAAAGTCATTGTTTTGAAAGAAGGGCAAGTAACGGAAACGGGAACTTATAAAGAACTTGTGAGCTTAAAGGACAGTTATTTTCATAAGTTAGTTCAACATCAAACCTTTGCTTAATTTCTGGAGTTTAATAAAAATCACCAATAATTAATGATTAATGTGTTCAGTAAACCAGAAATACTAAGAAATACTTAATAATCTATAAAAATAATGTACAAAGGTTATTGAAAATAGCATCTGTAATAAATGATTAATAAATTTATTAATTTAATTTCTGAAATACAATGTTTTATTCTGTAATTATGGTTTTTAAATATTCGTAACTTTTATCTATATCATGTTCTATTTCTTATGAAATTTTAAAACCATATTTTGTGTATATATAAATCATTTTCACAAAGAGTGAAAAAAAATCTCACCAAAGACAAATTAAACATTTTAGAAATGAGACCTAATACATGTTTATATGGTGTGCTTAAATAATTTATAAAACACAAACAATTACTACATCAAGCTGTGATTTAATCACAAAATTATATATATATATATATTTTTAATCTAAGGAATAAGGCAGGTATTGTAAATAATTACTATTTGGTAATAATTTTTAATATATTTTCTATAAAATAATATACACTGCTATTTTAAGTTATATCAATGTATTATATCATTGATCTATGTTGTATTTAAATTAATATATTGTTATTATAATTATTTTTAAGATAAACCATCTCTAGACTTGTGTCTGCATAAAAATATTCAATAAAAACATATGACCAGAAGCAAATTGTTGTTATAATTAAACTAGGCTGATTATTAAATTACACAAGCCGGTAATATAATCTCCATTTTAACAGAAAAGAGAATATTGCCATATTTGTATTATCTGACAATTATTCAACTGTTACATTTCTAGGAAAACACAGCAAGACATAAAGAGAGCAGTATCATTCATTTCTCCAACTAGAAAAGACAAACATTTTATTCTTACTATGTTTTACCCTTTTCTATATAGGAGATGTATATAATAAAGGCATCTTTTTTTATCAATTTCAACTTGAATCGTTAAATGGAATCTATGGTTTGATCTCATCTATGCTTAATACAATTGATCAGTCATCTTTATAGAAATATGTCTAATAAGTATTAATTTCAAAGACCCAGTGCATCTTTTATGTTGAGAATTATTTCTCAATTAATAAAATTTTGAGACATCTTTTTATGTAAGATCAGTAATTGATTTAGTCCACAATGATTGGATTTATGCTCCCTATTTGCCAGTAAAATATATTGCAAAGCACCAAAATGTATGTTTAAAATGTTTCTTTGTTTATATCACATGTTATATTTGTTACAAGCCATGTAAAAATTTTATGTGCTTCAGTTACAAACACAGCCACATTCTAAGTAGAAACTTTATCTGCATAAATTTACTGTTAAGCTTGTTTATAAATTAATTTGAAATAAAATCCAAACCATGGTCAAAACTGGTCATTAATATTATAATGTTCTGGAAATAGGTAGTGTTTTGCTTTCTACAGGAGCTTAGAAATTCATATGAACACATCTCTGTACAATTCCAAAATTTACCTGATTTAATGGTAATTATAAAGTTAATGAAATGGTAAAGAACATATGATTAGAGAATTTCTTGTAAATCTTACAATATCTCTTTATACGACTTATGTATCAAATCACTTAAGAGAAGTCATATATAAATCATGTTTGAACTACAATAAAAAATTTTGTAATGTAAACAATCGTTTTTTCAGTATTTGTTCTTCTTCATGTTTTCTGTTATAATAAAAATCAAATATTAAAAATAAGTGAATAGAACCTTCTTCTTACACGTTATTAACTTCTAGATGATTGTACTGCCTCTTGCTCCATGGGTTCATCATCCTGTTGAAATACGGATAATGTTTCTTCTTCATCTACTTCCATTAGTTCCACTGCTTCCTGTCCTTTTTTACTCATGACATTTTCTATTACTGTGTCACTATCCTCTATTTTATTTCTGATAGAAGTTATATTATTACCTTGTAATTGCGCTACATTACTATCTTCAATAGACATTTTTTCTTTGTGTTCTGATTGACATGTTATCGTAGGATTTTGATTTTCTGATTCTTCTGTTATTTCAACAATTGGTGAGATATCTTCCTTTACATTAATACATTCTGAGTCTCTTGGTTCTTCGACAATAGGAATTGGATCAGGTACTATGGACTTCATCACTCTCATCTTGTTCTCATCTTCTACAGTTTCTGTGATAGTTAAATTATCTTTTTCCTGGTTACAATTAAAATTTTTTATTGCGTTAGCTTTAGAACATGGTTCCTCCACTAAAGGTTTTGAATCTTTTATTAATTCTACTTCTTTACTTTGTTCCTTTAGATTCTCTACATCTACAGACATATCTTCTGATGTATTTATAGTTTCTTCTGTATTTACATTATCAGTAGATAAAATTAAATTATTTGTAGATTGTTCTGAATTATTTGTTGTAGATGTACTTCCCATATTGTTATTTTTTAATGTTAATGATTCCTTGTTTGAACCAGATGTATTGATAATTGATTGAATGTTTCCTACTTCCGTACCTAACTTTATTGTGCTTTCCAAATTTTCATTAGTATTTAAAAGATTTTCAACAACTGGATTAACTGATTCTTTGTTGTCCAATACTGTTTTGATTTCAACATCTGACTTAACCAATATATCATTACTTTTACTTGAATCTTCTTGTACATGTATTGACATTGTCTCCATCTCTGTCTTCTCATTCACTTTAGAATTATCTACATAAAACTTCGATGATTTATTCTCATTTGAACTGAAATCTTTAGTCTGAAAAGTAGTTTGCAATTTCCTTGAGGAGTCTGCAGGATCTCCTCCTTCATTTTCTAACTCTAAGCTAGGCTGAGAACTGGTGTCCTCGTTCATAATTGCTTCTGAAACATCACTAATAATTCCAGAAGTTTCAGGAACAATGGTTGACATGTTTTGCATCGTAGGTCCAATCTGTGAATCCTGTGTTTGTGCTTGAGAATTCAAATTGGACACACCAGAAAATTCTGAAGTAGTTGGTATGGAATTAGATACCACAATGTCGGACTTAGAAGATGTTGATTCTACTTTCTCATGTGAAGGTTTTTGAAAACCAAATACGTGTTTTATTATGTCATTGGTTGGTACAACAGTATGTAACAAAGGTGTTTCATTTTCAACAGTATGCACACTAATTGTAACTGTGGAAGGACAATCTTTTTCCCAATATTCCATCTCTACATCTTGAGGAGGCTGTGTTACAGATGCATCCTCATCTACAGATCCATTAACCATACCATCACCATTCTCGTTCCTTCTAGATAGTGGTCCAGGTTCTCTAGTGGAAACAACCAAAATATTCTTCTCAATAGCTCTCATGAACTTGTCAACCCTGTTGTACTCCTTGCGAGGTACTGTTAATAGCTCACAAATTCGTTGAATAGTAAATGGGGCGTTTGCAAATGATTCCAAACGTTCGAGGAGATTGCTTTTCATCGTGTCATAATTGAAATGTTCGACATTCGGACACGGTGCTAGGTCAAGTGTCGGACAACTTTCGTAAAATTCAGTCATCACGCGTGTCAGTTTCTCCCTGAACAATGTTTTGATCAGTGACCACTGATAAACAGGATCACCGGTTTTCGCAACCCAACACAAATAATCCTCGAGTTCTCGAGGTATCTCACTTGGACGCACTTTCTGAAATTCGTCAAGTGCTTGCAATACCTCCTCTAAATTATCCATCTTCACCTCCTGCGCTAGCCTCTCCGCTTTCTTTTGGTCGCTAAATTATTTCTGTCGACTCTCGTCGGATTGGTAAAAATCTATGGTAAAACTTTACGCAAGAAGCAATGAAAAACGCAAACACACCGGGTACTAAATAGCAACAATGAAGGGCAAGGGACGAAGCAGTGCTACCAATACCTTAAAAACATGTCAACGTTGACAGCGTTTGGTTAGTTTTCATTTATCATATTATTTTTTCAACTAATAAAACAATTTACGATTTTTATACATTTAAATCGGATTTACGGAATCTATTTCGATTTCTTCATATGTTTGGAATGATACAATATTGTCATATAAAGTATATTTCACATAAAATTTACATCAATAAAGGATAAAATATACATATATATCTATACCTCTTTTATTGCTATAAATACTTCATATATATATATATATGTTTAAAAATAATATCTGACAATTGGATAAAAACAAAATGATAATAATTATAAATAATACAAGTAATATAAAAGATAAATAAGACATTTAAATTTCATAGTATTCAATTTCAAGTAGTGGTATTAGTAATACATACAGTTAATAGTATGTTAATAACCTAAGGATTTACAATTATTTTTCTAAATTATTATATTTAGTAATAATACACGATCAAATAAATTTTATATTCATTTATAAAATAAAAATATTGGAAAATATATATATAGGTTTCAAATTGCTAAATATTATATATATATATCATGGATTTATTTCAACATTACCTTAAGATTTTGAACATGAAGATTTTATAATATGTAAATGTACAAAATATTATAATCATAGAATAAAACAATATATATTATTTAATTTCTGTTTTGTAATACATTATTCTCTTAATAGTCATATAATAAACAAATAAGGTTATTTTTAAAAATTTGCGTATTTGAAAGTTTCGAGAATCCCGCTATTATGTTAATCCAGTTCAAAACTGAAGTTCCCTGTAAAATCGATTTTATCAACACATGGGACTTCTCAAATGTTAGTAATAATTGATTAAATAATATATAATACTTCTTTCAAATACACAATTGATGGATTAATTAATCATTGAACATAATATATACAATACAAACTTCTTTTAAAAATAAACAGAATCTTTTTTACAAATTAACTACTTACAGAACCTAATTCAATGAGTCTTATATTATGAAAGAAATGAAATGTTCCTATTCATTTAACTCTGATTATTTAATAGAAAAATTAGGAAAATTAAATTTATGGAAAATGCAATTTTTTACTAGACATATTTCACATTATTGAAGTATATTGTAAGATAAGAATGAAAACATATATCTGAATTAGATTTCAATATATAAAATAATATTCTGGAACAACTTTATAGCTTTTTGTACACTAATTAAATCATATTATAAATTATAAAATGATAACAGAGCTATTTGAATAATATTTTCAACTAAAAAAACGTAATATTTCAACTAAAAATATGTTGCGTATAAGACATTTTATAATATTAAAATCTATACAATACACATGTTTAGTAAATGTGCACAATCTTAGAAGGTCGGTGGTCAATTAAATTGTAATGTACAGTGCACTATGGAAAGCATTTTCACAGATGACAAACTTATGTATATATATATATATATTAAAGACTTTGTATAGATTAAAGACTTAATAACATAATTTCACCCTACACAATTTTGTTACTTATAACTATTCAATCAATCTAGTGTTAATAATGAATTCATTAAGTCAAATTGATATTACCATTAACTTGTTCTCTAATATTTTTCTTTCCATAAACTTTCAATAATTTAAACATCAACCACCATCTTCTTATGAATATCTGTATTACCAACAACCTGAAATCACATATAACAAATTTTTTATATAATTAGCCTGTCTAGAATCATCTAAAAGTTTTTACTTACAGAACAAAATTCTTCAAAACTAATTTTGTCATCTTCATCTTTGTCAGCAAATAATATTGTTTTATCAACAATTTGTTGAAGTTGAGTATCCTTTAAGTTATTGCCTACCATCATTTTCAATACTTGGAATAATTCCCCATTGCTTATAAAACCATCGTTGTCCATATCATAAATTCTAAATGCAAATCTTAATTTGCTTTCTTTATCTCCCTGTTAAAAAAGAATGAAAGTATTTTTGAATGCTCTATTTATATTTATTGTTATCTTGTAATAAAATTTATATGTACCTTAACACTGAATTGAGAAACACCATAAATAAATTCCTTAAAATCTACTTCTCCATTGCCATCTGCATCAAATATATCTATAACACGTTGCACTAAAGGATTCTGTTGTAATTCTGGCAATGACATAAACTCATCAATACTTAAAGCACCACTGTTATCTAAATCTAACTTCCGAAATCGTTTTCCTAATCTTCTAATTTCATCAGCATCAACTAAAAAAAAGATATTTTTATGTTAAAAGGTAATGAAAGGACCATAAAACTAATATTTTTTTATTAATAGCGTTAGATGTGTGCATATGTATGTATGTGTACATCAACAAATATGGTGGTTAATACTTCAGAAGTGCTATGTTTAGTTGAAGCAGTTGGAGATAAAAATAAATCAGAAGCAATATGTAAATGAAAAATGATTTAAATAAAAAGAAATTATTTTTAACATGATCTCATATAAAATTTTTATCAAATATTATTCGAAATAATTTCATAATATAATATTAACTATTAGAAAAGTATATAAAGCGTTTATTTTCAACGAATATACTTGGAACAACGATGGGTTATTTCAAGATATCAAAAATAATGTTTCATACTGACTTACAATTAGAACATAGTTCCATAGGCAGCGAGTTTTCATTACCCTAAAAAGAAAATATGTAAAGTAAATACACACAGTATGTTAAAAAGAAGTTTATTTATAGGATTTTAAAGATAATAATCACATAATATTTTCCTTAACGAAAACAATTATAAAATCAATTACGCGTAGTATAATATACTGCTTAACTATTTACACGAATATAAATAACCTCAAACATTTAACATGCTTAATTACCATTATGATACTCGAGCCGGTCGATTTCTGTCAAAAATTTACCACAAAATGTCAAAATCGATCAGCAAAAACTACTTTATGATAGATGACCAGTAGAAAGCATGAGATAAGTATAGAAGAGAAACTTTAACGAAATACGTATATAGCCTACACAAGCATGAGCATACAAATTCTATAGTCTGTCCAACGAGATGAGGCACTTTGCAGCCATAGCAACAAAATTTTGTTTATGTTTACTGCCTCGTCTCGTTGGATAGGCTATAGATATTCTTTGAAAATTATAATTTTTTTATTTCAAGTTGAATTACTTATTTATAATATATTTTAAAAGTAATTTCTTCATTATAAATTTCTCTACTGAAATTAATTTGGGGAATATTACGTGTTGCAATCAAATTTTTTGCGGTTTTCGCACTGTAGATGTCACTTTAATCTATCAGTTCTTTTTAAATCAAAAATGTCAGTTGAAAAGTGCAGAAGATGTTAAAAAATTTCTTATAAATATATATCGGTTATTTTACTAAGAAGTATTATTTTACTAAAGAATTCAATTCAAATATTATATATTACATAAATAACTATTGTGTCCCAAAGGTAATATGAAATTACTTCAATATATAAATTTATACAACATAATAGATGTATAATAAAACCTTTTTCCTCAAAAATATCTCAACATTTTTTAGAAAGTCTATAATTTGTAACATTATGGCTCACATGGAAGCATTTCAATGTCCATCCAATGTTCCATCTGAATATAAGGAAATTGTTTTAGATACTTTATGTAAAATGGAAGACCATGTTGAAACTAGAGGATCAAGGTATGGCGAAGAGAAATTTTGCTTCAATCAGTGTGAAAGATGTTAATCAACTTTAATTTTATTATGAATATAAAATATTGTTTCATAGGTATCAATGGAATTTAGATGATTTTGAAATCGGTGCACCTTTAGGCAGAGGTAAATTTGGCCGTGTTTACTTGGCTAGAGAGAAAAGTACACATTATATGGTAGCATTGAAAACTTTATACAAAGTGGAATTAATGAAAGGACGTGTAGAAAAACAAGTGATGCGTGAAATTGAAATTCAAACACACTTAAGGTAAACTTATTATCTTGTGCATCTTTTAATTTTTTGTTCATAAATAAAAATATGCTGTAAGAATATTTTTTAGGCATCCTAATATTCTGCAAATGTTAACGTATTTTCATGATCATAAGCGCATCTATCTTGTATTAGAGTTTGCTGCTCGAGGAGAATTATATAAGGAATTAAAGAGACAACCAAATGAAAGATTTAATGAACACTTGTATGTATTTTTTAAATTAATTTATAATTTATGATTAATT
Source organism: Bombus huntii (assembly GCF_024542735.1). Lineage (NCBI taxonomy): Eukaryota > Metazoa > Arthropoda > Insecta > Hymenoptera > Apidae > Bombus > Bombus huntii. The sequence continues at coordinate 12,548,156 of NC_066240.1, forward strand.
AATTTATATATTTACTTTTAATTGTTATTATTATTCTTCAGATCTGCTAAGTATACTTATCAAGTAGCAGATGCTTTAGAATACTGTCATAGAAATAATGTAATTCATAGAGATATAAAACCAGAAAATTTATTACTTACACATGAAGGTAATGTAAAATTGGCAGACTTTGGATGGTCTGTCCATGCGCCATCATCTAAGTAAGTATATTTATAATTATAATTAATAATTACTACAGTAGTAAAGCAACGTTTACTATCAATAACAATAACTGCAGGAGGAATACATTATGTGGAACATTAGATTACTTACCTCCAGAAATGGTAACAGGACAAACATATGATATATATGTCGATCATTGGTGTTTAGGTATTCTCTGTTATGAATTTCTTGTGGGTAAACCACCTTTTCTTAGTGATTCACAGCAAGAAACTTACGTGAAAATAAAGACAATAAACATACAGTGGCCAGAACAAATTACATCAGGAGCCAAAGATTTGATATCAAGGGTAATTCTTGCATATGCTTGCTGTAATTCTTTATTTAAACAAATCATCATTTTTATATTAATTACAGTTAATTAAACGGAAAAGCTCGGAAAGAATCTCTATGGCTGCTGTAAAAAGACATTTTTGGATAATGAAATATAAAGACTCACATTAGTTTTAAAGGAATAACAAAAATTATTTGAAATATATTTTTTATTACAAGACAATTATTAATGAAATATAAAGAATTACATTAGTTTTAAAGAAATAATAAAAATTATTTGAAATATATTTTTTATTATAAAACAATTATTATTAAGATAACATTTATATTTTTTACATTGGTGTATAAAATTATTTCAATACTAACATAATTTTTATGGCCAATTTAAATTAATCCCTGTTACATCTAATGCGACTATATCGATTTCGACATTAAGAATGTCGCATAAACTTGGTTTAGTTCGACCAAAATCTCCATGCACAAATTCTTTTACATATGTTCCAGCTTGTGTTTTGATATCTAATACAAAAAACATACTAGCATCCTCAGTAGTAATATCCAACTTTTTTAATTCCTGAGGCTCAACCCAGCGAGCTCTCATTTCATATATTAATCGTTCTCTGGGACTTAAAGGTCGTCTATGCAATACTCTCACTGGTGTCTTTTGTATTATTTTCACACGTTTCAAATCATTTAATTTTTCAAGAGATAATACGTTCTTAGACGAATTACGACAAACGCAAAGTGCTCGGTAAAATTTTGTTTTAACATTTTCGCCTTCTTTTAACCTTTTCAAGTCATATTTGGATAAAACTTTTAAGTTTGACGTAATTTGTACTTGCTTTGAGGACTGATTAATTTTATTGACTAAATTTGATAGTAATTCTTCTGTTATTTTGGTCATTCGAGGATTAATTAATTCAACGGCGAATGGCCTTCCAGAATATATGTTTCTAACGTCCACATCTTCTCTTCCAGATGATAAAAATTTAATAGCTATATATGAAAAGCGGGTATTAAATTTTGACTGAAATATTGTTAATTACAATATTAAAAGTTTTAGAATATCCAACTTACATTGAGCTTTTGTTACTTCAGCAATAGGATTACACAATATGTCCTGAACAGATGTTTGCATCTTTTTTTCTCCATTTATGAACCATGGAGTTTGACTGAGTTCTCTTGATAATTTATTATACCGCCCTGAAGTTATAATTCATTTAATAATTTATATTATAATTATACTTTTAATAAGGAATATTACCTCCTATAAAAATACTTGAATGTGAACATATGATATTTTCTACATTAATGTTATCTGATGTATCAAATGACACAGCTTTAAAGTATTGAAAAAATTCTTTGTCTATTATTTTGGTCATTAGAGTCTCTATACTTTTCCTGCTAAATCTATTCTCGTTATATTTTCTTTCCCGTTTATTCCCTGTGTTATTTGTTCCTTTGCACAATAATCTAAGACAAAAAATATTTTATTGTAATTGAAGTAACATATTTCTATAAATAAAATAATTCTAAACTTACAATGTTTCACATTCTTTCTCATTAAATTTGTATGTTAGAATAATTTCAATCAGAAATGGAGAAGGTGTCATTGAATCCACTTGTTTTTTAATAGCCAATTCTAATTTCGGAATCATTATCCATTTCCAAACATCTTTAACACTTTGCAGTTTGATTTTAAAATCTAGCAATGCATCTTCTGAAAGATTAAGTTGGGTGGCACATTGTATATGCAAAAAACGTTCTCTGACACTGATGCATACTGGTATTGTTAATGCACATATAAATGTTCCACTATCATAATTTTGTTTATTTACTTCAACTTGAATCTGTTTGTAAAATTATTTGAAATTTATATCAAATGTCTATATACATTTTAAAACAGATGCTTCAACATACTTTTCCAATAACTTGTTCTTGTGTCTTATTTTGTAGAATTCCTAAGCAGGTTATGCACGGTACATCATCGTTAAAAGAGATATCTTCTGCTTTAATATACCCAGCCTATAAAAGAATTTAATATTGAATCAAAAATTAAAAAATTACAGTAATTAAAACATACATCTTTTGCATATTTAATAGGATCTTCGTAACAATCTAGCGTACGCCACCCAACAAAACGAAAACAACATCTTAAGCAACAATTTTGCAGTTGCAAAAAATTAAAGATACGTTTTTCACTTTCCGTAGCGTTCATTTTAAAAAAAATTCTGTAACATAGTATTTCAACGTTAAAAGAATATCAATTAAAATAAAAGTTTTTAATCATCGTGTTTACGTTAACCTGCTGAGAATATAATCCCACACATTTCTAAATATTTAAATAAAAGTTTATATACAGATTACATTTAAATCTGTCTTCAATCTTATCTTCAATTATTGGCAATTAGTCTATTGAAGTGAAAAAACTGAAGTATCTATAACGTAAAATTATTAAATGCAAAAACAACACGATGCTTCATACGGATTGAACACATCTTTCTTATTGACTTCGCTAAAAAATATGATGGACGGTTACAATGTCATCCATTACTAGTGTAAATAGTTATAAGTTTTAGGTTTTATTCTGTTGCAACTGGTACCTGATTAATTTGTAGATATAATAACGTAGCATTTAACATCATGCCTACTTTAAGGAAAAAATCTAACAAAAAAGTAAATGCGGAAAATGGCAACGACAATTTGATTGGAGGTTAATTATTGTTTTACTAATTATTTTAAAAAATTCCTCGATTGACACATTATTAAAAGTATGTGTATAATGACGAAATAATGCTTTATTTTTTCGTGACAGATATAACCATTGACGACTTTGCAAATTCATCACGGACACACACAAGATTTAAAAAGGCAGTGATAAATGTCTCCTCTGAAGGTTACCTTGTTAATACATTTCAATCAACTTTGTTATGCCATTTCTGTCTAATATAAGAAATTCCACTTATTTATTTGTATCCTTGAATGAATAGTCTATAACAAATCTTTTCATCCAATTCTATCTGTATAGTGAAGGAAGCAACAATAGAGAAAAAAACTTTCTGGAGCAAAATGAATGAAAGTTATCAAGGTAATCTGGGTGATTTAAATAAGTCGAAGAAAAATACTAAAGGTAGATACTTTTAGAAATAATCAGTTATGAAGTTCCATTTTTCCATGTTCCATTTTTAGCTCTCAATTAAACTTAAATTGATCTTACTTTATAGGTGCATTAACAAATCAAAGAAGAAACAGAAAGACAAATTCCTTTGAGAGCACTACAGAAGAAGAAGAAGGTAAAATAAACAGAAACTATGAAACAGCAAAATTCAAGAAGAATTCCTGAAATAAAGGACAAATTATATTTTTACATTATTTAGGTGTAGATTATCCATTGGATATATGGTTTATTATATCTGAATACATTAGTCCAGAGGCTGTGGGAAAATTTGCTCAAATATGTAGAAGTTCTTATCATGTGGTAACAACAGGAAAATTTTGGTTTCATTTGTATAAGACGTAAGTTTTTCTTTATATAAGAACATAATAATCTAGAATTGAATAGAATGATAATACATAGGAGTATTAAGTAAAGCATAATATAGTTACTATAGGTTTGTTCCTGGTTTACCAGAGCGTCTACAACCACAATGTATGGTTCGTACACACGGACTCCGTGCTTGTGTCATCAGAACATTACATTACACTTATTTTTCCTTGAAGAAAGAAGTTGATAATGTGTCCTATTTAAGACAAGATCAGCCACATTCACTTGTTAAAAGACAGTGCTGTCTTATGTGGCATAAGGTATGCAACATAGAATCATACGTAATATTACTATTGAATCATTTAGTAAAATTAATTAATCATAAATTACTTATTGATATTCTTTTTAGGAAGGGAAAAAGCGATGGTATTTCTATTTCAAATTAAAAGAGTTGCCAAAAGCTAACAATAATTCATTAAAACTGAAAACGAAGATCAATGGTAAAAAGACAGATTTTCTTGAAATGCTAGAGGATGTAGCTGTGAATTTGGAAGAGGGCTGCAAGATACTCAGGGTATTCATTTTACTATGAGACAATTATCTCTAATGCATAATGCATTGTTATGGTAAATAGTAATTTATGCAATATTATACAATTTATAGGTGACTTGTTTAAAATATAGTATGTTGCCACCAGTAATTGGCTTGATTTTGCAATCAGTATCGATGACTTTGATGCCCGGTTTTAAGGATCATCGATTACAACTCGGATTTGGAACGTCAGATGTCCCTAATACATTAACAAATCAAGTTATTTTAAATGATGTTGTTAGCTATCAAATTCTAGATTGGTGGCATCCAACTTATCCCCACCAAGATTCAATAACTACTATTGAATTACCACAAAGTGATTCTTGGGATCAGAGCTTATTATAAGAAGAATTCCATATTTCATAATCGAGCAGCTAGATGATAAGTACGACTGTAATATAAATACTTCTATGTAAATAATACATTAAATGTCTGTTAAATTTAAAGATTTGGACACTTGTTCTCCAAAATTTCATGAGTCAAAAAATGGAAAAGAAAGGATAAGAAAAATGTTAAATGATATACAGACAAAACTACATATATTAATACTGTGTTATTACAACTAATAAATAAATGACATAAAATAAGAGAGTTTAAATTAGTTTATTTAAAAATTAAAGAAATAGAGAAAAAAGTAATATTATTTTTTGATTGCGGTTTCAACAGCGTGTAACAATTCTTTCATATAAAGCACATTTGAAATTGAAATCTGCATCTCTGTAATCTGAAATATAATTTATATGTATAATGAAACAATTTTTACATGGTGAAAAATGAATTATTTGACAATAGATTTTACCATATTAGCATAAGCTTGTACATCAACTTGTAACTGAATTCGTATTTTTTCATCATCGCTGATTCCTTGAACTTCGGAAGTAAGAGACCCTGTGGATTTGTCGCGTATTTTTTTCAATCTTCTTAAACTCTCTTCAGTTTTTTGCACTGAAGTTAATACGTCTGTTACAGAAGCTAGATAACTGCAACAATTCAATATAACAAAATTTTACAAATGTTATAATTTTCAATAATAACTATTTCTTTTTTCCTTACTGTTCAGTTAACTCAGAAAGGGCCAATTCCAACCAATAATTAACATTATCTGGTATTATCTTTTTGTAATCTGCATGAAAATTGAGGAGGAACACAAGAGTATTTTTTACATAAGAGCATGGTTTTGTTGGTACATCCCTTTTTGTTCGTCTAAATAATCTCGGAATATCACTGACTTGTTTCAGATGTGTTACACATTGTTTCAATAATTCATCCACTATTTCTTTTGTAATTTGTGGCCAAATTGTTTTTAAATTCTTTATCGTTTCATCGAGAGAATCTACGAAAAAAACATATAGGTAATGATATAGAAGATTTGAATAAGAATATAATATTAACATTTTTCTTGTTGTAACCTTTTAATAGCGTCAATATCCTTGGATTTTCTTGTTTAAATTTCGATCGAGCTATTTCAAAAAGAAATGGAAGTATATTTACAAATTTTTCTACATCCTTATACAAACAAATTAGGAAGTTAAGTTTTGTGGAATGTTCTACTTTGTTTAAGTTGCTTATTTCATTTTCTATCGGCCATACCTTTACATAAAAAAAATTAGGATTTTTAATTATTCAAGTATCATATATTATATTATTTTTTTAAATTAAATATACTTCTTTAAGCACTGTTTGAATCCATATTCGATATCTGGCACATATCTGAAGACTGAATTTCCAAAATCTATGAAACAGTTGATGTAGATATACATTATTATCCCAAATCGTTTGTAGATTTTCCCATATAATACAAGTTGCATAAAGAGAAAAATCATCTTGTGTAAGGGACTCCAATGTTCCTTTTACAGATGCTGGTGATATTGATTCAGTTAAAACTGTCTCAATTCCACTAGCTATTTCTTGAAATTTAATTTGAAAATATACTGGTAAATTCCACTTCTTCAAAAAGTTTTTATATTGCAAATTCTTTTGTAATGTAATTAAAGATTCGGGAGTAATACACTCAGCTTCCAATTTTTCTAAAAACTCCAGGGTTGCTACATATCTCTGAAATTATAAAATGTTATATACTACATTACTATAGTATAACTTTACTTACTTACTGAATGAAATAATATTGGATCTCCAGGAGCAAAGATGTATTTTATATATTGCTCAATCTTTTCTTCTACATCAATCCAAAAACTGTTCACCAAAAAATTAAAACCTTTCACAGAAAGTCTGTAAAAAAAGATTTAGAAATATTTCTATACAATGACATATGTAATTTGACTTTAATAAAATGCATACCTATTTGGATATAATGTAATGTCTAATAATTGTTTAAGTTCTACATTTAAAATGTTCAGTAACCTATTGTATATATTTTGTAGACCTAGTAAATCAGTTTTCAAGTTTTCCGTATTAATTACGTTATGAATCAATGGACCAACAATCTCTTTCCTCACTAGATCTTCTGCATCACTTATTTTATCAAGTGTAACATAAATTCCTAAGCAACGAATTAATAAAAAAGAATTTTTTTCTTGTATACTTGCCAAGAAAAATTCATTGAGGTATGTCATATAAGACTGTTCAAGTTCTTCAGCTTCCTATTACAATATAACATTTCTGTCATTAATAAGAATAGTAAGTCTATGTTCAATTTTTTAAAGATATGCATACTTTTTGGTTTTCATTGATAATGTTCAGTTTGCACCTAGACATATGAAATCCTAATTGATTAAATTCTGCAGCAGCTTGTTCTAAAATATCTATTTTAGCAGGACATTCAAGGAATGTGTTTAAAGACAATATAGTTGAAAGTTTATTCAAAGATTTATAAATATGCTGTAAGCTGAATACACTTCGCTTGTATTCTCGTGTTTTCTTATTTTCGTTCATATTATGAGTAATTGCCGTAACTTCATCATCCAGGATCTGTTGTACTTGCTATCATAAAAAATATGTTACTAATAACATTTAAAATTTAGTATTTTAATAATTAAATATATTTTCTCGTTGAATTTACCATTACTTCTTCCCTTAATTGTCCTAAAGGTGTTTGTAAATCACTTATAGCCTTATCCAAACCAATCATATTACTTGATAAATTTACAAAATCTGTATAATCTCGATTGATTAAATCAATCATAGCAGACCTTAACAATTTCAAGTATATTCCAAGATCATCACGCATTGTTTCTAATTTTGTGCTCTTTCTGTGTTCTTGGAGAAAGGTATCGACATTGAAATTTTCCTAGAAATTGTAAATATAAAAGGTATCATAATAGAGTGCATTTCTATGTTAAAACACATTTTAATATTGACTTACTTGAATAAAATCAACTTCAGAAAAACATAGATCATTTGGAGCTTTTGGTAAGTTAATATTTTCCTTCGACATAGTAATAGATTTCTTACCATTAACCTTTTTTTATAAGGAATTAATTTTTCCTATTATTTAATCATACAAATTAATATATACATTCATAACTTTTCATTAAAATATACAATATGTTATCACAGAGCCCATCCATAGTTAATTTACTTAATAAAATTTGACAATTAACACTAGTTGATATGTCATTAAAAAAATGTTTCAGACAGTATAAGAATGTGAAGTCAAAAATTCTTTGCAACAACCTTTATATGTGAATTAATTCAAAACATAGCACCTATACATAGTACATGAATATATTATCGATAATTATAAGATGAATTTAAAAATTGTTCTTAGAGTATCTAACATATTGAAAAACTTTATCAAGTATGCTTTCTTTAATGGCATTAAAATATAATGGTTTTTTACCTAAATTGACGCATGTATATGTACATATGTATAAACCCCAAACGCACGCACGCGTACAATACAATACAGTTAAACGAATAGGACGGAGAGCAATTCATATTCGTGACTAACAGTAAATAATCTACATTTGTATTGATGAGAAATTAGTGCCGTAAAACAAAATCCAACGAAAGGGAATATATAGTGTTTTGTTCGATGTTCGTTTACCAAAGACTTTCATAAAAAATACTAGGGTATTTTCGAAGACAGAATAGCTGTGAAGCCATCACTAAGGAACTTGACAAGTTTTACTACTTTTAGTGAAATTTATTTTCAAAATGGCAGCTACGAGAAGATTGCAAAAGGTAAATCAAAGTTTCTGTCAACGAGGAACGATAGTACATTGAATATGTGAAAAACATTGCAAAATACAATATCAACATTTCAACACACTCGTCATGTACATGTTTAACAGGATTAATTTTCATAGCATGTTCTAAATGATGTCGAGGTTTCCCATGATGATATAGAATATTGGATACTTCCAATATTATTTGTTAATATTTATCCTCAAAGTGCTTAAAATTTTCTCTAATAATATGAATTAGAATTTTCATTATTCGTTCAAAGAATGTCTTTTTGATTATTATAGTTTTTAGTAATAATTTCGGTGATAATCATTGTATCACTTTTAGGAACTTGGTGATTTAAGAGCTTCGGCAATGAAAAATTTTACAAATATTCAAGTAGATGAATCGAATATTCTCACTTGGCAAGGTCTCATACTACCGGTATGTTTTGATGTACCATTCTATTTTAGAAATATAATCTAATCTAATCTAACCTAACCTAATCCTATTTGTAAAGACAACTATAGTTAGATATACGCAATGCTGTACTACAATTTGATTTTGGAAACATTGGAATGATTGTATATGTCGTTTTCAAAATTTAATCGGTAACATAATGATACAAGTTCTAATTATATCTGACATATATCTTTTTTGTTATTTTTTCTTTTAGACATGCTTGTCATTCTTCTTAAAATGTTTTAGGATAATCCACCATATAATAAAGGAGCATTTCGCATTGAAATAAACTTTCCCGCAGAGTATCCTTTTAAGCCTCCAAAGATAAACTTTAAAACAAAAATATATCATCCAAATGTGGATGAGAAAGGGCAAGTGTGCTTACCAATTATAAGTGCTGAAAACTGGAAACCAGCTACAAAGACAGACCAAGGTTAAATTTTCTTTGCATTGTTTTCTTGTTACAATATAGAAGAATAAGTAATACATAATTGATTTACAGTTGTACAAGCTCTGATAGCATTAGTAAATGATCCTGAACCAGAGCATCCTTTAAGGGCAGATCTTGCAGAAGAATTTTTAAAGGATAGAAAAAAGTTTTTAAAAAATGCAGAAGAGTTCACAAAAAAGCATGCAGAAAAAAGGCGGGAATCGTCATCTTCTAACGAATAACCACGAGTGACCAATTTTACTCACCATGATGCCTGCCACTCGTCAGCTAATTTAATTCAAACCATGATAGACTTCTCTGTTACATGAAAAGCAAGTTGAATAAGATACATGTGTACAGTATTGGTTAACTACTGACAATGATATTAATATGTGCAAATTGTAATGTTTATAAAGTGGATAAACAAATTTTTCAGAGCAAAGTAAAAATATAATAAACTAACTGTATGATATTGTATACAATTTGTATTTTGAAGTTGTTATATGGATATGCGATCCATATGATTTTAGGAAGCATAAAAAACATCACCTGCTCTTTTTTCTGTTGAAAGCAAAGCAATTATAGTTCATTGTGACAAATACGACATAGAGTAATGTATTTACCTTCAATGTTAAGAAATTACAAACATGTTAACTCTTCAAATTATGGATAAATTTTGATTCAGATCAATCAAATCCACAAACATTAAATAATTATTACAAATGTACATAAAATATTTGTAATTGTTAAATTGATCGTATTGGTACTGTAATCGTGTTTCGATTTTAAGTTTGATTGAGAGTACTTTTCTTAATGTTATCTTGAGAATATAACTTTATCTTCTAATACAAAAGATTAATTCGTAACTTGATCTTTCACTTCCATTTACAATTGAATTACTTTCCGTGTATATCTATTTTTTATAGTAATATTACCCTATTAAACAGCGAAAAATTAAATTAATATCTTCATTATTTCGTTATTTTATGTGGCATATGACACTGTATAATAATTCAACTGTAAATTCTGAAATATCAATATTAGCATTTAAACAATTTTAAACTCACTGATTACATGCGTATATAATAAGGAGATAATATTGTATTTAACGCATTCGTGACGTGATCCACTACACATAATATGTGCGGTATCAACGGATCACATTATCGTGACGTGTTAATTTGACAAGAAATGTTAGAAAATGGAATAAAAAGGGATTGGACAGAATTAATATGATATTCTTGTATTTAAAATGTGTTAAAACTAAGGAATGCTTTTACAGGGTTTTATTTTTTATTCAGTTTGCGTAAGAAAAGGTAAAACCTTTTGTTTAAATATTAAAACTCTATATTAATAAATAAAGATATAAATGAAAATAAAAATATGATGCATTTCACATGTTTTTCATTTGCCCACACACGAGCTCATGGTAATACAGTTTTTAATCATAATCTTTTTTTTCATTCCTTTATTAACTTCTTCGTCTTTTATATAAGCTCGTGCGCTCACTCTTTTTTTAATTCCATTAGTAAACTCCGCATCTGTTACAAATTCGTAGATTCCACTTTTGGCATACTATAATAAATATTCTGCGATTTAACGAAGAATTGGATTAATTTAATTGTAATAAAATAATTGTTGAGCTAGGTGGAAGAGGTGGATCTTGTAGAGACCTCCCAAATGTTTTACTTTTTTATTGTAATTTATTCTAGATTTTAACTGATTTAATAAAAAATTAGAATTTGTTGGAAATAAACGAGGGACGTAATTAAATTTTAGAAGGATATGAAAAATGATTAAAATAAAGTAATTAAACACTGAAAATGAGGCAATTATATTCTTAGATACACATTCACATTGTTTATGTACACATATAATAGATAATCACGAATGTAAATGAAATCATTCTTTAACATTAATGGTTTAATAAAATTTATGCTATATTGTAAGTTGTTTTTGATAATAGATATATTCATAGGTTTACAAGCATAAAAAATTACTGAATCACGATACATAGAATGGGTGAATCAATTTTAATGATTGTAACTCACTATTCATTTATTACTAACAAATTTGTGTATATAATGTATATTCAAGTAAATCCTATTAAATTTAAATTACAATTTTCTATTACAGAAAGTATTTTTATATATTTAGCTAAATCAATCACTTACAACTGAAATATAATGAAATGAGCTCAGGGAAGAGGATATCAAGAATTTTACAGAATTTATTTATAAAACTTGATTTTATACTTGGAAGTATATATTGTAATTCATTCAATTATCTTTATGTCAACCTTTTCCACCAAACTAGCCAATTATCAAATACGTGTAACTACTCTCCTTAAATTTCGAGGCAATCAACATCAATTTATTTCAATATATCTTATAAAATTACTGATCTTTTTCTTGATGAAATTATACTTTAAATTTTAAGTTTTAAGTTAACAGAATTAAAATTAACACGTAGTACTATATATATAATAACTATATTCAAAATAAAGAGATGATATCAAAGTTTGTCAAAGCCTAAAACATAAAATACGAATTGATTTATGTGAATAGTTATTATAACTTAATGGAATGTTGAATCAGTAATCTGTCCGAGTTGTATACAGTTGTGATGTGGAATGCCTCGTTCGTGATCATCTTAATTATGTTCGTATAAGTACACTAGAAACGGTAATAATTTTGATGAACGAGTCAATGAAAAACTGATGATATAACGTACAAGTCAATAAAATATAATGAGACAATGAAAAAATATTTGAAATAGACATTATTATAGTTTACTTACATGTTTGTACAGATCCAACATTTAAATTCGAACATTAAGCAACGTATGTATACACCTTTCTGTAATTGAATTGATTAAAACAATGTTAAAAATAATAGTAGTTATAATAGAGAATTAATAATAAAATATAAGATACTAGATAAGTTTTATACAAACCTATCTTCTGGCGTGCGTGCCAAATATTCACGTTCGATTAAACCTTCAATACGTTTTTTAATTATTACAGGCGACGGCAAAAATCGACCTCTTAATTGTTCTGTTACTTCTGTTACAAGTATATTATGCTAAAAAAAGAAGATAAAATATGGAATAAAAGAGCGTAAAACATTGGAGTAATTATAAATTACAATGTAATTAATAGTGATACTACATACAGGCATACGCTTCCTGTCTTTCATAATACGAACGATAGCTGCTTCTATCTCGTGCTTTCTATCTTCATCTACTTTGTTACGAGTTTCTCTTCTTTCAGGTTCTGATTCGCCTTTGGCAGCTACTGTTTGAATCTTCACTCTGAAATATTATTAAATAAGTTAACAACTACCGATTATGATATATTTTAATGTAATTTTAATGTAAGGATACCTGTGTAATTTACTGGTAAAACTGTCATTGACACAAAAATAGTGCGATGGTTCTATTTCCTTTGTACGAGGATGTTTTAATAACACTCTTTGCGTAGCTTTACCCATCGCGAGAGATTGTAATGCTCTAACCAAGTCTCTCTCTGGAATATCGGTTTCACCTTGAATTTCCTACGCAACGTTTCATGTATTGTATAGATAATTGTGAAACATTAGGAGTCCGATGTAGAAGAAATAAAAAATAAACGCTACTATTCACACTGACCTCATATGTCAATTTTTCTCTTTTGTTGAAGAGCATTAAGACACACATTTGATAAGTTGATACTTGGATTATGTGTTTCCTCGTGTTTCCACAACTGCTACTACGTTGGCTTAAAATACTACCATTAGTGGATATTCCACTACCATACAAACTACCACTTCCATTACCAATAGAACTTGAAGATGATGGTGTATCTAAACCACCGCAACTACTTTCTTCCCTTCGTGGTCCGTGAAATACAGCATTCAAGTCCGCAGAACCTAAAGGGATTATATTAATCTACTTCAGTGGGTCAAATAAGAGACAGTAAGAGAAAAGATAGAATGATGCTAGTTAACTGACCTAATTGTGGTTGCAACGTCAACTGTCGACCACTGTGTTTAGCAAGATAAAAACGTCGGAAAGCATCAAAAGCATCTCTTGGGGCAGCTGGCATGCTACACTTTGGAGTGGCGGATTGTGTCGGCCAAAAGCCTGTTGTTAAAACTCTTACACTTATATCCACTCCATGTAAATTTGTCTGTAATATGAAAATTGCAAAAATTAATTATTTATAAAATTATTATAAGTATTTTGTATGTAACTTACATTAGATGTAAGGACGTGATCTTTAAATTCATCCATAATAGTGTTACTGACTGTTATATCTTTAAACATTCCTTCCAATTTTGATGTGAATTGACACCCACATTCAGTCTAAAATATTATTTATTAAAAACGTATTGATATTATATTGTGAATACCAGTAATAATAAATTGAACAGAAGCAGGAATGTTACCTTAAGTTTGGATATCATGTTTTTTTCGCTGTCGTCAGACACAGATTTATTTAAGAGAAGGCGTTTAGCTAAATGCTGTTTATAATATCGCTCAAATACGTCTTTTTCCTGAAGAAATCTAAATAAAACCATAGTTTTATCCAAGATACCTTCAATTTCCTGTTCTGTCATCTAAAATGTATTATAACAAACATTAATGTTATTTACACTTACATTATTAATGATCAGAAGTTAAGGTGCAAGATATAAAGTTTGTATTTCATTTGTACAAAACGATCCTTTGTAGAATGATGAAAAAAAATATTTATTAAAATTTCACGGTATTACCTACCATGAGTACCTATTTATAGAAATACAGTTAACATAACTAACCCCTTTAACACCTTTTTTCAGCTTGTCATCAATGAAAAGTGAAAGATATTCTGGACTCTTTGTATTTAAATTAAGAAAATATTCAAAGTCAGACGCTATCATTTGTTTATAGTTCTTATCATTGTTAAACGAATAATGAAGAAAATGATCAAAACGGTCTTTTAAATCCAGCAAATTCTGAATGAAAAGAACGGCATTCGTTGTCGATTCGTGTTCTTCTTGAACCATGGCACGCCCTTGTTCTTTAAGAAATTGAGAGACACAATCGCACACTGTACGCAAACCATCCAAAACTCTTGAAAATAATTTGTACATGCAACCGAGATCTTCGGTTTTCTGATTTTTGAGCATGTGTACTACACCACTATTTTCCATCTATAAATAAAAAAAGTAAATTGTTCTAATTTGTCACTTTATATGATAACACAATATATTGTATCAATAGAACGATATTTATACCTCAACAATAGTTTTCATATGAATTTTAATTAGTTCTTCTTCTACAACTTCGACTATTCGCGGTTCAGTAGATTCATCTAAATAATGTTTTGCTCTTTCTGATTCTTCACAAATTCTAGCTTCAACCTTTTTAATATATACTGATGCGCTATTTTCTGCCAAAAATTTTTGAGATTCCATCTAAATAAAAAACAGAAGAATGATGTTACATAATATTAAATTAAATGATGTTAAAAAATATAAAGAAATTGTCGTACTCTATAAAATTCAGCACTTTGTTGTAAAAAAGGCCTTTCAAAATCTTCTTCATAAACTTGACGACTGTTAATGCCAAGTAACATTAACATTTGACAGGCATTTTTTATTGCAATACGATCTACAACTTCTCCCCTTCTTTCTCTTGCTACCATACCTAGTAAAGTTTCTCGTAAATGATCTCTAACACATCCATATCTGACCACCTAAAAATGATATAATTTATTATCAATAAATCTCCAATTACTTCAAAAGCTGTTGAACTAAGTAGCAAACAGTTACCTGATCTCTAAATATGATAAGTCCCAAATTGTACACATTGTCCACATCATGTTGTTGCACATATACTCTGTCCATATACATTAAAATATCTCTGATCATCACCATAGATGTCTGGTGATCATTCCAAGCTTGATTTAATGTTTGAAGAAAATTATTGTGAAGAGATCTTAATACATCTTCTCTAACTTTATTCTCTAAATGATGTGTTACAACTTCCTTTAAACCTGTATACAAACGTTCCCCATATTTGTGAAGAACCATAGTATAAGCATTTCGATAAAGTTCTTCAAAACTAAGCCCTGAATTATTTTTCTTCTGAATTTCTTGAATAGCATTTTTCAGTAGAGCCCAAATACTTTCTACATACTTTTCATCCATAGTTGTCTAAAAACAAAGCAATAGATGCAATATTAATTTGATAATTGCAAGTCAAGATAAATAATGTCTGAGAATTAGAACTTAATGAAAAATTAAAAACTAGACAAATAGAACAGATATATTGGTTTTACTAAAAAAATTCAATAGGGTACATCAAATTATATAACATAATTTTTAACATTAATGATCACAACTAAAAATATATGTATTATATATATTATTGAGATACTTTATGTTAATTGTTTGCATTTTTTCTTTAGTATTCTGTATATTTTAATATAAAGTCAAAATGATTCTTTCATGAATCATTTTTACAATATCTTTATCGTATAAAAAAATGTAATATTAAATAAATAATTATGTTTAAGTCATAAATATTGTATTATTGCTTGTATAAATACAAGTTTTATGCTTTATTGTTTCATTAGATAGAAATGAAAAAGTGACAAACAAATAACATTTTCTAATCAAGTACATACAATATAAACTATAACCACAAAGGGACATATAAATATTTGACATGATAACATAAGTATCAAAGTATTGTTTAAGTAATTTTTAGTATCATATTGATTAACACATAATTTAAGTGATATAGCTTTACAATCACAAATTTAGTGGATAATAATCACAGTTCCAAACTTTAATGACAGATTAAACTGAAATTCATTAATAAACATGATAACATTGAAATATTTACATTTCATTGCTTTTTTCATTTGCCACTATAGCAACTGCCAATACATTCATCTCTATAATAAAATGTACAATATTACAATGCACAATTCTTAAGAGAAGAAATGTATTATTACACATTGAAATACAAAATGATAATATTGCAAAGAGAATCAATTGATAAAAACGCAATGACATTTCTAAATATGAATTATTGCAACTTTTTATAAGTTGACATGTAATTTAAAAGAACAGGTTACCAAAATATATATGTATATACATAAACTAGAACAACGTGCGCTTATTAGTTTATATATAGAACTGAAAAATAAAAATATAAAGGGAAAGAAAAAGGAAAGAAATAAAATGCGAGAGCGAATAAATATTAAAGGGAAAAAGAACGAAAACTAAAAAAATAAAAACAAACGAAGTTACTACTCACCGGGAAAGCACGTATGCGCATTTTGCTTTCTTTCTTAAGCATAGCACTGCTCTTCATCATGTCGAATTTCTAGCTGGACGAGGATTCTTTTTAGAAATGCTCTCTTCCTGATGCTACGATAACGTTACACCGTGTGTACATTGACACCAGTTAAACGTAGAGAGCATTCACTTCTTGTACAAGGTAGGAATAGCCGACGATCGGCTATCGTACGAAAATACGATCACTCATCCACGTTCACGTTGTGTAGGAGAGCCGAAAATTGTGTTGTTATCGTGGACATTTAAGTAAAAGAAAAGAAAAATATACGCGATGTGTCGTGGAAGAGGGGGTTGAGAAAAACGAGAGATTCAGAGAAAGACAGAAAAGAGAGAGGGGGATGGAGAAGAGTAAAGAATGCTCTCTTTTTTTCACCCGGCAGGTGAAAATAGGGGATAAAATACTTAAGGGTTAAAGAGTAGAAAAAAGGAAAGAAGGCGAAGACGAGAGAGAGGAAAATGTAGATAAGGAGGTTGAACAAAGGTGAAACGGAAGGAAAAGAAAGAAAAGGAAAAAGAATTCACGCACTCCTGTCACGAAGACGATGAATCTGTCAGATCTCAATAATACACACGAATTTTCGCTGGTTTTTTTTTTTACCACGTTAACGTGATTGTTGGTACGTTCTCAGCGTCTCTCGAGGCATAGTGAATTTAGATTGTGAAAACTTGAGTTTTCATCCTATGGTCCGATATAGGGTACACAATATATCAGTCACAACGATATGCTCCATGCACATGAATCACGAACACTGTTGTTACTATAGATTCGCCCATTACGAATTTCATTATCCTGCCAACGCCGTAGAAAAAAGGCTATCGTGTTTTATCGTTTTATGTCGTACATAAACGTTATACATGTCGTTTTATCTTCGAATTTCCCAAATTTAATAATTACATGTAGGACAAAGAATATTTACAATTTAATTTGTTTAATAAGTTTGGAAGCTACCCGCGATTACAAGTGGCTCACTTCAGATTGATAATACTCTTGAATTTGTTTCTTGAGTAGAACCAATCGCGTTATTTTTAATACTTATATATTGAATTTATATGTATATATAAACCTAGATTTAAATACAATTTTATTTGACAATATTAAGTTATTGGAATAATTTGACAAACCAATAACGATTCAATATTTTAAGACGCTTTACATCAACTATTTTATGCGAACGCCTGCCCCTCCACTTGTAGACAACTACTTGTTATCGTAGTTTAAGAATCTAGAATTATGCTGATAACATAAGAAGTCTTCTAAAAAAAAACTGTTGCAGAAAGAGCTAATATATGGTATTTTTTAAAACACAATAATCATTTATAATTTCTCATTATTTTATCGAAGATAGACTGTTTAATTTATTGTTCAAAAATAATTTCAGTCAGCACAGAATATAATAGTAAGTGCTTTTATACTAACACGTACTTAATATGATGTATTTGCGAGTATTATTTGCATTGACCTTGTATCAATCGTTGTATATATTTATAAAATGCAAATCTGAAAGTAAAGTTGCTAATCATTGATGTTTAATGGATTTTTGTCTTAGACCTATTTAAAAATAGTCACAGAATAATTTATGTACATTCATACAATAGAAATCATATTAATTTTAAAAATGTTTATTTTGATTGTTAATGAACCTTAAACGTTTAACAAAACAAAATTTCTTCTAAGATGATTGCTTATTTTAAGCTTTAAAGATTAATAATATTTTCTTTCGAAAATATATAATTTATGTATGAACATGCTTGAAAAAGGAGCATAATTGTTGCATTTAAATTTTCGAACGTAAACATTATTTACCTACTACAGTACAAACTCCAAAGATAATAAAGAAACATAGATAAGGAGTATCATTAATATGATAAGAGATCATATGCTATTAATGTAAAATTTCATTAGTACTGATTCAATCAATCTTAAATTCATTACATTTATTCAGTTATTTGATATTTTAATATGTAACAAATAGAAATTGTCACGTTTAAATATTGTGACAGTTTAACATACAGCATAACCTACACGAATACAAGATATCTAAGGAATATATTTGGAAGAAATAAAAAATATGGATACGTTTTGATTTTCATTGTTATCGGAATCTATCAGGAAGATTTGTTGTAAGTTGTATAAGGTTCATGCGAATAGTAAAAATACGAAAGTGATTAAGATTATTTGGATAAGGCTGCCATGTTTTTGCCCCACCGTTTTATTAGAGCAAACGTGCAATTTATAAGAAGCGTAGCTTATGTCGGATCGGGTAGTAACTTCATTGCTTTCTCACGAATATTATCGCCAAAAATTTCTCAACCGTTTGATAATCCAGCACTTCTGTTCGCTAAGACATTTAGCGTTTCCTCTGGAATAATGACGAAAATAAAGGTAAGCAATCAGTAAAGCTATGTAACTGACATCTGTTAACGTCTATATATACCTATATACAAATATTTTTTTTCGTATAATACCTACCTTTCCTATATGAATTTTAATTAATTCTGATAACATTTTCGGTATTCCAGTAGTTATTTTACATTATTTTATCTATTCCAAGAAAGAAATCTTTTTTATGCGCAAAATAAATATATATAATAATTTTTTTTGCATAATTAATTTTGCATTATCACAAGCATCCTATCTTTTTTAGGCTGGACCTGTCGTTGATATCTTGGGTGATGAAATGACAAGAGTCATTTGGGATTCTATTAAAGAAAAACTCATTTTACCCTTCTTAGATATTGAACTACATACCTATGACTTAGGTATTGAAAATCGGGATGCTACTAATGATAAGGTGACTGTAGAATGCGCAGAAGCTATTAAGAAGTATAATGTAGGAATCAAATGTGCTACTATTACTCCGGATGAAAACAGAGTAAAAGAATTTAACTTGAAAGAAATGTGGAAAAGCCCAAATGGTACTATCAGAAATATCTTAGGTGGCACAGTCTTCCGTGAACCGATTTTGTGTAAAAACATACCAAAACTAGTACAAGGTTGGACTCAACCAATTATCATTGGTAGACATGCTCATGGAGATCAGTATAAAGCTGTTGATTTTGTGGTACCTGGCCCAGGTAAACTTGAAATCACATGGACTGGAGATAATGGGAAAAAAATTTCACATACAGTTCATAGCTTTAAGGGATCTGGAATTGCACAAGCTCAATATAATACAGATGAAAGTATTTTAGCTTTTGCTCACAGTTCTTTCCAATATGCTCTGTCAAGGAACTACCCCTTGTACCTTTCCACAAAGAATACCATTCTTAAACAATACGATGGCAGATTTAAAAATATTTTTCAAGAAACATATAATAAAGAATACAAAGATAAATTTGAAGCCAAGAAACTTTGGTATGAACATCGCCTGATAGATGATATGGTAGCATATACAATGAAGAGTGAAGGTGGTTTTATATGGGCTTGTAAAAATTATGATGGAGATGTTCAATCTGATTCTGTAGCACAAGGTTATGGATCTCTGGGTCTGATGACTTCAGTTTTAATTTGTCCAGATGGACGCACAGTAGAAGCAGAAGCTGCTCATGGTACAGTTACAAGACACTATCGTCAGTACCAACAGGGAAAGGAAACTTCAACAAATCCAATTGCTTCCATATTTGCATGGACAAAAGGTTTACTCCAACGTGCAAAGCTGGATAATAATCAAGATCTTAAAAAATTTGCAGAAACATTAGAATCTGTCTGTATTAATACCATTGAATCAGGTTTTATGACAAAGGACCTTGCAATTTGCATTAAAGGCATGAGTAACGTTACTAGATCTGATTACTTAGAAACATTTGAATTTATGAATAAGTTAGCAGAAAATTTGCAGAAGCAATTAAAATGACTGCAATATCCAAATCAAACATCAAAGTATTAACTATACATGGGAAAAATATTATTACTGGTTATGGGGAAAAGAGTTGCATCTATTTATATGTTAGATTACAAAGATGGAACATAATGATATGAATAAAAGTAAGATTAATATATTGCAATTGTGATTTTTTATAAAAATATATTCATCAATTTTAGTTTTTTTACTATATATGTATGTTTAAATCTACATTTGAATATTTTTAAACAAATTTTAATTTTAAACGAAATCAAATCGTTTTTCTTCACACTCTCTCTTATGATACCAAACCCTTTATCAAAATACCTAAATCATCGTTACTTGAATACGTACTTCACGTCATAGTTAATATCACATAAGCATTTTTAATTATATAATTTTTATTCAAATATATCGTCGCTCGTAAATAAGACAACATTAAACTATTAGATATAAATAACAAAGGCAATAACGTTTTATAGCAAATATCAATTAAATAAGACAAAAAATTTAGTACACTCTTCTTTTAACCTCCAAGATAAGATGTGTATATTCTTCTTCTCTCTTCCACCCTCTCACTCTTACATGCGCGTATGTATGTAGTGTTATTAAGGTATTATCATTATTATTTTTAATTTTACTAATTATCAACTGATTATATCGAAACGTCTTACCTTATGCAACAGAGACCTTAATAAATTTATATCCTTTAAAGATATAAATAATGAAATTAACTATATTTAATAAATGAAAAACAAATAACTTAATGATATAAATATATATATGCTACATATATAAATGATCAAAGACAATCTTACTGATTTTTACGCATTAAGAATATTTACAATGAATAATTTCAATATTATATACTTACTAAATACAATTCTTTAATATTGCATAATCGATAAAAGTGAAGATAGCAAATCATTTAAATTTTGCAAATTATGTAACTTTTGATAATATAATTTTTGTAATACTTTTGTATCTTCATTTACAAATTACTGTACAATAGAACAGTATAAAAAGTACAAAGTCAATATAATTTCAACCTTCACATATATACTTACACGACAAAAAAATAATTAAAAAAAAAGAAATCTAGAATGGCGCTATGTATATACATCTACTATTTGATTACTTTAAATTAACTTTCTTTTATATTAAATGATAAAATTTTTGTTATTTTGTTTTACTATAATTATCCTATTTTATAAAAACTTTTTCATACAAAATTCGATGAACATTAATTTTTTCTATCTCATAAAAAAAGAAAAGGTACTTAAAGAAACAAAAAAGAAGGGGTTATAAAGTTTTCGTTTAAAAGGTATAAGTCTGCAATGCGTATAATGCATAACAGTACATAACACATTTTTTATCAAAAAGTAGATACATATATACTCTTTTTTTAACCTTAGAAAGAGAAAGAAAATTTAGAAGTTTTTTTTCCGGAAACTCAATATATATTTGAACAAGAAAAAATGTTGAATATTGTGTGAATAAAATAAAATATCGAAAATTGTGTTTTATAATAAAATAAAGATACTAAATAAATTATTAAAACTGCATAAAAATTATTGAAATTCGTAGATAATTTTCCAACGATGAGGTTTCCTATTTATCGGCTAATACTACAAGCTTTTAATGATATAACGGAATTCGTAAAACAATACAAGCAGAGATAACAATGCGACATCGACAAAGTTTAAGTAATTGCTATCCTACATGAAGTGTTAGAAAAATAAATTATAATTATATGCTTTGATTATCATTGCAATAAGAAACATCTTCAAGAAAATGACGGTACTTGAAAGCATTCGTATCTTAATCTCTTATTCATTATATGTACTTCTATACTTTCATTGCTATAGTACTCATTTTTTACCTATACACAAAAAAAGTTAAAGATAAAAAACTTAAGAATGATAACTATACAATCATCTCGCATAAGATAAGTACATGTCATGAATACAATTTTCCTACAAAGTATTATAACTAGCCTGCGAATATTTATGGAAATTCATATATTTATGAACATGACTAAAAAAGCGAGATATAGACAAAAATTTATTTCACCTACTAAATAATATAACAAGTACATAATATTTTTTTAATATTTCATATATATTTTCTAATTATCTTCATCTTTAAATGTCTTAAAAATGCATAAAACTCCGCAGTCTAATTATAGTATGAAGTAGCGGAGGTAATATTGTTTTTCAAAGTAAAGTCCAATGAATTCGCATTATTCTCAATACGGAGGCATTTTTAAGTGATGAGATAACTTGCTTCCACTACTTAACGAGTTAAACCATCGTCATCATCGGCTCCATTCTCTTCTCCTGCAGTTGTATCGAGGGCTGCAGGAGAAACCAGCCGGAGGAAGTGGGAGGAGTGTGTGGATACCAGAATCAGAATCGGAATTGCAGATGGCGCCTGACCTGCGCCACTTCGCCTCGCCATCGTTCTGTCCGAGTTGGTGAAAGAGGAGGGAGGGGCTGGTTTTCTCTCGTAGTCTTTCTACGATTCATCCTCTGTTTCGTCGGCTACTGGTTAGCGCCGATGACGAGGTATTCGAAGATAAATCGCGGTACCCGAGATAAATCGAGCTAACCGTGTCGAGAGGAGAAAGGAAGGAAAAGGAGGGAGAAAACAAAGGTTCCAACGAGCGTATCCGATTTTTTTAAAGCGTTAAATTAAATCGTAAAAGCAATCGTGATGTTAAAACCCGGTGCTCGTGGTTGGCTGCGTATATCGATTGATACGTGATCGTGGATTTATTGGCATATCTATTTACGACCGTCGCTCAATCAGAAGATAACCTGCTTCAAGCGAATTAACTGCTCGAGGTTTGTTTTTCAGTCAACAAGATCGAGTATTTAATTTCCTTCTTGTTTTCCTTGGTTTTCTTTCGTTTATGATATGCACACGCTCCGAACGGTATCTACTAAAATCGCCGTTCGTCTGTAAACCGGAAATTGCTTGGAGAAACGGAAATCGGACACGCGTTTCGGAAAACTGATCTCCTTTCTCTTATATTCGTGTATTATTGCATTAGCGATACCTTTTTTATTGTTTATTGCTTATATACTTTATTATGAGGAAAAAATTATAAAAAGGATCTTCATATAAATTATGATAAAAGGAAGAAACTGTACGCATAAGAATATGTTACGTTCTAGCTGTACGTTGACTCGTTGCGCGATTGACCATTGTATCACATAAACCGGATGTCAAGAGTAGGAAAAACGAGTTATTGGAAATAATTATACGCAAGATTTTGAAACGAATAGTAATTGTTGTAAATGAAAAAAGGAATCAATTTACTTTTATTGTAACATATATTTAAGATATATTCGTAATAATCGTAATGTGAAGACTTTATAATTTGTAAGTATACTATTAATTCCAAGCAACTGTGTTAAACAAAAATCTATATAATATAGTAATATGTATATTGAATCTGATAATCGGTAAACTTTTTGTCTTTTAGAAAAACTTAACTTTTCGCTTGAATTAAATGTTAACGATTTTAAAAAATATATAAACTGGAATACAATAAAATATAACCGCGATGTTGTTATATGAACTATTAATGAGGTTACAAGATTCTATTGTTATTTTGATAATTCTGTAGAAACTGATGTATAAAAAATCGGGTGAAGTTTGATCGAATAGTATCGTTTTATCCTTGGAATTTAGTACGGGAAGTGATCTCAAAGAGGTAGGATTTCTTCGTGGGAATGTTCGAACGCGCTCCTCGTCAGCAGTTTTACTAGGAAAGAAAAAATGGCGCCCATAGCCTCTAGATCGCGCGACCACCGAGTAATGCTGTACTCGTACTTCCGTAACGTGTACCAGCGCACAGTTCCCTATTAGAATTCCATAAATTGTTCACCGAGATTTCGAGGTACTTTTTATTCGACGAAAATTATGCCCGAGATGAGGACCGTATATCGAATTCGTAATTTATAATTGTGAGCAAAGCCATTTTTAAAAAATCACTCGTGAGAGATGTACACACGATATAAAGTGGCTTGTCATTGATGTCATCGGGAAGAAGACAGACGTGTAGAACGATGGAAAAGTGAATGTTGTATTCCTTTTATCCTGATACCGTGGTTCAGAAAATCGAATAGAAATAAAAGGGTATCTCAATGCGCGATAGGGAGACTATAGAACAGACGTGGGACAGAATAAATCTTGTCCAAGATGTCAGGAAGGCCACCCCGTCTGCGTGCACTTCGTCCACGACCCCAGCAATTTAAAACGGAGTCACATAAGGAAGGTAACCTTAAAGAGAATCGTCAGGGAGTCGTGATGAGGGAGCACGAGTTGCAAAGCGACACCGAACACATTTCGTACAGTGTCAAAGACGATGTCCCAATAAAAAACAATTCAAAGCACGAACACGAGGAGCTCGATTGTTCGGGGTCTTCACAAAATTACGAATGTAAAACATGCAAACCACCAAAACCTCTATCAAGTCTTAAGGCGTATCTCGATCATCTGAAAAAGGAGCACAAACAAAAGGTATATTATTTTTAATTGAATTACATCAATTACTTATGTTGTAAGAAATGTTTAAGTATTACTTCATTGAACGAAAATTTAATTAGTGACTTTTTATATATTTTTTAAATAAAAAATGGAATCAATATTATTTTGAGGGAGAAATAAATTATGTAGTTCTAAAAGTAAAATATATCTATGTAGTGATATAATATGTATAAAATACTATTAATTGGAGTACCAAATACGATTTTTCTTATATTTCAAAAAATAATATTTATATATTTATATATTTAGGATACTTTTAATAAAATGATAACTTTTAGGGGAAATTCATACGTGACACTGGAAATCGATGTTCTATGTGTTCATATGTTGCATTAAATTCAAGAGATCTTGAAACTCATCAGAGAGTACATCATTTAAAGAGAAGGTTTTTCCGATGTGCTAAGTGCTCTTATGTAACACATGTACGTGCTCGTTATACAAAGCATGTGAAATATCATTCGATGCCAATGATCAAATGTGATGCTTGTGATTTCCGTACGCCATATAAGGTTAATAGAAGCTTTACTAAATTTAACAAATTAGAATTTTTTTGTTAGATGAAGTATCAACAGATAATGTTTTCTTGTAGTGGAATTTAGATAGGCACACTAGAAATCATGGAGGAGGAGGGGCTTTTCAATGTCGTGCTTGTAATTTTACAGCTGATATTAGACAAAGTTTAACAGTGCATGAAACTAATCATCATGAACCTCCTGTGGGTCAAACAAATCGTAAATCTAGCACACCTTTCGAACGAAAACCAAGAAATAGTCCTAAACGTTACAATCAGGTAATATAATAACTTATTTCTTAAGTAATAATTAATATAAATAATAGATAACTGAAAATATATTAAAAATAAACCAATTTCAGGTGGGTGCAAGTGATTTTCGGGAATCACTACATATATCTACAGGTACAACAGTCTCAATCAGTCCTGGAGATTCATACATTTCTGATCAATCTATGGAAGATAAGAGAAGTGCAATAGCTAATGCAGAATGTATAGCATTGAAGTGTGAAGAAAAAGGATGCCAATTTATTACTGCATGGGATTCTGAAATGCAACGACACCTGGCAGAATGTCACGCTCCAATTACACCAAATAAATCCAGAAAACCACTGCCAATGTTAATTCCTCTAAGTCCTACTAAGCTAAATAGTATTAACTCCAGTGGACCTTCAACGACGTTGTTAAAAGTTCCACGTGTTAGAGTAAGACCGGAACTCGCACAAATTGCAAGAGACACGGAACTGGCAAAATTGTATGGAAATAAAGAAGTTAGTTATTTTTCCTTTCTTTTTATTAAATGTTGTCTATATCTAATTGATTATTTTTATGATGTTTTAATAATTCAATTAAATTTTTCACAGGTCAGCAACTTAAAGAAGGATGCGAATAACGCGGCCGATTTATTTGAAAAAAAAAATGCGTCGTTCTTTGATAAGCTTAAGGAAAAGCTTACAACGACAGCGTCAATTAATAATGGAGTACCGGAGGTAGCTGTAAGTACTACGAACGATTTGAAATGCTGGTGTACTTTTAAAGCTAGTAGCATGGAAGAGCTGGCTTGTCACAAACAAATACACCACACTGCTCTAAGTGTATCCGTGGGCACAACGCGTTGCCCGAAGTGCAGGAGACGTTGCAAAAGTTCGACTGATCTACAAGTGCATATGCAGTGTTGTCACTCGACAAGCAACGATACGTCAATACACAATAGCTTAGAAAAATTATCAAATTGTTCAGAACTCCGTGTGACCTCGTATCGCGGTGAATATGCATTCCCAGCGCAAACGGATTGGGACGTTAATCTCAACGGACTGAATTCCTCTGGATCATCGGTATGGTGTTTTATAGAAATAATAATATTTACTTAATGCGTGCACATGAACAATATGGACATACGCACACAAACAAACAAACAAATAATAATAATAATAATAATAATAATAATAATAATAATAATAATAATAATAATAATAATAATAATAATGATAATAATGATAATGATGATGATGATGATGATGATGATGATGATGATGATGATAATCGTGAAAAAATTGCAATACGAGAGTCAACAGATCTGACTATTTTTTTCTTTAGTTTGTGTAAATTATGTTTTGAACTATGTTGATTGCAAGCATCCCGTACGGCCATTAGAATAATATATTTAAAGTTAGCTTAAAAACTATCAATTTTTGTTCTTCGAAGTATGCAATGCTATTTTAAGTATTTTTGTAATTATGTTAATGACAATTTTTTTTCTTTTTTTTATTTATATTTCATATATTTTTTTGTTATTAAGAATGTGCTTTAAATGTTACTTACGGCAGTCGAGACCATAGACAGTTGTGTTCCCGAATGTGTTAACACTTAATTTTGATAAAGGTAGTCAAATCTTTTGTCAGGTTGAAGGTTCTTCGACGCATCCAGGTGGCCGATGGGTATACAAATGCCCGGATTGTCCATTTTGGGCATCCACCGCAAGTCGTTTTCATGTTCATATTGTCGGTCATTTAAATCGGAAGCCATTCGAGTGTTCCCTATGCGCGTATCGCTCTAACTGGCGGTGGGACATCACAAAACATATTAAACTTAAAGCAGCTAAAGATCCAGTTCATATGACTGCCAGGGTACTTATGAGGGATGAAACAGGTCGACGGAATTATTCCAAATATAACAAATATCTTGCACAGGTGAAAGCATAAATTTCACTTACATTTAAACAATTCCTTTATTAGTAAAGAAAAAGGTGCTTGTCGATTTTCATAGGCGCACTGATTTTTTTATGGTTTCAAAATCACTCTATGGTAAATTTGTTTATCCATGACAAGCATGTGTGATGATCCTTATGAATAATGAGAAGAGCTGAATTACATATTTTTTTAAAGAACCAGAGAAGATAATGAAACACTGATAATGAAAATGTATTAGCTGTATCGAAGCGCTTGGACACTTGATTGGTGTTATGATGTTAATCTGATTGCAATTACAAGCATATTCTTAGTAATCAAAACCGACATGATAACATTGAAAATGTTCCATACCTCTAAAAGTGACTTTTCATTTTATATGGAACTTCATGTTTTAATAATATAAAAGAAATTTTCAGTGTGCCGAATAGTTGTTTTTCTGCTGAATAATAAGTTGTTTCTCGTTGTGCAGCAGTGTATCGCTTATGACAAACAATTCTATATTGTACGTAAACTTCTCATCTTTTTCTTAGGTCGAGCAACAGTCGTGGGATGATCAAAACATGGAGGAACGTAGCGTGGAAGAAACGAATTCTGATGAACCGCCAACTAAGTTATTCATAATGAATAGCAACGAATATCGGCAAACATCGGATCTCCCGTCTTCTCCTATTTCGATCGTGTCTCCGAATGAAGGAAACCATAATCTTAACACCATTAACATCGGATTGAAACCACCACCGATTCTTAAAGCTGCTGCGAGGAATCGGGGACAGTCTTTACTTAAAAGCAATTTGATTTCCTCTCATTCACTATCAAGTGGATCATCATCAGCGACGATCGCAGAGGAAAATAAACGTACAATGTGGAAATGCAAACGTTGCAATTTTCGACATTGTAGTAGAGAAATTGTTTCTATGCACGTTAAATCTCACAGTGAGCCAGCTGACCAACGCCATGGAGAAGAAAAAGTATGAATATTAGTAGTTGTTTTGTTCATTTAGTTTTTTGTTATTAGACACATAATATATTCGTAATATATATTTGTTTACAGAATGTATTTGGTTGTGGAGATTGTCCATTTTCCGCATCTGATGCAGCAACGTTATCGATGCATAGAGTTCATCATCGTCCAAATTTGGATGCTATTTTTAAATGTTATTTATGTCCATATTATGTCAGTACAAAAGTGTATGTATTTATATAATGCTATTATCATTAAATTTATAATATTCTTGGAAAATATTTATTTGTTTTATCTTTACAGAGAGCTTTTGGATCATGTCAGACTTCATGGAGAAGAGCTCGCCGTTGAGCACCAACAGAATATGGAGTACAATTTCCCTACCAAGTCTAAAGCACATCGAACTTCAAACACTGATAATAGTAAGTTAAACAAATTCTTTTTAGCATTAATATGATTAAAAATAGTTCAATACTAAGATTTTTATTCAAGCGTTAATTGGATACTTAAACATCATCATTTCAGGTATTAATCGCACGAAACAAGAGAAGTCTGTAGAGCAAGTGATTCATATCACAACGCAGAGCAACGTGACTTGCTTCACTAATGTTTCGAAGAATTCCGGAGCCCCACCACCATTGCTTCTTGATACACGAGCACTGCCTGAAGCTCCATTAGTATGGGTGTCCCGACCAGATGGTACACTAGCGAAAATGTTAAAATGTCGTCACTGCCCTTTTGTATCTTCGCGACGAGCAGAAGTCCAGGATCATGAAACCATGCACCTAGATACTCCTAGTAATGGTCCTGTGGTCGCTTGTGCAGATTGTAGTTTCACTTGCACACGGCGAGAAGTCATGGTTGCACATACAGATATGCATTCCGGATCTTTAGGCACTGTTCATTGCTTGGTAGATGATTCAAGGCCAGATTCGCAGCAATTAAGCGATTTGGCTGCGCTTCTCGGCTTTACTCATTCTCCGGTATTAGGTTCGGAACCTGATCTACGAGACTTAAGACTTGTGCATTGTTGTAGCAAATGTCCAGCGCGATTCCTTTGCGAAAAGGAATTAAGAATACATTTAAGATATCATTCTACAGAACTAGCTTATTCTTGCCAATGGTGTTCTTATGCTGCTCGACAACCGGCCCATCTTTTAGCCCATCAGAAGGCACATTCTACGGAGTATCAAGAGCGTACCAAATATTTGTTATCTTTGTACGGCCAGTCACAGCGATACCCGCCCCCTACCACAGCTTGTGTTGAAGCAAATAATCAAGATTCAAATAATTCTACACCTACTGTCGCATGGATTGTAGTCGAAGTAACAGAAAGTTCCAACAACGGGTTTAATAGTAGCATAAACAACACAAATCAACGAACTGGTAATCAAGTATTCACTTGTGCAAAATGTCCGGCTCGTTATTTCAAATTGGATGCTCTAGAATATCATATGACCTTGCATGGATCAAACAATAGATTTAAATGCACTGAGTGTGACTATTCGTCGAAAACGGCTCAGAATTTAGTGAAACATCAGGTAGTTCATAGACGTCAAAACGAAGCGAGCGATGTAACTTCAAATCTGTCGCCTCCTCCCGACCCACAGTTTGGACTTTTTATGCGTGGGAATCCTAACTTTGTATATCCTGGTTATTTAAGAAACGGCCGATTAAAAGAAAAGCGATATAAATGCCATAAATGTCCTTCTGCCTTTGAGAAACGAGAACAATACAGAGTTCATCTAACTCTGCACGGTGCGAAACAAAGATATCGCTGCGACACGTGCGACTATTCCGTAAAATATTACGCTAATTATATTCAACATCTGAAGAAACATCAGGCAAATGCAGAGGCGCAAGCTTCACGTAGACAATTTGAAGACGATACAATTACCATTGATAGTGATAATATTTCCGATAATATAGGCTCCATTTCACGTTCAGGAAAGACGCTTAAATCACCCAATAATTCAGCTTCAATCATGACTACAAATGGTATATCAGTGTTAAATTTTGGTGGAGCACAGGCCTCGAATCAAGATAAGCAGTCCTTAATGTTGCTACAAAAGAAAGGGATACTTCTATCTTCTAACGACGAAGTGGAGACGTTACGTTGTCAAAGCTGTCCGTTTTCTACGTGTGACAAAGACATGATGGATGCTCATAAGCGTCGACATGGCATTGAAAGAATGACACCGTCTTGTCCTCATTGCGATTATATACCGCGAAAAGATGAGAATGTCGGCGAACATATTAGATTGCATTTTACAAGACTTTATAAACCAGAATCCTATCTTATTATAGAACTATTAACATTGACAATGAAAAAGATATCTTCAAACGGAAAGGAAGAGAAACAAAAGGCTGCCGAATTACTTTTTAAAGAATACGCGGATGGAAGATTTTTTCCTTTTACCGATACCAATTCCTTTGGGAGTCCTCCTACTGTGAGCAGTTACAAAGAAAAAGTCATAGTCGATCCAAATACAGGAGAAACGAAACATTTAACTGTTTAGAAAAAATTAAAGTTGTCAAAATAATTGCATATTGTACATTTCTCTGTATATAACAAATATGGTGCATTTTAAATGTTTATGAATATTTTCTAGATTCATTGATTCAACAAACTATAAAGGAATAATGGAGAAAAAACTGTTACGTTCCAAATAGTAGGTTATAGAAATCTGCATGAAGAAATGAACATGGTTAGGCTTGTAGTATTGCTACATGTACAGAAAGAAATTTCGATCAATAATAATATCTGTAATTGCTACTGTATTTCTTATAAATGAACGCGATCATGATTATAATCATTAAAATGAGTATTTTTCAGCGTCATGCTTAACAAATAGGAAACAATGCCATACTTTGTTCATATATTAAACATTTTCTCATATATAGTTTTATTTTATTGTATATAATATCCAAATCCATGAATCTTGTACAATACAACAATAAACGAATGCTATATACATGTATAGATTTACGTTCACGTGTTTTCTAATATCTCCTAAGTTTTGGCAGGGTTTCTCTTGTTAATTTTTTTTCCAATTATAATCTCGATAATGTTCGAATACATAGGAATTGTTTCATGGAATATACGGCAACACGATTTTTAAAAAACTTCGTGTTTTTAATCACTGCATTTACTAAAATATTTTTTTTTCAATCATTCTTTTCTGTTCATTTTAAGATTTTTACTAGAAAAAAAGAATATTTTCGAAACGGTATTACAAAATTTGATAAAGGATAGGTTCTCGATTTGTGCATGCAAATCTTCCGAGTAGGTGGAGCTGCGCATGAAGGTTTCATCCGGTGCTAGCCTTGGATCCCGAGTCGTAAGGAAACGGGATCAATAAAATCCTCAAGTTTCGCGCATGACGGAATTTATTTTGCGAATTTCTTAAGGTTATGAGATGAATCCATGATATAAAACCGTGTAGCACCAAATGCAAATAAGTAAACAACATAATAGACTTAGTTAAATGCGGAACAATGTTCGAAGGTGCCATAGCGGCGTTCTTGAATCGGCTTTTGGGGAAGTATATCGAGGATTTAGATACCGAACAGTTCAACGTTGGTATCTTTTCTGGCGATACTTGCCTTACCGATCTTAAATTAAAACCTGAAGCTCTGGTAAGCAAATTTTTCTCTTATAAAATAATAAAATATATGAAGGTAATTAATATCTTTTGGTTTGTAGTATCAATTTGGTCTGCCTATTAAAGTGGAAATTGGTCTAATAGGAAGGATTGTTTTAAAGATACCATGGTCTGGATTATTTTCTCAGCCAATTATTCTTTGTATCGAGGTAAACAAATTAGTAACAAATTCTTCTTTATTTGTGGTATGTTTTAGTTAATATCAAAAAGCATTCAGATACAATATGTTAACTCTGCTTAAAGGATATTTATATAGTGGCTGTGCCTGCTGCTTATGGTCCATATGATGCAGAAGTACAAAAGAAGTTGATAAGGGCAGAAAAAAAGAAAATATTAGAAGATTTAAAGGAAGATGAAGCGTTCAAAACAGGTAATTCATATATGTATGATAAAGTGTGTGCACTAATTTCTTCTACAATTAATTTTAGAATTATTTGATAATTTGCTGGCATCTGTGACAAAAAATTTCCAAATTAGTATAAATAATGT
Organism: Bombus huntii; assembly: GCF_024542735.1. Lineage (NCBI taxonomy): Eukaryota > Metazoa > Arthropoda > Insecta > Hymenoptera > Apidae > Bombus > Bombus huntii. Next base: position 12,581,285 of record NC_066240.1, read on the forward strand.
ACATATTAGATATGAAGAAAAGCTAAATGGATCTCTATGTGCTTGTGGTGTCTGTATTCAAAGTATATCAGTTATGACTACAAATAGGTAAATATTTAATTTCCTGTTATTATTTCCTCAGTATCTATATGTATTCATGTCAAATTGTAGTAAATGGAAACCTGGTGTTTGTGCTAGTAATTTGAGTACAATTTACCAATTAATAAGGGCAGAATCCTTAAGCATATATATGGATTATGACACAGAATCTGCTCTTACAAGCACACAATGCGATTGGAATATGTTCAGTCTTCTAGCATGGAAAAGTACAATGCACAGAGCTTTACAAACCTTTGGTATGAAGAACAAAGAGTTCCAATTTTGTAAGTTTACAATTTTATTTGTAAACGTAACTTTGTGTTTAAATATAAGTAAGGAAACTAACAATGTTATGTTGTAGTACTAAAACCATTCACTGCAAAGATAAAAGTAATTATACATAAAGGTAATGAGACACAAACATCTCGCATGTTGGTTGATATTGTCCTTCATGATGTGGCAATGCAAGTTTCCAAAGCGCAATATATTACTTTTTGTCATCTTTATAATTCGTTGTCACGTGCGATAATCAATAAGTACGTATATTGATTGCATTTTTTTGTTGACTTTATTCATTGTTATGTTATTTCAGACCATATATAAAATATCGTCCAAACGATAATGTAAAGGAAAATCCAACAGCTTGGTGGAAGTATGCTTACAATTCCATTTTAGATTACAATATAAGACCCTATACATGGTCAAGGGTTAGTGAACACAGGAAAAACTACAGAAAGTATAAAGAAGCATGCTTGCAGAACTTGTTGCGACCAAATGATACAGAACTAAAACTGGATTTACAAAAATATGAAGATTGTCTGACTATTTTAAACATGGTAATAGCTAGAGAGCATGCTAAGCAGGAATTGAAAAATAAAACGATTGAAGAGAAACATCAAAGTATGAATACCAGTATTTCATTACAAAATGTACTAGAAAACACAACATTGATTAAAGAAGTACAAAATAATGATACACAAGGACAACAAATTAAACCATCATTGCATCATATTACTAATGATTCAGGAAGGAAGATAAAACTGGAAAAACTACCCCAACCAATAGGTACAATAGAATTTGTCTCAAATTCACAATCAAAATAAATGCATATATGATAAAGACAACTTTTTATACTCTGTTTCAGATTATAAATTCAATTTTACTTTAGCAAACTGCTGTTTGAGTCTTTTAAGCTATAATAGAGAAATTCTTGTTGTAACTATAACTCAGCTCTTAACCAGTGTTGAAATACGTCCTCTGATGTCTGCTTTCAAAGTGTCTGCCCGAGCTGAGAGTTTTGTAATCGAAGGCGTTTCTGCAGAAGGTGACCTAGTGCCATTAATCACGGTCGACAATATTTTGACAGGTATCAGAATTTACTTTATTAGGAATTAGAATTTACCACTAATTTTATCATTACTCATTTTTACAGGGAATGTATCAACTAACTTTTTGGCAGTAGATTTTGAAAAGAATGGGGAAAACGTGGATCCAACTTTCGACATTTCTATAAAGCTGGAAGCTATAGAAGTGACTTATTATCATGTAATAATATTTTTATAAGATAAATGTATTTAGGAATGTTAATTCATCCATCCAATATTAATTCATCAGCATCATAAAAAAATGATACCTTATTAAATTTTAGCATGCCATGATAGAAATTATTCAATTTTTCAAACTTAATAATTCGGATATGCAAACGACAATTTTGTGGACGTATAAATTGTACGAATATATAAAAAGAAATTATCTGGTTTTGGTAGATAATATTGTTTCTCAAACGCTTCGGATTAATTTCAAAGTAGACATTAAAGGACCATACATCATATTTCCTGAACAAGGATCGATACAGAAGTGCGTATAATGTGAAACATTAATAAATTCTTAACCGTTTGAGTCCCAGTGGTCATTGAAAAAACAAGGTCGAGAAATCCTTAACAGCGCGATAGCGCTTGTTTTAATCGATTGCGAAGAGAACCAAGCGGTGTAATAGTGCTCGTCATATTTGTTACTTTATGAGATACATCTATATCATTATATATGCGTACTATTAATTTACAAGTTTTGTTCAATAAAAATTATTGAGAGGATAACAATAAAATACAAAATACCGTCAGTCGTCAATAACGTTCAAATGTACTGGGACTTTTCGACACAAAATCTAAACAGCATGATCGCGCTGCTTGGGACTCAAACGGTTAAGCTTGTTTGGATCTGGAAGTAACACAAAGGAATTTTAGAGGCGGACATATCCTTGTCATGGATTTTGGTAATATGAGTTTGTCTAATGAACTACAGTCTATAAACTTGCAACTTGAAGATGCGACACTTATGGAATTGGAAGAATTACTTTACGACAGAATACATATTGAATTTTCTGGAGCACAAATACTATTTTGTCATTCAGGTACTAGCTTTTTTTAAAATTCATTTTTCCAAATCTTAATACATTTATCTCAAATACTCTTTATTTTATTATAGGAGATGATTGGAGGTCAGCTAGAAAAAAGAAGGATTCTGAGTATCATTTTTTACCAAAGATACAAGCAACTACAACTATTTCATGTAGTATAAAACCAGAATACCATCAGTTACCAAGGTACCTCCTAATCTTTTTGGGCATATTAGATCAGATTTATTGTATTTATATATTATTTATATTATTATTTTTTAGAATTAAAATCAATGTGTCCATTTCGAGTATAAAATTTAATTTATCAGAAAATAAAATACGACTGATTGCTCATTTCTTGAATTTATTACTATTGGCATATCAACAGAATGTAGAGAAGTACAGGGGCAATATGAAACAATATGCTTGTAAAGAAAACTTGAACAAAATTTTCATATCGATGAAAGACCTTAAAAATGTGCAACGTAGCGTATGTCTGTCATCGATTGAAATGATACAAAATAAAATCACGCATGTGTCTAAGGAACTTTTGACGAATCATGTTCAAAAACTCGATAGGTAACGAAGTAAGATTAAATATTAATGTACAAAATGTATTCTTCAATATTTTGATAAAATGCAATTATTTTATTACAAACAAACTATATATAAAATTTCTTTTTTTCATATCACAGAAGTGTTGTGTCTTCTGAAGTCAGTGAAGAAGACTTGGAATTACTATCAAAGACAATAAGTCTGTCTGGATTCGATGACAACGTATCTCCATATAATCACATAAATTTCTTGTTGAGATTTGCTATTGGAGAGGTTCTATATATATTGATCTTTCTCACTAGACTTTATGTATCTTTTAAAATATCAATTTTGTAATATATTCAATGATATTTTCAAATGTTTAGCTGTCAGTTCATTTGGGAATTATTCATTATGGAAGAGAAGAACCTTACTTGAATTTAAGATTGCATGGGTTGTATTGCGAAACCGCGATAATGGAGTATGGACCTGCTGTACAATTTGGTGTAGGATCTATTCTTTTAGTAGATAAAACAAATGCTGGAGTAACTGGATCATATTTAGAATTAATATCTACTGAAGAGCCACACGAAGTTTTTATTATATCGTATCGTAAGGTACTGTAATTTGTGCGATGAAATTAAGTCTTTTTTGTTTACTTCATATTTTCCTACTAATATATTTTGTAGGTCAAATCGAACTGTCCTGATTTCAAATCCCACTTCAAAAGTATTGAACGATCTCTTGTCGTAAATATATTGAACATCAATATAAATCTCCACAGACCTGCAGTATTGAAAATACGAGAATACTGGTATAATTTGGCTAAGTAAGTATTAATATCTTTATTATTAAATATTTAATAAGAAAAAATCTGAATAATAGATGTTTTTTAGCATTTTTGAAAACAATAATCTTCTCGACTTCGCGGAGAGTATATGCTACAAAATTGCACATTGGAAAACGAAAGAAGACGATCCACCTATCCCACCTGGTAAAGAATAATAAAATTATTATAAATTCATCGTCTATAATCTTAACATTTTATCTTTTTTTAGGTGCTATCAAATTGAATTATTCTGCTCGACTAAGCGCTTTAGTGGTAAGATTTTGCGATAAGGATTTAGATTTAATAGAAATACAAGTCTTGGGACTGGAAAACGATTGCATTTACAATGCTAATGAAAGAATGGTATTGCGTGTACATCTTAGACATCTATCGATTGAAGATTTGAGCGAGGATACACTTTATTCTAAAGTAAACATCAAATTTATGAGACATATTATTAAATATAATTTCGCGTATTCTTAATTTTAAATATTTCTTTATAAGATTTTAACTACAGAGGAGGATAAGGTTTTTGATTTAAAATACGTGAGACATATGCCAAGATTATACACATGTTCGGACATCGATACAAAGCAAGATGATGTAATGTCGGATGGAACATTTAAGCTTTCCATTGGAAGAATGAATTGTGTACTTATTTGCAAAATTCTGTATGATTTGAAGGTATACATTTCATATTTATATACCATTATTATATCATAACAGTAATGATAAAGTTTTGTTCATTCTTACAGTATTTTTTAGCGCCATTTACTTCTACGTATTTCTTGCAATTTAAGAAATACTTAGTTAAGAAACTCATGAATGGGATTGGAGAATTCAAAAAAAGTGCAACGAAATTGCATATATTTATTGATATTCAAGGTCCCATATTTTTGTTGCCACAGCGTAAAGAAGTTCCAAGTCTGTTGGTATTAAATACAGGTGCACTATCAGTTGAAAATTTCTTCAAGAAGAGTGATCATTCTACTCTAAGTATTAAAATACCCAGCAGTGACTCAAACCAAGTAATAATTGATAATATTCTAGTAAAATTAAATAATATGACTGTGTCCAGGGCAATTATGACACTCAGTCGTGATCTAGAAATCCAAGTAAGATTTAATGTTTGAAAAAGTAGTTTTTTAAGAACTAAATAATATTTAAATAAAGTGATTTAATCAAATGATGAATTCATAGGAACCAATTGTCGAACCGGTACATATTCGTTTTGATATTAAAAGAAAAACAGAATATCGCAGTGCAATGGAATTTCAAACATATGGGTTATTTAATATACAAGGTTCTATGGATTTTGCATATATTAATTTGAGCCAAAGAGATTTAAAGTCTAGTATACTAGTGTGGAAAGACAACATATCCAAAATTATTTTATTCAAAGATACATATTATAACGAAACGCAATCTGCAATGATGAGCCAATTAAAAAAATTTAGTAATGAAGAAGCAATGGTAAAGAAATTGGAAGATTTTCTCACACATAATGAAAATTCTGTATGTGAAATTAATACCAAATTAAGCTTAGAAGGGTTGCAGTTAAATTTGTTTTTAGATTCAGAGGAGGTAATTTATCACTTAATTTTATTTTAATTTGTCTATTCTACCACACATGATCTATATCTATTTTAAATTTATTTCAGGTATTAAGTTCACCCGTTCGTGATTTGAATCACGGCTTATGTAGACTAATGTTCGGAGAGATAATTAATACATATGCGTTTTACAGTGATAGAAGTTTAAAGATGAAATTATCTCTTCAAAGTTGTCTTTTGCAAGATACTCGAAAAGATTCTCAGACTATCAGAAAGTTCGTATATTTATACTCTTTCTATTTGGTATATTTTTAGCGTAGTTAAATAACATCTTCACTTTGGATTGAAGGATAATTCAATCGCCAGCAAGACAAATAGGAATGCAACCTGAATCTTGTATATCCATTTCAATGTCTCCTATTGTTGATGTTACGTATACTCGTACGCCAGCTGGAGAAAAATGTTACGATGCACTTATTCAGGAAGTAAGAATAAACTTATCGGTACCATTCGTGATGCATCTGACTCGGTATATTATGGATTCTTTCCCGGGTGATCAAGTTGATGAAGGAATTATTAATCATGGATACGAAAATAATAGTTCTACAACAGTAAGTAATTGAACATTTTCTTTAAGCTATTATATATAAGTTACTTTATATATAAGTAGATAACTAATTTAATAATACTTGCAATACATATTTGTATCAAATCAAGAACAGAGATGTTACTACTACAGAAAAAAATAAATTAAAATACGCTCAATATTTTACAGAAGAACCAGGTATTTACACATATTTATTAAAGTTGAATGTTTTTATTAGTATTTTTCAATTTATATAATAATTATAGAGTGAAAGAGCAAATAGTTTATTTACAATTATTTAAACATTAATATTTTATATAATTTAGATGCTACAGTATCTGTAAGGATACATAAGCCTGAGATTTTGCTTTTCGGAGATTTGAAAGCAAACAATGCACATATGATTTTATTACAAGCAGAAATGTCGATCGAGAGTAGTAGACATAGCTGCTCATCATCGATCGTTTATACATTAACTGACGTACGTGCCAAATCAAAGAAACAAGGGAATTACTCGCATCATATTCCCTTCTGGTTATTATGTCCCTGTGATATTGAAATTTGTAGAAAAGAAGAAGCACCTGAATTCAATGTCAATTATATTGTCGCAGTGAATAAAATTGATGTTCACGTCTCTGCAGAAATTATACATACATTTATCAATGCAAGTATTATAATATAGATTATAATATTTTTTATTCTCATAAAGTTTAATAACTATAAAATTGTATATACACATTTAGATATTGAATGAAGCTACAAGCTTTATAGATAGTATCAATGTGAAACTAGAAGACAGATTCGCAAATCAAGATTTTAACATGCACACTAATTTGTGGACACCAAAGAAAATTTCGAACGTACCATATAAAAAATTGCATGATGGTAAGTTTTATTGTACAAACAAATTTCTGTAGGATTAAAATAGTTCTTATAGATTGTATTTTACAGATGATTCACATCTAATCTATGAATGTAACGATCGAGTGGTAACTTTTAATGTGAAACCATTAATACTATGTTTACTATTAGAGATAGAATATGCAATGGAACGATTTTCTGTTATAAAAATGGAGAGTACAATTACAATTTCTATTAATGATTGGTTCAATGATTTTAATCTAGAATCGAATGTAAAAATTCATGCATTCTGTTATAATATGGATTACAAAAATTGGGAACCTCTGATTGATTTGTGCTCAGAAGATGATATGAATTACAAACCATGGGAATTTACAATAAAGGTAACTTTTGTAACACATGAGTGTAATAAATTTTTATGTTTTATATTCTTTACTATGTGTATAGATGCGTCATGGTGAAGCATTCATGATAAATTCAAATTCAACCGATTCATACCAACATATAAAACAGGATGCTTCAAAAGTCAAGAAAAAGAGTTTTAGAAATATTGATCAGGATGTTACAGATATGGTTTTTATAACTCCAGACCATTTAAATGTAGCAAAATCAAGTGGTACTTAAAACTAAATTCTTTATTCACATAATTAAGATTAATAAATACATTATTAAATATGTTTTCATTATAGAGACAGAAATGTATTCGACATATGAAGAAGACTCTGATACAGATGATGAAGAAGGACAGAAAAAGTTAACTAGAACTTCTAATTATTTGTTCAATAGTAACAGTAGTGGGGATGAGGACAGTGATAGTGATGACACCAGCACAAACGAAGATGAAGGATTAGAATTGACACCGGAGTGCAATGCGGATTCTTGTAAGGATTCATTATAACAATTATTACAATTAATCATCATAAATTTGTTATTATAATAGGTTTTTAATCACCAGTTGGACCGCTCGGCCGCGAATCAATAAAATCAAACGATACAGCGGTATACATTATCGTATCAACGGAAGAAAAGCTCAATGTAGTAATTACGCCAAATTTAATTATCGTGGTAGATATTATCATGAACGCATTTAAACAAGCCACTAGTGGAATACCGATTGTACCTACTAGTATGAAAAAATTAAATCTTCAAAACGATATTGGTCATGAGAGCCGAATAGAGCTTCTTGTTCCAGACGAAGTCAGTACATTTATCTCAATTAATACATTATTTTTAAAGAAGATGATTTTTACGACTACTTCTTTCATCATAGAATAACGAAAACGCAACTCGAATTATTGTCAGTCAAGATTACCATGATATTAGTCCATCTGCAAGTATTCCTAGCAGTCCAGAAGCGGAGCCTCATTCTGGACTTACAAGTCCGCAATTAGTTGACAATGAAATGGATTTTGCTGATCCTGACACAAATTTACAGAATCATTCAATGCCAATGCAGGAAATATTTGAGAAAGATTCTTCAATCAGTATATACAAAACAATTACTGGAGAAGTTTTACGAATCATTTTTAAAGGTATTCTTAAATGCAAATATATTATCAATGAAGTATCTTTATCTTTTTTTATCACAATCATAGGATTTGAGGATGTACTGGTATACTGTCCTAAAAGGCAGGGGTGTAATTTAATTCCACTCCGACCTATCAGACACGATGTGCGCTATCACCTGATCATAGAAGCTACTATTAATAATTACTTATATCGTACAATTACTGTACGATCACCTTTATTGGTAAAGTATATAATTTTTTCTTGTTTCATTATGATTTTATTTTAGGAGTATTTTCATTTTAGTTTCGCAATGAGACTTCGTACGCATTGGGTCTTTATTACAAGAAGTCATTGTTGGATAAATTGGGACTCACATGTATCGGTAAACCTACAAATCCTTTTGATGACAATATCAGGATGACAATCATCGAACCTGATTCCACTTATAGCATTCCTTTATACATAGCCTATCATTTTCCTATATATATACTGCCTGCTTATTTAGAGTAAGTAGAAAATAAATGCAGCAAGGGCGTTACTTGACATTACAAGATAAATCTTGTTTCAGAAAATATCAGGTAAGCGAGGAAGGAATTTACTGGAAAGAGCTAAGTGCAACAATAAATGTGATTAAGGATATATGTTGCAAAATGAAGGACGATGAAAGTAATTCTGTATTTTACGTCAAAGTTTCTTGTAATGAAATTCCAGTAATCGCGAAATCAAGTTGTCACGTACCGAATTATTTGATAAACATTTATCCTCCTTTTATTTTCAACAATCAACTACCATTCGTTATAGATGTTTATATACCTGCTATTAATTACGAAGTAAAAATTGAACCAGGGGAAAGAATAAACATGCACTCGTTGAGTTGTAATATTGATGTCCAATTTACTTTTAAGGTATGTATATTATATAAATATCGTATTATATAATAATATATATCGTATATTAATATAACAAAGCGTTCAATTGATCTAAGTTGTTTGTAATTTTTTCTGCCATCAAAGATTCAAAATTATTTGGGTGCATATTGGACTGGAACAACAAAACTGAACACGAACTTGGGGAAGAAATTTGTTGTTATGAACGCTGATAGCGAGCTAGAATCGGCAAAACCATTTTTATTATGTATAGAATTGTGTAAAATTACAAGTTGGCATATTGTTATTCAATCTCAATATTGGATGATAAATAAATCCGGACTACCTTTATACATTCAGGTAATTAATTTGTTTCAAAGCGCAACTATAATATATACGTACTTTATATGTAATAATTTAATACTCTCAGGAATGCTACTCCCATATAATTAACGAGATACCAGAAGAAGAACTGATGGTGTTCTCTCAGAAGAATAATAGAAAGACTACAGTCAGATTGAGAGCTCATCAATCTGAATGGTCTTTGCCTTTTGGATTGGAAGGAATTACTTCCATGTCTTTGATTGTGTGCAAAGATATAGAAAGAGGAAGAAAGTACAGAATTCTAACAGAGATTGAAAGTTCTCGTCTTTCCCCTAACTTCACGAAGATTATCACGTTTCTTCCATGTTTCTATATTACTAACAAGATGAAAAGAACCATTAGATTTATGGAGGAAAATGATCAAGCAGATTTGTGGAATGATCTTCTTTCTGGACAAAGTTTACCATTTTGGCCGGTTACGGAATCAATGAAGATGAGAATAAAGTGGAGAAACAGTCAATTGGTATCACAACACTTTGGTATTACACATGTGGGGAAAACTGTATTAAGAATGGATAATGGAGTGAGTATTTGAATACATAATTATATACGAAATTATATATATAGAAAGATTTCAATTACTATAAGTGATATACTCGTTTATGTATAGTCAGCAGTTAGTGTAGAAATCAAAGGTGGTATTAATTCTCCATATCATGTTACATTCCAAAAATACATGGCGGGTGATATACCTTTAAGGATAGACAACTTTTGCGATGATTTATTTTTAAAAATTAGTCAGTGTAATTTGGGTCAAGTAGTTCTGATAAATCCATTCCAAAGTTTATTATATACATGGGACGATCCCACCAAGTCCAGAGAACTCATTTGGAATGTGTACAATAATAAAAGAACTGGATACAACGCAAGATTTGAAAGGGTAAAATATAATTTATATCTTGTTACAAAATGTAATACAATATGTGATGATTCTTTCATTTTTAGGATGGATATGGACAAGAAATTGTACCACTTGTAATCATTGACAACTCTAACAGCAGAGTATCCTCTACTTCTTCAATTAAATCTCAAAACAATAAATTAACTTGGTTGGAAAGCAAATCTGGAAGTTTTAATAACGAAAGCAATGATTGCGACAATGATATAAAGTCACCAATGTTGAAAAATGCACAGGAAAATAAAACGGTAGTTTATTGGGTCAGTTACATGGAAGGAAATCAAAGAATCTTGTTATTTACTCAACAGGAAACAGTTTTCTTAAAAGCGAAGAGTATAGTCGATCCTGAACCTAGTAAAAAGGAGGTATTTCTTTCTTTTGCTGGTATTGGAATCAGTATTGTGAGTATATACATATTAATGAATTAAAATGGCAGAAAAGATATTTCTTATTAGATAATCAATTTAACATGATTATAGATAACAAAATCTAATGAGAATCTAAAAGAATTAGTGTATGCTAACATAACAGATTCTGCAGCTCATTGGGAACTTTATTTTGACAAGAGATGGAAGAGTTTATCTTTAGAACTGAGTGCTTGGATAGAGAGCAAGTATGTAAATTCTTGTAAAAAAGCACAGCTAGAAAATTTCATTGATGTAAGTACATTCTACAAATTATCAATTTAAATGTAACATTTCAAGTATAAATAATGAACTTTCAGGTTGATCTTGTAAAAATGCACATGACCAAACCGTTCTTCGGAAAATTAAGAAGGACCTATTCTCCAGGAATTTGGTTGCATTGCAGGAAGTCTATGTCACTCACTTATTTACAAGGCTATGTTCATAGGATACAGGTATGTACTATCATAATATCATCTTCAATTAATATTATTTAGTTATATTATTGAATTGGCTATTTCAGGTGGATAATCAAATTCGTAATACTACGTTCCCAGTGATTTTGTACTCAAATTTGCAAAAGAGTATCATTAAATATGCAGGCAATCATAAATTGAAGCACTGTATAGAATTTACATGTTTGAAACAAAGGAAACTAAATTACAACGTTTACAAGTACGTAATTCTTGCTAATACTGTATCAATTTTATGCATATAATCAAATGTATTTTGTAGGAATATTTGTGTCATAGTTAGAGAATTTGATCTGAATTTACAAGAGGGCTTTCTTCTTTCTCTGATCGATTTAATTCCAAAAAAACCAGAAACTAAGTATTCTATTGCAGCAAAACTAAGAAAGGATGTTTCCACCATTCATATCTTGCCTTCCAATAAAGCTAACAATGTAAATATATATACTTCTCATCATTAATATATTAACATAACTACAATTTATAATAACACATAAATTGCAGAAGACAACTGTTAAAAGGAATAATGTGATAGAACATATGTATATTTCTCCAATCTTAATACGCTTAATATTGTTGGCTGATACAGAAAGACCTAACATTTATAACATTAGTGATATAGCAGATTATAAGAATATTGTTCGATTTATTTTTGAATATTCTGAGAAGGGAGGGTCTGAAAAACACGCTGAATTTCGGTACGAAAATATTTAAATATTAAAAAGCAATATATAACATACTCATATTCTGTTAATTTTGTATATATATCTTTCTTTGGATTTTAGGCTTCCATATTATGAAAGAAACTTTATCGCAATTAACACTAAAGAAATTCTGTTTGATCTATCACGATCTTACGTGGCTCAAACTATGCAACAATTTCATGTTTTGATTCGTTCCACTACAGTCTTAGGAAATCAATGTGGCTACAACTTTAGATCACCAGGAGACAATTTTTATGAATCTAATACAGTAAGTATGAATTGAAAATGTTCTGAAGGAAGCAATTTTTTTATGCTAAGTATTATACACGTCGAATCTTTCAGTTGATTTTATGTGGAGACGAAATAGCAGAAAAATTAAGTTACGAAGTGGCGTGTCAATTGGGTTATGCTACCCCTGACACCACGCAAATATCAGTCTTTAATTTTAACATTGAACCTCGTATAGTTAAGGTATGTTAAATACAACTGAAGAAATATTAATTGCTTGATATTAAGGTAAACAATAGATACCACTTTTTATTTTAGATGAAGGAACCGTGTATTCAAAATAAAGATGTTCCTCCCTTGAATCTTTCAATTCGTACTTCGTTTGCTACAGAAATTGAACTAGAAACCTGCAGCTTAGTAACTGCCTTTATTAGCAGTGAGTAAAAAGCATTTTATCTTATTAATTTATAAGAACTTTAACTGCATAATTACATTTGCAGGTATTCATCAAGAAGAATTGAAATATTTCTTCAAAACTTTGGGGAAGAAAACGTCGATATTTTTTAATACTGAAAGTTCCTCTTTAAAAGCTTATTCAAAAGTAATAGCGGATATTATAAAAAGGTAGTGTTGATAAAGTGTTATACATAAGTTGAATTTACATTTGAACTATGCATTTCAGGGCACAAGAAATAGGTCATAAGTTCATATCTCGTATACGTTTACCGCGCTATATCAATCCTTACAAGGTAACGTATAAATTTATTAAAATATTATTTATGAATAGAAATTCGATTAAAATAAATTCAACCCTTTTTCTTTCACCTTTTATTAGGGAGTTGAAATATTTTCGATGCATAAGGCAAAAGGAATGCATCTTCTGAGTGTAATTAATAAGAATCCAGGTATTGAAACAGACACATATTGGGCACATACTATCTTATCAAACGATGGAAAACATATAGCTCTTGTTTCATTGCAGTATGTATATGAAAGTTAATTTTTTTACTCATAAATCGTTAACTTTTCTTTTCAATTTGTATTTTGTTTATAGGCGATTATATTTTATTGAAAAAGGTTGTACCTGGGGATCCCTAAATGTAAAATGGACTTTAGAGACTCATCAATTACTATCACCTCCAACAGTAGTTAACAATAAACTTATCTTGCATGTAAACAAGGTACTTGTTTACTATACACAATGTATAAGTTGATCGCTTATTCCTATTTAAGGATATAAATGTAATGAATTTATCTTACCTGCAGAATGAAGGTACTTTGTCACCCATGATAGATTGGTACCTGGAGAGCGAAGCAACAGACATTCTGGAGTGGCTGTGCCAGAAAATAAATATAGCGATGATCTTGAACATGGAGAACAGTATATGTTCAAAGCAAGTTGTATAATTGGAATCCAAGCTATAAAAAAAAAGATAATTATATATTTAAGATAGTCAGGCACAATAAATTCTCTAACAAACGCAATACTTCCTCGTGTTTATATTGAAAACCTATATCTAAAAGCAACATTATTTTCCTACAAGTACAATGGTTTTTTCTCATACTCAACTTTCATATAGTTTAGAAATTCTCTATGTAATATCGCGAAATTTAAGATAATCATATACATACATATTTTCATACTCTCATCGTTAGTTCCCATAGATCACGGTTTCGTATATCAGAGAGTCAGACATATCTACATATTATAGTCATTTGGATAAAGTACGTCTAGTTTATTTCATAATTTATTTACAAAAAGTCTTAGTAAATTACACTTACAGGCATCTCCACTCGAACTAAAGTAAATAATTTAAGAACTACACGTATTTAGATATCTATAGAGTAGGATACTTTGGGGTCAGGGAGAAGCTGGGATTAGGGAAAGTGTTCTGTTTTAATGTGTTTACCTCATCATCGTTATTCTTCTTCTATTCTCCTTTTTTCCTCCTTTCTCCTCACCTGTTTATTCCTCAAACAAAGTCAAATCTAAATCGTTTTCATTTTTCTCGTTTTTGTTTTCTTTTATTTTACACATGCTACCCTTATGAGAACCGAAACACCGTTCATTTTTATGTATGAAATCCGTTTCTACGAAATGAGAAAAGGAAGTACCGACATAGAAGGTGTGCGACGATGAAATCGAATGTAAGTTGTCGTTCATTTCGGCGGACATTAAAAATGAGAATGGTTTTTTCTCGTTTTTTTCTTTCCGTTACATTAGATAAATGTATATGCAAGAACCGTCGAAATATGTGCAAAAAGCTGACAATGGGGGGAATAGTACTTGTTAGTTTTTCTCTCTGTTTACAATAACATGCGCTTTGAAAAGCATAAAAGTTTCATGATTATAAATACGTCCCATCGGAATCACTTGAATGGCACGATCGAGAGCATAGATCCGAAAATTCTATGTTTCTTACCCTTTTCCGGATATATTTCGTTTCGGTACATTATTGAAAACTTTCTCTCTCCGTCTCCCTCCCTCCCTCTATCATTCGCTCCCTTTCACTCACTTTCAGTCTTACACTTCGTATCTTTTTCTTTTTTCCCAAAATGTTATTATTACTACAATATTGTTTCTCTTCGATTCCTTCCTTTATCACTTAGTACGTGTTGAAATTTGATCACAACGGCATTTAATTATACGTACGTTTATCCCAAAAAAGAAAAAAGAAACAGAAAAACCGCATAAATATTGTTTCTTCAAAGAATTTTCCTCTACTTTGCAAAGTAAAAAAGTGCAAAAAAAAACAAAATAGAATGAATTAGAAATAAAAAATAAAACAAAGCACTCAAAAAAAAAAGGAAAAAATAATGTGTGAAATACTATCTCGATAATTTCCATCAGAGTGGGATAGCATTCTCTGTAAGGTACGTAAATATGTTAAGCTGCCACTTGTCTATCGTTTAATATTTTGCTCTCGATCTTTATCCGTTCTTTTTATGTGTAAGCTTATATATATACATATAATTATTATATATATAGTTATACATATAAATATATATAATTATATATATTTGTATATATGTACATATACAATGTGTATACAGCAATTTTTTTGTTTTGACAGACACTATTCCCCACCCCTTTTTCTACCAGCACCCCCATCCTTCGTGCATACAACCAAAACATTCATTTGCGCTCTTACCATCATTATACAACATACAAACTTTTCCTTGATGCATACGGGGATCACAAGCACGCGAAGAGATGTATGAAATCGCGCGCGTGCAATCTATTCCTTTTTCAACTTTTTTCTTGCTGTCGTACTTTACATGCACACGTATTCAAAAGACGAATCGATTTAAGTTGTCTCGTCTCCATCTATACTTTTTTAATTTCTTATTTGTTCTTTCCCTTTGTTTCTTTTTTCATCCTTTTTATCGACTCATATACACACGCATACATAGGTCGTCATCCATGTCTCATTCAAACAATAGTCCTCTCTCTCTCTCTTTTTCCTAACAGCAAAATGATCGCACGCTATTTTTCAACACTTCTCTCAACTTCTTTTTTTATTTTTATTTTTTTTGTGTTTTGTCTCTCTTCTATCATTCGTGCTTTCCCTCATTCTTTCACGAACTAACTCTCATTTACATTCATTCGTTAATCGGTCTTTCTTTACTCATGCTCTCGTCCTCTCAGTCCTTCACTTTCTCTCTTTTCTAGCAATGTCTTTCTTCAGTTCTAGTTTTGCCTGTGCTTCTAAAGTCGAGACTCTCGGTGGCCTGCTTTTCTCTCATATTTTCTTTTTTGTCTGCAAGGGAGACCACCGTGGGCGTTCGCGCCGAGTTGCATCATTTTTTATTATTTCATTTTTTCCTTTGTGTAATCATCATCACACGGCGCGGCGCAATTCGAAATAAGATTCAATGGAAGTGTGTGTTATCTACAAAATATCTTAATTACTCGCTAATTACAGCACAAAACATGCAAATATAAAAATTTGCATTATGTTATCGTTAATATTTATATATATAATCGTCACCCGATATTATCGCTCCACATCGCACCATTTTAGGTTCGTCAAAACAGATTTCTTTTTTTGTTAGTTTCAATCGTCTCATTTTTTCTTTTTATATATATATTATTATGCTGCTAAACGTTTGTTTCATTTCTCTCATCTTTCTAACATCTTTGTTTCATTTTTTTTCTTTTTTACTCCCTCCCTGTCGTCCCTCTATCACTACACCCCATTTAATATCTCCACGAGTTCTCTCATTATTTCCGTTTCTCGGATTTTTTCTGTTCACAGTTTAGTCCTTCTTCTCGCGAAATTTTCTTTCTTCTTCATTAACTATGAAATATCTTACACTATCGATATTATCCCAATTCATCAAGTAGGAAAGGTATACTCGACGTGCGTTGACGCAAATATCGTCGCAGTATACCTTAACTCACTAACACCGATAATTAACTTTCTTACTCCTCTGGTTTTTTTGTTATTCGATATAAAACTACAACCACATGGCGTTATATATTATATCGACACTTTGTTCCTTCTCTACACACTCTATATCCCGCGTTTCCTTTCTTTTCGTCGCTGTTCTCTCTATATAATTCTTCATTTCACTCGCACTCCATTTAACTACCTTTCTAACAAATTTTCGCTCTCTATCTCGCTCTCATATTCCCTAAAATGAATAGCAGCAACAGCAGCTTTTTTTTCTACAAGCTGTCTCTTTCTTCGTGTCTTTTGTTTGGAAACAAAAACTGATCATCATCATCACTTTTTGCACAAAAGGGGCTAAACAAACAAACACCCGCGGATCAACCAAGAACAAAAATGAAGAAAAATATACCATCCATTAGTAAAAGAAAGTTACGTGCCCCTGGAACACTGGAACAATACACGAGCAACGATTGCGGCCACTTGCTGATCTAAAATTTGACTCATCACCAAGGCGAGTAATCGTGATTCGTGCTGTAATAACAGAGTTCTGTTATCAGGATGCCTGGCGAGGTTCAGCAGCGTACCAGCAGCACGTCGCAGCATGTCCAAACTGGTGCCCATTGACTCAGGATTATCACGTAGTGCAGCCAATCCATGTTGATTTGCAACCCCCAATGCACTTGATTCTGCCTGTTCGATAAACGCCACCAATAGGGCCACGCAGGGTGTCTGCAAAGCGATCGTACGAGCCACACCACTGTCTGCTGCAGATAGAAAGTGAAGCAAGTTCACGCCGAACTCGCGCAACACTTGCTCTTCACTTCGGCAGAGTAACCTGGTCAATACCGAGCAAAGTCTCTGAAGTCTTGAGTACGGGGGTGTAGCAACTACTAGATCCACGTTGCATTCCGTCACGCAAAGCTTGCACAAAGCCTCCAGTGCTAGTCGTTGCGGTGATAAAGAAGAATTCGGGCCAACAGTGGGGAAAGGATCTTGTCCATGAGCAGCAGGGCACACCGCCCAATGCAGAAGACCATCCAACACCGGTCGAGATATTTCTTCCGGGTGTTGACTTAGATCCATGTGACCGGCTATGTTTGCTGCCATAACCAGCACGTTTTCTCTGATGTGATGCAAAAAATCCCACCACCATTCGCTCTCTCCTTGTAAGCTGCTGCAAGAGTCTGCGAAATCTGCGTCCTCCTCGCGATCGTAGTTTCGTGTCTTCTGCGTCCTTACCGGATGTTCGTGATGCAGTAACAATAACTTACCAAGAAGACTCAGAAACGTTACATTCTTGGCGAACTCAGCCTCGTTGCCCGGGATAAATGTGAGATTCCTTAGAATTGTGGACAAACAGACGCAACGTCGAGCCAGGTTGTCTTGCGTCTCTGTAACAAGGTACAAACTTGCTTCGTCCCTCGAGTAACTCTCGTCCTCGTAGTCACTTATTCGTCTTCTTTTTAACGTGCCAGCTGGATCTTTTATATTTAATCTTGGTCCCTCCTTATTATCATCTTTCATTACTGATTCTTGTTCCTCGTTCTCCACTTTGATCTCAATTTTCTCCACCTCGGCGTTACTTGTCATGTCGTTCAAACCGTTTTGTGTAGGTACAGCCTCCTCTTCGGGTTTCGGTATATCTGCAAAGTGTTCGCCCATATTGTTATTCACCTTTGTCTCGGTGTCACATTCTTTCTTGAACCCGTCGTTCTTTTTCTCAAATAGTTCTCTCGTAAGATCATTCATCTCAACCGGTTCTTTCTTAATCCTCGACAAAACATCACTCAAAGTTTTTGTCTTCTTCTTCTTGTCTAGCTGTTTCTTCTCATTCGTTTCTTTTGGTTTCTCCCCGGGTTCAGCTGTCTTTTGAGAGAACTCTGATGCTTCGAGTGTACCAGAATCTGCTTTGGTTTCGTCTTTCATGTCTGTACACTCTACTTCCTTCTGCAGCAAAGGCGGTTTCTCGTCTCGAAGGAGGCGGGCAAATGGTACTGATCCTATTTCAGATTGAAAACACGTCACTATGTACTTAGTGGTATTATTATCAACTTGCCAGGGTTCAGTTTCTGATTCACAGTCTTGATGATCCCAAGACCTCCTTGTGTCTAGAACAAACAAATCGTCGTCCCTTGGAACGATTTTTACTGGACGACCACGTCTCGACAAAAACGTGTAATTTGCTGATGAAAGTAATTTCGTTCGATCTTCAGGATCAATGGGACGTGTTACGGCACCGAGATCGACCTCCGGACCATCTGCTGATTGATTCCAATTTCGATCATCTTCGTTTACTGGTGATTCGAACATATCGGACAAAGAACGTGAGAAATGTTCCAACAAAACATCCAACAGCCCAGGTAAGTGTGCCAGCCCGAAATAACTTACCTGTAGAATTCATTTCGTTATCATTTAGTATTTACGTTTATCCATTATTGTGTATGAAAATATTAAAATATATCAAATGAAACTTACAGAAGAGTCATCGAATAGTAAGATATTTAATACGTCAAGAGCCCAACAGCTTTCGGCTAATAAGCCTGACCTCAGGGCCATCATAATACGCCAAGCTTCTATCGGTGCTACATCGGCACGTGTAAGTTTCCGCCGTTTATACAGAAGTGGTGTCATCGCTTCTACACTATCGGGAGGGAATGTCATTTCTCTTTTCGATGTTGGTTGCTGGCTAATCATGGGATTTATACCAAGCTGATTCTGTGAACCAATATCGATTTATGAACAAAGGACATACAACAAAAATAAAAAATACTGATTAATGCAACAACAGCAGAAAATAAAAAATGATTAAAAAAATAAGACTAGATGACTAAAAAGGTTCGAAATTTAATTGAAATAAACATACTAGCTACAAAATAAATTACCTGATGATTTCCAGGTGTAGGATAAAGAGGGGACGGTTGATTCGTGTAACGATGATCCCACGGTGGAGGAGCGTGAGCTATAGCATTCAATGTCGGCTGAGGTGTGGTTCTATTTGGTTGCTGACTACCCCACTGTTGACTATTAGGAAGTACTGACGAAGGTGTAGAAGAAGCAGACTGTGGTGTTTGTTGTTGCGGTTGTGGTTGTTGTTGCTGTACCTGGGGTTGTGGTGGTTGAGATGGATACTGAACTCTATTATTTCCACTATTACTATTGTACTGATTAGTTGTATTTGGCCATCCTGTAAATAAGGATATCTCGTGTAACGTGTTTATTCGTGTATTTTAATGCGCTTAGCCATCGTATCGATATTAAAATACATTTACCTGGGTAGGCTGGTCGTTGCTGATTATATTGCGGATACTGTTGGTCTTTGGCAAAATCTGGGTGACGTCTAGGTGGATTTGGACCTGGCGGTGGCGGTGGCATATTCTTATTTGCACTCGCACCACCTGAGTATATCTGTGTTCCTCCAGGAGCTCCATATCCACCCTTTAATATTGACCATAACATTTAATTCGATTTATAATAATAATAATAAAAGATATTTATTATAATATACTATAGTAAAATGAAAATTAAAAATAAAAATGTAAGAACAAGAATAGGAAATAGAACATATAATATCACCTGTTCTGGTCGATAATAATCTTGAGGGCAAGAATAAGATGAAGCAGCAGAAGGCTGTGAAGGTGAAGAAGGTTGGCTCGTTGCCGTTTGTTGCGGTACAGTAGGTGGATGTGCTTGAGGCGCAGATGGATAGCTATTACTTCTTGCATTAGGTGGTGTACCCGCCGAATAATTTGCTGGCTGTTGACTACTACTATATCTATTGTATATATCTTGTCCGCTAGCATTGTTCGGCGGCATATTTCCTCCAGGGTATCCTCTGTAAGAGTCCTGAAAGTTATACTCCATTCTTTTGTTAAATAAATGGTTCAAAATGAGTTTAATCTCTAACCTATCAACATCTGGTACATAAGGTGAATAATGTGATCGCGGTGAGTAAGGTTGATTAAATTCTCCCTGTTGTGACAGCGTGTTTGCTTGCGACCGGTTGTACTGATCTTGGGGGTAGTTTTGGTAGGAACCTGTATTCTGGTAACTGCCTTGTTGTATGCCTGTTTGAATGTAAAATCAGATTGTTTCAAAAGTATATCAAGAAAAAGATTCGAATAACGTTATTACAAATAACAACAAAGAGAAGATAGTAAGGCAAAATGTCGTGTGAGAATATTGAAAGTAAACATAAAATAAATAAGTTTAGTTGTATGTTGTGAAAGGAGACAAGGGTGAGAGAAGTACCTGAGGCTCGTAGCGGACCAGGGTGGGGCGTTGCGTTCGACTTGCGAAAAAGGCGTCCCACGCCGTCGTCGAACGGATTCGTGCTATTCTGCCCGCCCTGGTTCAAACCACCTACCAGAACATATTCTCTCAACCGCAATTCCTTTCACATGCTTGGTAAAGTGTTTATTATATCGAACACTTTTCCAAATCGTTCATTATCAAGATTTTATATATTCAATATAAAATGTTTCAACATAGCAAAATTGAAAAATAGAAAAGAATTTCTTACCTTGATGTGGAGAAGGTGCACTACTCTGACTAGGTGGTCTCGGAGGAGGAGGTGTATACTCTGACGAGGGTCCTCCGGGTGTACCACCGGTATAACCACTCTGATAACTTCCATAACCATCCATGGAAGCATTACTTGATCCAGCAGCAGGGAAGGAATCTTGTGAATTGGAAGATCCTAAAGATACGAAGTTAATGTTAAATTAATGAAAAATAAAAAAACAGTCTTTAATATTATCAGTTTTTAATATTATCAACAGTTACCTGGTGAGGGTACGGAGGCAGTTCCCTTTGATGGTTTCTTTTTTGAACCAGCTTCAACTTGATTTATGATAGGCTGAGGATCAACACCTCCACGGTCGAAATGACATTCATACGCTAACAAATGCTTGGTATAGTGTTTCCTTAGTGTGTATGCTGCACTACTACTTGCACCAATGCCCAATAATCCAGCTATATCTTTCCACGTTTTATTTTTGGTCACCTATAGAAAATTAAAGTCAATTTTTTCATCAGTTTGCCCGATTTTTTGTTTTAGCAGAGAATCCAAACAGACAAAAATCTGCATCTTGATAACGCAAAGTAAAAACAAAAAAATACATGGAAAAAATATTACGGCGGCTAATCTAAAAAGAAATCAAGTAACGCGATCTTTCTTTCTGTATATACAAATACCTCGATTCCTGATCATGCAAGTATGAAAAATGAAACGAATAGACAAGAGTACAATCGAAACGAATTACCGTTATTACATTGATATTAAAAGTTTATTCTTCGCTGAATATTAGAATAATTCCATATAGCACCAAGGTTTGTAGATCAGGGCGTTTTCCATACGCGTCGAACGACTACTTTAAGAAAAGACGAGTTAAGCTTCTTTTTTCTTCATAATTTTATAAACAGTATACAAGAAAAGAAAAAATACTATGTAGCAAAAAATATAATATAAATCATGCACACTTCAGCGCACACAGAAACAAAGCATATTTTACAATTGTATATGTCAAATATATAAACAGACACTGTCGGTGTAATTGAAAATGCCAACAACAGAAATAAAAACTCGGAAAGCTTTGGCTGAGTCATTGATGTTCTTTTCTTTTGGCATATATCAAAACGTGTATACACAATATTGAAACGAACAAAAATATAAAACACATAGAATTATGAAAAAAACTACTATAAAGACACCGAGGGCTAGATGGAACTACACTGCACCTTGCATACCTCCATGAAGCCCCCCCTCTCTTTCACGTAGAGGTATAGCCGAAATAGGTCGAGGGGGTTCTTGGAGATGGTAGGACAGCTAGTAATAGGTGTTCTTCGTTCTTCCATGAAGTTAACTAATTTATCCAACCATGTTCTTCGTTCCATTGTATCATCCATTTCATACAGCTTTGCTAAACTGTCTGGTTTCTGGAATTATCATTATGAAACCTGTTAACTTCCTCTGAACTGAATGATTATCATGATTTTTCTTGAACACTTCGATGTACTATTCTTTCTAAAGGTACTTGTTAATTTACAATGTCATTTAATTGCTTATAATAATTAACAATTATATATTTTTGAGTAAAATAAGTGATGACACAAGTGATAAGTCTTTCATGCAAAAAGTACTGTTTTATAAAAACACTATTTGAAATGATAGTAAAATAAAAAAAGAGATAGCATGCAATTACATAAAGCAAAATAATGTAATGTTTCCAAAATATTAAAAGATGTAGGGAATAAGCAGAGGCTACAACTTTCTTAGGACATGTCATTTCTTGTTATCCAAAAATTTATATTTTTGCTTAGTTAGTATTGAAGATTATGATGTAAATACGCGTCTGTACGAAATATAACTGTTGTATAACAACTTTTGGTAAATACACACTGCTTGATAATGAAAATAAAACAATAGTACATGAATATTTTTATAAAAATACAACATTAAAATAGAGAAAGTTCAAATAATTACATTTGCTAAGCAAATATCAAGATGTCTAGATCAAACAAAGTACAAAACATTCAGTGTGTATAGTATGTTGTGCAACAGTATGATAAATACTTATAGTGAATAAACAGTAACCTTAGGTCTGTACGGGTCTTGAGGCACATGACTGTTAAATACCTGTAAAATATATAAAATATTGAAAAGTCAAAGAAAACCATAGCATAAAAACACATTATCCCTGATCATATATCATTCTTAAAATTTTCATGTAAAAACATTAAAACATGCAATATAAAGATACAGATATACATACGAAAGTAGTAACCATTATGTCAGATTCTTAAGAATCATATAACGAAACGAAATACATACAGGACTAGCAGGAGTACGTGGCCAACCAGGACTGTTCATATCAGGATATTCTTCATGTATCGAGTTAATACTCGCAGCACCAGGTGATGGAACTGTACTCTGTGGTGTAGTTGGATGGCTATGATATCCTCCCATCATATCCTTCCGTACCTTTGGTGGAAATGTTGGATCTTCTCCAGAAGCTATATTAAAATAAAATTATGCATTTTTCACAAATAAGATGAATGTTAAGAATTTTTAACATTTTGTACTAACCAGCTGATGCGTTTGACAACGTCGACTGTTGAGAACCTTCATCTAAGGATGTACCATCAGGACCAGTTGTTATTACAGATGTGACAGTGCCACTTGAAGTGGAAGTAACATTTATAACTGATGTACCTATATGATCAACCAGTAGTTTTAATCTTCCATCTGTTAAGTGAATTACCCAACACGAAATACACGGTAAATGAAAAATGGATATACCTGAAGCAGTGGTAGTTATGCCACTATCATTAGAAGTTTCAGTAGTAAGATCTGCAGAACTATGGCTAGTTGGTGTTGGTGTTGAAGCGGGATGTGAATTGGGTGTAGTACTTGGTGGAGGCATTGGACTTCCTTCGTGATTGAGAGGTGGTGTAGCCGCAGGAGTATGCAAATGTGGTACAGCTGA
The DNA here is from genome assembly GCF_024542735.1 of Bombus huntii. NCBI lineage: Eukaryota > Metazoa > Arthropoda > Insecta > Hymenoptera > Apidae > Bombus > Bombus huntii. Next base: position 12,605,465 of record NC_066240.1, read on the forward strand.
GCTGGTTGGTGGTGGCTGACTACTAACGTGATTAGGGGATGGAGGTGGAGGACCCATTGAACTTGCTGGTGGACCCATATTACCAATCACGGCTACTCCAGGGGCACCTGGTGGTACCATACCTGTTGTACCACTACCTCCATAAACCTGAGGTGGTCCTGGACTAGGTGGCATCCCTGGTGGTACACTATTAAATCCCATTTTATGCTGCAAAAGGGGTAGTGTGTTGATTTTGTGTAAATAATATAAAATTCTTACTTTCTTAAAAAATACACTTGACTTACTGTATATGGAGGATATTGCACCAAATTATTGGGCCTATTAGAAGCTTGATACTGATTGTTGGGTGGTGGTTGTGAATTAGCTGGTGATGGATATCCCTGTGGAAATTGTACATGTGGACGGGGAGGTGGATAGGGACCTTGCCCATGATAACCCCCAGGCTGACCTGCAGCCGTTCCACCAGCTGCATATCCCATACCACCACCCATTGGGTTTATTCCACCAAGGCTTGTAGAACCAGGTCCTGGTTGAACAACACCAGGACCAGTGTTATTCATTTTATAGCTATGCATGTGTGGCGAAGGACCCAATGGCTGCTGGTATGCTCCTAAAAGCATAAGTTTATATGTTATATTTTATACATACACACACGCACACACGCGTATAAAAGACAAAGTATATACAAAAGTTTTACATCTTTCATTTACCTTGAGTTGTCATAGGAGAGTGACTCATTCGTGCTGGTCCACTACCATCTGACTGGCTACTTGACGGGCGTGGAGGCATCTGAACGTTTTGTTGACCTACAAAAAGCAAAAGTACAAAATTTTATTCAAAAAACTAAGGAATTAATTAAAGTAATACTTCAGTAAAATATGAACCGGAAATATACAAACCAACAGCAGGGGACATCGAGCGAGAACCTGTAGATCCTGTAGGAGAAGGGGTTGGTCTCATCCCCTGTGAATTTGGTGTTCCAGGACAAGCAGGTCCATTCGAACTATCGTTACTATTTTGTCCAGATAATTCCTAAAATATAAAACATAAAGAAACATCTTAGAAAATTCTTACATTCAAACAATGCTTCCACAAAAGTATCAAATATAATTAAAACAAGATAATAATACATCTAATGCTTAAAACTCTATTTAATCTTTGAACTTAATTACAAAACTTTAGAAATATCAGATGAATATAGTAGTTAATATCATCTATATAAAATGATTAAAATAATTATAATACAGAGAAAACCATAAACAGAATTATGTAAATAGAAGTTATTCCTGAATATAATTGCAACTTTTTAAACAATTTACTTCATTTTATATTTCATTAGCTTCAGCACGAAAGCTGTGTTAGCAAGATTATAAATAAAGAAGTAAATAAATATATATACACACAACACACATAGATATACACACACAAATAAAGGTAAAATAAAAAATCCACTTCTTAGAACGCAACATTTACGTTCCTTTTATATACGTTGTATACTTTCTTTGTTGTCACATTTTAACCATAAGAAAATTAGGAAATGCACTCTACACACGCGGCCACTCGCCACTAATCGTACGATGCAACATAACACGTCATACACACGCGCATGTTTCAACGATATTTTATATATACGTACATAACATACGTCGTATACAGTTGGCATGTATGTGGAAGAGCGCGCGCGCCTATGTATGTGTGTGCGTAACACCTCGCACAGATCGTCACTATGATACATTGAAAGAGCGCGCGGGTGCATTAGAAGAGAGAGAAGAGAAGGGAAGGGAATTGAAGAGAGGTCGGAGTGAGAGATGAGGAGAAAAAGAGAAAGACAGACCGAATATAAGTATAAGAGAAAGAATTACGCGAGTGAGACAGATGGAGACACATAGAGAGAAAGAGAAAGAGAAAGAGAAAAGTACATCGTTACACCTACCAAGCAGTGGACAGTTCATCCGTACAGAAGACGATTAGAGACTTCCTCGGATGTATCACGGAACGTATAGTATATACTGTGTCGGACACAAGGACTTTCGGCATGACGCGAGAATCGAAGGAGAGGCGTTACCCCGCGCACTACGACAAAACCCACCATAGACCTCGTATGTTCCCCGTACGATTTTCACATGTTTTACGGGAATCTCGTGTAACAACGACACACTACGTTCAATCATGTGTAAATGAAGATAGTCGGTGGTTTGATATAAAACCACGCGAGAACGGGCATAATTTCTCGTCTGTCGACTAAGGAACTGCTGTTGGTTCACCGTGTACTTCGTTCGACCATCGCATGTTGTGTCAATAAGTCTCTCTTTCAGAGTGTTTCGTATCGTTAGGGTACAACCCTTCGATATCGAATTCTAAATTGGCAAACAGTACGATCGTGAAGGCCGCGTATTTAACAGGTTAGAATCGGACAGTTGATCGTCTACGTACGTGTACGTGGCCGGGAGTAACTAAAAACGTGATTCTTTTTATCGAGTGTTCCGTGACTTCGGTTTACAGATTTCGCGTCTAGCTGCTCGTTGGAGGGCGTTCTTTCGTGGCGCGGCAAGCGTTCGGCAACCATCGGTTATTTCCGTAACTCCTCGGCGAAGAGTACCCGTGTGCTCCAAAAACCCCGAGAGAGTACGCGAGAAAGAAAACGTATAAAGTCAAACTACACGAGAAACAAACGCTTTTCCAACTAAATAAATTCTATGCAAATCCAATCAATTATAATAATATTAAAAAATCTTTGTTCTCATTAAAATATTTTTATATGTTTTAGGTTATATCAACTCAATACGCGTTAATAATTGTATCCTTTAAATGACTTAATTATTGCAATTTAAACAACCATTGTTGAAACTTGGCTTTCGAGAATTTAGTTCTGTCTACATTATTTTTATACATTTAATACGCATATTCAATATGATTACGATTTTAATTAATACAAACTATACGTTTAATCTTATAAAATAAAAAGAAATAATGAATGATAATATTAACGATATTATGTAATAATATTTTTATCCGTCGATGCCATAACATCGCGAGGGAATAAGTTAAACGATGATAATCCTCAACCAAAATTCAACCGATTTTTAAAACAGCATAGAAAACATGATCGATCTACTGAATTTAATCTAATAAAATTAGTAAATAACAAAATTTGTTCCAACATCGATTTTTCAGTAAATAAACGAGATTTTACACTTATCAAATAGAGAAATAAAGTTATATGTAAACAGAGAGTTCTATTTAATACCGTTTAAAAGAAACTATATTGGACGTTTAAAATATATTCGCCGGTTTTCAGTCGCGTCATGGGAATACGAGAAGTTCGATAGCATGTCGCAGAGTGACAGTTGCATGATCTAACGAACCGAATATAGCTGAACGATATAAAACGTCAGAAGTGGTGGGGAGAACTACCTCAGATACACAGCCCCCCCCCTCCCCCGCCAGCGATTCGAGCGAATCACACACTCGCTCTCGCTTGCTTCTCTATACTCAGGTAACCTGTGTAACACTCATGCTTCTCCCACTAGACCGCTCATCTATATTGAAAGAAGTGAGAGACCCGATATAGGACAAAGAGGGATATACGTGTTTGCACATACATGCGAGAGTATATGTTTGAAAAGGGATAGCGAGACGAACACAGTGGGAAAGAGCAAGCGAGCGAGAGAGAGAGAGAGAGAGAGAAGGAAGGAAAGAGGAAGAGGGAGAAGGCGGGAAGGGGAAGTCACTAATATCTGGGGCTCCAGCGGCCGCGCAACTCGCGCCCTAATCGAACTCTACAAGTCGCTTATTCTCCATCCCCACTTTCCACACCCTGCCCCTCCTACAGATAGGCAACCCATACTCGAGAGGTCTCCCTTTCGCTCACTCATGCTTGCTCTTTTCACGAGAGAAGTATTGAAGTACTCCCGTCCACTGTATCCAAGATCAAATGGCACTTTATGCAACGTGAAATTAGAATTCGCTTTGCAATGCCAGTTATCGTGACCGACCACGTAAGAGCCACTGATGCTTTTATTGTTAAACCGTTCGTTTTTAAACGTGGCCCAAGTCGAGAACCAATCGTAACACAAACATAAAATAACAATAACACGTGCACACACGTGCATCCATGCGCGCATGTGCTTTCTAATTAAGATCAAAATAAATCACCGTCCGACGCTTCAATCGCGAAACATGAAAACGTTTTATTGAGAATTTCACACCTTTCTGCTTTTCTTCTGGGTTATTTGAATATTTTTAAAAGAGAATCTTATATGATACGTTATGGTTATTGATAACCTTGGATAATTTTGAAACACATTATCAAGGTACTTTTTTGAGTATATATATATATATATATATATATATATATATATTATTGTTGCGAAATTTAATTGTACTCACCCCTGAATCTATTCCTTGAGTATTTGGTGTTGTTGATCGTTGCTGTAAGTTATGGAAACTCTGTAAACAGAAATAGAATTTATTATAAATCACATATCCATACATACAACTAAAAATATACTGATAAAAAAGTTCATTTTCTTACTTTCAACTGTTTACCTTGATACTTTGCAATTTTTTAAAAGAATTTAGATGCAAATAAGATACTTTTTTGCTAATACATTAAGACAAAGGACAAACTTTGATATTCTTGTTTACATGTACAGCCAATAGAAATTCTTATATTATTACATCATATTATTACATCAAAAATACAAAAAGGGTTTTGTTATTTGTATAACTTACTTGAGATTGGCTAGTTGACTGTGGTTGTGGAGATGCAGAAGGTGGTGGTGCTGGGGATTGAGAAAGAGCACGCTGTGGTGATTGGCTGGAAGGATTGGTCTGATTGGCTGAAGGTGGTGGTGGATTTGGTGGTCCACCTTGATTCCAACCTCTCTGTTCTGTGTATAAACTGGAAGGATGGCTAGTTTGCGTAGTATATGAGTTTAGCTAAAAAAATATAAAAAGTTAATTAATAAGAGTAACTATTTTATTGAATAAACTTTGTAATCATTATTATAAATACCTGATGGTGGCTGTATGGTGCATGAGGTCTTGTAGGAGAAGAATAACGTTGTGTATATTGTTGATATGGCATAGGAGTTGGGGAACTTGGTCCTCCAGGTCCTGCATGTAATCTTGGTGACCCCTATGTATTTTATAATATATTTAATTAGTCAATTATTAAAACAAGAATTAATAATACATTTTATAAAGAATAAGGTGTACATAAATTATTACAAATGACAATTTATAGCTACAAAAGTAACGAAAACATAAAATGTACTTTGTATACAGTTATAGATAGATGTAGGTTGTTATACTTACCGTCTGTGGAGGACGTTGGCCAGGTTGTGGATAAACTGGAGGGACAACTGGGGGTCGTTGGATGGGCCATGGTTGTTGATAAGGCTCTGGCCCCATTCCAGGATAATTTCCATGAAAACGGTGAACAGGCGTAGATGCTTGGAGTAACTGATTTAACGTTGGTGTTGGACCGGTGGCTTGCGATATACTTTGCCCTGATAAAAACCTTGGTTGACCCGGAAAACTGGTTGGCGTAGCCCCTACATATGCCAATCGTGATTCAATCTTGGAAGCTGCATAATGCTCTTCCATTTCGACCCGATGAACTCTTTCACTTTCATGTATTAAGTGTTTACCATGATAATCCAACTGTTTCCCTGGAAAGTCTCCATGCTTTCCCATGTACTCTGGTACCTGCTTCGCTGGATAATCGGTCAATGATTTGGAGGGAAATTCGTTTGATTTGTTGGTATACTCCTCCGGATAATCGCGTATTACGTTCGACGTGAACGGATGTCCGGGATGGTTTGGATGCCCGGGCGTATCGAGAGGCTCTTGTTTGCCGATAGATTCTTGAGGAGCTTGTCCAGCCTCCCTTGGTGATTTGACTTCACCGGCAGTGTGTCCACCAATGTCCTCGCGGTATTGACTCATCTCGAAACCCGTGTCCCCGCCGCGATTCACATATTTAAGCAGCTGGGCCGCGCCCCGGGACACTTTATCACCCGGCTCTGGATCCAGCTGCTGCTTCGTATTAACACTTGCACTATTCCCACCTACTTGCGGACGTTTCTGTGCACATTTCACGGACTCGTTCAGCTTCACATCGTTTTGTTGGCTCTCGGCTTGCGTCGCAGCCATGTTCTCTCCTCACGGAGCCATCGTCGTCTCATAAACTGGCCAATCGCGGGACCTCGTGTGTCTCGCGTACTATGTACTCGAAATCGAAATCCTATTCCGTTGAATATCTCCTATCGTACTCAACTCTTTCCACCACATCCTCAGTCAGACTAGCGAAGACTAAACACCGAACTAACAATTTTTGCTTCCTGCCGTTTTCAAAGTAGAAGGAACCAAAAAAAAACTCATACACGAACGTCAAAAGCAGCGTCGCATGTATTACGCCATCTTGCGGCTATACCGTCAATCATTCGCGCCCGTTTCAACTCTCATTTACAATCGGCGACTCTTCTCGAGACCTGGTGGTCGCTTCGTTCGACGATTTCTTTCTAATCAATTTACGCCTCTATACTTCTATTGAAAATTCACCTCCACTTACATACACCAAAATATCGAATGAAATTGCGCTCGTATTTAATTCTTATACTTATGTATCAAATGTTCATTTATATTTAATAAATAACTTCTATTCATATCCAAATATTTCAACAGATATTAATTGTTCAAATTGCTAAATAAGATTACTATCTTACTGCGTGCTTATACCTACATTTAAAAAAAAGTCGCAATAGCAAAAAATATTAGGATGTAGTAAACAGAGAATAAACGAGTAATGTCTTTGCGTAATATTGCACACTTATTTTTTTATCAATTCTCTTACTGAAATTTATAACAAGAAAGATAAAAATCAGTCATAAATAGTCATAATACAATTACCTGTTTTTATTCTGTTTCTATATAAAAGATATTTACTTTGACGCAAGCGCATAGAATAATATACTATACGTAAGGAATTTAGATGCGGTTGTCTTTCGCTGGTTTATTCATTCTTAATTTTGTGTATTAAAAACCAAATTTTTCGATTTCCAATTTTTCGAAACCAAGATTTTCGTCTTCTTTAAATGTAATTCGTTCAAGTTTTAACACTCAAATAATTCAACAATAATTATCCGCGACAAGAAACGTATTTGGTACCATATTACTTTTTGTTACTAATCTGTATTAAAAATTGATTTCAAGGATAAAAATATCAATTAAAATTATTTAATTATATTTCCACAAATTAAAAGTAATTAAGTGTTCTTCACTTTTACAACAATTATAACGATTTTAACTCTTCCGTACTTTTAAAAAAATGAAGATTGTTAAAATTATTAAAAAAGTTTATGTGAAACAGTTTCAATAAAAAATATTCAAAAAATGAACTCGACAAGTAAAGTATATTTGTACAAATATTACGTGTGCAAGTGACAAATAAGTAATAGTAATGGCGCTATTGTAGTTTATTACGGATGATAAGCATTACGTAGTGTAATGTTAATTAAAAAAAAAGTTAAGCCAATATGAATGATAGAAATTCCGATAAGAGTAATATCGTAAATGTAAAATGTAAATCGATTAATAGCATTTGATTATATTAGTATTAAAAATTATGTGTGTATTCTTATCGCATACATGTGTCGCTATGTACATACGTGTACGTGGTATTTCAATCCTACGTGGCAATATTCATCAGTAATGATTGTTTTCTGCCTGTGCTCGTATCGATATGTAGGCATGAGGTATACCTTTCATTAATATTCTTTTCACCTCTACGAAAAAAAATGTATTTGTGTATAACAAATACTTTGCAAACGCATAATTAAATTTTTAGTACATTTTATTTTCAATTACACTTTTATACATTTTATTATATTATTAGTCAATTAGTGAATAAAGATATATTACAAATACAGTTTTTTTTAATCAAATTGGATATATTTCATTTAAATATTTATCTTCATACATAATTCTGAATCTGTATACAATTAAAGAATATATACATTTTTAATCTTCATTTCTAATATCTTTTCAGAATAAAATCTGCTTCCAAATGTGTTTTACTATGAACACATTTTAATTAGGATTATTGATGAGTGATGCAACGTAAAAGAAAGAAGCTAGGAACAATGAGAGCTGTAATACTTGTTGGTGGCTATGGAACCAGATTGAGACCTCTTACATTAAGTCGACCAAAACCATTGGTTGAATTTGCTAATAAACCAATGCTTCTACATCAAATAGAAGCTCTGGTATGTAGCGATATCTCTGTGATACTTTAACTTTTTATAAATTGATTGCAAAATTACATTTAGGTAGCAACAAATGTGACAGAGGTAATACTAGCAGTCTCTTATCGTGCAGAAGAGATGGAAAGAGATTTGAGCGAAGAAGTTAAAAAGTTAGGAGTACATTTGATCTTTTCACATGAACCAGAACCACTTGGCACTGCAGGCCCTCTCGCACTGGTACATGATCTGTTATGTGCAGGAGATGAGCCATTCTTTGTTTTAAATTCTGATATCATTTGTGATTTTCCATTTATGCAACTTTTGGAGTTTCATAAAAATCATGGTAGAGAGGGTACCATAATCGTAACTAAAGTAGAAGAACCATCAAAATATGGTGTAGTAGTCTATGAAGATGATGGAAAAATAGAAAGCTTTGTAGAAAAGCCGCAGGAATTTATTTCTAATAAAATTAATGCAGGTATTATACTTTTAACACTGAATTCAGATATATTAGTTTCTGAATGTTTGGTGGTATTAATTACTGTAATTTTATAGGCATGTACATTTTTAATCCAAGTGTCTTAAAAAGAATAGAATTGAAACCTACAAGTATAGAAAAAGAAATTTTTCCACATATGGCTCGGGACGGAGAATTATATGCAATGGAACTAACAGGATTTTGGATGGATGTTGGACAACCAAAAGATTTTCTCAAAGGAATGAGCATGTACCTGACATCTCTAAGACAAAAATCTCCAGAAAAATTATATTCTGGTCCAGGAGTAGTAGGAAATGTGTTAATAGATGAAACAGCAAAGATTGGGAAAGATTGTAGGATAGGACCAAATGTTACAATTGGCCCTGGTGTTATTTTATCTGATGGCTGTTGCATTAAAAGAAGCACTATTCTTAAAGCAGCTGTAATAAAAGAGCACGCATGGTTGGATGGGTAAATGTTAAAGCAATTTATAATGTATATAGATAGTGTATTTGTGCGTGCTTATAATGCAAAGTGATGTCATCATAGGTGCATTGTTGGCTGGAGAAGCGTTGTCGGACGTTGGGTGCGAATGGAAGGTACTACAGTACTTGGTGAAGATGTAATTGTTAAGGATGAATTATATATCAATGGGGGTCAAGTTTTACCTCACAAGAACATTTCCAGTTCTGTACCGGAACCACAAATAATCATGTGACCAAGAACAGTACTTTAAAAATACACACTGAGTATAATGAACGACCAAACTACGAAACATTTTATAAATAAAATTTTTACTAGCTTTTTTAATTACATATAAATTGATGTTTAGTATATATTTGTTTGTATCGTTTTTTATATTTACAATTTAAATGAGCTTTACCGGTAGTCCTCGTACTACTATTGCGGCCGCGGTCATATATTGAGAACAGATGTCTTTAGATTTTGCTATTGCTCTTAACATTTCAGATTCTGTAGACACATTTTGGGAGCTTTTACGATTTTTTAGAAATTCTAATTATCAAAAATTAAGAAAAAATAAATTATAAAATCATAAACTTAAAAAATAAAAAGATTAACAAGATACTTTATAATTTTTTATACTAACTTAGTGTACCCGCACACCACATATTAATATCAACATCAGCCCATGGTCTATTTAATGGAGATGGAATCCAATTACTAATGAAATTCGTTGTCATTTTATCAGTATCAGCGTCCGTAACTTCCCACAACATACCGAGCACACAAGGGCTAACAATATAATATAAAATACCAAGTAATACATAAATAACTAAAGTTATAAAAAAATTTATTTTTACCTGCTAGCTATTAAATACTGATTTGGGATTCCATATGGTGGGTAACGTCCTCCTACTGTAAGTAATTTTACACTACTACAACCAAATAATAAAACAATTGATCTTACTCTGAGTCTTTCTATGCGTTCTCCTGGCAAGTATTGTATTCCATTGCCATGACCATTATACCTATAAAAAATAATAAATTATGAAAGTTAAAAAGATAAGATAATATTTAAAATAAACATTACATTAATATATCACGGTTAACTAGTGCATCTTCAAAAATTCCTTCTTGTGGCTCAACATTATACCAACTTTTCCAATCTGGTAACCAATATTCAATGAACAACCTCATGCGTTTTTCCATTTTAGTCAAGTTACCAGAAGGATTGACTATACATGTACCCATATCATTTTTTGTATAAATTATTTTACAGCCATTCTCCATTGTACTTTCATGCTCTTTAAATAAAGCATATGCAATGTGCAGTGATGGAAAACGAGTAACAGGATGACATTTTAAAATTTCCATAGATTCAAAAGGTATATAATCCATATGCTGTAAAATGTTATATAACATTACCAAATCACGAACTTTATTTTACATTTTACAATGGGCATGCTTCAAACTTACTTCATCAATGACTAAAATTAATGTTTTCCTAATTGCATTTTTTAATTCTTCTATACAAGGTAGTTTCCCAAATATGGACAGTATTATGTTATCTGCCAACTTATTATAATCAGGAAGTACATATTTTACCGCACGTGCTATTTCTTCTCTTGTGAGAAAGCATGCTGATAATGCTACTTTTCTTAACAACCACTTAGATCTTTCTGTTATCTTTTTTCTATAATGCATAATACAATTAAATACATGTATGTCAAAAAATTGTTTAATTATTAATTTATTCTTTACTTACGAATTTTTATTATCAGATATTAGTTTGTCAATCATTTGTACAGTAGCTGCTACTATGTCAGGTTTATTTATTGGATCTGCTATAAATAAGATTCTCCACTCTCGTAACCATGTATACTCTAATGCTTGGATAGCAGTCTACATATAAGTAGGCACAGATATACACATATATATAGAGAAAAGTTATTAAATTTACCAAAATTATGCTTATTATATAAATACCTTCATACTTATATTTTGCCTTTCTCTCATTTTCCAATATAATTCATTATTCGCATAAGTAGCTTCTAATTCTGACCTATTATTAGAAAGTAATTTCTGAATTTCATAACAGATATCGTACGAAGAATCTAACTTTGGTTTTGGTAATGTTATACAGAAGGGTTCTGTTTCTTTGGTCCCTGTTGGCAATATGGTAATATGCATTTCATGCATTGCATGTGGTTTAGTTCTATTATGTTTAAATATATCTCCTGGAGACCTATACTGTCCAGTGACTTGAATCATATACCATTCTATATAAAAAAGAAAGATTTATAACAGCTTTAATACGTTCAATAATATTTAAATATTTTATTTTCTTACCTTTGGGCAGATCAAAAAGTTTTGCCTTTAAATTATCAACTCTATTTGTGTCATTTATATTAAATCCAACATAAGAAGCTTTAAGTCCAGAAGATTGTTGTGTATTTAAGATTGATTCACGCATTTCTGTTTTCACACTTCTATGCAATATTTGTTGACGAAGTATCACTGCATGTGACTCAATTAAATGAAATATAGCTTCAAACTCATTACCAATCTACAAACAGTATTTATAAATTTATCAAAAAATACTTAATTCTATATTGTTTATGTGACTTTGTTAAATTGTTAATCAATAATTACTTAATTTTTATTTTATTGAATAATTATATTCATTCTATTCATAATTATAAATAAAATCAATATAATACCTTTAAATAACAAAGTGCCAACATTTTGTTGAGATTTGCATATTCGACACTTCCTATGTTACATTGTACCTCTGTGAATAATTTTTCGATATTCCTTTTTACATCTTCTATGAAATTAGTTTCTTTAATATCCGATGTTTTTTCACACTTGTCATCATTTAAATGACATTCGTGTAAAATTTGAAAAATTTCGTCCATGTTAATACACATAAACCACTTTAAACATGATAATTTCTTTACCTTTTAGCGCTTTGTGGCATTAGTTGTACGTTTTAACTGTTATTTCAAACGATTCAAATTCAAATGTGACTAACGACGAGAATACCAACTTATATGTATGCATATATATACGTATACATATTAGGTTAGGGAAGAATAATAATAGAGTATCAATTATTTATAATTTTTATGTACTCTTTTTCAAAATAATTTTACATTTTGGACTCCCATCCTATATATTTAAGAAAATATATGTATTTCTGTTTAAATAAAATATTTCATGTTCCAAAGGATCCGAAATAAACATAAATATACATAAGCAAGACATATCAGCAAGATTCAGATATTAAATGACATTTGAAAAGCCATAATTTGTGTAATATATATAAATTTTATTTATAAATTATATTTTTACATAGATTATATATAAATATATAAAACTTATATTACTATTATGCTCCTATTCTTTTATTATATTTATACCAATCGTACAAAATTGATGTAAATGCATAATGCCAAAATACATGAATTTTGTTACACTTTCATCACATTACATTAATTTTTATAATTTTATGATACATATTTTATAATTACATGATTCAGATAAATTAATATAATAATTAAGTCTGTAAATTTTTTTAATATCTACATACGTGAACATACTCGCGCGCAAGATATATTTCGTTTTCTTTCTATTATAGAAGCTTATGCGTGTGTACGTAATACTTTCGTATTTTACTGTTATAAAATTTATATAAGAATGTCGACAATTTTTATAGCTAAATTTTATCATTAAATCACAGAATACATTCTTATGATAGTTTAAAGACTCTTAACAAGAACAGTATTGTAAAAAGGTACAAAAGCAGTACATATTGAATTTTGTTATTCCAATACACACGGTCCTTCTAATGATAGCCCCATCATGTGATTTAAATTTTCTCCCGCATAAGATAATAGAGGAGATATTTCTACATCATTTGCTACAGATGTAGCTCCAGCATTTAACAGCCACTTTTTATGTATTTTAAGTACATCGTTTCGCGCGGTACTTGGACAATCTTGGCCAACAGAATCCGCATTTTTAAGAGGACTAAAATCTTCTTCGCGAATTCCCTCCCAAACTGATAATTGTTTCGCGAATTCGAATACATCAAATACGAATTTTTCGATTTTAAAACCGTTCGGAGATTTGGGTTCAATTCGATTTCCATTTGCGTCGATATACGGAATTTTTTTTTTAGCAGCATGAAGTTCCATTTCCTTTTCGTGATTTATAGCAACATCATGTAGAAAATCTACGGTGAAATAGTGATTACATATATTTGCTGCATTATATATTAATTGTCCGTCATCCGAACGCAATTCAGCAGTCTCTTTTGAAATTTCACTATACTCTACGACTTTGTAGATACCATCGACCTACAATAAAGATGATAAAAAGTAATTAAATAAAATTGATGTCATAAATGATTGAAATATCTTATAAACGTACTTTACACACAACTCCTACTGACTCATTCGGAGAAGATTTTTCTATAACTTTAACTCCACAATCAGTGCATGAAGATAAGCAGTATCCTATAAAAATAGGATCTGCCACTTTTATTAAGATATTATCAACCGAATGAACATGAACACTGCGAATTCCATGCTGTTTCATATCATCTAATATTCCTTGCACCTTTAGAGCTCGATACAATCCTCCATTTCCATCTGGTGCCTTTGAAATTTTATATTTTTTATCCAAAATGATTTTTCCATCCAGTGTAAAACATGGAAGCATACCTTGTTTAAAGGCTTTAACATTCTTTTCTTTCAGATCAAAATAGTTATGTTTTTGTAGAAAAGATACAGTTGTTTCATGAGTAGCTTCACTAGTTAATATGTACCTAGAAATAAAGGCAACTATTAGTTTATTTAAAGTACAAACTTTCACATATTATAAATTATTTGATTCATATGAAGAAAACATATGTACCATTTAATTTCTCCATCTTTCCCACATTCTTTTTTTGCCATATTTTGTAAACGAAGTATTCTTTCTGCCTGCAGTTGGAAGAGAGATTTTCCAGAAGGTAGACCCACATTGTACATACCCTTAGGATAAGATACACCTAGCCTAGTACCCTGGCCACCAGCCATTAACAATACAGCTACTTTTCCATCTGCTATCTCTTGCAGTCCCAATTTTTCATATATTCTTAATTGCTCTTTATCTGTGATTTTCAATGACGCAATACTTTCTTTAGGAATCGGAGTCACCTTGTCATCCAACATATTCTGCATACTACTCGATGCATGTACTGCATTGACAAAATATGATGTCACATCTGCCAGGTCTAATTCAGATATATCTTGATAAAGATTCTCTCTCTCTTTATCTGACAATTGGTCCCAAAATTTTAACAGATGTTCCTGATTGTATTCTATCAGCTTTTTCTTAAGAGACTCCATGTTCACGAGGTCCACTTCTTCGTTTGACAGCCGCGTATGCAACAAGAGCAGTTGATATCAATCGCGTTATTTGAAATACTCTTATCAGTAGATAACAGTAGATAAATTGAAAGATAGCTGCTTGCACTGTATCTCTCTGTCCGAACCTGACCTTAAGTAAATAGATGAAAATAAATAGACAACGAGTCGAGCAACAGGTATTTGACCGCGACCTGTAACCTATCCCAACTCATAGGTAAAGCGGGATACGCCTTTACTTTCACGATTCCACGTAGCACGTTCAGCTCGATTTCTCTTATCGGCCCCTCTCGCCCTTCCAGCTTCTCCAACTATTCCCCTTTCCTTTTCCAGCATATTTTGTTTCCACGGACGAATGCCGACCGTGAAAGATCATATTCTTTTTTTTATATTTCTTTCACCGGTCAAGAATCGACCGAACGCTCAGAGACTGTAACCTTTTCGTATGGCACGCTGGTTCACCGGTACCGAGTATCGACTACCGAGTCTTATGTTAACTAAACTGTTGTAGGTCACACGTGATTAACCTTTTTGTGAATATAACTGAAAGTTCTTTAAAGAATCTTCATACGAAGTATATTAATAAAACAAACGTTTATTTTAGTAAAATTAATTTATTATTTCTGTACCGTTCTTTCCAAATAGAGATAGTGGATATTATAGTTCTTTCCTACTGTCCATGTTAAGTATGTTTTATTACTACCAT